>NC_044567.1:78071801-79321801 GCF_007565055.1 Rhinopithecus roxellana
TGCCCCCGGCTGAAATTTACAGTCTTTATGTATGAATTCATGAACAGCAGGAAGCTTGGCCCATAGCATTTCTGAAAGTGGAACTTGGCTCATGTGAATACTCATAACAAACGAGAGATTGCCAAAACAAGCAACTTTTTCTAAATAGAGGTGAAATAATAGTCTTATAGAGTAAATCTTCACAATGTAAAAACATAAAGAGTCAGTTCACTAAACGTTCTCTAAAACATGCTTCCAACACGCTGTTAAGTGGAAAGAAACCTTCATGATATAGTATTACTATATAAATTCATCTCTTAACAGAAAAATATACTATATATGCAGATTTAAACTCTTTTTTTGGAGACGGATTCTCACTCTGTCGCCCAGGCTACAGTACAGTGGTGTGATCTTGGCTCCCTGCAACCTCTGTGTCCTAGGTTCAAGCGATTCTCCTGCCTCAGCTTCTCCTAAGTAAGTGGGATTACAAGCGCCCACCACCATGCCCTAATTTTTGTATTTTTAGTAGAGACAGGATTTCACCATGTTGGTCAGACTGGTCTCCTGACCTCAGGTGATCCACCTGCCTTGGCCTCCCAAAGTGCTGGGATTACAGGCGTGAGCCACTGCACCCAGCCGATTTAAACATCTTAAAGGAAACACATCAAAATTTAACTAGAGGTTGTTTCTAGATAATGGGACCATGGGGATTTCTATTTCTTCGTTGGCATATTTGTATTTTCCACTTTTTTTTTTTTTTTTTTTTTTTTTTTTTTTCTGAGACGGAGTCTAGCTCTGTCGCCCGGGCTGGAGTGCAGTGGCCGGATCTCAGCTCACTGCAAGCTCCACCTCCCGGGTTCCCGCCATTCTCCTGTCTCAGCCTCCCGTGTAGCTGGGACTACAGGCGCCTGCCACCTCGCCCAGCTAGTTTTTTTGTATTTTTTAGTAGAGACGGGGTTTCACTGTGTTAGCCAGGATGGTCTCGATCTCCTGACCTCGTGATCCGCCCGTCTCGTTTTTCCACTTTTTTCTATAATGAACATCTATTGTTAAAACAGGTAAGATACTGAGTTTTAGCAAGATAAAATATGCAAATATAAAAGAAATAAAAGAAATGTACCAGATGTCAACAGTGGTTACCACTAGATGATAGCATCATATGAGATTTTCCTTTTCAACTTTCTTTGTTTTTTTTTTTTTGTTGTTGTTGTTTGTTTGTTTGTTTTTTGAGACAGAGTCTTGCCCTGTCGACCAGGCTGGAGTGCAATGGCACAATCTCGGCTCATTGCAACCTCCACCTCCTGGGTTCAAGTGAGTCTCCTGATTCAGCCTCCCAAGTAGCTGGGACTACAGGTGTGCACCACCATGCCAGGCTAAGTTTTGTATTTTTAGTAGAGACAGGATTTTGCCATGTTGGCCAGGCTGGTCTCAAACTCCTGGCCTCAGGTGATCTGCCTGCCTTGGCCTCCCAAAGTGCTGGAATTACAGGGATGAGCTACCTTCCCCAGCAAATTTTCACGTTTAGCTGTGATGTTTTCTGAATTTTCCATAAAAAGCATATATTAGAATTATATTGATAATATCACATATTATATCACCCCACATTAGATGAATGGGAAGAGGAAGATAAGTGATTACAGAGTTAGAAGGGTCACTTCAATAAACTAAGACTAAAAACTTCTGCGTTATCATCAACTGCTAGAGAGTCTTTCTTTTTAAGATGTCTAATTGTCGGCTGGGCATGGTGGCTCATGCCTGTAATCCCAGCACTTTCAGAGGCTGAGGTGGGTAGATCACGATGTCAGGAGTTCAAGACCAACCTGGCCAAGATGGTGAAATCCCGTCTCTACTAAAAATACAAAAATTAGCTGGGTGTGGTGGTGGGTGCCTGTAATCCCAGCTACTCGGGAGGCTGAGACAGGAGAATTGCTTGAACCCTAGGGACGGAGGTTGCAGTGAGCCGAGACTGTGCCACTGCACTCCAGCCTGGGCAACAGAGCAAGACTCCATCTCAAAAAATAAAACAAAACAAAACAACAAACAAACAAACAAACAAAAAAGATGTCTAATTGTCAATAGCAGGATCCCTAAATGAAGCAGATAAAGATGTGATTTGCAAGTAGCAATGACACCTTCATACCGGTCCTAATGGTAGAGGGGTTCCTTAACTCAACACTGCCCCCTTCCTGTGGTCAGAGCACCTCTCTCCGATGTCGTCAGGAACAACCCCAGGCCAAATTCAAGTGAGAAAACTGGAGCTTAACAGGGTTTCCTAGGGTTACTTGGATCCAAAGAATCAGTTGCTGAAGTAGAAGTTGAGGGAGGTCTGAGTCAAGAACAGCCTCTGTGGAAACGACTTCAGGCTTTTAGTTGACAATGGGCTTGGTATGAGTCATTCTAGTGACATGCGCTCTTGGCCAAAGAATTGCACTGAGGATGAGGGACATGATGGTGACCTGCTGCCAGCGGCCCAGCAGCCCACGCCACAAGCAATACTTTCAGTTCTGGGTGCTTTACTGTAAATGGGACAAGGAGGAGAGGAATCAAAGTGTTTAAGGACTTCGAGTCATGCAACACAGGAATGTTTGGAGAAGCTGAGAAAGAAAACTCAGGGGGCGGGGAGCGGTGGCTCATGCTTGTAATCCCAGCACTTTGGGAGGCTTTGGTGGGCAGATCACTTGAGGTTAGGAGTTTGAGACCACCCTGGCCAACATGGCAAAACCCCATCTCTACTAAAAAATACAAAAATTAGCCAGGCGTGGTGGCGTGCGCCTGTAATCCCAGTTACTGAGGCATGAGAATCGCTTAAACCTGGGAGCCAAAACTGCGCCACTGCACTCCTGCCTGGGTGACAGAGCGAGACACTGTCAAAAAAAGAAAGAAAAAGAAAAGAAAACTCGGGGAACCCTAACAGCTAGCCGCCTTAACATACCTGATAGGCTATCAAGTTCCGGTCAATTAAATTTGTTCCATGTGGTTCTATAGGAAGTAGCCAGGACTAGTGTGGTCGGGCTGTAATTGGAATTATACTGAGACAGACCTTGAGACAGGAGAAAGGATTTTTGAGTAGTTTGAAATGGCAGAAGATACATTGGTCTTGAACCTGCTCCTCAAAGTGTGGTGCAGAATTGCAGCCTGGCTTCAGAGGAAGCCCGTTAGACAAGTACTAGGTCTTAGCCCCCAGCTCAGACCTACTGAATCAGTGCCTGTCCAGGCCAGGCGTGGTGGCTTATACCTGTAAGCCAGCACTTTGGGAGGCTGAGGCAGGCAGATCACTTGAGGTCCGGAGTTCGAGACCAACCTGGCCAACATGGTGAAACCCCACCTCTACTAAAAGTACAAAAGTTAGCCGGACATGGGAAGCTGAGGCAGGAGAATTGCTTGAACCTGGGAAAGCAGAGGTTGCAGTGTGCTGAGGTCATATCATTGCACTCCAGCCTGGTCAACAACAGCAAGACTCTGTCTTTAAAAAAAAAAAAAAAAAAAAAAAAAAAAAAAAAATTAATTTAATTAAAAAAAAAGATTTCTGATAATTTTTTGTGCCTATTCTGCTTATGTAGATAAAAACATTTTTGAGACATGATCTCACTTTGTCATCCAGGGTGGTGTGCAGTGATGCCATCTCAAGTGATTCTCCAACCTCAGCCTTCCGAGTAGGTGGGATTACAGGGGCCTGTGACCATGCCTGGCTAATTTTTGTATTTTTAGTAGAGACAGGGTTTCACCATGTTGGCCAGGCTGGTCTTGAATTCCTGACCTCAAGTGATACACTTGCCTCAGCCTCCCAAAGTGCTGGGATTACAGATGTGAGTCACCGCGTCTGGCCTCACGTACAAGTTTTCATATGGAAGAACTCATCATCTTTTACATTTCTGAAAATACATTAATGTTATGCAACTCTTTGGAAAAGCCACACATAAAATGTCTATTTCTTAAAATTTTTTTAATTTTTATTTTTTTGAGATGGAGTCTTGCTCCGTCGCCAGGCTGGAGTGCAATGGCACCATCTTGGCTCACTGCAACCTCCACCTCCTGGGTTCAAGCAATTCTCCTGCCTCAGCCTCCCGAGTAGCTGGGACTACAGGCATGTGCCACCACACACAGCTAATTTTTCACCATGTTGGCCAGGATGGTCTCCATCTCTTGAGCTCATGATCCACCCACCTCAGCCTCCCAAAGTGCTGGGATGACCGGCATGAGCCACCGCGCCCAGCCTAAAATGTCTCTATTTTTAAGTTCCACTATCCCATTTCTCAGAACCTGACTCAAATAAATAACACACATGTAGAAGGTACTAGGTAGGAAGTTTCTAAGCACGATATTATTTAAGCATCACTGTTTTTTCCTTCTTCTCCAGTAAAAGGTACAAAAATCAGGGCCCATCTCCTTAATAACTGACATATGACTCAGGGGACATCTTCCTTTTATCCCAAGAAGCTTCTCCAAAGAGAAAATTGGTCCAGCTCCAAAGGGGCCTGACTAGTGGGTGTTGCTGGGTTGCTCTCCCACAGGGTCACAGTTGAGAAGATGCTGTCAGTGACTTGGGCGCAGGACGGCACCCCTGCTCATTTCCACACAATGGCAAATCCCAGGAGTTGCAGCCTCAGTCCCTCCCAGGTGCACCCTGGTGAGTCTTCCCTCCAGGCCCCTATGTCCTTCAGATGACCTCAGTGAGGATCAGCTCAGGCTACCAGAGAGACTCTAATACCATTAAGCCTCATAAGGGCAGATTTTCCCACCCCCTTCCCAACAACTTTTGTGTGGTATGCTCCAAGGACAATGGGTGGTATAGCCTCACCCTTCCCCACAACATGGGGTTACCCTTGCCTTGCGTCTACCTAACCACAAAGAACCACTCAAGGGCATCTTCTCGAAGATCAGTACCACCGTTGACAGTCTCTATTTTGAATTTGCAAAACGTAAATATGGTTTGCTTTTTTATGCACAGGCAATATATTTCACTGAATAATCAAAAAAATGCAAAGGAGTAATAGTGAAAAGACATCCTCTCAATCCTGTCTCAGTTTCCTGCTTAGAGACAATATTAGCGACTAGCCAGTATTACGGCATGGAAACCCTTTTTTGCATGTTGCTTTCTTATTCCATTTCTGTTCACAATCAGATTCTGCAAATTGTTTGGATGCATCATAACTTGCTTAACCAATCCCTTAGTAGGTTGTTTCCAGTCTTTTGCTAACCAATCAACAATGCAACAACTACCCTTAATAGGCATCACTGCGCATGACAAAATGAATTAAATGTATCTGTAGTATACTTTGAATTTGGGTAGATAACACCAGTTAATTTGGTCTCCATAGAGATTTAGTAACTCACCTAACTCATAGCAGGTGGAGCTGGGATTCAGACTCATATTCTCTAGGCCAGAGTTCAGGCTCATAACCACCAAGGTAAACTGCCTTTCTGATGTTTTTTTTGTTTGTTTGTTTTGAGACAGGGTCTTACTCTGTTGCCCAGGCTAGAGTGCAGTGGTGTGATCCTAGCTCACTGCAGCCTCAAACTCCTCGGCTCAAGCAATCCTCCCACCTCAGCCTCCCAAGTGGCTGGAACTACAGGCATGCTACCATGCCCCACTATTTTATTTTTATTTTTATTTTTTTGTACAGACAAAGGTCGTACTATGTTTCCCAGGCTGGTCTTGAACTCCTGAGCTCAAGTATCCACCCACCTTGGGCTCCCAAAGTGCTGGGATTGCAGGTGTGAGTCACTGCACCCGGCCACCTTTTTGAAATTTGCCAATCTGAGATCTAAAGACTGGTACTTTTCCGTCATTTTAATGTGAATTTCTCTTTCTATGAAAGAGGGTAAACGTTGTATCATAGCTTAGTTTGTTTCTTTTTCTGTGAATTGTCTATACCTAGTATTTGCCCATTTTTCCATTACATTATTGGCTTGTTTCCATATCAATTTGTAAGAATTCTTTATATATTAGGGAAATTAGTCATTTCTGTATTCAGAATTGAAAATACTGTTCCCAGGACAGGTGCAGTGGCTCATGCCTGTAATCCCAGCACTTTGGGAGGCCGAGTCCAGAAGATCACTTGAGGTCAGGAGTTCGAGACCAGCCTGGCCAACATGGTGAAACCCCATCTCTACTAAAAATACAAAAATTAGCTGGGCGTGGTGGCACACACCTATAATCCTAGCTATTCAGCAGGCTGAGGCAGGAGAATCGCTTGAACCCGGGAGGCGGGGGGTTGCAGTGAGCCGAGATGGCGCCATTGCACTCCAGCCTAGGCAACAAGAGCTAAACTCCGTCTTAAAAAAAAAAAAAAGAAAATACTGTTCCCAGCTTGTCTTTTGACTTATAGTGATTACTGCCATGAAGAAAACAGATATTTATATAATCATATTTATCCATTTTTTATTTTATGGATTCTGAACTTAGTTTTATAGTTGAACAAAATTTTCATTTATGAGATAATGAAAAAAACTCTCCGATGAATTTTTCAAGTATTTTCACAGTTTTTCTTTTTTTGACATCTAAATATTGGGTACATTTGGAATTTGTCCCAGTGAAATATATGTATCCAGTTTTCCCCCCAGATGGCCACTCAGTTGTCTCCATACTGTTTTTTAATTACCTATCAGTTCCATTGATTTATACCACCCTTATCATACATTAAATCCCACTGGCAATATTCAAATGATAGCTTCTTTTAAAAAATGAACAAAATGTCCTGTGCATAGGCACCCTATTTCACTCCCTTTCTCCACTACATTTATCAATCCATATCAGGAATACCTTAAATATTTGATAACAGAGCCCAACCGTAGAATTTTGGTTGAAGTATATTCTTTTACATCTCCCTGATGGAATACTATGCAACTTTTAAAGCAAATATTATAAAGATTATGTTAAAACATGAGGGAAATACTTCTGATGAAAATGTCAAGTGAAAAAGAAAGAATATGAACATTATGCAAACCAAGAATATGACCACATTGTGAAAAAATGCACAGAAAAGAATCACATGAGCAAAATACCAGAAGGATGATAGCGATGTTATTGGGATATGAGATGAGAGATTTCCCCCACCTTTTTCTCCTCAAATCTTTTGTAAAGTGATGATATCAGCATAATTTTCAAATTTTCATTTTCATTTTTTTTTTTTTTGAGATAGAGTCTTGCTCTGCTGTCCAGGCTAGAATGCAGTGGCATGATCTCGGCTCACTGCAACCTCCACCTCCCAGGTTCAAGCGATTCTGTTGCCTCAGCCTCCCAAGTAGCTGGGACTATAGGTGTGTGCCACCACACCTGACTAATTTTTTGTACTTTTAGTAGAGACAGGTTTTCGTCGTGTTAGCCAGGATGGTCTCGATCTCCTGACCTCATGATCCGCCCACCTTGGCTTCCCAAAGTACTGGAATTACAGGCGTGAGCCACCGCGCCCAGCCTATTTTCACTTTTTAATAATGGCATTTTGTCCATTTGTGTTCTTCTCCTTTGCCTCAAGAGACTTCATGAAAATGATGATAAAGAAATAAAAAGATGGCCAGGTACAGTGGCTCACGCCTGTAATCCCAGCACTTTGGGAGGCTGAGGCAAGTGAATCACGAGGTCAGGAGTTTGAGACCAGCCTGGCCAATATGTTGAAACCCTGTGTCTACTAAAAATACAAAAATTAGCCTGGTGTGGTGGCCGGCGCCTGTAGTCCCAGCTACTCGGGAGGCTGAGGCAGGAGAATTGCTTGAATCTGGGAGGCGGAGGTTGTAGTGAGCCGAGATCGCACCACTGTACTCCAGCCTGGGCGACAGAGCGAGACTCCATCCACCCCTGAAAAAAAGAAATAAATAAAAAGATTACAAATTCACAAGTCCAAAAAAGAATAAAAGAGGAAGAGAAGATTTCATGGTTGGAAAATCCCAGCATGTTTTTGGGAAAGAGCAAGCTGATGATAGAGTGGTAACAGACAGCACAGAGCTGTGAAGGAAGCAACCGGAAGGCCTGGGTGGGGCGTGAATAAAGTAAAACATGTCACCTGCAGACGGGACTCCAGACTTCCCTTCGGGGAGACATCACTGACTCATGGTGTGTGCCCTTGGGCCAAGACACTAAGTTGGCCGGGCGCGGTGGCTCAAGCCTGTAATCCCAGCACTTTGGGAGGCCGAGACGGGCGGATCACGAGGTCAGGAGATCGACACCATCCTGGCTAACATGGTGAAACCCCATCTCTACTAAAAAATACAAAAAAAAAAAAACTAGCCGGGCGAGGTGGCGGGTGCCTGTAGTCCCAGCTACTCGGGAGGCTGAGGCAGGAGAATGGCGTAAACCCGGGAGGCGGAGCTTGCAGAGAGCTGAGATCCGGCCACTGCACTCCAGCCTGGGTGACAGAGCGAGACTCCGTCTCAAAAAAAAAAAAAAAAAAAAAAAAAAAAGACACTGAGAAGTGCTCACGCCTCTTTTCTCCCAAATGAACAAGGGACGCTGTGTTTAATATCTCTGGCTTCCACTTGGAGCCGAGGGGAGAGTTAATTGCTGTTTGAGAAAAGGTATATGAGCTGGTGGGATAAAAGACTTGACAAGAGGAGGGTTATTACCAGTCAAGTAACCCTTTTTTTCTTTTTTTTTTTTGAGATGGAGTTCTTCTCTTGTTGCCTAGGCTGTAGTGCAATGGCGCAATCCCAGCTCACTGCAACCTCCGTCTCGCGGGTTCAAGCAATTCTCCTGCCTTAGCCTCCTGAGTAGCCGGGATTACAGGCGCCCGCCACCATGCCTGACTAATTTTTTGTATTTTTAGTAGAGGCAGGGTTTCACTGTGTTAGCCAGGCTGGTTTTGAATTCCTGGATCTCAGGTGATCCACCCACCTTGGCCTCCCAAAGTGCTGTAATTATAGGCATGAGCTACCTCACCTGGCCCAAGTAACCCTTTAAACCCTCTGTTCCTCTCATGCTCACAGAGGACCAGCACTCAGGTGTATAGCTAAGCAGCTGCAGGTGCAGCCTAATGCAGGCTTTGGCCAAATGCTCATCCCTGTAAAAACAGAGCAGGGATGGCCAACTGTGAAGGCATGAGTGGGTATGACAGTCAAGTCACCAGCCCCTATGCTTCCTGGGCAGCTACCTCCCCTAGAGCTAGTGACATGTCCTCCTTGGTTCCTTCATCCAGTAACCTTCTTCCTCCCCAGATCTGGAGCCCTGTCTTAAACTCTCACCTAGTGTCCCTTGTTGCCCTGTCTTGCTCCTACTCATCAAGACAAATCCAGCTTCCACACACTGGGAGACCCAATGGCCTAGAGGTGCTGCTTAGATTATAGCAGTCTTGCCAAGATGTAGGAACGTGGTAAAAATTTAGTTCACTCCAATCAATTGATGGTGTTGGCAGAAGCATCTTCTCAGAAGAGACACGTACACACACACACACACACACACACACACCCACCCCATGACCTAGTGGGCTTGGATCCAGTCTCTTTCTACAGCTGAGAAACCAGATGGGGCTACAAATATTCATTCAATTGATTGTTTTTAATCCTTTGTTTGAGAGAATGAATTTCTAAGCCCAGAAATGTAGCTCTGAAGACCACAATCATCATTTATTTAAAATCTACTCTAGGCCAGGCACAGTGGCTCATGCCTGTAATCCCAACACTTTGGGAGGCCGAGGTGGGTGATCTTCTAAGGTCAGGAGTTCGAGACCAGCCTGGCCAACATGGTGAAACCCCGTCTCTGCTAAAAATGTGAAAAATCAGCCGGGTGTGGTGGTGGGGCCCCGTAATCCCAGCTACTCAGGAGGCCAAGGCAGGAGAATCGCTTAAACCCAGGAGGTAGAGGTTGCAGTGAGCCGAGATTATGCCACTGCACTCCAGCCTGGGTGACAAAGCAAGACTCTGTCTCAAAAAAAAAGGGAAGAAAATCCATTTTAGGCTGGGCACAGTGGCTCATGCCTATAATCCTAGCACTTTGGGAGGCCAAGGCAGTAGGATTGCCTGAACTCATGAGTTCAAGAACAGCCTGGGCAACACGATGAAACCCCATCTCTACTAAAATACAAAAAATTCACTGGGTGTCGTGGCGCATGCCTGTAGTCCCAGCTGCTCAGGAGGCTGAGGCACGAGAATTGCTTGAACCCAGGAAGCAGAGGTTGCAGTGAGCCGAGATTGCACCACTGCACTCCAGCCTAGGTGACAGAGCGAGACTCTGTCTCCAAAAAAAGGAAAGAAAATCCACTCTATAAGTCAGAACCTGTCCCAGACCCTATGAAAATATAAAGAAATATGATCCCCACCTCAGAGTTAGCTAGACTATTTATACTTCTCTTAAAGACCTAAGCATACTTTTTTTTGTGAGAGAAGGAACCATCTCTGTATCTCTGTCATATTTACTGCTTCATATTTCTTTTCTTTTTCTTTTTTTTTTTTTTTGAGATGGAATCTCCCTCTGTCGCCCAGGCCAGAGTGCAAGTGGCACAATCTTGGCTCACTGCAGCTTCCATCTCCTGGGTTCAAGCGATTTTCCTGCCTCAGCCTCCCGTGTAGCTGGGACTACAGGTGTGTTCCACTACACTCAGTTAATTTTTGTATTTTTAGTAGAGACAGAGTTTCACCATGTTGGCCACACTAATCTCGAACACTTGACCTCAAGTAATCCACCCGTCTCAGCCTCCCAAAGTGCTGGCATTACAGGCATGAGCCACTGCGCCCGGCCTGCTGCTTCACATTTCATTTCATTCATCCAGGAAATATTTTGTAAACATCTACCATGTGCCAGGCCACTGGGATAAAACAGTGAACAAAAACAAAGTATCTCTTCTCATGGAGCTTAGATTTTAGTGAGACAAATAGACAATAAATACATGAACAAATAAACCCATAACATGCAAAGTGATGATAAAGGCTTAGGAAAAATAAAGAAAGGCCCTTCAGCCATGTGAGTATGCAGCAAAAAGCACCCTCTATGAAGTAGAGAACAAGCCCTCCCCAGATACCAAATCCGCTAATTCTTTGATTTTGGACTTTCCAGCCTCTAGAACCATGTGCAATAAATTCTATTGTTTTTAAATTTTCTAAAAAAGAAAAATAAAGGAGGGCAAGGGAACAAGAGTGGCAGAGGACATTATTTCACATAGACTAGTTGGGGAGACTTCTCTGATATGGCTAAGTTTAAACTGAGACTTGAATTAGGCAAGGGAGTAGTCTATGTGGATATCTGGGAGACGATGGAGCTGTAAATGCAAGATCCTAGAGGAGGAAACAGCCAACAGAGTTCTGTTGGAGAACAGCAATGAGAAAAGGGTCGCAAGAATGGAGTGAACAAACGAGCCACACATGGTGGCACGCACATGTGGCCACAGCCACTTGGGGGGCTGAGGTGTGAGAATCGCTTGAACCTGGGAGGCAGAGGTTGCAGCCAGCCAAGATTGTGCCACTGCACTTCAGCCTGAACAATAGAGCGAGACTCTACCTTAAATAAATAAAACTAAATTAAAAAATACAGAATGGAGTGAACAAATTTGTAATTCAACTAGAAATATGGTTAGGGAGAGGGAGTGGTTTTATCATGTGGGGCCTGTTAGACAAGGACTTTGTGTAAGTTTTTCATGGACTATGGCACACGTAGAGAAAAGTAAACAAATTGTTAAGTGTACAACTCGGTGAATTTTTTTTTTTTTTGAGACAGGGTTTTACTCTCGTCACTCAGGCTGGAATGCAGTGGTGGGATCTCGGCTCACTGCAGCCTCTGCCTCCAGGGCTCAAGTGATCCTCCCACCTCAGTTTCCTGAGTACCTGAGACTACAGGCACAAACCACTGCACCTGGCTAGTTTTTGTATTTTGTAGACAGTGTTTTACCATGATGCCAGGCTGGTCTCAAACTCCTGGGCTCAAGCACTCCTCCTGCCTTAGCCTCCCAAAGTGCTGGGATTACAGGGGTGAGCCACTGCACCCGGCCTGAATTTTCACCAACCCACCCATTTAAACCATCATCCAAACCAAGTTATGGAACACTAACAGCAGCTGGCTGGGTGCAGGGGCTCACACCTGTAATCCTAGCACTTTGGGAGGCCAAGGCAGGTGGATCACCTGAGGTCAGAAGTTTGAGACCAGCCTGGCCAACATGGTGAAACCCCGTCTCTAATAAAATTACAGAAATTGGCTGGGCATGGTGGCATGCACCTGTAACCCTCGTGAGGCTGACGCAGGACAATCGCTTGAACCTGGGAGGCAGAGGTTGCAGTGAGCCAAGAGTGAAAAAAAAAAAAAAAGAAAAAGAAAACACTGCTAGCAACCCTGGTCGGGCGCGGTGGCTCACACCTGCAATCCCTGACCCTTGGAAGGCCGAGGCGGGCGGATCACCTGAGGTCAGGAGTTTGAGACCAGCCTGGCCAACGTGGTGAAACCCCATGTCTATTAAAAATACAAACATTAGCCAGGCGTGGTGGCAGGTGCCTATAATCCCAGCTACTTGGAGGCTGAGGCAGGTGAATCGTTTGAACCCAGGGGATGGAGGTTGCAGTGAGCCGAGATCATGCTGCTTCACTCCAGCCTGGGCAACAGAGCGAAACTCCGTCTTAAAAAGAAAGAAAGAAAGAACACTACCAGCAACCCTGAAGCCTCCTTCATGCCTCCTCTCTCGTTACTATCTGCCCATCCAAGGATGACCACTATTTCACCTTCCATCACTCTGTAGCAGTCTTGCCTGTTTTGAACTTTGTGCTTGTGAATCATACAGTATTACCCTTTGGTGTCAGCCTTCACTCCCTCAGTGTTATGGTTGTGAGATTTGTCCATGTTATTGTGCATAGTGATGCTTCATTTTTTTCATTGCCCTGTAATATGCACTGTGGAAATATACCCACAGTTGATTTGTCCATTCTACCACGGATCAGCATTTGGGTTGTTCCCAGTTTGGGGGCTATTTCAAATGCTGCTATGAGCATTCTCATTTGTGTCATTTGGAACACATGAGTATGCATCCAGGGGTGAGATTATTGGGCTTAGGTTTTACTTTATCTTTTTGGTGGGGGAGATGGATTCTCACTCTGTCACCCAGGCTGAAGTGCAGTGGCTCAATCTTGGGTCACTGCAACTTCCACCTTCCAGGTTCAAGCGATTCTCTTGCCTCAGCCTCCTGAGTAGCTGGAATTACAGCCACCCACCATTATGCCCGGCTAATTTTTGTATTTTTAGTAGAGACGAGGTTTTGCCATTTTGGCCAGGCTGTCCTCCAACTCCTAACCTCAAATGATCTGCCCACCTCGGCCTCCCAAAGTGCTGGGATTACAGGTGTGAGCCACCACACCTGGCCATTTAGGTTTTACTTTGATAGACGCTACCAAACTATCTTCAGACTTTGCTTTTCAAACTGAATGAAAAGGGAAATAATTTGAAGGTTCAAAGCAGAAAAATCACATAATCTGACTTACATCTTTAAAGGGTCACATACTATAAATTTTTGAAGATTGCATTTTTTAAATATTCACCATATGAAACAAAATCCAACCTGACCAGTCCCAGCACTAAAAGCATGACTCCAGGTTTGTACCTCTAGCCAGAACCTCTCCTCTGAACTATAGACCCTTATCTCCAAAGTCTGCTTGAAAGCTGCACATGGATGTCCAATGGGCGTCTCCACCTTTCAATGGCCAAGAACTTCTGATATTCTGCCCTGAGCCAATTCTTCCTATGGGTTTCCCGTATTTACTAACAGCAACTCTGTTCTTCCATTGATTTAGGCTGGAAACATGGGTGTATCTTTTTCTCTATTTTATCATGCTCCACATCTGGTCTATCAACAGATCCTGTGAGCTCTGTCTTCAGAATATTCTGGAATCACTGCTTGCCACTCCTTATCACTACCTATCGAAGCCACCATTCTGTCTCTCCTAGCCTACTGCAGTGCCCTCCTATTTTTTTCTCTTTATTTATTTATTTTATTTATTTATTTTTGATATGTAGTCTCCTTCTGTTGCCCAGACTGGAGTGCACTGTAGTGATCTCGGCTCACTGCAACCTCTGCTGTCCGGGTTCAAGCAATTCTCCTGCCTCAGCCTCCCCAGTAACTGGGATTACAGGTGCGCACCACCACACACGGCTAATTTTTGTATTTTTAGTAGAGACAGGGTTTCGCCATGTTGCCCAGCCTGCTCTTGAACTCCTGACCTCAAGTGATCCACCCACCTCGGCCTCCCAAAGTGCTGGGATTACAGGCGTGAGCCATCGTGCGTGGCCTGCAGTGCCCTAAGTGGTTTTGCTGCTCCCACATCCTGCTCTCACCCTGTTCAGGATACTATTAGTGCAGCTTCCCAAAAGATCCTGTTCAAACATAAATCAGATCCTGTCACTTCTCCATTAAAACCTTCCAGTGACTTCCTGTATCATGCTGGGTGCAAACCAAAGTCCATACTACCACCCACAAATTGTGGCAAGATATTGCTCCTTTTAACCTCCCTGACTTTAACCCCTGTGATGCTCCCATCCTCACTCCATTCCAGCCACACTGTTCATCCCATTCCAGCCACACTGTTCATCAAACTGGCCTTTCCCCTGTTCATCAAACTGCCCAGGCGAGCTCTCAGTCTCAGGAACTTTACGCTTTCTCTTCCCACTGCCTAGAATGCTCTTGCCCCAGCTAACTGCCAGCTCTCTCCCTTGCCTCCTCCAAGTCTCTACTCAAAATTTCCTTTCTCAGCAAGGACTTTCCCAGCCCCCTGGTCTGACATTTCACTTCCCCAATGCCTGACGTTTCATATTGCTTTCCCAGCTTTTTTTCTTTGCTCAGCATTTATCACTATCTCACATGCTATAACTTTTATATCTTTTATCTTGTTTATCAGCTGTCCCTCCCAGCAGAACGTAATTGCTATGAGGACATTGATTTCTATGTTTTGTTTACAACCGTAGCCCGGCATCCAGAACAGGGCTTGGTACATAGTAGGCACTTAATAAATATTTACTGAGTGAATGAATAGATGGATCCTTGCCCTAGATCTTCTCCTGATTACCTGTGCTTGAGAAGCTGATGAGACATCAGCGGTGGTTTCTAAGCACCTCCAATAAGTTGGAGTTGCCAATAGAAACATGTTCCTTCTCTACTCTCCCTCCCTGGCGTGCAGGGACCTGGGAAAAGCGGAGATGCTGATCGATATCTCTGACTGGGAAGGAAGATGGGATTAGGTACTAGAAATAAGAGGAAGGATGTCTCCGCCCGTCTGCTCAGAGGCTGCAATCTGCTTGGCATGCAGCCTGCTCCCAGAAACAGGATGTGTCCAGAGAGGAAGTGACTGCAGACGTGGAGTGGGGGAAAATGCCCCGTGCCTGAGACAGAACACTTGAGGCTAGTCATTCTGGAGCCTTCCAAGGGTCCATTCCTGGGGGATGAGTAAAATCCGCTCTGCAGTCCCACAGTGACTCATCCTGAATGGCGGAGAATCCAAGGCCCTTCCCTAAGTTAGGGCAAAAACAGGTGCTTCCTCCTCTGGGGCTCCCAGCTTGGGTGACTGGATGCTGAAGGAGAGAGGATGCCCACGCACCTTGTTGGAGGCTCTGCAGGAACTGACAAAGGAAGTAGCATGGTAGAAAGTCGTTTTAACCAATCTTCTCTTCCTTGATTTGAGGTCAGAAGTAGACAAGGCTAGAAGGCCATTGCCCAGGGGTCTCTTAGGAAACCCACTTTCTGCACATTCCCCAGTAGTGGGTAAAGAGGCAAGCTTGGCCTGACCGAGCCCTGGGGCCTCAAGCTCAGGCAACCTGGCAGAGGGAACCCCCTACTTCGTCGAGCTGGTCCAGCCCCAAGGCCACAGAGGCTTTTTTTTTTTTTTTTAAGACGGAGTCTTGCTCTGTCGCCCAGGCTGAAGTGCAGTAACATGATCTCAGCTCACTGCAACCTCCACTTCCTGGGTTCAAGCAATTCTCCTGCCTCAGTCTCCTGAGTAGTTGGCACTACAGGCGCCCACCACCACGCCCAGCTAATTTTTGTATTTTTAGTAGAGTCAGGGTTTCACCATGTTGGTCAGGCTGGTCTCAAACTCCTGACCTTAGGTGATCCACCTGCCTCAGCCTCCCAAAGTGCTGGGATTACAGGCGTGAGCCACTCTGTCGCCCAGGCGGGAATGCAGTGGCACCCTTCGCCTCCCGGGTTCAAGCGATTCTCCTGCCTCAGCCTTCTGAGTAGCTGGGATTACAGGTGCCTGCCACCATGCCCGGCTAATTTTTGTATTCTTAGTAGAGATGGGGTTTCGCTATGTTGGCCAGGCTGGTCTCAAACTCCTGACCTCAGGTGATCCATCCACCTCAGCCTCCCAAAGTACTGGGATTACAGGCGTGAGCCACTGCACCTGGCCTGGCCTAGCCATAAGTCTTATTTTGCAGCCCAAAGAGAGGAAAACAGTCCCTACAGACACTCTCTGGGAGCTCTGCCTTGGTGGGCTCTCAAATCTGGACTCTGCTTGTAGGCCAAAGGGCACTAATGTCATAAAACCCATACCAGGAAGCTTGTGAAGGAAAACAACTTGGCTGTTTAAGAAAAGACCCACAAACACGTTGCCGAACATGGAAATGGACAGAGGCATCGACACAAGTTTCCGGAAGGTCAGAAAAAGCTAGAAAACTCTCCCAACACTCTGAGTAACTGCAGCAATCTCTAGACAGGCTCTGGGCCTTATGTTTATCATGAAATGCAGGGAGCAGCTCGAAGCCTAGAATGTTATGGTGAGCATTAATATTATGTTCATAAAAGCTGTAGTATTTTTTTTCTTCTTCTCCGAAAGCCAAAGCAAGCATCTCTAAACTTGTCCTTGATAAGAGGTTAAGTTTGTAGCAGGAGATGTCATGCCAGTATGCTGCTTCTAACTTATTAATTTACAGAAAAGAGCTCCTATGGTGCAAGACATTCTGTAAGGTGCTTTTTTGTTTGTTTGTTTAAACAGTTGATCATGAGCATCTTTTCATGTCAGTATGTATACATCTACACAGTTCTATGTGCTTTCTGTAAACTAAGAAACTAAGGGGTCTTCCTCAGTGAAAAAGGCAGAGCTTTTGTAGGAAATAGCCTGGAAGTGCGTATGGCCATTGAGGCCCCTGGGCCCCAGCCAGGCATCCATTCTTCCTCCCGGCTGCAGTGAACATTCTTGTGACCAGGAGCTCACACTTCAGCCCTTTCTCATATTCAGCAGAAACTGATGCATCGCAAGTCTGAGCCCCACTTCTGTTACAGCCAGAAAGTTGGGGAAGCACCACCACTTGGCTGTCTTGAGCTCCCCAATCCCTGCAATTTCTCCTCACCTTGCCCCAAGCTCACGTCTTCCTTTCTAGAAGCTGGAGATGAAGGCAAAGCAACCATTCTTCCTGGGAGAGTCACCAACCATCCCTGTTTGCCTGGGACCAGAGGGTCTCCTGAGATGTGAGACTATGGGTTTTAAAACCAGGACAGCCCCAAGAAAACCAAGAGAGTTGGTCAACCCACTCTCAGAACTGGAGGCGTGGCCAGTCCTGACAGAGCTGCTGGAGGTCCCCTTTCCACAGTTCCAGCAAGGGTCAGGTTGGAATTTTCCGGAAGGCATACCTACAGAGATTCTCCAGCTGGGCCTGCTTGAGTCCCATGCCCACCCCAGAGATAATTGCCAGGACAGAGAGTGGATGCAGAGGAGGCAGATGAGAACTGCCCACCAGGAAACAGGCATGTTCCATTCTACAAAGCCTTCACATGTCTGAAGCCAGCCTGACCTCTCCCGAGTTTCTCCATTTGTACTCAAATGCAGGGCTTCCCAGGCCCTTCCCCATCTGTGGGATTAGGGAGGAGACCACTCTGGAAGGAGACCCGAGGCTTTCCCTCCTACCTGAGTGTCAGTATCCTCAGAGGAGCCCATCTGGAAACGAGATCTCAGGAGGTCTGTGGGAGTTGTGGCCAATGGGCAGGCCTGCTAGGGCAGAAGACACCGACTCTATGCTTGCCTGTGGGAGACCCTCAGGACCAGCAAAGTCAGGCAACGAGGCTAGACTCATGTTTAAGCAAAATGTCAGGAACATTTTCAAATAATCGACTCCATTTGCTCCAATTCAGCCTTCCAACACTGCTTCAGGTGAAATGTCTCTTTCTACATTTCAACCAATGGGTCTTATTATCAATCTGGAAAATGCACAATAAATGCATTATTTTCCCTGTATTTCCAGGCTTTCTAGACACTCTTTGACACACGTGTAGTACTTTTTTAGTTTAACAATTGGACTCACTAATTTCAATGTAAATTGCAGATGCCTGTAATCCCAGTACTTTGGGAGGTTGAGGCGGGCAGATCACCTGAGATCAGGAGTTCAAGACCAACCTGGCCAACATGGTGAAACTCTATCTCTGCTGAAAATACAAAAATTAGCCAGGCATGGTGGTGGGTGCCTGTAATCCCAGCTATTTGGGAGGCTGAGGCAGGAGAATAGCTTGAACCTGGGAGGTGGAGGTTGCAGTGAGCTGAGATCATGCCATTGCACTCTAGCCTGGGTGACAGCAAAACTCCATCTAAAAAAAAAATACAAGTCTGGGCAAGGTGGCTCACATCTGTAATCTCAGCACTTTGGGAGGCCAAGGCGGTTGGATCACCTGAGGTCGGGAGTTTGAGACCAGTCTGGCCAACATGGTGAAACCCTGGCTCTACTAAAAATACAAAATTAGCTGGGTGTAGTAGTGCATGCTTGTAATCCCACCTACTTGGGAGGCTGAGGCAGGAGAATTGCTTGAACCCGGGAGACAGAGGTTGCAGTGAGCCAGGACTGCATCATTGCACTCCAGCCTGGGCAACAAGAGTGAAACTCTGTCTCAAAACTAAAACTAAAACAAAACAAAACAAAAACCTCAATGTAAAGGTACTTTGCCCACTAGGCACCATGGCTCATCCCTGTAATCCCAGTACTTTAGGAGGCTGAGGCAAGCAGATCGCCTGAGGTCAGGAGTTCAAGACCAGTTTGACCAACATGGTGAAATCCCTGTCTTTACTAAACACAAAACAATTAGTCAGGCATGGTGATGGGCGCCTGTAATCCCAGCTACTCAGGAGGCTGAGGCAGGAGAATCACTTGAACCTGGGAGGCAGAGGTTGCGGTGAGCTGAGATTGTGCCACTGCACTCCAGGCTGGGAGACAGTGAAACTCCATCTCAAAAAAAAAAAAAAAAAAAAAAAAAATACTTTGCCTGAAAACATAATAAGCATATTATTTGAAAATGTCAGTAGCATACACTTTAAAAAATAAATGTAAATAAATAAGTAAATAGAGACAAAAGACAAATCTCCCATGTAGTGTTCCAGATAATTTCGGTAGATACTCCACCTCCTAACTCCCACTCTTTAAACGTGGGTTGTACATGGTGAATGACCAAAGAGGATGGTATGGAAAACAGGAAGAAAAGACTAACTTTACAGTGGAGAAACTGACAAACACTACTTCAGCCAGGTAATTAATAACGGAGAGAGAGAAAGCGTGTATGTCCTGTGTTTCTCAACTTTGCTGACACCCTATAGTCCTGTGGGGAGCAATCTGGTGAAGCATAAAGATCTTGGATCTGGAGTCAGCCAGCTCTGAGCTCCAATGCTACCTCTGTGTGCTGTTGGAGCAGTCACTCAATCTCATTGAGCCTCAGTTTCCCCATCTGTGAGAAGAGGATTAGAATGCAGTGATGAGGCCAGATGCAATGGTTCATACCTGTGATCCCAGTACTTTGGGAGATCAAGGCAGGAGAATCACTTGAGCCCAGGAGTTCAAGATCAGCCTGGGCAACATAGAGAGACTTCCGTCTCTACAAAAATTAAAAAATTAGCTGGGTATGGTGGTGCATACCTGTAATCTCAGTTATTTGGGAGGCTGAGACGGGAGGATCACTTGGGCCTGGGAGGTTGAGGCTACAGTGAGCCATGATGGTGCCACTGCACTGCAGCCTGGGTGACAGAGTGAGACCCTGTCTCAAAAAAACAATTAAATTAAAAAACGAAAAGAATGCAGCGACGTCTGTCTTGCCCTTACTGTGAGTGCTGGAGGAATCATGTTACATTTGAAGGCAGCTCCGAGGTACTGGAGTGAAGTCAGTGGCTTCACAGAAGGGTCCTGCTGTTACCACACTTTCCCTTGGGCAGATCCCCTCGTACTGCCCAGACCTACCAGTCCTTCACTCATTCTCACTAAAGGCTCCAAGGGTCCAGGGCGTGGTGGCTCACATGCCCAGCATTTTGGGAGGCCGAGGTGGGTGGATTGCTTGAGATCAGCAGTTCAAAACCAGCCTGGCCAACATGGTAAAATCCTGTCTCTACAAAAAAAAAAAAAAAAAAAAAATTAGCCGGGCATGGTGGTGTGCACCTTTAATCTCAGCTACTCCAGACGCTGAGGCACGAGAATCGCTTGAACCCGGGAGGCAGAGGTTGCAGTGAACCGAGATTGCGCCACTGCACTCCAGCCTGGGCAACAGGGCAAGACGGTCTCAAAAAAAGTAAAAAAAAAAGCTCCAAGGTCAAGGGCTTTTCAGACCCTCTTGGTCCGTTTGGTTAAGGGGGTGTTTTCACAAAGCTTTGCCTGTTAACTTTATGGGACCTGGAGGGCATACTTTATAGAACAAAATCTTCATACCAGTGTCTCTAACCACAAACCCCAAGAGTCTGAACGTTGAGACACTCAGGAAGTCGAAAGGGACCTCTCCTCTTCACAGGCCTGGCCCAGCTCACGGGAAGGGCATGCATCAAAAGGCAGGAAGTCCCTGACAAGTCTGTCCTATCAAGCCACCAGACACTGGTTACCTTTATGTGGCTGCGCAAGAGGCTGAATTCTCAGGGAGGGGCGAGGTGGTCTGGGGCCTTCAAGCCGTGATGGAACCCACGCCTGAGAAGCGAAGCCTGCCACTCCCACGACAGGAAGCCTGTCCCCCGGCAGCAACAGAGAGACTCAGAGCCCGGGCCTCAGTGCCCTCATGGGATAAGTGGCATTTTGGTTCCCGTTTCCTTCCCTCTCTGTTTTTCTTTTTCTTTTCATAGATTCTCCAAGCAAATATTAAACATGTCCTGCAAATCTCAGGAACCAGCCCACAGGGAAACACAGACAAGAGTGAGTGGCCTTCTTCCAAGACCTGGTTTATCAAAGGTCTGAGACAGTCCTGATCCGCTGCTCTCCTCCTGCTGGCTGAGCCTCGCCCCTGGCTCAGTGGCCCAGGGTGCCAGCTCCCTTTCCTGGGCCTCCCAGGGAAGGGGAGGGAGAAGGTAGAGGGAATGAGAGGGCCCCAGGGCTGCCTCCCAGGGCTGGCCTGGCAAGTTGCAGATCTGCCCCTGGGGATTTCCCTGCAGCCAATGGCCATGGAAGAGGAAAGGAGAGGACCTTTTGGTGTGGTGGAGAAGCATCTTTGTAGAAGGAGAGGAATAAGTAAAAGGTTGGCCAGGGAGCCACGGCCAGGCATGGTGGCTCCTGCCTGTATTCCCAGCACTTTGGGAAGCCACGGTGGGCAGATCACTTGAGGCCAGGAGTTCAAGACCAGCCTGGCCAACATGGTGAAACCCCTTCTCTACTAAAAATACAAAATTTAGCTGGGTGTGGCGGGGAGCACCTGTAGTCCCAGCTACTTGGGAGGCTGAGGAGGAGAATCACTTGAACTTGGTAAGCAGAGGTTGCAGTGAGCCGAGATCACACCACTGCACTCCAGCCTGGGCGACAGAGTGAGACTCCGTCTCAAAAAAAAAAAAAAAAGAAAGAAAAGTAAAAGGTTAGCCAGAGAGCTTTGCTGGCCTCCTTAAGGCAACCAAACATTAAGCACACCTGTGGTCACAGAGTCCAGGTTAAGGCAGAGGCAGACCAGAAAGTGAAGAAAGTATGGGAGAAGAGACATGGGTGGGGGTATAGATCAAGGCAGAAATGGGAGGCAAAAGGCAACGCTCCTAGGGACAGAGAGTGGTGACATGCTAGCTTCTGTTCGTTAAAACCCTGCTCTGGACCATGAACACTGCTAGGCAATTTTGCTATTACAGCTCCTTGCATCCTCCCAGCATTTTACAGCTAAGGAAACTGAGGACCGTGAGGTTAAATTCTTCACCCGAGGTCCACAGTAGGGATTAGCAGAATCAGCGTTTGAACCCAAGGCTGCCTGACTCCAATGTCACACCCAAACTGTTCCTATCTCTCTGTTAGCAGTTCTTAGTTGCTGGGGATTCAGACTCTATTTTGTTGCTTATGTAGTTCAACACAGTTCCCCCCACTGTGGCCACATTGCAACCTGCAGATGTAATAAAAGGAGGGGAAGGCATGCATTTCCTTTAAGGGCACACCTGAGGTCAGGAGTTCGAGACCAGCCTGACCAACATGGAGAAACCCAACTCTCCTAAAAATACAAAATTAGCCAGGCATTGTGGTGCATGCCTGTAATCCCAGCTAACCGGGAGGCCAAGGCAGGAGAAACGCTTGAACCCAGGAGGCGGAGGCTGTGGTGAGCCGAGATCACACCATTATACTCCAGCCTGGGCAACAAGAGGAAAACTCCAACTCAAAAAAAAAAAAAAAAAAAAAAGCTGTGAATGTTGAACTGAGAATGCAATAGACAGCAAGAAAGGTTCGGTGGCATCTTTGAAGGAGCCTTCATCTCCTATACTTTCAGGGTAGACATGATGGAAGACTCAGCCCAGGGCCTCATTGTGCATGTAGGACCTCCAAGTAAATGCTTAGGAGTGGGGACGTAGTGGGACCCTGAGACTTAGAATAGGAGCATCTAAGTGGTCACAGACAAGGCTGAGACTTCGGCACTTTTGAATTCTCAGATCCTTCAAAACTCCCTTGTCTGTTCAGGCAGGTCCTCCTGTGTAGAGGTAACTGTTATCCCTGCCTAAGGAACCTTCTGTGACTGCACCTAGGACATTTGCTTCACTAAAAAGGGACACCAGATCTTCTCTTCATTCCTCCAGCATCAAAAGGAGAATTAGATCCCAACATAGTCCACTTGGGCAGTACAAGGCCTGCTCCAGAAAGAGAATGTCTATACACTAAAGAAGTTGCAGGACCTTGCAAATTCAAATCCAGAAGGGTCTTGGGAGCACGTGTGGGAGTGGATTCTAAGCATCGTGTTAGCCCAAAGATGGTAAATTCAAGGCTTGACTGGGCACAGAGGCTCGCGCTTGTAATCCCAGCACTTTGGGAGGCTGAGGCAGGCGGATCACCTGAGGTCAGGAGTTTGAGACCAGCCTGGCCAACATGGTGAAACCCTGTTTCTACTAAAAATACAAAAAATTAGCTGGGCATGGTAGTGGGTACATGCCTGTAGTCCCAGCTACTCGGGAAGCTGAGGCAGGAGAATCACTTGAATCCAGGAGGTGGAGGTTGCAGTGAGCCGAGATCACACCACTGCACTCCAGCCTAGACGAAAGAATGAGACTCTGTCTCAAAAAATAAATTAATTAATAAAATAAAATAAAAATAAAATAAATAAATAAAAGGCTTGATTGGGCTGAATTCACTGATATATTTACCCAGGTTTGGGTTTTGGAGTTGGCATGAATAGTCTACAACGACTAACTCAGACTTGACTTAATAGAGACGTAAAGTTAAAGTTCCACCACCCAGTAGCAGCTGGCTTAGAGGGCAGTGAAATGGCTGCTGAAAGTTCATTTACAGGGTTAGCCTGGAGACGACACCCTGTCAGCTTCAAGTGTTGGCCTGGAGGATGCACTTATGCTTTTTAAAAGCTGCTAACATTTGGAGTTGTCTCCTTCAAAACCAGAAAGTGTACATCTAGATGCTGGGCGCGGTGGCTCACAACTGTAATCCCTGCACTTTGGGAGGCTGAGGTGGGTGCATCGGGAGGTCAGGAGTTTGAGACTAGCCTGGCCGAGATGGTGAAACCCCGTCTCTACTAAAAATACAAAAATTAGCTGGGCATGGTGGCGGGTGCCTGTAATCCCAGCTACTTGGGAGGCTGAGGCAGGAGAATCATGTGAACCTGGGAGGCAGAGGTTGTGGTACACCGAGATCACACCACTGCACTCTAGCCTGTGCAAGAAAGCAAGACTCCGTCTCAAAAAAAAAAAAAAAAAGAAAAAGAAAGTGTACATCTTGGAAACAGAGGGTGAAGTAGTAGCTACTCTCACTCTTACATCTAAGAACACACTTGAAGAACTCTTGCTGCCAATCCCCATGACCTTGAATTTGGGAGTCTGAATATTCTAGTGCCTAAGGTGGGGACTGTTTCTACCAGGGGATTGTACTACCCTGGTCATGCTTCTGATAAATTGGAAGCTAAGGCTTCCCTTAGCCATCTGAGGATCCTCATGTCACTGATCCAGCAGGCAGGGAAGGAAAGACGTGTGTCTTTCCTTTTGGCCACCCAACACCTGAACCTTCTTCCTATATATCTAGGGTATAAGCAGATGATCTGGGCTCGGTCATATAAAAACACTCAGCCCCTTGTCAGGCATGGTGGCTCATGCCTGTAAGTCCAGCACTTTGGGAGGCTGAGGCAGGAGAATCGCTTGAACCTGTGAGGCGGAGGTTGCAATGAGCCGAGACAGCACCAGTGCGTTCCAGCCTGGGCGATAGAGCAGGACTCAGTCTTAGAAATAAAAATAAAAAAGTTAAAAATAAAAACACTCAGCCGTAAGTCAAATGGAACATGAGTAGCCCCACCTCCAGTGGCATAGGATAGAGTTCCTAGAGCAGGTGCAGCAGTGCTTACTGGCAGTCTCTAGGACTCAGCACTGGAAAGGTGGGAGGAGCAAGCAGCAGCATCTACAGTTCAGAGAACCAGTCTTCCCTGTAATTCAGAGAGATGCCAGTCTCCTCCTCATGAATCATTTTACCACCTAAACCACTAGAGTTGACTCCTATGGTCTGCGACTGACAACTCTTAGTGAAGCTGTTGTACTATTCTCTATTTCTCTGCTTTTGAAGTATTTCATAATAAAGAAAATGAATAACTAAGGAGGAAAGATGTAGGATCATCTTAATAAAAGCAGAAAAAGCATACAATAACATTCAACATTCATAAATAACAGTAATAGGCTGTACGCAGTGGCTCACACCTGTAGTCCCAGCACTTTGGGAGGCCAAGGTGGGCAGATCACAAGGTCAGGAGTTTGAGACCAGCCTGGCCAATATGGTGAAACCCCATCTCTACTAAAAATACCAAAGTGTGGCCGGGCACGGTGGCTCACACCTGTAATCCCAGCACTTCGGGAGGCTGAGGAGGGCGGATCATGAGGTCAGGAGTTTGAGACCATCCTGGCCAATGTGGTGAAACCCCATCTCTACTACTACAAAAATTAGTTGGGCATGGTGGCAGGCACCTGTAATCCCAGCTACTCAGGAGCCTGAGGCAAGAGTTGCTTGAACCCGGGAGGCAGAGGTTGCAGTGAGGTGAGATCGCGCCACTGCACTCCAGCCTGGGCAACAGAGCGAGACTCCATCTTAAAAATAAACAAATAAATAACAGTAATAACAAATCCATAGGAAACTAGACTAGCTGCCAACTTCCTTAACATGATGAACATTTTCTATCAAAACACACAGGAGAAATAATAATGGAAATGTGGAAGCCTTATCTTTAAGATGAGAAACAAATAATGAAAGCCCATTGTCACCATTTCTATTTAACATTGGAGGGCCAGGCTGGGCATGGTGGCTCATGCCTGTAATCCTGGCACTTTGAGAGGCCAAGGTGGGTGGATCACTTGAGATCAGGAGTTCGAGACCAGCCTGGCCAACATGGTGAAACCCTGTCTCTACTAAAAATACAAAAATTAGCCAGGCATGGTGGCAGGCGCCTGTCATCCCAGCTTCTCAGGAGGCTGAGGCAGGAGAATCGCTTGAACCCAGGAGGCAAAGATTGCAATGAGCCGAGATTGCACCACTGAACTCCAGCCTGGGAGACAGAGCAAGACTCCGTCTCAGAAAAAGCAAAAACAGAAAATCCCATTTACAATAGCAACAATAGTTATAAAATGCTTAAGAATAAATCCAGCTGAGTGCAGTGGCTCACGCCTGTAATCCTAGCACTTTGGGAGGCCAAAGTGGGCAAATCACTTGAGGCCAGGAGTTTGAGACCAGCCTAGCCAACATGATGAAACCCTGTCTCTACTAAAAATACAAAAATTAGCCAGGTGTGGTGGTGTGCACCTGTAATCCCAGCTACTTGGGAGGCTGAGGCTGAGGCTGAGGTGGAAGGACTGCTTAAGCCGGGAGGTCTGCAGAGGCTGCAGCGAGTCATGATGTACTCCAGCCTGAACAACAGAGCCAGACCCTGTGTCAAAAAAAGAAAAAAAAAAGTGTAGTATTTGTGCAGGGAGAACCAAAGAACCCAGTGGAACAAAATATAACCAGCAAATGACCCATGCCGTATGAAAACAATATGTGGCAGAGAAGACATTACAGAGAGTGAAAAGAAGACACTGGTGCTGGCCTAATTAGTCACCCAAATGGGAGAAAATAGTTTGATCCTTACTTCACAGCATACACAAAAATAAATTATAGGTGCATTGAAGACGTAATTGTGGAGGCAAAACTCCAAAATGGTTAGAAAAAATATATAGGGATTTGCTTTATAGCAGAGTAGAAAAGAGTTTCTCAAATAAGACAGAAAAAGGATATACTATAAATTATTTTAGAAACTTCTTACCAAAAGAAAGAAAGGAAACAAGAAGGAAAATTTAAACCATAACAACAGTGAGAATAAAGCCACAGACTTTAAGATTCATTTTCAGAAAAACTTTTTTTAAACTCCCATAAAATCAAGAAGAAAATAACAAACAACCCAAGTGGAAAATGGGCAAAAGGATATTAACAGGAAACTCACAGAATGGTCAAGGGCATGTGAAAAGAGCCTCCAAACTCATTAACAGGGAAATGAAACTTAAAACGACCCGGAAAGACCACTTTACATCCTTCAGCTTGGCAAGAGCTTGAAGGACTGACAATGGCAAGTGTTGGCAAGGACACCGGAAATGGGAACTCACACACACTGCTGGCCAGAGTGTAAATTACTACAGTCACTTTGAAGAACAATTTGGCCATAGCTAGTAAAATCAGTGGTGAATAAATCCTTCAGTCCACCAGTTCTGCTTCCGGATATACACCACAAGCTCATACACTTGGCCCGAAACAGAGTGAACAGCAATGCCCATTGTAATGCTGTCTGTAATAGCAAAAAACTGCAAACAACTCAAATATTCATCAACAGAAGGTTAGAGAAACAAATTGCATACAGTTGAAAAAAAGAAAAAGAACAAGACCCACATATGTCACTATGGATAAATCTCAAAAACAAATTTGAAAGCATGCTGAAGTGGTTTTTTTGTTTGTTTGTTTTTGTTTTGTTTTTGACTGAGTCTCGCTCTGTTGTCCAGGCTGGAGTGCAGTGGTGTGGTCTCGGCTGACTGCAATCGCTGCCTCCCCGGCACAAGCAATCCTCCCACCTCAGCCTCCTGAAGAGCTGGGACTACAGGCACGCACCACCACACCTTGCTACTTTTTTAGGTGTTTTTTTGTTTGTTTGTTTGTTTGTTTGTTTGTTTGTTTGTTTGTTTTGAGACAGAATTTCGCTCTTGTTGCCCAGGCTGGAGAGCAATGGCGCAATCTAGGCTCACCACAACCTCTGCCTTCAGGATTCAAGCGATTCTCCTGCCTCAGCCTCCCGAGTAGCTGGGATTACAGGTACCTGCCACCACACCCAGATAAGTTTTGTATTTTTAGTAGAGATGGGGTTTCTCCAGGTTGGTCAGGCTGGTCTTGAACTCCCAACCTCAGGTGATCTGCCTGCCTCGGCCTCCCAGAGTACTAGGATTACAGGCGTGAGCCCCACACCCAGCTGAGTTGGTTTTTTTTTTTGTGGTGGAGACTGGGTTTCACCATGTTGATGTCTTTCTCAAAATCTTAAACACAGAGTCGCACTGTATCTCCTTATGACCCAGCAATTCCACTTCTGGCTATACATCTAAGAATTGCAAACATACATTTACACAAAAATTTGTACACAAATGTTCATGGCAGCATTATTCATAAAAGTCAAAAAGCGGATATAACCCAAATGCTCTTCAGCTGACAAACGGATAAACAAAATGTGGTATCTCCATACACTGGAATGTTGCTTGGCAGTAAAAAGGAATGAGGTACTGATCCACGCCACAACAGGGATAAACCTTGAAAACACGCTAAGTGAAATAAGCCAGACACAAACGACGACAGAGTGTATAATTCCATGTATATAAATTGTGCAGCGTAGGCAAGTCCATAGACACAGAGAGTAGACGAGTGGTTGCCTAGGGTGGGGAGGAAGGGATCAATGGGGAGTAACTGCTAATGGATACGCAGTTTTTTTAGGGAGTGAAGAAATCTTCTGAAATTAGATAGTGGTGATAGCTGCATAACTCCGTGAATACAGTAAAAGTACTGAATTGTACACTTTACAAGGGTCAGTTTTATGGCACATCAATTATACCTCAATTAAAAAACACACACACACATTGAGAATCTTATGTTAAAGTTTGTGGCCTGCTCTGCCCATTTCTATATCACTTCCACCATTTGCCCCTAGGAGGAGGTTCAGGACAGCATAATGGGAGTGTGAGCTGGACACTTCAAATGCTTGCCCTCCTACAAAGACCCTGAGGAAATGAAGCTGGAGTTCAGTGTCAGAAATCCAGTTTTATAGGCTGCAGGGTGGTCATCAAGAATGTTTGCCACTTTCTCCTATAGCCAAGCAAATGTTTAATTGTAGGAAACAGGTCAGCTTCAGAGTGGCATGTGATGGTTTAAAATGTTACTCCAGGCCGGGCGCGGTGGCTCAAGCCTGTAATCCCAGCACTTTGGGAGGCCGAGACGGGCGGATCACGAGGTTAGGAGATCGAGACCATCCTGGCTAACACAGTGAAATCCCGTCTCTACTAAAAAATACAAAAAACTAGCTGGGCGTGGTGGCGGGCGCCTGTAGTCCCAGCTACTCGGGAGGCTGAGGCAGGAGAATGGCGTAAACCCGGGAGGCGGAGCTTGCAGTGAGCTGAGATCCGGCCACTGCACTCCAGCCAGGGCGACAGAGCGAGACTCCGTCTCAAAAAAAAAAAAAAAGTTACTCCATATTTTATTATATTATTTTATTTTATTTTGTTTTTTGAGAGAGAGTCTTGCTCTGTTGCCCAGGCTGGAGTGCAGTGGTATGATCTCAGCTCACTGCAGCCTCTGCCTCCTGGATTCAAGTGATTCACATGACTCAGTCTCTGAGTAGTTGGGACTGCAGGCATGCACCGCCATTCCTGTCTAATTTTTTTTTTTTTTTGTATTTTTAGTAGAGACGGGATTTCACCATGTTGGCCAGGCTGGTTTTGAACTCCTGGCCTCAAGTGATCCACCTGCCTTAGCCTCTGCAAGTGCTGGGATTACAGTCGTGAGCCACCGCGCCTAGCCTGAATGTTACTCCATGTTTTAGATCTGCTTAACTACTCTGAATTTATTTATAAAACTGCTATAGTCATGTCACAAAATCATGGCAGTCTCTTGATAAGCAGTCATTTTTATACATTTTGTAAGCAGATCTGAATGCTGTAGTATTTCCAGTATCTAAAATATATATAAATAAAAATATGAGGCCGGGTGCAGTGGCTCATACCTGTAATCCCCACACTGTGAGAGGCTGAGGTGGGAGGATCAGGATCACTTGAGCCTGGGAAATCAAAGTGGTAGTGAGCCCTTATCATGCCAGTGCCCTCCAACCTGGGCAACAGAGTAAAATGCTGCGAGAGAAAGAAAAGAGAGAGAGAGAGAGAGAGAGAGAAAGAGAGAGAGAAACAGAGGGAAGGAAGGAAGAAAGGAAGGAGACAGATGGGGGTCCGGGTGAGGTGGCTCACGCCACTGCTGGGTGGCTTCCCAGCACTTTGGGAAGCCAAGGCAGATGGATCACCTGAGGTCAGGAGTTCAAGACCAGCCTGGCCAACATGGTGAAACCCCATCTCTACTAAAAATTAAAAAATCACCCGGGCGTGGTGGCAGGTGCCTGTAATCCCAACTATTCAGGAGGCTGAGGCAGGAGAATCACTTGAACCCAGGAGGCGGAGGCTGCAGTGAGCCAAGATCGGGCCATAGCACTCCAGCCTGGGCAACAACAGCAAAACTCCAAATAAAAAAAAAAAAAAAAAAAGAAAGAAAGAAAAAAATTAGCAGCATGGTGGCACACGCCTGCAGTCCCAGCTACCCCAGAGGCTGAAGTGGGAGGGTCATTGAACCCCCAAAAGTCAAGTCTGCAATGATTCAAGATTGTATCACTGTACTCCAGCCTGGGCATAGGAGTGAGACCCTGTCTCAAAAAAAAAAAAAAAGAAAAAAAAGAAAAAGCTCTGAATCTATAGGTTCTAGCCCTGGGAAATTCTGGATAAAATGGAGTTAACAGTTCACCTGCCTCAGGTGAGATAATGGAAAACTAGAAAGGTCCATACCATTGTGATGTCTAATTGAATCTATTTGTCAAAACAGTACCCAAATGCTGTATGTTCAAATAAACTTATAGTGTTAGGTAATAACAACCATGGACAAGATAAAAACTATGGGCTGGATGTGGTGGCTCGCACCTGTTATCCCAGCATTTTGGGAGGCCAAGGTAGGAGGATCACTGGAGGCCCAGAGTTTGAGACCAACCTGGGCAACATAGCAAGAACTCATCTCTATAAAAATATATATAAATACATAATAAATATATATATATTTTATATATATATATTTGTACATGTTAACTTGGGGTGAGGAGTGCAGGGAGGGCAGAAAGGAGAAAGTCGTAATATTAAGCATCAGTAAACAAGTCTAGAGCCGGGCACCGTGAATCACTCCTGTGATCCCAGTTTTTTGAGAGGCTGAGGCAGGAGGATTGCTTGAGGCCAGGAGTTCAAGACCAGCCTTGGCAACATAGTGAGACTCTCTCATCCCTAAAACAACAACAAATAATTAATTAAAAATTAAAAGAAAACTCCATAGCAGTCTTCTCTGGGAAAACAAGTCCCAAAGCCACTTGTCACTGACACAGAGGTGCGCAGAGCCCGAGGAACACAGAGTCATAGCAGCTCTGCAAATTGATTGTATTCCAGGCTAAAAGATGCTATTTCTCAAAGAAAGGAGCTTGGAGTGTCTCTGTTTATGAATTCATTTTTCAGGGGTGGGGTGATTTCAAGAGCCCAGGCCGTTTCCTGACCGTGCACACTGAGCGGGCCTGGAAGCCTCAGGCCCCAGCCAGGCTGACCACGAGCCAGACCCGGAGTAAGCTTCGTCCCACGCTTCCTGTCGGTCCAGGCAGCCTGAGTTTCCTGGTGACCCTTGCCTGCACCCAGCTGATTCAAAGGCCTGGCAAGGCCTGGTGCCAGCCAAGAAAATCTGAGGCGGCCAGGTTTGTTATTTCAAATCTCTAAACCTTCAGACCTCTGTGCTTGGCTTATATATGTGAAAGTTAAAACAAGGATGTGTGTCACGGTGGTGATTATAATTCAAGTAGGCAAAGATTCCTGTATGACCAGCCTTCAAATGTCAGCCCATGCTGAAGTTAACACATTTAACTCATAGAACAAAATAATTAAAATGAGCAGTGGATGCAAAATGGTACTGCCATTCTAGAAAACAGTTTGGCAGTCTCTTATAAAGTTAAACATACACTTACTTCAAGACCCAACAATCACCCTCCTGGGTATTTATCCCAGAGAAATGAAAATTTATGTTCATATAAAATACTGTACACAAATTATTATAACAGATTTATTTGTAATAGTCATGTATCAATCCAGATTCTTCAAAGGAATAGGACCAACAGAAGACAGATATATACATAGTAAATCATATATATAAATGATATATATAAGAAGCTATATATGTATACACACATATATATATCTCTCAGGGTTCTCCAAAGAAATAGAACCAATTATATATATATATAATATATATATATAAAAAATAAATCATGGCCAGGCGTGGTGGCTCACACCTGTAAACCCAATACTTTGGGAGGCCAAGGCAGGAGGATCACTTGAGCCCAGGAGTTTGAGACCACCTGAGCAACATAGTAAGACCCTGTCTCTACAAAAAAAAAAAAAATGTTTTTTAATTAGCCAGGTGTGAGCCAGGCTCAATGGCTCATGCCTGTAATCCTAGCACTTTGCGGGGCTGAGGCAGCAGATCGCCTTGAGCTCAGGAGATCAAGACCAGCCTGGGCAACGTGGTGAAACTGTCTCTACAAAAAATACAAAAATTAGCCAGGCATGGTGGCACATGCCTGTGGTCCCAGCTACTCAGGAGACTAAGGCTGGAGAGTTTCTTGAACCAGGGAGGTGGAGGTTGCAGTGAGCCAAGATCATGCCACTGCACTCCAGCCTGGGTGACAAAGTGAGACCCTAACTCAAAACAAAAAAAAAATTATCCAGGTGTTCTGGCGCACACCTGTGGTCCCAGCTACTCAGGAGACTGAGGTGGGAGCATTGCTTGAGCCCGGGAGGTTGAGGCTGCAGTGAGTCATGATCACACCATTGTACTCAAGCCTGGGTGACAGAGCAAGACCCTGCCTCAAAAAAAAAAAAAAAGAAAAGAAAAAAAGCAGGTATAAGAAATGATATATATTGATCTATATAGATAAATGATATGTATATAAATCATATATATATTTATAATATATACATTTGTCACAAAGAATTGGCTCACGTGATTATGGAGGTTGACAAATCCTAAGATGTGCAGTCAGCCAAGCTGAAGACCAAGGAGGTTCAATGGTGTTGTTCCAGTGCCAAGGCCAGCAGGCTGGATACCCAGGAAGAGCAGATGTTTCGGTTCCAGTCCAAAGGCAGGAAAAAAACTGATGTCTCAGCTCAAAGGCAGTCAGGCAGGAGGAATTCTCTGTTATTCAGGGAAGATAGTCTTTTTGTTCTATTCAGGCCTTCAACTGATTGAATGAGGCCCACCCACCTTAGGGAGGGCAGTCAGCTTTATTCAGTCTATTGACTTAGATGTTAAACTCACCCAAAATCACCCTCACAGAAACACCCAGAATAGTGTTTGATGAACTATCAGGGCACCCTATAGCCCAGTCAAGTTGACACATAAAACTACCATCAAGTCAAAAATCGGAAACAAGCCAAATGTCCCTCAGCAGGTAAACAGATAAACACATGATGGTATATCCATTCAATGGAGTAACTCAGCAATAAAAGGTAAGGAGTAATTGATCCAGGCAACAATGTGGATGGGTCTCAGGGTTTTTTGTTGAGTGGAAAAAGCCAATCTCAAAAGGCCAATCTGATTCCATTTATATAACATTATTTTTTTTTTAGATGGAGTCTCGCTCTGTTGCCCAGGATGGAGCACAGTGGCATGATCTTGGCTCACTGCAACCTCTGCCTCCCGGGTTCAAGCGATTCTCCTGTCTCAGCCTCCCAAGTAGCTGGGACTATAGGCGCACATCACCATGCCCAGCTAATTTTTGTATTTTTAGTAGAGATAGGGTTTCACCATGTTGGCCAGGATGGTCTCGATCTCACGGCCTCATGATCCACCCCCCCTTGGCCTCCCAAAGTGCTGAGATTATAGGCATGAGCCAACGTGCCCAGCCAACATTCTTTTGTTTTTTGTTTTTGAGATGGAGTCTTGTTCTGTAGCCCAGGCTGGAGTACAGGGCACGATCTCAGCTCACTGCAACCTCTGCCTCCCTGGTTCAAGTGATTCTCGTGCCCTGGCCTCCTGAATAGCTGGGATTACAGGCATGCACCACCTTGCCCAGCTATGTTTTGTATTTTTAGTAGAGACAGGGTTTCAACACGTTGGCCAGGCTGGTCTCGAACTCTTGACCTCAAGTGATCTACCTGCCTCGGCCTCCCAAAGTGCTGGGATTACAGGCATGAGCCACTGTACCTGGCCTTATATAACATTCCTGAAGTGACAAAATTATAGAGTTGGAGAATAGATCAGTGGTTCCAGGGGTTATAGTAGGAGAAAGGATATGACTGAGGGGTAACAGGAAGAAATTTTTTCTTTTTTTTTTTGAGACAGAGTCTCAAACTGTCACCCAGGCTGAAGTACAGTGGCACGATCTCGGCTCACTGAGACCTCCGCCTCCCAGGCTCAAGCAGTCCTCCCACGTCAGCCTCCTTCATAGTTGGGACTGCAGGAGCGTGCCACTGGGCTCAGCTAATTTTTGTAGTTTTTGTAGAGATGGAGTTTCATCACATTGCCCAGGCTAGTTCCAAACTTCAGAGCTCAAGTGATCCACCTGCTTCAGCCTCCCAAAGTGCTAGGATTATAGGCATGGGGCACTATATCTAGCCCCAGGAAGAAATTTCTTAGTGGTGATAGGATACTTCTGTATTTTTATTGTGGGGATGGTTACTTGAATCTATGCATGTGATAAAGTTTCATAAAACTTGTCCAGGCTCAGTGGCCTAGAATCCCAGCACTTTAAGAGGCCAAAGTGAAAGGATCACTTGAGGCCATGAGTTTGAGGTTACAGTGAGCTATGATTGTGCCACTTCTCTCCAGCCTGTCTCAAAAAAATTTTTTTCATAGAATTACATACCAAAAGAAAAAGATGAGTGGGTCTTTTGTGTGTATCTATTATGTTCCCAACACTGCTTTTGGGACTTTACACACAGTAACTGGCTGGGTGCGGTGGCTCACACCTATAATCCGAGCAATTTGGGAGGCCAAGGCAGGCAGATCACTTGAGTCCAGGGGTTCGAGACCAGCCTGGGCCATAGTGAGACCTCATTTCTTTTTTTTTTTTTTTTTTTTGAGACAGAGTCTCTCTCTGTCCCCCAGGCTGGAGTGCAGTGGCGCAATCTCGGCTCACTGCAAGCTCCACCTCCCAGGTTCACGCCATTCTCCTGCCTCAGCCTCCCGAGTAGCTGGGACTACAGGCACTTGTCACTGCGCCTGGCTAATTTTTTGTATTTTTAGTAGAGACGGGGTTTCACCATGTTAGCCAGGATGGTCTCGATCTCCTAACCTCATGATCTGCCCGCCTTGGCCTGCCAAAATCCTGGGATTACAGGCATGAGCCACCACGCCCGGCCGTGAGATCTCATTTCTACAGGAAAAAAAAAAAAAAATGATGATGGTGTGTGCCTGTAGTCCCAGCTACTCGGGAAGCTGAGGTGGGAAGATTGCTTGAGCCTGGGAGGTCAAGGCTGCAGTGAGCCAACATTGCATCACTGCACTCCAGCCTGGGCGACAGAGTGAGATTCTGTCTCAAAAAATAAAAACAAAAACAAACCAGACAGACAGTCACCTTAGGAATAAACATTATATCCCCACTTTATAGTCAAGGAAACACTGAGAGAGTATAATCACCACCCAGTCACATAGCTGGTAAGCGGTAAAACCAGGGTTTAAACAAAGTGTACCCGACTCCAAGGCTTTGGCCCTTTCTCATGTTGCCTGCTAACATACACACAAACTCCAAGAATGGGGCCTCCATCCTGCCCGTGGGAGATCTTTCTAGCCCTGATGTTGCCTCACACCACAGCAGAGTGTCCGCACTGTGTTTTCTGTACTCCCTGGATAAACACAGAAAGTCCTGCTCTGTGAAGAGGCCGTCAAAATTAGCACAGAGATGAAGCATTGGAGATCAAACTCCAGGACAAGTCCAGAGAGACAGATGGCTCAGCCCGAGGTCAGGGTCCTCTTTATACCTCACTTGAATTTAGACGGCAGGCCGGGAATGATGGCTCATGCCTGTAATCCCAGCACTTTGGGAAACCGAGGCGGGTGGATCACCTAAGATTAGGAGTTCGAGACCAGCCTGGGCAATATGGCAAAACCCCGTCTCTACCAAAAAACTAACCAGGTGTGGTGGCACGCATCTGTAGTCCCAACTACTCAGGGGGCTGAGGCAGGAGAATCCCTTGAACCCGGGAGACAGAGTTTGCAGTGAGCCAAGATTGCTCCATTGCACTCCAGCCTGGGCAACGGAGCAAGTCTCTGCCTCAAGACAAAAAAAAAAAAAAAAAAAGAATTTAGATGGCAACCAACTTCCCAAGGGTGTGTGTCTCTGGGCTGCTTCCCCTGACTCCCTCCAGGCTGAGCTGCAGACCCCTCTTCCATGCTCTCACATCAGCAGGATTTACCTTAATCAAGGACTTAGTGTATGGTTCTAGAATCACCAATGTATCATTTATTGACGTGGGAGCCTCTCATAGAACTTGGCCTGGTTAGAAGTCCAGTAAGTGTTTGCTGAGTGAATGAATGAACTGCAAGAATCTCATGTAAGGGCTGTGGACTCAAACACCTTCAGAGGCCAGGCAGACACCACCAATGAATGAGGTTGGGGATGGTGATTCGTGGGGAGTGGAGAGGACAGGGGCGGAGTGGGGACATGTGCCGGAGCCACGGGGGCAGCTGCCACTCCGCTTGCCCTCATGCTGCTGGGCGGGAATGTGGGCCATCTATTACCATATCTGATTTTTCAAAAGAAGCCAAAATCCAGTCTTTTATGATAAGCTCCTGATTTGTTCCTGTTGTGGACTAATTTTAAGCTTTTTAAATTAAGTGAGGGCCAAACGAAACACATATGCTAGTTGAATACTGCCCAGAGGACATGGTTTAGAATCTTTGCTTTGAAATTTCAGGATGTTCCAGCGTTTCTGATGCAGTGACAGTGATTTTCCTGATGACTACAAGACAAAGGTGTCCACAGCAGGTAAAGGAAAGCCAGTGTCACCAACAGCCATGAGCCAATTCCATGTGGACAGCCTCCTCTGCTGGCATCCCACTGGGAGGGGCTCCAAGAGCCGATAAGAGCTCTGAAGGCAGGGTTGCAGGGAGGACAGGGAGGAGGGTACAGATGACCTATGACTGCCGGCTGGAGTAGTATAAGACTCTTGTATAACTTGAATTCTCATGAAACATGCATTTTTGATGGATTATCAGATTATTTTCATCTTTGCACTAGTGGCACAAAGACCGGACAATCCCATGTAATGGACAAAAGATAGTGCCACTTGCACCAGACAGAGGGAAGCTAAGACAAGGTTGGACAAGGTCCTGGGAAAGAGGCCACAGGTGGCAAATCCACCCCCCCGAAGGACCTCATCTGGGTGCAGACTTCTACCTCCCACCCTTCGCTTCAATACCGGAGGTCTTTCTTGTTTTCCTCACCAGACAGTTCTTTTTCTCAAACTAAGGAAATGAGCGCACATCTCAGAGTGGCCCCAGGTCAAATCCTTCCTCTACCATTTGCTGACTGTGAAGAACAGCTCTGGAATCCCCATTTGTCCACCTTTCCAACACGACTCATAAATGTTGATATCACACCTCCCGGATGTGATAGGATGAGGGCACTTCATTTTTTAGGTATTCTTCCCAAAATTCTGCAGTCCCAGTCTAATCATGAGAAGACCAGAAACTGTCACCAGTCAGCGGAGACTAAGGATAGATGGACACTCAATGCAACACGGTGTCCTGGATTAGGTCCAGGAAGGGAAAGAGGCCATTAGTAAAACAACTGCTGAGACCTGAAGAACGTGTGTATTCCAGTTGAAAAATCATGGATCTACACCAGGCAAGGGGCTCATACCTGTAATCCCAGCACTTTGGGAGGCCTAGACAGGTGGATCATTTGAGGTCAGGAGTTTGAAACCAGCCTGGCCAACATGGTGAAACCCCGTCTCTACTAAAAATACAAAAGTTAGCCGGGTATAGTGGCATGCGCCTGTAATCCCAGCTACTCAGGAGGCTGAAGCAGAAGAATCACTTGAACCTGGGAGACGGAGGTTGCAGTGAGCTGAGATCATGCCACTGAACTCTAGCCTGGGGGACAGAGTAAGACTCCATCTCATAACAATAATAATAATAATGATGAATAATAATAAATAATAAAATAAAATAAAAATAAAAATAAAAATTATGGAGCAGGGTGTGGAGGCTCATGCCCATAATCCCAGCACTTTAGGAGGCTGAGACAGGTGGATCACCTGAGGTCAGGAGTTCAAGACCAGCCTGGCCAACACGGTGAAACCTCATCTCTACAGAAAATGCAAAAACTACCCAAGCATGGTGGTGTGTGCCTGTAGTCCTGGCTACCTGGGATGCTGAGGTGGAAGGACTGCCTGAGCCTGGGAGGTGGAGGTTGCCATGAGCTGAGATTGCACCACTGTGCTCCAGCCTGGGTGACAGAGTGAGACTCTGTCTCAAAAAATAAAAATAAAAGATAAATAATAATAAAAAAAATGGCAAATTTTATGTTATATGTATTTTAGTATTTTACCATACTTTTTTTTTTTTTTGAGACAGAGTCTCGCTTTGTCACCCAGGCTGGAATGCAGTGCAATTGTGCGATCTCGGCTCACTGCAACCTCCATCTCCTGAGTTCAAGCAGTTCTCCTGCCTCGGCCTGCTGAGTAGCTGGGATTACAGGCACCCACCATCACATCCAGCTAATTTTTGTATTTTTGGTAGAGATGGGTTTCACCATGTTGACCAGGTTGGTCTTGAACTCCTGACCTCAGGTGATCCGCCCAACTCGACCTTCCAAAGTGCTGGGATTACAGGTGTGAGCCACTGCGCCTAGTCCACACTTTCTTAAAATAATAAAGAAATGAATACAAATTTGACTATATATGTGCATGTGCAGTATGTGTACACGTCTACATTCCCTAGCTGTATCCACTGAGAGGGACAGGGAACAGCCTCACCCTAGTGGCAGTGAGCACATGTAGCATCCAGATCTTGACTTCTAAATACCATTTTCAAAAAAGGGCACCAAGATCTTCAGAGAGCAGACTGATTCCAGGGCTGGGACAAAAAAACAAGACAGATGCTCCTGGAACAGCTTGTACTAAAAAGCTCAAAGAATGATGGGTCACTGCAAAAGGAAAAGCTGCGAGCTTGAGTGGGCTCCCACTGGCGAAACTGGGAATAATTTTTTTTTTTTTTTTTGACACAGAGTCTCACTCTGTCACCCAGGCTGGAGTGCAGAGGCGCGATCTTAGCTCACTGCAACCTCCGCTTCTCAGGTTCAAGCAATTCTTGTGCCTCAGCCTCCCAAGTAGCTGGGACTACAGGTGTGTGCCACCACACCTGGCTAATTTTTGTATTTTTAGCAGAGACGGGATCTCACCATGTTAGCCCGGTTGGTCTCAAGCTCCTGACCTCAAGTGATCCACTCGCCTTGGCCTCCCAAAGGGCTGGGATTACATGCATGAGCCACTGTGCCCGGCCTGGGAATAATTTAATTATTACAATGAATAGTGAGAGTCATGGATTATAACCTATTGCATTCACGAGTCTGTGCAGACATAAATAAATCACTTGCCCAAGATCATAGTGGGATAAGGTAGCACTGGGGACGAAGGATGCTCACTGTCATTTTCCTTTAGCGCTTCTTTACCCCCAGATACTGTGAGTGGGAAGGACATGACACACGGAGCAAGCTGGAGGCCCAGAAAATTCCTAGAGAGAGCGTCCAGGACATATGGACTTTTGAGATCTGTCCAGTGTCATTTCCTGTTTCAAATCGTGCTGGGGGAAGGGAAGGTGCAGGAGGTGCAGTGAGGGAGGGGGTCTGGGGGTGAGAGAGGCCAAAGAGCAGGGAGGAGGCTGGTCCATCAGCTGCGGCTGCCAATGATGCCGAGGGACTGGTGGGGAGGGTACAGGCGAGGGGCCTCCTGGAGAGCGAGGTGCCCACATCTGGTTCACATTGAAGGGTAAAAACAAACAGGTTTGTAAGCTGGAAGGAGCCCAGCAGCCTGAGCCAAGCTGTGCTGCTCGGACACTAGGGCACAGCGTCCCCTCTTCCACGGGTCACTGGGCCTGGCCAGCTCCCAAGGGCTTGCAGAGGGGACGCAGTTGGAATAAGGCCATCTTCTCTGCTTAGAACCACATTATCTGGGTCCAGCTCCTCCTAATGTACAAACCAGCCTCATCGTGTGTCCGGAGAGGCTGGTTCTTTGATTTGTAGATGACTCATTTCAGGGCCTTGAATGAGACTGAGACTGCACACGTGCCAAACGTCACCATGTCCACCCAGAGGGCTTGTTTGTGCTTCGTGTAATGTCTCCCTTGGCTGGGAAAAGACAGTGGCTTGCTGTGGAATCTGGAGCAACTTTCTTAACTTCTATGAGCCTCAGTTTCCCCAGATATAAAATGGAAACAACAGTCCCTCCTTAAGGGCCGTGGTTGGCCTATTAGAGTTACTGAGCATCAGGCCCAGCCAGTGCCAAAAACCTCTCAGTCAACATACACCGTTCCTACTGGTCATGTGGACTCCAGCCTTCTCTCTTCTATTGGGTAAAGTTAGCCTGTAGTCCCCGCTCCTTGGGAGGCTGAGGTAGGAGGATCACTTGAACTCGGGAGGCAGAGATTGCAGTGAGTCAAGATCGTGCCGCTGCACCCCAGCCTGGGTGACAGAGTGAGACTCTGTTTCAAAAAACCAAAAAAGTTTTAGGAAAAAAAGACTTTCCTCTAGGCCAGGCATGGTGGTTCACACCTGTAATCCCAGCACTTTGGGAGGCCGAGGCAGATGGATCACCTGAGGTCAGGAGTTCAAGACCAGACTGGCCAACATGGCGAAACCTCATTTCTACTAAAAGTACAAAAATTAACTGGGCGTGGTGGCGTGTGTCTGTAGTCCCAGCTACTTAGGAGACTGAGGCAGGAGGATCACTTGAACCTGGGAGGCGGAGGTTACAGTGATCCAAGATCATGCCACTGCACTCCAGTCTGGACAACAGAGTGAGACTCTGTCTCAAAAAAACAAAACAAAACAAAAGTTTTAGGAAAAAAAGACTTTCCTTTAGGATTTGTATTCCAGCAATTAGTACCATCCCTGGCAACATGAGGCAAGTGGCAGGCAGACCACAGATGACTTTCCAGTTTTGCTATTTGGTGGCTGTGTGACGCTAAAAATCTTCTTTCTTAGCCTCAGCTCCTTCTTCTCTAAAGGCAGAATTCTTGCCCTGCCTCTCAGGTATTTGTGAGAATTCGGAGGGGTAATGCATATCAGAGAAGGGGATGGTTTGTGGTAAATACTGTTTTCCTTCCCAGACCCATATTAAAGGCTCAAAGAATAGTCGTTGGGTGGAGGGGAAACACATCAGGGAAGCACCTTTCAAAACCACTGGGTATGGCCCTGTCTCTGCTCAGTGCTAGTTCTTTCCTCTTCAGTAAGTGGCCCCATGGCCAGGCACAACAGCTCACGCCTGTTATCCCAGCACTTTGGGAGGCCAAGGCAGGGGGATCGCTTGAGCCCAGGAGTTTGAGACCAGCCTGGACAATATGGTGAGACCCAATCTCTACAAAAAAATAAAAATTAGCTGAGCATGGTGGCACATGCCTGTAGTCCCACCTATATGGGAGGCTGAGGCAGGAGGATCACTTGAGCCCAGGAAGCAGAGGTTGCAGTGAGCTGTGATCGTGCCATTGCACTCCCGCCTGGGTGACAGATTGAGACCCTGACTCAAAAATAAATAAATAAATAAATAAAGCCAGGCACAGTGCTCATGCCTCCAATCCCAGCACTTTGGGAGGCCGAAGCGGGCAGATCACTTGAGGTCAGGAGTTTGAGACCAGCCTGGCCAACAGGGCCAGATCCTGTCTCTGCTAAAAATGCAACAATTAGCCTGGCATGGTGGCTCATGCCTGTAATCCCAGCTACTCAGAGGCTGAGGCAGGAGAAATGCTTGAATCCAAGAGGCAGAGGTTATAGTGAGCCAAGATTGTGCCACTGCACTCCAGCCTGGGCAACAGAGCGAGACTCTGCCTCATAAATAAATAAATCGGCAGCAGACAGCAGGGAGCTGATTCATTCTGGAGAGAACCCTGAGGCTCGCGTCTGGCCAGCATCTTGTAGAGACCTCAGCTTCCTACCCTGAACTCACCTCTTGCTGTCCCCAAACTTACAGAAAAGGACGTTGCCCTTTTGCCAGATGCAACCAGCAGGCTGTCCTCCAGCGCCCTCCAGGGTGTTCTTGGGGAGTCCGCTTCCGTGGGCCCACTTGTTCACCGTCAAAAGCCCTTGGCGGGGAGGGCTTGGTGGCTCACGCCTGTAATCCCAGCACTTTGGGAGGCTGAGGTGGGCAGATCACAAGGTCAGGAGTTTGAGACCAGCTTGACCAATATGGTGAAACCCCGTGTCTACTAAAAATACAAAAATTGGCTGGGCATGGTGGCGGGTGCCTGTAGTCCAAGCTACTCAGGAGGCTGAGACAGGAGAATTGCTTGAACCCGGGAGGCAGAGGTTGCAGTGAGCCAAGATCACGTCACTGTATGTACTCCAGCCTGGGAGACAGAGGGAGACTCCGTCTAAAAAAAAAAAAAAGCCCTTGTCCAGAAGCCCCTGCAAAGCAAAAGTCTGAGACTCCATCTGCCTTGGTCCTTGGGAGAAGGTGAAATTAGACAAACTGGTTACACCTGAGGCACCTCATTATGCCTCAGTTTTCTCCCCCTATAAAAAGAATTCTTTTTTTTTTTTTTTAAGACGGAGTTTCGCTCTAGCTGCCCAGGCTGGATGGAGTGCAATGGCACGATCTCAGCTTACTGCAACCTCTGCCTCCCAGATTCAAGTGATTCTCCTGCCTCGGCCTCCCTAGTAGCTGGGATTACAGGCACCCGCCACCATGCCCAGCTAATTTTTTGTATTTTTAGTAGAGACGGGGTTTTGCTATGAAAACCCGGGAGGCTGGTCTAGAATTCCTGACCTCAGGCGATCCACCCGCCTCAACCTCCTAAAGTGCTGGGATTACACACGTGAGCCACCTCGCCCAGCTTAAAATGGATTTTTAAATACTATTCACTTTATAGGGTTGTGATGAGGCTCTCCTGAGAGGTTTGAGTATGTATGAGGCATATTTGGTACAGTGCCTTGCATATAGTAATTGTTCAGTAAGTGCTCACTATTCTGGTTGTTAGCTGTCATTTAAAATCTCTCCAGCCCTAAATAATCCTCACTGAGCAGTTCAGAAGTTGCCAGGGCTCAAGCTCAACTCTGATTTCTTAGGGCTACTGGGTAACAGACACAATCCTTCATGCAGTTTCTTTTTTTTTCTTTCTTCCTTTTTCTTGGTTTGTTTGTTTGTTTGTTTGGTTTTTGTTTTTTTGAGACACAGTCTCACACTGTTGCCCAGGCTGAAGTATAGTGGCACAATCTTGGCTCACTGCAACCTCTGCCTCCCAGATTCAAGTGATTCTCATGCCTCAGCCTCCTGATTAGCCAGGGTTACAGGCCCACACCACCACGCACGGCTAATTTTTGTATTTTTAGTAGAGATGGGGTTTTGCCATGTAGACCACGCTGGTCTTGAATTCCTGACCTCAAGTGATATACCCACCTTGGCCTCCAAAAGTGCTGGGATTACAGGCATGAGCCACCACGCCCGGCCCCTTCATGCAGTTTCTCTCACTCTTTTCAGAATCGAGGAGTCTGATATTCCATCAACATCTAACCCACTCCTATAAACCAGCCTGCACTCCCAGCTGGAGAACTACAATCCAATCAGGGATTAAATCTAAATTCCTCCCATCTGATCACTGGGATCCCTACCCATCCAACTCACCCCCTCCTCCTCCAGAAATGTTACCAATCCCCTAAATGCTTCCAATCACCTGCTGAACCACCAGCCAAGAGCTTACTACTCCCCGTCTCCCAAGCTCAGACACTCCCTGTAATTGATGGACAAGCGGCATTGGGAGCTTTCACATTAAGCTCTTACTTTGAAACTTTGAATAAGACAAAGAGCTGAAAAAAGCAGATCTCCCAATCTCGGTGAAATTGTAGGTAAAACTCCAAGTAGAATGCCCCAAATAAATTGCATAAGTAATGATAATATCTCATAATGTGCTTATTATATGCATATATATTAGATATATTTGGAATATATAGGTACTATGTATTCTAAACTTCTATCATCTATCTATCTATCTCCATCTGTCTATCTGTAGTCACCCCAAAGGCTAAAAGAAAGTTTTCCACACTCAAGAATGAAATGGGGCTGGGCTCAGTGGCTCATTCCTATAATCCCAACACTTTGGGAGGCTGAGGCAGGAGGATTGTTTGAGGCCAGAAGTTCAAAACCAAGACCAGCCTAGACAACGTAAGGAGACCCTGTTTCTGCAAAAAATATAAAAATTAGCCAGCTATGGTGGTGCACACCTGTAGTCCCAGCTACTTGGGAGGCTGAGGTGGGAGGATTGCTAAGGACAAGAGGTGGAGGCTATAGTAAACCATGATTGCTCTACTGCACTCCAGCCTGGGTAACAAACTGAGATCCTGTCTAAAAAAAAAAAAAAAAAGAGAGAGAGCGAAATGGAACAAATTATACATCCTTTGCATGACAAGAAAGAGCTAGGAGAATAACATTGTGCAGGGTCCTGGTTTCTCTGGAGGAGCTGTTGAAATCTGCTCTGTGATCAGAAGGGGACATGATTGCAGGTGGAGGCTGGAAAAAGGCTCTTTGAGCCACTGTTTAGATTTTGGGTTAAACCATTTTGCACAACTTGAAAAACAGTATGCTCTCAAAAAAACTATGTATCCAACATCTATCTATCTATCTATCTATCTATCTATCTATCTATCTATCTATCTATCTATCTATCTATCTATCTATCTGAAATGAGTTGCCCCCTTAAACTCCTGCTTTGTAAACTAACACTGACTGAGAGCTTACTTGGTGAGCTGGATATTCAAATCACCTTTAAAGCACCTCTAGGAGTTAGATACTAGTTTCATCCTCATTTTGCTGAGTTGGAAAGTGAGGCACAGAGCAGTTAAGCAACTTGCTGGAGGTCACACAGCTATTAGGTGTCAGAGCTGGATTGAAATTCAAATCTGATTCCAGAGCCAGCGCTATTTACCACTAAGCTCTACTGCCTCCCTGTGGCGGCTTTCCAGTCAGGAGGGAGTCTGCAGCAGCTTTCACAAATACTGTACCTCCCTCGCCCACAACACATGGAACTCAGTCTCCCCCTGTTGCTTTTCATAGCAAACCCTGTGCCCTGTGTTCATACTTTTGACATGCATAAAATCTTGACCCACCATGAGAAAAAAAAATTTTGTTGATGTGTGTGTTTATTTTAACCAATAACTTCCACTTTGTCTTTCTAAACCATTAGAAGGAAAAACATTTGTTCTCACCCTTCCTATGTTTTTGTTTGTTTGTTTGTTGAGACGGAGTTTCACTCTTGTTGCCCAGGCTGGAGTGCAACGGCACAATCTTGGCTCACTGCAACCTCTGCCTCCCGGGTTCAAGTGAATCTCCTGCCTCAGCCTCCCAAGTAGCTGAGATTACAGGCATGCGCCACCACGCCCAGCTAATTTTATATTTTTAGTAGAGAGGAGTGTTTCCATGTTGGTCAGGCTGGTCTCGAACTCCCGACCTCAGGTGATCTGCCCACCTCAGCCTCCCAAAGTGCTGGGATTACAGGCCTGAGCCACCATGCCTGGCCCTCACCCTTCCTATGTAAAACCAAAGACATTCACTCACTGTCCATCCACAGCACAGTTTGGAAGCCTGTACTTCCAACTTAGGAGCCCTGGGGGTTGAATCTAGTGAAGAGAATCTGGCGATGCTTGGTGCACTTTGGGGTGAATTCATTTTGACACCTCGCTCTGAAGTTTTAGAAATACCATTGTTCTTCATATTGGTGTTTTAGATAGAGGAGTCACGTTAGTTTTCTTTTTTTTTTTTTTTTTTTGAGACAGTCTCATTGTATCACCCAGGCTGGATCTCAGCTCACTGCAGCCTTGACCTCCCTGGTTCAAGTGATCCTCCCACCTTAGCCTCCCAAGTAGCTGGGACTACGGGTGCACACCACCATGCCTGGCTAATTTTTGTAGAGATGGGGTTTTGTCATGTTGCCCAGGCTGGTCTTGAACGCCTAGAGTCAAGCAATCCTCCTGCTTTGGCCTCCCAAAGTGCTGGGATTACAGGAGTGAGCCACCACACCTGGCCAAAATGTTCCATATCTTTATCTGGATGGTGGTTACGTGGGTGTCCATGCAGGTAAAAATGCATTGAGTGGCCAGGCACAGTGGCTCACTCCTGTAATCCCAGCACTTTGGGAGGCTGAGGCAGGAGGGCCACTTGAGTCCAGGAGTTTGAGACCAGTATGAGTAATATGACCAAACCCCATCTCTACTAAAAATACAAAAATTAGCTGGGCTTTGTGACTTGGGCCTGTAATCCCAGATACTCAGGAGGCTGAGGCACGAGAATCACTTGAAGCCGGGAGGTGGTGGTTGCAGTGAGCCAAGATTGCACCACTGAACTCCAGCCTGGATGTCAGAGTGAGACCCTGTCTAAAAAACAAAAAGCATTGAGTGGCACACTCCAGATTAGAGCACATCACACTCATTACTGAATACAAATTGCACCTTAAGGCCAGGTGCAGTGGCTCACGCCTGTAATCCCAGCACTTTGGGAGGCCGAGGTAGGTGGATCACCTGAAGTCAGGAGTTTGAGACCAGCCTGGCCAACATGGTGAAACTCCGTCTCCTACTAAAAATGCAAAAATTAGCCGGGCATGGTGGCAGGCACCTGTACTCTCAACTACTTGGGAGGCTGAGGCAGGAGAATCCCTTGAACCTGGGAGGTGGAGGTTGCAGTGTGCTGATATTGTGCCACTGCACTCCAACGTGGGTGAGAGAGTGAGACTCGTCTCAAAAGAAAAATTAAATGTTGTATTAATTAAATAAAGACAATCAAAAGGGAGGAATCTAGGAGAATAAGTTATTTTAAGGGCAAACAAGGTTCATAAAACACACACACACATACACACACACATCCTGTGGTGGTTGTGAGGACTGGTGTGGGATGACAGAGGAAGAGAAGGCAGTGAGACCAGAGTTGAAGGCTATTGCATGTTGTCCATGTTTTAATCTCTTAGGCAGGAAAGGGCAAAGACATGCCCTTTTCATTGTCACCAGCTTTACTTTTACTTTTTAAAAGTAAATTGTTGGCTGGGTGCAATGGCTCACACCTGCCCAGCACTTTGGAAGGCTGAGGCAGGTGGATCACCTGAGGTCAGGAGTTCAAGATCAGCCTGGCCAACATTGTGAAACCCCATCTCTACTAAAAATACAAAAATCAGCCAGGCCTGATGGCACACACCTGTCAGCTACTCAGGAGGCTGAGGCACAAGAGAATCACTTGAACCCGGGAGGCAGAGGTTGCAATGAGCTGAGATTGCACCACTGCATGCCGGAGCCTGGGCAACAGAGCGAGACTTTGTCTCAACAACAACAAAAAGTAAATTGGATCGGAGTGCAGTGACTCACACCTGTAATCCCAACACTTTGGGAGGCCAAGACTGGAGGATTGCTTGAGAAGTCTTCCTGGCTGAAGTGAAAGTTTCCCAGGCTTTCTCACGAGAGAATATCTTTTAAGTTTACAAAAGGAAAGGCTGAAATTAAATTCCCTGGTATCTTTCTATCTTGCTGAAGCCTGGGGTCTCCCTGGCATTTGGGCCCGGAGGAGGCAGGAAGTAAATAGCTGTTCTCTGAATGGGCTCTTCCGAGAAACGGGAATGCCTGACTGTATTCACTGCAAGAAACACAGGACCTCAAAGCTCTGGGGCCCAACCGGGAACTACACAAGTGGTTTCTTTTCCAGAAAGCCCACTCATAAGACGCAGAGGCATCTAATTACCCAGGAACATATGGCACAGTGAGAGGCGAGTCTTCACCACCCAGAAGCTCAGGACAATGTCATCGCTCACAGAGGCATCGATGGGAGGGCTGAGCTCAGGAACCCACGAGAGGCTCAGGGTGCTGCCATGAGCTTAGATCCTAGACTTGAGTGGGCTGAAAGGTCACCAGGCTAAGATTTAGGGTTAACACAGAGGAGACAAGCCAACGCTGAGTCACTTTGAAGCTTGAAATCAGGGTTTTTAACCCCCACGCTATTGACATTTTAGACCAGAAAATTATCTATTATGGGGGTTTTTCTGTGCATTATGGGGCGTTCAGCAGCATCCCTGGTCACTATCCACTAGATAACCATAGCATCCCCCTTCCCCCGAGGTGACAACCAAAAATATCTCCAGGCCAGGCACAGTGGCTCATGCCTGTAATCCCAGCACTTTGGGAGGCCGAGGTGGGCGGATCACCTGAGGTCAGGAGTTCAAGACCAGCCTGACCAACATGGAGAAACCCCATCTCTACTAAAATTACAAAAATTATCCAGACGTGGTGGCAGGCGCCGGTAATCCCAGCTACTTGGGAGGCTGAGGCAGGAGAATCGCTTGAACCCACGAGGTGGACGTTGCAGTGAGCTGAGACCATGCCATTGCACTCCAGCCTGGGCAACAAGAGCGAATCTCCATCTCAAAAAAAAAAAAAAAAAAAAAATCCCCAGATTTTTGTGAAATGTCATCTTGGGGGCAATATCTCCCTAGATTGAGAACCACTGCTTTAAATAAAAGCAAAATCTTACACCGGGTGCAGTGGCTCACGCCTGTAATCCCAGCACTTTGGGAGGCCGAGGTAGGTGGATCATTTGAGGTCAGGAGTTCGAGACCAGCCAGACCAACATGGTGAAACCCCGACTGTACTAAAAATACAAAATTAGCTGGGTATGGTGGCACGCGACTGTAATCCCAGCGACTTGGGAGGCTGAGGCAGGAGAATCACTTGAACCTGGGAGGCGGAGGTTGCAGTGAGCCTAGATCACGCCATTGTGCCCAGCCTGGGCAACAAAAGTGAATCTCCATCTCAAAAAAAAAAAAAAGCAAAATCTTAGACTTGTCCATTTTTGGGCCATTGCCTGAAATCTTGGACAAAGGCCTAATTGACCCAGTTAAAATACCAGTATCTGAGCCCCACTGTTAGGCTGAGGCAAACTGAGGAGGCAATTAATTACGTGTTGCCTAACTTGCTTCTCCCTTGCAGTTTCAATTGCATTAGGCAGCCAGCTTCCCTTCCTCTCCACGGTTTGAATTGTTGCTGTCCCAGGCAAAAACTGCGGCTGGTCCACCTCAGAGCTGGCCTCGTTTCAATAACAGCCGGGAGGACTGGCATGGGGCTTTCCAAGCTTAATTAGCTCATGTTTGTAAAGTTCCTTAGGAAGCTCAGGCCAGTATGCTATGGGAAGTCCAAGTTACTAGGATTCTCGCCACACTTAAAAAAAGAACATTCACGCATAAAAATGCTGGTAGAGCCAGAAAAGAGCGCTTCAGAGTGTGTGTGTGAATAGCGAAGGGTCCTTGTGAACCACATTTGAGACCGTAAAGAAAGAGAGTAATGCATTCCAACTTTCAGGCCCTCCTCCTATTCTCTAGAGCAGGAAATTATGTAAAGTATTTCCTGAACAGCTGAAGTACGTTAGAAACCTGCTAGCATCCTCCACAGTATCTCCAGGAAATGGACACCGACGAATTTCTTTGCAACAAGAAACTATTTGAGCTCTACTGGCTGTTTCTACCTGAATGAGTTGGATACTCTCAGCCTGGGACCTGGAGAATACAATCTTCTTAGATCAGGTTTATGTCAAACTCAGCATCCTACAGCAAGAACACACACGGGAAAAGAATTGCCCTTGTGTATGCACATATATATGAAGAATTCTCTTCTAGTGTGTGTGTGTGTATATATAGTATATATGCACATATACACATATATTAGTATACATCAAGAGAGACGGAGACAGAATGAAGAACTTTCTTTGTTAGGTAATTTAACAATGTCAGTAATAGCTTGCTAGTTAGTTATTCCTGCTCAGTCTTCGGGTGGGGCAAGAATGAGGTCAGCCTCTTCTGTTTTAGGCAGAATTCTAGAACATGCAACAAAAGGAAACTGCTTGGCCCCATCCCACCTCTAGAGATTTGTCCTCTCCAAGGCCTGCCTATAAATCTCCCAGGGTGGGGATCCAGGAGCATGGTGCCCCGGCAAGCCAAGCTTGAACCTCCCAAGCAAATCAGCGTCGGAATGTTGGTGGGGTCACAGGATCAAGAGCCATCTGGGAGCCAGCTGTGACTTGGGCTGATTCCCATGGTTTCCTATGAGAAGGGTGAGTGTGATCACTACGGCAGAAATACCAAAGAAAAATGGCAATTGTTGCCTCCGGAGCAAAGAACAAGGCCTAGAGCAGAGCCGGTTCCTACAGAGAATGACAGATAGGATTATGCTGGTGAAGGCCAGGCAAGTTCTGTGCTTCCTAACCAGTTAGAAGCCTTTCCTCCCACGGCAGCCGAGCTCGGATCCAGAGCTTGAGAAGTGTGGGACTTGCCTCTCTGAGACCTGGCTGTCAGCAGGAGGATGAGGAGCCAAACACTTCCCATTGTTACCACCCACCCTCTGGGGCTTGCAGGGAAACTGCACTCCTGGCCGAACGAGAAATATAAACCCTTGCCATCTTCTCTTTCTGCGGACAAAGGCACCACAGATTTTTAGTGTTTTATCATGCTTTTGGAACGAATGTCAACCAAATGCCATCTTTTAGGGACAGCAGCTAAACTGTTCAACTGGAGTTCTTTAGTCAAATGGCGGTTACATTCATTGATCTGAGGTCTTAAACTACTTAGGCTCAGGGAGTGACATTAGAAAAATAAAAGTGGCTGGGTGCAGTGGCTCACGCCTATAATCGCAGCACTTTGGGAGGCTGCGGTGGGCAGATCACAAGGTCAGGAGTTCGAGGCCAGCCTGGCCAACATGGTGAAACCCTGTCTCTAAAAATACAAAAATTACCTGGACACGGTCATGCATGCCTGTAATCTCAGCTACTCAGGAGGCTGAGGCAGGAGGATCACTTGAACCCAGGAGGTGGAGTTTCCAATGAGCTGAGATCACACCATTGCACTCCAGCCTGGGCAACAAGAGCAAGACTCTGCCAAAAAAAAAGAGAGAGAGAATAAGCACATTTACAAATGTGTAGAAAATAGGCCGGGCACGGTGACTCACATCTGTAATCCCAGCACTTTGGGAGGCCGAGGTAGGTGGATCACCTGAGGTCAGGAGTTTGAGACCAGCCTGGCCAACATGGTGAAACTCCGTCTCCTACTAAAAATACAAAAATTAGCTGGGCATGGTGGCATGCACCTGTGATCCCAGCTACTCGGGAGGCTGACATGGGAGAATTGCTTGAACCTGGGAGACGGAGGTTGCAGTGAGCCAATATTTCGCCACTGCACTCCAGTCTGGGCAACAGAGTGAGACCTTGTCTCAAAAGAAGCCAAAAAGGAAAAACAACAGAAAAGAAAAGAAAAGAAAAAAGAAAAGGAACTACATCTGAAGCTTGTAATATTTTGAAGGTAGCTCTACCTTTGAGAACCTAATTTTCCCCAGGCTATGATCCCCTTTCTTTGAAAATTACCCACATGTATTTAACAGTAAACTTTGCATACAGTTTCAGATGTTCAGGAGCCCCATAACGTACCTTGGATCTCAGGTTACACAGGTTAAGAATTCTTATTCAGGCCGGGCACAGTGGCTCATGCCTGTAATCCCAGCACCTTGGGAGGCCGAGGCGGGCGGATCACGAGGTCGGGAGATCGAGGCCATCCTGGCTAACATAGTGAAACCCCGTCTCAACTAAAAATACAAAAAAATTAGCTGGGCGAGGTGGCGGGCGCCTGTAGTCCCAGCTACTCGGGAGGCTGAGGCAGGAGAATGGCATGAACCTGGGAGGCGGAGCTTGCAGTGAGCCGAGGTCGCGCCACTGCACTCCAGCCTGGGCGACAGAGCGAGACTCCATCTCAAAAAAAAAAAAAAAAGAATTCTTATTCATGCCAAAATATACAATCCAATGGTAGAATTTTACGTTATTATTTTAATTATTTTAGGTTATTATTTTAATCTTTGTGGTATTCTGTTTTTCAAATTTTCTAAAATTAGTAGTATTTCTGTAACTAGGAAAATACATTTTAAAGAGTTACCCAGAAGAAAAGAAAGAGAAAAGGAAGAAAGAAAGAGAAAGGAAGGAAGGAAGGAGAGAGGGAGGGAGGGGGAAGAGAGAGAGAGAGAGAGAGAAAAAGAGAGAGAGAAAGAGGGAGGGAAGGAAGGAAGGAGAGAAAGGAAAGTGAAAGGAAAGAAAAGAAAAGGAAGGAAGGAAGGAAGGAAGGAAGGAAGGAAGGAAGGAAGGAAGGAAGGAAGGAAGGAAGGAAGGAAATGACAGAAAGGAAGGAAAATGAATTAGCTTTATGTTTCCTAAGTTAATCTTTGCTGAGTGGCTGAGACGTTGGTTGAAAGGATGGGCAAGAACAGAGTAGGGTGACAGTCATTGGTGACCTACAACTTTAGTCTAAGCCAAAGGGTTGAAAAAGACCATCTTGGCTGGGCTCGGTGGCTCACGCCTATAATCCCAGCACTTTGGGAGGCCCAGGTGGGTGGATCACCTGAGGTCAGGAGTTCAAGACCAGCCTGACCAACATGGAGAAACCTGGTCTCTACTAAAAATACAAAATTAGCCAGGTGTGGTGGTGCACGCCTGTAATCCCAGCTACTCAGGAGGCTGAGGCAGGAGAATCTCCTGAACCTGGGAGGCGGAGGTTGCAATGAGCTGAGATCATGCCATTTCACTCCAGCCTGGGCAACAAGAGCGAAACTCCGTCTCAAAAAAATAAAAAAAAAAGAAAGAAAAAGACCATCTCATTTCTACATGTTTTTCTGCATTTCTCCTGTATTTCAATAGTTTTGCTTTTAAAATATATATTTTTTTGCAGCCACAATCAGGAGATGCCTTCCGGATATCATACCTTGACCATTAATTTTAATTTTGAATTGATTCAAAGTTTTCTTATTCATCCAGTCTTTCCTCATATTCCCTTGCTTTTACGGATAAGCTTCCAATATTTCTGCCTAAACTTGTTCAAGTTCTAAACATGAGTTTCTTCATAGTAGAAAATATGGCTTTGTGGTTGCTGTCTCAACAGTCAAGTGTTCGCTCTTTTAAGAAACTTCATTAACACTAGTATTAGGGGCCTATCAGGTATTGATACTGACAAGCTTCCATCACCAAGTTGGACTTGGGTGGTTCAGTCCTGTTCTTATGGCCAATGAGAAGTGAGGTGAGGAGGTGCTCCAATTATTCTGTCCAATAGAATTAAGAGAAAGGGAACCAGTGGGCACAGGAAGACAGTTGGACCTCTCATTGGGATACTGCAAAGGCTAACAGCCAGTCTAGGAACTTAGTCACAGTGGGCCCTCCTTGAGCCAGTTCCACTGTTCAGAGAGCTATGCCAAGCCCCTAAAAGACCTAAAGGCTGACAAAACATTTGACTTTTCGGTAGAATCCTATCATTAAGTATATAAACAATCCAATATAGTGATCTCATGTTGATTTGTATCTGATTGATAAGGGGGAAAAAAGGGAAGAATACTAATAAACTTAGCCTAGAAGGTAAAATAAATCAAAACAAGGGTCGGTCTGTGTAAGAACAAACAGAAATCTTTGGTGTTAAAAGGTTGGAGGCAGCCGGGTGCAGTGGCTCATGCCTGTAAATCCCAGAACTTTGGGAAGCTGAGGCAGGAGAGCTTGAGGCCAGGAATTTGAGACCAGCCCAGGCAACATAGTGAGACTTTGCTTCTTCAGTTATTATGGCTATTCCCAACAATAAAAAGTTTTGAATAGCTGTAATACTTATCTGGGATATTTCTATTATGTAGGAATTAGTATCTATACTTTTCTTATGCCAGGCACTTAGCTGCCCCACCAAAAGGTCTTTCACTGACATAATAAAGAGGCAGGATTTGAATTCAGACAGATCTGGCTCTTAAATACTAGTCCATTTCACTGCACCATGCTACCTCCCACAACTAGGTTGGGAAAAGACATTTACAATTGTGAAAAGCCTGGAATGCGCGAACTGATCAGTTTAAGAGGGTTCGATGCATACACCTCCTACACAGTGTTATGAAACTGTCCCAAATATTTAGGAGGAACTGAGCGTTTACAGACACGAGAATTAGCTTTCAAACTAGGCCAACAACATGTTGTTTAACATACAAGTGCTCAAAATTAAATTGTACTTCTGCCCTCAAAAAACCCTAGTTGATAGCTTGGGTGTTTCTTATCATCTTTATTAGCTGGGGTTATGAAACTTAAATGGGTGATGTTGCTGAAACACTTTTCTCTAACACTTTCCCATGGGGAGTTGGAGGCTGCATGATTTGGCCGGGTTTTGTTCATCACAAATTAGGTCAACAGCCCAATCCCAAAAGAAAGCACCATTAATGAAATGACATGTTTCAAGGGCTTTCCAGAATCAGTCCACCGGGTTTTGGCAAGCTCCAGCAAGGGTGGAGAGGGTAAAGGACAGCCAGGTCTTAATGGCCTTCTGAACTTGGGTCCTGTATCTGACAAGGTTTCCAATGGTTCATATGAACAAAACTGACTTTGCTCTTACTGCCGTTATGCAATTAAAGAGGCCAAATGCTGAAATAAAAATCTTACTTAACAGTGAGGATTTACAGTAACAAAAAATTATCCCAAGTTTTTTCTTCAGTGATGATGCAGTCACAGAAAGACTGAGGATGAGAGAAAAAAAAAATCAACATTAGGAAACAGAATGTTGATTTCCTTTGTTCTAAAAATAATCAAGTAGCTTGATTATTTTTAGCCAAAATGCAACATAGCAATGAAAGAATCAATACTTCGTGAAATGTTGCACGCTGATGTCCAATCTTTTAATGTTATCTTTTAAGATTATTTCAACAAGCAAAATAAGTGTTAGCAGTTTTTACTTTGATAATTGCCAGATGATATTAGGACTATTACCTCTCCTCTCTTGCTTACAACAAAAACAAATACAAAAATGAAAGTTATAGGTAAAGATATGTAATTTATCAAATTTTTTTTTTTTTTTTTTTGAGATGGAATCTTGCTCTTGTCATCCAGACTGGAGTTCAGTGGTGCAATCTTGGCTCACTGCAACATCCACCTCCCGCCCCCACACCCAGTTAATTTTTTGTATTTGTAGTAGAGACAGGGTTTTGCCATGTTGGGCAGGCTGGTCTTGAACTCCTGACCTCAGATGATCTGCCTGCCTCGGCCTCCCAAAGTGCTGGGATTAAAAGCGTGAGCCACCATGCCTAGCCTATCAAAGTATTTTTTTCTTTTTTTTCCTTTTTTTGTTTAATTTATTGAAGACCACCTCCTTACAATTTCCAGAGAGAAAATACAAAACAAGAAACAGACTTGATTTCAAATACATAACCAGGTGCTGGAGTTTAAAGCATTACTGATAACACTGTTACAGAAGGACAGCTTACTCCAGGGCACTTCAGTATTCCTGAGGAGTAAACATGATTTCTCCTGTCCTCCCACTGGGATGTTCTCAAGTGAAGTCACTGCTCCTGCTCGTTGACATATTTTCCATATAGAAGACATGGAGCCTGGAAATCATGCTGACAGTTGGAGTAAGCCATTCCTAATCCCGTGCCAGAACTGAAGGCTAATGGCCACATTCTTTCAAAGAAGGTAAGTGAGAAAACAATTCCTAATCCAAAACCAGTACCTATCTTCACCACCGCATCTGCCAGGCACCAGTCCCACTTCCTGCCAACCACCCGTGCCTCCAGCTTTCCTCTCCGCCGGCCCCACACTCTGTAACACTATCAAAGTCTTAAATGACATTTCAAACTGCTAGATGGCTGGGCACGGTGGCTCATACCTGTAATCCCAGCACTTTGGGAGGCCAAGCCGGGTGGATCACTTGAGGTCAGGAGTGTGAGACCAGCCTGGCCAACATGGCAAAACCCCATCTCTAATAAAAATACAAAAGTTAGCCTGGTGTGGTGGCAGGCACTTGTAATCCTGGCTACTCGGGAGGCTGAGGCAGGAGAATCGCTTAACCTGGGAGGTGGAGGTTGCTGTGAGCCAAGATCGCACCACTGCACTCCAGTCTGGGCGACAAGAGTGAAACTCTGTCTCGAAAAAAAGAAAAGAAAAGAAAAGAAAAGAAAAGAAAAGAAAAGAAAAGAAAAGAAAAGAAAAGAAAAGAAAGAAACCCCATCTCCACTAAAAATACAAAAATTGGCGGGTGCAGTGGCTCACGCCTGTAATCCCAACACTTTGAGAGGCTGAGGCCGGCGGATCACGAGATCAGGAGATCGAGACCATCCTGGCTAACATGGTGAAACCCCATCTCTACTAAAAATACAAAAAATTAGCTGGGCATGGTGGTGGGTGCCTATAGTCCCAGCTACTCGGGAGGCTGAGGCAGGAGAATGGCGTGAACCTGGGAGGTGGAGATTACAGTGAGCCGAGATCATGCCACTGCACTCCAGTGTGGGAGACAGAGCGAGACTCCGTCTCAAAAAAAAAAAAAAAAGAAAGAAAAGAAAAATTAGTCAAGTGTGGTGGAGGGAGCCTGTAGTCCCAGCTACTCGGGAGGCTGAGGCAGGAGAATCGCTTGAGCCCGGGAGGCTGAGGTGAGCCAAGATCATGCCACTGAACTCTATCCAGCCTGGGCAACAAGAGCAAGACTCCGTCTCAAAAATAAATAAATAAATAAATAAAAAAGAAAAAAGAAAGAGATTTCAAACTGCTAGGAAACTAAAAATGTTGGTACATTAATAAATCACTGGCAATTTAGACGTTAACACTACAAGAGGGAGAAGTTGGTGGCTACATAATGTTTTTATCGTGACTTTTACAAATCAAGCTGGTTATAAAGTCATTCTGTCATTCTCAAAGATATTAAGTTACCCACATATAAATTAAATAAAAATCTCCCAATGCCTCTATGGATCTAACGACTCCAAGGAAACTAGCATGTTAAGCATTTTATCTAAAATATGAAAAAAAACTTTTTTGGAAACCAGCTATCTCCTGCTCATTACCTCACTATTGAGTCATGCCTCCTTTAACAAATCCAGACCTTACACTTTCTATCCTTTTACATCAGTCCCTCTGAAGCCATTAAAACTCTCCCATGTTAAAGCAAAAATCTAGGATGTCCAGGTTTACTTCCCCATCACCTTTTCTCAAGCTGAAGACTTTTGGATTCAGTATCCAAGAAGGGACTCGAGTTGGGGAGAGGAAGCGAGGAGCAAGTAAGTAGGAAAGGAAGGGCCGTCTGTACCGTTAATGTCTCTTCCCCCTTCCCTTTATGGGAGCCTTTGTACAGGAAAAGCTGAGAAAGTAATCAATGGTTCCAAACAACATGCTCTATGCTTACGAGGACCATGTGTAACACAGGGGTTTAGTGTTCCATTTTATTTTTTGTGTTTTTTTTTTTTGTTTGTTTTTGTTTTGTTTTTGAGACAGGGTCTCATTCTGTCTCCCAGGTTGGAGTGAAATGGCACGATCTCAGCTCACTGCAACCTCCGCCACCCAGGTTCAAGCGATTCTTCTGCCTCGGCCTCCCAAGTAGCTTACAGGCACCCACGACTGCATCCCACTAATTTTTGTTGTGTGTGTGTGTGTGTGTGTGTGTGTGTGTGTGTGTGTGTGTGTGTGTTTTGAGACGGAGTCTTGCTCTGTCGCCAAGGCTGGAGTGCAGTGGCCGGATCTCAGCTCACTGCAAGCTCCGCCTCCCGGATTTACGCCATTCTCCTGTCTCAGCCTCCCGAGTAGCTGGGACTGCAGGCGCCCGCCACCTCGTCCGGCTAGTTTTTTGTATTTTTTTAGTAGAGACGGGGTTTCACCAGGTTAGCCAGGATGGTCTTGATCTCTTGACCTTGTCATCTGCCCGTCTCGGCCTCCCAAAGTGCTGGGATTACAGGCTTGAGCCACTGCGCCCGGCCGTGTTTTTTTTTTTTTTTTTTTTCGAAGTAGAGACAGGGTTTCACCATGTTGGCCAGGCTGGTCTCAAACTCCTGACCTCTAGTGATCTGCCTGCCTCAGCCTCCCAAAGTGCTGGGATCACAGTCGTGAGCCACCGCACGCGGCCTAGTGTCCCATTTTAGCAACTTGGCTGTAGGGGGTGCTTCAAATAAGTATTAGCCAGTGCTCTATACCTAAACAAGGTAAGGATTAAACATCATTCCATGGAAGGATTTTAAAATGCCAACTGTTACCTGCAAAAGGCAAAATATATTTATATGCATGTTGATGAACTAGGGGAAGAAAATCCTCGTGTTTGTAGCCAAGAAGGTAAATGGAGACTTGTTGCAGTATATTACTACTGACTTGAAAAGATGTCTTGGCTGAGCACGGTGGCTCACGCCTGTAATCCCAGCACTTTGGGAGGCCAAGGCAGTGGATCATGAGGCCAAGAGATGGAGACCATCCTGGCCAATATGGTGAAGCCCCATCTCTACTAAAAATACAAAAATAAGCTGGGTGTGGTGGCACACACCTGTAATCCCAGCTACTCGGGAGGCTGAGGCAGGAGAATTGCTTGAACCCAGGAGGTGGAGGTTGCAGTGAGCATTTCACTTAAAGACTTATGTGATACTACTGTAGTTAACACTTTGTGGTTTCTACTCAGAATCCATTGCCTGTTCCAGTGACAGCACATTCCTTAAGAGTGGTGGCTATCAGCTGGATGCGGTGGCTCACACCTATAATTCCAGCACTTTGGGAGGCCAAGGTGGGTGATCATGAGGTCAGGAGTTCAAGAGCAGCCTGGCCAAGACAGTGAAACCCCATCTCTACTAAAAACACAAAAATGAGCCGGGCGTGGTGGTGGGTGCCCGTAATCCCAGCTACTCAGGAGGCTGAGGAAGAGAATCTCTTAAACCTGGGAGGCAGAGGTTGCAATGAGCCAAGATCGTGCCACTGCACTCCAGCCTGGGCGACAGAGCGAGACTCCATCTCAAAAAGAATAGTGTCTATCAACCTACACTGTACAGGAGCCCTTGGGAATTACATTTTTAAAAAGGACCCAAGGTGGACCCTCGCGCCCCTCATCAACTAAACAGAACTGGGTACTTTCCCAGGTGAGGCCCGTGTGCAGCCATGATTGACCTTGAAATCCCATTCAGCCTTGAAGTTTGGGAGGAATGAATTCCGCTTGTAGCTCCAGGAGAGATTTATGATTAAATTTAAGGTGTTTAGCCCATCTCCCTGGCCAAGGAGACTTAAGGAGACACTGGCTGAGGGTTTCTGGAAAATGTTATTCATTCTTCTGTAAAAACTGCAGCCAGGACTACTCTGGTTCATCACACCAGTTTGGATGGGTTACCTTTCACCAGCGACACATTAAAGGCTCCAAATTAGAAAGCCACACACAGGCATGGTGAAGTAAAGAAAAGGGTGGACTTTAATGTTTATTTACAGGATGCTGCAAGATATGAAATTCCACATAGAAATAAGAAACCTAGTCAGAGGACAAGCTTCATACAGTATGTACAGTTGGAACTGTTCAAGTATAGTTTCAGTGTAAAAAGTGCTACAATAACAAACCACATTTAAAAAGAGTTCTTAGTAGAGAAACAATAAGACAAAATACCAAACATGGTACACAACAAATGTATGCCTCAGCTACGTGATCTAAAAGGTAAAGGTCCCAGGAGCCCCGTCCTCAACTTGGAAAGTGTAGCCTTCAGAGGTAGTTTCCGGCACAACGTTTTGATCTTCCTCTTCCTGGAAATATACTAAAAAATAAATATAAAAAGAATATAATTATTCCAAGCAGCAGCCTATCTAGAAGTCTGTATTTAATCTCTAGGTCTTGATCTGCATATTATACCTTTAATCCTGTATGATATCCTAGTATTTGAGATAGGGGAGGGAGGGTCTCTGAAACTTTGCCAATTCATGAGTGCCTGGGGAGTTGCGGGGACCGGGGGTAAGGAATGCTACTACAGTAACAGAAACAGGCCGAGATTTTTTTCTTCCCCAACTGTCACTTTTCAATAGGAAAAGACTGTATTAGGCCCAGAGCACGGCGGTGGGTTTGGCCTACTTCTCTATTACCTCCTACAATGACACCCACTAACTTACCCTCCAGATAGTCTAAGATTCTCAAGGCTATCCATTTGAAACCAATCTGGTGACTTTTAAAATCTCACCTCAATGCCAAGACCAAGGTTCGAGGGCTTACTGAGATCATCTCCAATGCAGCAGAGTACGTAGAACATTCCCATCTGGCACCATGAAGACAACTTCCTGAGGCAGTTGGCTCAGAAGGTCCCCCACAAGCTGAATAACCCTAAGTTCAATGATCTACACATCAAGGCCAACTTGCTCCTGCAGGCTCACCTGTCCCGCATGCAGCTGAGTGCTGAGTTGCAGTCAGATACGGAGGAAATCCTTAGTAAGGCAATCCGGCTTATCCAGGCCCGCGTGGATGTCCTCTCCTGCTATGGGTGGCTCAGCTCTGCTGTGGCAGCTTTGGAACTGGCCCAGATGGTCACTCAAGCCATGTGGTCCCAGGATTCATACCTGAAGCAGCTGCCACACTTCACCTCTGAGCATATCAAACGTTGCACAGACAAGGGAGTGGAGAGTGTTTTCGACATTATGGAGATGGAGGATGAAGAATGGAACGCATTGCTTCAGCTGACTGACAACCAGATTACAGATGTGGCTCGCTTTTGTAACCGCTACCCTAATATCGAACTATCTTATGAGGTGGTAGATAAGGACAGCATCCGCAGTGGCAGGCCAGTGATGGTGCTGGTGCAGCTGCAGTGAGAGGAGGAAGTCACAGGCCCCGTCATTGTGCCTCTCTTCCCACAGAAACGTGAAGATGGCTGGTGGGTGGTGATTGGAGACACCAAGTCCAGTAGCCTCATCTCCATCAAGAGGCTGGCCCTGCAGCAGAAGGCCAAGGCGAAGTTGGACTTTGTGGCCCCAGCCACTGGTGCCCGCAACTACACTCTGTACTTCATGAGTGACACTTACATGGGACGTGACCAGGAGTACAAATTCAGTGTGGATGTGAAAGAAGCCGAGACGGACAATGATTCAGACTGAGTCCTGAGGCATTTACTCTTGGGTAAAGGAGAGTTGAGCCTGAATTAGGAATGTGTACATTGTAAGGATCCTGGTGGTTATGGGGACCAGGTCTGTGGGCCCGACATCTGGCCAGCCAGGCCTAGTGCTGTCCCCGCCCACCTCCACTTCCTTTTTCCTTGTTCACACTCTGGATCCAGTGACAGCAGGGGTCATGGGTCAAGCATAAATCATATATAGCATTTTCAGGCATGTTACTGGTAGTTCCTTTTGAGTCTGACATTCTAATAAAATAATTTGTAGAAACCAAAACATAAAAAATAAAAAGATTTTATTACTATCAAGCCAAACATCAGAGGGGCAAATAAATACATTACGTCCTATGTACACTGATATTTTACTATATTTAACAAAGATATGAAGCTCATTTTTAAAATTATGAGGGAAAAAAGGGCTTGACTTTAGATGTTTCCAAGTTATTATTAATATTACCATCCATTACTCACCTCTACAGAGAAATACTTCTCAATTAAGCTTAACGAAGCCTTATACACAGACTCATTTTCATGGTTTTGTAGAGCTTCAATTTTGTCTAAGCCTCCACATTCTTCAATCATTATACTAAGTTTCTCAGTTTCACCTAGTTTCTCAGCAGCCTAAAAAAAAAAAAAATCCAAGTTTACTGGTGTATACTCTGAATGTTTTAATGAAGAAAGCATTGAAAATTTTGAATTTTGATATGTCAGGCAGAAATAAGCACCTTAATAGTTCCTTCATCAAGCATATCATAGTTTTATGTCCATTTTATATTTTGTTGAAACTCAACGTGATTGGATCTATACCTGCTTTTAGCACTACTTCAACTGGAGCCAAAGATCTTACAATCAATAGCTCTCAACCTTTTCTATGTATCAAAATCACGTGGGCAACTTTTAAAACACACTACATTCCAGTCCAACTGGTCTGCTATGGGAACAGGGGCTTATTGTTCTGTAAAAAATCCTTTATCATCACAAGGTGTAGTCAAGGAGTCAAAGGCAAAGATGGCCTGTGGAGTGCTAAACTAAATGTCTGACCAGAATGTGTGTTGGTATTAAGGATTTATTGGGCATATGGAATGGTATGTAGGTTAGTTTCTCTTTAAATTTTCAACTTTTAAGAGACACATAAATATCTATAGATGAAATAGCAGATTTACTTGAAAATAACTTAGGGGATTAGATGAGGGGAAGAAGAAATACTGGCCACATATTGACAAATTATTTATACGCAGTGACAGATATGCCAGCATCCATTATTGTAGGCTCAATTTTTTTTTTTTTTTTTTGAGACAGAGTTTCACTCTTGTTGCCCAGGTTGGAGTGCAATGGCACGATCTTGGCTCACTGCAACTTCTGCCTCCCAGGTTCAAGTGATTCTCCTGCCTCAACTCCTGAGCAGCTGGAATTACAGGCGACTGCCACCACATCCGGCTCATTTTTTGTATTGTTAGTAGAGTCAGGGTCTCACTATGTTGGCCAGGCTGGTCTTGAACTCCTGACCTGATGATCCACCTGCCTCGGCCTCCCAAAGTGCTGGGATTACAGGCATGAGCCAGCACACCCAGCCTGTAGGCTCAACTTCTATATGTAAAAATCTCTAGAATCCAAAGTTGATGAGAAGGGCTTACCTGCCACCAATCACTGTGATAAAGTGCCATATGCTGGTATGCTTGGATCAATTAGGGGTGGAACCAGAAGAAAAATATAATTAAGTCATTCAGAATTTTTTTTTTTTTTTTGAGACAGTTTCACTCTTTTGTCCAGACTGGGGTGAAGTGACGCAATCTTGGCTCACTGCAACCTCCACCCCCCCGCCCAGGGTTTAAGCAATTCTCCTGCCTCAGCCTCCTGAGTAGCTGGAATTATAGGTGCCCGCCACCATGCCTGGCTAATTTTTGTATTTTTAGTAGAGACAGGGTTTCGCTATGTTGGCCAGGCTGGTCTCGAACTCCTGACCTCAGGTGATCCACCCTCCTTGGCCTCCCAAAGTGCTGGGATTACAGGCATGAGCCACTGCGCCAAGTCATTCAAATTTAATTTCACCAAAATTCAGTAGAAAATTGGGACATTAAATCAACCAAGTGAACAGGTGTGATGAGTCCACATAAGCGCCCGACTTCGATTCAGGTCCCATCATCCACTTGTCATCTCTTTTATATCTTTGATAATGCCTGCCACATTTTTAATCAAAGGTGTGGCCCACCTAAACAGGCTTTCCGAATCTTTGGCTTACTAGTGAGTAAACTTACAACAGCTGCCCTCTCCCAGGTCTAAATAGTAAACTGATTATTATCAAGTCCAAATTCAAACAAAGCCACCTTGATAGGACTTACATGAAAGATATTTGAAATGGCATCCAGGATAATAGAATAATCTTGGTATCTTTTGCAGTTAAGAGGTTCATCAACGGTTCTATTATGCCACAGTGGACGAGGTACACAATCTGTTCAACTGTTCCACCACTAATGTAGTTGGTCACGGCCCATACAGCCTCCTTTTGTGTCTTAAAATCTGCCTATTCAACATAAGGAAATGGTTTTATTTCAGAACAGTTGCACAAATAAGATTCCAAGAGTACTTTTTCACAAAAACAATGACTGAAAGGACCAAGGTTCTATCCAACCTTAAGTGAAAGGGGTTCCTGGGTATTTTTCAGCAAAGGACTCCAAGTAGAACCCAAGATTCTTGCACATGAAGAAGCTTATCAAGCAGAGCTTTCTATAAATACTAAAAATGACTTGATTAAATCCTAAGACTTAATTACCTTAGAGAGAACACTAACAAGGAATGGAATGGGACTAATCCATGATTCACAACTTACTGTATCTGGTCCTGATGGCCAGCTGTGATGTCTGACATTGTCCATGTAGCTTCCTTCTGAATGTTAGTTTTGGGGTTGGTGAGCAGGCTGGGAAAGACAGCGAGTGCTCCTGCATCAGTCACAACCTGAGTCTGTTCATCTGTACCAGTGACAATATTCCCTATGGCTCTTAAGGCAGGAGTCTGAAAAGGAAAAATTGTTGATGCTGGTTACCTTATTTTTTCTCAGCACTTCAGAAATTCTGTACCCAGGCAGGAGTGCAATGGCATGATCTCGGCTCACTGTAGCCTCCGCCTCCTGGGTTCAAGCAATTCTCCTGCCTTGGGATTAAAGTGCATGCCACCACGTCCAGTTAATTTCTTTGTATTTTTAGTAGAGATGGGGTTTCACCATGTTGGCCAGGCTGGTCTCGAACTCCTGACCTCAGCTGATCCACCTGCCTCAGTCTCCCAAAGTGCTGGGATTATACGGGATTATACAGGCGTGAGCCACCGCGCCCAGCCCTGACCATGCTTCTTATACTTATGTCCTAATCTACAAGTAAATAATTTACCACAATTGGCAATTCAGAAGCTCCTAGAAGCTTCACAAGTTGGGGCACAACTCCTGTTTCCACGACCATGTCAATTCGTTCATTCAGACCGTCAGTAAGGTAGGAAATAGCCCAGCAGGTATCTGCTAATACTTCTGGGTCATCATGATGCAGGAGCCGAACTAAGGTAGGAAGAATCTGCTCAACAGCATCTATCGGGGGTGCAGGATTCTTGTTGCGGCAAAGATTTGAAAGTGTCCAGGTAAGATTACGTAAGTAGCCACACTAGGGGAAATAAAATAGGCAATGAGAGGTTCTGTCTTTTGAGAAGATGGGGGAAATTAGAATGAAGAAGTGAGTAACTTTATTCATGTTAGTAACTTACTGCTAAAGATGACATATCAGGAACCGCAAGGAGAGCCAACAGTGGGTCAACTGCACCATACTTAATAACCAAGTCTCGGAACACTGAGCCGTCACCTGAAAAAAAAGGCAAGATTAATTTTATTACCTTGTCCAACACCATCAACGTTCAGTGACTGAATGCACCAGCAAAAACTCCCAAACGTACTTAGATGCCCCTCTGCTGCCTTTGTAAAGACGACACTTTCATTCCTAATAACGGCTTGAAAGCAAGCTCAAAACTTGACGAAGTCGCTATTACTTATAACAAAGGCCTTTCTTCCAACGCATTACGCTTAGATACATTCAGTCAAAAGAACGTCAAGTCCAAGTACCTGCAATGTTTCCTAGAGCCCAGACGGCTTGTTCACTGATGTGAGCATGGGGAGATGCCAACAGAGAGATGAATGCTGGGATGGCACCTCCATCTACCACAGCCTTGGTCTGTTCTGATGTCCCAGAAGCAATGTTTGTGAGTGCCCAAGCAGACTCAAACTGAATGGGACTACAATCAGTTCTGCCCAAGAAGGACACAAATTTTGGAATCAAACCAGCCCAGATTATGCTATCTATGGAGGGCTGTTTTCCTCTAGAAAGTAGTTTCCTAAAGGGGAACAAAAAGAAAAAAGTTGAAAGTGATTAAGAAAAGGAGTTTGTGTAAAAACCAATTTAAAATACAATTCAAGAGTTTAGAACTTCAGACAACCTTTTAAGTAAATCACTAAATGCTGAGACATTCTGGAAACTGAGAGAAGCTGAACAGATTACATGTACAGTACTATGTATGTGGTATAATTAACTATCATTTTTCCAAAAATTAATGTTGATTACCCTCCTCTGCAGCCCTGCAGAACTCTTCTACAGATCCTGTCACTTTTTAAAAAAACTTTTGACAATCTGACAGGGTTATACTCTCATTATTAATTGAATTTGTTCTCCCTGATAGTTGTGGTTAAGCACTTTTTGCTTTTTTGAGACAGGATCTCACTCCACCCAGGCTAGAGTGCAGTGCCACGATCACAGCTCACTGCAGCCTCGACCTCCTGGGCTCAAGTGATCCTCCCACCTCAGCCTCCTTAGTAGCTGGGACTACAAGTGTGTACCACCACACCTGGGTAATTTTTTTTATTTTTCATAGAGACGGGGGTCTCACCAGGTTGCCCAGGCTGGTCTCAAACTCCTGGGCTCAAGTAACCCACCCTTTGGCCTCGCAAAGTGCTGGGATTATAGGCATGAGTCACTGCGCCCAGCCTAGAACTTTTTAATCATTTACCATTGAAATTTGTTCTGTCAAGCTATAAAAATTATTAATCCTTTCTATTATATCATAACTATCTGTGTATGATGGGAGGCAAAGGTCAAATTATACTTACCTCCTAAATGGATCTATCATTCTAAATACATGTCTCAATCCCACTTACTATTTATTTCTTCCTTTCCCTGCCAGTGACCTGAAACATTACTTTGATAAAAACTTTATGGGCAGGTGCAATGGCACACACCTGTAATCCCAGCACTTCAGGAGGCTGAGGTGAGAGAATTGCTTGAACCCAGGCATTCGGGACCAGCCTGGGAATAGCAAGGCTGCCCTCTCAAAAAAATTAATAAATAAGAAACTATTTGGCTTATGGCTGGCTGACCTAATCTTTCCTTACGCTGTCTGTCCATTCCTGCCTACCCCCCAAAAAATCTAAAAACACGAATTTGTTAGGTTACCCATGCTATCACAGACAGACTTACCTGGCAGCTGAAGTAGCTTGGAGTTGATTTTCCACATTGCTGCTATTTACACCTTTGACAATGTCATCAACAGACCAATTTACAGTGCCCTAGAAGAAAAATGAAATTTTGCACCTTATCATTAAGATTAAATACAAACAATAAAATCTACACTTACCACTGTGAAGGCAAGTATAAACATTGTTGGGCTTATAGCCAGCTACTAAAAATTTAGCCCTACATTTAATTTTGCCTGTTAAATATTCATTATTTTATATGTAGAACAGTTTCCAAACTTGGTGTCAGGACTCACTGGAGTCTCAAGTTATGGAATATCCAAGTGTTTTGTTGCTAAAAAAGGCAGCTTTGAACAATTTAAAAAACGAACTAGAAGGCCAGGCACGGTGTCTCACACCTGTAATCCTAGCACTTTGGGAGGCTCAGGAGGGAGGATGGGTTGAGCTCAGGAGTTCAAGACCAGCCTGAGCAACATAATGAGACCTCCCCACCCTACAAAAAAATTTTTAAAAAAATTATCCAGGCACGGTGGTGTGCGCCTGTCACCATGCAAGACCTTGTCTCAAAAAAAAAAAAAAAAAAAAAGAGCAAACTGAAGATTATTCCCACATTAATCTCAATCACTTGCATTCAGATATACTTTGAGAGAGAAAGACATGAAGTTATAAGCAACATTCTGAGGATTTTCATATCTAATTTTATAATCTATGTATGCCCACGGTTGAGTGTTGTTGCAAATATAAATGTGTTATGTGTGGCCAGGCTCAGTGGCTCACACCTGTAATCCCAGCACTTTGGGAGGCCGAGGTGGGTGGATCACCTGAGGTCAGGCATTCGAGACCAGACTGGGAAACATGGTGAATCCCCATCTCTACTACAAATGCAAAAATTAGCCAGGCATGGTGGCGGGCCCCTGTAATCCCAGCTACTCAGGAGGAGGTGGCAGGAGAATCGCTTGAATCCAGGAGGCAGAGGCTGCAGTGAGCTGAGATCACGTCACTGCACTCCAGCCTGGGCAGCAGAGCAAGTCCCATCCCCTGCACCCTATAAAAAAAAAAAGTTTTATGTTGTGAATCACAGTAGAAAGGAGGTTTGAGAACCAGTGCTACCCGTAATTTAAAAAGACAGTACCCCTGTCTCTCCAGGAGCTTGATGCCTCACAGAGGAAATGTGACAAGCAGACAAACAGCGTAAAACAAGTGGTAAATAGATGGGCTACACAGCATTTACTCCCCATTTTGGGTACAGAACCAGGGCGCTAGAGAATCCTGGGAAAGGAGTGTCTTTCCTGCTAGGCTAAGGAGTGCTATAAGGAGAAGATGAGCTTTGAATATTACTCACCTCTATTAGTGTTAGTATCCTAGAAATAGAACATAGGTAGTATTTAATTAAAAAAAAAAAAAAAAAAGATAAACATGGAGTGCTAAAAGGCTAAAGGAAGCATAATGTGGCTGCGTGCAGTGGTTCATACCTGTAATCCCAGAATTTTGGGAGGCCGAGGTGGGCGGATCACCTGAGGTCAGGAGCTTGACACCAGCCTGGCCAACATGGCGAAACCCCGTCTCTACTAAAAAAAAAAGAAAATTAATTGGGCATGGTGGTGTGTGCCTATAATCCCAGCTAATCGGGAGGTTGAGGCACAAGTATTACTTGAATCCGGGAGGCAGAGGTTACAGTGAGCCAAGATGGCACCATTGCACTCCAGCCTCAATGACAGAGTGAGGCTTTGTCTCAAAAAAAAAGAAAAAAAAAAAAAAAAAAAAAAGGAAGCATATTGAGCATATTGTGAGAAAAAGAAGTAGGAAAGTGCCCAGTTATCTTTGGAAGATGAAAGATAAATTTGAGAATCTAAGATAGGTCTACTTTGTGGAAGGCCTTCATGGAGTATGGATGATGATGATGATGATGATGATGATGATGATGATTATTTAGACAGAGTTTTGCGCTTGTTGCCCAGGCTGGAGTGCAGTGGTGCAATCTTGGCTCACTGCAACCTCCGCCTCCCAGGTTCAAGCGATTCTCCTGCCTCAACTTCCCAAGTAACTGGGATTACAGGCACCCACCACCACGCCCAGCTAATTTTTTTGTGTCTTTAGTAGAGATAGGGTTTCACCACGTTGGCCAGGCTGGTCTCAAACTCCTGACCTCAGATGATCTACCCACCTTGGCCTCCCAAAATGCTGGGATTACAGGTGTGAGCCACCGTGCCTGGTCAGAGTATGGATTTTTATTTTTAGAGACAGGGCACAGAAAGAAGGAAATGATAAATTAGGAGGCTACTGTAAATATTTCAGGAGGAAAGTCCTGAACAAAGCTGGTGATAAATACAAAAAAAAAAAAAAAAAAAAAAAATAGAGACTAACAAAAATAGCAGAAATAAACCAGAAATGGGCTGGACGTGGTGGCTCACACCTGTAATTTCAGCACTTCAGGAGGCCCAGGTGGGCAGATAACAAGGTCAGGAGTTCAAGACCAGCCTGGCCAACATGGTGAAACCCTGTCTCTACTAAAAATACAAAAATTAGCCAAGCGTGGTGGTGCGTACCTGTTATCCCAGCTACTTGGGAGTCTGAGTCAGGAGAATTGCTTGAAACTAGGAGGCGGAGGCTACAGTGAGCCAAGATTGTGCCACTGTACTCCAGCCTGGGCAACAGAGCAAGACTCCATGTAGGAAAAAGAAAAAAGAAATAAACCAGAAACTGGTTGGCTCTGGACACAGTGGTCAGGTCAAGGTACCCAGCTAGCAGCTAGAAATGCAGGGAAGTCTGAAGGAAGGTCAGAGCTAAAGGAAGATCCTAAATCAGCTTCAGTGGATTATGGAAGGCAGGAAAGAAGACAATTACTAATTGCGAACAGAGAAAAAGATCTTCACAGATAGTTACAACCATAAGACTAGAAATGTTAAGTTTACTTGAATTTCTAAGAAAAGTTCCTACTGATTTTCTGGATTTCACATAACTCATACACTAAAATACATTTTTTACCTGGTTGTTGCGGTTTTCCTGCAGCAGAGAAGTAGCAACATCAGGAAATGAGCTTACGTTTCTCCTCTTCAGCATCTGGTCATCCTTCTTAGCTTTCCTCAGCTCCACACTGACCTCTATTCTGCGACGCCTCATTTCCTTGAGAAAAGACAACGTACCGTTTCACCTATCACATCAGTTTTTGTTGCTAAGTGAGGGCATTTTTTAAAAATCCCTAAGTTTTCACCCCTTTCCAAATGTCCTCCCATTTAAACACCACCACAGGAAAGCAACAGAAGGTACTCACTGTACTGTCTTTTCCCTTGTTCTTGAATCTGTGAAGACGGGCAGCTGGTGTATTAGCATTCTCGTTGGTGGACATGGTTATGAGACAAAGGGAGAAAGCTAAAAGGTGAGGAAGAGAAAAAATATTTCCTTTATCATTTTCCTTTGTCAATAATAGTACCAAATAAGAATTGAATTATCAAGCATCTACTGAATCCACACCTGTATACTAGAGAGGGGATCACCATGTTTTCAGCACTATGAAATAGCTTTACCCAAAGGGGAACTGTCCCCCTTCCCTCTGAAGGGCTGAGACTTCCTGGAGAGGGCTGTCCATCAGAAATAGAATGCAAGCTATATAAATAGAAATTTCCTAGTAGTCATTTTTTGTTTTGCTTTGTTTTGAGACAGAGTCTCACTCTGTCGCCCAGGCTGGAGTGCAGTAGCATGATCTCGGCTCACTGCAACCTCTGCCTCCCAGGTTCAAGTGATTCTCCTGCCTCAGCCTCCCAAGTAGCTGGGACTATAGGCGTGCGCCACCATATCCGGCTAAGTTTTTTATTTTTATTAGAGATGGGATTTCGCCATGTTGGCCAGGTGGGTCTCAAACTCCTGACCTCAGGCGATCCACCCACCTCGGCCTCCCAAAGTGCTGGGATTATAGGCATGAGCCACCACGCCCAGCCAAAAAAAATTCAAAATTAAAAAAAAATAAATAAATCATAATGAACTTAGACAAAAATACCTTCTTGGCATCTAATGAGATGATCAAAAGGTTTCCTTTCTTTGACTTTTTGCTTTTTGAGACAGTGTATTGCTCTGTTGCCCAGGCTGGAGTGCAGTAGTGCGATCTCAGCTCATTGCAACCTCTGCCTCCCGGGTTCAAGCGAGTCTCCTGTCTCAGCCTCCTAGTAGCTGGGACTACAGGCGTGCACCACTTGCCCCACTAATTTTTGTATTTTTAGTAGAGATGGGGTTTCACCATGTTGACCAAGCTGGTCTTAAACTCCTGGGCTCAAGTGATCCACTCACCTTGGCCACCCAAAGTGCTGGGATTACAGGCATGAGCCACCAGGTCCAGCCTTTCTTTGACTTCTTAAAATAGTAGGGTATTAGTAATCTCCTAGTATTGGAGATTGGTGTCTAAGGTGAAGCCAGTTTAGCATGGTTTCTTATTCTTTAAATTTACTCCTGAATATATCTGCATCCCAATGTTTTGAGATTTCTTATAGACATACCTATTTGCTATTAATTATTATAATAAATATTAATAAAGGAGACAGGGTCATAATTTTCTATTTGTCTATTTCTATCAAGTTTTCTAACAGCTTCACACTAACAGAAACAATAATCTGTAAAATTTCCTCCTTTTTCTATTCTGGTAGAAAAGTTTAGAAAGAACTATCTGGTTCCCGAAACTTAAGAAAAACCTTGGGCCGGGCGCGGTGGCTCAAGCCTGTAATCCCAGCACTTTGGGAGGCCGAGACGGGCGGATCATGAGGTCAGGAGATCGAGACCATCCTGGCTAACCCGGTGAAACCCCGTCTCTACTAAAAAATACAAAAAACTAGCCGGGCGAGGTGGCGGGCGCCTGTAATCCCAGCTACTCGGGAGGCTGAGGCAGGAGAATGGCGTGAACCCGGGAGGCGGAGCTTGCAGTGAGCTGAGATCCGGCCACTGCACTCCAGCCTGGGCGACAGAGCGAGACTCCGTCTCAAATAAAAAAAAAAAAAGAAAGAAAAACCTTATGAAATCATCTGGTCCTGCCATCACCTTAATGACAGGTGCAGTGATAAACAACCAGAAATCCTTCTCCTGCCTGAGTGTGGCTTCTGCCCTACTAAGGACTGAGATCACTGTGGCGTCCTTCCCAACCCTTCCCCCACCCAAAGGGAGCTCGGTGGGCCCCTTTCTGTGGCGGTGGGGATGGAAGGTGGCGCACAATCAGGTGGGGACTTCTATTCCACCATCTTGCTTCACTCCTTCTGGGTGGACCCCTTTCTTTGTGGTTGTAGGAAACCTGAATACTGTATTAGTGGACCCTGTGAAGGCTTTAAAATTCTAAGTTCTAGTAAAAGAGAATCAGAAATATTGGTTAGTATACCTCTTTTTTTAATTCTTGATATTGGTTATTTGTGCTGTATTATTTTTCCCCCCTTGATAATCTTATCAGAGGCTTATAAAACATAATGGGATCTAAGGTATATTTTTCTATTTCATCACGTTTGCTCATCTTTAACATTTTCTTTCTTTAGGTTGGTTCCTTGAGATGTACCCCTAGCTAATTAATTTTCAGTTTTTCTTTTCTAACATAAGCATTAACGGCTAGCAACTTCTCCTAGGAAGTGTAATTGCATCTCACAAATTTCAATATATGTAGTACTTTCATGAACATCCAGATCAAAATGTTTTCTGGTTTTCATTATGATTTACATTTGAGCACTTATTTATTTAGAAGTATATTTCTTACATTTCAAGCATATAGCCCTTGCATTTCTTTAAAATTTTACAAATGTCTATATCCCTAAACAATACTGTAACATTGTGTCATCACACACGCTTTTAAACTCTACACATATGTATGTAGTATATACATTTTTCCTTATGTGTTTTTAGTGATGAAACTGTTTTCTCTTTTTAAAAATTTTTATTTTATTTTAGATTCAAGGAGTCTATGTGCACTGGGGGGAACTGGGTTTCTAGTTACTCATTACCCGTATAGTAAACACTGTACGCAATAGGTAATTTTTCAACCCTTGTGCCTCTCCCACCCTCTCCAAATGTTTTCATTCTATTGTAAACTTATGAGATTCAGTCTCGACACTTGTTGCTCTAGTGTGTTTTTCACTGCTACGTAACAGTCCATTATGAAATAACACAATTTAAACATGCCTGATTATGAGTACTTAGGAATTATTTCCAAATTTCACCATTATGAAATAATATTATAAGGAACACTCTGCTACAATGTCTCCTCATGTACACAGGGTAAAAGTTTCTCTACAGTATCAGGAAGGAGTCAAATTGCATTTTTAACTTTGTTTTTGTCAAACCATTCTCTAAAATGTTATAGCAACCATTGCACTAATTGCTCTGTTATCAGAAATGTATCATGACTATAATCCCAACAGTTTGGTAGGCTGAGGCAGGCAGGGCGCTTGAGCCTAGAGTTCGAGAACAGCCTGGGCAACATAATGAGACCCTGTGTCTACAAAAAATACAAAAATTAGCTAGGCATAGTGGAATGCGTCTGTAGTCCCAACTATTTGGGAGGCTGAGGTAAGAGGACAACCTTAGCTCAGGGAGGTCAGGGCTGCAGTAAGCTGTGATGGCACCACTGCACTCCAGCCTGGGTGACAGACAAAAAATTAGCCGGACGTAGTGGCGGGCACCTATAATCCTAGCTACTTTGGAGGCTGAGGCAGGAGAATCATTTGAACTCAAGAGGTGGAGGTTGCAGTGAGCTGAGATTGTGCCACTGCACACCAGCCCGGGCAACAGTGCAAGACTCTGTCTCAAAAAACAAAAAAAGAAAGAAAGAACTAATAATATTCATTCATGTTTTACAATTTATATAGGAAGAAAATGAGGCCAAAAGTAAAGTCTTTAATATGGTCTCTTAAATACATTAGCTTTCATTATTAATAGGCTAGTATTTCAAAAGGGAGTCCAATATTCATCATTTACAAGGCTTAGAATGCACTTACCTGGTATGTCCTAAAGATTCTCGCCATATTGGTAGCATCACAACTGGTTTAACTGCACACTCCAAAACGGCTAAAGCCAATGCAAATTCTCTGGGTTTGCTACACATCTGAACTGCCTTGATCCAATTTGCCCTGTATTTCAGAAGAAATGAAAGAAATTATTTCACTACATTGACCTTAAATTAAAAGCACAATAGTTGTAACTTTGGCCTCCGATTCCAGGGATAAAGACTCTGACTCCTAGAAATCCTCCAAATAGTGGTGTTGGTTCAGTAAGTTAGAAGTACACTCATGCCTCTAACGTCCTGTCTGTTGACCACATTGACTTCATTCAACTCATTGGTAATGACGTTTTCAAGCGCACATCTACAACAATCATTTTATAAACATTTAGTATATCTACAGCAATAAATTAACCTTAGTTTCCTTTACCTATGTGATGCCCAATTGGGATGAAGAAAGGATGAAGGGATGTTGTTTTCTAATTGGGTGATAGTCAGTCTCAGAGTAGATATAGTAAGAACTTTGGACCCATGGACAGAACCGTTCCATTTGAACTCTCCTGCTGGAGTCAGAGAATTTATGTGCAAGATGCCTTCTCTTATCATGATCTTCTCTGTGCTGGTGCTCATTCAAAGCAAATGAATTGGTGGAGTATTGATTGTGGTAGACGCGATACTTCCCTTCTTGACCCAATTTAAGATAATTGTTGATATTTCCTTTCATGACCACTTCCTTTTTGGTGCTCAACCGTGAAATTTCCCCTTGAGAGTTAACTACCAGTACCTGACCAAAAACATAAACAGACTGCATTATTTATGTCAATCAAAGATGTAAATTTCATCTGATCAACTGTCTTAGTAAGTTAAGATAAATAGAACTTTTGAAGTCTAAAAGCTAAGTTAAAAGTTAAAGCTAATTGTTTACAATTAAACAACCAAGATATGCCTGCAGAAAGAAAACTAACACATATTAAGTACCTATTACATGTTAGATACTATTTTTCACTTTCATGTATTAATATTTCAAATATACACATGAAACCATGCATATAAATTACTCACCTACCATTTTCTCAAGGTTTTCAAGTTTATTCTTAAGGGAAAAAGAAGGGCACTGGATGTACTCTCTCCCCAAAAACATACTCCTAAAAACACCCTTTCAGGTCCTCTTATCATTCCAGCTATAGTAAGACCCCATGGATACTTCAAAATAGTATTTTCAAACAGTTTGTCCCAACTCTTTAGTGACTATAAAATAAATAGTGGATCTTATTCAGTTTTTTAAAAAATAAAATGTAATGCAGCCAGGCACAGTGACTCACGCCTGTAATCCCAGCACTTTGGGAGGCCAAGGCAGGCAGATCATGAGGTCAGTAGATTGAGACCACTCTGGCCATGGTGAGACCTCATCTCAACTAAAAATACAAAAAAATTCGCTGGGCATGGTGGCGTGTGCCTGTAGTCCCAGCTACTTGGGAGGCTGAGGCAGGAGAATTGCTTGAATGAGGGAGGCGGAGGTTGTAGTGAACCGAGATTGCACCACTACACTCCAGCCTGGGCAACAGAGCAAGACTCCATCTCAAAAAAAAAAAAAAAATGTAATGCAGTAGGCTACCACAGAAAATACCAGAGTGCTTCCCACATAATAAGGTAAAACACTATTTCAGAAAGCTTTTGAATATGTGTACTGGGCTGCTATGAAAAAATGTGTATGTGACTGAGGGTCAGAGTCAAAAAGAAGTATGAAAGGCACTGCTTTTAAGCAATTGCTGTGATGTTAAGAACATCATTTATTCTTTCATATCTACCCTGAAAATAATTCTCGAATATCGGAGACACAGTTGGGGCCATGTCCTGTCACCATGGCTGGCTGAAGGGCAGAGATACTGACTCCTAGCTCTGATCCCATTGTTCATGATCAGAGCTGGGATGCCATGCTGTCCTATCCACAGTACTCTGCTATCAATGGGTAAGCCCCATCCTTTAGCTGCAGGTTCACCTGAAGTGATCATAGCTAGAACTGGGCAGTGAATCACCTACAGTTATTTAATAAACTATAAAACCTAAAATAGCCTACTCATATGTGTAAAGAAGGCTTTAATTCTTTAGAATTATATGTAGAATAAAACTGATCATGTAGTAAGAAAGTGTATTAGTCATTTATAGCATTTTTATGCCTTGACTGAAATTTGGGTTTGCAACTATACTTAGAAAGCCTAATGCTTTCAATCTTGTTACCTAGTACAGCTTTGGAAATAGAGAAAATACAATTCAAAAATAGGTCTACAAATTTCTACAAATTTCCAGCCCCTATTTATCACATGTTCTCCAGGACAGAAACTGGGTCTCCCTTTACCCATCCCGGCCTGGCCCAGAGTTGCACATCCAGGGGTAGGATCAGGGGACCCGGGGGTGACCCCACAGGGTCCTGGGCCTCAAGCCTCAGTAGGCTTTGGGGAGCCGTGCCTAATTCAGCCCTCTGATTCGGATGGAAGTGGTTTGGATCAGGGCCCAGGGAATGTGTTTAATTTTAAAGCTCCTTGGGTGATTTGACTGCAGCCCAGGTAAGGTGTCAAGGCTCAGTGTAATCTTTTTTTTTTTTTGGTACGGAGTCTCACTCTGTCACCCAGGCTGGAGGGCAGTGGTTCAGTCTCAGCTCACTGCAATCTCCACCTCCAAGGCTCAAGTGATTCTCCTGCCTCAGCCTCCTGAGTAGCTGGGATTACAGGTGCCTGCCACCATACCCAGCTAATTTTTGTATTTTTAGTAGAGACGGGGTTTCATTGTGTTGGCCAGGCTGGTCTCGGACTCCTGACCTCAAGTGATCTGCCCGCCTTGGCCTCCCAAAACACTGGGACTACAGGCATGAACAGCCCGGCTGGCTCAGTGTCATCTTATTGCAAGGATGTGGGGGGAGATTCCAAACGTAATGGTTTTAGGTGAGACTGTTTTCTTGGGGCAGAAGCTTCCATTGATTCAAAGGGAAGAAGAGTGGAGCTGGAGTCCAGAGACTCGGGCTCTTGTCTAGGCTCTACTTCAGCTTCTCGCCAAGCAGCTGCCTAAATTTCTGGGCCTCAGTTTCTTCATCTGTAGAACACAGCTGTCAACCCTACCCCGTCACAGGGCTGCTTCTGTGAAAGAGCCGAGCGGGCCCTGGGTTCCCACACCCATGGGGATGGGGAAAAAGCAGGCCTGCACTTCTGCTTTTCTGATTTTGGGTTTCAACTGGGTGCCCTCAGCTCTGGACTCCATCCCCAGCCTCTGGGTGACCTCATGGGGCTGCCTGCATGGCCTGCTCCTCCAGGGCAGGGTGGGAACTGGGGTGGGGACTCCTCAGGGCTCACACTGCCTGTGCTCTAAGTAACGTTGGCAGAGACCCAGCAGGGCCACTGGGGCCAGGAGGGATCAGAAATGGTCCACAAGGGGCCAAGCGTGTTGGCTCACACCTGTAATCCCAGCACTTTCGGAAGCTGAGGCAGGAGGATCACTTGAGGTCAGGAGTTTCAGACCAGCCCGGCCAACATAGTGAAACCCCGTCTCTACTAATTATATATATATAATTTCTAATTGGATGATAGTCAGTCTCAAGACTGTGCTCTCGGCTACCTGGGAGCACGAGGTGGGAGGACTGCTTGAGCCCAGGAGGTTGAAGCTACAGTGAGCCGTGATCGCACCACTGCACTCCAGCCTGGGTGACAGAGCGAGACCCTGTCTCAAAAAAGAAAAGAAGAAAAAGTTGTTCATTATTTCTCACCTGGAAACAGACTTGCCCTTCCAGCTCCCCCTGCCCCTGACATGTTACGGACAAAGTAGTTCATCTCCCTTTCAGACACAGCTCTGGAGCTGGGATTCTGGGAATAAGGCCACTTAAACATGCCCTGTTTCCCCTCTGCTCCCAATTGTGACCTGCTACTGCCAAGCAGAGGCTGGGGCAGTGGGTGGGTGGGACCTGGCTGGCACAGGTGAAAGGCTGTGTCTGAGGTGGAGGCTCCCAGGGGAACCCTGGGGTGGGCTGGCCCATCATGGGACCCCGGGGAGGAGGCAGTATGGCTCTTGTATCCTTGTGCCCAGGAGCTGAGGGGGGCCAAACAGGTGGGCCAGGTAGTCTCTACCCATAAGGCCAGGTCACCAAGGAGACAGGGAGAATTTCTGTTGGTGTTTTGACATCACGGATGTCCCACGCCCACGGGCTCCCTGGCAGAGACCACCATCCCTTCTCCACTCTAGGACCACCCCTCCAAGTGGGGTACTCCTGCTTGGAGGGGTGTACCCCAAGTACACCTCGAGTGTACACCTCGAGTGGGGTACTCGAGTATATTTTATAAACTCGACCCCGGCTCTGGTGAGCAAAGACATATAAACTCAGTCTGTGACAGCGCAGCAGGGGGAACAGACAGAACCACCAAACCAGCTGCCGTCACCAGACCCCAGCACAGCCGGGACCCAGGACGCACTAAACCAGCCGCCGCCACCAGACCCCAGCACAGCCGGGACCCAGGACGCCCTAAAGATGCCATCACAGGTGATGGGGAAAGACAAACTTGTCAGTGAAAGGCCACAGGACAACTGGCTGCCCATCCAGAGATAAACAAATAAATAAACACGTATATAAATAAGGGAGGGTCCACATCTCACTCTGTCCATCCACAATAACCCTCAAAGGATTAAAGATTTAAATTTTTTAAAATGAAGCCATAAAAATAATCGAAAAAGAAAACAAAATCCAATATGCTGTATATATATATATATATATATATAAGCCTATATATTTTATATATATGTCTTATATATAAAAGACTTCAATATGCTGTATGTATATATAAAAATTTATATATAATATGCTGTGTGTATATATATAAAAAACTTCAATATGTTATATGCGTGTGTATATATACATATATATATAAAGACTTTGTAACAAAGACTCAAAATATAAAAGCCATAAAATAAACAAGTGATACATTTGACTACATAAATGTGTTTTAAGAAAACTTGCGGCCGGGCGCGGTGGCTCAAGCCTGTAATCCCAGCACTTTGGGAGGCTGAGACGGGTGGATCAGGAGGTCAGGAGATCGAGACCATCCTGGCTAACACGGTGAAACCCCGTCTCTACTAAAAAATACAAAAAAACTAGCCGGGCAATGTGGCGGGCGCCTGTAGTCCCAGTTACTTGGGAGGCTGAGACAGGAGAATAGCATGAACTCAGGAGGCGGAGCTTGCAGTGAGCTGAGATCCAGCCACTGCACTCCAGCCTGGGCAACAGACGAGACTCCGTCTCAAAAAAAAAAAAACAAAAACACTTGCGTGGCAAAATAATGTTATTAGCAGAGTCAAAAGACAAGCTCAGGGTGGCGGAGGGAATTATGACTCATGTAATAATAGACAAAGGGCAGTTTCCCTAATATAGAAAAAGCAACTAGAACTCAATAAGAAAAAACCTAACAACCCAATACGCAAACAGGCAAAGGATATAAACAGACTATTTACAGAAAAAAAAAAAAAAAAAAAAAAAGATGGGGGGGACAAACAGCCCTTAAATATATGAAAAGATACTCTTACTGGAAAGAAAAATGCAAATTTAAAGTACCTTAAGTTAATACATATTATGGTCAGATTGGCAGAAAACAAAAGTTTGACAACAGTCAGTTGGCAAGGCTGTGGGGAAGAGACACCCTCATTTGTGTTGGCCAGGGCAAATTGGTATATGCCTCATGGGATATATCCATCAAATATCCATTATTTACCTTTTGACCCCAAAATCCCACTGTTGGAATTTTTCCAACATCTACCTGTACATATATAAAAGAGTATATAAAAGAGTATTCATTATGGCATTGCCGTAATAGCAAAAAATAGGAAACATTCCAAGTGCCCATGGACAGGAGACTGGTAAAATGGATAATCTGTAGTTGTAGGGAAAGAGACATAACCTCTCTAGGTACAATCTCTAAGATACATTGTCAAAGGAATACATAAAACAAAAAGTAAACAAGGTTTTTTTTTTAAATCTTGTTTTACACACAGGACAGTGTGTACAAGGTACCACCTTTGCTTGAGAGAGAGAGAGAAAATTAAGCAATCAGATAGGTAGTTATACTAGTTTGTACTCAGAAACTCTGGAAGAATGAAGAAAGAATGAATGAAAGGGGTGGCTTTTGATTTGATGGAGAACAGAGCAGGGAAACAAGGTACATGTGAGATTTTTACTATAGACTTTAAAATATTGCTTTGATTTTTTTAAAACAAATCTGTAGGCCGGGCGCGGTGGCTCAAGCCTGTAATCCCAGCACTTTGGGAGGCCGAGACGGGTGGATCACGAGGTCAGGAGATCGAGACCATCCTGGCTTACACGGTGAAACCCCGTCTCTATTAAAAAATACAAAAAACTAGCCGGGCGAGATGGCGGGCACCTGTAGTCCCAGCTACTCGGGAGGCTGAGGCAGGAGAATGGCGTAAACCCGGGAGGCGGAGCTTGCAGTGAGCCGAGATCGCGCCACTGCACTTCAGCCTGGGCGACAGAGCCAGACTCCATCTCAAAAAAAAAAAAAAAAAAAAATCTGTAAATATGTTACCTAGTAAAATAAATTCAAGGTTATTGGTAAAATAGAGGGGCTGGAGAATGCAATTACAACATGAACACAAACTCTTAAGGAGACTCGAATCAAGCAGAGTTTTTAAAAAGGACTGATTTTTAGAACTTAAAATATGTACTTGTATTAGTTGAAGGGGAATAAATTCACTCTTGAGATTCAGATTTGCAGCCTGGAAGGTCAAAAAGAAATATCAAACCTCCGACCAAAAGTACACCAAGACTGAAATAAAAAGGCCAAAGATAAACTGCGAGGGACCCAGTCAGGAGCCCTCACATGCAGAGGAAGGAAAAGTTAAAGAAACAATAATCAAGCAACAGGCCGGGTGCAGTGGCTCACGCCTGTAATCCCAGAACTTTGGGAGGCTGAGGCAGGCGGATCGCTTGAGCCCAGAAATTTAAGATCAGCCTGGGCAACATGGTGAAACTTTGTCTCTCCAAAAAGTACAAAAAAAGCTAGCTGGGCGTGGTGGTGCGCGCCTGGACTCCCAGCTTCTCAGGAGGCTGAGGTGGGAGGATCACTTGAACCCAGGAGGTGGAGGCTGCAGTGAGTCGTGATTGTGCCACAGCACTCCAGCCTGGGTAGCAGAATAAGACCCTGTCTCAATAAACAAACAAACAATAATCAAATCCAGCAACAAATAGATGTTCCTAAGCAGAAAAAAGACCAGAGTCTACAGAGTGACAGGTTCTGTGAGCTGTGAGGGTGCTGAGAAAAGAATCCCCATCGAGGCATGTGCTAAAGGACATGTGTTTGATTAGGAACCCCAGAGAAGGGACAGCTGCCAATAATGAAATGGAAAGTGTAACAGGGGAAGAAAAAGGAAATCAATAACCAGATCAGAGGGAAAAAACTGCAAGGTAAACCAATAAATGTAAAATGAGCCAAAGGTAATCAAAGCAAGTACAGTAGATCAATTGTTAAATGAAAAGTGAACAGACAGAATTCTCCCACTAAAAGACAAAGAGTCAGCTTGGGTTTAAAAACACCATGATAGGCTGGGCGCAGTGGCTCACGCCTGTAATCCCAGTACTTTGGGAGGGTGAGGCAGGTGGATCACTGGAGGTCAGGAGTTTGAAACCAGCCTGACCAATGTGGCGAAACACTGTCTCTACTAAAAATACAAAACTTAGTTGGGTGTGGTGTTGTGTGCCTGTAATCCCAGTTAATCAGGAGGTTGAGGCAGGAGAATCACTTGAACCTGGGAGGCGGAGGTTGCAGGGAGCCAAGATCGTGCCACTGCACACCACCCTGAGTGACAGAGCAAGTCTCTGTCTCAAAAAGCAAACAAAAAAAATATGAAAATAACAAAATACAGTGGTGACAGGCAACATGAAGAAACCCCATCTCTACAAATAATACCAAAAAAAAAAAAATTAGCTGGGCATGGTGGCACGCGGGCCTGTGGTCCCAGGTTCTCAGGGTGCTGAGGCAGGAGAATTGCCTGAGCCAGGGAGGTTGAGGCTGCAGGGAGCCATGATCACACCACTGCACTCCAGCCGGGGCAACAGAGGCAGACCCTGTCTCAAACAAAACAAAACAGTGATGTGACTTACACAAGAAATTAGTAGTTTCAAAAAATGATAATGGTAGAAAATAAAAGAATGCTAAGCAAGTGCAAAAAAAAAAAAAAAGTAAAATAAGGAGTGGTCATATTAACAACAGAAGGGCGAAATTTAAGGCTAAGCACTATAATAGGATAAAGAGGGACACTGCATAATAATAGAAAAGCACAATACGTACCAACAGAACACTCGAAATCTGCATGCTCCCGACAGCATCATAGTTAAATATAAAAAGCAAAAACTAGGAAAAGCACCAGAAGAGCTTTATAGAGAAAATTTGAGTGGACGGTTTAACAAAACACATCTCTATCAGAATTAGAGTAAAATACCCCTGCCCCCAAGCAAAGGATACGAAGGAAATGAAAGTTTGAATAATATAATCAATAAACTTGATTTGATGCAGATAGGACCTTATATCCCTTAAATAGAAAATATTCATTTTTCCGGCCAGGCATGGTGGCTCACACCTGTAATCCCAGCACTTTGGAAGGCTGAGGTGGATGGATCACTTGAGGTCAGGAGTTCCAGACCCGCCTGGCCAACATGTCAAAATCCTCTCTGTACTAAAAATACAAAAATTAGCTGGGCGTGGTAGCGCACACCTGTAATCCCAGCTACTCCGGAGGCTGAGGCAGGAGAATCGTTAGAACCCAGGAGGTGGAGGCTGCGGTGAGCCGAGACTGCACCACTGCACTCCAGCCTGGGTGACAGAGCGAGACTCCATCTCAAAATAAATAAATAAATAAAAATAAAAATAAGAAAATATACATTTTTCTTATATGTCTATGAAAAACTTAGAAAAATAATTTACTTGGTCACAAAGAAATTCATAATAAATTTTAAAAGTGGAGATTTTACACATATGGAGAAAATGAATGCTTTCCTAGTAAAATATAAAATGGCCAAAATTAACTAGAAGGTGAGTAGAAACTTAAATAAACTAATTACCACTGATGAGAAAAAAAATCTGCCACTGAAAAAGGCACCAGGTCCGGAGGGTTTCATGAGAGGGAACAGTAGAAACCTTTTGAATTCATCTTTGCCAACACCTTCCTCCTCCAGGAAGCACTCCTGGATTTCACTCTTGCCAACAAGATTCTGGGAGGATGGCTCCTCCAATATGCCCCCCACAGCTCTTTGCAGATGCATCATGTCATATCATATCATATCATATATCTGCCATACCATAACTGCCATGCCATACCATATCATAATTGGATCTGCTGTTCAATTTCTCCTGAACAGTAAGCTACCTGAGGGCAGGAACCATCCTTTATTTTTCATTGCTCCCTAGTGCCCAGTACAGCAGCTGACATTCACTGACCAGGTGAATATGGTAATTGAAAAAGCAGAAGGCACAATCATCATTATGCTGTGATGTCTCTATGGGAACTGCCCAAGACATGCACATAAGAAGGCAGACAAAATGGGAAGAAACCAACATGCTAACAGTCATTCAATTCAGATTTCCTCCTATTATTCAAATATTTGTAATGGAGTTAAGCTATTTTTATAGGGAGGGAATAGTAATTTACACATTTAACTGCGCCAACAAGGAGAAAGAAAGGGGGAGGTTGGGAGGATTCTACAGGCAGGCCCTTCTGCTGCCTCTGCTTCCTCTCTCTGTGCCCAGCCCCTAGACAGACACGGAGGCCTGGACAGGGGCCCCTGTCCCACTCCCTTCATGCCTCACAGGGGACCCCTAGCTAGAAGAAGGCGAGGAGGCAGGGTGGGCACCCATAGGAGCCTCAGCTGGGTCCTGTGGGCCTCACCTGGCCCAGGCAACAGCTCTGGAAGTTCCCTCAACACCAGAATCCTTCTGCAATCTGGAAACAGAGCTTCCCAAATTTTAGCAAGAGCACCTGTGCCCCTGTGCCCCTGTGCCCCAGAGCCCTAGTCCTGGCAGCCCTGTTTCCCCCTCAATATGAACTGACAGCCGCTGACCTCTCACTCCCCGGCACAGATCCAGTTTCGAATCTCTCTAACATCCAGGCATGGAGCCCCGACCACATTCCTGGTCATCAGCTACCCCCTGGTCATGATCACGGACCTTCCCATTCCCCAGGGCGTGGTACTGACCACCCATCCAGGCTGGCATTCAGCATGATGCCCACCCCTCCCTGTATTGGACACAGTCAGCTCTAAGAAGGGCAAAGAAAATAGGTCTATGGAGCTAAGCAATGAGGAGGCAAAGGCCTAAGAATGATATAATGGACTTTGGGGATTTGGGGGTGCGGGAAGGGTGGTGGGGGGTGAGGGAGAAAAGACTCCACATTGGGGACGGTGCACACCACTCGGGTGACGGGTAGACCAAAATCTCAGAAATCGCCACTAAAGAACTTATTCCTGTAATCAAACACCACCTGCTCCCCACAACTATTAAAATAAACATTAAAAAAAAAATAGGTCCAGAGTGAGGTCAACTGCTGAGGCCTGGGAAGGAAGTGAGGGGGCAGGTGGGGCCCATCTCAGGCCCTTGGGGCTGCAGGGAGCCAGGGACTAAGAGGTGAGAACCAGGCGCAGGCTTCAGGGAGACCCCCAGAGACCATGTGGCCTACAAGGGAGTTGGGGGTGGCAGGGAGATCTCTGGGGGGACAGCAATGTGGGGTGAGGGTGGGAGGGGGACCCAAGAAGCTGCTGTCTCCTAAGTCAGGTCCTAGGCAGGCAGAGGGGCTCTGGGACAGCCCGGGGCTGCAGGTGAGCCACTGGGAGGGAACTGGGGCAGGTGTGAAGAAACTGGCAGAGCCACTCCAGGGCAGCTGCCCCAGCTGGGGGGTGTGGGTGGGTGTTGTTGGAGGAGGGAGTACAGGCAAGGGGCTAGCTGGAGTCCCCTCAACTTGACCTCAGCTTCCTGCTGTTACCAAAGCCCCTTGCCAAAGGCCCCCTGGCTGGCCCTGAGTGGGGACAGGTGGGTCTGTCCCAAGGCCAGTTCCTTTTTCTCAATCACAGCGGCCTTGGGCTGCCCTCGGAGTTTGTCCTGCCCTCAGAGGAAGTGGGTGCTGGCCCTGGATCCAGAAGGGAGGGGCCCCCAGGTGAGAAAGTGAGGGGAGACAGTGGGGAAACTGCTGTGGCCACCCTCTAGTCCCCTAGGGACGAGGGCTCACTCACAGTTCCCATTGGAGGAGGAGGAGAACTGAGGGCCCCAGGCTCCTTCCAGTCCGGGCTGCCTGTTTCAGGTGCGGCGCCTCCAGGGCTGCTTGTATGAGAAGGTGCAGCAGTCTGGCTGGAACTTCCCTCCCAGCGGCCAATGCTCCAGCAGCAGTGGCAAGCTCCAGGCCAGCCCCACCAGCCTGAGCCTTCTCACCTCTGGGTGGGGATGGTGACTGCACCCTGCAATCCCAGAGCCAGGACCGCAGCCAGGGGGAAGAGTCTCAGAGGCCCCTTTATTGCACCGCCTTTGGCCTGGCTTCCATGGGCTCCCTGAGTGGCCTCTTTGGGGGAGGGGAGGAGTCATCCCTGCTTACCTCCCCCTGACTCCCTCTCTCCCCTCTCACAAGGGTTTGCTTCTGCCACTTCCTGGCTGTGTGAGCTTCGTCCTGTCACTAAACCTCTCCGAACCTCTGTTTGTACTCAGGGCAAATGGAGGTGTCCATGCCTGCCTTCCAAGCTGCTGGGAGCTTAACCCTGGGTATAAGCCTTTGAGCAAGAGCCCACAGGACTGTTAGCCCCTTTGGGACTGCATCTTACCACACTTTGTCCCCAGTGTCCAGCACGGTGACCAGCCCACACCAGGTGCTCAATATGTGCGACTAGAGTGCATGGGGAGTGACAAGGCTGTAAAACACCATCCATGGCAGGAGCTCCTCTGTTCTGGGGGTCCCTGGCCCTGCCCAGTAGCCTGCCCTAAGCCCTGAGCTGCTGCCTAATAGACGGGCGTCCCTACACACTCCCCTGTGCCCCCGTGCCACTGCCATCCTCACATCCTGCCCCCTCTGTTCTGCACCCACTTTCTTCTGAGATTCCTTCTCAGCAACGACCTCCTCCCCATCTTCAGCCTCCCCATCTCCTGCCCACCCACCTGAACCTCAGGACCACGTTTCCATCGATGACCTACACCCCCTCTGGTCACACGGTGTCTCTCTCCTCCTGCCCATTGTCCACACGCTCAATTTGCACCCTCACTTCACTCCTGACCACTGCCCTCTGCCTTCAGCACGCCCCCGACCAGCTGAGCTTCTAGTGGCCACTTCAGGTAAGTGTTATATGGCCTTTCTCTCACGTGACCTTCCTGTGCGTCCTTCTTCTGGACACTTCTTGTCCTCTGAGCCAGCACTCTCATGCTTCTCTTTCCTTTGTCTGGCACCTAAATCCAGGTGGGCCCCAGCTTTTCTTCACCCTACTCCTCCCCAAGTTGCCCCCCACCCCAACCTCAGTAAGCAGCACCACTGTCTGCCCACGAATGCCAGCTGGGAATCTAGAACTCAACCCAATTTCCCTCCCACCTCCCTCGGCCCCCAGGCCCTGCCCATCCACCTCCCAAACCTCTGTTACCATCACATGACCATGAGACCACCAAGAGCTTCGGCCGTGCTTGAAGCCCTGGCCATAGGGATTTTTCTCTCAATCCCACTCCTGTCTCTGCTAAAAGCCTCACAGCAGCTGCCGGATAACGTGCACATTCCTGGCAAGCGCCCATGAGGCCCTGCCCGGGTGGGCACCCACTCCCAACCCTACGCTCCACTCCTGAGCCCCGGCCCCATGTCTTCTCGTACTGACCTCCTATCCAAGAGGGCGACTCCCCCAGGAACGTGGCTGTGTCTCAGCCCTCTCCAAATCCGAAGGCTCACCAGGGCTTGGGAGGTATCCAGCCAGTTCATGCCTGATGCACGAGTGAATGGGCCTGGAGGATCATGGTGGGAAATGCCGCCTGGGACAACTAAGGGCAGGGGTGGGGTTCCCTTGGGGGGCAGAACCAACTCCCTACCCTGGACTTTGTTGGGGGTGGAGCACCAGGGAGACCCACAGCTGCCTCTTGAATAACGCTCCGTGCAGGGAACGTGGTAGTATTGCACCCATCGCACAGGGGAAGAAACAGGACCAGAGATGTAAAGTGACTTGCGGAGGTCACACAGTGAATTAGGGCCACCAGTGGGGCCAAGGAGCAGCCTGTCTCTGGCCAATGTCCTAGATCCCCCCCTAGGTAAGTCCCCTGCCCCCATCACCTGTGCCCCTCCCCCCAGATGCCACTGCAACTAGGAACCTGCTAGGAGCTGGAAGAAGGATGGGCAGAGGGGCCACCTGGCAGGCGCCCTGGCAGCCTTCTCAGGAGATGTCAGGACCTGGGCAGTCTCCTTCCTCTTTGGTCCTGGGGCCTGGGGTGGTGGCCCTTGGGCAGACTTACAGAGCCCTGGCTCACAGGTAAGGGACTGCCACACCTCTGCCCTTTTCAACACACACTCTGTGCACTCTGTCTGAGCCAGACCCTGGGCCAGATTCGAGGTTCAAAGAACAAGGCCATTCCCCCACCTCCAGGGTCTCCCCTCAGACGGGCAGGCACCCTCCCACCGTCACCAGCACAGAGAATGTGGAGAGGCCGGGAAGTGCGCCACCGGGAGCCTGCGCAGGAAACTGAGGGGCGCTGGGGGAGAAGAGGGCTGGCATCCAGCCACCCATCCCAGAGAAGCTGCCTGACCCGCCGGCAGCGGCACGAAACAGGAACCAGCCGCGGTCCCCAGCCCCGCCCGTCGGGTGCCGTTCTCCATCCTGGCCGCAAGGCGGCGGGCTGCCGCTGCAGGAGCCGGAGAGAAGGCGGCGCAGATTCAGCGAAGCCAAACGAGGACGACCTAGAGAGTCTGGGTGGACCCTCTGTTACTGCCAAGCGCTTCGAAGCCTTACCTCGTTTAAGGCTCACAACCCTAATCCTTAGGTGTTGTGCTTACACCAGAGGACGCTGGGCCTGGGGGAGCGTCCTCGCGTGTGAATTAAGTGGTTGTCCGCAGCTGGCAGGTGACCCAGCAGAGTCCAATTCTCCTTTCCCCAGCCTCAAAACCTGAGCTCTGCATTGTAACGAGACGGGCGGAGGGAAGACCCAACAGCGGGCCTACGTGTCTCCTTCGTCTGGGCATCCCGGACTCAGTCCTGGCACATGGTGGGCATCAATGTTCATGGTAATGACATCAGGCACAGAGAAAGAAATTAGGGGCTCCCAAGTTTCAGAGGTCATCTGTCCACCCCCTCCCTTTGGGCTAAAGAACAAACCCAGACCCTGAGTGAGGAAGGGAACTGCCTCTAGATCATCACACGGCCGGTGGCAGATGGCAGAACGGTTCTGAGCATCCTTTTTTCCCCTTGGGCTGCCCCTCCCTGAAAAGTTCCTAAAGTTCAAAATGTCAGGGTCGCCCAGAGTGTTCTGGGGATGTAAGAGTGTTTACAAAACATGCTCTATTTGCGATTTCCCAGATTAGTACAACTGGATTCTGAAGAGGAAAAAAAAAACAACAACCTTACTTAACCGGACGTCTTTCTGAAACAAACCCATCAGGAGTTCTTTAAAAAATGAAAAATAAAAAGGAACTGAAATTCTGGAAGCACCCTCAAAGGGAAGCAGATGACAGACTTTCACATCCACCCTCTCATCTGATCCCAGGCTCCTGGGAGACGGGCAAGGCTGTTGAGCTGGCGGCAGGCCCGCAATCCCCCGTTCCGTGCCCAGATGCGCTTCGGAATATAGAACAGCTGGGACTTGGAAAGCTATCGTGAGGTGCCCACCTGCTGTAGGTTACATTACCTCCCATCAGGGCTTGGGGCAGCAGCCGGCTATCGAGCTTATTTGCATTTCTGCAGCAAAATATGAATATTCACACAAGCGCGATAAATAAAGACGATCAACAGCCTCACATCAGTTCAAGCGCAATTTTGCCACCAATTGGATTACGAAAAACCTTTTGGGCTTCCAGGGAGCTTTGGAGCCTGGGAATTGCAGATGAGGGACTGGGGGCCTGCACTGTTTCGCGGCTGTGGAGAGGGAGCTTATCCGAAGTCTTCGGACAAAGATGGGCGTCGTGCCCGACGCTGAGCGGAGCAGGTCTCCTCGCGCCCAGGCTCCCTGCGGGCGCGGTCCCCAGTGAGCCTCCCCGCCTCCGCGCCCGGGGTCGTACCTGCTTCGTGCTCTCCTCCCGCGGCGGGCCGCGCACCTCCTAGATGGCCTCGTAGACGTTCTCTGAGTCGCTCCGCGCCAGGGGCAGCAGGCACACCCAGGACACCGCCACGCTGCAGGCCTTGAAGCTGCCGCTGCCTCCGAGGTGGCCGGCGGGAGGCGAGACGGCGGCGCGCGCCAGGTAGTCCAGGGACTGCGCTGGCCGCACGGGCGCCGCGGGCAGCAGGTACAGGCTGGCGGGCAGGCCGGGCGCCAGGCTGCTGCGCTGGGTCGCGGCGCCGCGCTGTGCAGGGCCGCACAGGGAGCTGGCGCCGCCTCGGGGCTCCGCGGGGGGGGCCACTGGGGACCGCTGCCGCCGCCGCGCTCAAGAACCGGTAGTCATAGGAGAGCGGCTCGGGGGCCGCGGGGCCGGATGGGACCTGGCGGCGCGGCAGTGGCAGGGTTGTCCAGCGCAGGCAGCTCGCGCACGTACTGCGCGGGCAGGTAGAAGGGGCGGCCGCCGGGCTCGCGCCGCAGGTGCCACCGGTCCTCGGTGCTGCGCCACCGCGGACGGTAGAGCTCATTAGGCGGGATGGCCACGCGGCGCCCATTGTTGCCGGTGTACTCGAAGGCGTGCACTACCAGCACGTACACGTCTCCCTCCACATCCGCCGCCATCGCGGCCGCGGCGTTTTCCTAAAGGCAACAAGGAGGGCCGCGGAAGTCAAGACCACCGAGCCCGGAATAGCCCCGCACTCAGGGACAGGCATGGGTTCGAGTCCCGATGCTGCACTTGCCGTTCGTCTTCGGGCCTCAGTTTTCCCATTTCTAAAATGAGGACTTGCATAAAATCACATCTGAGGCTTCCATTCTTACACTCAGTGCTGGAATTAGGACAACCCCTTCATTCCGTGGGGCTGATTCTAAGATTTGAGCCTCGCTTTAGTCCTGCGTTGGGGAGATTGTGGGTAGTCTTGGTCCAGATCGACTGCGAGGGAAACCTTGGCTTTAAAACGAGGGGTGATTGCCTGCTCTAAGGTCGACACCACTCTTGCTTAATAGTTGACTGAGCCTTAGTTTTCCCGTCAGTCAAGTGGGAAAAGCAGCCCACTTCCTGCCGTTCCCCGGGCCCAGTCCCACCTGTACGCCTCCCGCCCGCAGAGAATCCGCAGAGGGTACCGTAGCACCGCCTCCCTCCGCGAGCCTGCGCCCCGGCCCCTGGGTCGGGGTTGGGATGCGGGCTCTGCAGGCGCCCTGGTGAACAGCTCTATTTGGAGGCTGTCCCTGCCCCGCTTAGTCCGAGGGCCTTGGTGTGGGGGCCTCCGCTGTCAAGGCGGGGGAACCGGTTCTCTCGGTTTCTCTCTCCTTCCGCAGCTGCTTCAGCGCAGACGTGACCCCTAGCCTGGCCTGCCTCGCCCCCTGCTCTCCGGCTCTCACGCCGCCCCCGAGAAAGACTGCCCGCCTGCCCTGGGACCCCTACAGTGCCTCCACGAGAGTGGCCCCTGGAGAATGCACTCTGAGGCAGTGACTATCCGTACGGAGTCCCAGAGCAGGGGCCCCCAGAGCTCTCCAGAGTGGTCACAAGCCCCACTCTCGCCCCGGCTCCTGTGTGTCAGGGATGGGGGAGAGCCTAACTAAATCTGCCTGCGTCCCTCCACCAAAGCCATGAGTCGGTGGTCTTCTCCGGAAGTGCATAGCCCCTCCAGACTCCCACACTGACCACACCTCCTCCTGCTTCCTAAGGTGACCCGGACCAGGGGCCAGGAGACCGTCGCTGGCCGAGGCTGAGGGACTGAAGAAGCAGGGTCCAACCGGGGCCCCCGTAGGGCTCCTTCGCCACTTTGTCAAGGGTTCCTTGACGAGGAAAGGGTGTACACTGAGTCACTACGCACACTGGGCCCCGGAGGCGGGGTCATCGAGCTGCCCTGAGCCAACAAACCCCAAGGTGGACGCTGCCCCCGGCGCCGCTTCTCCCTGGACCCCGCAGCGCACTCACGTCGGCTGGGCGGGTCTCAGGGAGCCCCAGGGCCCGGTGGGCGGAGCCGGCAGGTTAGGCCCCTACCATCGCCCTGGGCGGGGCTTCCAGGGGCCAGGCCGGAGAGGCTGCGCGGAATCGGAGCTGGCAATGGCAGCAAATAGGGACAGGGACGCTCAGGAGTGCTGTCACCGATACCCAAAGCAGCTGTGTCTGGGCGAGGCGAGGAGGAGCCTGAATCCCTCTGCTGGGGACCTTGCTGGGCATTGGGACGAGGCCCGGAGCAGAAGGCCGGGGCCGGGAGCCAGAAAGGCTGCGTCTGAAGGGGTGCTGGCTGGTCGCTAGCGGAGCCCAAGAAGGGTGGGGCTGCCCCTGCCCCGTCTCCCCCCTTCCCTTCTCCCCTGGGGATTTGCTGTCCCGGAGTCCCTGCGTCCCTCCCGCGCGCGGCTCTGGGAATGCCGGGTTGGGGCTGGTTGTCTCGTGTGGGCGTTCCTGTTCTCGGGGAGGTTATTCGCATCCTGAATCACCCACTGCGAGCCCTTCCAACCGGATTGCAGACCCGCCACTCCAGGTCCACCTGCCCCACCGGGGCCTTTCCCGGTGTAGCCGGGCCGGGCCTGGAAAAACTCCGAGCGGGATTCCCAGCGCAGAGACGCCCAACGGAGCGCAGTGTCTCGGGCTGGATAAGAAGGTGACCTAGTTACAGCTCCTTCGCCAACCTGGGGGAACACAGAGAAGGGGAGGGATTGGTGGGGGCCGGGAGGATCCCTGGAGCACGAGATCGCACCCGTCGCCAGGAGGTCCCCTGCGTCCACCGCCCAGGCGACGCAAGCTACAGCGGCGCCAACGCCTGGGTCGGCACTGGGGGCCTGGGCCTGCTCCCCTCCCGCCTCCAGATGGAGGGCAGCCCTTCGTCTACCTTCTCCTCCCCGTGGGATGAGGCCTGCGCAGCTCCCGCCCTAGCACCGCCCTAGCACCGAGACAAGAGGAGCAGGCGCGAGAAGCTCCTTGGTGCGGACCCGCCACCTGCCGCACACTTTCCTCCCCATCCTGCCCCTTGCCCCACACCCACCCCACCTCCCACCTCAACCCCCGCTCGGCGGCCCACTGCCTGCCCGGGCACTTCGGGGCGTCCGCTCGCCGGCCTCGTCTCCACTTGTCCCAGTGGGTGCGCGTGGGCTCGGTGTCCAGCGCTCCCTACTCCACCGCGCGGTTCCTGCGCTGCCCGGTTTCCTATTCAGCAATATAACCAGGAAGGCACCGGTGGAGAGTGCCTGGCAGGACTTCCTCCCGGACTGGGTCTGGGCTGCAGTTGCGAGAGACAATCCCCGGCGTCCTAGCTTCCTGTCCCCTCTGGGCCAGGCCAGCGCCTGAAGAGCGAAGACGCCACCCCCTCCTCTGCACTTCCCAGGATCCTTGGCCACACCTGGCTGTCTCCAGGGAGGAAGAGGACGCGGGGCTCAGATGGTGGGACTGAGAATGGAGGGAGCCTCCCCCAGCAGCTTCTCTTGGCCAGGTTACCCTCCCACCATCCCCAACTCCCTCTTGATCCTCAGAAGGAGGGTCAGCCTCCAATCTGTCCACAGGGTAAACTCAGAACAACCTCCTAGAGGCCAGGAGGCTAGCCCCAGGGCCGTCTGCCTTGGGGGTCTTCTGTTTGGGAATTTTCTGCCTCTCTGGACAAGCTGCCTCGCCCTGATGTGACCCTGCACTCACTCCAGACATCACAAGCCCCAGCCCCAGCAGACTCCTTGCCCTCAGGGGCCCCAAAGAACAGGTGTGCCTGTGGACCTGGCTGTGTGTGCCAGGAGCTGGCTGATTCAGGCTAGTGTTCTGGGAGGAAAAGGGGCCCGCAACCCAGGCCATGGTCCCTCTTGATACCACCTCCTGGGGGTCCAGGGTTGGGTGGGAAGCTGAATCTGGCCACGCTAGTTCTGGAACTCCCTTACCTCTGTATCTTTGCCCCTGCTAGGCGTTGCCATCCGTGAGTCCCCACTTCCTCTGATAATCTCAGTGTGTCTGAGGCTTGGTGGCACCTTGGGACCCTCCAGGGTAGGCACACAGCAGAACTCGGCATCCGTCTTTGGTGCCCAACATGCTTAGAAAATAGTGACTGAAGAAATCTTCTCTCCCTCCCTACCTTTTACGTCCCTCCCCACCTGCAGCACAGCCAGGCAGCACTGGCAGTGGCCATGGTCTTTGGTGGGGTCAGGCTGCTATGATGCCCCACTCTGCTGCTTGGCAGCTGATAGGTCTTGGGAGTTCTGCCTTATCTCTGCAGCTATCAATAGTAACACTCACTTCACTGGATTATTGGGAGAATTAAATGAGGTCCACTAAGCAGAGCTTACCACATGCCCAGCACAGCTATTTTTTTTTTTTTTTTTTTTTTTTTTTTTTTGAGACGGAGTCTGGCTCTGTCACCCAGGCTGGAGTGCAGTGGCACAATCTCGGCTCACTGGAACCTCCGTCTCTGGGTTTAAGTGATTCTCCTGCTTCAGCTTCCTGAGTAGCTGGGATTACAGGCCCCTGCCATCACGCCCAGCTAATTTTTGTATTTTTGTACAGATGGGGTTTCACTATGTTGGCCAGGCTGGGCTTGAACTCCTGACCTCAAATGATCTGACTGCCTTGGCCTCCCAAAATGCTGGGATTACAGGCATGAGCCACCGCGCCCACCTATATCAGCTATTATGACACTTATGTGATGAGCTCTTGGGGGTTGGATTGAAATCTCCAAACCACCCCTCCTCCTTTAGGCAGAAGAGAAGGGGAAGTCACAGCTACTCGTGAGGCTGAGGCAAGAGAATTGCTTGAACCCAGGAGGTGGAGGTTGCAGTGAGCTGAGATCACGTCACTGCACACCAGCCTGGGCAACAGAGTAAAACAAACAAAAAAGTTGGGGAGAAGGGGAAACAAGTGCCCTCAGAGGCGCTTTGCTGAGGATGGAGAAGGGCTGAGCCCATTGGCAGGGCAGAACCAGGTCACGTGCCGTGGCCCTCCACTGGGCCTCCCTTTCCCAGTTTCTCTTATCTTCTCTGGGCCTATCATCTGCTGTCCTTGGGGGAAGCTGCGGCAGCTAGATGGGCAGAGGATGCCAACTTGTAATCTGAAAGGGGACTTCAAGGACAGGAAATCTCAGATCTGAATGTTGTTTATTTCCATGTCATTTTACTGCAATCTGATTTCCCTGAGAATTAGTCTGTTTCCGAGGGCACCTTCGGGAAGAATCCTCACAGGCCCAAGCCCTCCCCAGGCCAGGCTCCTGCCCACTCAGGGATGGGGCAATGAGGGCTCTGACGAGGCCAGGCTTGTGATGGAGAGTTAATGTGGGCCATGGCAGGTGCATAACCCAGCTCCCGGCTTAGGAGGCATTGGCATCTGGGCACGGGTGTGTGCCATGACCCGAAAAAGCTGTGCGCAGCCTCCACTTGCCTGCCACTGCCGCTTCTGTTCTGCTGCACAGGCATCCAGCTCCAAGGCTGGGTGGGTGGCTCAGCAGCCGATCGCCCCCAGGGAGGGGTGAGGGTGGGCTCATCTCTGACAGTGACAGGGGGATCTCCACCTGAGGCCTCAGACTCCAAGCTGAGCGCAGGTAAGACAGCTAGGACTGAGGGCCTGCTGGGTCCAGGAGAGGTGGGGGAAGGCGACAGACAGACCAGCAAACCCACATTTCCCCGAAGCCTGGAGGGTCCGAGCTTCACTTCAAAAACAATTCCAGGCTCCCACCCCAGCCCCAAGGCCCCTTCAAAGGCAGTCCTGCTCTGGGGAAGTTCTTCAGTCTCCATGTCCTGGCTGGGCAAGTTCAATGATGCTGTGGGAATTCATGGCTTTGTGAGGCCGTGGCTGCATCCACAGGGCAGCTCCCCTGCAAGCCCCACACAGCTTAGGGCGAAGAACCGGGTCACTTCTCCACAGTGCAGGGCCGGGCTACCTGCCCTCTCTGGGGTCCTGCCTGTCTGTGCCCTGGCAGGGGTCAGTCAGGCAGAGAGTGTGACCCCAGGCGCCCACCGAGGTGGGCCTGGAGCATCTGCAGCAGCGCCCCTGTCTATAGAGGAGTGAGGATCGGGGGTGGGCAAGACAGTGACCCTCCCTAAACCGAGGAGGGCTCAAAGTGCTGACAGTGCTGGTTTCCAGTCGCTTCTCCTTCTCCTAATGGGGCCAAGGCCCCGGGCTAGAGAAGAGCTAGGGGCTCTGACGCTGAGAAAGGGGTGGGCTCAGCTGGCGAGAGTGGGGAGTAAAGAGGAGACAGAGACGAAGTGGGGTCACCAGGACTGGCCCTCCCCTGCTGAGGGGCAGTTTGGCACTGGCAATGAAGGCAAGGAAAGGCACCGGGTGGGCCCTGTCCCAGCAGTGGCCTGCCCGCCAGCCACCCACTGCCTCTAGGCTAGGCCTGAATGACTCCCGTGCATCCGCTGGGGGGTGAGAATGTCCAGATTTCATGGGTGACTCACGTAGGGTAAGAATAAAAAAATACTTTCTGTTGAAATATGAATGGGAAAAACCCACCTTATAAAACAAGACATTTTAATCAGGAATGTGGAATTGAAAATGCTCCCCAAGCCTCCTTTCCACAGTGTTTGGGCAGCCCTAACGGAGGTGCCGGGACGCTGGTGAGCCAGGGCCTGGTGAGTAAAAGACCCTGTCTGCCCAGAGACAGGGAGCATCTGGTGGTGGCCACGCCTCCTGCAGCAGAGGGGTGGTGAGGGGGCCAAGGGACATCGGAGGAACGTCCTGGGCTTTCTCTGGAAGGCCAGTGCTCTGGTCACATTTGAGGGTCTTCCTGACAAGAGGACACAGCTGTGACATGGTAAGTATCCTGGGCTGATGGCAAACCCAGCTGGGATGGCTGAGCCGCACTCAACCCCGGCCTTCAGAACGGGGTCAGCAGATGGGCATAAGGTGAAAACATTCTGTTCCTGGTACTTGCGCCGGCGGGCACAGCGGGGGCAGCCCTTCTTCACCACAGCCTGGCAGCTCTGGTGGAAGATGGTCTTGCACTCGGCACACCTGGGGAGAGAGCAGCACGCCTGCTGGTGCCAGCTGGGCTGGAGATTGCCCTGTGGCCACGCTGGCCAGCACTTTTGACCAGAACCCACGATATGGCTGTGACATACTGTGTAACCCACGCACGCATGCCGTGCCTCTCCGTTCCGGAACAGGAGATTCTTGAAACAGTGCTTACCGATATGTCACACAATGCACACTGATTTTCTCTGTACTATTGCAGTTTTTAATAAATCCTCCTTGAAATTCATTAAGGATTTATCGTATTTAAAAACATTTACTTATTTATTTTTAAGACAGAGCCTCACTCTGTTGCCCAGGCTGGAGTGCAGTGGCACGATCTCGGCTCACTGCAACCTCTGCCTCCCGGATTCAAGCAATTCTCCTGCCTCAGCCTCCCAAGTAGCTGGGATAACAGGTGCCCACCACCACACCCGGCTTTCTTTTGTGGTTTTAATGGAGACGGCACTTCACTATGTTGGCCAGGCTGGTCTCGAACCCCTGACCTCAAGTGATCCACCTGCCTTGGCCTCCCAAAGTGCTGAGATTACAGGTATGAGCCACTGAGCCTGGCCAAGACTGTATAATTTTAAAAACTCAGCCCCAGGCCCATTCAGGGCTGACTCCAGGCCAGTGAACACCAACAGAAAAAGAACTAATGTTCCCAGTTCAGTTTTCCACTCCCACATGGGTTGCAGGAAGGTCTGGATGAATTTCTCCACTGAGAGGTTGCTGATAATGAGCAATAACTGGGAACAAGAGTGATCATTTCAGCAACAGAGGCAGTGGCAGTGGCAGGTACCACCCACCAGGTGCCAACTTTGTGCCTGGTCTCATGCCAATAGTGCAGAGTGGTAACTCATACAACCCTCCTCAACCCATGCATACACTGAGGCACCAGGAGGCTCCACTCAGAGAGCCGGCAGCCACCTCTTCTTTAGGAAGACAGATGGTTCCATAAAGGCAGAGGAGTCCTGGGAGAGCTTGTCTTGCCCCCTGAGCTGGACCGGAGCTGCCCATGACTGCCCAGGGCATGGACTGCCCCGAACAACAGCACCACCCCTTGGCACAGCACAAAGCGGATGTTCAATACATTCCTGCCCATAGAGCGAGGCCTGCTGCCCTGCGTGCTTGGGCCAGGCTGTGGGTGTGGGGAGAAGGGTGGGGCTGGGAGACGGCTGGCTGGGTGTCCCGCATACCTGACTGTGGTGTCAAACTCAAAGGGGAAGGTGATGTCGTGGTGCTGGCAGATCTGGCAGATGAAGCCCCGCTGGGTGCATAGGTCGCAGTTGTAGACGTGCTGGGAGGCAAATTCGATCAGGGCCTTGAGGAATCCTTTATACACCCTGTTTGCCATCTGCGGAGGGCTGGTAAACTGAGGCCCCAGGCCTTTCAAGCAGCTGCACTGAGGCACCATGGCACCCTGCCTGGAGAACTTCTACCCCCAGTTTCCATGTGTGCAAGAAAAGAAAACCTCCCTGAGTCAGGCTGAGCAGTGCCAGTGTCCAGCCCGTGGGCACTGAGGTCACTCAGGGCTAATGGGACTCACAGATGAGACCCGACTCCACTGTACCCTCCCCCTGGGGAAAGGAGTATTCCAAACTCTCTTCCTATGATCCTGGGGTTGCTGGAGTGCTTGCTTATTCCAGGGTGCTGGGGGTATCCGTCCCTGCCCAGGAAACTGGGGCAGCAGGGTAACCCACCCAGAGCTGCAGAAAAGCTGCAGACTGCTGTCTTCAGTAAACTACAGACACCCCCTCCCATCTTCCTTGCTGACTTCTCCGGGAATGAAGTCTCTCTGGAGGTCTGGGCGGGGGAAGCAGGACACTCTCACCTGCTGGAGGTCAGCAACACTGAACCTATGCGGAGACTCCAAGAGATAATTCCTGTGGTTGAGCCTTCAAACAAAACACAAGTGATTCTTTAGAGCGGTTTCCAAGACCCGGGCCAACCTGTGTTGTTTGTTTTCATTCCCCTGGCGCTGCTCACCAGGCAGACACCTGCCGCCTGGGCGGGGCAGGGGCTAGGAGCGCAATTCAGCTTGCCTGGGCTTGGGACCTAGTCTTCAAGGTAACTAACTAGCTGGTGGGACCTTGGGCACATTACTTAACCTCTCTGAACCTTGGGTTCCCCTGTCTGGGAAATGGAGTTGTCTGGATTGACTAACTTATTTAAAGCATTTGACTTGGTGCCAAGCTCCCAGTAAACATGTAATTAATCATGAGGAGGAGGCTGGGTGCTAACACCTGGGACCAGGAACTGGGCTAAGAGCTTCATACGCATTCATTCATTTGATCCTCACAATAATCCTGTGAGGCTGGTACTATCACAATCCCAATTTTGAGAAGAGGAAACAGAGAGGTTAAATCACTTGCCTGAGGTCACACAGCTAGTAGGTGGGACAGCTGAAGATTGAACACAGGGGACTGGCTCCTGAGCCTGCACCCTTGTCCACCTGCTGAATGCCTAGAGATGCAGGCTGTTGTCATTATTGCCACCATCACATACCAGGGACAGTGCTGGGGACAGCAATGCACAGGATATGGCCTCTGCCCTCCTGTGGCCCCTGGTTTGGCCAAGGGACAGACATTCAAGTGTCTGGTTTCAGTGCTACACGAGAGCAATTGAGATGTGTCCTAAGTACAGCAGATCCCGTTTCAGAGGTGGCTGGGGCAGCAGAGAACAAGGGCTCAGCCGCCAATGCAGCTCTAGTTTCCACAACACCAACAGCAGGGATCCACGGGGCCCCATCCTGAGAGATGGAGAGGAAACACCTGCAGAAAGTCCCCTGGTGCAAAACCTGCCTGACCTGGCTGTGTGTGTCTGTGTGGGTGCTGGTGGTGGGAGGTTACTCCAAGTCAGAGGATGCTTGAGAACCTGCCCCAGGATGCCCCCGACATCTGGGGACAGGATGGTGCGAGCCCTGGGTCTGGGCCTCCCGGGTGCAAGCTGTGGAGCATCTGGAATGGGGGCTTGGCCTTGTCCCAGCTGGTGGCCTCAGCTGTGGTCCAGGGGAGCCCAATCCAGGGTAGAGATGGTGAGTCCCATCAAGCAGCCACAAAGCCCAAGATGCCAACTGGCCCCTTGGTTTACCATGCTGGTGTCCCCACGGAGAGGAATTAGGGGGCAGATGATGTACAGGTGCTAAGGTGGTGGTTGCTGAAGAAAATTTAGCTCTGACTTTCCTGCTAGGTAAGGTGAAAAGATAAGGGCTATCAGGTGCATGTCTCTTTGTTGTTGAAAAAATAGTAAAACCCACCCAGATGTTGACGGAATCAAAGCTTTTTCCTAACCCTTCGCTCTTAAATTTCTTGTGTGTAGCTCCATGAACATGAGCTCTAGAAGGACGGGGCAGGTACCCTGCAAAACAGCTCCAGGGAGGTTTAATGGGGCTGCTTCAGGTAGCATTACTATGATGAAGGCCAGCAGCATGACCTCGTGTCTGAGCTCAGAAAAAGCAGTTCTGCAAGGAACCTGACTGTATAGTTTCTTGATTATTCACCAAGCTCCATTCAGTTCTAGAGCCAGGATATCTACAAAGCAAAGTTGGAAAACTGGTTTTGTAGCAGGACGAGCGGCAGACAAAACTCCTTAGACACCGGATTAAAGAAGGAAGAGGTTTTTTCATTCGGCCGGGAGTGTCGGCACTCACGTCTTAAGAGCCGAGCTCCCGGAAAAAGAAATTCCTAGCCCTTTTAAGGGCTTACAACTCTAAGGGGTCCACGTGAAAAGGTCATAAGTCAAGTAAGCATGAGGAACTTAACTGGGGGCTACATACATCAACTAACAGAACAAAAAGTTTTACAGTGCTTTCTCATACAATGTCTGGAATTTACAGATAACACTAGTAGTTTTGGTCAGGGGTTAATATTATCATTATTTTAACCACCAAAGCCAGGTGGTGGTGCCAAGTTCGTCTAGCTATTTATCTTACTTTTGTTTCTTTCCAACTTTTTGCTTTCCCCCTCCTCTCCTGTCTCATAAACTAGGGAAAAGGGGAGGTGGAGGAGAAGCTGGGAAGGACAGCAGGAGAAGCGGTGTTCTCATTCCATAGTTTCATCTCATAAGCTACTCTGCTGAGTAGGTCTGGAGTTTTGTGGGGTTTTGTTTTTGTTTTTAGAGACAAGGGGGTCTGGGTTTCCTTTCTACCCAGCAGGCACGGCTCAGAGGCAGCCACCAACCACTGGCATCTGGGTTGTATTTCATAATTTGCAGGGTACTTGCAGAACCTTTCCTCATTTAAGCTTTGTAATAACCCCACAAAATAGCTGGTAGTAGCTGAATTTTACAGACACTGAAATGGAAGCTTGAAGAAATTAGGTGAAGGTCAGGGTAAGGCAGCTAGTGAGCAGCAGAGCCCGCCCTCTGGTCCCAAGGCCCAGGGACCCTTCTGCCTGCCCCTGGGGGAGTCAGGGCCTTTGCTTTTTGCCCAGGACATACCCACTGGCTGCTCCCACGGGCCCCCGCTAGGGAGACACCTCTACACTGTAAGAACTATCCAACCATGGGGGGGCCGAAGCCAGCCTTGCCCCACAGTCCTGAGGCATCAGACACTGTGCAGACTGCCCTGCCCCCTGCTGGCTGCCTGTCCACTCCCTATGGCCAGTCTTGACCCCAGCCCTTGTCCCCCAGCCACTTTGTTGCTCGCCATAGCCCCTACTCTGCTGCTTCCATTCTGGGGCCCCAGTGGAGGGGTGGACCGAGAGGAGGCTGGCATTGCTGAGCCAGCAGCAGGGACACTAGACACAGGCAGCAAGGGGTAATGGAGCAGAACGCAGGCTCTGGAACCAGCCAACATGGCGAAACCCTATCTCTACTGGAAACACGATAATCAGCTGGGTGTGCTGGTACTCGTCTGTAATCCCAGCTCCTGGGGAGGCCGAAGCACTTGAGCCCAAGAGTCAGAGGTTGCGGCGAGCTGAGATCATACCACTGTACTGCAGCCTGGGTGACAGAGCAAGACTCTGTCTCCAAAAAAAAAACGGAAGCACTGGAGGCAAATAGTAGATCATCCAGCCTGGCCAACATAAAAATACAAAAATTAGCTGGGCGTGGTGGCAGGTGCCTGTAATCCCAGCTACTCGGGAGGATGAGATAAGAGAATCACTTGAACCCAGGAGGCGGAGCTTGCAGTGAGCCGAGATTGCACCACTGCACTCCAGCCTGGGCGACAAAGGGAGACTCCATCTCAAAACAAACAAACAAACAAACAAAACAAATAGCAGATCTGATCAAACCCCTCAGAGCTGTTACATAAACCAACTACTGAGGGTAAAGACCTTTGAAAGGACCATTTAAAACACCTGGGGCTCCATGGGGCTGGATTAGATCTGAGCTACAGGTGGAATCAAGAGTTCTCTATAATCATCACTCACATAGAGTAGTTTTCAGGAAAGTATTTTCCTATTTGACAGGTGAAACAGTATTTTTGTCCTCTGTAGGCAGTTTTGAGACAATATAGTACTTTTCTGGAAATGCTTCCCTGAATGAGCACAATTATGATGACATTCTGCAATGAGGTTTTATAATACTTGTGGGAACACCTTGCCCCTTTAGCAATGGAAAACAGGACTTCAGAGCTGCCTTCTGAAAGGCCTGGTCCCTGCAGATGGGACCCACCTGGGACCCTCCTGGTCACCTACCCATCTGCCTCTGGTGTACCAGCCAGGAGCTCTTATGCCCCTGTGCAGGGGCTGCCTGGGGGTATTAGACCAAGCATGTGTGCCTTCCCCAGGAAGCAGGCAAACCAAGGAACCAGGCAAACCCAGATCTGAATGCCAGCCACACCACTTCTTCACTATGTGACCAGACAGATTTCCTAACCTCTCTGAGCATCCATTTCTTCAGCTGTAAAATAGTGATAGTTCTTACAGTGTGTTGTTGTAAAGATTAATTAGTAGGGGGAGTTCTGAGTGGTGGAAATATGAGTGGTGGTTATTCTTGTCTTTGTGCCTACCTTTAAAAAAAGTTAACAGATCCCTTCCACCACAGCAGCTTCCAAGTTACTAGGAGCTGACTCTGGCCACACCACTCACTCTCTACCCATCTCCCCAGGCTGCTTCTGGCAAATCGGCTTCTTCTTTGTACGACCCGAGCTCTGTGCCTTCTCTGGCCTCTATTACTGTGACATTTGCCACCAAGACGATGCCTCAGTGATTCTGGCCAGGGTCATCCACAACTGGGACCTCACCAAGCACCTGGCAAGTCTTGAGCCCAGCCTGTCACAGCCACTCAGGGCTGCTGAGGGACAGAGGGGTGTTCACTCCTCTTTGCTGCTGCTGTTCATCTGTTTAGAGGAGTGTGGCTCCTCTAAACAAGGGAAGCCGGGGCCACTGGTTCAGGCATTGTGATGTAGGGGAGCTAATCAAGAGAAAAGCTTGGTGCTTGTCCACAGCCCTGGGCAGAGCTCCGTCAGTGGCTGTCTTGGTCCCCAGGAAGGAGTCTGAGGATGGTTTCCTGCAGCTACAAACATAACTGCTTAAGGCACCAACAGATAAATGATAGATAGATAGATAGATAGATAGATAGATAGATAGATAGATAGATAGATAGGCAGGCAAGTGGATGGTGGATGAGTGGATGGGCAGGTGGATGGGTAGATTGGTGGATGGGTGGATAGGTAGGTGGATGGGAACCTGGCTAGGTAGATGGGTAAATGGGTAGGTGGATGAATGGATGGGTTGGTGGGTAGGTGGATGGGTAGATTGGTGGGTGAATGGGTAGATGGCTAGATGGTTAGGTGGATGGGTAGGTAGATGGGTAGATGGGTGGTGATTGGGTAGATGGCTAGATGGGTAGATGGGTAGTTGGATGGGTAGATGGGTGGGCGGTGTGTAGATGGGTGGGTGGATGGGTGAATAGTTAGGTGGATGGGTAGATGGGCTGGCCACAGAGTCGGCTATACCTTGGAGCAGTCATCCTTAAAGACTATCAAGTAGGTGTATCCATTAATTAATGATGAGGAACCAAGAAGACAGTAAATGACAAAATTAATGTAGTAGCAAAGCTGATACAAGGTGACATGGAGCTCAAAGAAGGAGCAGACTTTTAATCATATGTCTAAAGCAATAGTTTCATAAATGCAATCGTTAGCTCACAGGAAGTAATAATGACCCACACGGTGAATGGTCCATGGTAGAACTGCATTCTTTCTAGCTTTCTATGATTCTATAGCAAGCTGCAGAAAGAGAAAAAAGAACGTGCACTGTGGTAGATTATAAAAAATTGCTTCAACAAAATTTCCAACCAAAATTGGTCTTCCAGACTTTTCTCCATCCCTTTATCCTGAATGGGGTTCTATAAAACCCTCAACAAATAGAATATACAGAGAATGACAGTGTATGATTTCTGAGAATAAGTCCTGAAAGTTAATACAGCTCATTGTCTCTATTGAAGCTTGTTGTGGAATTCAGTACCAGGTATAAGGAAGCCAATGCCATGTAGAAAGTCAGCATGTGAATCTTCCAACAGACAGCATCAGCTAACATCTAAGCCAATGTCTGGCATCAACTTCCAGATTTGTGAGGAAGCAATCTTCAGACAATTCTAGCAACCAGTCTTTGCAATACCCCCCAATGACCATGATCAGAGCAAAATCAAAATAAAATTGCTGCTTTATGAAAATAAATGTTGTCATTGTTTTAAGCCACTTAATTTAGGGTTAGTGTATTACACAGAAATAGATGACCAGTAAAAACTTTGAGTACTGAAGATGTAAGAGCACTAAAGATTAAAAGTGCTGAAAGAACTGGAAGTGAACAGCAGAGGAGCAAAAGTTAAGAAGGAAATGAGAGCTCCTGAGAATGTCAAAAACAGAGAGATTTGCATTTCGGCTGAGGATAAGAAGAACATAGATCAAAGGCATAGAGAACAAAATATGCTTGAAATATAGACTCAACTCCCAGAGTTTCAGCTATTGGTAAAAGTCAGATTTTTTCATGAGGTCAAGAGATCAAGACTATCCTGGCCAACATGGTGAAACCCCGTCTCTACTAAAAATACAAATTAGCTGGGCGTGGTGGTGGTGCCTGTAGTCCCAGCTACTCAGGAGGCTGAGGCAGGAAAATCGCTTTACTGTGGGAGGCGGAGGCTGCAGTGAGCCAAGATGGTGCCACGGCACTCCAGCCTGGTGACAGAGTAAGACTCCATCTCAAAAAAAAAAAAAAAAAGAAAGAAAGAAAGTCAGATTTTTTCAGACAGAAGTGTTTTATCAGCATTCAAAATAAATTTACTGAGAAAATCACAGTGTCTGTTTTGGGAAAAGTAACCATCTCCTAGTCCAACTGTCTACCTAAAAGAAGAGTCTGAAATATATATAGCATGTAATTGTTACTGTATTTCTTTTCTCACAGTTAAAATCGTTGAATGCCATCTTTGGTATGAAAACATTGTGCAGAGTTCAAAACACTAAAAATATACAAGTAGTTCTTAGTTTTTGGTTATAAAAACAAACTACATTAGATGAGATAAAAGAGCTACTGCTTTTCATTTATTCAATAATAGTTATATTGAATCTTACTGCCATTGATCTTTACATATACGCAGTGGAACAATGAGTTTATTAATAATATTTCAAAATTTTAAAATAAACTGAAAATTCAAAATTATAGAGCTAAATTTACACATAATGCTATACTAACAAAATTCTCTGTGGTCAAGGATATTTATTTGAACATAATTTTATATTTTGTTAATGATAAGTAGCCAGATAATTGCTTTTCTATGAAGAAATGCTGAAAAGGATGAGAAGGCACTATTTGAAAATGAACATCTGCGATTTAATCAGAATACAACTGATCAATAACTGTTTTAAAATCACTGAAATAAAAATCATCTGACATATGTTGTTTACCTTTTTTTTTTTTTTTTTTTTTTGAGACGGAGTCTCACTCTGTCACCCAGGCTGGAGTGCAGTGGCCCGATCTCAGCTCACTGCAAGCTCCGCCTCCCGGGTTTATGCCATTCTCCTGCCTCAGCGTATACACTAATTTTATAAATTTTTGTACACACACACACACACACACATACAAGCACTTTTCCCAGCTTTCTCTTCATGGAGTAATTTAATTTATTCCATTTAAAAAATCTTAGACTCAGAAAATAATAAATAATTAAGGAATATTATAGAACCGATTACATGATTTCAGTAAGCTAAAAATGATATTTGCTCCATATTTTTCACTATATCAGTGATATTCTTCATTATACAAGTATAACACCTCTTAAGAGCAATTAGTTAAGTAAAACTTTGTCAGGGAGAAGATATGAGGATTACTTTCTTATTTAAAAAAACTAACTTGCCAACAAACAGGCACGATTGAATTAGAAAAGCTTCAGTTTTTTGCGGCCCTGCTCCTGAAGTGAAATTTGGATCCTAAACACCAAATGGTGGGTTCATCTGCCATGATGCATGACATCTGTTTTATCAAACAGACTAAACTCTGTTAAAGATGTTCCTTAAAAGGTCTAATTTCAAGTATACCCTGCCATCAGAGTTGATCTACCATAGGTAGACTAATAAATAGCAACCACATAAAATCTAATGCATAAAGAACAGAAAAATAAATTACATGTTTCCTCAAATTTACAAAATTGATTGCTCATTAAGATGTTTATGGCCAGGTGCAGTGAGTGGCTCACACCTGTAATCCCAGCACTTAGGGAGGCCAAGGCGGGCAGATCACAAGGTCAAGAAATCGAGACCAACCTGGCCAACATGGTGAAACCCCATCTTACTAAAAATACAAATTAGCTGGGCATGGTAGCACACCTACCACACCTGTAGTCCCAGCTACTCAGGAGGCTGAGGCAGGAGAACTGCTTGAACCTGGGAGGTGGAAGTTGCAGTGGGCTGAGTCTGTGCCTTTTCACTCCAGCCTGGTGACAGAGCAAGACTCCGTCTAAAATATCATAATAATAAAATAAAAAGATGTTTATATGTGCATCTTAATTTAATTCACTATCTCGGATTATTTTTAAATTTGCTTTTAAGCTTGATGGAAAATTCCTCTGATCTATGGTATAATTTGAGTTCAAAATGGATTAATCATTTCCAAATTTTTATCTTGAATCAGGAAACATTCATTTATTACAAGCCATTTCTAAAATTGCTTTTAAACCTATACAATAGGAATTTGATTGGGTTACTAAGGTAAGTCTGGACATGATAAAGTAGGTTGTAAAAATTTGAAATTTTTAATCACACGAATCAAATCAGCATTCTAGGAAATCAAGTATATCTATTGAAAGGGTGATGACATTTTAATAATTACGGTATTGTGCTTTTATAACCAGTTTCTGAAATTGTACTATCACTGATTATCACAGACAAGCTACAATAATAAGGTTACCCGCAGAGACAAGGTAAAATGCCTTGTAAATTCAACTTTCTAGATTTTCAGTGTTCAAGTTTTTGTGCTAAACAAAGTTGAAGTCATACGTTCAGAAATGTTCCTGTATTTACAAAATAAGCTTCTGGCATTTCCCCATGAAACACATTTCTAAGTACCAAGATGGAGGAATTAGAGAGATGTTTCTGCATGGAATTCTATAAATTGTCACACCTGTTCAGTTGAACAATGAATGAAAATATGCCGACTTGAACAGAATTCAAGAAATTATTAAAAGACTTACACTTTACCAGCAGAAATTACTTAATATAGGAAAAACATCAGTCATTTTTCAGGGAGTCATCAAGTGACTTTTAAATCACTAAAAATGACAAATTAGAAATTCAAAATTATCACTATATAAGCAGTATTACTGCGATGTATAGAACATCTGTCACCAGTGATAGCTATTCAACATTCTACAAGGGGGGCCAATTGACGCATTCAATATTACAAGGCTAAAAGCAGTTATTACATTTTTTTCACTTTTAAAACAAAGAAAGCAATCATAATTTTCAGTTAGTATAAAAACCAAATGCACTCTGAGTCAAAAGTAAGCAGGTATCATATTTTCCACATGGCCATTTGTAGCAAATCATACATTTCATTTTTAAGAAATGGTATATTTTTCAGTTTTTTCTGTGTGTTAATAAAACATGGAGAGAAAGCTGTGATTCTTTTCTTTCTATACATGGCAATAAGAGTGTACAATACTCGGCCAGACGCGGTGGCTCATGCCTGTAATCCCAGCACTTTGGGAGGCCGAGGCGGGAGGATCACAAGGTCAGGAGTTCAAGACCATCCTGGCTAACATGGTGAAACCCCGTCTCTACTAAAAATACAAAAAATTAGCTGGGCGTGGTGGCGGGCACCTGCATCCCAGCGACTCTGGAGGCTGAAGCAGGAGACTTGCTTGAACCCAGGAGGTGGAGGTTGCAATGAGCCAAGATAGTGCCGTTGCACTCCAGCCTGGGCAACAGAGTGAGAATCTGTCTCAAAATAAAAAAGGAGTGTACAATACTCAAATATAACTCTGCGATTTCAGACTAAAAAATTGTGCCATACCTATTTTCAAGTATGTCTGTCAGAAGAGAATAATACTTTGAACTTATTTTAAGATTAAGAACATCCCCACATCTCGTACTCTCCTCATTATCAAACATTTATTCCATACCTTCTATGTGCTGTAAAGTAGGGCTATAAATCTGAATCGATCATAGGCTTTGCCATCAGGAACTTTGCAAATCAGTAGGAGGGGTAAAGGAAGTGGATTTTTGCAGAAGTGAAGGAAAAGAAGAAAGACTTTATTCTAGAGAAGATACAATATATGAGTGACAGCAGAGAAAATATGAATGTATATGGCCTGTTCATAATACAATCACTAAGACTAGTTGATTAGAGCAAATGATTGGTTAAGAAAATATTGAAAAATGCTTATAAAAGTAGACATCAATTACATAAACACCTGAATGCCATAAAAAGGATACTGGATTTGACTGTATTCACAAAATGGTGGGAAAAAAATTAAATGTGAAGTTGTTATGCCAAACAATAGCAAAAGTAGCCAAAGCTAAAATTAATTAAATCTTACCAAGTATTTTACATGAATTGGTTCATTTAGTCTTAAGAAAAACACATAAAAATGCTACTCAATTCTCTTTCCCCTTAAGTTCACCCTCTTGACAGTGCTCCATTTACTGGTTTCCTCATTTATATTAGCGAATTTCATTTTTAAACAATTACCAAATTATAGTGAAGTCAGGACCACTTTACAAGAAATCAATCTTTATGCCTAATTATACATAACTGATTTTAGCTAAATGTCCCAAATTACTGTTTCTACTTGAAATGGCCCTGTTTAGAATCACTGAAGAGTTGCTTGTTTCACTGAAAACCCAGAAAAGTTCTGAAAATTAAAAAGAAAAAGAGAGAGAGAGAAAGCCACATTGACATTTGCTATTCTGTGGTGGTGTAGCTTTTATTCAGATTAACTCTGTTACTGAAAACTACAAAAGTTCTGTATAAAAACACACAGAAATCTGCACAAAGCCCTTTCAGAACGAACAAAACCAGGCAGAAATAGAATGCGTGAGTAAACTCAAAATCTTATCCAAAGAAATTATCTAATCCGAACAATGGTGAGAGGACCACAAATGGTTGAACTAAAATGAACAGAGCCTCAGTGACCACTAGGAGAATTCTGAGTCTACCATGCGTGTAACGGTAGAAGTAAAGGAAAGAGATATTTTGGCAAATAACTCCTTGGCAAATATGTGGCAAATATCAAAAGAGGCTGAATTACAATTCTGGTAGAATTTTTAAAATAAATTGACAAGTGAATTCTAAGGTTTATATGTATATATAAAGGATCTAGAATAGTCAGAACAATTTTGATAAAGACTAAGAAACAGGAGGATTTGTTTTATAGAACCTCAAGTTTTAATATAAATATACACTAATCAAGAGACACTAGTATTGGCTAAGGAAAGAAAAACAGATCAAGGGCATATAATAGACATTACAGAACTAGACATACAAACATATATGTTTAATTTATGTTTGATAAGACGCCAAACAAATCTATGGGTAAAAGAAAGAGCTGCCACATGGTGCTGAACTGTATTTCCATATATTAAAAAAATAAACCAATCTTCCATTAAATGCAAAAATTAACTGAGTGGATTATAAACCTAAACAGAGGGCTAAAACTGTATGTCTTCTAGAAGAACACATTGGAGAAATTATTTGTGACTTTGGAACATGCAAATGGTTCCTAAAGAAGGCACAACACCTACAAAATGTGTTTTAAAATGATAAATTGATTTTATTAACATTGAAAACTTTTGCTTATCAAAATACATGAAAAAATAAATAAAAAGGTGGCCGGGCGTGGTGGCTCAAGCCTGTAATCCCAGCACTTTGGGAGACCAAGGCGGGCGGATCATGAGGTCTGGAGATCAAGACCATCCTGGCCAACATGGTGAAACCCTGTATCTACTAAAAATATATATAAAAAAAAATTAACTGGGCAGGGTGGCACATGCCTGTAGTCCCAGCTACTCGGGAGGCTGAGGCAGGAGAACTGCTTGAACCTGGGAGGTGGAGGTCGCAGTGAGCCGAGATCGCACCACTGCACTCCAGCCCGGTGACAGAGTGAGGCTCTGTCTCTAAATAAATAAATATCAAAAAATAAAAGCCAGAGACAGAAAAAAAATTATTTGTACTATATGCATACCTGACAAGTAACTTCTATCCAGGACATATACAGTTTTTCTACAAATAATTAATAAAAAGACAAGTTAAAAATGGCAAAGTGAGTGAGCCATATTGGCTTTCAAGGGCTATAGGATATTACAAGCCTTATATAAATATACACAGATACTACCACATTATTAAATATTTCATTGACATTTTCATGAATAAACTAGAAAAGCAACATATTATATTAGTTTAAGATCAAAATCACTGAAGTCAAATAATTCCAAATTATAATTGTATTTCTGCCATTTCCTCAAAAGGTAAAATAGAGATGAGTTTAATTATTTTCTTTACTACTTCATGGACTTTCTGATAAAAAGAAAGGTGCATATTAAATACTAGTTAAAAATAACCAAAGGACATGAAATTAGTATACCAAAGGGATAGCCGCACCCCCATATTTATTATAGCATTATTCCTAATAGTCAAGATATGGAATCAACCTATATGCCCATCAAGAGATGCTTGGATAAAGAAAATGTGGTCTATATACACAATGGAATACTACTTGGTCATAAAAAGAATGGAATCCTGTCATTCCTGGCAACATGGATAAACCTGTAGGACATTATATCAAGTGAAATAAGTCAGGCACAGAAAGATAAGTACTGTACGTTCTCACTCATATGTGAGACCTAAGTAAAATTTGAGCTCATGGAAGTAGGGAGTAGAATTGTGAGTATTAGATGCTGGGAAGGGCAAAGAAAAGGAGAATGGGGACAGTTTGGTTAATGGATACAAAATTATAGCTAGATAAAAAGAATGATTTCTGGTGTTCTACAACACTGTAAGGTGAATATGGTTAACTATAATTTATTATCTATTTTCAAAAAGAGAGGATTCTGAATGTTCACAACACATGATAAATGTTTAAAGTGATGGATATGTTAATTACTCTGATCTGATTCTTACATATTGTACAGCTATATCAAAATATCAGCTGTATCCTATAAGTATAATTACTGTCAACTAAAAAAAGGAAAAAATAAGTATTCTATACATTGAACAATAAAAAGACATTCACATTGGCATATACGTATATCTGTTTAATAACTTTAGCTAAATTATATGCTTTATTGAGCATTCAAGTCTTTCCATTTTATAATCAATTTATACTCTCATTTCTCAATACAATAAAAAGTTTCATTAGCATCCTGAGATCTCATAATTATCAATAATTACTATTTATTAAGTTCATAGTATACACTACCTTGTTGGTAGACACATAAACTATTTTGAGACAATTTATAGTAGGGTGGAGAACAGGGTGGAGAACACTTGGAAATAACGTTTTGCCAATAAATCTATGAAGGATTCATCACAATGGAAGAAATTCATTAGAAGGTTCAGAGGGACATTCAGTTCTTTATCTGGATGGAGGATGGTAGCAAAGGAAATTGTTCATTTTAGTAACCGATGCAGAGCCTTTGCTTTTTTTTTTTTTTTTTTTGAGACGGACCTAATGATCCGCCCGTCTCGGCCTCCCAAAGTGCTGGGATTACAAGTGTGAGCCACCGTGCCTGGCCCAGAGCCTTTGCTTTTAAATGTTATGTTATTGTGGATTATGCTGTGCTTGGAAATACAAGTCACCATCAATGCTAATAATGAGCATAGTGACTAGAGAATCAAGAATAAAAATACTACAAAATAAAGTTTGACAATGTGAAAGTAATAGCAACCCAGAGTAAACTCATATGAACTCCTACCTATTCAATGCCTTAAAAACTATTTACATTATTAAATATGTTAAACATGTGCCATAAATTATCATTCCAAATTTTATAAATACTAAGCCTTAACATTTACTATACATGTGTGCTTATCAGCTCATGTAACTCACATTATTTTTTAAAATTCCACTTATGAGAGCAAGGGCTAGTTCAATTCTCTACATGACAGGGGGTTAGAGAGAGGGTTGAACTGACAGATTAATTTTCCAACCTCTATCAGAATTGAGTCTCGGCTGGGCGCGGTGGCTCAAGCCTGTAATCCCAGCACTTTGGGAGGCCGAGACGGGCGGATCACGAGGTCAGAAGATCGAGACCATCCTGGCTAATACGGTGAAACCCCGTCTCTACTAAAAAATACAAAAAACTAGCCGGGCGACGAGGCGGGCGCCTGTAGTCCCAGCTACTCGGGAGGCTGAGACAGGAGAATGGCGTGAACCCAGGAGGCGGAGCTTGCAGTGAGCTGAGAGCCGGCCACTGCACTCCAGCCTGGGCGGCAGAGCAAGACTCCGTCTCAAAAAAAAAAAAAAAAAAAAAAAAAACGAAGAAAGTTATATCTGATTTAGCTCCTGCCTGCTTTTCTTTCCATGAATCAAATTCTATTCTTCATAAATTCTACCCACTGGTGAGGATTATACAAATGGAGAAATATATACTTTACATTGGAAAATAATCTGTCTACCCTCTGATTTAAACTGCTAACTATTCTAAGTCTTACACTGTTCTCTAGTCAGATGAGATCTCTTGTTATCTGTCCAAAATGGTAACTGAAGTTACTGAACTCTAAAAAGTTTTTATTCATTGAATGCCATCACAAAACTTTTTTAACATCACTCATCTTGGATTCAAACATCCCAGCATCCTTACAAATAAACTTTCCTATCTTGAAACTAAATTTCTTTTTAGTAGCTTTAATTTAGTCTTAAACTAAAAACAAAGAGTTTATTTTCTGACAATCACCTGTTTCTACATCACATTCATATTTGAAAACGTGTCATGAACTAATAATGTATAGCCTAATAATTTTAACATTTCCTTACATTGATCAAAAATACACCTTTAAAAATTTAGCAACAAATCTTATAAAATTACAATAAATCACTTTCTAATGGATGCATAAATCTTATATAACTTTTTCAAAATTGGGATTACAATGAAGAAAAAATTTTCATGTGGTTTTAGATTAGATTTTAATTCTTAATTTTACTTTTATAATGTTTGAAATTGAAGTTTGACCTCATGGCTAATTATTCTTAGTTATACTCTATTTCACAATATTTGAGATATCTGAAAAATCAAGAATTTGTTTTTCTAAGGGCTCTTTAGTTTTGAAATAGGATTGTCATACTCTACACCATAATTATTTGCAGTCTTAAGGTAAATTTGTATTAGATATGGATTATTAAACTGCTTTAGGTATGACAACTATAATATTCCAAATGATATGAATTCCAAAATTCTGTTTGGAATGAAATTCAAGAGCAATGAGAAGTTGACATAAAGGCTAGTTTTATAATAATCAACAGTTGATAAGGCATTAGAAATATTTCTTTTTTTTTTGAGATGGAGTCTTGCTCTGTCACCCAGGCTGGAGTACAGCGGCGCCATCTCGGCTCACTGCAAGCTCCGCCTCCTGGGTTCATGCCATTCTCCTGCCTCAGCCTCCCAAGTAGCTGGGACTACAGGTGCCTGCCACCATGCCCGGCTAATTTTTTGTATTTTTAGTAGAGACAGGGTTTCACCGTGTTAGCCAGGATGGTCTCGATCTCCTGACCTCATGATCCTTCCGCCTAGGCTTCCCAAAGTGCTGGGATTACAGGCGTGAGCCACCATGCCCAGCCGAAATATTAATTTTCTGTATTTTTACTATGGCTCATTAAAACATAATCTCAATTATGAATCCAGATTCATATATCAAATAATATATATTAATATGCACAGTTGATCAATGTGGAAAATATACATATATTATTTTCTGAAGAGTTCTGAAGAAACCAATAATAAAATATTAGAAAATATGTATGAAATAACCAGACAGATGATATATTAGAAGGCAAGGAGGAGCAAGTCACATCTTACATGGATGGCAGCAGGCAAAGAGCTGGTGCAGGCGAACTCCTTTTTTTAAAACCATCAGATCTCATGAGACTTATTCACTATCATGAGAACAGCACAGGAAAGACTTGCCCCCATGATTCAGTTACCTCCTACGGGCTCCCTCCCACAACACTGGGAATTCCAGATGAGACTTGAGTGGGGACACAATCAAGCCATATTAGATGGATAGATATAGACATACTTTATACATCTTTTAAATGTGGTGCTCCCTGTACACTTTTGGCACAGGCTATAGGTCTCAAAATAACGCAAAACAACAACAACAACAACAACAACAACAAAAAACCCTATTATAGTTACTGAACCTTCCTAGGGTAATAATTATAGTTTGCTCAGGATAGCACCAGTTTATGTTCATGGAGTAGAAGACAGAATACTGCTGAAGCATCAGTTCCCTCCATTGGAGCCAAGCTTGAAGAGGTTGTGTGATAAGATTTAATGAGAAGCCAGGTGCAGTGTCTCATGCCTGTAATCCCAGCACTTTGGGAGGCGGAGGCAGGTAGATCACCTGAGATCAGGAGTTTGAGACCAGCCTGGCCAACATGGTGAAACCCCGTCTCTACCTAAAAATACAAAAATTATCCAGGCACAGTGGCACGCAAGGCAATTATCTATAAACCCTGTGACAAGACTGGTAGCCTCAGTTTTCCTCTCATATGTAACATAAACATAACTCAAAATTTCCTGTGGTTTCCACTGACCAAGCTCACTGGCAGCCAGGAAGCCTTGTGCTGGAAGAACAGCATTACTAGTAACCTTCTCTTCACACCAACTGAAATAAGGAGGAATTAGCTAGTTTTTGGCTGCATGGGTCTTCAAAGTCCTACAAGCTGTCCTTGAATAATTGATACAATTTCCATCTGGAAAGCACTGAAAAGAGAGATAGGTTATCACTGGTTACATTACCATATTATCCTCATGTTAAAAAATAATTTTCTGCTCATGTATATCTCTATAGCTCACACTCCTAGAAAAGATGATGGCAGAATTTAAAGTACCAAGTGGTAATTTATCAAACCCATCCCTACTTATTTTAATGCAACTATAAATAATAGTACTTGGTTAAAAAAATCCAGGACAAATGGTATATGTATGTATATATATGTATTTTTTACCTGAAAATTGTTCATCACATTCACAAATGAAATTATTCGAAGTAATATTGCTGCAGTTTCCATGGAAACAGATATGTGGTTGACACTGGCCAATTATTTCTGAGCAATTCATTCCTATAACAATGAAAAAAGGTTTATTTACATTGCATATCAATATTATAACCAACAGTTTTCCCTCAATTCTTTAATAATAAAAATATCAAATTCTGACAAATGTAATTTCAGTTATGAAACCATGTTATATGATGATGCATTTAAATTGAAATAAAAATTAATTTTGATACTTTACATAAAGTTTTTCCTCTTCTGACCCCAGACTATAGTATCCAAATATTTTTTCTGGCTAGTGGTATTTGAACTTTATTTAATTTACATAATATTTTTAAATTTTAATTGTTTTTTCATGGTAGATAATATTAGTACATATAAGCACCAGTTTTTCAACATACACTGACAATATTGCAGTGGTAAATTACACAGTGACACATTCAAATGTGTAGTGTGTCTCACCCTTATCCCCTAGCCAAGGGAACAATTCAAAAGGAGAACTAGCTGCCTGGATTCTCAGAATATGTGTACAGACTTGCAAATTCAACACTTCTTTGCCCTTGCTGGCATATCAAATTTTCCAAATCTCACTCACACATACTATTGTGGTGCCACTATATCGGTTAACATAGCCTTCCATAACATACTTGTTCTGTGCATATTTGATCATCTTATAATATGCTTAGTAGAGGAATGTGCCTTGGAAATCTCAGGGCATAGCAAGTGGACAAATGCTGTTGCAAAAAACAACTGCATGTAATTTGGCAATATGCTTTTTTCCTCAGTTTAAGCTCTTACTTTAATTTATAAGCAGTTTTTGCCATTATTACCGATGTCTTTCCAATTCCTTATATACTGACATCCCTGCCTCACTCATGCGGAACTCTTCTTTCTTCATTTACCTCCAAGCAACCCTAAACATAATGAAAATATAAATAATAAAAATATAAATAAAAATCATTATGTTTCAAAATGTTTTCCAAACATAAAAACTAAATTAGCAGTAGAATGCTCAATAGTCCACACCCTAATTAAAACTTAGTGAGTTTTATGAGCTAAATTGTGCCCGCCCACCCCCGCCGAATTCATATGTTGAAGTCCTAACCCTCAGTATCACAGAGTATCTATACTTGGAGACAACATCTTTAGAGAAGTACATAATTAAGGTTAAATAAGGTCAATAGAGTGCGTCCTAATCCAATGTGACTGGTGTGCTTCTAAGAGGAGAACATTTACACATATACATACATTGCTTTTGCACCAGGTAGGTGGACTACAAGAGTCTAAGTATTAATGTGGATGAGGGACGTCATTCAGGTATTCTTGCTACACTAACTTTTGCCAACAGTATGGATGACTTTAAGTGTATGCGTAATGAGAGGTTATTTACGTCTCTTCTCCAGCTCATTTTTAGGGTCTGTCCTCCCTAACCCCCACTTTAGAAATTCAGACCACCTTAATAATAGGTTTGAATTCCTAGTTGGGCACATATGCAGTGGTAGGGCTTTCTTGACACATGCATTCCAGAATAATCTAATAATTTGCAATTGTTCACCTGTTATGTCCTCTCCTATTTCAAAAGAGCTACATTCAATGTGGATTTAGATTATGCTAATAAAGACAGTATTCTTATCTGTGTGTAGATCATCTCAAAACAAAATCTTTGGCCAGGCACAGTGGCTCATGCCTGTAATCCCAGCACTTTGGGAGGCCGAGGTGGGCGGATCACCTGAGGTCAGGAGTTTGAGATCAGCCTGGCCAACATGGTGAAACCCTGTCTCTACTTAAAACACAAAAAACAGCTGTGCATGGTGGCACATGCTTGTAATCCCAGCTACTTGGTAGGCTGAGGCAGGAGAATTGCTTGAAACCAGGAGGCAGAGGTTGCAGTGAGCCGAGATCACACCACTGCACTCCAGCCTGGGCAACAGAGCAAGACTCTGTCTCAAAAAAAAAAAAAAAAAAAAAAAGATTGAGTACACATTCATAATGCTGAGTATAATAAATTTCCACAAAATTTATAATGGAATCTGGATCCATATTTCTTCTTGATGGCTTCTCCTGGATCTTGAGTCCATTATTAACTTTATATTTTATTTCTTCTTCACTCACTCCTGCCTCTTCAAGCAATCATGGCTCTGAAGGAGCGCATTGGCTGGAGATACAGCCTCCTCTTCGTGGGCCTACTACAGTTAAACATTGTCATCTTCGGAGCACTGCTCAGACCCATCATCATCAGAGGACCAGGGTCACCGAAAATAGTCATCCAGGAAAATCGGAAAGAAGTGCAGTATATGCTTGAAAATGAGAAAACACGAACCTCAATAGACTCCATTGACTCAGGAGTAGAACTACCTACCTCACCTAAAAATGTGCCTGGTCACACTAACCCGGAACTGGAGCTGAAGGCTGACATGCAACAGGTCCTGCTGAAGACAAGCCCCAGGCCAAATGAAAAGAAAGCCCCACTGTTAGACTTCTCCATTTTGAAAGAGAAAAGTTTTATTTGTTATGCATGATTTGGTCTCTTTGCAACACTGGGATTCTTTGCACCTTCCTTGTACATCATTCCTCTGGGCATTTAAAGGGAATGTGTATGTGAAGAGCACTACGAACATCGTTTTTGTTTTGTTTTGTTTTAAGCTTTCGTTTTTGCTTGTTTTTAAAGCCAAAACAAAAAACAACCAAGCACTCTTCCATATGTAAATCTGGCTGTATTCAGTAGCAATACAAAAGATATGTAGAAAGACTCTTCGGTTCACATTCCAATATTAAAATAGTGATATGAACTGGAAAAGTGATTTTAAAAGCTTTCACATGGGACAAATGATTTTCTTTCCTTCTTTTCTTTCTTCCTATGGTCTTGTCCGAATAAACTACTATCTTGAATAAAACAACATCCAACCCAGGTCATTGAAATGAAATTGGCCAGTCAAAAAAAAAAAAGACTTCAATCATTTAAAAAATTCCTAATTTTCAGCAATATGAATAAATCGTTTTTGTTAAACCCTTCGTAAAATACTGAGGTTCCCATTAACAAATTACGGCCTCTGCTTGCTGGAAATGAAGTATAGTTTAAGATCAAACATTTTACTAATAAACAAATTTTAAGTATATATATATATATATATATAACTTGAACTTCATAAATGTGAAGATTACCACTTCTTTTTATGGCCAGTTCTTACCAGAAGTATTTCAGTACAGAATATACAAAATGGCATTTAAAAATATGTTTCCTGGGGGGGGCGGAGCAAGATGGCCAAATAGGAACAGCTCCAGTCTCCAACTCCCAACGCGAGCGACACAGAAGACCGGTGATTTCTGCATTCAACTGAGGTACTGGAGTCATCTCACTAGGGAGTGCCGGACAATCGGTGCTGGTCAGCTGCTGCAGCCCGACCAGCGAGAGCTGAAGCAGGGCGAGGCATCGCCTCACCTGGGAAGCGCAAGGGGGAAGGGAATCCCTTTTCCTAGCCAGGGGAACTGAGACACACAACACCTGGAAAATCGGGTAACTCCCACCCCAATACTGCGCTTTAAGCAAACGGGCACACCAGGAGAATATATCCCACACCTGGCCGGGAGGGTCCCACGCCCACGGAGCCTCCCTCATTGCTAACACAGCAGTCTGGGATCTAACCGCAAGGCAGCAGCCAGGCTGGGGGAGGGGCGCCCGCCATTGCTGAGGCTTAAGTAGGTAAACAAAGCTGCTGGGAAGCTCCAACTGGGTGGAGCTCACAGCAGCTCAAGGAAACCTGCCTGTCTCTGTAGACTCCACCTCTGGGGACAGGGCACAGCTAAACAGCAACAACAAAAAAAGCAGCAGAAGCCTTTGCAGACACAAACGACTCTGTCTGACAGCTTTGAAGAGAGCAGTGGATCTCCCAACACGGAGGTTGAGATCTGAGAAGGGTCCCTGACCCCTGAGTAGCCTAACTGGGAGACATCCCCCACTAGGGGCAGTCTGACACCCCACACCTCACAGGGTGGAGTACACCCCTGAGAGGAAGCTTCCAAAGTAAGAATCAGACAGGTACACTCGCTGTTCAGCAATATTCTATCTTCTGCAACCTCTGCTGCTGATACCCAGGCAAACAGGGTCTGGAGTGGACCTCAAGCAATCTCCAACAGACCTACAGCTGAGGGTCCTGACTGTTAGAAGGAAAACTATCAAACAGGAAGGACACCTATACCAAAACCCCATCAGTACGTCACCATCATCAAAGACCAGAGGCAGATAAAACCACAAAGATGGGGAAAAAGCAGGGCAGAAAAGCTGGAAATTCAAAACATAAGAGCGCATCTCCCCCTGCAAAGGAGCGCAGCCCATCGCCAGCAATGGATCAAAGCTGGTCAGAGAATGACTTTGACGAAATGAGAGAAGAAGGCTTCAGTCCATCAAACTTCTCAGAGCTAAAGGAGGAATTATGTACCCAGCGCAAGGAAACTAAAAATCTTGAAAAAAGAGTGGAAGAATTGACAGCTAGACTAATTAATGCAGAGAAGGTCATAAACGAAATGACAGAGATGAAAACCATAACACGAGAAATACATGACAAATGCACAAGCTTCAGTAACCGACTCGATCAACTGGAAGAAAGGGTATCAGCGATTGAGGATCAAATGAATGAAATGAAGCGAGAAGAGAAACCAAAAGAAAAAAGAAGAAAAAGAAATGAACAAAGCCTGCAAGAAGTATGGGATTATGTAAAAAGACCAAATCTACGTCTGATTGGGGTGCCTGAAAGTGAGGGGGAAAATGGAACCAAGTTGGAAAACACTCTTCAGGATATCATCCAGGAGAACTTCCCCAACCTAGTAGGGCAGGCCAACATTCAAATTCAGGAAATACGGAGAACGCCACAAAGATACTCCTCCAGAAGAGCAACTCCAAGACACATCATTGCCAGATTCACCAAAGCTGAAATGAAGGAAAAAATCTTAAGGGCAGCCAGCGAGAAAGGTCGGGTTACCCACAAAGGGAAGCCCATCAGACTAACAGCAGATCTCTTGGCAGAAACTCTCCAAGCCAGAAGAGAGTGGGGGCCAATATTCAACATTCTTAAAGAAAAGAATTTTAAACCCAGAATTTCATATCCAGCCAAACTAAGTTTCATAAGTGAAGGAGAAATAAAATCCTTTACAGATAAGCAAATGCTTAGAGATTTTGTCACCACCAGGCCTGCCTTACAAGAGACCCTGAAGGAAGCACTAAACATGGAAAGGAACAACCGGTACCAGCCATTGCAAAAACATGCCAAAATGTAAAGACCATCGAGGCTAGGAAGAAACTGCATCAACTAAAGAGGAAAATAACCAGTTAATATCATAATGGCAGGATCAAGTTCACACATAACAATATTAACCTTAAATGTAAATGGACTAAATGCTCCAATTAAAAGACACAGACTGGCAAACTGGATAAAGAGTCAAGACCCATCAGTCTGCTGTATTCAGGAGACCCATCTCACATGCAGAGACATACATAGGCTCAAAATAAAGGGATGGAGGAAGATCTACCAAGCAAATGGAGAACAAAAAAAAGCAGGGGTTGCAATCCTAGTCTCTGATAAAACAGACTTTAAACCATCAAAGATCAAAAGAGACAAGGCCATTACATAATGGTAAAGGGATCAATTCAACAGGAAGAGCTAACTATCCTAAATATATATGCACCCAATACAGGAGCACCCAGATTCATAAAGCAAGTCCTTAGAGACTTACAAAGAGACTTAGACTCCCATACAATAATAATGGGAGACTTCAACACTCCACTGTCAACATTAGACAGATCAACGAGACAGAAAGTTAACAAGGATATCCAGGAATTGAACTCATCTCTGCACCAAGCGGACCTAATAGACATCTATAGAACTCTCCACCCCAAATCAACAGAATATACATTCTTCTCAGCACCACTTCGCACTTATTCCAAAATTGACCACATAATTGGAAGTAAAGCACTCCTCAGCAAATGTACAAGAACAGAGATTATAACAAACTGTCTCTCAGACCACAGTGCAATCAAACTAGAACTCAGGACTAAGAAACTCAATCAAAACCGCTCAACTACATGGAAACTGAACAGCCTGCTCCTGAATGACTACTGGGTACATAACGAAATGAAGGCAGAAATAAAGATGTTCTTTGAAACCAATGAGAACAAAGATACAACATACCAGAATCTCTGGGACACATTCAAAGCAGTGTGTAGAGGGAAATTTATAGCACTAAATGCCCACAAGAGAAAGCAGGAAAGATCTAAAATTGACACTCTAACATCACAATTAAAAGAACTAGAGAGGCAAGAGCAAACACATTCAAAAGCTAGCAGAAGGCAAGAAATAACTAAGATCAGAGCAGAACTGAAGGAGATAGAGACACAAAAAACCCTCCAAAAAAATCAATGAATCCAGGAGTTGGTTTTTTGAAAAGATCAACAAAATTGACAGACCGCTAGCAAGACTAATAAAGAAGAAAAGAGAGAGGAATCAAATAGACACAATAAAAAATGATAAAGGGGATATCACCACCGACCCCACAGAAATACAAACTACCATCAGAGAATACTATAAACGCCTCTACGCAAATCAACTAGAAAATCTAGAAGAAATGGATCATTTCCTGGACACTTACACTCTTCCAAGACTAAACCAGGAAGAAGTTGAATCCCTGAATAGACCAATAGCAGGCTCTGAAATTGAGGCAATAATTAATAGCCTACCCACCAAAAAAAGTCCAGGACCAGATGGATTCACAGCTGAATTCTACCAGAGGTACAAGGAGGAGCTGGTACCATTCCTTCTGAAACTATTCCAATCAATAGAAAAAGAGGGAATCCTCCCGAACTCATTTTATGAGGCCAACATCATCCTGATACCAAAGCCTGGCAGAGACACAACAAAAAAGAGAATTTTAGACCAATATCCCTGATGAACATCGATGCAAAAATCCTCAATAAAATACTGGCAAACCGGATTCAGCAGCACATCAAAAAGCTTATCCACCATGATCAAGTGGGCTTCATCCCTGGGATGCAAGGCTGGTTCAACATTCGCAAATCAATAAACGTAATTCAGCATATAAACAGAACCAAAGACAAGAACCACATGATTATCTCAATAGATGCAGAAAAGGCTTTTGACAAAATTCAACAGCCCTTCATGCTAAAAACGCTCAATAAATTCGGTATTGATGGAACGTACCTCAAAATAATAAGAGCTATTTATGACAAACCCACAGCTAATATCATTCTGAATGGGCAAAAACTGGAAAAATTCCCTTTGAAAACTGGCACAAGACAGGGATGCCCTCTCTCACCACTCCTATTCAACATAGTGTTGGAAGTTCTGGCTAGGGCAATCAGGCAAGAGAAAGAAATCAAGGGTATTCAGTTAGGAAAAGAAGAAGTCAAATTGTCCCTGTTTGCAGATGACATGATTGTATATTTAGAAAACCCCATCGTCTCAGCCCAAAATCTCCTTAAGCTGATAAGCAACTTCAGCAAAGTCTCACGATACAAAATTAATGTGCAAAAATCACAAGCATTCTTATACACCAGTAACAGACAAACAGAGAGCCAAATCATTAATGAACTTCCATTCACAATTGCTTCAAAGAGAATAAAATACCTAGGAATCCAACTTACAAGGGATGTAAAGGACCTCTTCAAGGAGAACTACAAACCACTGCTCAGTGAAATCAAAGAGGACACAAACAAACGGAAGAACATACCATGCTCATGGATAGGAAGAATCAATATCGTGAAAATGGCCATACTGCCCAAGGTTATTTATAGATTCAATGCCATCCCCATCAAGCTACCAATGAGTTTCTTCACAGAATTGGAAAAAACTGCTTTAAAGTTCATATGGAACCAAAAAAGAGCCCGCATTGCCAAGACAATCCTAAGTCAAAAGGACAAAGCTGGAGGCGTCACGCTACCTGACTTCAAACTATACTACAAGGCTACAGTAACCAAAACAGCATGGTACTGGTACCAAAACAGAGATATAGACCAATGGAACAGAACAGAGTCCTCAGAAATAATACCACACATCTACAGCCATCTGATCTTTGACAAACCTGAGAGAAACAAGAAATGGGGAAAGGATTCCGCTAGCCATAAGTAGAAAGCTGAAACTGGATCCTTGCCTTACTCCCTACACGAAGATTAATTCAAGATGGATTAAAGACTTAAATGTTAGACCTAATACCATAAAAACCCTAGAAGAAAACCTAGGTAGTACCATTCAGGACATAGGCATGGGCCAGGACTTCATGTCTAAAACACCAAAAGCAACAGCAACAAAAGCCAAAATTGACAAATGGGATCTAATTAAACTAAAGAGCTTCTGCACAGCAAAAGAAACTACCATCAGAGTGAACAGGCAACCTACAGAATGGGAGAAAATTTTTGCAATCTACTCATCTGACAAAGGGCTAATATCCAGAATCTACAAAGAACTCAAACAAATATACAAGAAAAAAACAAACAACCCCATCAAAAAGTGGGCAAAGGATATGAACAGACATTTCTCAAAAGAAGACATTCATACAGCCAATAGACACATGAAAAAATGCTCATCATCACTCGCCATCAGAGAAATGCAAATCAAAACCACAATGAGATACCATCTCACACCAGTGAGAATGGCAATCATTAAAAAGTCAGGAAACAACAGGTGTTGGAGAGGATGTGGAGAAACAGGAACACTTTTACACTGTTGGTGGGATTGTAAACTAGTTCAACCATTATGGAAAACAGTATGGCAATTCCTCAAGGATCTAGAACTAGATGTACCATATGACCCAGCCATCCCATTACTGGGTATATACCCAAAGGATTATAAATCATGCTGCTATAAAGACACATGCACATGTATGTTTATTGTGGCACTATTCACAATAGCAAAGACTTGGAATCAACCCAAATGTCCATCTGTGACAGACTGGATTAAGAAAATGTGGCACATATACACCATGGAATACTATGCAGCCATAAAAAAGGATGAGTTTGCGTCCTTTGTAGGGACGTGGATGCAGCTGGAAACCATCATTCTTAGCAAACTATCACAAGAACAGAAAACCAAACACCGCATGTTCTCACTCATAGGTGGAAACTGAACAATGAGATCACTTGGACTAGGGAAGGGGAACATCACACACCAGGGCCTATCATGGGGAGGGGGGAGGGGGGAGGGATTGCATTGGGAGTTATACCTGATATAAATGATGAATTGATGGGTGCTGACGAGTGGATGGGTGCAGCACACCAACATGGCACAAGTATACATATGTAACAAACCTGCACGTTATGCACATGTACCCTAGAATTTTAAGTATAATAATAAAAAAAAGTAAAATAAATGAATAAATAAATAAATAAAAATATGTTTCCTGTTGCTTTTAGTTATGCAGAAATATGTGGCTGTAGTGTCTTTAAACCACTATTTATTATTAACTTATTCTAGGATGAGTAATCAAAAGAAATAAAATCTCAGACATAAGCAGCATTTTTACCTCCTTTCTGCAATCCTTTAAATGCCTCACAGAATATGTCTTATCTTGTAAAAATACTTTTATAAAAGGCCAAGTTTTCATGATTCTTCCATATGATTAAGGGCAACGTGTGCTATTAAAGGGGAAAAAATAATGGATAGCAAATCGCCTTAGCTTTCAAAAATAATTTGTTTTATCATCTAAGAATACTTGAGGAACTTCTTTGATCAGAATTTTATTTCATTGACCTGTTAAAGCATTTCTGATTAAAGAAAAACCATCTAATTTTTGAAGCATTTCTGTATTTCACATGGGAGTAACAGAGACATTTGTTTCAGTGAGTTACAAGTTGCAATTTACATCTTCTATAACACATGACTTGATTGCTCTAAGTTGCCAGAGGTATTGGGTAGCTGGTCATTGTTGTTTTTAGTTTTTTGATTTTTTGTTTGTTTGTTTGTTTTGTTTTGGAGTTACACTACATGTATAGTATTTCTCACATTAGCAGTTTTCCATAAAGAGGGCAAGTGTCAGGATAATAGGTGGACTTTTTACTCACCTATTTTACCGCAATGTCACCCTGCAGGTGATGTCAATGCTTGCTGCTCCATCTTTATTCATCATTAATGTTAATTTATGACAACTCAGGGGAAAAACCATAACAAGCCTAGTTTGGTTACAGGTACACACAAGCTTGAATATTTCTCTGCACTAAAATGAAAGTGGCATAGTTCATCACCACCTGCTACATTTTGTAGGCATCTTATCAGCCATAGAAATAGGACAATCTATAAAACTTTGGGGAGGGTAGGGGAGGAAATGACAAAGTGTCTGTCAAAAACAGACATACCTAAAACAAGGTGATGTAGCAAATCTCTGTCACTGCTTGAGAAGAACTTTGAGCTTGTGGCAGTTTTGCAGACTTACATGACTTCAGCACTTTACAACATATTTTTTACTATGAATGTTCAATACAATTTAATATTTATAACTGATTTCTGAGAGATCTGCTCCATGTCTGTTCTGTTATCTGCATGAAAACAAAATGTATGCCAATTTCAATATGTCAATAATCAAGGTTTTAAATGTTTGGAAGAAAATACAAACAAGATTGCTGATTTGTTCTGTATTAGTGACATTCTGGTACTTCTAGATTTGCAATAAATTTATGGCTTTTTTTTAATTTAAAGAACCTGATTTTCTTCTAAGATTTTTTTATTGACGCTCACAGCATTGTGTTTGATGCAATTAAAATTATAAAAACTCACCAAAGATTCACTCCAAATAAATAATTTTTTAACATTTATCTTCTGTAAAGCCTTTTAACTCTACTACAGACACATAAAGTTTCCCAAGAAGTGTCTACTGAACTTTTAATGTTTATTTATTTGTTGTTTATTTATTTATTTAGAGACAGAGTTTTGCTCTTGTTGCCCAGGCTGGAGTGCAATGGCACAATCTTAGCTCACTGCAACCTCTGCCTCCCAGGTTCAAGTGATTCTCCTGCCTCAGCCTCCTGAGTAGCTGGGATTACAGGTGCCCACCACTATGCCCAGCTAATTTTGTGTATTTTTAGTAGGGATGGAGGTTTCACCATGTTGGCCAGGCTGGCCTCAAACTCCTGACCTCAGGTGATCCACCTGCCTCGGCCTCTCAAAGTGCTGGGATTACAGGTGTGAGCCATCGTGTGTGGCCTGAACTTTTTTATGTCTTCTTTTTTTTTTTTTTTTTTTTTGGTCACTGAAAGCAGGACAATTTTATTTTAGATTGAGTCTTTCATACAAATTATTTTAAAGAACCTTAGAGAAAGACTAAATAATTCAAAGGAAGTATTAAGTAATGAATAACAGGAGAGGGAAATAAAAATTAAACAATATAATCAAATGAAGAAGCACGTTTTCATCTAAGAATTGAAATAAGAACGAAAGCAGTGATGGAATTTAATTATTAATGAAAAATATATGAATGAAATTATATCATGGTAGCCAGAGTAAGCCTATCAAAAGTCATAAAGACAAATAAAGATTACACTCAGTTACAGAATCGTTCTAAGAACTGTTGTAACCTGTAAGTAAACAGCATGGACTCTACATGCCAGGGGTTGGCAAACTTTTTCTGTAAAGGTCCAGATAGTAAATATTTAAAGCTTTGCAGGCCATGAGGCCTCTGTCTAGTCAGCTCTGCCATTGAGGGTCAAAAGCAGCCACAGACAATATGTAAATCAATGAATGTGGCAATGTTTCAATGGAATTTTATTTACGGATACTGAAATGTGAATTTCACAAGATTTTCATACAGAAAATATGTATTTCTTTCAATCACATAAAAACATTAAAAACACACACACACTATTAGCTCTCAGGCTGAAAAAAAAAAAAAGCAGTGGACTGGATTTGGCCTGTGGACCACAGTTTCTAGCCCCTTCACCACACATCCAACACTGACACAGGTCACTATCGCCAGAAGCAAAACTCTGAAAACTAACAGTCCTGACCCATGGGAAAGGATTCATTGTGGTCAAAGTAATTATTAGATCATAACTGCCCCAAAATAGGAAAGATCAAACAGCTAACACTTTTTTTTGTTTTTTCTTCTGAGACAGAGTCTTGCTCTATCGTCCAGACTGGAATGTGGTGGCACAATCTTAGCTCACTGCAACCTCCACCTCCCGAGTTCAAGCAATTCTCCTGCCTCAGCCTCCCAAGGAGCTGGGATTACAGGTGTGCACCACCACACCCAGCTAATTTTTGTATTTTTAGTGGAGACAGGATTTTGCCATGTTGGCTAGGCTAGTCTCAAATTCCTGACCTCAAGTGATCTGTCCACCACGGCCTCCCAAAGTGCTGGAATTACAGGCATGAGCCGCCGTGCTGACATTATAGCTAACACATTTGTTAATTATGTTTTCTTTTTTTTTCCTTTTTGTTTTCTGAGATGGAGTTTCACTCTTGTTGCCCAGGCTGGAGTGCAATGGCGAGATCTCAGCTCACTGCAACCTCCAGTTCCCAGATTCAAGGGATTCTCCTTCCTCAGCCTCCTGAGTAGCTGGGATTACAGGCATGTGCCACTATGCCCAGCTAATTTTTGTATTTTTAGTAGAGACAGGGTTTCGCCATCTTGGCCAGGATGGTCTCGAACTCCTGACCTCAGGTGATCCACCCTCCTCGGCCTCCCAAAGTGCTGGGATTACAGGCGTGAGCCACCACACCAGGCTGTTAATTATGTTTTCATGTTCCTGATTAAAAAGATTCTGCTTTAAGCTTGTTGACTTCAAGAGGTTTCAGTATAAACCTTATGTAGACTTTCTCTCCCCAAAACTAAAATTATTCGAGTTATAAAAATGAATTGGGCCAGGCGTGGTGGCTCAGGCCTGTAATCCCAGCTCTTTGGGAGGCCGAGGCAGCAGATCACCTGAGGTCGGGAGTTTGAGACCAGCCTGACCAACATGGGAAAACCCCACCTCTACTAAAAATAGAAAATTAGGCGGGTGTGGTGGCGCATGCCTATAATCCCAGCTACTCGGGAGGCTGAGGCAAGAGAATCGCTTGAACCTGGGAGACGGAGGTTGCGGTGAGCCGAAGTTGCACCATTGCACTCCAGCCTGGGCAACAAGAGCGAAGCAAAACTCCATCTAAAAAAAAAAAAAAAAGAAGAGTTAAGATCTTGTACTCTTTTAAGACCTATGTATCCATAACTAATACAAAATGTGTCCAAACCTTTTAACAAAGTTGCACATTGTATACTCCAATAACATGTAATGTAGTTTTTGAGCATTTGCCTTTCCCTTAGCTTAATACCTGGTGATAAAATAGAAAATGGATTCTATGTCAGCATTCTTGTGGCACAGATGAAAATCACCAAGTGGTATTTATTACATTTAGATTTCCATACTCCAGTTCAACTACTGTAAATCAGAAATCATCATGATCCCTCAGCTGGGCGTGGTGGCTCATACCTGTAATCCCAGCACTTTGAGAGGCTGAGGCAGGTGGATCACTTGAGGTCAGGAGTTCGAGACCAGCCTAGCCAACATGGTGAAACCCTGTCTCTACTAAAAATACAAAAATTAGCTGGGCATATTGGTGCACACCTGTAATCCCAGCTACTCAGGAGGCTGAGGCAGAAGAAACACTTGAACCTGGGAGATGGAGGTTGCAGTGAGTCGAGATTGCGCCACTGCACCCAAGCCTGGGCGACAGAGCAAGACTATCTCAAATAACACAAATTCAAAAAGGAATAAAAAAGAAATAATGATCCTTATTTTCACAAGTTTGCAAATACGGGGCTCATGAATAGGGAACTAGAGTTTAGAAGCCATTGCCTTTAAATCTTTAAACGGTGGCCAGGTGTGGTGGCTCATCCCTGTAATGCTGGCACTTTAGGAAGTCAAGGTGAGTGAATTGCTTGAGCCCAGGAGTTCAAGACCAGCCTGGGCCACATGGCAAAACCAAAATAAGGCAAGTGTGGTGGCTCATGCCTGTAGTCCCAGCTACTCGAGAGGCTGAGGTGGGAAGATCACTTGAACCTAGGAGGCAGAGGCTGCAGTGAGTCCAGATGGCACCACTGTACACAGCCTTGGTAGAGTGAGACCCTGTCTCAAAAAAGAAAAATTTTAATGGTTATGCACGTTACATAAAATGACCTATTTAAGAAATTCAGACATGTTACATGCAAAAATGACCACTGTTATAAGTACACATTGCATTGAGAAAAGAGACGCTGCCCTTGTTTTCAGATTTGTGTTTATATTGCATGTGTCCTATGCAAGGGTGACCAGAGCCCAGAGCTGGGCCAGCCCCCGTTGCACAAGTAAGGAAACTGGGTCCCCCTAGTGTTCAGTTCTCATAATGACTCTCTAAAGGTGCAGAACAAGAAAAGTGGCAAGAGAACTTACAACTTTGCTTTCTATGTAACAACTCACACCCAAATCAAAACTACTTCAATGACTATCCGCTTCCTACAGGGAAAATTAGACGGGAAACCTGATGCCCAGAACATTTCCCCAAATATTACTGAGAAAATACATATTGTGGCCATGTATTTGTGTCATTCATACGCCTTTCCAGCAACTCAAGAACAAGCACACTCACTTCCCTAACAACTTACACGCCCTAGAATTCAACCAGAACTTTAAGCACCTTGTCTGCACCGGCACCTCCCATTCTTAGTGCCAACTTTGTCCCTGAGCTCCTGATTTACATCTGCCCGCACGGCAGTGCATGCATATAAACTAGGCATCTTCAACTTAAAATGTCCTCAGCAGAACTCTGGATCCTCCTCCTCAAACCCACTCCTCCACATATCCACTTTGCTCTCCTTTCTAAACATATCCAGGAGCTGACTGCTTCTGCCAACTGCACCAGGACGCTTGATCCAAGCCAACATCATCTTAGCTGGATTATTACAGTAGTCTTCTAGCTGGCCTGCCTGCTTCCACTCTTGCAACACGCCACCCCCACCTTAATTTTCCATACAGCAGCCACAGTAATCCTCTTACAGCACAAGTCTGACATAAATCCTTAGCCATGGGCCCTGCGTGAACTGCCTCATGGTATTCCTTTTCCCTCTGCTCCTGTTATACTAGCCTCACTGACTCTTTTTTTTTTTTTAGGCAGAGTCTCAAACTGTCGCCCAGGCTGGAGTGCAGTGGTGTGATCTCGGCTCACTGCAACCTCTGCCTCCCAAGTTCAAGTGATTCACCTGCCTCAGCCTCCTGAGTAGCTGGGACTACAGGCGCATGTCACCATGCCCAGCTAATTTTTTGTATTTTTAGTAGAGATGGGGTTTCACTATGTTAGCCAGGATGGTCTCTATCTCCTGACCTCATGATCTGCCTGCCTTGGCCTCCCAAAGTGCTGGGATTACAGGCGACAGCCACCATGCCCGGCGCCCCCCCTCCTTTTTTTTTGAGATGGAGTTTCGCTCTTGTTGCCCAGGCTGGAGTGCAAAGGTACGATCTTGGCTCACTGCAACCTCTGTCTCCAGGTTCAAGTGATTCTCCTGCCTCAGCCTCCCAAGTATAGTGCCTGCCACCATGCCTGGCTTTTCTTTTTTTTTTTTTTTTGTATTTTTAGCAGAGACGGGGTTTTGCCATGTTAGCCAGGATGGTCTCAATCTCCTGACCTCGTGATCCTCCCACTTTGGTTTCCCAAAGTGCTGGGATTACAGGTGTGAGCCACCAGGCCCGGCCTCTCATTGTTTCTGGAATTGTTCTTATCGTTGCAAGCTTCAGGCCTTAGCATTTGTGGTTCCCTTTGCTTGGTACTCCCTTCCCTGAGCTGTATATACAATGTGACCCTTCAATTTGATCACTTCCAAATGCCACCTCCCTAAGGAGGCATTCCTGTCTATCCTGTTCAGAATGGTACTTGTTTCTATCCGTTTACTTTGACATTAGGTTATAACAGCATCTACTTTGGGAGGCTAAGGTGGGTAGATTGCTTGAGCCCAGGAGTTTGAGACCAGCCTGGTCAACATGGTAAAACTCTTCTCTACAAAAAATACAAAAATTAGCCAGGTGAGGTGGCACGTGCCTGTACTCCCAGCTACTTGGGAAGCAGAGGCAGGAGGATCTCTTGAGCCCAGAAGGTAGAGGATATAGTGAACCAAGATCAAACCACTGCACTCCAGCCTGGGTGACAGAGCAAAACTCTGTCTCAAAAAAAATTAAAAATAAAAATAAAATAAAGCATCTGTTTACTCCTTGACTCTCTGTCTCATCCACTAGTGTATTAGAGTAGGAGTTCTTTGTTTACTGCTATATTCCCAAGGCTTTAAGCACCCAGTAGGTGGTGCTCCATGAATACTGATGAATGAAAAAATACATGAATGAGTGAATGAGTTATAGACTTTTCTCCCTTTAGTTACACAAGAGAAAAAAATGGTATCTATTGACAGTTACAGCTCAAGAGAGTCTGTGCTGCTGTGAAACAGCTGGATAACCACAGGACACGGAAAGCATTGTGCTCAGAACCCACCAGTTCAGCGTCCGAGGCTGGATGGGTCTCAGAATGCCCAGCAGTAGTGTACTATACAGGTGGGTCAGCTGTAAAGAAGAAAAAATTGATCCATGAGCAGACACTAAAGAAAATAGTGGGATGAAATCAATACTGGGTTAAGTATGGAGGTCTGTGAGTTTGAACATATTGTCCCAGTAGATTTTAACTAAGCTATTTTCCAGTAGACATTTTTTTTTTCATAATGCTTTCTTTTAATGCCTCGACAAGTTGCAAGAGCTTTACTAAATATTGCAACTCTTGGCTGGGCACGGTGGCTCACGTCAGTAATCCCAGTACTTTGGGAGGCCAAGGCAGGCAGCCTGCTTGAGCTCAAGAGTTCCAGACCAGCCTGGGCAATATGGAAAAAACCTCATCTCTAAAAAAAAAAAAAAATACACCGGGCACGGTGGTGCACACCTGTAATTCTAGCTACTTGGGAGGCTGAGGTGGGAGGATCACTTGATTCCGGGAGGTCGAGGCTCCAGTGAGCTGTGATCATGCCACTGCACTCCAGCGTGGGCAACAGAGCAAGACCTTATTTCAAAAATAAGTAAATATTGCACCTCTCTTTTTTTGGTACTAAGGCAGAAGTACATAGACTGATTTCTCCAACTTTGAGCAATCCCAGATGGCTCTACTTGAACAGAAAAGAAACTGAAAGTTCAATGGTGTATAACCCCTTGTAAACAATCTGGGGGGAAAATGGTTAGGTTCTGGCTGGTGATATTTTACTTCAATGAGGTCATGTAGCACAGTGAAAACAACAAATAACTCAACATTAGGGAGACTTGGGATCTGATCCCATTTTTGCCATTGGTTAAACAACAAGCAAGTTTACTCAGCTGCTGCAGGCTTGCGTCCTCATGCATGAAATGGACTAAACAGTCTCCACATTATTAATGCTTTATGACTCCGCTTTCCAAAAATGGAAATGCATTTGAAGGCAATACCAGGCCCTTGAAAATGAAGCGGGGAGGGTAACAAATAAGCTGTAACAGAGAATAGTATCAAGCTTTTAAAGAAACAAGTTAATAGCAAAGCCAGAGGCCTTTACAGTGTCTACACCCTTTCATCTTGAATGTCAGCACTGGCTGTACTGACAGAAGACTTGCATGACCTTTTCCTGAAATAAGCCTTCCTCTCCCAGCAACTCAATATCATGGGTGCATTTTTCCAGGTACACTAGAGTTGGGTACTGGTCTAGAGCTGCACTGTCCAATACAGTAGCCACAAGCCACATGGGGCTGTTGGGCACTTGAAAATATGGCCAGTTGGAAGTAAGATGTACTGCAAGTGTAACATACACACGGGAATTTGAAGACAGTACAAAAAAAAAAAAAAGAAGATATAAAATATTCAGCATTGATATTGTTATTGATTGAAATAATATTTTGGATGCACTGGATTAAACAGAATATACTATTAAAATTAACTCCACTAGCTTCTTTATGCATTTGCTAATATGACTACTAGAAAAATTCAGCACACATATGTGGCTTGTATTATATTTCTATTGGACGGCGCTACTCTAGATATCAGAATCTAGAAAGTGACTGAGATTCGAACTCTTCAATGAAGCACTTCTTAAATACTCTACTGGGGAGTTGATTCCACTCACTGCTCTGCTGCCATCGCGGTCCTGACTTTCCAAGGCCATGCCCAGAGCGCGGCACACGTGGCTCTTCCACATGCAGGCCCGAACGGCGGGCGGCAGTGGAGGTTGTTACCTGGGTCGCTGACGCCAAGGGAGGCCAAGCGACCGACCCCACACGTCTGAGCCCCGCCAGGGGAAGTCCCCGGGCGCGGAAACAGGTGGTGCGTCGGCGGTTCGCAGCTGCTGGGCCCGCGCGCCCGTACCCGTCTGGCCACAGCCGGAGACAGCGACGCGCTTCCTGCCCGGGAAGGGACCAAGCGCAGGGCCGGCTATAGCGGTCCCGCAGCTGCCTGCTTCCATTTCAGCACTCCCGCTCCCAAGAGGGAGCAACGCCGTCCTCTGTCTCTCGTAGGGCTTGAAATGTAAATTATTCATATCAGGGGAATGTGTGTTTCATAAAGCAAGCTGGACAAGAACGGACGGGTAATCCTCGCCAAATTCTTCTATTTAACCCTCACCATTAAAAGTCTGAGGCCTGAAAAATCTCTTGACTGGAGAGCTACTCACTCCACAGGTGACTGGGATCAGGATCTATGACATAAATGAATCAAATTAACTGATTTCTAAGAGTATTTAGACAGTAGAAAATTATTAATCCTCTTTTTAGTTCAATACTTTGTTCATTCAGCATTTGCAGAACAAAATCTGCTTGGATTTATTTAGTGGAAGTTATCTTTTAAAACAACAAAGATTTAACCATAGTACATAAAATTTAGTTGCAGTAGGCAAATTATATTTTTAAGCTGAACCCTAAGAAATTGTCCAAAAATATATACAAGTTATACACAGCACTTATGATTGCTGAATAAATGCATCACATAAAATTTTTAGCAAGAGTGAACGATTTCTTAGATGATTTTTCTCCTGATCTCATAGTGCAGAGTATTCACAAATGGACCTTATATCTTCTCCAGACAACCGTCATCCCCAATTTATTCACCTAGGCAAATCTTAGTTCAAAAGAGTTTGTGACGAAGGCTGATCTACAGGACTAAAACCGTGCTTACCTCGTAGGAAAAAAAATGTAATTGAATAGATAATAATTTTTAAAGTACATTATTCAAGGAGGAAATAAGCCCTGTAACAGAATCCATAAAACACCATGCTCCATCAGTCTCTTTTTGCTAATAGAATGACCAAGTATTCTCTCCAATTAATCTTAATAGCAAACCACCATTTTCTAAAACGACTTAAATGGGTTCAATCAAGTAGGAGAATGAATCCAAGGGAAACCACTGACTCGGGGTATAAAATGTGCCTTACATCATATTGCGTACATCAAACAATGAAAGAATTTAGGTTTCAAATTACAAAAAAAAAAAAACCAAAAACAAACCTTTAAGTCTTACCCTCAAGGTAAGATAGGAAAGTGGGAAATGCTGTCTGCTCACTGGCATTCCATAAAATATTCACTGTAATGTCTAATTTCCAAAACACATCTACGCAGCAGAGGTGGTTTGTCAAGTCTGAGGTGTTCCACCTCCAGCCCCGTAGCAATGGGGCTGATGTTCACACTCTGCAGGTCCTCATCAGCATTCACGGCACCCCGACAGATAACCCCATTAAACTCTCTCCCTGACTCAAGTAAACACTTCACAACGTAAGAAGGTGAGGAGGACATTATTACTGAAATAAACCTGAAACCTGCTCTAAATCTACAGAAAAAGTGCAACACTCACAAATATAAATACCATTACCACTATTTGTAAGATCCCTCATAAATGACTATGTTATAGCTGAGACCTGCAACAGAACTCCCACCACCAAATGTTGTGGTAGTATAAGTACCATTGTTATTTTCACTTGCAAATATTCCTGAGAGGTCATATTTTAAGCTACTAAAAACTGATATAGGAATAAGGTGACAACCAGCAAGAGAAAAAAACAAGGTAATGCACTCCAGAGAGTAAGGAAGGCTCACGGAAGAGGAGGGCTGTGGTGAAGATCAGAGCCCATGGACGTCCAAAAATGTGACTTGGCTGGGCCTAACAGAGGGGAGCAGCCCTTCTAAAAACAAAATCACCCCCTGGAAATTATGTTGGTTGGTTCCCTGGGACATCTACAGTTCTTTTTCAAGTTATTTACTTGCTTGTTACCACCAGTCCCAGCTTTCTTGGGAGACATAAGCATATTTGGGGAATGGAAATAAAGTGCTTGCTGCCACAGACGAGGCCAGCAAGATGAGAAGATAAAGAGTTTCTAGAGTTTTTGTTATTCAAAATGAGTTTCATTTCAATTCAGGTACTTGAAAGAAGGTTCTAGTCTGTTACTCTGACACAGCACAAGATCAGTAGTTTATTCCGATGAGGTATTCCACCCAAATGAAAGCATAACATGCAAGTAGTCATTTATTTCAATCACTCCTAATTAAAGGTCCTTATTTTTGGAGAACAGCCAGGAATTTTATTATCCACTCTTTCCATTCCTTAAAGGCTTCCACGGGTTTCGGTAAATTCCCATTATCCTCACAACTGTGTTCTGGAGTTGCTCCAGGTGTGTCAGAAGATTCATCATTAATCCACCTCACCAGTACCTGGAAAAACAGGAAAGATGTGCATTTCAACAAACCACAGCAAAATACTATGAGACAAGAGAAGAGCATTGGCTTCTAGATATAGAGTGACATCTTACCTCATGAAGATGCTGCATTTGATAATGATGGTGTGAATATGAAATAATGCTTATGATATACTGAGTGAAATGGCGCATACCACATATACACATACCAAAAATACACACTGAAAAATGATGAAAAAGAAACACACTCATTCTTACACTTTTTTTCTAGCATCACAGGATATTATCTTTTCTCAATTTGCTGAATATTCCACAAGGCATTATATTCATTTGATATGTACGTATATACATAAGTGTACACACAGGCATGGGTAGACATATGTTAGTGAAAACACATGTGTAGACATTTCTGCATAGTCACTTGAATGCACAGTCACACCCATGAGTAGCCACATGAATGTATATTGATATTTGTGGGCATGTGTGGGCACACACATACACATACTGAGATTAGGTACTTTCCTTCTTCCTTTTTAAAGAAAATCATTTTTTCCTCCTAATGAACATCATACCTCTGTCCTATATTTGGAAAGATAAATCCTGTCCACACACTTATAGGGTTTAAAAAATGAACTTTGCCACACATATCAATATTTATTCTGTTCTGCAGAGTCAAACTCTCTTGCCCTAAATGGAATAGAAGCAGAGAAATTTCTTCCATTATTTCTCATAGAGCTGTAAGCATAAATCACTCAAAGGCAAGCTAAAGTTTTTAAGAAGGGCATTTCTTCACATGTTTTTAAACCACAGCTTCCTGCTTATCTTTATGCTAATTTCCTCTGATAAATTGTAACTCTAGAGAAGGATATAATAGAAATGTCAGTTTGCTACTCAGATAACCACTTCCCCCTCTTTACACTGTCCACCCCTCAACTTACTTAATAACTTTCTACAATGCTGAAGCCAATAGCACACTGCAACTTGTGCAAACAGGTAGGACAAAGGTTCAGAGGGCACCGGTCAGCTTCTTCCAAGTGGTTGGAGCCTTGCATTAGGCATGCCAGCTACTGGCAGTGTCGCAGTCCAAATATGTGTCCGATCTCATGGGTTAAAGTCTGCAAGACAATCATGTTGCGGCGTTATAAGACCACCATCACATTAAGCTACACGTCTCTTCTTTCTCCTGCTTCTCCAAGAAACACAGGAATCAACTCCCTTACTATTATCACCGAAACTTCACCCCATCCAGACCTTCAAAGACTTAATAATCCCTCATCTCCCCAAATGTCTTACTGCCTTTCTGCTCTAGACTTCCTCAACCTCAACACCGCTGACATGTTGGACCGATAATACCAGGTTGTGGAAGGCTGTCCTGTGCCCTGCACAATACTTTGCAGCATCCCTGGCTCTACCCACTAGATGCCAACAGAACTCCCTCCCTGATTGTGAAAATCAAAAATGTCTCCAGACATTGCTAATATTCCCTGGATGGCAAAATCACCCCTGGTTGAGAACCCTTAATCTAGACTAGGATACTCGTTATAATTCAGATTCTGGGGCCCTTCCCCTAGAGATGCTGATTTCAGTAGGTCTGGGAGAAAGGGGGCTTGATGTGCATGCTAATGAGAACATCAGGTGGCAATGACACAGGGGACCCATGGAACACACTTAGAGAATGTAGTTCTAAGAGGCGTAGCTCTCAAACCCCAACAAATAGTTGGGGAGATTAGGAACTGCCAGGATAACTATAGTTGAGGATAGCCTGGAGCCCAGGGCAGGAAGGCCCATGCTCCCAGAGAAGCCAGAGCAGATGTCCTCCAAAGGCCTGGGGAAGGCAGCTTTGCCCAATGACTACAGTAGCTTGAACACGTAGGTTACCCATTCACACCAGAATTCAGTAATTACACTAATAGAGAACACATGGGTACAGCCAAGGCTGTGTGTCACCAGTAGTACAAAAAACTGGCACTGATACTGTAAATTTCAATATGAAGGTATCCATTTACCTTGTTTTATTGATCATTTCAGTCAAGCACTATGCACCAAAATTATACAAACGATACAAAGTCATTTATACTATTACCTTAAAGACTGACAATATACAATTCATGCAACTAAGATTCTCTTTTAAAAAATCGTCCTGTCAGATTTTTTTAGTCACTTACCTTACAGGATCGAAGTAGTAAAACACTAGTTATTTCTGGAATATAATAGTTGTCGAAAATTGAAGAGTCACTTGAAGATGTTTTCTTGAGCTTCTTCACTTTGCCTTCATAGCGCATGCTATAAAAATCACTGCCATACCTGGCAAAGCTGAATATCCCCACACCTACAAAAAGAGGACAAGCAGCGACAGAATGAGAGTAAGGTCCCTGAGGAAAGACCAAAGAAAAGATCAAAGAAAGAAGAGCCTACTGGCCCACCTGGCCAGTGAGTGCACCTCTGTGTCACTGTGTCCACATCATCTGATACACTTATGGTTTGCCACCAAAAAGGAAGATTTTGGTCCCAGATTTCCCCGTCAAAATCTTTTGCGGCTATCCACTTTGCCTTGTCCTGTAAAACTTAATGGACTTGAGGTCAAATACTTGAGAAACTGAAGTTTCAGAGAGTCTTTTCCCACAAAAGAAGTCTTTTTCTGAAAGTAGTAAGTACTCCAAATCAAGTACTCAAAAAGGAATCATAAAAAATAATCACATGGGTCAGGCTTGGTGGCTGACGCTTGTAATCCCAGGACTTTGGGAGGCTGAGGCAGGTGGATCACCTGAGGTCAGGAGTTCAAGATCAGCCTAACATGGTGGTGAAACCCTGTCTCTACAAAAATACAAAAATTAGCCGGGCGTGGTGGTAGGTGCCTATAATCCCAGCTACTCAGGAGGCTGAGGCAGGAAAATGGCTTGAACCCAGGAGGCGGAGTTGCAGTGAGCTGAGATCGCACCACTGCACTCTAGCCTGGCAACAGAGCAAGACTCTGTCTCAAAAAAAAAAAAAAAAAAGAAAAGAAAATCACATGAACAATAGGCAGTCATGATTTCACTCTTTAAGGACACACTAAACAGATCTGTTACACATGTCTGGAGGGGTTGCTGGCCTTCCCTCACGCAGCACTGACTGAACACAACTGCCCTGATGTCTTCAAGACCATGCTTTAAACCACAGCTTTAGACAGAATAACCTCTTCCCCTGCCCCACCCCCACCCCCTTTTTAAAGAACAGCCCAACTCTATTATGTGTCTGGTGACCAGAATAAATACCCTTGTAACTGACTTCCTGTGTTACATTTAGAGTTATATCAACCATCTCTGCAAGCGCAGAGAGCACGGTTTGCTACATAACTCACTCTACAGGGTACTGCTTCATAATTCGACTTGTTTACATGATCACTTTTATTTATGTCTCTCGTTCAGTTTTTATTTTAAAGTAATAAATTTTTAAAGAAAATAAACCCATAGTTAGGTTTGTTCAATCTAATTTGATTCAAAAACAACTTCCTCACCTCCCTTTACCCAAAAAATGTGGACTGATATTCGAAAAGTAAACAGCATTCTGGAAGTTAAGAAAACACTAAATCTATTCATGTGTCACAAGTAACCCCCTCTGGCCAATAAAGTGTGAGCATATTTCACTACAGTAATACTTTCAGCAAGGACACTTCTTTCTTCCAATAATCCTACAAACAGAAGATTATTTTCTTTCGTAGTCAGTGCTTCTCAATTTAAAAATATGAAACTTTGTAAACTTGGAGAAAACAAGACCACTGTGTTAAGATATTGTCACTGTCTAATCCTGCTACTTTCCTATGTCAATCTTTCATGTCATGTAATATTTAAGAAACTTACAAAAAAAGAATTAAAGTAAAACAGTTTGGAGAAATGTTTCCTAACCTCCTCAAATATGTAAGATAAATTAGCTAGCAATATCTAGATAAATGAAGATATGGTTTTAAAATTATTTTTTTAGCTGGGTGTGGTGACTCACACCTTTAATCAAAGCACTTTGGGAGGCTGAGGAAGGAGGACTGCTTGAGCCCAGGAGTTCGAGATGAGCTTGGGCAACACAGGGAGATCCCACCTTGACAAAAAAATAAAATACAATAGCTGGGTGTGGTGGTCCTGTGGACCCAGCTACTCGGGAGTCTGAGGCAGGAGGATCCCTTCAGCCCAGGAGGTTGAGGTTGCAGTGAGCCATGATCACACCACTGCACTCCAGCCTGGGTGACAGAGGGAGCCCCTGTCTCAAAAAAAAAAATAAAAGGTAGATAAAATTATTTTTTAATATTTCCATCTCTATCAGATTAGTAACAAAAGAGAAAACTTATGATAAAAAGCTACCTCACACCACGAAAGTCAGTAACAGAGTAGTGACCCACCAAGAGTGCATGTTGGTAGGGTCATGGCAGGCTACAAGAATCTCACATAAATGGAGAATAAAGAATAAAGAAATAGGTGGGAGGAGGCTCTATAACCCTGCAGCCCCCACCTCTAGTAAAACATTTGTCCCAAAAAGCTTACGACCCCACACAAATCCTAAGGCTAATGTAACATCCAGACAGACCATAAACTCTCAGGACAGTCCCTGTACTTACTCCCCATCCCCAGAACACTAATGAACCACTCCCCTTCGGGGGCCTTTTCCCTTTCACGTCTGTCTTGGATTATTGGGGATGAAGTTAGAGAAGTAAGAGCAAAAATGAAGGGGAGGAGAGAAGTAGAGAGATGACAAAAAAAAAAAAAAAAATTGGGTTGAAAATATGACCTGTTTCCAGAACCTTTCCCATCCCCAATATTACCATGCAGAGTTCCTAGTGAGTCAAGGTTTATTATGTATCTCAAATCAAAGATGGAAGTTTTGACTTTTTAAATTAAAAAACAAAAAACAATGTCATAGGATGAGAAAGAAGCATACACTTAGTCTACGGCTATTCTATCTATGCAAGATGACTATGAAAAGAACTGAAAAACAATTAGCAAGATTTTCACATCCATTAATGATAGTTCAAACTGTAATTGATTTAATTCACCTTGCTACTGAATTACTGACATTTACTAGCTGTTACGCTGAATGCCTATATATGTGCCAGGCCTATATATGCATTTTTTTTGAGACAGGGTCTCACTTTATTGCCCAGGCTGGAATACAGTGGTGTGATCACGGCTCACTGCAGTTTCAACCTCCTGGGCTCAAGTAATCCTCTCACCTCAGCCTCCTGAGTAGCTAGGACTACAGGTTTTGTGCCACCATGCCCAGCTAATTTAGTTTAATTTTTTTGTAGACACGTGGTCTATGTTGTCCAGGTTTATACACACTTTTTATGTATAGGCACTTTTATGTAAATTATCTCCAAATCACTCCATGATGTGGGTATTGTTACCTTTAAGGTCATGTATGTAGTGAGTGGCCAACCCGAACCTAGATTATCAGAATCTACCAACAGCACACTTCCCATTATGGCATAATGTCTCCACTGAAAATACTATACAGTTTTAAATATCAATATGATTCTTGGTTGGATTTTTTTCCCTTCTTTTAACATCTTCAAATATTCTCAAGTTGAAGAAGCTTCTAACAATGCCAAAAAAAGGAATACCATCTGGCAGAGGCCTGTCCAAAGACAAAATTCCACGAGTCTCTTGGGTAAAGATCAATCACTGTTATTCCCACAACACACATGGCATCTTCAGGTTTCTTTTTTCAAGAACTTCAGGATGTCCCCTACTTAAAAAGAAATACATAAATGTATGAGTGTATAGTATATACATATGCTTCCTTTACTCAGTTCAAATTGCAAAGCTGTGTAATTCACCTGCATGAATTTATAGGTTTTGTGTGTTCTCACTGACTCTAAAGGAGCACTTTGTTGTGGAAACAGGAACTGGTTCTAGGAGTTTTACTCTCAAGCCATAGAAATATGCTTTACAGTAGCCCGTAAGCCATTTAATATATTCTTCACTGATAATTCTGGTGTTTCCTAGAGAGCCTATAATATGGAAGAACATTTAAAAACAGACTTTAAGATGATTATTCAGTGTTTACCCAGTCTATGAGTAAGAGGATTCAAATTAGAAACAAAACCAACTCTAAATTTTCAATACACCTTTAACGTTCATTGGTGTTGCTATGAATTAAAAAGAAACAAAATGTTCTAGGTCAGTTTGGCTACAAAACTTGTACCGTCGCAATGAATATCAAAAATGATCCTAAAACAGCCCATCTGAATCAGACCAATAGCCCAGACTATTCCTGACAACAGCGCCATTGCAAAACCGAATCAAAACCAGCACATTCCCAGTATTTACCAATGGACTGTATATAAATGCTGCATTTGTCTGGAGAGGGTGTCTTTCTGTAAGGATCACTGAAGAACTGTTCAAAGACTTGGGGGGCCTCAGGGTGGGAGGTGATCCAATCTGATGGAGAATGCAAGGTAATGGGTCCAAAGAGATCACTGGCTGGCTGGAAGGCTTCATTCATTAAACGCTGTTCCCCAGCATCTAGTTTCTCATACTGTGACACAAGCACTGGGTTCTTTGAGATGAGGGCTGTTTTTAGTGTCTGTTCGGAGTGCCGTACTATTTGCATCTAACAAAGAAACACAAGTAGTCAAATATAAAAATACACATCCATATTGGGTACTTTACCTATCCTCCATATACAGCTCTGATTTCTCCCTAGAATGAAATAACTGATTGCTAATGCTTTAGAGTGGTCACACTTAAGAGTGGTTTCCTCACGTCCAATGAATTTCTTGGGGATCTAAGAAATTAAAAAGAAAATCATGAAATCTATTCCTCCATCTCATATGGAACCCGCTCCCATTACAAAAACGAGTGGTGGCCAGGCGTGGTGGTTCATGCCTGTAATTTCAGCACTTTGGGATAGAAGGACTGCTTGAGGCCAACAGTTTGAGAACAGCTTGGGCAACATGGTGAGACCCTGTCTCTACAAAAAATTTTAAAATTCCCTGGGCATAGTGGTACACACCTGTGGTCCTAGCTACCAGGAAGGCTGAGGTTGCAGTGAGCCATGATCGTGCCACTGTGCTCCAGCCTAGGCAAGAGTCCAAAACAAACAAAAAAACCTCATGGTGACCATAGGAGCAGGACCTCACACCCAATTTCCTTCGTTCAGGGAATAACAGTATTAGCCTGGCACGGTGGCACACGCTTATAATCCCAGCACTTTGGGAGGCCAACGCAGAAGGATTACTTGAGCCTAGGAGTTTGAGATCAGCCTGGGCATCATGGCAAAATCCTGTATCTACATAAAAATTAGCCGGGCATGGTGGTGTGCACTTGTAGTCCCAGCTACTTGGGAGGCTAAGGTGGGAGGATCATCTGAGCCCAGGAGGTAGAGGCTGCAGTGAGCCGTGATCGTGCCACTGCACTCCAGCCTGGGCAACAGAGACTTTGTCTCAAAAAATAATATTATGAATTGACTCATTAGTGCCACATGAAAAATACTCATCGTTTCTAATGTGACTCAAAGATCTTCAACATCAAATAAAAACAAAACTAATGTAAGCCCTATCATTTCTGCAATTTAACTGCAGGCTGAGAAGCTACAGCTTAGCCACTGAAGTTTATGGCCTCAAAGTCACGTCACATTAGGGAAGACATCAGATGACTAATCAAAAGCCAGACTCACAATGACAGGCTTCTTCCATTCACATCGTGTTCCCATGTAGAGCTTTCATCCTTCCTCTTGAATGGGTCAGATGTTCCGCCACGAGGCTTTTTGAATTAGACAAGGAAAAAATTGAACATCTCTGTCTGGATCATCTCTGTCATATTTTCTAATTATCTAGATTTTGCCAGTTTAATGATAGACAGCTGATGGGAAAACTTAAGCTAATGTCTGTTCTGATTGAACCTCTGAATTCTGGGGTTGAAAAGGCTGGTTGAAATTCCAGATCAAATGTCTCTATACTCAAAGCTCTGATATGAGCATAGGCTCATCCTCACTCCCACACAACTGGGCTGAAATCTGACTTCTACAGGACAAAATATAAAACAAGATGTACCTTCCTGTAGTCTACGTACCTTGATGAGGAAGGAAGGCTCCCATGGAAGCTTTTATCTTACAAGGACGGCCACGTCTAGGCCTGGCCGGAAGTAAGTTGTGGAGTGTGCCTTCATCTTAATATTAACGAAGGCAGTGTGAAAGGTCAGGAGACCTCCTCTTGCCTCCCAAGCCTAATCTAGGGAAGCTGCGGGAGAAGATGGTCTGGGGGCGCATAATATGGTCACTGCAGTGGGCTGGAGGCCTGGGATGCTTTGGTCCCAAAACCAGAACATCCCGGGCAAACCAGGAGGAGCTGGCCACCCTGGTTGGTGGCCTACAGCAACTCGCACTGTGGGCTCCGGTCTGTGCAGGCACAACCCAGTCTCCGGCTGGGGGTGGAGTAGGGGTTCCCCGGGTACTCTTGCTTCGCCTCTTCTTCCCCCAGGAGCCTCTGGAAAGGCCTCCCTGGCTCCCCAGAGGCACTCCGCCCCCGCAGTCCCCGCGGCTTCCGCCACGTCCACCCCTCCCACATCCTCAACCCTCTCCACCGACCGCGACTGGCCCCCGCCTCTACGGCCCGGCTGCCCCGCCTAGGGTTCCCGGCCCAGCTCTGACAGCACCCGCGAAAGGCCCTGACTCAACAATCCTCGACCCCACCCACCCGCGACTGCTCTCACGCGCGTGCCCGCCCGCACTACGCCACGCCCCGCCCTCTGGCGCCACGCCCCTTCGCGCCACCCGCCGTGCCGCTCCGTCGCGCACGCCCTGTGAGCCCCGCCCCACTCGCGACCCGCCCGCGCCACGCCCCTGAGCGCGCGGCCGCCTGCGCAGGCGCAGAGCTGGAGTTCGGCGGCTGCGGCCCGCCGGCCTCTTCCAGAGTCGCGGTGGGGCTACAACCCCAAGCCTTCGGCCCCCTCAGTCGCCAGTTCCCTACCTGCCCTCGCGGGGACTGCGCGGCCTGGTTTTCGAGAGCCACAGACGCGCCCGCGTCGCCGGGATTGCCCGTGTGGGACTGCTTGACAGGCCGCGGGTTTGAGAGGCGTCCAGGCGTGACGAATGCAACCAGCGTGGCCCCAAATGAGTTGGCGGCCGCCACAGGTTGATGTAGAGCTGCGGCGCTCCCCGGGGCCGCGCAGGACTTTCCCTTCTTTATTTGTTGGGGGCGGCGGAGGCTGGAACCCAGACGCTCAAGTGTGGGGCGCGTCCTCGTGCCGTCCCTGGCGCTCCGAGGCCGAAACCCGGATGCCAGGAGGGGCAGTGAGGTCGGAAATGCACCGCGGGGCCTGCCTTAGGGCTGTGCTAGCTCTGTGGCATCGGGTGAGACGTTCAGTCTCTCTGGGCCTCGCCATTCTTTTTCTTCTTCTTTTCTTTTGTGTTTTGTTTTGTTTTTGAGATGGAGGCTCTCTCTGTTGCCCAGGCTGGAGAGCATTGGTGCGATCTCGGCTCACTGCAACCTTTGCCTCCTGGGTTCAAGCGATTCTCCTGCCTCAGCCTCCCCAGTAGGTGGGACTACAGGTGCCCACTATCACGTCCGGCTAATTTTTGTATTTTTAGTAGAGATGGGGTTTCACCATATTGGCCAGGCTGGTCTCGAACTCCTGACCTCAGGTGATCCGCCAGCCTTGCCCTCCCAAAGTGCTGGGATTACAGGCGTGGGCCACCGCGCACAGCCTAGGGCCTCGCCATTGTCATCTGGAAGATGAGAGGACTCCCTTCGGTCTTGGGAATGTGGGGGCTCAAAGCACGCGGTCCCGGACACTCTCCTTTACAGCCCCTGATGCATCCCAGCGCCCATCAGGCCTTAGGACACGGCAGATTGCCAGACTTGGTAATGCCACTGACTGATCCCAGTTACAAGTCGCCACCTCACCAGCGTCCCCTCTCCCTTTGAAGTTGGCCTTTAAACAGGCCTCTACCCCACACCCACCTTCCTATCCGACTCAGTTCCTTCTTTACCAGTTTATGCCATGATCCGTTGGTCCTAGCAGCTTCCTAAAAGCAGCCCTGGGGAAGCCCAATTCCATTACAAACCTGTTTCCCCAAACCTCCCACTGGTTCACTTCCAAGACCTCACCTTAAGGGACACCCAGCTTCCTTCCCTGGACACTTACGTCCTTCCCACACTTTCCTCAAAAATACTAAGCCCTTGTTTTTATTTTCCAGCTATTGTCCTTTCGCTACAAAAGTAACCTCTTATTTATTTAGAGACCGAGTTTCACTCTTGTTGCCCATGAATGGAGTGCAATGGCGCGATCGGGATCTCGGCTGGCTGCAACATCTGCTCCCTGGGTTCAAGCGATTCTCCTGCCTCAGCCTCCTTAGTAGCAGGGACTACAGACGCCCACCACCACGTCTGGCTAATTTTTTGTATTTTTAGTAGATACGGGGTTCCACCATGTTAGCCAGGATAGTCTCGATCTCCTGACCTCGTGATCCACCTGCCTCAGCCTCCCAAAGTGCTGGGATTACAGGCGTGAACCACCGTGCCTGGCCTTTTTTTTTTTTTTTTTTTTTTTTTTTTTTTTTTTTTTTTTAAATAAAGACAGATTTTCACCCTGTTGCCCAGGCTGGTCTGGGACTCCTGAGCTCAGGTGATACACCTGCCTTGGTCTCCCACAGTGCTGGACTTACAGGCGTGAGCCACCACGCCCGATCTGAGTTCTTTTCAAGTCAAGCCATTTTACCATCCTCTGAATTTTCCTCATCCTCATTCTCCTTCCCAGTCTCCAGGAAAGACAGGCACATTTTTTTGATGACTTCAGCACTTCTAACCCCTTGTTGGCTCTCCTTAGAGGACATTAACTCTGTGTGTTTGAACCTTTCAACTTCGAGGATCTCCTCATCCCTTCCTTATTTGTTCACCCTTCTGGATCATGAAATCTCCAAATTTGTCTTTTGAACCCAGTGCCCATATCCACCCTCACCTGAACCCATTCTTTAATAAAATGGATTCGCACCATGACTGTTCTCAAAGTTTGAAACCGAGAATACTGACGCGGCACTCCTGCTTCAATGCTTGAGAAGTCGTGGGCTTTCTCCCAAGTGCCTTTTGACTGGGCGCCTATCTCCCGACAGCCTGAGGTGGTGTAGTGCTTGAATCCTAAAACCCCCACTTACTAGCGTGGGACCTGTGCCAGTTACTTGACCTCTTTTTCATCTCTTCACTAGTTTGTAAAACGGAGACAATAACAGCAAATCTTTTTTCATTATTATTATTATTTGATGCGAAGTCTCGCTCTGTCACCCATGCTAGAGTACAGTGGCGAGATCTTGACTCACTACAACCTCTGCCTCCTGGGTTCAAGTGATTCTCGTGCCTCAGTCTTCCGAGTAGCTGGGATTACAGGCACACACCACCACACCTGGCTAATTTTTGTATTTTTAGTAGAGATGGGCTTTCACCATGCTGGCCAGCCTGGTCTTGAACTCCTGACCTCAGGTGATCCACCTACCTCGGCCTCCCAAAGTGCAGGGGTTACAGGCGTGAGCCATCGTGCTCCACCTACAGCACATCTTAGCAGAATTTTAGGGATCAAATGAGTCCCTTTGGATATTGTGCCTGTTTTTGACTGAACGGCTGGCTGTCTTCTGATATCCTGAGTGGCTTCTTTAGCTTAGTTGTCACCTCTTCTATAGCCTCATCCCACCTCATGACAAGACTTCTCTTCTGCCTGTTCATTGCCTTGTGTGTACATAATAATACTGCAGTCGTCCTTGTCACAGTGATTGTAACCTATTTCTTACATGTCACCCTTACTCAACTGCGAGATGCTTGAGGGTAAAGACTCTTGTACGAGGTGTCTGAAGCATAAAAGGTATTCACTAGATTTTCATTCAGTGTTTTTTTTTTTTTTTTTAGATGGAGTCTCACTGTCACCCAGGCTGGAGAGCAGTGGCGTATCTCAGCTCACTGCAAGCTCCGCCTCCTGGGTTCTTGCCATTCTGCTGCCTCAGCCTCCCGAGTATCTGGGACTACAGGCGTCCGCCACAACGCCTGGCTAATTTTTTTTGTGCGTTTTTAATAGAGGCGGGGTTTCACCATGTTAGCCAGGATGGTCTCGATCTCCTGACAGTTTTTTGGTATTCATTAAAAAGAACTTCATTTTGCATTTAAACTGTTTAAATTTCTGAATCATGAACTTTGTATTTGCTCAAAAATTTTAGGATAGCATGTTTCTGCATAGTCTAATATTTATTTTTTTAAAAAAACTGACCAGGCATAGTGTCTCATGCCTATGATCCCAGCACTTTGGGAGGCTAAGACAGGAGGATCAGTTAAGCCTAGGAGTTCTAGACCAGCCTGGTCAACATAGGGAGACCCCATCTCTAAAAAAAAAAAAAAAAACCCAAAAAAACCTGGTGTAGTGACACATGCCTGTAGTCTCAGCTACTTGGGAGGCTGAGGTGAGAGGATGGATTGAGCCTGGGAGGTTGAGGCTGATTCACAACACTTCAGCCTGGGCAATAGAGTGAGACCCTGTTCAAAAAAATAAATAAATAAACACCTTAGTGCTTGGGGGGGTTAGGTTTTGTTGTGTTTTTTTTCGTTAGAAGAAAAAGACACTTTCCCTTACTAAGATATTTTTGCCTGTTAACTAATACGCAGTTGCAGACTGAACCATAGACTGGCTACATTTCAAAGAGCACTACAAATTCTGATATTTAGAAATGAGTGAATATGCCAGGGGTCCGAGGTTGGAAAAGAAAGTTGGTAACAACATTAGAAAGTGGCAGAAAGCAGGAAAGAAATGTAACATATATGGCAGATGAAGGGTTTTAAAATAGCTTTTATGTATCAACACGGAAAAGATAAACACCATGACATAAAAATGAGCAAAAAATATGAACCATATAATCCGAATAGTCCATTAACATTCATGTGTTCAATAAAGTTGAATGAACTCAAATGAAAACCACTCTAATAATTTTTTCTTACCTGCTAATTTGGCCAAACTGTTTATTTTGAAATAATTTCAAGCTAACAGAAAAGTGGCAAAAAAAAAAAAAAGTGGCAAAAATATAAAGAATCCCTACCTTCAGGGCCGGGCGCGGTGGCTCACACCTATAATCCCAGCACTATGGGAGGCCGAGGCAGGCAGATCATGAGGTCAGGAGATCCAGACCATCTTGGCTAACACAGTGAAACCCCATCTCTACTAAAAATATAAAAAATTAGCCGGGTGTGGTGGTGGGCACCTGTAGTCCCAGCTACTCGGGAGGCTGAGGCAGGAGAATGGCGTGAACCCGGGAGGTGGAGCTTGCAGTGAGCCAAAATCGCACCACTGCACTCCAGCCTGGGCGACAGAGCGAGACTCCATCTCAAAAAAAAAAAAAAAAGAAAAAGAAAAAGAAAAAGAATCCCTACCTTCTTTTCACCCAGATTCCCCAGTACTTAACATTTTACCTCATTTCTTTATCATTCTCATTCTTTCTGTGTCTTTATCTCTGTCTCTCTATATGCAAATGTACATTGTTTCCCTGAACTATTTGACAGTAAATTGCAGGCCAGGCCCAGTAGCTCACGCCTGTAATCCCAGCACTCTGGGAGGCTGTGGTGGGTTGATCACTTGAGGTCAGGAGTTCGAGACCAGCCTGGTCAACATGCTGAAACCCATCTCTACTAAAATTTAGTGGGATGTGGTGTTGCATGCCTGTAATCCCAGCTACTTGGGAATCCCAGCTACTTGGGAGGCTGAGGCAGGAGAATCGCTTGAACCCAGGAGGTGGAGGTTGCAGTGAGCTGAGATCATGTCACTGCACTTCAGCCTGGGCAGCAGAGCAAGACTGTGTCTCCAAAAAAAAGTAAATTGCAGACATGATGCCCTGCACTCCTAAATACCTCAGAGTATATTTCCAAAAATCAAGCACGTTTTCTTAAGTAGTCACAGTACAACTAAAACATGAGTCCATACTGACATTTCCAATTCCAGTCCAGCCTGACACCACAGAGTTCATTCATTCTAGCCTTCCGTTTTTCCATATGTATGATGTCCTTCATCAGTAGAGAGAAACCTGGCTCCTGTTATTCACAATTTATTTATTTATTTGCTCTGTACTAGAATATGTACTAAAAATAATTTCAGAATTCCTAATCCATAGCACTGTAGGAAAACAATTTTACCAATTAGTATGTGTTTAAGGTTCTTTACAGCCAGAGGATATATATTAAAACACTGTGTTCAAGTTACCTACGTGAGTTAGTTCTTCCCCTTCCCAATTCTGCCCTTCGGTGTAGTATTGTTATTAACATGAAATATAGTTCGGTTCATTTATTTTTGTGTGCATTCCGTTTTACAAATTTGCCCCCAACCTTGATCTTTTTTTGATTGTGTGATACATTAACATGGTTACTAAAAAGTTGTATTTGATGATAATGTCCAATGATGGTAGACTGTCCTGGTGGAACTGTGTATAAACAGGTCGAATCTTTCTGGTGAACAATCTGACATGGAGTATTAATAGCTTTTAAAATGTTCATACCCATTGACCCAATAAGAGATCTCACAGACTTAAGGTTAAGGATAGTCACCAAAATATTATTTATAATTATAAAAATTAGAAACAATGAAAATATCCAGCTATTGGAGACTGGAAAAGCACAAATTACTAATCAAAGACCATAAATTACATGTACATTCATATATTAGAATACTAAGCATCTATTTAAAATCATTTCTCAGCTGGGCACAGTGGCTCATGTCTGTAATCCCAGCACTTTGGGAGGCTGAGGCAGGCTGATCACCTGAGGTCAGGAGTTTGAGACCAGCCTGGCCAACATGGCGAAACCCGGTCTCTACTAAAAATACAACAATTAGCCAGGCATGATGGTGCATGCTTGTAGTTCCAGCTACTCAGGAGGCTGAGGCAGGAGAATCGCTTGAACCCAGGAGACGGAGGTTGCAGTGAGCCGTGGTCACACCCCTGTACTCCAGCCTGGGTGACAGAGCAAGACTGTCTCAAAAAAAAAAAAAAAAAAAAAATCATTTCTCAAAGACAGTAGTGACCTAGAGAAATGCTAAAGGGAAATAAAGTGTGACACAGAAATGTTTACACATTGTAATTTTTTTTTTGGAGATAGGACCTCACTCTGTCACTCAGGCTGGATGGAGTACAGTAGTGTGATTACGGCTCACTGCAGCCTGGACCTCTCAGGATCAGGTGATTCTCCCACCTCAGCCTCCCAAGTAGCTGGGATTACAGCTATGCACCATTACACCTGGCTAATGTTTTATATTTTTTGTAGAGACGGGGTTTCACCATGTTGCCCAGGCTTGTTTTGGTGTTGAACTTCTGGGCTCAAGCCATCTGCATGCCTCCATCTTCCAAAGTGCTGGGATTATAGGCATTAGCCACTTTGCCTGGCCTATACACCTTATTTTTGTTTTAAAAAGATGTGCTTGCCGGGCATGGTGGCTAATGACTGTAACCCCAGAACTTTGGGAAGCTGAGGCGGGCAGATCATCTGAGGTCAGGGGTTCGAGACCTGCCTGGCCAACAAGGCGAAACCCCATCTCTACTGAAAAATACAAAAATTAGCTAGGCATGGTAGCACATGCCTGTAATCCCAGCTACTTGGGAGGCTGAGGCATGAGAATCACTTGAACCTGGGAGGCAGAGGTTGCAGTGAGCCAAGATTGCGCCACTGCACTCACTCTGTGTCCAAAAAAAAAAAAGTGCTGATAAGTAATAATCTGTGAATAATGAGATATTTGGTGGTTTTGATTTCTCTTTCTCTCTCCTGGTTTACTTATTAATTTGCCTTTTCCAAACTTTCTATAATAAGTATTATTAATTTTACAGTCGGAAAGCAATTTAACAAGTCAGTAGTGTATTAATATTTAGGCATTCCTAAATATACAAATGACCCTTGAGCATAACAACTTCTACATGCTTTTTAGGTGGCTCCCTGCCTCTGTCTTTCTGCCTAGGCTTTCAACTGCTCCGCAATCTATTTTTTCTATGGTCTCTGAATTTTACTTACACCAACACACCACGAACTAGAGATTCATTTAGATTAACAACCAAGCCATCCTTTGTCTTCCTAATTTGTTGACTTTATTTTAAAATTACTATATGGACCGGGTGCAGTGGCTCACACCTGTAATCTCAGCACTTTGGGAAGCCAAGGCAGGCAGATCACTTAGGTCAGGAGTTCGAGACCAGCCTGGCCAATGTGGCGAACCCCCGTCTCTGCTAAAAAAACAAAACGAAACAAACAAACAGACAAAAAAACAGAAAATTAGCCAAGTGGGCCAAGTGTGGTGGCACACACCTATAGTCCCAGCTACTTGGGAGGCTGAGGCAGGAAAATCACTTGAACCTGGGAGGCAGAGGTTGTAGTGACCCAAGATCATACCACTGCATTTCATGAAGCCTGGATTATAGAGCAACACTCAGTCTCAAAAAATAAATAATAAAATTACTATATGTATGAAAATGTTCCAAGTACACATTTTTAAAAGCTAAGAAGTACTAAAAGCATTGTAATGAAAAGTAATAGTCCCCACCCCATAGGCCAGCTTCCTAGAGGCTACTGTTCTCAACCCCTTGGCTGTTTTTTCTGGTATTTATCTCCGTGTTTCTCAACAATGTGTGTATAGTGAGATTTCTTGATCTTTTAATTTTAGGTAGCATCTGTTAATTTATTGCCATGAGAGATGAGGACTTAACTTTCATACATCATACTTTCCACCTCTCATTCCTCTTGTGATTATATCACACATTTTGGTTGAATCTGGTGGTCAGTGTTTACATTCTGATGATTATGCAAACATTGTGCACTACAGAGCCAAGTAGTGTACTATGACCATGCTTTCTTTCTTGTAGAACCTCTTTATTTTTGCCTGGAGTTAATCATCACTTGATTTCTATTATTTATTTTCTTTAAAAAAAACTATATAATATGCATGTGCCTCATTTTTTATGATTCTCTGATTCTTTACTTTGTCTTTTAATGCTTCTCTACATGGCCCATGCAGACTGGTTACATTTTTTTTCTGGGTACTTTCATCTCCCCATTCCTATCTGTACTGGTCGTCCATGGGCCTACTGCATAGCTGTTCCTAGGACTGCAACTACACTTTGCTCTGTTGGATCCCCTGTTTCTTAAATTATTAAATTCTGTGTCTTCCTCTTTCCTGGCTTATTTCTTTGGTTTCAGTAGCACATCCCCAGAACCTTCTGGAATAAAGGTACATAAATACTTTGAGATCTTTGACATCTGAAAATGTTTTTATTCTGCCCTCATACTTGACTGAGAATTTATTGAGTTGGTGTGGAATTCTAGACTGCAAATCATTTCCCCTCAGAATTATAAACAGTTTGCTCCAGTTTCTTCTGACTTCCAATGTTGCTACTGAGATGTTCGATGCCATTTTGATTCCTAGTCCTTTGTATGTTATCTGTTATTTTTAGGAAGATTTTAGGATCTCCTTTTTATCCTTAGAGTTCTGAAGGGTTATAAAGATGTGCCTTAGCCTGAGCCTTTCTTCCCATTCATTTTGTGGCTCACTTAGCAGGCCCTTCGATACTGAGACCCTTTTCCTTTCATTCTGAGAAATTTTCTGGTATTTTTTAAAATAATTTCCTTCCCTCCATTCTTGCTGGATGTTGGACTTTCAGAATAGATCCTCAAATGTGCTTATCTCTCACATTGTTCCATCTTTTTGTACTATGTTCTGAAGTTTTTATCAATTATTTTCTTTTTCTTTTTTTCTTTTTTTTGAGACAGAGTTTTGCTGTGTCGCCCAGGCTGGAGTGCAGTGATGTGATATCAGCTCACTGCAACCTCCACCTCCTGGGTTCAACCAATTCTCTGCCTCAGCCTCCCTAGTAGCTGGGATTACAGACCCCCACCACCACGCCTGGCTAATTTTTTTTTTTTTTTTTTTTTTTGTATTTTTAGTAGAGATGGGGTTTCACCATCTTGGCCAGGCTGATCTTGAACTCCTGACCTCGTGATCCACCCGTCTCGGCCTCCTAAAGTGCTAGGATTACAGGTGTGAGCCACGGCACCCAGACTTTATCAATTATTTTCTATCTGTTTTTTGAATACTTAGTTTAAACTATTCTGCTTTTTCATAGCCAAAATCCCTTTCTTATTATGATTATTTTATTTTGCACCCTGCTATGGTTTGAATGTCTGTGTCTCCCCAAAATTTATATGTTGAGACTTAACCCCCAAAGTGATAGTATTTGTAGATGGGAACCTTTGGGAGGTGATCAGGTCATGAGAATGAAACCCTTATGAAGAGTATTAGTGCCTTTATAAAAGAGACCCGGGCTGGGCGCGGTGGCTCAAGCTTGTAATCCCAGCACTTTGGGAGGCTGAGATGGGCAGATCACGAGGTCAGGAGATCGAGACCATCCTGGCTAACACAGTGAATCCCCGTCTCTACTAAAAAATACAAAAAACTAGCCAGGTGAGGTGGCGGGCGCCTGTAGTCCCAGCTACTTGAGAGGCTGAGGCAGGAGAATGGCGTGAACCCAGGAGGCGGAGCTCGCAGTGAGCTGAGATCCGGCCACTGCACTCCAGCCTGGGCAACAGAGCGAGACTCCGTCTCAAAAAAAAAAAAAAAAAAAAAGAAACCCTAGGGAGAGACCCTAGGCAGCCAGTTCACCCCTTCTGTCACGTGAGGCCACTGCAAGAAGACACTATCTCTGAACCAGAAAGCAGGCCCTCTCCAGACACCAAATCAGTGCCTTGATCTTTGATTCCAGTCCCTAGAACCGTGAGAAATAAATTTCTGTTGTTTATAAACCACCCAGTGTATCATATTTTGTTATAGCATCCCAAACAGTCTAAAATACATCCTCTCATGGATAAAATGTCTCATGGATAAAATGTCTTTTCTTATTTCTCTATAGATAGTAACTGTACCACTTTTAAAGATTTGTTCTGTTGTTTCCTCTCTTTTGGTCTCTTTGTTTCATGTTAGAACTTTCCATAAACATCTGGTAATCTTTGGCTATCTGTTAAGATTTCATTATGAGGCACAAAAAAACTGGTGGACGGTTCTGTGTGCATGAATGTGGCTTATTCTCAGAGGCAATTTCGCAGATAATCAGCTTATTCACTGAGGGGAGTCTCCCCAGTGTCTGAACCTGAAAGTCTTCTCTGTGACCATCCCATTTTTTTCCAGAGTAGGATTGTTTCCTAACTGACTGCCAGTGTTCCGGAAGCAGGTGCAGTAAAGAGCCTAAGAGTCCCACTAATGTGTGCGTGAAAATGAATCCTTAGTCACCTTGTTCATCCCTGACCCATACTGCCCGACAAGGACTCTGAAGTCTCACAACTAATTCTTTTTAACATGAGAAGATATTAAGGGTTAAGAGGTTCTCCATGATTCACCTACTAGTGTGAATTCATATCTGCTCCTTTTGCTTTTCCCCTGGCCCTTAGCTGATATCAACTGCCCTGAGGAAATGGAAGTCTGATTGGTCAGGAAGCAGGAATAAGTGGGTAATTTGGGGTCCCAGAACCCCCTCAGCAGGCAAGCAGCCCAGAGGTGGGTAAAATACATTAGGAGAGGGTGCTGCAATCCAGGGACTAGGGCCCTGGACCTGGACACCAAAAGGGAGTTGAGAATGTAGAAAAGAAAACTTATGCTTAAATTGTGCTCAGAGCCAGGGCTCTATGCAAAGAAGCAGCAGGTGACCTGATTTCTCCCTCCTGCACTGCAGAGAACCTGCCCTCAAAGACCCAGAGCTCAGCTTCAGTAGAAGTTGAACAGCACTGTACAAGTGAACCTGAGAACCCAGTCACCCTGAGAAAAATGGTTTCTAGGGGAAAACACATTCTTCAGTCCAAACAACCAACTTACAAATGATCTTTTGGACCACGTCCTGCCTGCAAACTGAGGCTCAATTCACCTTTAATGGGCCAGCTCTGGCAGTGCCAAGGGAGAGAGGCCATTAGCAGAAATGAAAAAAGCAAGAAATCTTTTAGCCCATTAGATTAAAAGAAGATTTTTCATGCTTTATTATTTATGATTTGCGACTTCAGTTACTGTTTCCTGGAACAAATGTTATGATTCAACTTCTATTTACTGAAGCAAATAGATGCTTATCAGTTGTCATGCTACAAATCACAAAGCAGTCAGTAAGGCCTTTGGGGCTGTGGCCTCTTTTGCAATTCTTTGATGTCTTGTCAGGCAACTTATTTTCTGTGCCTCAGAGAGTTTCCAAAAGCTACCACAATCTGATGTGTGTGTGTGTGCATATGTGCATGTATATCTATATGTACGTTTCTCTCTCTGTCTATATATATATATGGCATATAAATACAGTAAATTCAAAGAATCGAGCAAAAGCAGATTTTGGTTTTTACTTTAAGAATGTCATTTCACTTCCTGAAAAATTAGGAATTAGGAGTTCCAAGGATACCACATAGCATTTAGGAAGACTTGAGTGGGAGCTAAGAAAGTTCGAATGAGGGGAGGAAGAAAGTTCCTGGTCAGTCCCAGTATAGTGACTCAAGCCTGTAATTCCAGCACTTTAGGAGGCTGAGGTGGGAGGATTGTTTGAGCTCAGGAGTTTAAGATCAGCCTGGGCAACCTAGCAATCATTCTGATCTCTATTTAAAAAAACATAAAATAAAATAAAGAAAAGAGCCGGGCGCGGTGGCTCAAGCCTGTAATCCCAGCACTTTGGGAGGCCGAGACGGGCGGATCACGAGGTCAGGAGATCAAGACCATCCTGGCTAACACGGTGAAACCCCATCTCTACTAAAAAATACAAAAAGCTAGCCGGGCAAGGTGGCTGGCCCCTGTAGTCCCAGCTACTCGGGAGGCTGAGGCAGTGAGCTGAGATCCGGCCACTGCACTTCAGCCCGGGCGACAGCGAGACTCCGTCTCAAAAAAAAAAAAAAAAAAAGAAAGAAAAGAAAAGAAAGCCTGGGTCAGTGGCGTCAGTGAACCCTGGAGGATGCTGTGATCTTCTTGGCGGCGTCCCCAGCCTCTGCTTCAGGATGACAGCATGGTCTCCTGCGCTGTAGCTCGGTCTGAAATTTTCAGTTTTTCTTTCTAGTTCCCCTTTTTCCGTCTCCAAGGGGGATGGAGGAGGTGGCCTGAATAAGATGTAAATGAAAGAGGAAGTGTCTCAGCAACAACCAAACATAAAACAGCGACCCACTTCACTTGTGACCTCTACGGAAATACTGAAGACGTCCTCTGTGTCCTTTTAGACTTTCTGGGGGAGGGGACAGCTGCTGCCCAGAAGCAAGCAGCTTCCTTTTGGCCAGGTCAGTGCAGGGAACCAACAAAGACAGGGACCCGGGGCCAGAAGAAGCACAGCCACAGTGGGTATCTGATTGGACTGAGCCAGGAAAGGCCTTCTTGCCCTTAGGGACCCCTCAAAGCTTCTTCCCCACAAGCTGGAAACAGCTTGGCTCACTGCTGTGTTAAATGCAGGTGCCAGCCGAGGGGGTTACCCTAGGACCGTGAGCCATTAACAACTTGTCTCAAATTCACTTCTCCAAGGCAGTCAGCAGCTCCCCACTGAACACCTGTGGGTTCCTGCTGGTGCTAACTTAGGCACAGGGCTAGCAGGTCCCTCCCCTGTAGCAGATGATGAAAGCAAGTGTGGTGCAGGAGGAACTGGAAAGAGAGTGTCGTCAGAGGCGACACTTGCGTGGATTACAACCATATATTCTTGTGCAATGTAAAAATGCCAACTTGCATCAGCATAACGAAGGACACACTTAGAATAGAAAAGCTGAGGAGGACAGAAGAATAGGAAGAAAAACAAAATCATGTCTGGTCCTTTTGCCCAGAAATGACCCAAGTGAAACTTGGCTGAACTTTTAGACTTTTTCGTGGTGCACATTTTTGAACATAATTTGACAACGCAGGACCTCTGGAATTGTACATTCTAATTTTTCAGTCCATTTATTTCTTATTCCAGAAAGATTCCATATATAAGGATGGCTCATCACGGTGTTGTTTTTAATTCTGAAAAGCTGAAAAATGGATTCTCGCCACTAGTGTTTATAAATAAATTCAATAAATTTATGCCCTCACAATAAAATAGTATGTGGTCATTAAAAAGAACAATCTCATGCTATGCGTATTATCATGGAAGGATGTCCACAAGATCTTGCTGAAATTTTTTTACAAGTCCCAAAACTGTATGTGTAATTTGAGACTATTGATGTAAAAATATGGGTGTTATTGTGTGTAAAAAAGAATGTTTGGGCTGGGCACGGTGGCTCACGCCTGTAATCCCAACACTTTGAGGGGCCGAGGCGGGCAGATCACTTGAGGTCAGGAGTTCAAGACCAGCCTGGCCAAGATGGTGAAACCCCATCTCTACTAAAATAAAAATAAAAATAAAAATAAAATAGCTGGACGTGTTTGTGGGCGCCTGTAATCCCAGCTATTCCGGAGGCTGAGGCAGGAGAATCGCTTGAGCCAGGGAGGCGGAGGTTGCAGTGGGTGACAGAGCAAGTCTCCATCTCAAAAAAAAAAGGATGTTTGCCAAAATGTTAATAATGGTTGTCTTCAGAAGGAGGGCTTTTTATGCTGTTTACTTTCTTCTTGATTATTTTAGCAATTTTTTTTTTGCAATGAGCATTTACTTGTTTTATATTTTTTAAACTATTCACCTTGAAAAAATTATGCAAATCTAACTTACCATATAAAATACACTTATTTTGTAGTGAGTGAAAATCAGGGTTACAAAATATGTACATAGTATAATATGTTCATATTTTATAGTTTTATACATAAATGTATATATTTTAGTTTAAGTGTATATAAATATAAAAATACATTCACACTTTTGAACATATATATAATATGCATATAAATTTTACATGTATATATAAAAAGTTTTAACATTTATATGTTTTTATTTTTTAAGATTACTCTTTTTTTCTTTTCTTTTCCTTTTTTTTTTGAGACAATCTCACACTATTGCCGAGCTGGAGTACAGTGGCACGATCTCAGCTCACTGAAACCTCCGCCTCCCAGCTTCAAGCGATTCTCCTGCCTCAGCCTCCCAAGGAGCTGGGATTACAGGTGCACACCACCATGCCCAGCTAATTTTTTGTATATTTAGTAGAGACGGGGTTTCACTACGTTGGCCAACCTGGTCTCAAACTCCTGACCTCGTGATCTGCCCACCTCGACCTCCCAAAGTGTTGGGATTACAGGTGTGAGCCACCCCGCCCAGCCAAGATTATTCTTATATTTTGAATAATAATTGTATTTCCATTCTGGGGAAAAGAGTAATATTTTGGAAACCAGGCGCAGTGGCTCATGCCTATAATCCCAGCACTTTAGGAGGCCGAGCGGATGGATCACCTGAGGTCAGGAGTTCAAGACCACCCTGGCCAACATAGCAAAACCCTGTCTCTACTAAAAATATAAAAATCAGCTGGGCATAGTGGCAGGCGCACCTAGAATCCCAGCTACTCGGGAGCCTGAGGTAGGAGAATCGCTTGAGCCCAGGAGGTGGAGGTTGCAGTGAGCCAAGACTGTGCCACTACACTCCAGCCCGGTGGACCGAGAGAAACCCTATCTCAAAAAAAAAAAAAAAAAAGGTAAGATTTTGGGCTAAGTCTTGGAGGGGTAGGGACGGCCAATCCGGGGCAGCCCAGGCTGAGGGCATAGCACGTATCAAAGACACAAAGCCATAGCAGAGGAGGGCCGCGTGTGGCACACGCCGCTCCTGGCACCTGACAGCCCCAGTGTTCTGTCCTCCTGGAAACTCTCCTCTTGCTTTTCTGGGTCACTGTTCTCTCCAGGCTGCTTAGTCAGCCAAGCAGGCACCTAGAGGGGCCCTGAGGGATTGTGGCTGTCCCGGGTAGGGGCTCCGTGAGGGGGAAGCCGACCTACTTTCCAGTGTTCCTGAGGCTCAGGCCCGTGTGCCACAGTGAGAGGGCACGAACTCCACGGTCCGTGGCCTTGGGTTCAACTGAGGCACCACCAGCTCCTGGGTGGCTCCGGCCAAGGCACTTTACCTCCCTGGGACTCAGTGTGTTTATCCAGGGGTATGGACAGTAAGAACCTCTGGCCCCCAGGGTTAATGAGAGAATTAAAGAAGACATGGGAACAGCTCCTTTCAACTAACTGTTTATTACCAGAAGGTGCCCAATAACCAGGCATGGCAAAAGCCCAAAGGCAAAAACACAAAGCCCTGACATTTAACAGGTTCTTTTTATGCTAAGAAACCAGCGCTGGAGACAAGTACTTGTGATATATCCTCGTGGTTGGACATGTTGGTCACAAGTAGTTCTAATTATGGAAATGCCCGCTGACAAAAGGGCCTGTTGATGTGAGTCACTATGGGTGGTTTAACTCTCTAGGCCTGGGCTGCTCCTAGGAATGATTTGCAGATACATCTATCTACCTAGCTATCTTTTTTTCTTTTTTTAACATTGGAGTTTTGCTCTGTTGCCCAGGCTGGAGTGCAATGGCACTATCTCGGCTCACCGCAACCTCCCTCTCCCGGGTCCAAGTGATTCTCCTGCTTCAGCCTCTGGAGTAGCTGGGATTACAAGCACCTGCCACCACGCCCGGCTAATTTTTGTATTTTTCTAGAGACAGGGTTTCACCATGTTGTTAGCCAGGCTGGTCTCCTAGCTATCTTTTTTTTTTTTTTTTTCTTTTTCTTTTTTGAGACCGGGTCTCACTCTGTCACCCAGGGTGAAGTACAGTGGCACAATCAGGGCTCACTTTAGCCTTGACCTCCTGGGCTCAAGCAATCCTGCCTCAGCCCTCCGAGTAGCTAAGACTATAGCTAAGACCATGCCCAGCTAATTTTTCTATTGTTGTTTTGAATTGTAGTATTGATGTCTCACTGTATTACCCAGGCTGGTCTTGAATTCCTGAGCTCAAGCAATCCTCCCACCTCGGCCTCCCAAAGTGCTGGGATTAGAGGCATGAGCCACTGCACCTGGCCCGTAAGATACATATGTTTTTATTTATTTTTTATTTTTTTTTATTTTTTTTTTTCGAGGCGGAGTCTCGCTCTGTCGCCCAGACTGGAGTGCAGTGGCCGGATCTCAGCTCACTGCAAGCTCCGCCTCCCGGGTTTACGCCATTCTCCTGCCTCAGCCTCCCGAGTAGCTGGGACTACAGGAGCCCGCCACCTCGCCCGGCTAGTTTTTGTATTTTTAGTAGAGATGGGGTTTCACCGTGTTAGCCAGGATGGTCTCGATCTCCTGACCTCGTGATCCGCCCGTCTCGGCCTCCCAAAGTGCTGGGATTACAGGCTTGAGCCACCGCGCCCGGCCTGCATATGTTTTTATTAAAATAATGCAGTGATTTGTTTCGTTTTGGTTTTTTGTTTTTTTGTTGTTGTTGTGGTTGTTTTTTAGAGACAAGGTCACATTCTGTTGCCCAGGCTGTGCACTCACAGCTCACTGCAGCCTTGACCTCCTGGGCTCAGGCGATCCTTTCACCCCAGCCTCCCACGTAGCTGAGACTACAGGCATATGCCACCACACCTGTTTAATCTTAACTTTTTTAGAGTTGGAGTCTTGCTATGTTGCCCAGGCTGGCCTTGAGCTCCTGGACTCCAGTGATCCACCCGTCTTAGCCTCCCAAAGTGCGTCACCACACCCAGCTAATTTTGTATTTTTTGTAGAGATGGGGTTTCTCCATGTTGGTCAGGCTGGTCTCGAACTCCTGACAGGTCATGTGCTGCCTCGGCCTCCCAAAGTGCTAGGATTACAGGTGTGAGCCACTGAGCCCGGTCGCTACCTGTTCTTATTGTGAATTTATACCCTGAAGAAATGGAATCTGCCATTTGTTGTAGTAGCAATCCAGAAAAACAAAGCGTACTTGTTGGTATAAAACATGACTAACTGATATTGAGTGTCACCTGGAGGTGACTCATCACAGCAAGAATGGATCAGCTTAACCAGGTGTGGTGGCGTGCAACTGTGGTCCAGGCTACTCAGGAGGCTGAGGTGGGAGGATCGCCTGGGCCCGGCAGATTGAGGCTGCTGTAAGCCAAGATTATGCCACTGCGCTCCAACCTGGGCAACAGAGCAAGACCCTGTCTCAAAAAAAAAAAAAAAAAGAATCAAAGAATGGATCAGTCTCATATCATCCAAGCTCATAGAGAGAATGATGTAGAAAAATCCCAATGACTTTGTATTGAATCGTCACCCTCAGAGGGTTGGGGACATAGGTTCATAGATCAGCACCTTCACTCCTGGAAGGCACGGGAAGACAATATCTTTTCTTTTTTTTTTTTGAGACAGACTTTCACTCTTGTCACCCAGGCTGGAGTGCAGTGGTGCGGTCTCGGCTGACCGCAACTTCCACCTCCTGGGTTCCAGTGCTTCCCGAATAGCTAGGATTATAAGTGCCCACCACCATGCCCAGCTAATTTTTGTATTTTTAGTAGAGACGGGGCTTCTCCATGTGGGCCAGGCTGGTCTCCAACTCCTGACCTCAGATGATCCACCTGCCTCAGCCTCCCAAAGTGCTGGGATTACAGGCGTGAGCCACCACACCCGGCCGGGAAGCCAATTTATAACAAGTTTTCTTGGTAAATATGGATAATTAGTTGATGACCCTAATGGTTTCTACCCCTCTAAGTTTGGTGCATCCTCTTTCTCTCTCCCAGTCATGTGAGGATACAACATGAAATTGGCCATCTGAGGACCAGGAAGAGAGCTCTCCCCAGAACCCAACCATGCTGGCACTTGACTTTGGACTTTCTAGCCTCTGCTGTGAGTGATAAATACTTGTTGTATAATCCGCCCAGCCTGTGATACTCTGTGACAGCAGCCTAAGCTGACTAAGACACTTGGCAAGTGCATCTCCACAATAAGATCCGAGCCATCTCAGCCTGGAAGTTGGTGCTTCCAGATGGCGTTGAGGAAAATGACCAAAGTTTGTCTCTCTCTTTTTTTTTTTTTGAGACAGAGTCTTGCTCTGGCTGGAGTGCAGTGGTGCGATCTCAGCTCTCTGCAACCTCTGCCCGCTGGGTTCAAGCAATTTCTCGTGCCTCAGCCTCCCGAGTAGCTGGGATTACAGGCATGCACCACCGCACCCAGCTAATTTTTGTGTTTTTGGTAGTGGTGGGGTTTCGCCATGTTGGCCAGGCTGGTTTCAAACTCCTGACTTCAAGCGATCCACCCACTCGGCCTCCCGAAGTGCTGGGATTATAGGCGTGGACCACCACACCTGGCCCAAAGTTTTTCTCTTTGACCTTTCATTTTCTATCATTGATCGATCTCACTTTTTTTTTTTTTTTTTTTTTTTTTGAGATAGAGTCTTGTTCTGTCACCCAGGCTCAAGGGCAGCGGCGTGATCATAGCTTATTGTAGCCTCAAACTCCCAGACTCGAGCAATCCTCCTCCTTTAGCCTCCTGAGTAGCTGCGACTACAGACGCAGCCCACCACACCCAGATAATTTTTATTTTTTTGTAGAGATGGGGTCTCGTTATGTTGCCCAGCCTGCTCTCATACTCCCGGGCTCAAGTGATCCTCCAACCTTAGCCTCTCAAAGCACTGGGATTATAGGCGTGAGACATCACACCTGGCCGTAACCCCCTTTCTGATTGGCGTGTTCTTGACATAACTTACAAGAGGTTAGAAGTGTTTTTGTAAATATACCTTTTTTTTTACAAACTTCAGTTGTAACCAACTCTTGCTAAAGAACCCATTCTGATCTCTTAAGGTAACTTTACATTTCTTTACATTAGAAGTTTATATTTGTTCTAATCCATATGCATTGGTTTTACAGTTTTACAGTTTTCTAATTGTCAAAACAATGCAGGATTCTCAGTCACATCAGAATTTCAGATGAACAATGAGTAATTTTTTAGTATAAGCATGTCCCATACATTTCATGGGATATACTTAACATTAAAAGTTATTTGTTGTTCATTTGAAATTCTAGTTAACTAAGCACCCTGTATTTTCATTTGTAAAACCTGGCCACCCTCTCTCCAAGGGAAATCCTAGTTCCCTATTTCCAAATTGGTAGAGGTGGTGGTGACCTCATGAAAACTCATATAACCTATCCACAGTTTCAAGAAGGAAAGAAAGGTAATTCTGTACGCTAAAAAGACACATACCACACAAATAACAAATCTGTCCTCATGCAAGGCACAGTGGTGGATGACTCACGGAGAGTGATTATCTGGTCAAACACAAGCCCTCGGGTGTGGTGGCTCACGCTTGTTATTCCAGCACTTTGGGAGGCTGAGGCAGATGGATCACATGATCAACCTAGACAACATTGGAGAAACCCCTCTCTACTAAAAAAAAATACAAGAAAATTAGCTGGGGGTGGTGGCACATTCCTCAGGGCGGGAGGCTGAGGTGGGAGGATCACTTGAGCCCAGGAGCCAGGAAGTCCAGGCTGCAGTGAGCCATGGTTACGCCACTGCACTCCAGACTGGACAACAAAGTGAGACTCAGTCTCAAAAAAAAAATTAATTAAAATTAAAATTAAAATTAAAAAAATAAAAATGTAAAAAAAACATATATGTCTTGCTCTACAGATGCATTCAGATAAATTTACCTGAAAATCAATTTCTGAAAAGTAAATTTATTTCCCTAGTTTTCAACCAAAATGAGCACACAAGGCTTTCAACCCCAATCTGCCAATGTATCATTTCGTCCTTAGCAAGTGTATAAACTAAAAACTTCACTGAGACTCAGCTTTCTCCTCTATCAAACGTAGCCCAGATGGCTACCTTTCCTTCCAGCCAGTGCCAGGGGAAGTGCTTGGTGAGGAAGGGGTAAGCAGCGTGACAGGCCCTCCAAGATGGCCCCACGGCATCTGTGATCTCCCTGTTTCCTTCTCAATAACATGAATGTAGATCAAGCAACTCCTAGGAGTGAGTATTCTGAAAGGGGCTGTGGGATAGAACACACACCCCTGCATCCCTTGAGGAGTTAGACTCCAGCTGGAAAGACAGGATATATGTAGTCATCTGTTACAGTGGGAGTCCCCAGTGAACGATACCTCCTGGTATTCATGCCCTCTATCGATCACTTCACTGAATCTGGGCTGCCTGAAACCACAAAATGTGACAGAGGTGACACTGTGCCAGCTGTGCCAAGGGGCACACGTGGAGGGGCTCACTTCAGGGTGCTGGATGAAGAACAGGGCAGGAGGCTGGGCATGATGGCTCATGCCTGTAATCCCAGCACTTTGAGAGGCTGAGGCGGGTGGATCACCTGGGATCAGGAGTTCGAGACCAGCCTGGCCAACATGGTGAAACCCCATCTCTACTAAAAATACAAAAAGAAGCCAGGCATGATGGTGGGCGCCTGTAATCCCAGCCACTCGGGAGGCTGAAGCAGGAGAACCGCTTGAACCCAGGAGGTGGAGATTGCAGTGAGCTGAGATCGCACCACTGCTCTCTAGCCTGGACGACAAGATTGAGACTCCATCCCAAAAAACAAAACAAAACAAAACAAAATAACAGGACAGGGACAGATGCTGGGCTTTGAAGACTGTGCAAGCTCTAGGGCTATGCCTTAGGAAACCTTAGTGGATTCCACATTTGTAGTCCTGGGAACCCTGAGCCACCATGTAACGAACCTTACTTTCCTGTTGGAGAGGCCATGTGGAGAGTGAGAGGCCCCTGAGTCTATATGGAGGAGAACGAGGAGCTCAGCCAGACATGTGCCCATGTTCAAGTTGACCCAGCCACCCTCTGGACTCTGGAGCTACACCGGCCGGGACCCCTTTACATGGGGTTGGTGAAGCCACATCTTCAACTCATTCTTGGGTGTGCAAGATGCAAGTTAACATGGATCATTCTTGGGTATGCAAAAGATCAGGAATGTTTAAGCAAAGCAACCCATGTCTAGGTGAAGGCGATGTTTCCCCCAGACAGGGAACAGCACCCAGTATGCCCTGTTTAAATTCCAGGTCCACAGATTTGTGGGCAAATAGCATTTTGGTTGTTTTTAGTCTGTTATGTAGCAATAGGTAATAAAATCTCAAATTGTCAGGAAAAGTCAAATGTCCCTCAAAATGTTAGGAATCTGTGCCTTCTAGCCAGATAGGTTTCTCAGGGTCGAAAGCAAGGACATGCCCAGTTCTAACACAGGCAGGAACACTTCCTGTTGGGGAGTGAGCAGGAATTTGCTGTGAGGACCCCAGGTTTCTGGATCCTGGGTGGGTGTGGGGACAGGCACCCAGGCTGAAGGGCTCGCCTGTGTCTGTTCAGCCACGGCTGTGCTTCCCCAGAGAGGAAACATCATGGGGAGCTGCATTTGAGGTGGGGGTGTCAGTGCCATGGAATCAGGGCTACCTCTACTGCACAGAGCACCGTGACATCCCCTACCTTCCAGGCAATAGCAAAAACCGGAGGAGACAGGCGGTAGCGAAAAGGGAGGGTGGAGCGGAGGGAGAGAGGGATAGAGGCCAAAAACCACCCCATGAGGCAGCAAGGGCAGCTGCCAAGGCTTCAGTTAACCTGGGACAGAAGCAGGACTCGCCACCCGGCCACAGAGGCTGGAGGGCTGCGGAAGGGCGCACACGCGGAGGGGCTGACTTCAGGACGCTGGACGGAGTACAGGGCAGGGACAGATGCTGGGCATTGAAGACAGCACACGCTCTGATGGGGCCGGGGAGGGGCCAGGATGCTACACACACAGGGCCAGCAGGCCAGCACACGCGGAAGCAGCAGTGCAGGCGTCCCGCTGCGGATGTAGGCTGCTTGGGGCAGTGGTAGGTCAGTGTAGCGGGCAGGAGGAGCAGGTGGAAATGTGAATGCCAGGCCAAGGCAGCATATGGGCCAGGATGATGAAACGCTGGGCCTATGCCTGGTTCATCTTGGGCTCCCCAGCCCCTAGCACATAATAATAGATGCTCAATAAATGCTTGCCAACAGATGGACTTTGCCTCTAGGTCACTGGGAAACAGTGAAGCTGTCTCCACAGGGGTGACCCAAATGAAAGCAGTGAAAGGAATGCTGGAGTGACCAGAGAGGCTGGCTGGAGAAGGCCCATGAGGCTTCTGCAGCCTCCCGAGGAGGGGAGGCGAGAGCAGAGCTGAGGAAGGGACAGAAGGATGCAGAGAGCCTTGACCCCAGGCAGCATTTTGCCGATGGGCAGTCAGGGTAGGAGTGGATCCCAGGGGCCTGGGCTGTGGCCCAACCTCGCCATGAAATCACCAGTGACCCCAGCAAGTCACCCCCTCTCTCTAGGGCTCAGCTCCATCTGTGTGTCCAAGAAGTCAGATGAGAAGTTTCCCTTTCAGTCGGACTGTGATGCTGAGATTTGGTGACTGATGTAAAGCGTGGGTGGGGTGGCGTCAGGAAAGGGAAGGAGCACCAGGGGTCAAAGACAGTTCTGGGGAAGATGGTAGAGAAAATGATGTGGCTGCGGGCAGAAATAGGAAGTCTCAGGACGGGGAGCTGAGCTTGGGCAGGAAAGATGACGCGTGGGCGGCTAGGGGAGGCTAGGGGAGCTTGGAGGAGATGAAGGCCCAACTCCACAGCAAACAGGCAGTGGAAGTGAAAAGGACAGCCAACTGGAACATGCCCCCTGCAGCTGGGTGTGATAGGCTGAAATGTCTCCCTCCCCAAAATATATCCACCCCCTGATCCCCAGAACCTGTGAATACAAGGGTCTTTGCAGATGTGATTAAGTGAGGGTCTTGACATGGAAGGAGATTATCCTGGACTACATGGGTGGACCCTAAATACAGTTCTTTTATTTTTATTTTGTAGAGATAGGGTCTTACCATGTTGCCCAGCATGATCTTGAATTCCTGGCCCCAAGTGATCCTCCCGCCTCAGACTTCCAAGGCACTGGGATTACAGGTGTGAGCCACTGCATCTGGCCAGTGCAGGTGTCTCTGTAATAGGGAGACAGAGGGACATTAGACACACCAAGGAGAAGGCCGTGTGAAGATGGAGCAGAGAGAGATTTGAAGATGCTGGCCTTGAAGACTGGAGCGATGCAGCCACGAGCCAAGGAATGCCGCTGGCCACCAGAAGCTGGAAGAGACCAGGAACGGATTCTCTCCTGAAGCCCGCAGCCAGTGCACAGCTGAGCAGTAGGGAGTTTAGACTTCTGGCCTCCAGAACTGTGAGAGAGTAGATTTCTGTTGTGTAAGCTACCAAGGGTTTGTGGTAATGCCAGCAGTCATTGGAAGTGCATACACTGGCCATCCCACAAATCCTGGGCTCTGAACTCACAGCCAGTTCCCTACCCGGGCTCCAGGTTAAGTGCTTTGCGTGTGTTGCCTCTTACTCCTCCAATGAGCCAGAGGGGGAAGACCCATTAGTATTCCCACTTCCCAGAGGAGGAAAACGAGGTGTCGAGAGGTCAGATCATCTTCCCAAGGTCATGGAGCAGGTCTGTGACAGAAGCTGATTCTCACTGAGATGGGTGTGACGCCAGGGGGAACACTTCACCATTCTGCCACTCTGTCCCCCAGCTGTGGACATAGATTCCTAAAAACATTATGTACACAAAGATTCGAGTTCTGGTAAAGGAATTAGGGCCTCCCTCTCTCGGTATGCAAAGTCATAAAAGTTATTATGTATAACAACAGCATTTCAAAATCCCAACTCAGCCACGGGGTGATGGCAGATTAGTTTGCTCTCCTCCCTCCTAACCCTGCCACGCCACAGGACAGCAAACTGGGACCCTAAGAAGTGGCGGCTTGCTCCAAGTCTTAAGGCTGGTCCCCTGATGTTAGAGCCAGAATCAGAAACCAGTTCAGAATCTCCCCACCCAGCACACAGAGTACATTTTTGGAGTAAATAAGGCAGCTGAAATGTGGAAAGAAATGGAGGCTTGGTCACATGATCCTTGCTATTGAAGACAGTCCCAAGACCATTGTCCAGAATTAAACTATAAAATCAAATGTACTTTCCAAACACATGCATGATGCCTGCCCTCCACCAGAGGTGGAAGGTGGCCAGGCAAGCCAGACTGGGCGCCACCTAGGTCACTGGAGATCAGGGAAGGACACTTGACCAGAACAGGTCCATTGCCTGACGGGTGGCCCATGAGGACTCCCTCCAATGGGGCAAAGTATTGAATGCACCAGACTGGCTCCCTGCAGTGGGCTGGACAATTTGTAGAGAACCGGACAACAGAGAAAGAGACACAGGGGTGAAGGGGCAGGAGAAAAGACCCTGTCGCCAGAGCAGCCTCGCATCCTGGCAGCTTTCCCTCCTCACTCTTCATCCCGAAGGAAGCCTCCCTGGGTTCTCCATTCTAACCATAGAAGAGTCAGCCTCTCACGTAGCTCTTAAGGCACAAAACAGAGTCAAATGTACACAGTAGGCAGGTCTTCTCCCAGTCCTTTTGCTTGGCATCTTTGCATTCAGATTCCTGCATTTTTTATTCCTTTGTGAAGTGATACACTTACGAATGCTTTACTGAATTAATTTTGCTGCCTGTCACTCTAGCAAATCCACTTGGGGCCAGTCGGATTTGCCAGGGTTTGTTCTCCTCCTTACGGGTCCAGGAGGGCTCCCGGGCAAGCCAGCTTCAGGCGGAGACCACAACACGTCCCCTTTTTCATACTCCAAAAGCCAAAAGAAGATGGGGTTGGGGCAAGGCAATCTGGGACCCCATTTTCTTTCTATTAATCTTGCCTGAATTATGTGTTGAAAAATTAATGTTAAGGCCGGGTGCAGTGGCTCATGCTGTAATCCCAGCACTTTGGGAGGCCAAGGTGGGCAGATCACTTGAGGCCAGGAGTTCGACCAGCCTGGCCAACATGGCAAACTTTCATCTCTACTAAAAAAATACAAAAATGAGCTGGGCATGGTGGCGGGCACCTGTAATCCCAGCTAGTTGGAGGCTGCGGCTAGGACCCGGGAGGCGGAGATTACAGTGAGCCGAGGTCACACCACGGCACTCCAGCGTGGGCAACACAGTGAGACTCTGTCTCAAAAAAAAAAAAAAAAGACAAAAGTAAAGAATGTTAAAACCCTTGCCCATTGAGGAATGTTTAATATCTGCCTGAACACAATGCTAACTTTAAAAAATAGCTATTGCTCTTTGGCTTGAGTCACAGAGGGAAAAAGAAAAAAATTTAAAATTAAACAGCTATTGTGTGTTTTCCTGTAGTAAAAATAGAGGAGAGCTGAATTCTGTTGGGCATGGAGTTAATAATAATTTACACCTGTGGTGCTCAGCTAACCACACGGTTGGGGTGCTGGTGAATTTTACCTACAGATCCTATTAATATAAGGTGAACTTCTCCATTTCTACCCTCCCACTTCAACCACCATCAACACGACTCCTCTCTCAGGGGACTTTTAGCTCCACTATCACTGTAGGGTGGCAAAGGTGATGCCACAGCCCGAGAACTTCACACACTGGTTTCCAGATTTTTGTTTGTTTTTTTTTGGTTTGTGTGTGTGTGTGTTTTGTTTGTTTGTTTGACCGAGACAGAGTGTCACTCTTCACCCAGGTTGGAGTGCAGTGGCTCCATCCTGGCTCACTGCAACCTCTGTCTCCCGAGTTCAAGCAATTTTCCTGCCTCAGCCTCCTGAGGAGCCAGGATTACAGGTGCATGCCACCATGCCCAGCTAATTTTTCTGTTTTTATTTGTTTGTTTTTGTTTTGTTTTGCTTTGTTTTCAGTAGAAACGGGATTTCACCATATTAGCCAGGCTGGTCTTGAACTCCTGACATCAGGTTTTCCACCCACCTCGGCCTCCCAAAGTGTCAGGCGTGAGCCACCACGCCCAGCCTGGTTTCCAGTTTCTTTGGGGGGAAATTGCCAAAGCAAAACCCAAATGAAACGAAGAGGATGATAGAGAAAGAGGAAAGAAGGAAGGCAAAGAAAAGGGAGTGAAAAAGAAGTAGATAAAAATAAAAATAGCTGCCCCTCAGCCTGGGCGATATAGGAAGACCCCAACTCTAAGTAAATTTTTAAAAATTCACTAGATGTTGTCGCACGCACCTGTAGTCCTAACTCCTCGGGAGGCTGAGACTGGAAGATTACTTGAGCCCAGGAGGCTGCAGTGAGCTATGATTGCACCACTGTACACCAGCCTGGGCAACCGAGTGAGACCCTGTCTCTAGGGGAAAAAAAAAAAAAGCTACCTCCAACTCCTATCCCATGCCTGGCACTGTAGCGGTTTCTGCATTTGATGGTTAACAAACTGAAACTGCCGCATAGATGTTACAGGTAAGGCAAGCAACACCCAGAGAGGCTGGATTTACCTAAGGCCACACAGCTTAATAAACACAGAAGTCTGGATCTGAATCCAAGTCCCTCTTAGGCTAAAGCCTATGCTCTTGTTTACTGGTCACAGAAGCAGCCTACTCTCATTCCTTAAAGAATCTCACAAAATAAAAGAAAAAGGCAGCACAGCAATTCTCTAGAAAATCCATTATCAGGCACGGTGGCTCATGCCTGTAATCCCAGCACTTTGGGAAGCTGAGGCTGGCAGATCACCTGAGGTCAGCAGTTTGAAACCAGCCTGGCCAACATGGCAAAACCCCATCTCTACTGAAAATAGAGAAATTACCAGCCTGGCCAACAGTCCAGCCTGGCCAACATAGTGAAACTTTATCTCTATTAAAAATACAAAAATTGGCCGGGCGCGGTGGCTCAAGCCTGTAATCCCAGCACTTTGGGAGGCCGAGACGGGCGGATCATGAGGTCAGGAGATCGAGACCATCCTGGCTAACACGGTGAAACCCCGTCTCTACTAAAAATACAAAAACTAGCCGGGCGAAGTGGCTGGCGCCTGTAGTCCCAGCTACTTGGGAGGCTGAGGCAGGAGAATGGCGTAAACCCGGGAGGCGGAGCTTGCAGTGAGCTGAGATCCGGCCACTGCACTCCAGTCCGGGCGACAGAGCGGGACTCCGCTTCAAAAAAAAAAAAAAAAAAAACCAAAAACAAAAATTAGCTGGACGTGGTGGCACACGCCTGTAATCCCAGCTACTCGGGAGGCTGAGGCAGGAGAATCACTTGAACCCAGGAGGTGGAAGTTGCAGTGAGCAGAGATTGCGCCACTGCACTCCAGCCTGGGCGACAGAGTGAGACTCCGTCTCAAAACAAACAAACAAACAAACAAACAAAAAAATTCGCTGGGCATGGTGGTGGGCACTTGTAATCCCAGCTACTCAGGAGGCTGAGTCAGGAGAATTACTTGAACTTGAGAGGCAGAGGTTGCAGTGAGCTGAGATCGTGCCACTGCACTCCAGCCTGGGCAACAGGAGTGAAACTCCATCTCAAAAAAAAAAAAAAAAAAAAAAAAGAAAAAGAAAGAAAAAAAAAGGAAAGAAAATCCATTAGTCAGAGTTGAAAGCTTGAGTGAAAAAATGTAGTGACTTACGTCCTATGCTGGAATCAGCAGTTTGGATCTCTTGTATTGTTGAGCAAAAAGGCCATTAAAGAAATGGAGCACAGTAAGGCTGGCAAGAAAGCGCTGCCCTTCGGGCCTTCATTATAATGAGGCCACGAGGGGCTTCTGGCTGAGATGAAAGATCTTGATGGTCATGGATCCAGCATAACTCAGTCCTTCATGCCTTCTGGTGCGGACCCTACTCAAGCCCAGGCTTTGAAACGGACTGTTTACAGCCTTTCCCCAATGAGGGCATGATCTCTTTATTCTTTCTCACTTTTTATGATGAAAAGTTTCAAGCACACACAAAATTTGAAAGAGAATCACGAACACCTAAGAATAGAATAATGGACAATGAATATCTTCCCACTTGCTTTATTTATCTCTGTCTCTCTCTCTTCCTCTACTTCCTCCTTGGCTTCCTTGATACCCCTCCCTCCGAGAGCACCCGCCTCTCTGCTGCTCCTACTCGGACAGTTCTCTGTCCTCCTCTTGAAGTCAAGGTTTCCTGCTAGCCCACCTTTCTCCTGACTCTAGGCAGTCAGTACCCTAGAACAGGGGTCCCCAACCTCTGGGCCACAGACCAGTATTGGTCCATGGTTTGTTAGGAACTGGGCCACACAGCAGGAGGTGAGCAGTGGGTGAATGAGGGAAGTTTCCTCTGAATTTACAGCCACTCTCCAATGCTTGTATTACCATGAGCTCCACCTCCTGTCAGATCAGAGGTGCCATTAGATTCTCACAGGAGCGCAAATCCTACTGTGAACTGTGCATTCGAGGGATCTAGATTGAGTGCTCCTTATTAGAATGTAATGCTCGATGATCTGTCACTCCCATTAACCCCAGATCAGACCATCTAGTTGCAGGAAAACAAGCTCACTTCTGCTCCCACTGATTCTACATTATGGTGAGTTGTATAATTATTTCATTATATATTACAATGTAATAATAACAGAAATAAAGTGCACAATAAACGTAACATGCTTTAATCATCCCAAATCCACTATCCCCACCCAGTCCGTGGAAAAATTGTCTTCCACAAAATCGGTCCCTGGTGCCAAAAACGTTGGGGATCACTGCCCTAGAACAATCTCCCTACAACCCGCGGCTTCAGCCACTGTGCGTGCAGCTTACATTCTGTGCTTTTATTTATCAGACCTCTCCACTGAGCTTGAGACCTGTAGATCCAGCTGCCATTAGATACCCCAAAAGGACCTCAGACTCAGCATATCCCTCAGAGCCTACCTGGCCCACCCAAGTCTGTTTCTCCCCCTAGGTGTCCCATTTCAGGAATGGTTCCATCCAGTTGCTCCACCAGAAACCTGGGGAGCCTGCGAGGTTTCACCCTCTTCCCTCCACCTGCTGCTTCCAGGTGCTCCGTCCAGTTTTCTGCCTGAAGTATTGTTTTCATTCACCTCCTTCTAATTCCATTGCTAATGTATAAGCTCAGGTATCTTGCTTTTCCTGTACCTCAGCAGCCCTCACTTTAGTTCTTGCCTCCGGCCAGTTGTCACCCTCACAGGGATTACTGTAATACCACTGAGGTCATGTCATTCTGCTTCTTGTTTTTCTTTTCTTTTTTTTTTTTTTTTTTTTTTGAGATGGAGTCTCACTCTGTCACCCAGTCTGGAGTGCAGTGGGGCAAACTTAGCTCACTGCAACCACCTCCCAGGTTCAAACGATTCTCCTGCCTCAGCCTCCTGAATAGCTGGGATTACAGGCGTGTGCCATGCCCGGCTAATTTTTTATTTTTATTTTTTGACAGAGTCTTGCTCTGTTGCCCAGGCTGGAGTTCAGTGGTGTGATCTCGGCTCACTGCCACCTCTGCCTCCCAAGTTCAAGTGATTCTCTTCACCTCAGCCTCCTGAGTAGCTGGGATTACAGGCATGCGCTACCATGCTTGGCTAGTTTTCATATTTTTAGTAGAGACAGGGTTTCACTGTGTTGGCCAGGCTGGTCTTGAACTCGTGACCTGAAGTGATCTGCCTGCCTTGGCCTCTCAAAGTGCTGGGATTACAGGCGTGAGCCACTGTGCCCGGCCCCATTCCGCTTCTTGTAATGCTTACTGGTTTTTCATGCCCATGGGATAAAAGCCAAGGGTGTTGATCTGGCACGTGAGGACCTCCATGACATGTTCCCTGCTCAGTTCCTCAGCTTTACCTCTTGCTACTCATCCGCCACCTTTCTATCTTCCAACTGGCTGGGGTTCTTGCTGCCACCCAACTCGTAAGCCCCACATGCCTCAGTGCCTTTGCATGTGCGGAACCCTCTGTCTAGGACTCCCTTCCATGCCTGTGTCTGACTCATCTTTTATCACAGTCTTTCATATTTTTGTTTCCCTTACTAAACAGTGAACCTTTGGGGGGTGGGGATCAGGGAATTGTTTCTCCTCCTTACCCTCATCACTTTCCAGAAGGCTATTCAATGAAAGGTGCTCGATCAAAGCTAGATAATGAAAGAACTCCCCGCTTTCTTACTGACACAATGTTCCACCATCTGGCATGCAGCCTTTCCTGCATCTTAGGGCTAGGTGAATTTAAGACATCTTTAAAGCCCGAGCCCAAACACCTTCTCTTCCACAAAAGTATCCCTGCCAGCCTGGGCAACACAGTGAGACCCTGACTCTACAATAAATAAATAGTTGGGCACGGTGGCACGCATGTGTGGTCCTGGCTACTTGGGAGGCTGAGGCAGGAAGATCACTTGAGCCCAGGAGGTCAAGGCTGCAGTGAACTGTGATCTTGCTTCTGCACTCCACCCTGGGTGACAGAGCGAGACTCTGTCTCAAAAAAAAAAAAAAAAGGTTGGGCACAGTGGCTCTCGTCTGTAATCCTAGCACTTTGTGGGGCCGAGATGGGTGGATATCCTGAGGTCAGGAGTTCGAGACCAGCCTGGCCAACATGGTGAAACCCCGTGTCTACTAAAAAGACAAAAAATTAGCCGGGTGTGGTGGTGGGCACCTGTAGTCCCAGCTACTCGGGAGGCTGAGGCAGGAAAATTGTTTGAACCCAGGAGGTGGAGGTTGCAGTGAGCCAAGATCGCACCACTGCACTCCAGCCTGGGCGACAGAGTGAAACTCCATCTCAAGAAAAAAAAAAAAAGAAAAAAAGAAAAAAAGAAAAAAAAAGTGTCCCTGATTCCACCTAGATGGAAGGAATTGCCTTTCTCTGAAGGCTTAGAGCATTTTATCTAGTCCCCTCAAATTACCTTGGCTTAAGTATTTATGCACCTATATTTTCTCCCCTGCTGGACTGTAAGCATCTTAAATTCAGCTTCATCTGTGGATCATTTTCTTATCACCCAAAGTGTCCAGCACATGGGTGATGTGGTAGATATTTAACAAATTCAGTCAAATTCTACAAACATTTTTTGAGCACTTATATATACCCATCAAGCTACTAGACTGAGGATTCAGAGGTAAATGAGACAAATACAGTGATCTCTGACTTCCGGGAGCTTACAGTCTAATCTAGAAGTCAGACTAGAAGACAAATAGTTACACATGTGATGACTGAAATCCGTGCAGTAGGTGAACTCTTGTAAAGCAAGCAAGGAGAGGCATACTCTTTGCAGGTCAAATGCAGGGCTGATCTTTTGCCTCTAAATGTTTATTTTTTTCTTCATATAAAAGTAACCAATCCTCTTTGTAGAAAATTTAGAAAACAGAAAAGTGTAAAGAGGACAAAACACTTTGTGATTCCTATCGCTCAGAAAAGCTAACATTTTACCATATTTACTTTTAGTCTCTTTTTGCTAACTTTGTGGAGTGACTGAAGGCTCAAGTTCTTTGAACAGTCTTATTGAGATAGAATTCATATACTATAAAATAGTATAATTCATAGACTATAAAACTGGAGAACCAGTCTCCATACTGGTAGGTAATCGCCACAGTCAGATTCTCATCACAGTGTGATTGAGATTTGAATTAGGTGAGTCCGATGGGCACTCAAAGAGCTTAACAGGAGCATCTGTGTAGCAATACTGAGTTCACAGCACAGTGGAGTGGAGGAGCTAAGCATCTGTGAACAATAATAGCTTCAAAATAACGTAGAGAGGTCAGGCGAGGTGGCTCATGCCTATAATGCCAGCACTTCGGGAGGCTGAGGTGGGCAGATTATAAGCTCAGGAGTTAGAGAGCAGCCTGGGCAATATAGTGAGACCTCATCTCTCCAAAAAAAAAAAAAAAAAAAAAATTAGCCAGGTGTGGTGGTGCATACCTGTGGCCCCAGCTACTTGAGAGGCTGCGGTGGGAGGATCAGTCAAACCTGGGAGGTCAAGGCAGAAGTGAGCTATGATTGTGCCACTGCATTACAGCCTGGGTGGCAGAGTGAGACTCTATCTCAATAAATAATAGTAATAATAATAATAATAATGTAGAATGACTTAAGTGCCCTGAAAAAGCAATAACATGGGATAAGGACTCAGAGAAAGAACTGCTTCTAGACCAGGATGCATAGCAATTGGGAAATCCTCCTCTGAACTAGTCTTGAAGGATGAGTAAGGTTTGCCACGTGGCAAACAGAACCAGAGAGAACAGGTGTGGGGCAAAGGAGTCATCTAGTTTAGCTGGAGTGGAGGAAGCTGGAAGGGAAGGCTGGTTAGAAAAAGGTTGATGCAGCTGGGCACAGTGGCGCACACCTGTAATCTCAGCACTTTGGGAGGCCGAGGCGGGCAGATCACAAGGTCAGGTATTTGAGACCAGCCTGGCCAACGTGGTGAAACCCTGTCTTTACTAAAAATACAAAAATTAGCCAGGCATAGTGGCGTGTGCCTGTAATCCCAGCTACTAGGGAGGCTGAGGTGAGAGAATCGCCTGAACCCAGGAGGTGGAGATTGCAGTGAGCCAAGACCGAGCCACTGCACTCCAGCCTAATGACAGAGTAAGACTCTGTCTCAAAAAAGAAAGAAAGAAAGAGAGAGAGAGAGAAAGGTGGATGCTGGGTCCTGAAGGATGTGGATGCCATGCAGGGAGTTTGAACACTCTTCTGTCTCATGCACTACAGAAAGGAACAATGTCCGGTATTCCTGTGTTGGGTTAATGCTTATTTCCCTTAAGTTGGGCATCCGGCTCTTCATCTAGAAGGTATTTCCCCTTTATATCGATGTATGGCATCTTCCCCCAGACTATAACCTGCCACAAATGCAAGGATTGCCCGTAGAAAATTAGCCTTAATCTATAATTTCATTAATAGAGCCAATCTGTGGGTGCTGTGCGGTTCATTTTTTCTTTCTTTCTTTTGAGATGGAGTCTTGCTCTGTCACCCAGGCTGGAGTGCAGTGGCAATCTCGGCTCACTGCAGCCTCCGCCTCCCAGGCTCAAGCGTTTCTCCTGCCTCAGCTTCCTGAGTAGCTGGGACTACAGGCACATGCCACCACACCTAGCTAATTTTTGTATTTTTAGTAGAGATGGGGTTTCACCATGTTGGCCAGGCTGGTCTCAAACCCCTGACCTCAGGTGATCCACCCGCCACGGCCTCCCAAAGTGCTGGGATTACAGGTGTGAGCTACCAGCGCCCAGGGAGGTTCATTTTTTCAGAATAAAATTTCAACTAAGTCTGGTGGTAAAATCAGCTAGTTAATCCCACAAAGCTTACAAGAACTGGGGATTTTCCACGTAGAATAACAGGAAAGTAAAACGCAACAGCGACTTTTTCTCCACCCAAGGTCAGCAGTGCTTGGCCTTCAGTTCATCTTACGTTCCTTCTCCCCTTCACGAGTTGGCAGGGGCAGAAAATCAAGCGTGTCTAAAGCTGTAGTGTAGGTCATTATGGAAGAATCATCAACTTGATAGCTTCTGTTTTCCTACCACGAACCTTCACGGGGAAAAGAAAAATCAACATACTCCTCCACTCAGTATAAATGTTAATTCTGGACACAACTTCCCTCAGTGTTCTTGTGGCAAACAGAAGCTGAACACAGCCTCCTTGAATGGCTACTTTGTATCACATGCTTGTTTGAGCCTTTTGTTTTCTTGGTGTACTTAAAAGAAAAAGGAACACTGAAATATTCTTGCACAGCATTTTCATGGATACCCCTTACGCCAACCACAATACCGTATTTCAGAGGCCCCACTAATTTCTGAGGAAAAATTACGGCGTGTACTTTTATTTAATTAATTTATTGATTTAGAGCTGGAGTCTTGCTCTGCTGCCCAGGCTGGAGTGCAGTGGCACAATCTTGGCTCAATGCAACCTCCCCATCCCAGGTTCAAGTGATTCTCCTGCTTCAGCCTCCTGAGTTGCTGGGGCTATAGGCGCGTGCTGCCACACCCGGCTAATTTTTGTAGTTTTAGCAGAGATGGGGTTTCACTGTTAGCCAGGCTGGTCTCGAATTCCTGACATCAGGTGACCGCCTAGGCCTCCCAAAGTGCTGGGATTACAGGTGTGAGCCACGGCTCCCGGCCTTTATTTTTAATTTTTTTCGAGATGGGGTTTTGCTTTGTCACCCAGGCTGGAGTGCAGTAGCACGATCTTGGCTCATTGCAACCTCTGCTTCCCAGATACAAGCAATTGTCCTGCCTCAGCCTCCCAAGTAGCTGGTATTACAGGTGCCTGCCACAGGTCTGGCTAATTTTTGTATTTTTAGTAGAGACATGGTTTTACCATGTGGCTAGGCTGGTCTCGAACTCCTGACCTCAAGTGATCTGCCCACCTTAGCCTCCCAAAGTGCTGGGATTACAGGCGTGAACCACCACGCCTGGCAGCATGTATTTTAAAACATTGCCCTGGGCCATCTGTTTTTTGAGGATTTGCCAAATTTCCCAAGTCACCAAAACAGACCTCTGGTTTCACCTGTAAACCCTGAGTTTCCTATGTTCTCAGGACCGAAAAGTCTCCCTTTTCTTTTCCCACAACCCACTCTGTGGGCAATGAAACAGGTCGTTTTGGGAGAGCGTCCTGTACTGACAGGACGTGCCACGGTGCCAGTGAACCAGGACTGTGCCCACTCTGCTACACGACAGTTTGTATTGTTTCTTTTTACACAAATATCCCCTTGTTCCAACAATAGCATAAAAAAAGGTGTTTTTGTTTTTTAAATGACCTCTTGGTTTGTTTGGGGATTCAAATGCTCAAGTGAGTCTAATTTCAATTTTTAAAGATCTTACATCTCTCCCAGAAGGACTTTAATGACCTGTTTCCAAAGTCACAGATTTCTAGATATTAATAGTTAGACTCAAAGTCCAAATTTTCTATCGCAGTTCTCTTGAGATCAACAGTAAAATTTCATGTTAGAGGTGAGAACCTGGAAAATAATTTTGATTTGTCGGAGAGGCTGGAGCCAGAGCAGCCAGGAGTAGTCATTAATTTCCTCACACCTGCTTTGCAACACCAAGAGAAAGTCCTTCATTCTGTTTAGGGGAAGAAAAGTACAAGCACAGCTTTATCTATCTGTCTGTCCATTTACTTAGAGACAAGGTCTGGATCTATCACCCGGGCTGGAGTGCAGTGGCCCCACGTTGGGTCACTGCAACCTCCACGGCCTTCCGAGTAGCTGGGGGACTACAGGCCCATGCCACCACGCCCACCTAATTTTGTAAAGACGGGATTTCACCATGTTGCTCAGGCTGGTCTTGAACTCGTGAGCTCAAGTGATCCACCAGCCTTGGCCTCCCAAAGTGCTGGGATTACAGGCGTGAGCCACCACGCCCAGCCATAGCTTTCAATACACGCCAGTTAAGAAAAGGTGTAAACATGCCGTAAGTGATTTGACAACTGCTAACTTAGCAGAAAGTGTAAAGGGAAAAGATGAGTAGCAACCACAGAAGGTGCACTTGTTATGATTTGATGAGAATACTTTATCTCTGTGGTTCCCAAACTCATAACCCAGTCTAATCAAGTGAAAAACGCTAGACAAATTTCAACAGAGGGAGATTCTACAAAACACTTGACCAGTACTCCTCACAACTGCCAAAGTCCTCACGCCTGTAATCTCAGCAATTTGGGAGACCGAGGCAGGCAAATCACTTGAGCTCAGGAGTTCGAGACCAGCCTGGGCAGCACGGCGAAACTCTGTCTCTACTAAAAAACACAAAAAGTAGCTGGGTGTGGTGGCGTGCACCTGTAATCCCAGATACTTGGGTGGCTGAGGCAAGAGAATCACTTGAACCTGGGAGGCGGAGGCGGCAGTGAGCTGAGATCGGGCCACTGCACTCCAGCCTGGGCGACAGAGGAGCGAGACCCTGTCTCAAAAAGAAAAAACAAAAATAAAAAACACCTGCCAAAGTAATCAAAAACAGAAAGTCTGAGAAACAGGAGTCTGTTAATTACCAAGAAGAGCTGAAGGAGACATGACAAGTAAATGTAACGTCGTGTGCTGGATGGATCCTGGAACACAAGACGGGAAAACTAAGGAAGTAAGAACAAAGTATGGGCTTAACGTTATCAGTATTGGTTCATTAATTATGACAAATGTACCAAAGTAATGCAAGACGGTAACTACGGGAACTGTAAGGGATGTGGAGTATAGGGGAACTCTGCACTGTCTTCAAATTTTTCTGTAAATCATAATCTAATATAAAGTTTATTTTTTTTAAAAAAAGATGAGTGGTCAATGTTGGTTTGTCTCCAAACATTAATTACAACAGACGTACCAGAATTATTAATACTGTTGCAGCTGGATGAACTGAGCTCAGGTACACCCTAACACAGTTTCAGCAGCCATAAGAGCAGAGAAAACAAGTGGTTTCTCTTCCCCATTCCCTTGTTAAAATATATTAAGTGGCTGAGAACTTCCTTGGAAGAAGTCCACATCTCCATTTCTAGTAAGAAGTTTCTAGACTAATATTCAAGCCAAGTGGTGCTGGGATTCTGCTGAAGTAGATTTCTGTGCTGTAACTCGGTCTCTAGATGAAACTTTTGCTTTCAAACTTTTAGCATCTGCTTTACACTTTACAATTACCAAACTGTTAAATAACATCATAGTACTGAATCATTTACAAATGTTTATTAAATGTAATTTTTACAAAGCAAATATTAATAGCAAGAGGCAAATGTTTTGCAAAATATGTACAAAAGTAAAAAGCTGTCATGAACTAGCAACTCATTTTATAAAATCAAACCATTCTTTCCACTTTTAGACCTCTTTAGAAATAATTTATTGCCCATCCTGAACTAAAGCACTGACAAAAAAATTTACAATTATCAGATAATGTGCTTAGTTCCTGGAAAGTTATAAAAAGACATATGTAAAAAAAAACAAAAAACCCTAAGCCACAAATATTTTATAGAGCTAATACAAATCATGTTTAGTTAGGTACAGTATCTATGGGGTTATTACAAAATATACTTTCTAAGGCTTCTTGTGGTCAATGAGCTCTCAGCAGACTAGAGTAGTTTAGAAAAGCCATTTCAAACATTTTGTGGTTCTGCCTTCAAGTAAGAGGTAAAAGGTATATGGCACAGTTTGTTGCACTGTTGCATATACTTTGCAAGAATTAATCTCTACCCCTTTCTTTCCTAGTACCATCCAATAGGCATGATTAAGGACAAATTTATCATTTACTATGGTAAGAAATATTATAAACAAGCTTTCTTAATACAAACCAAAGTCACATACCAAGTAAGTAGTATATGACTTTCAGTAATATTCACTGACTGAAAATTCATGCACAGTGAGTCCCAGCACACGCTGATCCATCTGTAAACTTCCATCATCAACAGCAGATTTGAATAAGTCACAAAACTCTCCTTATCAAGCCATAAAATACTGCCGTATCATTCATGCTTTCAAAACAATGTTCCATATAAGCTCTCGCATTTGAAACCAGATGGTTAGACCTGAACGCTGCAAGAGTGAACATAACTTAAATGCTAACTATACATTCAAGTACAGACATAAGAATGCTAGTGGTACAAACACTGTACTCCAAATAATGCTGTTAATCACCTACCAGCCTAAGGCTAGTATCTACTTGATGGAACCTGAAAAAGCCATAAAGTCCAACTTGTTTAAAATGTTCAGACTTAGACTTACACTTCAAACTCTAGTATACATTTACTAAGCCCTAACCTCGTACCATAAAAAAAGGGCATGTGCTATATTTGAGACACGCAGACACACCCACACCCACCCAATCTCTCCCCTCCTCATGTTTACTAGACTGAAAAGCCACCCTGTATCCTATCCTCAAAAGAAAAAAAAAAAAAAAAATTCAGTGCTTTTAGTCAAGCAGCACAACACAAGGATGGATCATCTGTGATTAACAGAAGTGAACACCTTGAAATGATGGCAGAGAGACTAACTAGGTACTAAGTCAGACTTTTAAGTGAAAAAGACATGAGCAAAACTTCTGGTCTTAATTCCTCAAATAAAACTAAAATAAATCAAATGGTAACAGAGTGACTTTCTCTAAATTTATTAGGGAGTTTGTTACAAACGTTTGGGCTTTACAGGCATGATTTCATGGATTCAAACAAGAAATTAACACTGATATTTAGCCTTCTCATGATATACACAGAAATAACATTGCTACAAACTGCAATGGAGAGAATCTTGTTTCAAATGGCTTGGTTTGGGGTTTTGTCTAAATGTATCATTATATAATGAAAGCACCAATTTGAGGGTTTCTCAAATAGCGATTTGAATTTTAGGACATAACAGTATAACATGGTAATTTTACTCTTCGTATATAAATAAGGCATAATCGGATGTGTAATAATTCTGAAAATACATTTTATCAAAAGCATAAATACAAGTATTTGGGTACACAATGAAAGTTAGGACTTCCCCATTTCTTCTCACAAAAAAATGTTAAGGGCATATGGTATCTGTTGAATCTAAATCAGCACTTCTAATCATTTCTGGTATTAAGGTGATCTTATTTCCTTCTACTTTAAACCAACCACTGCCACCAACTGAATAAGGATTTCCCTAAATAGCCTCAATTTGAGAGACTAACCAGAGGACCTTCTCTATGCAAATTACATACCAATACACCTTAAAATAAGACAAAGTGAATGATTTGTTTCATTTCACATTTGCTTTCTTTGGTTGCAGAGCAATCCAGTGCCCTTTCCAGATAATAAAACTGCAACGAAGATTTCAATTTAATATTTGGCAGACAGCAACTATGGAGGTTATTAAAAATATTAAAGGGGCAAAGGCATGCTTATACTCACATTTTCAGAAAACATTTGACAAAACCCTTTCTAAAAGTTATGGTCTAAATTTGTTTTATAAGGCAACTGTGTATACATTTCTTCAAGGTCAATGAAGACACTTGTGTAGTATTTCTTCAGAATTAAATGAGAAGGCATTCAGATTTAAGAACAGAATGTAATACAGGATTAGGCACATTTTATTCCAAACCATAACCATAAAGATTTAGAAAATCAAATACATCAAAGAACTTTATATCCAAATTACTTTTTTAGAGACTGGGGTTAAGTTGGCATAGTGAAAATTATGAGCACCTTTTCAATTCTGTTCACTAAATTGCATCTCTCTCTTCCTATAGTGGTATTTCAAAAGGATTCCATTTTCATGATACAGGTATAAGACTCCTTTCAAAGGGTTTGAAAATAAAACATAAAAAACTGTGGACTAAAGCCTTTAGATTGAACTTAAAGTTCTACTGTCAAAACAAGCCCAAGTTGAATATAAGTAATTCACTGCCTCAAAATATAGTCTAGATTTTAAAAGAATGTTGATTCTGAGACATTACATGCAGCAGGGAAGGAAACTGCAAATGCCCAAAATAACACGCTATCTATTTGGTGTTTTAACACTTCTCGGTGGTAAGTCAAAAGGGGGAAACTTGGTGATTTCTGCTTTGTCCGGCAGTATCTATGGTTCATATCACAGATCTTAATTATGACTTCAGTAAGATGAAGTGTCCTCTTTCTATAGGGATCTAACTTGAGCCCTCACTGGAGTCAAATGTTTTGGCCATTCAATTTGCTAAATGTGTGGGTAAACTCTCCACTGAACAGTCCAAATGTTACTGTGCACACATTCCGATATTCATCAGCACTGCCATTATGCTAACTTTGTCAATTTCAACAATGTATTCTTTTTGGCAAGAAGCACTAGATGTAGAACTATTCAAACATGCATGAATGATACCATGAACACCTGCATCATGGTGCCAGGCTACGTATGTGTAGCTCATGTATTACCATGGCATGAAAACACTGGAAGTTATATGGATACAATGATAGTGGAAGTTCAAATGTGAGAAAAGTCAGGCATGTCAAGAACAATCCCTGGTTAGTTTACTGAAGAGCCCCACTCTCGTATCAGACAGCAAGACAGAACAGCCACTGACTTAGAAAGGCTGGGTGATCCATAACGACCAATCTTTCAAGGACCAATAAAATACCTGAGTACACAGTCAGCTATACAGTAAAACGACAGATATCACAGTCTTAAAATTTTCAGGAAAAGTAGAAAAGCTGTCAGACTTTTCAAGCTGTTGCCAGCCTTGGACTTCTGTTTCTCTGATCAAATTGTAACACTACATACAGCCTACAAGATAGTATTTCAGTACTGCAAACCAGCCATTCTGATGAGTTCACTATGAATGTATCTGCAATCACAAAGCTACTTCATCGACACATTTTAATTTGGTAAGCAGTGGGGGGGGGGGGGGGTCAATGTAATCATCTTCAGGTGCAAACTAAAAAAATTCCTACTTATCCTTAGAAGCATCCTTAAAACATTTAAAATATACCTCAAAAAAGCTGGACTTTCATAAACAACAATTATACAAATGTGTACATACTGTATCTTTTAGAGACACACCAAGAATGAACAGGAATCTCAAATAATGCCTTCTTGAATAGTTTGACAGAAAAATACTGCCCTTGGCAAGCTCCAAATAAACAAAACAATCCCACAAATGCCACAGTGTGGAGCTGATGGGACTGGACAGGACAGCAAAGGATAGATGTTTGTGATGATACACAATGATTTCCTACAGTAAGGATTGGTCTTTACTGACCAACTGAGATAGGGCTTAAAAGTCAAATATATGACATTCTGGAACAGGTTAAGTTTATTTAGAAAGTTCTGTTACCAAGTTGCTTGCAGTTTTTAGTTGCTGCTATGGCCAGAATGTTTCACATGTGGTACATTAAACTACATGATAATTAAATATGAGAAAGGCAAATTCTATTTCACTCATTACGTTTGACCAAAACACGGTAAATAGCATTTGCTTGCCTTTTGCTCTCCCATACCACCTGTGAATTCTTCATCAGCATTAGACCAAAGACCTTATGTAAACTTGAAAACACGAAGAACATTACCTTCAGAAACACAGAAATCTAAAAGCAAAACAGCTGTTGTGTACACAAGCAATTAAAATATGAAGGCTAAACCTTCTATGAATCTATAGAATGCCATTTCTTAGATCAAACTTTTTTCTAACAGCCCTTACAAAATGGGAGGTCACCATAAAGTTAGGCAACAAGTGGCACTGCTATGTGTAAGGCGGACAGAAGGTACCTTACTTGCTTTGGAACTGAATATTCCTAACCTCATCCCTACAAGTATTTAAGGACACCTTTGATACTTGGCACAGCAGGAGAATTCAGTTTGAAAAGTAGAATAATTTAAAGCCTGAAATATGCCTAGTCTGAGGTCAGCTGGGAAGTTTTAACCGGACTTGAACAGAAGCCATGGTGAAACAGATCAAAGCCTGCATTACAGCAAATCTTGGCGATGTGTCACTCAATAGCTTTCAGCCACAAACCAAAGGCCGCAGAAAAAGTACTAAGATTTTCAAGAAGTTAAACACAGAATTAAGATTGTTCTAATTCTGGTTGTAAACTGCTATTTTAAAAAACAAAACAAACAGAAAACATCAAAAACACAAAAAGATATTAAAACAGCAAGTCTTTTGTACATCACTGTAGCATAAGCTGCTTGAGGTTGTCATGCAGAATAGTATCCTTCACATCCCGGAAAACAAGGCGGATGTTCTCCGTATTGATAGCAGTGGTGAAGTGGTGGTATAAGGGCTTCTGCTGCTGGTCCCGGCGTTTGTTCCGGAAACATTCCACCAGGAATTTTTGGACGTCTCTTAAGCAGTGGGGATCCCCTTCAAATTCTAGGAAATAGTCTTTGATGCTCACAATTTGCACCTTCTCCTCAAGCAAGTCTGTCTTGTTTAAGAACAGAATTATGGAGACATTGCTGAAAACCCGGTTATTGACAATTGTTTCAAAAATGTTCAGAGACTCTGTAAGGCGATTGGTCAGTCGATCTTCCATAAGCACCTGGTCAAATTCACTTGAGGAAACAAGGAAAAGTATTGATGTGACACTGTCGAAACACTCAAACCAACGTTTCCTTTCTGATCTCTGACCACCTACATCAACCATTTTGAAAGGAACATTTTTAATTTCAAAGTCATATTCATGAATGCCTTTGGTGGGTCTTCTGGCAAGCAGAATATCTTGTTGTGATGGAATATAATCCTGGAAAAGGAAAAATTGTTTTATACTTAGCAATCCAGAAGTAATTCAAATTTTTAATGGACTACTAACTGGACTAGTGAATAGATATGCAACAAAATGACCTTTTAAATGACATTTTCAGATAGATTATGCTTATTATAAAATGTTAAGACTGGTCAGACATGGTGGCTCATGCCTATAATCCCAGCACTTTGGGAGGCTGAGGCAGGAGGACCACTTGAAGCCAGGAGTTTGAGAATATACTGAGCAACAGAGCAAGACCCCATTTGTGCTCCCCGCAAAAAAAGCCAAGATACATTAAAATGTTAGCAGGATGGGTTCAAAATTTACTACAAATGGCCAGAATCTACTTGGTTTTTTTTTTTTGTTTTTTTTTTTTTTTTTTTTTTTTTTTTTTTTTGAGGCAGAGTCTCACTCTGTCGCCCGGGCTAGAGTGCAGTGGCCGGATCTCAGCTCACTGCAAGCTCCGCCTCCCGGGTTTACGCCATTCTCCTGCCTCAGCCTCCCGAGTAGCTGGGACTACAGGCGCCCGCCACTTCGCCCGGCTAGTTTTTGTATTTTTAGTAGAGATGGGGTTTCACCGTGTTAGCCAGGATGGTCTCGATCTCCTGACCTCGTGATCCGCCCGTCTCGGCCTCCCAAAGTGCTGGGATTACAGGCTTGAGCCACCGCGCCCGGCCTCTACTTGTTTTTATCCCTGCAATACTACTCCAAATTTAAGCTGAAGTCTTATCAATTGTTCTCACTCGCCCTCACTGCTATATATCTACCTGCAATTTTACTCCCCACTATTAGCCACTCTTGGTTCTAGCCAGAGTGATCTTCCTGTCTGCACATCCACCTTCTCCACACTGCTCCTTGCTCATCTATTAAAAGCCATGAGGGTTGGGTGCGGTGGCTCACGCCTGTAATCCCAGCACTTTGGGAGGCCGAGACAGGCGGATCACGAGGTCAGGAGATCAAGACTATCCTGGCTAACACAGTGAAACCCCGTCTCTACCAAAAATACAAAAAAATTAGCCAGTCGTGGTGGCGGGCACCTGTAGTCCCAGCTACTTGGGAGGCTGAGGCAGGAGAGTGGCGTGAACCTGGGAGGTGGAGCCTGCAGTGAGCCTGAGCTGAGATCACGCCACTGCACTCCAGCCTGAGTGACAGAATGAGACTTCGTCCCAAAAAAAAAGCCCATAGGATCTGATTCCAGTGCCAATTCACAAGGATCACTTCCTAGTTCCAAGTTCTGCCCACCTCTCTCTAACCTATTCTAAAAGTTCCTTTACTCTGCAACCCCACTCATGACTTAGAACTTCTATGTTTTCACTGCTGCTATATTACGTATGAAAAACCCTTTCTCTCCTATAATTAACTATGTTCCAGCTTTCTTACTTATTGACCCAAGAACTCAAACTAGTCACTTACTCTGTCAGCACCTCTGTCTGTGAAATGGAGGTGATCACACTTGGCCTGTCTACCTGGGAGGGAGGGTTGTTGCAAGGATCAAATGAGCTCTTCTCTGCACTCTTGGTCAGTGAACGGTAAGACCCTGAACAACAGAAGCTGCTGGTCACACAAGTCACCGGCTACTCTGTGATGGCACACTTCCTTATGCAATGTAACTGGTCCTTCCTTGTCAGTCTAGCATTTTTCCAAAACTACAACACAGCTTTCTGGTAATACATGAGCAGGACAGCTAATATTTATCATCAAGGTCAAAATATTTTAAAAATCAAGGCAGGATTTAAAACAATGCTGACCGTTATTCACAATGCTGCACTTTATGCCTTTCTGAATAGTGTAATATGATTTTGAAATTTCATTACAACAAGAATACTCACTGTCTCAAAATACTGCAATGGAATTAAGAACATATATATATACATATTTTTTTGAGATGGAGACTTGCTCTGTTGCCCAGGCTGGAGTGCAGCTCACTGCAACCTCCACCTCTCGGGTTCAAGCGATTCTCCTGCCTCAGCCTCCCAAGTAGCTGGGACTATAGGCGTGCACCACCACGGCCAGCTAATTTTTTGTATTTTTAGTAAAGATGGGGTTTCACTATTTTGGCCAGGCTGGTATCGAACTCCTGACCTCAAGTGATTTGGGACGCCTCGGCCTCCCAAAGTGCTGGGATTACAGGCGTGAGCCACTGTGCCCAGCCAGAATTAAGAATTTTTAAAAAGTAGGAGGGGCCGGGCGCGGTGGCTCAAGCCTGTAATCCCAGCACTTTGGGAGGCCGAGACGGGCGGATCACGAGGTCAGGAGATCGAGACCATCCTGGCTAACACGGTGAAACCCCGTCTCTACTAAAAATACAAAAAAAATTAGCCGGGCGCGGTGGCGGGCGGGCGCCTGTAGTCCCAGCTACACGGGAGGCTGAGCCAGGAGAATGGCATGAACCCGGGAGGCGGAGCTTGCAGTGAGCTGAGATTCGGCCACTGCACTCCAGCCTGGGCGACAGAGCGAGACTCCGTCTCAAAAAAAAAAAAAAAAAAAAAAAAGTAGGCGGGTTCTTAGTTACTGGCATCCAACAGCCATTCATTAAATAACCCTAGGACTCAAGTGTTAGTTTTTCCATGTTTTCTTCTAGCTTTTGTTCACATACACGCCTACTTTACTTATAATCAGCATATGCACACAATGTTCAGCCTACCTCTACGTTTTTGCTTAATATTTTGTGAACTGTTCCATATGCTGATACAGTCATACCTCATTTTACAAGACAATCAAATAGACCAAATGCATTCATGTGCGGTACTTCACATGAACATTCCCCTACTAGTGGTCATTAAGGTTGTTTCCAATTTTTAGCCATAATGAACAGAAATACTGCAATTAAAATTCTCAAGCACATTATTTTTTCTTTTTTTCTTTTTTTCTTTTTTTGAGACGGAGTCTCACTCTGTCACCCAGGCTGGAGCGCAGTGTTGATCTCAGCTCACTGCAAGCCCCGCCTCCCGGGTTCACGCCACTCTCCTGCCTCAGCCTCCCGAGTAGCCGGGACTACAGGTGCCCGCCACCTCGCCCGGCTAATTTTTTGTATTTTTAGTAGAGATGGGGTTTCACCGTATTAGCCAGGATAGTCTCCATCTCCTGACCTCATGATCCGCCCGCCTCGGCCTCCCAAAGTGCTAGGATTACAGGCGTGAGCCACCGTGCCCAGCCTATTTTTTCTTTTGGACTATTTCCTAAGATTAAAATAATCAGGGATACGATTATAAGGTTAAAGGTTACAAACATTTTAATGACTCTGGATACTTAACACCCAACTGCTTTCTAGAAGGCAATACCAATTTACAGCATACACCTACACCAGCTCCTTCAGAAACTTGCTGGCCCTGAGCTTTGAAAAAATGTAATTCCATAAAAATAAAAAGTTCTCTATTATTGTCTCTATTAAAGCTAACAATCTAGTTAGCAATCTAAAGGCTGCTTCACATGAAGCACAGAACTTCATGTAATCAAGTGCTAGTCTGGCAGAGCAGAGTATGTTGATGAGGACACACTCATACCAGCTGTGTGAAGAAGAAGAAATTTGCCTTATGAGGAGGCAAATGAAGCTGCACTACATTTAGAGAGTAACAGATGACTCTAAGGCAATGATTTTCAAAATTTTCCTAAACAGCAGAAACCTTTCTCCCAGTGAACTCTTCTGTGTACGTCCAATACAGAGGTCAAACAAGCGGAGCTGCTCTGCCTGCAGTGGGCCCCGCTGGCCACAGCGCCAGCTTAGAGCTACTGGCTCCGAGGAATACCTACAGGAAAATGATAAACTCTCTTTTCAAGGGTGACTCCTCCTACCTCGTGGAGTCTCTTCAGCAGGCCTTCAGAATCTAGCCCTCCTACTCTGTAACTCAACACAAAGGGGGCATGAATTCGAAATGTCATTTGTCAAAAGATTTGGAAATCAGTCAGCCCACTGTGTTCTATTTCTGTTTACAAACAAAACACCCAAAGACATGAAAGTATAACAGATAATGCACAGTATCATTTTCAAACATAAACTTCTTTCTCTAAACAGTTTTACTTCCAAGAAATAGCAGATAAAGCATTCCTCAAGAAAATGGTAGAGACCTGGACAGTTAGAGGGAGAAAAAAGTGTCATGATTAAACAATACAAATATTTTCATTTTGAAAAAATAAAAATCATTCAATATTCTGAGCTACCAATCACTCTAAATAAAGCAGGGAAGAATGAGAATGCCATCACTTAAAAAAAAAAAAAAAAAAAAAAAAAGAGAGAGAGAGAGAGAAATAGTTTAATACATAATTTTTCTCAATTTCCCAACATCGATATCCTGACTTCTGCTTTCAAACGGCACTAAACATAAACATTCGGTTTAAACACTTACTGGCTCTCCAAGTTTATCCAAGTTATCCAGGAAATATTTTACAGATTCACCCTAAAAACAAGAAGAAAACAAATAGTTATTAGGGCTTAGAAATCGAAGATCTTGTTACAACAGTTTATATTATACTGTCTGGTTGTATACTTAACCCAAACAGATTTTGTTTAGTCACCAATTTCAGACGGCTAACCTTCCTAAAAACATATAAAACGTCTGCTCTGTCACAGAACGCTAAATCTGCAAAGGCAGGCTGATTTCACAAATGCTTTATAGCATCAATATCCCAAGTGATCATCTATTTGGACAGAATTACATGCATGCTTTTTGCTATAACTATGTACCCACAGCGAAGACATATAATTAGAAAACTGCTTTTGAGATAAAACATAAATCTAAAACTGAAATTTAAGTGACAGTCTTTTTGTCTACATTTTTTAGCTAAAGTGAGTAAGTTAGTAGTGATGGTAGTTATCTTCAGAGACAAACCAAACCAGAGATGAGGTGAGAATACTATACAAAATCCCCCAGTCACAGGCAGGGACAGGAGTGCCTTGCTCAGGAAGGTCCTGGATAGTGCTGCTGGCTTCACATCTCCAATACGTCTTCTACCAAGTGGCCTATCCTCTCTGAGCCCAGTTTTCTCTACGAAACCTCCAAGCAATTTCAAACATCTAAACTATATGAGAATACATTCCTAACATGAAAATGCTTGACGAGAGGACACAGAGAAGAGGAGAACTATTTTGGGAAAGAAGGGCTCTGTGTCCGAGTCTCCTAGTCCTCACCCACTGCGTTCCCTTTCCAGCGGGAGTCTACAGCTGCAGCACCGCCCCTGCCTGAAGCTACTTCCAAGTGTTCCTGAAAGCAGCACCTCATTTAGTATGCCTGGGAATCATAAGATCTCCTCACACTGCAGGCTCCGGTTTAGTAGGTCTAGGTGGGACCCCAGTTTCTGCGATTCAAGGAGTGCCTTGGACCACACTTTGAGTAACAAGACTTGAAAGTAGCAGTTATGTGAATTTTTTGGTCTCAAGATCCCACAATATGATTTGGCAATGGCACTGCTAGGTATATACCCAAATGAAAGGAAATGAGTATATGGAGGAGAGAAATATCTGTACCCCCATGTTTACTGCGGCACTCTTCACAACAGCCACGATTTGGAAACAGCCTAAGTGTCCATCAAAAGATGAATAGATAAAGAAAATGTGATACATATACACAATGGAGTACTATTCAGCTATAAAAAAGAATGAGATTCAGTCATTTGCAACATGTATGGAACTGTAGGTCATTACCTTAAGTGAAGTAAGACAGGCACGGAAAGACAAACATTGCATGTTCTCACTTATTTGCGGGAGCTAAAAATCAAAGCAACTGAACCCATGGAGATAGAGAGAAGGACGGTTACCAAAGGCTGGGAAGGGCAGCAGGGGTTGGGGTGGCAGGAGGTGGGGATGGCTAACAGGTACAAAAGATAGTTAAAGTGAGTGAACATGGCGCAGTATTTGATAGCACAACAGGGTGACTATAGTCACTAATAATTTAAGTGTACATTTAGAAATAATTAAAAGAGTATAATTGGATTGTTTGTAACATAAAGAATAAATGCCTGAAGGGAGAGATACCCTATCTTCCATGATGTGATTATTACGCATTGCATGCCTGTATCAAAACAGCTCATGTACGCCAGAAATACATGAATCTATTATGTGCCCACCAAAATTAAAAACAGAAAAATTTAAAAAATAAAAATGGAGGCCATGGAAACAAATGATGATGTCTCTGGACTCAGTGAGCTCAACAGCTTCTTATCACTTCTTTTTGTCTGTGTTTTGTGTCCTCATTCAAATTTTATACAAAGCTCAGTACTAGGCAACTAGTTTCCTCTCCTCCCACCTTCCGAAAGTATCTAGCAGATAAAATATGAATTACTGGGAGAAAGTTACCCTTCAATAATTTTTTCCTAACAATTTCAGAAGTGATCAACGTCTTTTTGTTGTCTAATATTAATGTTAAGGAAAAGACGTGAATTTCAGTCCTTTCTCTAACAAGGAGTGATCTGGCCAAGTCTCTAAACTTCTTCAGGCCTCCATTTCCCCCAGAGTTACATGAAGAAGTTCAGTGGTTCAATGGATAACCAACCACTTAAGTTCCGCCCTGTGCAACAATTTCAGTTAGTTCCACCGATTTAAAGTTAAGTTCTCCTTTCCTCATATGCCATGTGGCTACTAATCCTAAATCTGCTTTTGTTGTGACTCATTCAAATGGTGTTGTTTCCACATTCTTTGCTAATAAGTAAATGATTTAAGGTATTGGGCAAGAATATTATGGGTTTAAGACTCACTTTTTGCTGGTTTTAACTTGAGACTTTTCCCAGTTCATTTTATGTTACTGAAGGGAATTTTGGTTTTTGTTTTTTATTTTGAGACAAGGTCTCAATCTGTTGCCCAGGCTGGCGTGCAATGGTGCAGTCTTGGCTCACTACAACCTCCGCCTCCCGGGTTCAAACTATTTTCCTGCCTTAGCCTCTGAGATAGCTGGGATGACAGGTGTGTGCCTCCACACCCAGCTAATTTGTTGGCCAGGTTGGTCTTGAACTCCTAATCTCAGGTGATCCACCCGTTTCGGTCTCCCAAAGTGCTGGGATTACAGGCATGCGCTACTGTGACCGGCCTGGGAATTTTAAAAATAAACTTTCAAAGAAATTTCATTTCACAGTTAACACTTTAAAAACTTAAGATGTTTTATTTTGCCTTTAGTTCTTGTTTCTCTGTTCATAACACCACAGGTAACTTTCTGGGTTACTGCAGTAAGGCTGAAAAGTATAAAGTAGCATGGCACTCTGAAAAGTGTCCAATATTTCTTTAGCCTTGTGGGTATTTCAGCTCCATTTAAATGGCATAGCAGCCAGTGGACCTGGGTTCTAGCCACAAGATAGACTTTATTATTGACAAAGTCAACGAACAATATTAGGTGAGCTTCAGTTACCCTTTGAGTATTAGAAGTCTCTGAGGTTCCATGAACCATATTTCATATAAGTTTTACAAAGTAGTGTCTAAGCTGGAATGGCCTCAATGTTGCCCCCACTTCACAAGAATAATTTATTATAAACATTCTTTGCTTGTAAAGACAAAATGGGTCAGGAGTCCTAAGCCTAAAGGTAACAGAAAAGCTAAGAACAAAAGTTAGAAAATACTTTCTATTAAACAAATTCATAGTCATAGAGAGGCTTAGCAGCTTATCGACCCAGTTACTGAACAGGTGACATTTGTATTCAATGTTCTCTTCTGCACAGCTAAAATATATAAAGAAAAGGATTCAGAATGTACTTCTTTAAAAGGATATGGAATTTAAGCTGGATAGCCAAAAAACACACAAGAACCGATCTCCTGTTTTAGAACATACTCTAAAACACCACTGGTTTTATGTCAATAAGAAAACGGCAACTCTGTTTATAGAAAATAGGTAAAGAGGAAAGTCTTAGCAAAGTCTGATCCATGCCTGAAGAATGTAACAGAAAGTTTATAGAGATGGGTATCAAATATAGATTTTCTAATAAAAAGAAGGTAAATATATTCTAGAAAGCAATTTCGCAATATGTATTAAGATCTTTCAAATGATCCTCAACACAGTGCCAGTGAAAAAGCATACACAACTACAACAGTGCTAGTGAAGTGCTATCGTGGCAGAAGGAAGAGCTGCTTGACGGCAAATGGACTGCTCCTTGTATTTATCTAGATTCTGGACCAGGGGTCTGTCCACAAACTATACAGCCTGAAGGCCAAATCCAGCCCAACGCCTGTTTTTGTATGGCTCATTTTTAAATGGTTGGGGGAAAAAATTAAAAGACTGTTTCATAACATGTAAAAATGATATGAAATTCAAACTTCAATATCCATAAATAAAAATGTATTGGAACACAGCCACGCTCACCTGTTGGTGTATTGTCTATGGGAACTTCCAGGCTCCAACAGCAGAGGTGACGGATGGAGACTGAGGCAGTGTGGCACTCTCATCACTTTGCACCACTGCCTGGTGCACCACAAACTGCACTGACAGTTAGAACTTGAAAATGTTGCAAGTGTCACCAGTATTGCCATACCATGACATTAAAAAAAAAATAGGAGTAAATACACATCCATCCAAATAAAAAGAAGGCCCTGAACACCACACTTTTAAGGCACAGCGGGATGTAAATAATTTTGCTATCAAATTCCATGGTAAAGCATTATTTATTATGCAATGACACCATAGCTATGCTAGAAGAATACAACGTAAGCCAACATTTACAGACTAAGCTTTCTTCAATCCCCCCAATCCACAGAAAAGCAACGGTCATAAAACAAAAACAAAACACACGCAAAATTCTAAAATAGAATAGCTTATCGTTGCAGAATTTCTTCACCAAAACAAAAAATGAAATGAGACTGCAACCAAAGTGTTTTCAAAGTTTTTGTTAGACAAGCAAGGAATGCCATTTGCCAAGTGAGTTAGTAACTCATGTTTGATTGTAACCGCTGAAGAAATATGGCCAGAGAAAATAATCTTGTTTAAGACTATTGGCCTTCCAGTGATATCAGCTGCTCAGAGTTGAGGACACTGGGAACAACCATCAACTATCAATTAAGAAACACGGCAAATTAGTTCAGTGGTTTTCCTTGGCTTTTGCTGAGTTTATTACCACAATGCTCAGTTGTTGTTTACTTGGGGAAGCAATGCCAAGTTTGAAGTGACTGAGGAACCAGCCTGTGTGAACAGACCATGCGTAAGAGCTATGTGTGAGAATATTTTCAGAGAAGCTGAGAAAACGCTAAATGAGTACAACCTAAACTGGAATATGCTAGGCTGTGTTACAACTGACGGTGGTAAAAATGCGTGGAACAGAAAAGAGGTCACACATACAAAACGTGTGTAAGGGTTATTCACGGCATTACTCATGAGCATGGAACCTGTGGGAAACACAGGAATCTATCACGTGTTCCTGAACGAGTAGTGTCAACGATGAATTTAACACGCTCCTGTGTACTTGACCATCATCAGGTCACGAGTTTTTGTCAGAAACAAAAAGTGAAAATTCTGACACAGTTTGATGTCTTAGCAGTGCTAAAGTTTTACTGACATTTTTCTGAGCACAGGGACGGAACTGATTTCTTTTCCTGAACAAGAACTACCCTTAACCATTACTGTTGAACACTGAATGGTTTCAGAAATTAGCCTGAGGGCAGACTTGATGATTTCTGAATGAATTCAGTCTAAAATTACAAGGCAAAACGGCATTGTTGGTGAAACTTACACTCTGGTAGTCATTTCGACAGCTAGCATAGTTTTAATCAAAACAATGTCAAACTGCTTTATATACTTCCTTTGCTGTCAAAACAAGAATTGAGACTTCCATTCCCATGCAAATTCCCAGTGGACATAATATTTCTAAACTCTAACTACAGTTCCAACAGCATCTTTCAGACCCCTATGTAAGAGCAAAGGAAATTTCCATATTTCAAAATCCATTTATGCAAATAAAGAGCTTCTACCTAACCTTCAAGTGGTTAATCTGCAATGTAATGACACACTAAGAGGCAAACACTGAGAAGAATCTAACAGAATTCTGTAAGTATCTCTCAAGCAATGACTATGCTCAATAAAAATCATATGCTATGGCTGGCACGGTGGCTCACACCTGTAATCCCAGCACTTTGGAAGGCGGCCAAAGCAGGAGGATTGCTTGAGCCCAGGAGTTTAAAACCCGCCTAGGCAACATACTGAGACCCCATCTCTACAAAAAGTTAAAAAATTAGCTAGGTGTGGTGGCATGTGCCTGTAGTCCCAACTACTAGGGAGGCTGAGGTAGGAGGATCACCTGATCCCAGGGCTTGAGGCTGCAATGAGCTGTGATCCTGCCACTGCACTCCAGCCTGGGTGACAGAGCACGACCTTCTCCAAAAAATTAAAAAAAAAAAAAAAAACCATATGCTCATTTGGCAGTATCTGTGTGAAAATATATTTTTGAGGATGAAATGTGTAAAATCTCATTACAGATCAGAATTGAGGAACATTTGCAACTGATTTTGACAAAAAAAATGCTAAAATGTTGAATACCGATAAGCAAAATGTTATCCCTGCAAAAGAATCCAATTTTTTTTCACATTCCTAGCCACAAAAACTCGCACACAAGTTTACATTTTTAATCTCATCGATAAAAATTATTATATAAATACACACATAACGCCCTTGACTTCTTCCCTTGGCATGCAGTGCCTATAATATTATACTATCTGACCCTTTACGCATTTCTAGACCAATGATTCTTAATCCTGGTAGTAGTCTATCAGAATTACCTAATGTGCTTATTAAAACAGATTCCCAGGTCTCCAAACAAATCCACCCAATCAATTTCTTAGCAAGCTCCAAGAGAATTGATTGTGACGCAGTCAGACCTAGCATTACTTCAAATCTGGATATGTATTTTACTCAAAACTGGATTCCATTATTAATTTCATCTTTTAGGATTAATTATACAAAATCTGTTTTTAAAGTCTTCTAAAAATGCCAAGGTAAGAAATTTAGCTTAGTTTTATCTTACTGTAAAAGTGGGCTTGTTTTTTGTTTTCTCGAGACGGGGTCTCAACTTTGGTTATCCAGATTGGAGTAGTGGCACAAATGTCAGCACACTGTGGCCTTGACCTCCTGGGCTCAGGTGATTCTCCCACCTCAGCCTCCAGCATAGCTGGGATTACAGGCACTCGCTACCATGCCTGGCTAATTGTTTGTATTTTTAGTTGAGATGGGGTTTCAGTATGTTGCCCAGGGTGGTCTCAAACTCCTGGACTCAAGCAACCCACCCACCTCAGCCTCCGGGAGTGCTAGGATTACAAGCATGAGCCACCGCACCCAGCCGTAACAGTGGATTTCAAGCAGCATTTGCATTCTTCATAATTCACCATGTCTCACAAGAAAACATCAGGCCTTCTTTTGTGATATCTGAATCATAAACAATAAAATTAAGTCTACATATAGCTTCCTCCTTTAAAAAAACTTAGACAATTCTGACAAATTTTACTTCCTACTGTACTATAGCTCTAGCTGCCTACCTGTCTATACCCCTAGAGCCTATTTTCAAATGTTCACCATAGTCCACAGCTTTCAAGCTAACTCAGACTTTGTGGTTAAAAATTAATGGACCTGATACTCCAGATGTAACATTACTGAACGTGCTAAGAAGTGCAAATGGGAAAAGTTATCGTAAGTGCTACTTGTATTTTAGCAATAGGACCCTAAGGAACTTGAAACCTCACTTAAACTTACAAAATTAATTTGCTTCTATAATAGACACCTACACATTGCATGATAGGTAAATAAGCAATTAAAAATGCTTAATAAGCAGCACTCCCTGGCCAGGTTCTGTGGCTCAATGCCTGTAATCCCAGCACTTTGGGAGGCTAAGGTGGGAGGATGGCCTGAGCCCAGGAGTTTGAGACTCAGCCTAGGAAACAGAGAGAGATCTCATCTCTACAAAAAAAAAAATTAGCCAGGTGTGGTGGTGCACGCCTGTGGTCCCAGCTATTTGGGAGGCTGAGGTGGGAGGATCACTTGAGCCTAGGAGTTCAAGACTGCAGTGAGCCATAACTAAAAAGCAGCACTCTCCATCTTTTTATGTGGTAAACAGGTAAAAAACTGCACTATGATGAAAACAGCAGATAAGACACAACAAATAAAAATTATAAGTAATGTATAAGGTTTTAATTTTCAGAGTTAAAATGAGAGGCCTACCCTGCCAAACACAATTATCATTTTATATATTTGTTAATCGTCACTAAAAACCCAAAAACTATACAATTTTCTATATTTTATACTCCCAAAATAAGACCAAATCACTACTCTCCCCCAAAATAAAAAAACCCCGTAAGATAAAACAAAAATCACATCCAACCCTTAAACCTCAAATCCTTCAAATCAAGACTACACTATCCCTCTGAGTCAAGTCAGAGCCCAATACCAACATAATTGACAAATACAATCTATCACTTTATCATCTGATCCCCAAAGGGAGTGATGATCTATAAATACTTATCAGTATCAGGAAGCCATGACTAGAAAATACTCTATGGCTTAGATGTAAGACTTTGCATTAAAAACAAAAACAAAACAGTACTCATTTTCACAAAGCATAAGCCAGGTTTATACGGGCTATAAAACAAAGCCATTTCCAAAGTAAGTATAATTTTAAAAATCTGAAGCAGAGGAGGTTCATTAAAATACAGAACTTCTAGATCATATAAGATCTAATATAGCATGAACCCCCTTTTAAGAAAACTGCACGGAAAATGAGATCATAAGGAAACTCATCAAAATGTAACAGTGGTTATAAAGACATACACATGAACCTTTTCCTGGTATATATATATATATATATTTTTTTTTTTTTTTTTTGAGACAGAGTTCCGCTCTTGTTGCCCAGGCTCGGGTACAATGGCACAATCTCAGCTCACTGCAACCTCCACCTCCCAGGTTCAAGCGATTCTTCTGCCTCAGCCTTTCAAATAGCTGGGATTACAGGCATGAGTCACCGTGCCCAGCTAATTTTGTATTTTTAGTAGAGATAGGGTTTCTCCATGTTGGTCCGGCTGGTCTTGAACTCCCGGCCTCAGGTGATCCGCCTGCCTCGGCCTTCCAAAGTGTTGGGATTACAGGCGTGAGCCACCGCACCTGGCCTCTTTTTCCCAGCATATTCTTAAGGCTCACTATTTTCTGAAGCAGAAGGGAATAAATCATTTTATGAAAATCTAGTTTACTGACTTCCTAAGCATTTTTCTACAATTCTGATCTTAACACTAACGCTTTTATGTCCTCTCTTGCCTCAGAAATCCAAAGTGCACCTGTCTTTCTCAAATCATCCAGATCTATTTATACAGTAAAGCCAAATTCCCACCTCACACCCCTCCCCTGCCCCACCCCCCCCCCCTTTTTTTTTTAAAGAGATGGGTTTTCGCTTTGTATCCCAGGCTGGTCTCAAATTCCTGGGTTCAAGCAGTCCTCCTGCCTCAGCCTTCCGAGTAGCTGGGACTACAGGCGGACCACCACATCCAGCCACTGGGGACCCTTTAAAAAACTAAGAAAATCTTTTGCTTAAATTTCCATGGCGGTTTTATCAGTACCTCCTATGGCATGAGTCAGTTTCTACCTCATCGCAATCATCCGTGTACTTGTTTTATTTCCTTTTCTACGAACGATTGTTCCTGGGGACGGTTTTTGCTTTATTAGTCATTGTATCCCTCGTATTATTTGCATATAGCGTTAAATAATATATATGTTTGAAAAAAATGAGTATCACAGAATTGGACTCTTCTTGAAACTAGGAACACTGACATGCTAATTTCTCCTTTACAACAGAAGGCTTTCCTAAGAATGATGGGAGAGGCAAAAACAAAACCAAATATTCAAAACTTCTATCACAGTTAAGAAAACAATGCTGGGCGTGGTGGTTCATGCCCTTAATCCCAACACTTTGAGAGGCCAAGGTGGGCGGATCACTTGAGGCCAGGAGTTTGAGACCAGGCTGGCCAGCATGGTAAAATCCCATCTACTAAAAGTACAAACATTAGGCGGGCATGGTGATGGGTGCCTGTAGTCTCAGCTACTTGGGAGGCTGAGGCAGGATAACTGCTTGACCCAGGAGGCAGAGGTTGCAGTGAGTTGAGATCACGCCACTGCACTCCAGCCTGATAGAGTGAGACTGTCTCAAAAAAGACAAAGAAAAAGAAAAAGAAAAAAGAATACCACCTACCATATAAGGAAGAAAGTGGGGGAAAAAAAAAACCACTTCACAGGTGATTCTTAAGGTTGCTCATCACCTACTTGCAAGAACCACTGTAATTAGAATTTTCCTAAATGGTAGCAGTTGCCTCTTGAAGTAATTAGCTCACTGGTACTTAGGGCATTTCATGAAACACTTGAGCCTAAAAAGAAGACTATTTCATATATCATGAAAGGTATGACTCTAGATCACTTGTCTTGCTTCAACACTAGGATGATAGCACCACAACCTTAAGCAACTTTCAGGTCACCAAGAAAGATGAAAGTCAAGGAAAACAGATCAAACTATTTCTAATTCCTGTCTCCCTACTTCACTCTTCAGTTCCACAACACCTTCTTCTTCCAATCTGCAGCCACCTTTCCCCCCACATACACACCTTCCAGAGAGCTACAGCCTCTGCATGCAGTCTCTAGAATCTAGCCTTCGCCAACTAGGTGTAGTATTCCTTAAGAATACTACAGATTTTGTTTTTTAAAAAGGAGGCAAAAACAAAAAGAAAGAAAAAGAAAAAAAAAAAGAGGCAGAGTTACTGATATAATACTGAGAAGTTCACCTGAATGAGAAATGTTAAAGATGTTGGGAAAAACTTGGTAAACACTGAAGGATCAAGGATACTGTTCGGTTGTACTGCTGAGTTAAAAAGTATTTACCAAGAACTACCTAAAATAGGAGAAAGATAACAGTATCTGATAAAATGCTGAATTAGTTATGCAGTTAGCATGTCGTGTTTGAATTCTCCAGTTAGTCCCAACTATCTCCAATATAACTCCTACTTTTCCCTATGAAACAAGCTCCATGCTCATCTCCTCATGCTTCTGGAAAATTCTGTGCACATTCCTACCTCCTCTACCTAACACCATTTTCCCCACACACCTCTGCCTCCACCTCCACCTCCCCTTCTCCTTTTCTGGGGTTCTTACTATTATACAGGGAACAAAGACAAATTTTAAGTTGAAAGACAGCTTGGAGAACAAGTAACCTTATGCTCCATTTTACAGATGAGAAGCCTAAAGGTCAGGGAAGTTAGGTGGCTTAGCCAACAAAACTGTTCTAGTGGCAGAACCAAGAATTTAATATATCCTGATTCTTATTTTTCCCCTACCTCCACTGCAATTTCCCAATTCTTGGTAATCAGACACTTCACTCAGTATCTTTTGCACTTACAGTTTATACCACTCATGGCACTTCTTTATTTTTATATGTAGTCCTACATGTCAAATTTAGACTCCAAATCTCTTTGCTACACCTCCCTGTATCCTAGGATAGCAATTTTACCCTGTACCTAGCAATAGCTACATAAACATGTTGAATTTTTTGTATTATAACTTCCCCTTTAAGACATCCTGTTTCCATCTTACTATTTCTACAAATGTCAGAGTTGTTACAAGCATAATACATTGAACGGGAAGGTTTTTTTTTTAAAGGCAACTTTCTGCCACTAAATTCCACTTGTTTATAAATGTAAATGCTAAAGACAGAAAAAGAGATCAACTCAAATGTACATCGCAAAGATCTTCAGTGGCATAAAGTGCATGACTCTTTTCAATAAGTCTGAATGCTTTGAAGAGCACTGTAGGCAGAGGTTCGGGAAGATGCTAAGACAAAATGGGAAGCTCCTACTCCATGTAAGTAACCATTCAGTGTTAACATCAATCAAAAATACGTCCCATAAAAGAGAAATAAAGTATCCTGGTAGTTCATAGAGAATAATATAAAGATAGAATTTGGAAGGGGCAAAGATGATGACAAATCTTCCTAACTGCTTTTTCTCTGAGCAGATTTAGAAACTTTCAGAATATTCTTAATCCTGAAGTTTTAGCAGATCCAAATTCAAAGTAATGACCAAGTAGGGCTATTAACTACTCCAAGATTATATCTCCAGATGCTAGTGAAGAATCACAGATTATGCAGAATTTGAAAGGTTTTGTTTTTGTCATAGACAGTATATATTCTAATGATTAATATTGGGAATTTGACAAAGGTCAAATTCTGACAATGAGAATGTTAGGTAATAATATGCAACACACATGTAATTAACTTCATTTTACTGGATTTTATAGACTATAATGAAGATCACATTATAATGAAGGTCACACTGAAGTAGGCTATTCATAAGTTTGTTTGCTTCTAAAATAAAACATCATTGCTTAATCTTGTAAAATGTCCAGAATTTAATTGCAGGCCAATTAAGTATGTACCGTAAATGGCAGAAACTTCACTTTGAAAAAACCAAGTCAATTATGAAGAACTAAATAAATGGAATTAAAAAGTATCCAATTTTGGCTGGGTGTGGTGGCTCATGCCTATAATCTCAGCACTTTGGGAGGCAGAGGTGGGAGGACTGTTTGAGCCCAGGAGTTCAAGACCATCCTGGGCAACATAGCGAGACCCCATCTCAATTTTTTAAAAATGTATCCAATTTTTATGTGTTGAGATCTCTTTAGTTATGAGGCTAACATCATCTACATGTGTCTTTTAAAAGTAAACAGCTCAAAAAATATTGAAAGTAAAACAATCTATATTACCAAGATAATTAAGTAGAGTTTCTTCTGAAACCTAAGTATACATGTGATTCCGAAAATGAAAGTATAATTCAAAGTTAATACCCAGTTTTTCTTTATAGAGAACCAACCAAGTGCTATAAAGAGCAGGACATCTAAATTAAGTACTAGTATACACAGCCTACTACAGACCTAGGCTATATGATATGGCCTATTGCTTCTAGGCACAAACCTGTATAGCATGTTACTGTACTGAATAGAGTAGGCAACTGTAACACAATGGTAAGTATTCGTGTATCTAAACATAGAAAAGGTTCAGTAAAGATATAGTATGAAAGATTTTAAAATGCTACACCTGTATAGGGCAGCGCCCTTATAATCTTATGGGGCTACCATCTTATATGCAGTCAGTCGTTGACCAAAACATCTTCCTGGCACATGACTGTAAATGTCTGTGTTCTAAAATAGCTAAGCCCAATGGTTTAAAATGGTTTACACACTTCCCATGCATATGTTAAGTTCTTTGTTTTGTAAGTTTGAAATGTTTTGAACATTTCAAAGAGGAAAAAGAATCAAGGGATATGAGAGAAAACTGGAACTAAGTGTATTCATACTTAATCACAACTGTGAGGATCTTTATTAGCATAAGGTTTTTACATACCTATAATATGCCTTTAATTTCCATCAGAGTTATAATCCCAAAACAAATCCAGGTCAAAATGTTTTCTAAATATTCATTAGGCAGGATTCATTAAGCATATGATTGGGGAAAGCTATTCAATAGCAAAGTTATTACCTCGGTTTTAAAAAAGACCTAAGAGTTGGGCACGGCCGTGCACGCCTGTAATTCCAGCTACTCAGTAGGCTGAGGCAGGGGATCTATCGAGCCCAGGAGTTCTACACCAACCTGGGCAACATAGAGAGACTGTGTGTGTGTGTGTGTGTGTGTGTGTGTGTGTGTGTGTGTGTGTGTGTGTGTGTGTAAAAGAGACCTAGAATATAGGCTTTTATCAATAATTCAAATACGTATACAGTAATAATTTCAGTCCAAGTTCAATACAAGAGTAGGCTTATAATGGACTCTATTCAGAAGACTTTCCATCTAGCATGTACTTACAGAAAGTTTTCAGCAAGAATTAAATGTCAAACATAAACAGATACAAAATGGAAAACTCTGGGGTTAAGGCTGGTTAATCAACCAAGACTTTTCGATTCAATCCGAGGATATGGCTAGTAAAAAGACAGAAGGTAATATTTGTTACTACTTACACTCAATTTCCCATCCTATCTGTCCTTTCTCTACTGTCTTTCCACATATTAACATAAAAATATGAAATATAGCATGATATTGTTCTGCCCAGACTATTTACCTGAAATCTATTACATGCAATTCCTTAAAGACAGTAAATACAAAACCAGGCCTGGTTATATTTTAAGTTTATTCACAGCTTTGAAAACGATTTTAAAGTTAAAAAATCTTGGAACCATCTTATTTCAAACATTTGAAAAATATACTACCTCGAAGGCCTTCCCAGTCCAGAGGCTGGCTTACATACAGCCTACAAAACTCTCCTCCTGGTTCTCAGAGCTTACCATGGACCAGTTTCACTTCTTTTATTTAATTTAATATTTAATTAAATTATTTAATTTCCAACATTCTCATTTTGCCTGGTTGTCACAAGGGACCTATTCTACTGGTTTTTATGTTGATATTGCCTTTTTTGCCCCATGGCTTTCTCTATGACTTCATTTTTCTCTGGAAAAAAAACACAGTACTAGGCTGGGCGCAGCAGCTCATGTCTGTAATCCCAGCATTTTGGGAGGCTGAGGCGGGTGGATCACCTGAGGTCAGGAGTTCCACACTAGCCTGGCCAACTTGATGAGACCCCATCTCTACTCAAAATGCAAAAATTAGCCGGGTGTGGTGGCTGGTGCCTGTAATCCCAGCTACTCGGGAGGCTAAGGCAGAAGAATTGCTTGAAACCAGGAGGCAGAGGTTGCAGTGAGCCAAGATCGTGCCACTGCACTCCAGCCTGGGCAACAGAGCGAGACTCCATCTTAAAAAACAAAACAAAACAAAACAAATCCACAGTACTTGATATGATGCATAGCATATGTTTTCAACAAGGGTAATACTGTCATCGTTATCATTAGAGCATAGTTAGGCTGGGCACACTGGCTGACATCTGTAATCCCAATGCTTTAGGAGGCCAAGGTGGGAGGATCACTTGAACCCAGGAGTTCGAGACCAGCCTGAGCAAAAGAGCAAGACACCATCTCTAAATAAAGAGAAGAAATCAGCTGGGTGTGGGTGTGTGGTAGACCTGTAGTCCAGCTACTAGGAGGCTGAAGCAGAAGGATTACTTGAGCCCAGATGTGCAAGGCCATAGTGTGCTATGACTGCACCACTGCACTCCAGCCTGGGTGACAAAATGAGACCCTGCCTTTAAAAAAATAATTTTAAAAAATTACAGCATACTTAAAGTACCACCCGTCATGCCTTTCTGTTTAGTTCAGGAGGAGTAAAATGTTTAGTTCACGAGGAACAAAACTTATAGCCAACAAGCCATTTTCCTTTGCTGTGTAGATACATAAAAATTAAGCAGACTCCAAGTGAATACACAGTTCCAAATTTTTTGCCAGCAACTTCTATGTTTATCAGTTAAAATTTCCAAAAGAGGCCAGGCTTGGTGGCTCATGCCTGTAATCCCAACACTTCGGGAGGCCGGGGTGGGTGGGTCACAAGGTCAGGAGTTTGAGACCAGCCTGGACCATATGGTGAAACCCCATCTCTACTAAAAATACAAAAATTAGCTGGGCGTGGTGGCGGGTGCATGTAGTCCCAGCTACTCGGGAGACTGAGGCAGGAGAATCACTTGAACCCCGGAGGCGGAGGTTGCAGTGAGCCGGATCACCCCGCGCACTCTAGCCTGGGCCACAGAGCAGGACTCTGTCTCAAAAAAAAAAAAAAAAATTCCAAAAGAACTAAAATTAGTTACATCATAAATCATCCCAATATTTGAAAATTTCTTTTTCAAATTAAGTATCTTTTCAGACCAATGTAAGACAGTCTACAATAGCATGAGTAGAATACTACCTTTATCTCATTAAGTTATTTCAATGTTTTCTTGCATATACGCTACAAAAATAAATTACTGCACATGAAATAAGTTTTTTTTGGAAAGAACTTATTACCTTATTCTAGAAACTGACTTTTTCTTGTTGCTGATCACAAATTAATAATTTCCTCTTTATATCAAGTTTTTGTGTTGGCTTTATCACCAAAATAATTTAAGGCTAATAATCTTTTTTTTTTTTAATTTTGCGATGGAGTCTTGTTCTGTTGCCCAGGCTGGAGTGCAGTGGTGCTATCTCAGTTCATTGCAAGCTCTGCCTCCCAGGTTCATGCCATTCTCCTGCCTCAGCCTGTGGAGTAGCTGGGACTACAGACGCCCGCCACCATGCCTGGCTGATTTTTTGTATTTTTAGTAGAGACAGGGTTTCACTGTGTTAGCCAGGATGGTCTCGATCTCCTGACCTTGTGGTCCTCCCGCCTTGGCCTCCCAAAGTGCTGGAATTACAGGTGTGAGCCACCATGCCTGGCCCAAGGCTAATAATCTTAATAATCCAAGTGTTCTAGGAGTATTTCCACACTCCTATCAAATGTTAACACAAATGTACAATGCAGTTTCGTAATTCTCCTACTACAGAAGTCACAAAAAAAGGACCTTACTAAAATGCTTCATCATGGAGAAACAGAGAAAAATGTTATAGTTGTATGTTCAGTATTTATTTTATTTTATTTTTTTGAGACGGAGTTTTGCTCTTGTTGCCCAGGCTGGAGTACAACGGCACGATCTTGGCTCACTGCAACCTCCGCCTTCCCTGGTTCTAGTGATTCTCCTGCCTCAGCCTCCTGAGCACCTGGGATTACAGGCATGCACCACCACGCCCAGCTAATTTTGTATTTTTAGTAGAAATGGGGTTTCTCCATGTTTGTCAGGCTGGTCTCCCAACTCCTGACTTCAGGTGATCGGCCCGCCTTGGCCTCCCAAAGTGCTGGGTTTACAGGTATGAGCCACGGTACTTAACAAAATTAAGTACAAATTGTAAATGTGAGAAAGGAGTTTAATACTGCACAAATGGGTCAGCTCTGATATTATATACATTGCTGATCAATCAGGTAGCAACATGGTCATATTAAAGCCGTATTTGTTCCATGTTACCATTTAGCACCACTATCTTCTGGTAGCTAAAAAAATACATATATATACAGGGAAGAATTTTCCATTTAAATAAGAAATCCACATCTATTTCTAAAAAATGCCTTGCTGTTCCTCTAAGAAAATCACCTCCTCCAGGAAATGCTAATGTTGCAACATTAAATTAACAGGATATAAAGTTGTACAGAAAGTACAAACAAGCTTATCTCAACAACCAATATTGTATTCAAATACTGGAAGGAAATACACCAAAATGTCAGCGGAGATGTCCTGAGGTGGTAGGACAGTGGCTAGCTGGATATTTTACAAGAAACCATGTCGTTTTAAAATTTTAAACTTAAAAAAAAAAAAAGCTAATTTAGGTTCTGGAGCCTGTAAGTCATTCCCTCAGAACAGACAAACCACTTTCCTACTCTTGAGTTTTCACATAATGATAACAAAGCTTCAGAGTTCTAAGCCTTGAAAAATCCCTCAAGGTTAAAATACCTTTTTGAAAAGGGCCAATCATATATAATCCCATCAGCATAGCAAGAAATATTTAGCTTTGTCAGAACTAGAACCCTTCACTGTAAAAAAATTTTTTTTGATTCCCAAAAAGAAATGACTTCAATTATTAAAAAGAAAAAAAGAATATGCTGCTTTCCAACACAGGACATACTTCCCAAATGCAGTTTCAATTCCCCTAGTATCTAAACAGAAGGGCCTATAAGAGCGCTTCATAATACCCTGAAGTCCTCGTGAATGTACTCCAGATGGAAAATTCTGCTCTGTGATGGTGTGCTAAAAAATACCCTATAAGTCAAACATTACACAATAATCAACACTAATTAATAAAGTAATTCTATGCATATGATCACAAAACAGGTGCAAGGAAAACCCAGATGACTTTATTCCCAGTTTAGAGTTCAATCATTATCCCAACCAAACTCTCTCCAGCAGAAAATTTCCACACAGCCTATAAGGAGCACTAAATACCTTCCCATCCTTATTCTTCAACCAGTCAGGCAGCAAAGCAGTTCAACTTCTAAATATTTTCAAAAGCTGATGAATGTGAAAATTAGCTCAACATGTATAATGGCACATCAGCTCCTGTTTCTAAGTCCCGATCTGGTTAATTTTGTTACTAAGGAAGCAATAAAGCAAGGCAGCGGAGTATCAGACTTGAGCTTTGGAACCCTACAACCCGGAGTCTGAATCTTGGCTCTATCACTAAAACTAGCTGGGCCAGGCACGGTGGCTCACACCTGTAATCCCAGCACTTTGGGAGACCAAGACGGGTGGACTGTTTGAGGCCAGGAGTTCGAGACTAGCCTGGCCAACATGGCAAAACCCCGTCTCTATTAAAACTACAAAAATTAGGTGGGTGTTGTGGTGCATGCCTGTAGTCCTAGCTACTCAGGAAGCTGAGGCGTAAGAATCGCTTGAATCTGGCAGGCAGAGGTTGGAGTGAGCGTACATCGTGCCACTGCACTCCAGCCTGGGTGAAAGAGTGGGACTCTGTCCCAAATAAATAAATAAATATATAAATAAATAAATAAAACTAGCTGTGACGTTAACCTCTATGTGTCCTTCACCTGTGTGGCCCTATGCTCTATATACAACATGAACAGAACTCGACTACATGCTCTCTTAGGTATTTTTTTGGTTAATAAAGAGTAATTCTGCACACTCTTGGCAGAACAGCTGCAAAAGTGCAGTATATGATCGCATTGACCATTTCATTTGCTCCCCACTAGATTGGGAGCCCCCATTAAGGCAGCCAGACAGGCAGTTCACTTGGGTTGCTAGGGCCTAGTCTGGGCCAAGAACATACCAGGGGCAGGTATTCAGCACATGTTTGCTGAAGAATGAATGAGTGCCATGTATATAACTGATCAGGTTATTACCCTAAATTGGAAATGATCATAAATAAAATAATCAAGTACAAAGTGAAAAACTCTTCTGTATTTGCCTGACCTAACAGATTAACAATCTTATGAATATTTAATACTTCTGAGATTGTAATTCAAATAAACTGGTTAATATAAATACAATGTCCTGTCAAACTTTAAAAAGATCAGAAAAACCACAACTTACTAAGCCAGAGGGTTGAAAGTACCGTAAAAGGGACAAGGGAACAGTCTGCTTGACTTCAATTGAATCTTCTCCACTTCCTCGCCTCTCTCTCCTTTTAAGTCCTTCTAGGCTGGCATGTCCCTCAGCAGGGCACCTGCTGCCAGTCAGCATATGCAACTTTCCTGTGCCAAACATCAATGCACATGTCATTCTTCCTAGACCTCTCACCAGCACAGGACACTGCTAACCACTTTTTTCTTCTTGAAACACTTTCCTGGCTTCCATGACATGACATGTTCCTAAATTTCTCCTACCTTTCTGGCCATTTCTGCTAGGATCTCCTCCTCTGAACATTCTCAAAAGATGTGGAGGTTTCTCAAGACTCTACTGTCAGACTGAGTACGGTGGCTCACGCTTGTAATCCCAACACATTGGGAGGCCAAGACAGGCAGATTGCTCGAGCCCAGGAGTTCAAGATCAGCCTAGGCAACATGGCGAGATCCGGCCTCTACTAAAATGAAAAGAAGACTCTACCATGAGCCCTCATCTCTTTTTACACCCTTTCCCTGAGTAATCATATAAGAAAAATTATACTCAGTAATTGTTTCACAGACTTCAAACACCTCCTAGATACAAACACCTCCTGAATTTCTATCTCTAGCCCCAAACTGTTCTGGATTCAAGACTCATGTATCAAGCTGTCTACCTGGTTATCTCCACCCAGATATCTCACAGAGATCTCAACCTAGTACTTAAGCTCGTTGACTTCTGATGGGGTTATGCCCCAACAAACCCATCACTTAAGATGAAAACATCCACAAGGTCAGGAGTTCGAGACCAGCCTGGCCAATATGGGAAAACCCCGTCTCTACCAAAAATACAAAAATTCACCGGGCCTGGTGGCATGCACCTGTAATCTCAGTTACTTGGGAGGCTGAGGTAGGAGAACCGTTTGAAGCAGGTAGGCAGAGGTTGCAGTGAGCCGAGATTGCGCCATTGCACTCCAGCCTGGGTGACAGAGCGAGACACCATCTCAAAAAAAAAAAAAAAGAAAAGAAACCCATTTATTTTTAGAGACAGGGTCTCGCTTTGTCACCCAGGCTTGAGTCACAGTGGCATAATCATGGCTCACTGCAGCCTCAACCTCCTGGGCTCAAGGGATCCTCCCACCTCAGCTGTGAGTAGCTGGGATCACATGCATATACCACCATATACCCAACTTTTTTTTGTAATTTTAGTAGAGACGGTGTCAGGCGGGGGCAGTTCTCACCATGTTGGTGAGGCTGGTCTCGAGTTCTTGAGTTCAAGCAACCTCCCCACCTCGGCCTCCCAATGTGTTGGGATTACAGGCGTGAGCCACCGTGCCTGGCCCAAAAATACATTTAATATATCTAACCCACCAAGCATCACAGCTTAGCCTAACCTCCCTTAAACATGCTCGGAACACTCACATCAGCTGATGGCTGGGCAAAATCATCTAGCACAAAGCTTATTTTATAATAAAGTGTTGAATATCTCACAACGTTTACTGAATACTATACCGAAAGTGAAAAACATAATGGTTGTGTGGGTACCTGAAGTACAGTTTATACTAAATGTGTGTTGCATTTGCACCACCATAAAGTAAAACAAAATCATAAGTCAAACCACAGTAAATCAGGGACTGCCTGTAGCCCAAACTAAACTCTTAATCATCCCCCTCAAATATCATTCTCCCATGATCCTGTGATTTGAGTAAATAGCACCAATATCCACCTAGTTGATAAAACCAGAAACTTGAGTCACTCTTAATATATGCCTTTCTCCCCTACCCCACATCCAATCTATCAGATTCCAATGATTTTCCCTACAAAGTATATCCTGAATCCATTTTCTTCTCTTATCTCTATGGCCACCACCTGACAACAAGCTGCTTGCTCTGCAACAGTCTCCTAACTCTGGAACTGGTTAGAACCAAAAACAGTACCTGGTGCAAAGGCTCTCCCTCACTCCCCTCTAATTTCCACACAGCAGCCTGAGTGATCCTGCTTAAAATCCTTCGGTGGCTTCCCAAGGCAGAGAAACCTCAAACTCCTCAACATGGGCTACAAGGCCTGGCAGTCACAGGCTGCTGCCTGCCTCCTCCACCTCAGTTCTCCCTCACTTGCTCCTCCCTCCTGGCCTGGATCACGTTTTCTGACCGGCAGTAAGTTTTTTTCCAACTGTGCAGACGGTGCTCATTCTGCCTGGAGCATTCTTCCCCCTCCTTTCCTGGAGGACTTTCTCATCCATGGGATCTTCACCTAAATGTTGCCTCCTCAGACTATCCTCCTAGTCTCTCATTGTTTCTTTTCCTTCAGAGCATTTACCACGTGTGTAATTACATATTTGTGTGCATATTTCATTACTCTGACTAGCATCTAAGATCAATGCAGAGATTACTTTCATTTGGTTCATTAGCAAACACCTAGCCCACAAAAAGGTAACTGACTCATTTATAGGTGTTCAGTAACATGTGACTGCATGGCTGCTGAAAGCTAACAGTGAACTGTTACCAGACCTGTTTCAGAATAACACATTTCCTGTAATTCACTACCTAGGGCTTTCTTGTCCTCATCACTTTTTACATTCGCTATTTACTTTCCATATAGAATAAACTATAATTACATACAAAAATATCACATGAACATATTCTTATCAGAAAAAGTGTTTCTACAAAATGAAGCTTAATAAAATACTCTTTTTCAAAAAAAAAAAAGATATATTTAAGGCCAACTGTGCAAAATACTATACAACAAGGGGAACCTTGGTTCTCTTACTAAACTATTAAACTATAGCACCAACTTTAAAATTGGTTGCAACATTTAATCATAACATACCATAATTGGAAAAGTCAAGACAAAATGGAAGCAAGTATAATTCTCCTTGTTCTAGTCTAGAGCTGAAATGTATATTATCTTTATGGCAACAGTTTAAAGTCCCTACCATGTTTGAAGCTGTGGCAAATAGTTTAACAGTAAATGTGGCAAGCTGGTAACAGTTAAAAATAGCAAATCATTTGTATTACAATATTTTTAACTGAATTGGATAAATCATATTTTCTTTTTAAAATTTGCAATTAGGATAAACAGTATTTGCAACTTTGTAAACATACAGTATTATTCAGGGTTTGTTTGTTGTTTTTGAGAAACAGTCTTGCTCTGTCACCAGGCTAGAGAGCCGTGGCGCGACCTCCGCTCACTGCAACCTCCGACTCCCTGGTTCAAGCCTCAGCCTCCCTGAGCTGGGATTACAAAGCACATGCCACCATGTCCAGCTAATTTTTGTGTTTTTAGTACAGACGGGTTTCACCCTGTTGGCCAGGATGGTCTCGCTCTCCTGACATTGTGATCTGCCTGCCTTGGCCTCCCAAAGTGCTGGGATTACAGGCATGAGCCACCCCACCTAGCCAATAATTTAGGTTTTTAAAAACCCATTAAAAATTTAGAGACCATCTTAATAGTTGAATAGCAACTTTATCTTTCTCAAGTATACTCCTGTACATTCTCTCATGTGTTAGGCTTACTGTAGCAGAGCTGGCCAGGCAATAACTTGTGAGCAACTCTCTAGCAACATGGAAATTCTGGGGCAGCTGCTCATTGCTAGTAGCTTCCATAAATGTTCCTTTTATTTAATATCAATGAAAAGACACAAGCACATTTCACATCATGATGCTTAAATAAAAATCACAAGATGATATATCTGATTTTCTATATAATTTCTGAGCCAATTCATCCTATTTAGCAGAAAAAAAATTTTTTAAAGTTACCCAGAGACTAAGAAAACAGTAACCAAGATGTTGAAAAGGAAAGTGAAAGTCTCTCACCCCAATTATTCATTATTTCAGCTCTTTTTCTTTAACCTTTCCAGAAGAGTTTAAAGAGAAAAGAAATGGCCTATTTACAAGCTAAATATAGCTGCCTTGGCTCAAAGAACCCAATGGCATTGTTTTATGATTTTTGGGGAGAGGGAGGTGGTATAGAAGAGTTTTGTTTTTAAATGCTAAATTCAATATTTTTTTCTTTGAGAGGAGCAAATTTGAAATTTGCTAATTTTGCTCCCTGAGAAAAAGTAGATATCCTCCAGACTAACTTTTTAGTTGGTTTTTATACAAAATAGAAGTGCTGAGATCTCACAAAAAACATGGAATCTAAAAAAAAAAAAAAAAAAATTCTGTATTTTGTGAACATATGAATTTTTTTACCTTGGAAATGAAGTCACAGGGCAGAGAAATGACAGAAAGGGAAAGAGTATGTCTGTGTGTGCATGTGGAAGAGGTGTGAGGAGCGCCTCAGAGACAAAGGTGAAGGAAGAGGGGACGAAAGCAGCACATTCAGTGGGAGTGGTGAGCACTTTGCACCTGAGCCACTGGTTATCTCCCCATGCCTCCAGCAGGAAGATAAATGACTTGTCTCACTCTGGTACATCTGAGGCATTTCAGGAACACATTCTCCAAACAATCAAATAATTCTGGCTACAAATCTCATCGTGATAATGAGAAGGATCAATACTGGTTAGTTTCACCAACCATCTATATAACAGTCTATTATTTTCAAATGACATTTGATTCTTTAGAGTTGTATGTTTTTACATTTACAAAGACACACAAGGACTAGCCATAAAAATATAGACCTATTGTTTGTAAAATGTTTTCACTTGTTTAAAAAGGCACTGTGAAAAAATGAAGAACCAGCCAGCTGTGGTGGCCTGTAATCCCCTCACTTAGGGAGGCCAAAGCAGGTAGGTAACCTGAGGTCAGGAATTCAAGACCAGCATGACCAAAATGGAGAAACCCTGTCTCTACTAAAAATACAAAATTAGCCAGGCATGGTGGCACATGCCTGTAATCCCAGCTACTCGGGAGCCTGAGGCAGGAGAATTGCTTGAACCCGGGAGGCAGAGGTTGCCGTGAGCCAAGATCGCGCCACTACACTCCAGTCTGGGTAACAAGAGTGAAACTCCATCTCAAAAAAAAAAAAAAAAACGAAGAACCACATCATAAGTTTTTGATCTAAAACTCAAGCACAGCGGTATCACTAGGCAACAAGAACTAACATAACAAGGTGGCCAGGCGCAGTAAAGCCGATAATCCCAACACTTTGGGAGGCCGAGGTGGGCAAATCAATTGAGGTCAGGAGTTCCAGACCAGCCTGGCCAACACAGTGAAACCCCATCTCTACTAAAAATACAAAAATTAGCCAGGCATGGTGGCGCGGGCCTGTAGTCCCAGCTACTTGGGAGGCCAAGGCAGGAGAATCACTTGAATCTGGGAGAAGGAGGTTGCAGTGAGCCAAGACTACACCACTGCACTCCAGCCTGGGCAACAGAGCGAGACTCCATCTCAAAAAAAAAAAAAGAACAAATGTAACAAGGAAAACCTCAAATCTCTTTTCAACATGTGGTCCTACAGACAACATACAATCTAGTAAGAAAACACAAGTAATATATTCTACATTATTCAGAATTTTTTATATTGGTAATCAGGTTTAGAGAGTAAATCAAAGTTTACAGTGCTTTATTTTTCTATGAAGCTACTTAGGTGCATAAAGACCATTAGTATATTAATAATGTTAATAATATGGTTAATACAATATAGGTACTGTGGGGCTTTACATGGGTGATCTCATGTCCTCATCACAATAATAATAGTAGGCCCCTAATAATAGATCATCCTCATTTTACAGTTGCAGAATTAGAAATTCAGAGGCCGAGGGACTTGCCTGAGCTCACACAGTGAGTGGCAGCCAGAACAGGAACTCTGGCTGCTGCCTTACTCCACGTTATCCCACAGCACAGCACAAAACCAAATCCAATCTTAAGGCCATCACATGAAACCAAATGTAAAAATGTTTTGCAATATATAAAATCATTAAGTTTGAACATGTTTATTACTTTTTTTTTTTTTGAGACAAGGTCTTGCTGTGTCTTTCAGGCTGGAGTGCAGCCGTGCAAATCTTAGGTCACTGCAACTCTGCCTCCCAGGCTCAAGTGGTCCTCTTGTTTCAGACCCCCGAGTAGCTGGGACCACAGGTGTGCACCACCATGCTGGACTAATTTTTGTGTTATTTTGTAGATAGAGACAGGGTTTTGGCATGTTGCCCAGGCTGGTCTCAAACTTCTGGACTCAAGCAATCTGCTCACCTCAGCCTCCCAAAGTGCTGAGATTACAGATGTGAGCCACTACGCTTCAACAAAATATGTTTATTTTTTAATTTGTATGGAAGATAAAAGCTTATAAAAAGTCACAGCACAACCAAGCACAGAGATTGTACTACTTAGATTAAAAAACAAAAATATCTATAGGCCAGGATTGATAAAAAATGAAAACAAGAACAAAAAACAAACAAAAATCAACAAAGACTTCCACTGAAGTATTCTGGATCTACTGCAGAGTAGATGGGGATGAAAAAGTTTACCCACTGAAGGGATTTAAAAATCCTTTCGAGGCTGGGCACACTGGCTCACGCCTGAAATCCCCCCACTTTAGGAGGCCAAGATGGGAGGATCATTTGAGGCCAGGGAAAGGCCACCCTGGTCAACATAGTGAGACCTTGTTTCTGAAAATAACAAAAAAACTAGCCGAGTGTGGTAGTATGTGCCGGTAATCTCAACTACTCAGGAGACTGAGGTGGGAAGATTGCTTGAGCTGGGGAGGTCAAGGCTACATACAGTAAGCCATGGCTGTGCCACTGCACACAGGCCTGGGGAACAGAGCAAGACCCTGTGTCAAAAAGTAGAAAAAGAAAAACTACTTTCAACTCATTTTGCCAAAAGAAGAGTGATTACATTTGGAAGATTAAGATAAACAGCTACCATCAACCCAACAGATCAGTACTTTGGCCAAGTGCACTCAAGTTCAGTTTCCAAAACAAAACTATTTTCTTGATCCATATCAGCTCATTCTATGCTCTGCTAATGTGGCCATAACAAGTTCTTTTGAATAAAAGGCATCTTGCAAACAAGATAGGTTCACAATATAGTCAAAGGTGAATACTACATAGCTAGGGAAAAACGAAATACTTTCAAGCAGGGAAATAAAAATCACTTCTAATTTCCAGAAATACACACTTAAAAAAAAAAAAATAGGTCACTTTTAACTGGAACAAAAATTTGTGACAAGCCAGGCATGGTGGTGACTCACGCCTGTAGTCCCAGCACTTTGGGAGGCCGAGGTGGGAGAATTAATTGAACCCAGGAATTCAAGACCAGCCTGGGCAACCTGGCAAAACCCCATCTCCTAAAAAAAGGAAAAAGAAGAAAAAATTTTGTGACAAATTGCAGTCTCAAGTGCTCATAGGCAGTATGAAAACTGTGACATGATTACATGGGAAGCATTTCAAAGGAGTTCACAAAAAGTTAACAATAGGCCAGGCGTGGTGGCTCACGCCTGTAATCCCAACACTTTGGGAGGCTAAGGCGGGCAGATCACTTGAGGTCAGGAGTTCGAGAACAGCCTGGCCAACATGGTGAAACCCTGTCTCTACTAAAAATACAAAAAATAGCCAGGCATGGTGGCCCATACCTGTAATCCCAGCTACTCGGGAGGCTGAGGCAGGAGAATTGCTTGAGCCTGGGAGGTGGAGGTTTCAGTGAGCCACGATCATGCCACTGCACTCCAATGCAGGCAACAGAGTGAGACTCCATCTCAAAAAAAAAAAAATGTTATGGTGTCCTCTTTTCTAAAACAAACTCAAATCTGACCAATTACATATAAGACAGGCACTAATTTCCAAATGGCAATATCCTAGAAAAAGGTTGGCAATCTCTTTCAGCTAACTGGTTGCCACTAAACTTCTATTTTTCAGAATACATTAAAAACTGTGTTCAGACAGGCACGGTGGCTCATGCCTGTAATCCCAGCACTTTGGGAGGCTGAGACATGCAGATCACCTGAGGTCAGGAATTCGAGACCAACCTGGCCAACACGGTGAAACCCCATCTCTACTAAAAATACAAAAATTAGCTGGGTGTGGTGGTGCACACCTGTAGTCCCAATTAATCAGGAGGCTGGGTCAGGGCTTGAACCTGGGAATTGGAAGATGCAATGAGCTGGGATCATGCCACTGCACTCCAGCCTGGGCAACACAGCAAGGCTCTGTCTGGGGAAAAAAAAAAAAAAAAAAAAAAAACACCTGTGTCCGCTGATGAAACATCAGTTGAGAATCACTATTACAGTTAGTTTTCAAGGAGGTAAAGATTCAAACTGAACCTTTACCAAGCTGAATAGTGATTAGGATAAAATGTACCATTCAGAGTTAGTAAATTTAGTATTAAACATCGCTTAAGATTACTTATATCATTACTATAATAAAGAAGAAATGGTACAAGAATATTAGGAAAGTTCAGGATATAAAAATACTCTTAAATAAAACCTTACACGCACTTAAATAATGTGCTAGAATAGGGGAGTGTTAATTATTTGTATGTATGGGTGGTGGTCAGAAGAAGTTGGGAATGAAAGACAAGAAGAATGCTCCACAGATGCCATGTCCAAGTGTCAGTAAAATGGTTTGGTGGCCAGAGCTGTGGACTAGGAGTCAGCAGATTGGGACTGCAGTGTCTATTCTATTATTATTTACTAGGTCTGTGAATTGAAGCATCTCAAGGAATCTTTCTGAGTCTCCATTTTTTAATCTGTGAAATGGGCATAACAGTATATCTTGTTTTGCTCTTTTTTTGGGGGACCTGACACTCCAGGATTCTGTCTCCTTTTTATTTTATTTTTTTTATTTTTTTTTTTTTTTTTTTTTTTTTTTTTGAGACAGAGTCTTGCTGTGTCGCCCAGGCTGGAGTGCAGTGGCGCGATCTCGGCTCACTGCAAGCTCCGCCTCCCGGGTTCCCGCCATTCTCCCGCCTCAGCCTCCGAGTAGCTGGGACTACAGGCGCCCGCCACCTCGCCCGGCTAGTTTTTTATATTTTTACTAGAGATGGGGTTTCACCGTGTTAGCCAGGAGGGTCTCGATCTCCTGACCTCGTGATCCACCCGCCTCGGCCTCCCAAAGTGCTGGGATTACAGGCTTGAGCCACCGCGCCCGGCCCCTCTGTCTCCTTTTTAAATATAGGACTATATGATCATGAATGTGATAGGGCTTTGAAAAGCGCAAAGCAAATGTTATAAAACATAAGGTATTAAACAGTTATTATATTAAACAATTATTATAATTATCAGCACTATGAATTTTATTTTTATTTATTTTTGAGACAGGATCTCACTGTCGGCCAGGCTGGAGTGCAGTGGTGCAATCATAGCTCACTGCAACCTCAAATTCCTGGGCTCAAGTGATCTCCTTCTCTCAACCTCCCAAGTAGGTGGGACTACAGGCACGTGCCACTGCGCCTGGCTAATTTTTAGAATTATTCGTAGAGACAGGATCTTGCTATGTTGGCCAGGCTGTTCTGGAATTCTTGGCCTCAAGCAATTCTCAGCCTGAATTAAGTTTCTGAAGAAAGAAACTGGCACCTGTTTTGGGCTAACAGGACTGGACACCCCAACTCGCTTGGCTGCTGCATATCTGTGAAAGATGAGCAGGGAACATTCAATCCGAGGAGTCCTTTGGTCATTATGCTTTTCTTTAAAGTAAGCTCACAAACCTTTTTCCTGGGTTAGGTTCACACTCTAGGCAAAGAGTTCTGAAACTAAAGTCTACTTTTCATAACAAAACTATTTACTTGTTCCACCTCTTAGTTGTTTAATAAACATTTTCAGAGAATCATAAATTACTGTGCCACTAGCTTTGTTTAGCAATAAAAGGTAATATAGAAAGCAGCAAGTATTTTCCAATTCCCCTTTAGGACCAAGAACCCAGACATCCTACAGCCTGACAAGTTTTCACCCAAAAAAATGCAAACATGAAAATTTCAACATAATAGAATACATCAAATGATATCACCTATGTGTGCATGCACACACACCTCACAGTTGTATTAAAACTATAAGTGTACACTTAAAGGAACTGACGGAAATTTAAAAAAAGAAATTAAAAAGAAAAAAAAAACCTTTGTGTTTAACGTAAATAAACATAAAGCTCCGGGTTTACAAGATTTGGATAAAATGTAACCACTCTGACATCTGATCAATGTCATCACAAGGAAATTAAACTCAATTTTAAAATCTCTACTATCTCTGGCTGGGTGAGGTGGCTCACTACTGTAATCCCAGCACTTTAGGAGGCTGAGACAGGAGGAACACTTGAGTTCTAAGGTTACAGGGAACTATGATCACACCACTTGCACTTCAGCCTGTTTAACAGAGTGAGACTCTGTCTCTAAAAACTATTAATAAAGTAAGATAAAAACCTCTTCTATCTCTAATGTTATATATAATCTTTATTTTATATGGGATGAAACATTTAACACTAACCCTAGAACCAAAAGATACCCAATAGGTTTTTAGCAACTCAAAGTCCTTGCTTCACTACACTTATAGAGAAAATGGACCAATCATCTAAAAGAAACATAATATTTTACAACTGAAAGTAGCAATTCTTTACTATTTAAAGCAAATCCAAATTCGCATTAATTTATAAATAAATGACTCTGATTCTTTTTTTTTTAAGGGGGGGCTGTCCTCACTATGTTGCCCACATTGGACTTGAATTCTTGAGCTCAAGCAATCCTCCTGCCTCTCCAGTAGCTGGGACTACAGGAGCTTCAAATGACTCTCGATTGTATTATATTTCAAACACACGCTGCAGTGCAAATACATTTTTTAAAAAATTAGCTGAAACTGAAGTTTCTAGAATACTTAGTTGGACCTCAGCTTTTTACATGCCAGTCATGGAGCTAAATGGTTACCTTGTCACACAGATTGAGTGAGTAAATCTCTGTGTTAATGAATACACTACCTTATGGGCTTCAAGAAGAATAACATCAGGCACAAAAAAGAAAAGAATTAAGTCTAACTGAAGGTACCATGATTAGCAAAAACAGTTTGGTTTCAGGAATTGCAAAGACAGACTGGCCATTACAGGAAGCTGTATTAATGCTGACAATGTTAAATTGTTTACAGAAAGTAGGAAGCTGTGGGATGTTCCTCCCACTGTCACACACTCTGTCCAGTCCTACGTAACCAGTGTTGCTTATACTTCTCAATAAGCGAATACAAATTAAACAAAAAAATTAGTTGGAAATGACTCCTAGCCATTTTGTTAGTTTTCATCTATATCTCCAATTGTATCATCCAGCCAACCCCTGACTCCCATCTCTTTATTCATCTGAGTTACCAAACTATCTAGTTATCGTCACATGAGAAGGTTTCCTAAAACAGGGTAACTCAAAAGTGCAGTGGCAGGCATACTGAACGTACAGCCGAAGTAGAGTATTTTAAATCTTTCATTCAGTACTAAAAGAGACCACTTCTTACAATATATTATCCTCAATGTGCTAATTTATAATAACTAGAAAGGTACCTTAAGTTATAACAAGAATGCGAATCTTGTATTTTTCTTTTCTACAGTAAGCTATTTAGCTGACCCATAATGGAACTAACCAAAAAAGGAAATGTTTGCCTTTGGGAACTTAGAAAGAAAAACATTCATGTTTACACCCAAAGTTATTACTAACAAATGAGTAGCCTGCTAAAAACCTAAGCTGTGTTATCAATACCCTATCCCTTGTCCCGAAAATTGATTAAAGGGCAGTTGTTCATCTTAAGCAAAATGTTAAGTCATGTAGAGCCTTAAAACATGTCAGTTTTTAATTTTCATTAATAAGTTTAATAATCAAATCATTAGGTGAAATGAAAAGGTTAGTTTTAATTTTAGTTACTTTATCTGCTAACCTCTCCTATTTCTTCTGTTTACCTTTCCTAACCAAAATTCAAAAATATGTGCTAAACATAACAAAAACACATTCCAAACCCCCCCAAATAAAAATTATAATTATATAAGAACTTTCCATTTCCTAGAAAATTAGGAAATGGTTACAGAAATAATCTATATTTGCCAAAAGGAACTTAATGTAGAATTAAATTATATTATATATTTTTACATTTTTATTTTTTTGAGACAGGGTCTCACTCTGACGCTCAAGTTGGAGTGCATTAGCATGATCCCCAACACTGCAACCTCCACCTCCTGAGTTCAAGCGATTCTTGTGCCTCAGCCTCCTGAGTAGCTAGGACTACAGGTACATGCCACCACGCCTGGCTAATTTTTGTTTTTGTTTTCTTTTTTTTTTTTGGTAGAAATGGGGTTTCACCATGTCAGCCAGGCTGGTTTCCAACTCCTGACCTCAAGTGATCTGCCTGCCTCAGCCTCCCAAAGAGCTGGGATTACAGACATTTTACTTTTTTAGAAGACCTCTGTAATTAAGAATGTCTGAAAAAGGAGGAAATAAAAGTGTCAGGCACTATGCTAGTGGGAGAGAAAAAGACAAGGCATACCAAAGGACGTCTACATGATTGACAGCTACACATGAAAGTTGTAACTCTAACACACATAATGGGTACCGTGAGGAGTGACAGAAGCAAGCATGCTAGGGAAAGCAAAGGACACAGAGATCTCCATTCTAGCCAGGAAGACTGGAGATGTTTCAAGGAAGGAGACATAGCCCCTAAGGCACTGGTCCTGGGGAAAGGGAGGCGGCATGGGGCAAATTCATCCAAATCACCTGTGGTTATTTGCTAAAAATACAGATCACTGGGTCCCATCCCAGAATCCAGAATCAGATCCTCAGGTATGAAGTCTGAGCATCTACTTGTTTGTTTTAACAAGCATTCCAGTCCACTGGGTCCGTGGGCCACAATGAGTGTGATTATCACTGCATTAAGTGAAGGGCAAGACCTAATAACAGACAGGGTCAAGAATAATTCTGGCAAGGGACTACGCATGACGAGAGCTATAGAAGCAAAAAATTAGGGTATGTGGGAATCAAGAGATTACAGAGTATGTCCAGTGGCCTAATGAAATACATTGGTGGAATCACAGGTAAGCTAGCTAGAGTCTGGACTCACACAAAGAAGCTGAACTCTGTTCTGGAGGCAATGGTGAGCCACCAAAGCTTTCTGAGCAAAGCAATGCTGTGTTTGAACAAGACTGCCTTGGAGTCCAAGCAAGAGGAAGCAGGACAATAACATGGAGGGAATGAATACAAGACATGTTACAGAGATAGAAAAATCAGAACTTGGGGAGCTGCTGCATGTAGATGAGTAGATGGAATTGATGATGACTTTGAGGAAAATTTTAAGTAAGCCAGTGCCTTCTCAGTGCCTGACACTATGCCAAGCACCACAGCACATCCAAGGGTTTAAGAGCCACTAAGTCAACATAATAATGGAGCATCTATATGTGTCAGGTGCTATTAACAATGCTGAAGCCATGCACAGTGGCTCACACCTGTAATCCCAACATTTTGGGAAGCCAGGGCAGGAGGGCTGCTTGAGGTCAGGAGTCCAAGACCAGCACTGGCAACATAGCAAGACCCTACCTCTACAAAAAGTTTTTAAAAAATTAGCTGGGTGTGGTGGCACACACCTGTAGTCCGAGCTACTTGGGAGACTGAAGCCGGAGAATCACTTGAGCCCAGGAGTTGAGTCTACAGTGAGCTATGATCACAACAGTGCACTCCAGCCTAGGCAACAGTGAGACCTTGTCTCTTAAAAAACAAAAGCAAAGAAACAAAAAACAATGCTGAACATAGACTCAGGAAAAAAGAATCTCTGTCCTCCAGAAGTTTAAAATTAGATCTTGCTCTGTTCCTCTTTTCTTGTCTCTACTTTTCATCATGGAAAAAAGTATTTCTGGAACTTTCCTCATCTTTGAGGACTTCTTTGCTCCTTAAGCATCAAGTGGCTCAAGTCAACAACAAGCAGGTCCTCATCCTGAGTGGTTTTACCTATTCGTTCTTAATCACAAAGATATACTTAGGGATGCTTTCTCAACGATGATGACATGATAGTTCTGATGTTAGACAGTTAGACGTAAGCTTCCAAATTGAAAAACTGTCCATGTAAACCCAATTTTAATTAAACGGACTTAGGGCAAATATGGAACTTGCCCACAGAGAACTTTCAGGTATGCAGTTCTTCATTTATTCATTTAATCCATATGCACTGTATGCTTATTACAGATGAATGTTTCTTCTCTGACCTGGAAGGATGAATAGAGCCTGAGAAAACAGTTGAAATTGTGTGGTTTGTTGAGAAAATGAACTAAGAAGAAAGGAGATTAAGCAGCACTTAAAAACAGGAGGTAGATGGCCAGGAACAGTGGCTCACACCTGTAACCTCAACACTTTGGGAGGGCGAGGCAGGTGGATCACCTGAGGTCAGGAGATTGAGACCAGCTTGACTACCATGGAGAAACACCGTCTCTACCAAAAATACAAAATTATCCAGGTGTGGTGGCGCATGCTTGTAATCTCAGCTACTCAGGAGGCTGAGGCAGGAGAATCGCTTGAACCTGGGAGACGGAGATGAGCCAAGATTGCGCCACTCCACTCCAGCCTGGGCAACAAAAGCAAAACTCTGTCTCAAAAAAAACACAAAAAAACAAAAAAACGAAAAACAGGAGGTAGGGTGATGGGTGATGGGAAGGGGTATATGGAAGAACTCATGCAAGCAAGTCTACCAAAAATAAAGTAAGAAACATTCATCAAAGGACAAAACTAACCAGAAATCTGGGAATTGGATGGAGGTCATTTGTCAAGTTAAATTCATCATTTTAAACATGCAATACTGGCAGCTATTCATTTTAACAACAATGTGAGACAGAAATAAACACATTACTTGAAAAGACAAGGTACAAACATGATAGAAGAGAACTATACAAGACGGTAAATAATCCAATGCTAGTTGAATGACAGATATAAAAGCTATAATTCAGATATAGTAAAAATTAAGGTGTCAGTTTTATAAAAAGCTATCATGAACACTTTCCTAGAACTTTTAAAAGGCAAGACTACTTCTAAGTACAAATAATAACAGCAAGGACGGCTGGTTGTACATCACCTTGTAGCCATACCCATTAATGTGGATTAATGTTGGTGACATCATCAAACAACTTCCTAAGGAGTTTATTTATTTACTTTTTTGGAGACGGAGTTTCGCTCTTGTTGCCCAGGCTGGAGTGCGGTGGAGTGAACTCAGCTTACCGCAACCTTCGCTTCCTGGGTTCAAGTGAGTCTCCTGCCTCAGCCTCCTGAGTAGCTGGGATTACAGGTGCCTGCCACCACGCCCAGCTAATTTTTGTATTTTTAGTAGAGATGGTATTTCACCATGTTGGCCAGGCTGGTCTCAAACTTCTGCTATCAGGCAGGTGATCCACCCGCCTCAGACTCCCGAAGTGCTGGGATTACAGGTATGAGCCACCACGCCCAGCCAGCAATTTTACTTTTAACTGTGACTCCATTTTAATCATATTAGAGTAAAACACTTCAGATCTGAATTACTTCCAAATGGCATACAGTCTAGATTTCTATCACTGCTGGAATCTTTCTGGCCTTTGGCAAATAAAACCCAATCACAGCATTCACAGTTAAAGTACCGAACACTTGATTAAAAATCTGTTTCAACTGTATTCTGTATTTTTAACCTGGACTGGATACTTTTTTCCCAAACCTGTCTTCAATGTTGTGTAACAGCTACAAAGTATTTTATGGGTACTCCTTTAAGGAAAAAGGGGGAAAATGCCTGGTGCAATGCCAGCAATTTGGCAGGTCAAAGTGGGCAGATCACTTGAGGTCAGGAGTTCCAGATCAGCCTGGCCAACATGGTGAAACTGCCTCTACTAAAAAGACAAAAATTAGCCAGGTGTGGTGGCATGTGCCTGTAGACCCAGCTACACAGGAGGCTGAGGCACGAGAGTTGCTTGAACCTGGAGGCAGAGGTTGCAGTGGGCCAAGATTACGCCACTGCACTCCAGCCTGGGCAACACAGTGAGACTCCATCTCAAAATAAAACCCAAAAAAACAAAAAAACAAATTTCTGAGGCTACAATTTTGGATAGATACATTGTATTATGGAAGTCAGTGAAAAAAGTGTGCTAAAATCAGATACAGGTTGAACATCCCTTATCTGAATGCCTGGGACCGGAAGTGTTTTGGATTTTGAATTTTTTCAGATTTTTGAAATATCTGCATACACATGAGATATGCTGGGAGCGGGACTCAAGTCTAAACTAGAAATTCATTTATGTTTCATATATACCTTAAGACATGTAGCCTAAAGGTAATTTTATGCACTATTTTTACAAGTAGTCATTACAGACTAGAACACATTAGGTCTGTCCCTTAGCCTCTCAGTCTGTTCCTCCAACTCAAATACTTTGAGATTTGAGAGCATTTCGAATTTTCGCATTAGGGATGTGCAACCTGTATTACTAAACGTTGTTAAAATAAAATCACACGTTTTAAAAGAGCAAATCTCTTACCAGCTGAAATTCTCGACGCCGGTCATAGGCATTCTGTATGCCGCTGTCTGCCCATAATGCTCTTATAGCAGGAAGATATTGTAAGAAAACCCTTGTTTCCACCATTCCTTGGGCTGCCATGGGGGCCCGGGTATCAAATGACATCATCTTATCTCCATGTTGTTGGTTTGAATTATCTCCCCAGGGAATATGAAGCTTCTCTCGAGCATCAACCAGCACCCTCATACCTTTGTTTAAAAAGAAGAAAAAAAAAATGTATGGAGAGGAGTCATTACATATTATCATAAGTTTTTATTTCAGTATTATTTCCTTATACTTCTGAATTATCCCAAATCTTCAAAAAAGAAGACCAACATCAAAAAGAAATGTAACTTCTCAGAGGTTAAAAAAAATAACAGTTGCTCACTGTCTCAAAATTAGAGCCTTGAAAAGCAAATACTATTAGGACAATTCCTCTTTCTGAAGGATTTTTAACATGTTCCAATTTATAAAATAACTTCTGGGGTAGAAGGTGGTCAAAAAAGAACCTAACTCAAGAAGGAAAAAGAACTTATGCTGCACAGACCAACGTCCAAGCTCACAAGAAAACAGATACAACCAAGATATTACGAGCCTAAAAGATGTTCATTTATGAAACACTAAGAACCAACTATTATATTATAGCTCCACGTTCTGTTTGTTCCTTCGGCACCGTAACCCAACATTGAGTCTTCTAGGAACACATTCAAAATTTAAAAACTTCTTCCAGCCCAAGTTTCAATCCAGTTTAAGTCACAGGATGGCCTTCAATTTCCCTAAAAGGGAGGAAGAGCAACTGCAAAATAATACAAAATCGGACTCCAGCTCACAGAGGTTAGTTCAAACTCTTTTTTCATTATCACTGATTTACTACTTTCATTACCTTTGATCAATCTGAGCAGTCACTTGGCTATTAGGAAGTCATCTGTTTGAATAACTGAAAACCTGGTGTTTTCTGTTTTTTTTTTTTTTTTTTTTTTTTTTTTAATAGAGACGAGGTCCGGCTATGTTGCCCAGCTGGTCTGGAACTCCTGGGCTCAAGCCATCCTCCCACTTTGGCCTCCCAAAGTGCTGGGATTGCAGGAGTCAGCCACCACGCCCAGCCTGAAAAACTGTTCTGTCAAATTTCATGTCAACTCGGAAAAACTAGATTCCTGACGACTTACATCATCTCGCAATCAATGCTCAAGTAGATCACACTTACAACTCCGTGTACATTAAGAACGAGGTGTTTACCTGGCTCACAATCAGTTAACATGCTGATGCTATTCATTAACATAATTCCTTAAGTTCAGCTGCATCAGGTTACAAAGGTTCCTTCAATTAAGGACTGTCAAGGCAGAGTCTGCAGCCTTGAAAAAGACCTTAATTAGTTTTGTGCTAAACATTACAGTAGAATAAATACAACTGTTCTTTATAGTTTAACTGCAGAGGCACTAGGGCTAGAGCGGGCTGTGGTCTAGTGATTCTCTCTAGTTCATTACTCCACAATGTCCAGCTCTTCAGGCAGTTTTTCCTTTACCCAAACGCTGGAAGGTTGGGGGAGCAGGGGTGACATGAAGAAGTCCCTTATGTACCTCCTGACCAAAAATCCCGCTTAAAAAGACCTGCAATCTGTAGCAAACTCCTAAACTGCTCCCCAGATAAAATAAAATCCAGATGCACCTGAGGTACTAGGCTCTGCACCTAAATTCTGCCAAAATGTCTTTTCTATAGCACACATATGACACACAGAAACACGAGTGTTAATTATCTTTCAAATGACAAAATAAAAACCGTCTTTTTGATTTCTTTGAATGCCCAGAAACAACTTGTTTTTCACTTAAGAACAAAGCTTAACTTTAAAACTGTCAATAAAGGGTAGAACCAATTATCTAACTCAACACTCATTCATTGTCTCTATCTGTACAGGATCCACATGACTTTTAGGCCAGTCTTCTTACCACTACATTTCATCTCAACAGAACTAGTGGTACTCCCTTCCCGCCAGCCCCCAGTTACTTAGCGAAAAGGAGAGTGGAACATGTTGCACAGAAATTACACGTAAACATCCTACCTGACCGTGACACTGGGGCGAAAAAGCACAGACGCTACTTTTTCAGACTAACTGTACGGGTCCATTCTCTTCTGATTCCAGTACGGTCAACCTGACACTCTCTCAAGTTTCATATCCTTGCTTAAAAGGAGGCTGTCACCCTACGCCCTTGACAAGAAGTATCGGGCAAAAAGTTCCCTTATTGCGACGGTTCCAGAACTCCCCTGCTTAGGAGACTGCCAAGGAAACAGGGAGTTGGGAGCGCATGCGACCCCATGTGACTCGGGTCACCCAGCGGGATAACGAGGTTCGGCCCACATCGCCCGAGCAGGGAATGGGGGTGAAGGGGCTGGGGCTGCTATGGGTCTTCCTGCCTCATCCGCAGCGGGGAGGACAGAAGAGGTCTCCCCACACCCTGAGGCAGCACCCAGCTCGCCCCACTTCCCTCTCGCAGGGGGCGAGACCAGGACGCGGTGGGGGGTGGGGGAATGGCCGTGACGCCCACCGGGGAGACAAGAGGGAGAGCAGGGCGACCCCGAGCATCCTCTCGCCTGGGGGGCGAGGGCATCCCGGGCGGGCAGGGTCGGTTCCCCGGGCGCGCCCCCTTCCCGCCAGCCCGCCCGCCGGGCCCGGTCCTCCGCCAGCGACAGAGCGGACGAGGGCGGTGCCCGGCCCCGTGCCCGCCGCCGCCCCAGCCCCCTGGCCCCTAACCCCCGGCCCCCGTTCCCGGCCCGGCACCTTTGATCACGTTGCTGTAGATGGTGGGGCGGAACTCCTCGCGCGCGCGCTGGTCGAAATCCTGCCCGTGGATGATCCGCATCTGCTTCAGGAAGGTGGACTTGCCGCTCTCGCCTGCGCCCAGCAGAAGGATCTTCACCAGCCGCTTCACGTAAGTCTTTTCCCGAGACAGGCATTTGTCGATCTCCTTGGACTTGCGTTGCTGCTCGGCCTCGCCGCTCGTTAGCAAGCAGCCGGGGAAGCACACGGACAGCACGGACCGCGACGGCAGGAAGTCCGCCATCTTGCCGCCGCCGCCGCCGCCTCGGCGGGCCCCTCCGGCTCCCTCCACCTCCTCCTCCGGCGGCGGACGGCTCCGGCACCGCGGCTCGAGGGCGGGGTGCGCGGTGGCGGCCCAAGCGCGCCCAGGAGGGAGGGAACCAGCGAACTGACTCGCAGGGCGGGCCGGGCAGGGCGGGCCAGGAAAGCGGGGGAGGGAGGGAAGGAGGGCGGGCCCGACCCGGGAGGGGCGGTGGCCCCGGAGCGTGCGCGCTCCCGCTGCCTCCCGGGGGCGCGCGCGCACGCCGTGGCCGCTCCCCCACCTCCCGCCTTGGGCGGGGAGTCACGCGCTCCATGTGTCGCTTGGGTGCCCATGGGGAGGGATGAGGAACCGCGGTCACGTGGGCCGGGCTAGGGAGCACAACTTTCTGTTTCCCTTTCATGGTCTGAACCTACTTGTGGGCAGAAGGGCTTGCCCGAGCCTGGAGGCCGGAGACCAGGTCCCGGACGCGGCTCTTTGGGCTCCCACTTAGCCGCCCTTTCTCCCGCGTTGCGCGCCCGCTGCCCGCTGTTACCGCCCACCCGACCCATTTCGAGGCCACGGACTCGAAAGTTATTCGAACGGAACAGCTGGCGTGAGCCTGGCAGGCTTTTGGTGCATTTTCTTTATTTCATTTTATTTTTTATTTTTTGAGACGGAATCTCACCCTGTCGCCCAGGCTGGAGGGCAGTGGCGCGATCTCGGCTCACGCAACCTCCGCCCCCCAGGTTCAAGCCATCCTCCCTCCTCAGCCTCCCGAGTAGCTGGAATTACAGGCGTGTACCATCACACCCGGCTAATTTTTTGTATTTATTTTTAGATACAGGGGTCTTCCCCTGTGTTGTCCAGGCTGGTCTCGAACTCCTGAGCTCAAGCAATCCTCTAGCCTTGGCCTCCCACAGTGCGGGGATTCCAGACAGAGTCAGCGGGCCCTGGCCTGATGTGTTTTCTTAAGGTGACTCCCTTGACCTTCTAGTCTTCAAATCCCGGAACGGTCACCAGACGTCCTCCACCCCCACTTCCAGTTCTTTCTGACATTTTCAGACCCCTGCCAGGGCCATCTATGAGGGGAAAGAACTGGAGTTGATGTTCACCTGAGACGTGCTACGAGGGACTGTTAATCGCTCACTCGTGCATTCCATCTGGGCTGTGATGTGACTTCGGGGACGCTCGGCCGAGCCGGAATTAGTGAGTGGCAGCAGGAGGGTGAGGTCATGGTGAAAATCCCCTACACCGGACACTGTGATGCAGGCTCTTCCCAACAAGGAAGCAAATACACAAACACAACTAGGAATGGGAGCACGCAAATTTCAGCTTTCCTGCCAGATTACAGAGGATATGACCCGTCAAGGGACTTTTTTTCTTTCCTAATGGCAGATTCAGGCCAGGACACCTGAAAGGAGGCCAGGAGACAAGCCTCAAGGGACTGCTGTGGGTTGTCAGAGAAACTGCTTAACCGAGACCCCCTAAAACCGACCTCTTCATTCTTCATATTTAGTTTCAAGTGGAAAAAGCCACTTTGATCTGTCCTTGTTTTTGGCAATGCAACACAGCTTTGGGCTCCTGTGGCTCAGAAACTTCCTATGTGTGAGGGAGCTGAGGTAAGAGATCAGCATTCCAAGAAACTCCTGAACAGGTTTAAATTTTAAAATCAGTACTAATGAGTTACTGTCTGGGGTTGGGTTAATGACTGAGAAGCCTCAACTCAGTAGATTGGCTGCAGTAAACAATGCCTATAGTAGGATTATCTCCTGTGGCTCTGGCAAGCCTGGAGGTTGGACAACATATGGTATATAAGTACAGTAGGCTCACCTCCGATATCTGTGGATTGGTAGAGTCAGAATCACTGAGCAGTGCTGTCAGGCAAAATACATGGTAAAAGCCCGCCCTGGATGGAGAATTTCTCCATCATCCCATCTAGTGTTTGGGAGGCCCTGTTCTCTCACCATGCAAGGACTCGCCTATCCTAGGATTGGGGCATAGAACCTGTCCCCAAGCACTGTTTTTGCATTGACCCCAGGTGCTAATCTCAACTCCAACAAAGACAGAGGAGAGAAACTTGTAAGTTGATAGTTAACATCTTTTTTCAGAAGTGTGTGTAACATAATGGAAAACCAAGAATGCCTAGGAGGCAGGAAGGTATTCCTGCCCAGCCAGTTCATGTTCTGACATGTAGAGCAGCAGAGAAAGCTGTTCCAGGTCCTGCGTGTAAGCTTGCCTTGGAACAAACTTGGCTCACATCGAGTCTGGCTCTTCTACTCAGTGTAGTTTTTAAAAAGAGACCCCTTTGACCTGAAAGTCAAATGAAGGAAGAAGAAGGAGGAGGAAGGAAGAAAGAAAGAAAAAGAGGGCCAGGCACAGTAGCTCATGCCTGTAATCCCAGCACTTTGGGAGGCTGAGGCGGGCAGGTCACTTGAGGCCAGGAGTTCGAGACCAGCCTGGCCAACATGGTGAAACCTCATCTCTACTAAAAATACAAAAATTAGTGGGGCATGATGGTGCGCGCCTGTAGTCCCAGCTACTTGGGAGGCTGAGGCAGGAGAATTGCTTGAACCCGAGAGGTGGAGGTTGCAGTAAGCTGAGATCACGTTACTGTACTCCAGTATGGGTGACAGAGTGAGACTCTCTGTCTCAATAAAAAAAAAAAAGGCATGAATGAATGAAAGAAAAAGAGACCTCTTTGGGTCTAACCTGGGGTTTGGCTGCAGCTGTCCAGCTTCTAACTGGTGATCGAGACACCTTGTAAATTGTAAACATAAAAATGAGTTAGAGACTTGGTGGTTTCTCAAAGAGTTGAACGTAGAATTGCCATGTGACCCAGTAATGTTGTCCTGGGTATGCCCCCCAAAATACTAAAAAGAATTGAAACCAGTGTTCAAACAATAACTTGTATACCCACATTCATGGCAGCACCATTTATAGTAGCCAAAAGATTAGCTGGCCGCAGTGGTTCACGCCTGTAATCCAAACACTTAAGCCAGGAGTTCAAGAGCAGCCTGGGCGACATGGTGGAATCCTGTCTCTACAAAAAAAAAAAAAATATAAAAATTAGCTGAAAGTGGTGTGTGCCTGTGGTCCTAGCTACTCAGAAGGCTGCGGTGGGAAAATCGCTTGAGCCCAGAAGACGGAGGCTGCAGTAAGCCGAGATTGCACCACTGCACTTCAGCCTAGACCTGTCAGAGCCAGACCCTGTCTCAAAAAAAAAAAAAAGAAAAGAAAAAGCCTACTACAGATGTGGTGGCACACACCTGTAGTCCCAGCTACTCAGGAGGCTGAGGCAGGAAGATTGCTTGAATCCAGGAGCTCACGGCTACAGTGAGCTATGATTATGCCACTGAACTCTCCTGTCTCTAAAAAACAAGACACAAAGAGGGGAACAACAGACACTGGGACCTGCTTGAGGGTGGAAGGTAGGAGGAGGGAGAGGATTAAAAAAAATACCTGGCTGGGCACGGTGGTTCACACCTGTAATCCCAGCACTTTGGGAGGCCAAGGCGGGCGGATCACCTGAGGTCAGGAGTTCGAGACCAGCCTGGCCAATATGGCGAAACCCTGTGTCTACTAAAAATACCAAAAATTAGCTGGGCATGGTGGCGCATGCCTGTAATCCCAGCTACTCAGGAGGCTGAGACAGGAGAATTGCTTGAACCTGGTAGGCTGAGGTGGCAGCGAGCCCAGATCACACCTCTGTACTCCACCCTGGGCAACAAGAGTGAAACTCCGTCTCAAAAAACAAAACAAAACCTATCGCATACTATACTTATTACCTGAGTGACTAAATAATCTGTACACCAAACTTGAGATGAGCAGTTTACCTATGTAACAAACTTGCATGTGTACTCCTAAACCTAAAATAAGAGTTAAAAAAAAACCCCACAACAACAAAAAAGGAATAACCGAAAGATGTCCAAATGTCCATCGATGAATGAATGGATAAACAAAATGTCATATATCTGCATTGCAATTATTCGGCCGTAAAGGGAATGAGGTGCTGACACATGCTACCATATGAATGAACTTTGAAAATAGTAGGCTAAGTGAAACAAAAGGCCACATACTATAAGGTTCCACTTACGCGAAATGTCCAGAGTAGGCAAATCCGTAAAGCAGACAGCAGATGAGGTGAGGGAAGATGTGGGGAGACTGCTTAATGGTGCAGAGTTTTGTTTTGGGATGACGAAAATGTTTTTGGAAATAGATATGATGGTTGCAGAACATTGTGAATGTACTAAATGCCACTGAATTCTACACTGTAAAATTGTCACATGATGAATTTTATGTGAATTTTGCCACAATAAAACAAATGAATTGGGGAAAAAATAAATATATATTATATATTTATAATATGTATACTATAAATATTTTTATTTTATTTTATTTTTCCAAGACAGAGTCTTGCTCTGTCACCCAGAGCTGGGGTGCAGTGGCGTGATCTCAGCTCACTGCAACCTCTGCCTTCCAGGTTCAAGCAATTCTGCCTCGGCCTCCTGAGTAGCTGGGATTACAGGCGCTGCCACCATGCCCTGCTAATTTTTGTATTTTTAGTCTGCCTTTCAGGTTCAAGCAATTATCCTGCCTCAGCTTCCTGAGTAGCTGGCATTACAGGCGCTGCCACCATAGCCGGTTAATTTTTGTATTTTTAGTAGAGACGGGGTTTCACCATGTTGGCCAGGCTGGTCTCGAACTCCTGACCTCATTATCCGCCCACCTCAGCTTCCCAAAGTGCTGGGATTACAGGCGTGAGCCACCGTGCCCAGCCAGAAAAATATTTTCTGTAAAAAGTCATTGGCATTTAAGGTTGAAGTGCTCACAGTGTGCAACATTCAAAGAATGAAAGTGCCATTGTGTTTATTTCAAAATAATACAACTGAAATTCTTTGCAACAGAAGGAAATCTAGCAGTTGCTTCAAGTTACATTGTAATCATAATAATGATATTTTAATTTTCAGATACATTGTTTTGTAACTTTAAAAAAATCCAAACTTTTTAAGGGAGTATAAAGTCTGCTAGTTAGAATTGAATCTACTGGATGCTGTATTTCCAACGGACCCAGTTGTGAACTCATTGGAAGCATCTGTTTTGTTGCTAGCCCGTTAATCCATATGCAGATGGATTCAGATGCCCTGTGGAGCTGTGATAAAATAGTTGCAGCAGTTGATTAGTTGCAATGTTCGTTTCTTTCTGGAAACTCAGTTTAGTGTCAGTCTTGCAAGATAAATAATTAAACGTGTGACTGAAAAGGAAATACATTTCCAAATAGCTTTTCTCCTCTTGTCACCTTAGAAAGAAACAAGCTCTTTCCAACAATACTGCCAGTCTTGAAATCTATTTCTAACTCTTCTGGAAAGATAGGCTTCTTATAGTTACAGTTTATTTTCAATTAAAAAAAAAAAAGGTCTTACTTTGTGCCAAATAACTTTGGGCTGTTTACAAAAATCAGAATCATCCACAAAGGACAAAAAATGTGTCACCCTCAGACATATTCAGAAGAATGTGCCAAAGGCTGTAGGAACAGTTCCAAAAGAGGAGTTAAAAAATTTTTTTGATGGGAAATATAATTTAAATAAGTGTTTCCCCTGCCAAGGTGACTACTCACTACTCAGGATGGGACAACGCCCACTTAGATATGTTTATTTAAAAATCTGTCACATTACTTGATGGTTAAACCTTGTGTTAATCCAACCTTCTTATTACGAAACTCTCTTTTGTTTCACCATCAGTACAAAATAGGTGGATTCTAACCCTTCCTTACAGATAAAACAGGCGTGGACTTTTCTTACCTTCCATAGGGAAAGGAAGGGAATTCCCAAGCCCTCCCAAAATACAAATCCCTTGCATTTGTGTCATGTTTTAAATGCCTCAAAGCACTTTGACCTACTTTATCTCATTCTCTGCTCACAGTAGCCTGACTAGGAACACCCAACATTAACCTCACTCCCGTTGAGCAAATGACTCTCTGAAAGCCTCATTCACTGTGGCCAGTTGCAGAGCTGGAACTGGAAGCTGCTTAGTCCAGTGCTTTGTTTTCTTTTTTCTTTTTTTTTTGGTAAGAGATAAGATCTCACTCTGTTGCCCAGGCTGCAGTGCAGTGGCACTATCATAGCTCACTGTAGCCTCGATCCTCCCACCTCAGCCTCCTGAGTAGCAGGTGTGCCCTACCAGGCCTGGCAAATTTTTTAAGTTTTAGTATGTTGCGCTGGTTGATTTTGAACTCCTGGGCTCAAGTGATCCTCCTGCCTTGGCCTTCCACAGTGCTGGGATTATAGACATGAATGACTGCACCCTGCCCCAATGTTCTTGACTTTTTCTGTTGTTGTTTTTTAAGAGACAGGCTCTCACTTTGTTGTTCAGGCTGGTCTTGAACTCCTGGCCACAAGCGATCCCCCCACCTCGGCCTCCCAAAGTGCTGAGATTACAGGCATGAGCCACTATGCCTGGCCCCCCGTGCTCTTTTTGATGTACCAAAATTGCCGTAGTGCCCAGAATGCTCAACTGAATGAATTTCAAACCTGAGACAAGTAGCTAACTGTACTTAACCTCCAGGCACCATAGAGTTAGTACTTTCTTTATTATTTTTCCAGCCTCTTTCAGGCTGACTGCCATCTTGAAGTTCCCCAGTTCAGATGGATCCTGGTAAGATGTTCTGTACTTTTAACTCAGGCTCTGGTTTGTAAAATATTCCAGGTGGCTGATGGAGAAATAAGAAAAGAGCCAAACTTGTTTGTTTGTTTATTTGTACGATGCACAAGCCCCACACATTGTTCACTTACCATGAGGTAGATTTAAAAAGAAAACCGTGTGTGTGTGTGTGTGTGTGTGTGTGTGTGTGTGTGTAATGAAATTTGGTGTTGCCTTTACCAGAATAAGCCTCTCATGTGGAAAATTTTGTATGAAACTAGACATGTGGAATCGAATTGTTGGTGGTTTTGTTTGTTGTCGTTAATAATGGAAAACATGACTTTCATTATTGGTTCTATTTTTCTCAGCCTCCAAAAGAGACCTATGGGCTGCTGTTGACCAGCTGAGACAGCTCCCCCAAGGTCAGAAGCTGGTACTGTCTTTTTTTTTTTTTTTTTTTTTTGAGATGGAGTCTCGCTCTGTCACCCAGGCTGGAGTGCTGTGGCCGGATCTCAGCTCACTGCAAGCTCCGCCTCCCGGGTTCACGCCATTCTCCTGCCTCAGCCTCCCAGGTAGCTGGGACTACAGGCGCCGCCACCTCGCCCGGCTAGTTTTTTGTAGTTTTTAGGAGAGACGGGGTTTCACCGTGTTAGCCAGGATGGTCTCGATCTCCTGACCTCGCGATCCGCCCGTCTTGGCCTCCCAAAAGTGCTAGGATTACAGGCTTGAGCCACCACGCCCGGCTGCTGGTACTGTCTTAAAGGCACACTGGCACTCACAAAATCCTTCCACCTCGCTCACTGCGTCAGATAGGTTTAAGGGCAATCTCTTAATGTAACACTAATCACAAGGCTTTGCCCGTAAATCTGAGATTCGGAAAAACTCAAAACATCGTGCTTACCCCCCTCCTTTATTTTTACTTACAGCTTTCAAAGCAGAGGGATACGTTTTTAGTATTTTATTGCCTGTCAGTGCGCTGCCCCTTGCCAGAAACGGGTAACGATACTTTTAAATTATTTACGTATTTATTTTTATGAGACAGAGTCTCACTCTGTCACCCAGACTAGAGTGCAATGGCATGATCATAGCTTACTGCAGCCTCCAACTCCTAGGCTCAAGGGGCCCTCCTACCTCAGCCTCCCAAATTGCTGGGACCACAGGCCACCACATCCAACTAATTATTTTATTTTTTGTAGAGACAGGTTCTCACTTTGTTGTCCAGGCTGGTCTTGAGCTCCCGGCCTCAAGTGATTCTCCCACCTTGGCCTCAAAAAGTGCTACGACTACAGAGGAGAGCCACTGTGCCTGGCCTAAGGATGCTTGAACGTCAATTCTGTTTCTCCAGTGAAGTTCAAGTTGGCAGTCTCAATTCATTCCTCCACATGAAGATCTTCTGCTCGCAACCCGACAGTAGGCAGCAGTTTTCTTTCCCTTAGAACACTGGATTAGCAAGCTTGGACCTGCCGCTTCCAGCAACCACACTTCTGGCTAGCTTGCTCTGTCTACAGGTAGCATCACATGTCATGGCCTGTAGACCTGGCCTTTGCCTCAGTGCAGAATGCCAGGGCATGTCCGCTGGTTGAGTTTATCATTGAGCAGAAAGACTCAGAGGGTGCTGAGATATAGTCCATGCAGCCTTTGTCAGACCATAACATGTGGGCTCCCAGTGCAAACAATATCGTAAGTTTTCTTTAAGCTCCTGTGTCAGCTGCTACAGAAAGGAAAGGCCTGCTCACGATAGGAGTCAGGGAAAGGCAGCAACTGCTGAGTCAGAATGACAGACTTAAAGGGCTTAGCAGATGAGGCACTGTAGCTGAGGTCCCTCATTTACTTTATTTATTTAGAAACAGGGTCTTGCTGTGTCGCCAGGCTGGAATATAGTGGTGAGATCACTGCTCACTGCAGCCTTGACCTCCTGGGCTCAAACGATCCTCCTTCCTCAGCCTCCCAAGTAGCTGTGACCACAGGCACGTGCCACCATGCTCTGCTAATTTTTAAATTTTTTGTAGGGATGGAGTCTCACTATGTTGCCCAGGCTGGTCTTGAACTCTTGGGCTCGAGCAGTCTGCCCACCTCAGTCTCCCAAAGTGCTGAGATTACAGGCATGAACCACTGCACCTGGCCCTCATATACTTTAGTTATTAGCTTTCTCCTGGTTGTGGAAAGGTTATGTCAGGCCCAAGGAGGAGAAGAGGAGAAAATAAAAACAAAGGAAGGGCCGGGCGCGGTGGCTCAAGCCTGTAATCCCAGCACTTTGGGAGGCCGAGACGGGCGGATCACAAGCTCAGGAGATCGAGACCATCCTGGCGAACACAGTGAAACCCTGTCTCTACTAAAAATACAAAAAACTAGCCGGGCGACGTGGCGGGCACCTGTAGTCCCAGCTACTTGGGAGGCTGAGCCAGGAGAATGGCGGGAACCCAGGAGGCGGAGCTTGCAGTGAGCTGAGATCTGGCCACTGCACTCCAGCCTGGGCGACAGAGCAAGACTCCGCCTAAAAAAAAAAAACGAAGGTGCTGGGTGTGTGGCAAGCAATTGTGTATTTGTGATTGTTTCCCCTTTCTTTGCTAATAAGCAGAACTATAATAGGAAAAACTCCCTTAAGATAGTGAGATGCTGGGTGTGGTGGCTTATGCCTATAATTCCAGCATTTTGGGAGGACAAGGTGGGAGGATTGCTAGAACCCAGGAGTTTGAGACCAGCCTGGGCAACATGGCAAGATCCCATCTCTATATCAAATATGTATATATATGTGTGTGTGTGTATATATATGTATAAACACCCACACATATATGTACATATATATAGATACATATATACACACACATATATATACATATATATATATACTTTTAAGATAGCGAGGGAATTGACTTCTGCGGAAACCAGTATGGATCATATCAGATTTTTTTTTTGTTTGTTTTGAGATGGAGTCTCGCTCTGTCACCCAGACTGGAGTGCAATGGTGCGATCTCGGTTCGCTGCAACCTCCGCCTCCCGAGTTCAAGTGATTCTTCTGCCTCAGCTTCCTGAGTAGCTGAGATTATAGGCGCTAGCCACCATGCCTGGCTAATCTTTGTATTTTTAGTAGAGACGGGGTTTCACCATGTTGGTCAGGCTGGTCTCAAACTCCTGACCTCGTGATCCGCCCGCCTCGGCCTCCCAAAGTGCTGGGATTACAGGTTTGAGCCACCACACCCGGCCCATATCAGATTCTTTGCTATTCTTTTGGCTTTCCAGAGAAGAATGCAGTACAGTGGGGAGAACCCCAGGGAGAACTCAGTTAATAGAAGAGAGCTTTGCCTGTCTTATCTGTAAACTGGGAGTCAGACACACAGATTTATGGTAGGATTAGATTACAGAACCCCCAGACTCAGTGTTTGTCCATAAATGGGAGGTTTAGTTTTAGATTTTTTGGGGAAGGAAAAACAAAACTTCTTTAAAAGCCCTTTGAAGGTTTAGCAATGTTGTTACTGTCGGAATGCTCTTGCTGTATCTTTCCAAAGCCCTTCCTTCTGCGGTTTAAACATAGTTGCTCCTTTTCTCATGCTCAGGCTCACTCGCAGCCACAGGTGTGTCCCCAAACAGGATCTGTTTCTGGTGGAAAGGGCCTGATGCAGCAATAAGAAAAAAAAAAAAAAAAAAAACATGCCTATTTAGGGTTATATCCAGAATCTCAACTCTGAAGAGAGGAAGGGTTTATTAATTCCTATGAGCCTAAGGAATCACTTCTTCAGCCAGAAAGCAGAGGTTCGAGTAGGGATGCTGGCACTGTACAGTAAGAGCAAGAGCTTTTATCTGAAGGGGTGGGGGGGCTTGTGCAAAAGGGGGAAAAAAAAGGAGTGGATTTTGTAATCTTTTTTTTTTTGTTGTTGTTGTTGTTGAGACGGAGTCTCACTCTGTTGCCTAGCCTGGAGTGTAGTGGCATGATCTCGGCTCACTGCAACCTCTGCCTCCCGGGTTCAAGCAATTCTCCTGCCTCAGCCTCCTTAGTAGCTGGGATCACAGGTGTGTGCCACCATGCCTGGCTAATTTTTTTGTATTTTTAGTAGAGACAGGGTTTCACCATGTTAGCCAGGCTGGTGTCGAACTTCTAACCTCAAATGATCTGCCCGCCTCAGCCTCCTGAAGTGTTGGGATTACAGGCATGAGCCACTGCACCCAGTCTGGGCTTTGTATTCTAATCTGGAAACTGGACATCATAATTTCAGAGGGTTTCGTAGGGGTTATATAAAAGAGCAGGCTATCCATGTTACCACATTTTCTTCTATCAAAGTGCTCATTGTCCAGTTGATGGACTGCTATCTATGCCATCAAGGTCATGGGCAATGGGAGGTGCCTCGGGCATGAATGTGGATGAGTCAGCCTGCACACCCATGCTCTGTGCACTCCTTCACCCCCTCAGCTGCCACTGGACAGCCTAGGATGGGCACATCAGTGTTGCAGTCCTCCCTCAGCACAGCCCTACACCCAGACCTTGGCCTGCTTGAATGAAGAGCCTTGGAGTTCCCCGTACCTAGGGTTTGGTCTGAGGGGAAGTACAGGCTCTGATAAGTCCCTTGGCCTTGCTTCATGCGTAGGGGTAGCACCAGGTGAGGGCCAGAGCAGGATCCTGTAAAGCACTGGCGGGCAGGGGCCTCTGTTGCCTGGAGCTAAGAGTGGTACTGGCTGGGAAGACATAATGCAATAGCATCTAAATTGTCCCTGTTTGACAGGGGCTGAACTAGACCTCCAAGGTCCCAGACTCTGGAAGTGGATCCCAATGGGGACACTGAATGTTCTGCTGAAACACTGCCTTGAATTTATGCAGTAGCCAGAGTTTGGCAGGGGACTGTCTGTGCCCTTCCCATGGGAGCCTGCTGAGGCTCCTGTGGTCACTCCCGTTCCCAAGGCTACCCGGGGCAAGAACCCAAAGGGCACTTTATAGAACAGCAGATATAAAATGCATTTTGGACCGTCCCTCAGTTATTCTGTCACCCTGGATTTCTGCTAAGGGAAGAGAATTATCCTCAAGGAGTTAAACACACTTCAAGAGGAGGTGAGAGTTCTGCCCTGAGGCAGGGTGTGAAGCCCCTAAGCCCCTTCCTCCATGATTAATGAGCTAAGCATAGGCATTCAGAAGAGTAGAAGGTGCAAGGTGCTCAGATTTGTAAAGATTAATACCTACAGGCTGGGCGTGGGCACGGTGGTTCATGCCTGTAATCCCAGCACTTTGGGAGGCTGAGGAGGGTGGATCATCCAAGGTCAGAAGTTCAAGACCAGCCTGGTCAACATGGTGAAACCCCATCTCTGCTAAAAATACAAAAATTAGCCAGGCGTGGTGGTGCGTGCTTGTAGTCCCAGCTACTCGGGAGGCTGAGGCAGGAGAATCTCTTGAACCTGGGAGGGGAGGTTGCAGAGAGCAGCCTGGGGAACAGAGCAAAGCTCCATCTCAAAAAAAAAAAAAAAAAAGAGGCCGGGCGCGGTGGCTCAAGCCTGTAATCCCAGCACTTTGGGAGGCCGAGACGGGTGGATCACGAGGTCAGGAGATCGAGACCATCCTGGCTAACACGGTGAAACCCTGTCTCTACTAAAAATACAAAAACTAGCCGGGCGAGGTGGCGGGCGCCTGTAGTCCCAGCTACTCGGGAGGCTGAGGCAGGAGGATGGCGTAAACCCGGGAGGCGGAGCTTGCAGTGAGCTGAGATCTGGCCACTGTACTCCAGTCTGGGCGACAGAGCGAGACTCCGCCTCAAAAACAAAAAAAAAAAAGAAAAGAAAAAATAAATACCTACTGTCTTAGATGGTTTTCTAAGGATCACAGATCCACAGAGACTGGGGGCTAATTTGTTACAACGATTAAGGAATTGAGAAAAGGAATGCTATTTAATTCTTCTTGGGACAAACAGTCTTCACCCAATAGACTCACCAAGGAGAGCAACATGAGTTCTGATGGAAAAGCTAAACAAACTACATACTTAACAATTTTATGTCTTGTTTCCTGAAAGATTTGACCCTCAATGGTCCTTTTCTTAATTACTTAATCCTTGACATAAAAGAGGGAACAAATAATGATGGTGATCACTTTATCAATAGGCAGAAACTATGAAGTATTTCTACAACGCCTTTCCCTCCATCCCTCAACCTAGTCTTCTCTTAAAATAACAACATTTTCCCTCTCCTCTCCTCTCCTCTCCTCTCCTTTCCTCTCCTTTCCTTTCTCCTTCCCGCCCTCCCTTCCTCTCTCTCTTCTCTCTCTCCCTTCCTTCCTTCCTTCCTTCCTTCCTTCCTTCCTTCCTTCCTTCCTTCCTTCCTTCCTTCCTTCCTTCCTTCCTTCCTTCCGCAGTGGCATGATCTTGGCTCACTGCAACCTCCACCTCCCGGGTTCAAGTGGTTCTTATGCCTTAGCCTCAGGGATTACAGGCACCCACCATCACGCCTGGCTAATTTTTATATTTTTAGTAGAGATGGGGTTTCACCATGTTGGCCAGGCTGGTCAGAATGACAGCATTTTCTTAGGAAGTTGTTTTTTTGTTTTTTGGTTTTTTTTTGGACAAATTACTGTCTTGGTTAATTTTATGTCCATTTAGTGCCAGCCATTTTTCGAGTTTCACCAGCAGTGGTAGAAAACACACAAAGCTCTCCTTGTTTTTGGTTTCCAGTCCATCTTGCCCCCGTTCCCATCCTTTCCTTCCTCCCCCTCCCTCCCAGCCCTTCCTTCCCTAGTCTCCTTTCCCAGGCTGCTCAAGGTACCTTGCCTCTGAGGTTCTATGGCATCCTCGCTTCTTTCCATCACAGCTCTTGTCACCCTAGATTGTAATTGTCCCCTTCCTTGCCTACCACACCGGAATAGGGGTTCAAGTAAGGGACACAGCTAACTTATTCTATATCTTCAGCACCTAGCATGACATATAATAAAGGCCCAATAGTGTTTTTTAAAAATTTTTTACTTTTTTAGAGACTGCATTTCGTTCTGTCACCCAGGCTGGAGTGCAGCAGCACAATCACAGTTCACTGCAGCCTTGAACTCCTGGGCTCAAGTGATCCTCCTGCCTCAGCCTCTCAAGTAGCTGGAATTACAGTTGTACACTACCATACCCTGCTAAGTTTTAAATTTTTTGTAGCGATGAGGTCTTGCTGTGCTGCCTAAGCTTGAGTGCAGTGGTATGATCACAGTCAGCTAGTTAAGTTTTTTTTTTTTTAGACGGAGTCTCGCTCTGTTGCCCAGGCTGGAGTGCAGTGGCATGATCTGCAAGCTCCGCCTCCTGGGTTCACACCATTCTTCTGCCTCGGCCTCTGTGGGGAAAAAAGAGGTCAACTTGTTACTGTGTTTATATAGAAAGAAGTAAATTCCTCTCTTTTCCCCACAGGCCTCCCTAGTAGCTGGGGCTACAGGCACCTGCCACCACGCCTGGCTAATTTTTTTTGTATGTTTAGTAGAGGCTGGGTTTCACTGTCTCGTCCTAGCCAGGATGGTCTCGATTTCCTGACCTCGTGATCCACTCGCCTCAGCCTTCCAAAGTGCTGGAATTACAGGCATGAGCCACCGCACCTGGCTAAAACATTTTTTTTTTTAGAGATGGGGTCTTGCTGTGTTACCCAGGCTCATCTTGAACTCCTGGCCTCAAACGACTTACCTACCTCAGCCTTCCAAAGCACTGGAATTACAGACGTGAGCCACTACACCTGGCCAAGATGCAATAATTGAACATAATTTAAATGAGTGTGCACCATCTCCAGGCAGCCACCCTTCTTCCTGCATTTCTAAGGGTTAGGAGCTGGATTTGCTGTCCACCAGAACTATAGGGAACTATGCAATGACTAGAAAAGAGACTTTTGGCTCATCTCTACTGGTTAGAACCAGAGTCCTGGGTCTTACTGCACACTATGCTACCTAAAAATGGGTAAATAGGCAGGGTGCAGTGGCTCACTCCTATAATCCTAGCACTTTGGAGGCCAAGGAGGGCAGATCACGAGATCAAGAGATCGAGACCATCCTGGCCAACATGGTGAAACCCTGTCTCTACTAAAAATACAAAAATTAGCCGGGCGTGGTGGCGCATGCCTGTAGTCCCAGCTACTTGGGAGGCTGAGGCAGGAGAATTGCTTGAACCCAGGAGGTGGAGGTTGCAGTGAGCTGAGATCCTCTGAGATCTCACTGCACTCCAGCCTGGTGACAGAGCGAGACTCCATCTCAAAAAAAAAAAAAGGGTCAGGGGGTAAATAATACCACATTGTGGGCTATGAAGTGGATCTAATTAAGGATGTATGTGTGTTGGGGTGGGGGTGGAAGATTGGGGCGCAACAGCATACAGCAGACATCAGTCTAGTAGCCTCTCACAGACGGGCGAGTGGGACAGTCACGTTTCCGTGTGTGGGCCAGGGTAAACCAGAACTTCAGCCATCAATATCAACAGCAGATACCTCATGGATGCCCTCCTGTCAGATGTGAGCTGGGGTCAGAAAGAAGTCAGCAGGCATTTTCAAATCCCAGCTCTGGCACCTCATGCATCTATCGGTTCCCAGTCATGACCCACCTAAGTTCTCTGAGCATCATTTACCTTGTCTGAAAAATGGAGCTAATATGCCCACACCTCAGGGTTGCTGAAAGGGTTAAGTATGATAACATATGTAAAGCACCTGGCAAAGTGCCTGTCCCATAACAGGAGTCCAGAAATAGTAGCCTTTGCTGCTAGGTAATGGAGATAAAAAATGGTAACAATGAGGTCATAATATACATATGAAGATTTAAAAAACCAACACAAAGCTGCATATGCTGAGTTTTAAAGAAGGTGTGCTGATCATTGCTTCAGGGATGCAGAGACCAGAGCACGGTTACTATAAATACAATGCGAGTCGCTGTGTGGGCACCGTGGCTGGGATCACCACCATCGAGGCGGTGAAGTGCAAGATTCAGGTTCTGCAGCAGCAGGCAGATGATGCAGAGGAGCGAGCTGAGCGCCTCCAGCGAGAAGTTGAGGGAGAAAGACGTGCCCGGGGAACAGGGAGAGGCTGAGGTGGCCTTCTTGAACCGTAGGATCCAGCTGGTTGAAGAGCAGCTGGACCATGCTCAGGAGCGCCTGGCCACTGCCTTGCAAAAGCTGGAAGAATTGGAAAAAGCTGCTGATGAGAGTGAGAGAAGTATGAAGGTTATTGAAAACCGGGCCTTAAAAGATGAAGAAAAGATGGAACTCCAGGAAATCCAACTCAAAGAAGCTAAGCACATTGCAGAAGAGGTAGATAGGAAGTATGAAGAGGTGGCCCATAAGTTACTAATCATTGAAGGAGACGTGGAACGCACAGAGGAACGAACTGAGCTGGCAGAGTCCCGTTGCCGAGAGATGGATGAGCAAATTAGACTGATGGACCAGAACCTGAAGTGTCTGAGTGCTGCTGAAGAAAAATACTCTCAAAAAGAAGACAAATATGAGGAAGAGATCAAGATTCTTAGTGATAAACTCAAGGAGGCAGAGACCTGTGCTGAGTTTGCAGAGAGATCGGTAGCCAAGCTGGAAAAGACAATTGATGACTTGGAAGATAAACTGAAATGCACCAGAGAGGAACACCTCTGTACACAAAGGATGCTGGACCAGACTCTGACCTGAATGAGATGTAGAACACCCCAGTCCCACCCTGCTGCTGCTCCTCCCTCTGACCCAGACTCCGCCTGAGGCCAGCCTGCCCGAAGCTGCCCTTTAACTAAGGGCTGATCTTTAACTGAAAGGCTGCTTTCTCCTTTTGCCTCCCCCTCCTTCCCTGTGTCTTTTTCGCCAAACAGTCTCTGCCTCTTCCCAGAGATTCCAGCAGGGCTTAGAGGCTGAGCACCTTTGGAAACAACATTTAAGGGAATGTGAGCACAATGCATAATGTCTTTAAAAAGCAGGTGGTGATGTACACATTTTGTCATTACCTTTTTTGTTGTTTTGTAGCAACATTTGTAAAACATTCCAAATAATTCCACAGCCCTGAAGCAGCAATCGAATCCCTGTCTCACTTTTGGAAGGTGACTTTTCACCTTAGTGCATATTCCCCTCTCCATAGAGGAGAGGAAAAGGTATAGGCCTGCCTTACTGAGAGCCAAACAGCCCAGGGAGACTCCACTGTGGGAAACCTCATTGCTCTGTACAAAGTACTAGCCAAACCGGAAAGGTGATTCCAGGAGGAGTTAGTCAAACAACAACAAGAACAAAAAATGTGCTGTTCAAGTTTTCAGCTTTAAGATATCGTTGGATAATGTTATTTCTATTTTTTATTTTTTTACATTAGACGTGACCAAATTAAGATGGTAAGACCTCTGAGACCAAAATTTTGTCTCATTCTTACCCCCTCCCAACTGCTTAGAGAATGGATCTTGTCTCCCTTATGTTGAGGTGACCCCTTAATTGCTTTCCTGCCTCGTTGAAAGAAAGAGATTGTGTTTTTGCCACTGATTTAACCATGTGAAACTCATTACCCTTTTCTGGGTTTGAAGCTGCTGTCTGTAGAAGTACCATCTCATTGTGCTTTGTATCAGTCAGTGCTGGAAAAATCTTGAATAGCTTATGTACAAAACTTTTAAAATTTCATATTATTTTGAAACTTTGCTTCTTTGGGTTTGTGGCAGCCTGGCCACCCCATCTGGCTGTGACAGCCTCTGCAGTCCGTGGGCTGGCAGTTTGTTGATCTTTTAAAATTTCTTTCCCTACCGAGTCCCCATTTTCTGGTAAGGTTTCTAGGAGGTCTGTTAGGTGTACATCCTGCGGCTTATTGGCTTAAAATGTACTCTCCTTTGATGTGGTCTCTTTGGGGTCTATTGAGAGAAAGAGAAATCAATAGTGCGACTGTTTTGATACTGAATATTGACAAGTGACTTTTTGAAATAAAGAACCAGTCCCTCCAAAATATATATATATATATACACACACACACACACACACACACAATGCAAGCCCACCTAGATAATTTTAAATGTTCTGGTAGCCACATTAAAAAGGTTAAAAGTCCAGGTGAGGTTTCTTGAAACTTAAAATTGTACAAATAAAGAAAAGAAAGTGAAATTGATTTTGATAATATTTTATCAAGTCCAATATCTCTAAGGTATTATTTCAACATGTAATCAATATAAAGATCATTTAAGAGATACGAGACTAAGTCTTCAAAATCCAGTGCGTCTGGCCAGGCGAGGTGGCTCGTGCCTATAATTCCAGCACTTTGGGAGGCTGAGGCAGGCCGATCACCTGAGATCAGGAGTTCGAGAGCAGCCTGGCCAACATGGTGAAACCCCATCCCTACTGAAAAATACAAAAATTGGTTGGTGCGTTCCTGTGGTCCCACCTACTCCGGAGGCTGACCCAGAAGAATCGTTTGAACCTGGGAAGCGGAGCTTGCAGCGAGCCAAGGCCGCATCACTGCACTCCAGCCTAGGTGATGGAGTGAGACGTCATTTCAGAAAATTTAAAAAACATCAACAACAACCACCAAAAAAAAAAACCAGTGTGTCTGGAGGAAGAATTGTTTCTGAAAAAATGAAAGGGAAAGAAAGAAAAGAAAAGAAGCAAAGAGAAGAAAATCCAGTGTGTGTGTTTTACATTTGCAGCAATCTGAGTTCAGATGTGAAATTTTCATCAGAGATACTTCATCTGTATTTGGATTTCATAAAATGTGCAGTAGAAAAAGTAGATTCACAAAACCAAGCTGCTCCAAATGTGGTCACACAATTTCTAGTCAGAGTTAAGGATCAATCTTAAAGTTAATTAAAATTAAATTAAATAAATTCCAATTCGTGACACTAGCCACATTTCAAGTGTTCAGTAGTTACCTGGAACTAGCAGTTATTTCCTGGGCTAGTCCATGGCAAGTGGGCAGGAGCCTTGAATGATTGGATATGAGGAAAGGAGTAGGGAAAGGCAGGTGGAATAGCCAGAGAGCTGGCATGCAGCTGGCGTGAGCCTGGGACAATGTGGAAGCCAGTTTGATTATCGGACCAACAAGCTGAGGCTGATGAGTCAGGGTAGAGTCAAATCAGGAAGGGTTTGGACCTCAGGTTATGAGGTTAGCATTTTATTCTGTCGTTAAACAGTAACCACTGGAATATTTCTTTTTTCTCTCTCTGTCTTTTTTTCTTTTTCTTTTTCTTTTTAGATAGAGAGCTGTCACCCAGGTTGGCGGGCAGTGGTGCCATCTTGGCTCACTGCAACCTCTGCCTCCTGGGTTCAAGCGATTCTCCTGCCTCAGCTTCACGAGTAGCTGGGATACAGGCATGCGCCACCACGCCTGGCTAATTTTCGTATTTTTAGTAGAGACAGGCTTTCCCTGTGTTGGCCAGGCTAGTTTCAAACTCCTGACCTCAAGTGATCTGCCTGCCTCGGCCTCCCAAAGTGCTGGGATTACAGGCATGAGCCACCATGCCCAGCCAACTGGAATATTTCTGAGCAACCGGCAGGCAATGTGAGCACTGTTTTAGGTTAACTGTCTGGCACCAGTGCCCGTGAGGGGATGGAGAAAAAAGAGACAGCATCCAGTGAGAGCAGGTTGGAGATGGCTGCAGTGGTTCAGGTGTGTGGTGAAAGCACCTGGCTAGCATGTGAGCCGATAGAACCATTCGGAGACATTATAAAGCCATACTCCAAAGGACTTAGAAACCAGCCAGGCTGTTTAGAGATAGCTCTTTAGAGGAAAGAGCCAGAGAGGGCAGGAAGCTTGGGGCCTACGTGTCTGGGAGACTGGGTGGACACTGAAAAGTTCAGCGAACCAGGGTGATTCTGTTGGTTAGGACATGACTCCCTAAGACAGATAACTGAACCCAGACCCTGGAATCTGTATTTTTTTAAATGGGTTTTTAAAAAGTAAACGTAAAATGTGTAACACCCACCCCACCCTCTGAATCACAGTGACCCTGGACTTTGCCCTGAGTCTCTGAGTTTGTTGAGAAACACTCCTTTGTTCTAGGGAACTCTTTGAGGTGCTGGGTCCAAATGGGATTTGAATTAAAGGCGCTTCATACTCAGCAGTGAGGGAAAGAGGCTAGAAGGCAACTCCTGGGCTCTCTGGCTTGCTATTTCTTACCCCGACACCTTCCCTGGGAAATGCATTACTTCCAATGTGAATTTAGGTTTTGCTGTGCCTTATGAAGGAGGTTCTGCCGGGGAAATTGCTCCTCCCCTTCCCCTCAGCGTCCCTAATCTTCCACTCCCCTGAGTCTCTGCAATGTCCAGTTGCCGCGCGCAGACAGTCCAGGTCAAAAGCAAGCCTCTTGGGACTCAGGCTGCTGGCACTCAGCGACTGACCCACGGACTGCGCTTTCTGTTATGTGAAACAAGCCCAACACTGCATTGTTCAGACATGTGAGGAGTGCCCGCCCTGGGTCGGGCACTGGACTAGATGCTGGGAGTAAGAGTTTATGGGGGTGATCACAGTCAACCTGGGTGAGGCAAATGTGTCACCCAGCTCCTACAGTGCTAAGTGCTCTGTGCCATGATGGGGGCAGGGACAGCTGCCCAGGACTCTGAGAGAACCAGCCTTGAGCTTGGCATGAGTTTCAAAAGAAGAGGAAGAGGCTGGGCATGGTGGCTTATGCCTGTAATCCCAGCACTTTGGGAGGCCGAGATGGGTGGATCACCTGAGGTCAGGAGTTGGAGACCAGCCTGGCTAACATGGCAAAACCCCATCTCTATTAAAAATACAAAAATTAGCTGGGCATGGTGGCATGCACCTGTAGTCCCAGCTACTTGGGAGGCTGAGGATCCCTCGAACCTGGGAGGCAGCCGAGATGGGGCCATTGCATTCCCGCCTAGGCAACAGAGGGGAAGGAGGGCATTCTGGGCTGGGGAACCACGTGCGGTAAAGACACAGAGATGTGGAATAATAATGCAAAGATAATAAGATGATGATGGCACTTGTTGTCTGCTGAGCTCTTGCTGCATGCTGGGCACCATTCAAGGACTTCTCATCTATTAGCCTTCTCCTCATTGCTCAGATGGAAAAACTGAGCTCTGAGCAGTAAAATGCACTTGTCCAAGGTCATACTTAAAGAATGGTGCGCATTCAAACCCATAAAAGCCTGACTCATGTCCATTTCTTTAAGCAGCGCAGATCTGCAAACCACTGAGCGGCCTATTGGGAGCACTGGGGAACCCCACACTGGTCTACAAAACATTAGGTTTTATTACAGTTTTGATGAGTGGACCAAAGTCATGAAGTGGGGGTGTCATGAGGTATTCCCTATTTCTCATTGGAATAAACTGGAAGCACTGAACTTGTAATTCTGTGCGGGACATGAAGGGGATACTTAAGGTATTGTCATGGCTCTGCCCAGCCTGCAGTATGGAGCCAGCAGTGTGCGGCAGCCCCCGCCCCTCTCCGGCAGCCCCCAGCATGTCCCAGCAGCTTAGAGCCCCCTGGCTGGGTGGGTCTGGGCAGACGCTTCCTCCCGGAGCTGGCTGGGCACCGCTCCCAGACCCAGGCTTTTCTAGGTCAGGCAGTTCTATCTTCAGGCTGGCCCGAGGATACGGTTTGTGTAAACTGCAGACATTGCAGGCGTGCTGTGTAAACACAGACTATCTCCCACTGCAGCTTTTCCTTTGGGGAGGCTTCCCCTCCAGTTGGGATACTGGATTCCAACTTCTTATCAACTTGTGCTTCCTATTCTGATATAAGGAAGCTATTAAAGTCCCTTTCCTGGTATTGCCTTGACCCCATCAGGACTTAACTTGTGTAGAAGCATATGTCCTTTAGAGGAGAAGTGTTACACACACCGCCCCCCAACCCCCCCCCAACCCATCCCCACACCCCCCTCACACCCTCCCACAATCCCCCACCCCCCCACCCCTCCACCCTCACACCCCCCCACCCTCACACCCCCCACCACCCCCGCCCCCACCATCCATTACCCAGCCTCAAATCCTCCAGTTTAAACAAACCTGCAGGAATTTGTTTTCAAAGCCTTAGGCCCTGAACATTTACTTTCTACTCCAGCTAGTTAAAATGTGTTTTCTTGGCTTTTTGGGCCCTCCTTGATGGGTCCACTACTTCTTTCATCTTATTATATCTTTTTTTTTTTTGAGACAGAGTCTTGCTTTGTCCCCTAGGCTGGAGTGCAGTGGTGAGATCTCAGCGCACTTCAACCTCCGCCTCCTGGGTTCAAATGATTCTCCTGCCTCAGCCTCCCAAGTAGCTGGAAATAACAGGAGTGTGCCGCCATGCCAGGCTAATTTTTTTTTTTTTTTTTTTTTTTTTTAGTAGAGACAGGGTTTTACCACGTTAGCCAGGCTGGTCTCCAGCTCCTGACCTCAAGTGATCCGCCCAGCTCAGCCTCCCAAAGTGATGGGATTACAGGTGTGAGCCAATGCACCTGGCCTCATCTTCATTATTTATAAACTTTTTATTCTTTTCAATGTCAGTCTACTCTTCACCGCCCCTAAATCAGGCCCTGCTCCACTCTTTTTAAACATTTCCTCACATTTCCCTGCTTCCTTCTTGCCCTTCTGACTGTGAGTCCTGTCCTCCATCTTCCTTTCTTTCTGAGTTTTGCTGAAGGGAGGAATATGAAGAGAAAGAAATGAGGAAAGACATTCCCTCAAGATCTAGCTTATAGACCAGATAATAATCTGAACATGCCCTGAGCCCTCTCACTTTCATCTCTCTCCCTTTCATCCGAACTCCTGTGGAGCTCATGGTCTCTATACACAATTCAGTACTAGCAGTAGCCGGCCTCCAGGGTGGCCCCAATGTGACTCCATGCCTGGTATTCGTGCATACAGGTCTGGTGGCATGCACCTGTAGTCCCAGCTGCTTGGGAGGCCGAGGCAGGAGGATTGCTTGAGTCCTGGAGCTCTGGGCTATAGTGCACTATGCCAACTGGGCGTCTGCACTAAGTTCGGTATCAATAAGATGACCTCCCAGGAACAAGGGACCACCAGGTTTCCCAAGGGCTTAATAATAAGGGCCCTGGCCAGGCGCGGTGTCTCACGCCTGTAATCCCAGCACTTTGGGAGACGGAGGCGGGCAGATCACTTGAGGTCAGGAGTTTGAGACCAGTTTGGCCAACATGGTGAAATCCTGTCTCTACTAAAAATACAAAAATTAGCTGAGTGTGGTGGTGCACACCTGTGATCCCAGCAATTTGGGAGACGGAGGCGGGCAGATCACTTGAGGTCAGGAGTTTGAGACCAGTTTGGCCAACATGGTGAAATCCTGTCTCTACTAAAAATACAAAAATTAGCTGAGTGTGGTGGTGCACACCTGTGATCCCAGCACTTTGGGAGACGGAGGCGGGCAGATCACTTGAGGTCAGGAGTTTGAGACCAGTTTGGCCAACATGGTGAAATCCTGTCTCTACTAAAAATACAAAAATTAGCTGAGTGTGGTGGTGCACACCTGTGATCCCAGCTACTTGGGAGGCTGAGGCATGAGATTTGCTTGAACCCAGGAGGCAGAGGTTGCAGTGATCTGAGATCATGCCATTGCACTCCAGCCTGGGCAACGAGAGTGACACTCTGTCACAAAATAATAATAATAATAATAGTAATAATAATAATGTTCCCAATAAGGGCTCAATAGATGCCTGATGGTCAGGTGCATCCCCTAGCTCAGTCCTGTCATTCAACAGGTTGAATGATAGTGCCATTGTGGCACTTTTCACATGGAAAGATCTTAAAAGCTTTTCCCTGGCACAAGCAGAACTGCTGCCACACAGAGGCCCAGACAATGACACTGCATGAATAAATGTATTTTCTTAGCTAGAGCCATGAGGAATCGCATCCTGGTGGGTTTACCCAAACATGCTGCTACCAAATGTGAGGCCGGGGTTGGGTCACGGGATTTGACTTGTGGTCACTCATGTTCCTTGATCCTCTACGCTCCTATCCTGCCCATTCTGGGGTGCTCAGCTCTCATCATGGACCCAGGGACATTAAAAGTCCCATTCCCTTTATTAGTCAGACACTTGCAAAAACTTCTGGCATCTATTTCACTTAATAGCACAATCAGCATATTCCACATAAACGTTTATCAGCTCATTTCAGCTCCTGTCTCGTACTCTGGGAGTTGGAGCTTTGAGAACCTGGGAAAAAAGAGGATGAGGAGACTGTAAAATTGTGGAGTCCTTGTTTAAGAGGATCACTAGCTGGGTGGTGCCAGTGGGACCCCGATGGGATGGGTGCTCAGCAAACCCCAGCGGAGCAGGCTTCTTTGTGTCATTTTGCTCCAGTATTGACCTGAAAACTCCACAATTGCTTTTTTATCATTCTTTCTTTTTTTCTTAGAGATGGACTGTTACTGTGTTGCCCAGGGTGGCCTTAAACTCCTGGGCTCTTGCTCTACATATTCTCAGTCCAATAAAAAAAGAAAAAAATATGGCAGGGCACAGTGGCTCACGCCTATAATCCCAGCACTTTGGGAGGCCAAGGCAGGAGGATCACTTGAGGGCAGTTCAAGACCAGCCTGAGCAACATGGTGAAACCCTGTCTCTACAAAAAAAAAAAAAAATACGAAAATTAACTGGGCATGGTGGTATGTGCCTGTAGTCCCAGCTATTTGGGAGCCCAAGGGAGGAGGATCACTTGTGCCCAGAGAGATCGAGGCTGGGCTTGAGTAAGCTATGATTGTGCCACTGCACTCCAGCTTGGGTGACAGAGCGAGACTCTGTTTCAATTAAAAAACAAACACATAAATAATAATAAAAGAAAAGAGAAAAAAAATTCCAGGGCTCAAGCTATCCTCCCATCTCAGCCTCCCAAGTAGCTGAGACCACAGGAATGCACCACTATGCCTGACTCTCGCCAGTTTTTTTGTTTGTTTTTGTTTGTTTGTTTGTTTTTGAGATAGAGTTTTGCTCTGTCATCCAGACTGAAGTGCAATGGCACAATCTCGGTTCACTACAACCTCTGCCTCCCGAGTTTAAGCGATTCTCCTGCCTCAGCCTCCCAAGTAGCTGGGACTACAGGTGCCGCCAACACGCCAGGCTAAGTTTTGTATTTTTAGTAGAGACAGAGTTTCAGCATGTTGCACAGGCTGGTCTTGAACTCCTGACCTCAGGTGATCCACCTGCCTCGGCCTCCCAAAGTGCTGGGATTACAGGCATGAGCCACCATGCCCGGTCACAAGTTGTTTTTAAAATTCACTTTACCCAACATTTGTTGCGTCTTAACTACAGCAGAACCCAAGGCCCTAAGGATTAATATATCAAGGTCCCTGCCTTCCAACATGTTGACATCTAGTGAGGAATAAAAGTGTAATATATATTTCAGATCATCCTGAGGACCTGGACAGGGGACGGAGAGGGCTGAGAGCAAGGGATGAGTATGGAAGTTAGTGGAGTCCGGGTTTCAAATTGGAACATCATGGCCACAGCCACTTAAATGTGATCCTGGTGGCCTGCTCAGCCTTCTGCATCTGGAAGCAGGATGTCAGGCTGGATGGAAAGTGCTGCTTTTACATCCTGTTCCAAGGGCTTCCTGGAAAGACAGAAGAAAGAAAAAGAAAGCACAGACACTTGAGTCCCAGCCCGCTTCTCTCCCTGGAGCAGTGACTCACCCTGGGAAACAGTCAATAGAACCCACTAGAGCATCCTGAAACTTGACTTGTTTGTTTTGACCATGGCATGAGACTGGAATATGTCCTGGGGGCTGGCCTGTGGCAAGGGAGACAATAGCTCTACCAGGCTTCTCAACACCTTTCGAGATCCCAAGCACTGCACGGACTCCTGGTGCCTTAGTTGAGCAGAATTTATTGACTCAGTACCCAGCACTGGAAACCTGGGGGGTGTTAGGCCCTGTGCTGGGAGCTGAGGATTTGAGCATGCTGAGGATCACGTCCTTCGGGCAGGAGACTCAGGTTTACAAATTACTGCGTGTCACAGACTTATGGGGTCACTGGAGCCAGTTGGAAGTGTAATTTAAAATCAGTGACTGTATCCAGGCACAGTGGCTCACGCCTGTAATCCCAGCACTTGGGAGGCCGAGGTGGGCAGATCACCTGAGGTCAGGAGTTCGAGACTAGCTTGGCCAACATGGCGAAACGCTGTCTCTACTAAACATACAAAAATTAGACAAGTGTGGTGGTGCATGCCTGTAATCCTAGCTACTTGGGAGGCTGAGGCAGGAGAATCGCTTGAACCCAGGAGGCAGAGATTGCAGTGAACTGAGATCACACCACTGCATTCCAGCCTGGGTGACAGAGTGAGACTCCGTTTCAAACAAACAAACAAAACAAAACAAAAAAACACCAAAAAATAAAATTGTTGACTGCCACTTTATTTTTTCTTTTTTTATTGCACTGAGAATATGCAGAGCGAGAGCCCAGGAATTTAACACCAGCCTGGGCAACATAGCAAGAGTCTGTCTCTGAGAAAAAAAGAAAAAGAAAAATAATTGTTGAGTTGTCAGGTCAATGCTGGAGCAAAATGACACAAAGAAGCCTACTCAGTGACTGCCAGGATCCACTTGGCACTCCCAGTAGAGCCCCAGGGGGACTCCACATCCAGTTAGGATCCCAACGCCCCCCCCACCCCCTGCTTCCCAGCGAGGAGGGGCTTGAGCCTCCCCAGATGTATGCGTTTCCTGGGGCTGCCATAACAAAGAACCAAAAGCTGAGAGGCTTAAAACAACAGACATTTATTATCTCCCAGTTCTGGAGCCTCGAAGTCTAAATGCAAGGCGTCAGCAGGGCCGTACTCTCTCCGATGGCTCTGGGTTAAGAATGCTGCCTCATCTCTTCCAGCTTCAGTTGCTGGCCAGCATCCTTGGCATCTCTATTCATATGGCTGTCTCTTCCCCACATCTTCACACCACCTGCCCGCTGTATTTCTGTGTCCAAATTTCCTGTTTACCAGGACACTAATCATATTAGATTAGGGCCCCCCCACCTCATTTTATTATTTTTCATATATATATAATGAAAAAATAAATTTTATAAATCTAATATAAACTATATTCATATTAATATAATTAATATATTATAAACAATATATAGCTTATATAAATATTATTTTTATATTATATTATGTGTAAATGTTAAATTATAAATCTAATATAAACTACATTCATATTAATATAACTAATATATTATAAACAATATATAGCTTATATAAATATTATTTTTATATTATATTATGTATAAATGTTAAATTTATAATACATGAATATATAACACATTTATGTTTATATTTTATTATATATTATATAAATATATATTAAAGAAAATATATTTAAACTATAAATATATATTAAATAAATATATAACAATATGCACATATATGTGTGTATATATATTTATAAATATAATTGAGATAGTGTCTCACAGTGTTGCCCTGGTTGGTCTCAAACTCCTAGGCTGAAGTGATCCTCCTGCCACAGTCTCCCAAAGTGCTGGGATTACAGGCGTAAGCTGCTGCGCCCAGCCCTGACCCTCATTTTAACCTGATTACTTCTGTAAAGACCTTCTTTCCAAATAAGGCCCATTCTGAAGCAGTGGGCGTCAGGACTTCAGCGGATCCTTTTGTGAGTATGGGAGGGGGTCACAATTCAACCTGTAACGCCAGTCTTAATAAAACTATTCTTGGCAAGACCCGCAGCAACATAAAACTGTTGCCAAAAGTATGAACTGTGCAGCTAGAAGGACTTGGTTTCACACCAAATCCAAACCTCCTGCCAGTTTTCTGAACCTGGCACATCATGGGAGCCTCGGCCTTCTGGGTGTCCTCTAAGATAGGGACAATCGTACTTCTCTCATAGTGCTTGTAGAAAGGGGTCACTACTGATATCTCTAGCTATCTAGCACCTAGAATGCCAGGATCAATAAATATTTTGTTAAATATATATATATTTATTTATTTATTTGTATTTATATCCTTACTTTTTTTTTTTGTAAGAGATAAGGTCTCACTCTCTTACCTGGGCTAGAGTGCAGTGGTGTGATTATGGCTTACTGTAGCCCTGTAGCCTTAAACTCTTGGGCTCAAGTGATCCTCCTGTCTCAGCTTCTTGAGTAGCTGGGAGTGCAGGTGTGTGACACCCTGCCTAGCTAATTTTTAAATTTTATTTTAGAGGTGGAATCTCACTATGTTGCTGAGCTTAGTCTTGAACTCCTGGCCTCAAGTGAACCTTCTGCCTCAGCCTCCCAAAGCACTAGAATTACAGGTGTCAGCCACCACATCTGGCCTAGTCCTTTCCTTAAGAGGCACTCTAAGGGCAGAAAAGACAATACAGACCTAAGCAAGAAATTATAATATATCATGATGTCATAAATAATGGAAATATCTACAAAATACAGTAGAAGTAGAAAGGAAGGCCTGGGGGACTTCCCAGAGGAGGCAACATCTGGAGAATGGTTTTAAAGGTTAAACAAGAGTTTGGCAGGCATAGGCATGGAGGTGGGAAACAATAGGGCCCCTTCTAGGTATATAAGCAACCTGGCATTATAGGACTATAAAGTGCAAGAGAAGGAGAGGTGGGAGATGAAGTGGAAAGAGCAGGCAGGAAACAGATCATAAGTGACTTCAGGTGCTCTTCAAGTAAGCACAGGCTTTATTTTTCTCCTGTGGGTGACGAGGAGGCATTTCAAAGCTTGGAAATATCAATCAAGTCCCAGAAGAAACGGATAACACACTCAATCTGGACAAACAAGGAGAGTTTAATAAATGGACCATGAATAAAGGTTTGAGAAAGGCTGGGCAAGGTGGCTCGCGCCTGTAATTCTAACTCTGGAAGGCCAAGGTGGGAGGATTGCTTGAGCCCTGGAGTTCGAGACTAGCCTGGGAAACATAGTGAGACCCTCATCTCTAAAAATTAAAACAAAACCAAAAAAACTTACCTGGGTGTGGTGGTACACACCTGTTGTCCCAGCTACTTGGGAGGCTGAGTTGGAAGGATCACTTGGACCCAGGGGGTTGAGGCTACGGTGAGCCATGATTGTGCAACTGTACTCTAGCCTAGGCAAGAGTGAGATCCTGTCTCCAAAAAACAAACAAATAAGCAAAAAACAAAACAGGTGGGGGGTGGTGTGCAGGGGGATTGAGAAGTGATTAGGGAAACAACAAAGGGTGGCTCAGTGCCCCAGCACAACCACAGCAGGGAACTCTTACTGCATCTAGGCTGGAAGCAGCAAGTGAAAAGAGTGAGAACCAGAATCCCATAGCTGTAGGAGTGGCCACCTCATGGACATGCGCTTTGGTAGACCAAGGCAGCCACTGACAACCCTAGGAGCTCAGGGGTTATATACACCAACCTCTTCCCACCTTCCAATCTTCCTGAACTAGTTGGAAGTCCAAGAGCAAAGAAGTCCAGGTGACAGAGTCTATAGAAGCCAGCTACTAGGGCATCAGGATGGAGAGGGTGGAGATGGAGAGGGCATCTGGAGAAGCAAAGGAAAGCTGTCCAGCTCAGAGGTCTGCTGGTGGCTTGGCAGAGGCTGGGTGCAGGGAATTGGTAATAGCCTGACAAGAGAAGCTTTGATTCTGAACTCAAGCCTTTGAGAAGGTTTGGAAAGGTAAGGATGGAGCTACAAGAAATTTAGGAGGGAGAATTGACCACATAATTATAGAAGATGAGTGAAAAGGAAGAGCCTGGAAGTCTAGAAGTTTAGGCTTTGGGTAAAGGCATGAGTATTGATGCTGTCAATTCAGGAAGGGAAATCAAGAGAAAGAGAAGGTTTTCATTTTGCTAAAGGGCATGGAGGCGAAGGTAGGGGAGAGTGTGATGCTAATAAGCTCAGTTTGGGACTTACTGAGGAGCCAGAGAGACATCCTAATCAAGATGTCCACAGGCAGTTGGCAATGTAGGTCTACAACTGTACTATCCAATACAGTAGCCACTAGCCACTTGTAGCTATTGATTTTTTTAATTTTTATTTTTTTTGTTTTCTTTGAGACGGAGTCTTGTTCTGTCTCCCAGGCTGAAATGCAGTGGCGCAATCTCGGTTTACTGCAACCTCTGCCTCCCGGGTTCAAGCAATTCTCCTGCCTCAGTCTCCTGAGTAGCTGGGATCATAGGCACCCATCACCGTGCCCAGCTAATTTTTGTATTTTTAGTACAGATGAGGTTTCACCATGTTGGCCAGGGTGGTCTCGAACTCCTGACTTCGTGATCCACCTGCCTCAGCCTCCCAAAGTGTTGGGATTACAGGCGTGAGCTGGCCCTGTAGCTATTAAAATTAAAATTAAATAACATCTAAAACTCAGTTCCTTAAACACACTAGCCACATTTCTTTCTTTCTTTCTTTTTACCTTTTTTTTTTTTTTTTTTTAAATATAGAGATGAGGTCTCACTATGTTGCCCAGGCTGGTCTCTACTCCCGGGCTCTCACTTCAGCCTCCCAAAGTGCTGGGATTATAGGTGTGAGTCACCATGCCTGGCCATAGCCACATTTCAAGTGCTCAGTAACCACATGTGGCTAGTGGCTACGATATTGGACAGCTCAGTGTATAGAACGTTTTCATCATTACAGCAAGTTCTATTGCACAGCACTCATCTAGAAGACTGGAGAGTAGGTGGGGCTGGAAAGGAGAGACTTGGACATCATCAACACATAAGGGTGGTTAACCATGATGGGAGGAGTGAGGTCAGCTTGAAGAGCACGAAGAATGAGAAGAGAGATGGACTAAGAGTGAATTCTTTCATGTCCTTTGCAGGGACATGGATGAAGCTGGAAACTATCATTCTCAGCAAACTATCACAAGGACAGAAAATCAAACACTGCATGTTCTCACTCATAGGTAGGAATTGAACAATGAGAACACAGGGACACAGGGCGGGGAGCATCACACACCAAGGCCTGTGGTCGGGGAAGGGATAGCATTAGGAGACATACCTGATGTAAATGAGGAGCTGATGGATGTAGCAAACCAACTTGTAGCAAACCTGCACATTGTGCACATGTGCCCTAGAACTTACAGTATCGAAAGAAAAAAATAAAAAGAGTGAACTCTTGCAGAACACACACATTTACTGGGCAGCTTGAGGAGCCAGCAAAGAAGACCAAGAAATAGCTATCAGATGAAGAATAAGAACTAGAATAGAATCATGTTCCAGAAACCCAGGAAGAGCCATCAAGAAGGGAGAGGTGAGCAGTGTGAAATGTTGCAGATAGAACAAAAAAATGGGAGCAGACAGAGTGGCCCTCTTTTGTAGAGCTGCAAATCCCAACATTTTGGGAGGCTGAAGTGGCCAGATCACTTGAGCCCAGGAGTTCCAGACCAGCCTGAGCAACAGGATAAAACCTGATCTCTACAATACATACATACATACATACATACATACATACATACATACATACATACTAGCTGGGAGTGGATGGCACACACCTGTAGTCTCCAGGAGGCGGAGGGAGGGTCACCTGAGCCCGGGAGGTTGAGGCTGCAGTGAGCCGTGATCATGCAGCCTGGGTGACAGAGTAAGACCCTGTCTGGAAAAAAAACAAAACAAACAAACAAACAAAATGAATGCGGGGTGTCTCTTGCAGTTGACATTTGGCAGGACATTTGTGGAGAGAGCAGTTTAAATGAAACAGGGATGGGGCCAATTCCAGATTGCCCCAGATTAGGGAGTAGATGGGAGGAGAGCAAGAGACGACCGCTCCCCAGAAGGCACAGAGAAGGGCTGAAAACAGATAGAGTGGTAGCAAACAGATAAAAGTGGTAGCTGAGGGCAGGGAAGGGAGGACCACATTTTTTTAAAAGATAGAAAAGGTGGCCAGGCGCGGTGGCTCATACCTGTAATCCCAGCACTTTGGGAGGTTGAGGCAAGCAGATGACCTGAGGTCAGGAGTTCGAGAGCAGCCTGGTCAACTTGGTGAAACCCTGTCTCTACTAAAAGCACAAAAATTAGCCAGGCATGGTGGCAGGTGCCTGTAGTTCCAGCTACTCAGGAGGCTGAGGCAGAAGAATCACTTGGATCCGGGAGGCAGAGGTTGCAGTGAGCCAAGATTGTGCCACTGCACTCTAGTCTGGGCGACAGAGCAAGACTCTGTCTCAAAAAATAAAAATAAATAAAGAAAAATAAAAATAAATAAATAAATAAAAATAAAGGATAGAAATGACTTTAGGATATTTATAGACCAAGAGAATAGGGGTGGGCAAGGTCAAAAAGGAGATAGCAGGAGAGCACACACAGCTGGAGGGGGTGGTCTTGAAGAGGAAAGAGATACATCACCCTCTAACACTGCAGATGAAGATGCATTTGTGGTGGGGGAGGTAGCAGTCAAGGCTGCCAGCTGCTTAGCTTAGCAAATGCATTGTCACCTGCCAAGAATGAGAGGAGTGAAGCCTTGGTCAGGAGCTTGAGAAGATGGGCTAATGTGTAAGAGCCGCAAAAAGAGCTGCCAAGTTCAAGAGGGGGATGAACAGTTTACGGACCCTAGTCGGATGGTGAGCCTTGGGAGTGTCCTGATGTGATGTCACAGTTATGTTTTGTGAAACATAACGCAAATGGTCCCACACCTGGGGGACTTGAGGGAGAGTCTTCACACCAAGGTGGGAGGACCCGAAGAGTGAAGGACATGGAATTTGAAACTCCCTGTCTAAAGAAAGAAAGTAGAACTTGTGGAATAGTAAACAAAATCCTTGCAGGTGCTCCCATTTTCATTTCCTTTGCATATCCTGGCTCAGTCATCTTCCTGCACCCTTCCAGATGTTGCCATTCCCAGGAAAATCAGGGGCAGAGAGCAGCAGGGGTGGGAACCGGAAAGTCCCTGTTGTGAAGAGTCTTGGGTGGATGCACCGGCTCCTGCTCCCCCATCTGCTGCTCACGGAAGGAGATGCCTGCCGGAAGCAGAAGGAGGGGTGGGGGGTCTGGAAGGCTGAGCTTGAGTAGCAGGAACATTAGGGACGCTAAGACCCCTAGGGAGGTCTTGGTGGCTGGTGTCTCTGAGGGCCATCAGCTGGTGTCTCTTTGGCCGAAGCAGCCCAGGCAGGGATTAGGAAGCGTTAGGAGTGTGGACTCCAGAACCAGCCTGCCGAGGGCGAAACTCCAGTGCTGCCACTTACCATTCAAAGCTACAGGACCCGGGCGAGTGATTTAAAGCCTCTGTGACTCAGTTTCCCCAAGTGATTTAAAGCCTCTGTGACTCAGTTTCCCCATCTGTAAAATGTGGATCATAATTGCTGCTTCCTCATAGGGATGTTTTTGTGAGAATTAAATGAATTGAATGGTGGGGACCCCAAACACCCAGTAAAGGTGGGGTATGATCCTTTAGCTCATGGCTGAGTGCCTGCTACTGGGAATTCAGCTTGGGGTGTCTGAGTCAGAGGGGCCTGGCACTAAACCCCAGCCCTCCACCCAGACCACTTAGTACTCCCTTAAGATCCTAATGGATGTGGAGTGTGCCTGCCCTTCCTTCCTTCCCTTCCCTTCCTTCTCTTTCTTTCTTTCTTTCCTTCCCCTTCCCTTTCCCTTTCCCTTTCCCCTTCCCCTTCCCCTTTCTGTTCTCCCTCCCCTCCCCTCGCCTCCCCTTCCTTTCCCTTCCCTTCCCTTCCCTTCCCTTCCCTTCCCTTCCCTTCCCTTCCCTTCCCTTCTTTCTTTCTTTTTCTTCCTTCCTGAGCAGGGGGGGGTCTCAGTATGTTGCCCTGGCTGGTCTCGAACTCCTAAGCTCAAGCAATCCTCATGCCTTGGCCTCCCAAAATGCTAGGATTACAGACATGAGCCACCATGCCTGGCCTACACTTTCATTTCTGATAAAGGCTAAGTGAAGACCTTAGCTTAGTCTGAGAGCCAAACGGGCCTGCCTAAAGTCAGAGTGGAGTGGACTCTCCCACCTGGTCACAGCCGCGCTGGCCACAGGCAGGGGCTGGCCTAGGGTGGAGTAATGCAGAATAGATGCTGCCTGCAGGAAGCTCAATGTGTAAGAGGAAAGGCATTAATATAAATATGTTATATATTCATGTTTTATGTATAAATTTAACGGCCGGGCGCAGTGACTCATGCCTGTAATCCCAGCACTTTGGGAGGCCGAGGCAGGCGGATCTCAAGGTCAAGAGAATGAGACCATCCTGGCCAACACGATGAAACCCCATTTCTACTAAAAATACAAAAATTAGCTGGGCATGGTGGCGGGCACCTGTAATCACAGCTACTCGGGAGGCTGAGGCAGGAGAATTGCTTGAACCTGAGAGGCAGGGGTTGCAGTGAGCTGAGATCATGCCACTGCACTCCAGCCTGGTGACAGAGCGAGACTCCGTCTCAAAAAAATTAAATAAACAGATAAAATAAATAAATAAATTTAACAGTTATATATATTTTTATAAGCTATATATTATATTTATAATATAGTAAATATTTTATTAATATGAATATAGTTTATATTAGATTTATAATATTTATTTTGTATTATATAGTTCTTCCCAAATGTATTAATCCAGTGAGTCATTCCACCTCTCCTAGGGCCCAGCCAGCAAAGGGGCCTCAGCAGTTGTTGGGGCGAGGGCAGACTCAAGGAGGAAAAGGGGAATGGGGAGCAAGCCTTCCCCTAACATTCAGCTACTCCGTGTCTCTTATGTCTATTCTACAAACACTTTTATGCTACACTTGGGGCAGGGCGTTGCAATCAGTATAATGGTTCGGCAATGGACTTTGGAGCTGGACTACCCAGGTTTTGAATCTGACCTTCGCTACTTCACAGTTCTGTGCCAAGTCCACACCTGCCTCCAGATTCTCATCTGAACAATGAGGAGGCTATCACCATATCCCCCTCAGGGGCTGGTCATGAAGATTAAATGAGTGGTCTTTATATGAATGTTTTACAGATAGACTCTATCAGTGTTGGTTATTACCCTGGCTATTAAATGAAAGGCCTTGAGGGCTTTTTTGTTTGTTTGTTTGTTTGTTTGTTTTGTTTTTTGTTTTTTGAGATAGGGTCTCACTCTGTTGCTCAGGCTGGAATATAGTGGCGAGATCTTGACTCACTGCAACCTTGACTTCCTGGGCTCAAGTGATCCTCCCACCTCAGCCTCCCAAGAAGCAGGGACCACAGGCGTGTACCACCACACCTGGCTAATTGTGTTTATTTATTTTTTGTAGTGATGGGGATGTCTCACTATATTGCCCAGGCTGGTCTCGAACTCCTGGGCTCAAGTGATCCTCCTGCTTTAGCCTCCCAAAGTGCTGGGATTATAGGCATGAGCCACCACACCGGGCCCATGAGGCTCACATCAGCCTCTCTTTTGAAAAGGGAAAAAGCAAAGTTCCAGCTCCTCCAGGAAGAAAAAGGACCTCATGCCATCTTAAGTAAAGGAATTTAAATGACATGTCTGTGCCTCCATGGACAGCGGACAGCTGAGCTTCACCAGGGCTGGAACCCAGCAGGCAGAAACAGAGGCTCCTGGGGCTGTGTGGTTTCCCATCTCTGGTCTCTGCATCTCTCTTTGAATCTTCTTCTTTTGTGTATTGATGGAGGAACTGCTCTATGCTAGGTATGGAGCCAAGTGCTGCATAGAGAGTGAATAATAAAATCTCTGCCCTGCAGGGACTGACAAACCAATGAGCAAGACAGACAATATGGAGAATCACATAAAACTCATCCGTGTTGCAGCATGGGTCAGGATTTTCTTCCTTGTTAAGGCTGAACGATGTTCCATTGCATGTATATAACATTTTGTTTGTCGGGTCATCCGTTGATGGGCACTTGGGTGGCTTCCGCCTTCAGGCTATTGTGAATCACGGTGCTATGAACATGGGTGTACATTTAACCTTTTCCTTTTGCAAGTGAATAAAATGTATGGTTAAGGAAAGAGGACTAAAAAGAGGCATAATAGAAGGATCTAACCTAGTAGGCGGAGAGAGGGAAGGTTTTCCCTTGAGGAAGTTCTATTTTGGCTGGAGCCCAAAGGATGAGAAGTTAGCTGGGTAAAAGGTAAATGAAGAATAGTTTTGGCCACACGTAAGAGCCTCGAGGCAAAAAGAAGCTGAGATTGTTCCAGAAATGGAAAGGGAGCAGTGTGACCGGGGCACAGAGATCCATAAAGAGAGGGGCATGGGGGGGGATCCCTGGGGGTGGGCAGCACCGAGATTGGGGGGCCATGCAGGACTCATTACAAATGGGCTGTTTTCTAAGAGCTGTGGTAGACAACTGAAGCCCTCTAAGCAGAAAAGTGGAATGTCTAAATACAGAGTTAAAAAAAAAAGTTGCTCCGGCCACAGTGGAGGAATGAATTGGAAGCTGGAAGGAAGACCAATGAGGCACCATGGGAGTTGCCCAGGCAGGAGATACTGGTAGGGTGGGTGGCAGTGAAGATGACTGAAATTGATGCATCAAAGAAACATTAAGGAGACAGATTTAATTAATTTAATGATTGATTGGCTCTCAGGAGTAAGGGAGAAAGAGGTCTCTGGATGACTCCCAGGTCTTTGAGCTGAGCAAGTGAGTAGGTGTTGGTATTACCTGCTGTGATAGGAAACAGTTAAGGAGACACAGACTGTAGGTGCATAGAAATTATTCACTCGGTTTTGGATATCACAAAGTTGAGATCCCAAATGACATGTGAGGTTATGGCGTTGCTGGGTAGACAGCATTGGACATGTGGCTTTCAGAAAAGAGGTCTTGTGTGACATGAGATACAGCTGGAAAGGTAGACTGGGCCATGTTTAAGATAATAATAGCTTGCCTGTAATTCCAGCACTTTAGGAGGCCAAGGTGGGCAGTTGCTTGAGCTCAGTAGTTCAAGACCAGACTGGGGCCACATGGAAAATCCCCATCTCTGCAAAAAATACAAAAATTAGCCAGGCATGGTGGTGTGCTCCTGTAGTCCCAGCTACCTGAGAGGCTGAGGCGGGAGGATTGCTTGAGCCCGGAAGTGGAGGTTGCAGTGGGCTGAGATAGCACCACTGCACTTTAGCCTGGGCAACAGAACAAGACCATATTGCAAAAAGAAGGAAGGAAGGAAGGAAGGAAGGAAGGAAGGAAGGAAGGAAGGAAGGAAGGAAGGAAGGAAGGAAGGAAGCGGAAGGGAAGGGAGAGATAACAGTAGCTGACATTCACCAAATCATCAATATTTGAGAGATATTATCATTTTTCATTTATAGATGGGGATGTTGAAACATGTAGAGGCTGTGAAATTTACCCAAAGTCAAACAACTCATAAGTGGCAGTGCTGGGAATATAAACCCAGACAGACTGATTATTATGTCTCCTGTTGAACCATTCTGTGATCGTGGAATGCTAGAAGAGCAGGTCTGCCCAGCCTAACCTTTTCCTTTTACAAGTGAAAAAAAAAATCATCAAGGATGAGTTACTTGCCCAAGATTACCCCAGCTATTAATAGTTACGGCAGACGTGAGGCTATAATCCAAGACTTCTGACTCTCAGTACATCCCTTTCTACCATACATTTAATTTCACATCTTTTAGACTTCTTTTCCCAGATTCATTGTTTTTAGAGATGGAGTCTTGCTCTGTTGTCCAGGTTGGAGTACAGTGGCAAGGTCATAGCTCACGGCAGATGTGAACTCTTGAGCTTGAGTGAGCCTCCTGCCTGCCTTCTGAGTACCTGGGACTACAGATGTGAGCCACCATGCCTTGTGCAGATATTATTACATCTGAAAAAATTTGCTTTTCTCTATTTTCTAAATTTTCAGTAGCGGACATGTATAATATTTATAGTGGGGAAAAAGAGACTTGCAAAAGCAAAGACATCAGTATTAAACAGAATCATCTGACTTTGGTCTAAAGGAGGCATGTGGGGTGTCATGGGGAGCGGGGTCAGAAGACAGGATGGTATTGCCATATTTGTCTTTGATAATTTCTAGCAAGTGTTTCTGGGAAATTTCTACCATTGCAGGAACTCCATTCCTTAGGATGGAAAGGAGGAAACATCTCTTATTGTAGGGTAGCACATGGAGGAGGTGACCAGGAGGTCTGTCTTCGGTCAAATCATTCTCCATGAAATCCCTAAAACCCACTCTCCTCCCCACTCCCCCCTTCCTCACCTACTCACTGGCCCACCTTGCCTGGAAATGATGGAGGTGGAGGGAGAAGAACAGAGTTCCAGGCTTGCGGGAACAAGACCTCCTTTTACTGTCAAGCAAAGCCAGTTGATTTAGATGGAGAGAGGTGCTCTAAGCAGTGTTTACATTTTCAAACAAAGATGCAAAAGAATGTAAGGATAAGAAGGAGCAAGCTTATCAAACCTGAATACACTTCTTCAGACTGTTCTCCCTCTAGCAGATGTCTTGGACCAAAGTAAAACAATGTAGATTCAAAAAATCAGTTTGATATAGTTATTTATCTTGAAAACTATTGAGATTGCTCCTTTTTGCCCTTTTTTCACTTACCTTGTCCAATTCATCACGCTGTCTTCCACTTATTATTCAAATAGGATATATTTAGTTTATTTATATCCCAAGTCATTCTAAAAAAAAAAAAAAAAAGTTGTTGTGGCTTACCAATAGATAAAAGCCCAGATAGTAAAAGCCAATTGTATAGGAATCAAAATAGGAAAAGAGTGGAGAAAATATTAGAAATCAAATGTTTATTCCAAGGGAGACTGATGGCAGATCTGAAGTGATTTGATGGTCAAGATGAAAAAAGAAACATGATACACATCTCTCTTGAGCAGAGAAAGATTCTGAGTTTTTTTTTTTAAGGAAAATTAAGTTTTTCTTGGTATTAAACTTTGAAAGAAATTTCTCCTATTGTACATGGTAGAGAGAGAGAATGGGTAATTCTTTGACAACAGTGTTTGGATCTGATTGGTATCAAATCACAATTTTTTTTCAAAGAGAAATTCACACAACTGATTCTTGTTTTTTTTTTCTTTTTTTTTGTTTTTGTTTTTGTTTGTTTGTTTGTTTTTGAGATGGAGCCTCGCTGTGTCACCCAGGCTAGAGTGCAGTGGTGCGATCTGGGCTCACTGCAACCTCCGCCTCCCAAGTTCAAGCGATTTTCCCACCTCAGCCTTCCCAGTTGTTGGGATTACAGCCACTGTGCCCAGCTAATTTTTTTGTATTTTTAGTACAGACAGGGTTTCACCATGTTGGCCAGGCTGGTCTTGAACTCCTGACCTCAAATGATCTGCCTGCCTTGGCCTCCCAAAGAGCTGGGATTACAGGCGTGAGCCACAGCACCCAGTACAATTGATTCTTATAATGATTTTAGATAACAGTGGGAAACTGTAACACTGAACTTTAGCCCAGAGATGCTGATTCACAGTGGAGATTTGATCAGTTCCTGAAGGCACACTGGCTTACGCTTAGATTGGCAAGAACTTTTGGAAGCAAATCCTATTTTCTAACATGTTAGTCATTCTTTCCATTTGCATCTTTGTTTGAAAATGTAAACAGTGTGTCATCAATGTTGTTATCTAAATCATTTTAATTTTTAACAGGAGGCAGTTTTGGGTGAATCCTGTGACATGCTTCTATAGACCTATCTCTATGCCTGCGATGATGATTAATAGGAGGAATTGGGATTATGGTCATTCAGACACAAATCACTTCACTTAGCTCTCATGTGGTACATTTATTTATTGTTGTGTCTCTGCGTCTCTTTTGTTTTCTTCTTCTTTTTTTTTTTTTTTTTGAGACGGAGTCTCGCTCTGTCACCCAGGCTGGAGTGCAGTGGCGCGATCTCGGCTCACTGCAAGCTCCGCCTCCCAGGTTCACGCCATTCTCCTGCCTCAGCCTCCCAAGTAGCTGGGACTACAGGCGCCCGCCACCACGCCCGGCTAATTTTGTTTTTGTATTTTTAGTAGAGACGGGTTTCACCGTGTTAGCCAGAATGGTCTCTATCTCCTGACCTCGTCATCCACCCGCCTCGGCCTCTTAAAAAGTGCTGGGATTACAGGCGTGAGCCACCGCGCCCGGCCGTTGTGTCTCTTTTCGCAAGTGAGTCGACAGGGCATTTAGGAGATGAATCAAATAAAATGATAAAGTATAAATTAAAAATCGGAACAAAAAACAAAAAACAAATTAAATATGGAGTCAAGACCAGGGTGGATATAGGGTGAGGTTGGAGAGAATGAAGATATAAAGGCAATAAACTACTATTGCTTCAAGTTGGCTGCAAATTGGCTTTGGGCTTTCTAGAGGGAAGGGGGCAAAGTTCACTTTTTCCCCTCTGGTCTGAAAATGGTGAAGCCCCGTCTCTACTAAAAATACAAAAATTAACCGGGTGTGGTGGCATGCGTCTGTAATCCCAGCTACTCGGAGGCTGAGGGAGGAGAATCACTTGAACCTGGGAGGCGGAGGTTGCAGTGAGCCAAGATCACGCCCCTGCGCTCCAGTCTGGGCGACAGATTAAGACTCCATCCCAAAAACAAACAAACAAACAAAAAACAGAAAAGTCTCATTGAAACATAACTGTATTATTCTTCTAGTCTGTAGCCTGTTACCATCACGAAAAACTAAGTTGCTCTTTTTGACCCAGCAATAGCCCCCAGTGGCTTTTCCTTCTGTGTTGTTGGTTCCTAAAGAAAAGGGGTTTAATTGGCTCACGGTTCTGCAGGCTGTAATGGAAGCATGGTGCCAGAATCCCCTTCAATTCTGGAGAGACCTCAGGGAGCTTTCACTCATGGCTGAAGGCCAAGCAGGAGCAGATATGTCACATGGTGAGACAGGGAGCAAGAGAGAGAAAGGGGAGGTTCTAGACGCTTTTAAACAACCAGATCTCATGTGAAGTAACTGAAGGAGAACTCATTTATCACCAAGGGGATGGTGCTAAGTCATTCTTGAGAAATCTGCCCCCATGATCCAATATCTGCCACCCTGTCTACCTCCAACGTTGGGGAGCATGAGATTTGGAGGGGACACACATCCACACCGTATCAACTTCCATTTCTAAGAGCTCTTGGGGCATCTCTGCAGTGCTCTGTGCTTCTGTTCCATATTGGAACAGAACGTTCTGCTTCTGTTTCTACCGTGGGCTTTCACTGCCTGCTCAGAGTTCACTTCCCTCATAAGGTTGCTCTCCTGTGGCTTTGCCTCAGCATGGGCCTGATTCCACGCTTTTCAAATTTGTCCAACTCTACCAACTGGCTCAACTGGCTGTTTCCAAGAATGATCGTGTTGTTGATTGGTCCAGGTCATCCTTTTTGTTTTCTTTTTTTTCTTTTGCAGGGTCTCTTTCCATCATCCAGGCTGGAATGCAGTGGTGCATTCACAGCCCATTGCAGCCTCGACCTGCTGAATTCAAGTGATCCTCCCACCTCATCCTCCTGAGTAGCTGAGATTACAGGCATGCACCACCACCACTGGCTAATTTTTAAAATTTTTTTGCAGAGACGGAGTCTAACTGCGTTGCCTAGGCTCAGGTCATCCCTTTTATACCTGGCCATGTTACAGGTTGATTGCCAGTCTGTGAGTCAAGTCCCATGGTCTAAAATGGAAGCTAAGGGATTGGGTGGGAATGTGAAGGGAGCTGTGGATGAAACCAGTTTCTTTGCAATGAAGTTTAAGTATGGCAAGACATCATCTGTTCATCTGGGAGAGGGATTGAGCAGGAGTGTGGGAAAACCAGTTGCCCTCTTGCCTCTATTGCAAATAAACACTTTTGTCTTTCTGAAAAACTTTTCTTCTGAGTTGCTTAAGTCATTCTATTTGGAAGTATGTTAGAGGCTTTGGGGAGCTCTGCACTAAAAAAATCCCCCCCTTTTTTTTTTTTTTTTTTTTTTTTTTTTTTTTTTTTTTATTATACTTTAAGTTCTAGGGTACATGTGCATAACGTGCAGGTTTGTTACATATGTATACTTATGCCATGTTGGTGTGCTGCACCCATCAACTCGTCAGCACCCATCAATTCATCATTTATATCATGTATAACTCCCCAATGCAATCCCTCCCTCCTCCCCCCTCCCCCCTCCCCATGATAGACCCCAGTGTGTGATGTTCCCCTTCCCGAGTCCAAGTGATCTCATTGTTCAGTTCCCACCTATGAGTGAGAACATGCGGTGTTTGGTTTTCTCTTCTTGTGATAGTTTGCTAAGAATGATGGTTTCCAGCTGCATCCATGTCCCTACAAAGGACGCAAACTCATCCTTTTTTATGGCTGCATAGTATTCCATGGTGTATATGTGCCACATTTTCTTAATCCAGTCTGTCACAGATGGACATTTGGGTTGATTCCAAGTCTTTGCTATTGTGAATAGTGCCGCAATAAACATACGTGTACATGTGTCTTTGTAGTAGACTAATTTATAATCCTTTGGGTATATACCCAGTAGTGGGATGGCTGGGTCATATGGTACATCTAGTTCTAGATCCTTGAGGAATTGCCATACTGTTTTCCATAATGGTTGAACTAGTTTACAATCCCACCAACAGTGTAAAAGTGTTCCTATTTCTCCACATCCTCTCCAACACCTGTTGTTTCCTGACTTCTTAATGATTGCCATTCTAACTGGTGTGAGATGGTATCTCATTGTGGTTTTGATTTGCATTTCTCTGATGGCCAGTGATGATGAGCATTTTTTCATGTGTCTGTTGGCTGTATGAATATCTTCTTTTGAGAAATGTCTGTTCATATCCTTTCCCCACTTTTTGATGGGGTTGTTTGTTTTTTTCTCGTATATTTGTTTGAGTTCTTTGTAGATTCTGGATATTAGCCCTTTGTCAGATGAGTAGGTTGCAAAAATTTTCTCCCATTCTGTAGGTTGCCTGTTCACTCTGATGGTAGTTTCTTTTGCTGTGCAAAAGCTCTTTAGTTTAATTAGATCCCATTTGTCAATTTTGGCTTTTGCTGCCGTTGCTTTTGGTGTTTTAGACATGAAGTCCTTGCCCATGCCTATGTCCTGAATGGTACTACCTAGATTTTCTTCTAGGGTTTTTATGGTATTAGGTCTAACATTTAAGTCTCTAATCCATCTTGAATTAATCTTCGTATAAGGGGTAAGGAAAGGATCCAGTTTCAGCTTTCTACTTATGGCTAGCCAATTTTCCCAGCACCATTTATTAAATAGGGAATCCTTTCCCCATTTCTTGTTTCTCTCAGGTTTGTCAAAGATCAGATGGCTGTAGATGTGCGGTATTATTTCTGAGGACTCTGTTCTGTTCCATTGGTCTATGTCTCTGTTTTGGTACCAGTACCATGCTGTTTTGGTTACTGTAGCCTTGTAGTATAGTTTGAAGTCAGGTAGCGTGACGCCTCCAGCTTTGTCCTTTTGACTTAGGATTGTCTTGGCAATGCGGGCTCTTTTTTGGTTCCATATGAACTTTAAAGCAGTTTTTTCCAATTCTGTGAAGAAAGTCATTGGTAGCTTGATGGGGATGGCATTGAATCTATAAATAACCTTGGGGAGTATGGCCATTTTCACGATATTGATTCTTCCTATCCATGAGCATGGTATGTTCTTCCATTTGTTTGTGTCCTCTTTGATTTCACTGAGCAGTGGTTTGTAGTTCTCCTTGAAGAGGTCCTTTACATCCCTTGTAAGCTGGATTCCTAGGTATTTTATTCTCTTTGAAGCAATTGTGAATGGAAGTTCATTCCTGATTTGGCTCTCTGCTTGTCTGTTACTGGTGTATAAGAATGCTTGTGATTTTTGCACATTGATTTTGTATCCTGAGACTTTGCTGAAGTTGCTTATCAGCTTAAGGAGATTTTGGGCTGAGACGATGGGGTTTTCTAAATATACAATCATGTCATCTGCAAACAGGGACAATTTGACTTCTTCTTTTCCTAACTGGATACCCTTGATTTCTTTCTCTTGCCTGACTGCTCTAGCCAGAACTTCCAACACTATGTTGAATAGGAGTGGTGAGAGAGGGCATCCCTGTCTTGTGCCAGTTTTCAAAGGGAATTTTTCCAGTTTTTGCCCATTCAGTATGATATTAGCTGTGGGTTTGTCATAAATAGCTCTTATTATTTTGAGGTACGTTCCATCAATACCGAATTTATTGAGCGTTTTTAGCATGAAGGGCTGTTGAATTTTGTCAAAAGCCTTTTCTGCATCTATTGAGACAATCATGTGGTTCTTGTCTTTGGTTCTGTTTATATGCTGGATTACGTTTATTGATTTGCGAATGTTGAACCAGCCTTGCATCCCAGGGATGAAGCCCACTTGATCATGGTGGATAAGCTTTTTGATGTGCTGCTGAATCCGGTTTGCCAGTATTTTATTGAGGATTTTTGCATCAATGTTCATCAGGGATATTGGTCTAAAATTCTCTTTTTTTGTTGTGTCTCTGCCAGGCTTTGGTATCAGGATGATGTTGGCCTCATAAAATGAGTTAGGGAGGATTCCCTCTTTTTCTATTGATTGGAATAGTTTCAGAAGGAATGGTACCAGCTCCTCCTTGTACCTCTGGTAGAATTCAGCTGTGAATCCATCTGGTCCTGGACTTTTTTTGGTGGGTAGGCTATTAATTGTTGCCTCAATTTCAGAGCCTGCTATTGGTCTATTCAGGGATTCAACTTCTTCCTGGTTTAGCCTTGGGAGAGTGTAAGTGTCCAGGAAATTATCCATTTCTTCTAGATTTTCTAGTTGATTTGCGTAGAGGCGTTTATAGTATTCTCTGATGGTAGTTTGTATTTCTGTGGGGTCAGTGGTGATATCCCCTTTATCATTTTTTATTGCATCTATTTGATTCCTCTCTCTTTTTTTCTTTATTAGCCTTGCTAGCGGTCTGTCAATTTTGTTGATCTTTTCAAAAAACCAACTCCTGGATTCATTGATGTTTTGGAGGGTTTTTTGTGTCTCTATCTCCTTCAGTTCTGCTCTGATCTTAGTTATTTCTTGCCTTCTGCTAGCTTTTGAATGTGATTGCTCTTGCCTCTCTAGTTCTTTTAATTGTGATGTTAGAGTGTCAATTTTAGATCTTTCCTGCTTTCTCTTGTGGGCATTTAGTGCTATAAATTTCCCTCTACACACTGCTTTAAATGTGTCCCAGAGATTCTGGTATGTTGTATCTTTGTTCTCATTGGTTTCAAAGAACATCTTTATTTCCGCTTTCATTTCGTTATGTACCCAGTAGTCATTCAGGAGCAGGTTGTTCAGTTTCCATGTAGTTGAGCGGTTTTGATTGAGTTTCTTAGTCCTGAGTTCTAGTTTGATTGCACTGTGGTCTGAGAGACAGTTTGTTATAATTTCTGTTCTTTTACATTTGCTGAGGAGTACTTTACTTCCAATTATGTGGTCAATTTTGGAATAAGTGCGATGTGGTGCTGAGAAGAATGTATATTCTGTTGATTTGGGGTGGAGAGTTCTATAGATGTCTATTAGGTCCGCTTGGTGCAGAGATGAGTTCAATTCCTGGATATCCTTGTTAACTTTCTGTCTCGTTGATCTGTCTAATGTTGACAGCGGAGTGTTGAAGTCTCCCATTATTATTGTATGGGAGTCTAAGTCTCTTTGTAAGTCTCTAAGGACTTGCTTTATGAATCTGGGTGCTCCTGTATTGGGTGCATATATATTTAGGAGAGTTAGCTCTTCCTGTTGAATTGATCCCTTTACCATTATGTAATGGCCTTCTTTGTCTCTTTTGATCTTTGATGGTTTAAAGTCTGTTTTATCAGAGACTAGGATTGCAACCCCTGCTTTTTTTTGTTCTCCATTTGCTTGGTAGATCTTCCTCCATCCCTTTATTTTGAGCCTATGTGTGTCTCTGCATGTGAGATGGGTCTCCTGAATACAGCAGACTGATGGGTCTTGACTCTTTATCCAGTTTGCCAGTCTGTGTCTTTTAATTGGAGCATTTAGTCCATTAACATTTAAGGTTAATATTGTTATGTGTGAACTTGATCCTGCCATTATGATATTAACTGGTTATTTTGCTCGTTAGTTGATGCAGTTTCTTCCTAGCCTCGATGGTCTTTACATTTTGCCAAGTTTTTGCGATGGCTGGTACCGGTTGTTCCTTTCCATGTTTAGGGCTTCCTTCAGGGTCTCTTGTAAGGCAGGCCTGGTGGTGACAAAATCTCTAAGCATTTGCTTATCTGTAAAGGATTTTATTTCTCCTTCACTTATGAAACTTAGTTTGGCTGGATATGAAATTCTGGGTTTAAAATTCTTTTCTTTAAGAACGTTGACTATTGGCCCCCACTCTCTTCTGGCTTGTAGAGTTTCTGCCGAGAGATCTGCTGTTAGTCTGATGGGCTTCCCTTTGTGGGTGACCCGACCTTTCTCTCTGGCTGCCCTTAAGATTTTTTCCTTCATTTCAACTTTGGTGAATCTGGCAATTATGTGTCTTGGAGTTGCTCTTCTGGAGGAGTATCTTTGTGGCGTTCTCTGTATTTCCTGAATTTGAATGTTGGCCTGCCCTACTAGGTTGGGGAAGTTCTCCTGGATGATATCCTGAAGAGTGTTTTCCAACTTGGTTCCATTTTCCCCCTCACTTTCAGGCACCCCAATCAGACGTAGATTTGGTCTTTTTACGTAATCCCATACTTCTTGCAGGCTTTGCTCATTTCTTTTTCTTCTTTTTTCTTTTGGTTTCTCTTCTCGCTTCATTTCATTCATTTGATCTTCAATCGCTGATACTCTTTCTTCCAGTTGATCGAGTCGGTTACTGAAGCTTGTGCATTTGTCACGTATTTCTCGTGTCATGGTTTTCATCTCTGTCATTTCGTTTATGATCTTCTCTGCATTAATGAGTCTAGCTGTCAATTCTTCCACTCTTTTTTCAAGATTTTTAGTTTCTTTGCGCTGGGTACGTAATTCCTCCTTTAGCTCTGATAAGTTTGATGGACTGAAGCCTTCTTCTCTCCTCTCGTCCAAGTCATTCTCTGACCAGCTTTGATCCGTTGCTGGTGATGGGCTGCGCTCCTTTGCAGGGGGAGATGCGCTCTTATTTTTTGAATTTCCAGCTTTTCTGCCCTGCTTCTTCCCCATCTTTGTGGTTTTATCTGTCTCTGGTCTTTGATGGTGGTGACGAACTGATGGGGTTTTGGTATAGGTGTCCTTCCTGTTTGATAGTTTTCCTTCTGACAGTCAGAAGGACTCTCTGTTGGTCTGTTGGAGATTGCTTGAGGTCCACTCCAGACCCTGTTTGCCTGGGTATCAGCAGCAGAGGTTGCCGAAGATAGAATATTGCTGAACAGCGAGTGTACCTGTCTGATTCTTCCTTTGGAAGTGTCCTCTCAGGGGTGTACTCCACCCTGTGAGGTGTGGGGTGTCAGACTGCCCCTAGTGGGGGATTTCTCCCAGCTAGGCTACTCAGGGGTCAGGGACACACCTGAGCAGGCAGTCTGTCCGTTCTCAGATCTCAACCTCCGCGTTGGGAGATCCGCGGCTCTCCCCAAAGCTGTCAGACAGAGTCGTTCGCGTCTGCACCGGCTCCCGCTACTTCCCCTGTTGGTCTTCAGCTGTGCGCTGTCCCCAGAGGTGGAGACTACAGAGACAGGCAGGCTTCCTTGAGCTGCTGTGAGCTCCACCCAGTTCGAGCTTCCCAGCGGCTTTGTTTACCTACTTAAGCCTCAGCAATGGCGGGCGCCCCTCCCCCAGCCTCGCTGCTGCCTTGCGGATAGATCGCGGCAGACTGCTGTGTTAGCAGTGAGGGAGGCTTCGTGGGCGTGGGACCCTCCCGGCCAGGTGTGGGATATATTCTCCTGGAATGCCTGTATGCTTACAGCGCAGTATTGGGGTGGGAGTTACCCGATTTTCCAGGTGTTGTGTGTCTCAGTTCCCCTGGCTAGGAAAACGGATCCCCTTCCCCCTTGCGCTTCCAGGTGAGGCGATGCCTCGCCCTGCTTCAGCTCTCGCTGGTCAGGCTGCAGCAGCTGACCAGCACCGATTGTCCGGCACTCCCTAGTGAGATGACCCCAGTACCTCAGTTGAAAATGCAGAAATCACCGGTCTTCTGTGTCGCTCGCGCTGGGAGTTGGAGACTGGAGTTGTTCCTATTCGGCCATCTTGCTCCGCCCCTCTCCCCCTTTTTTTTTTGAGACAGAGTTTTACTCTTGTTGCCCAGGCTAGAGTGCAATGGTGTGATCTTGGCTCACTCCGCCTCCCAGGTTCAAGCGATTCTCCTGCCTCAGCCTCCCCAGTAGCTAGGATTACAGGCGCCTGCCACCATGTCCAGCTAATTTTTGTATTTTTAGTAGAGACAGGGTTTCACCATGTTGCCTAGGCTGGTCTTGAACTCCCAACCTCAGGTGATCCATCTGCCTCGGCCTCCCAAAGTGTTGGGATTATAGGCGTGAGCCACCGTGTCTGGCAATAATCCTTTTTAAATGTATTAAACACATAGACTTCTGAATGTGTTTGGCTATAATACACCCCACCTGTACCCCCATTTCTTATATTTCTTTATGTCAGCTGTTAGAAGCTAACATGCCATTGCTTTTACATCTTGCTACTCAGATTGAAGTTGGCTTGGGCATCCCCTGGCAGCCTGTTAGAAGTGCAGAATCTCAGCCTCACCCCAGAACTACTGCATCAGAAACTGTACTTTATTTATTTATTAAAATTTTAAAACGTTTTAATTATTTTTAAAATAATTAAATTATTAATTTAATTTAATAAATTTATAATTTTTTAATAAATTTAAATTTACTTAATTTAATTTAATAAATTTATAAATTTTAATTAATACATTAAATTAATTAAATTAGAAATTTACACCTTATATAAAAATTTACTCAAGATGGATTAAATACTTAAATGTAAAACCCAAAACCATAAAAACCTGAGAAGAAAACCTAGGCAATACCACTCAAGACATAGGCAAGGGCAAAGATTTCATGACTAAAATGTCAAAAGCAATTGCAACAAAACAAAAAATTGACAAATGAGGTGTAATTAAACTAGAGAGTTCTACACGGCAAAATAAACTATCATGAGAGTGAACAGGCAACCTATAGAACGGGAGAAAATTTTTGCAATTTACCCATCTGACAAAGGTCTAAAATCCAGAATTTACAAGGAACTTAAACAAATGTACAAGAAAAAAAAACCCCATTGAAAAGTAGGCAAAGGATATGAGTAGACACTTCTCAAAAGAAGACATTTATGTGGCCAAAAAACATGAAAAAAAGCTCATCATTACTGATCATCAGAGAAATGAAAATCAAAACCACAGTGAGATACCATCTCATGCCAGTCAGAATGGCAGTTATTAAAAAGTCAGGAAACGATAGATGCTGATGAGGCTGTGGAGAAACAGGAACGTTGTTGGTGGGACTGTAAATTAGTTCAACCATTGTGGAAGATAGTGTGGCAATTTTTCAAGGATCTGGAACCGGAAATACCGTTTAATCCAGCAATACAATTACTGGGTGTATACCCAAAGGAATATAAATCATTCTACTATAAAGACATATGCACACGTATGTTCATTGCTGCACTATTTATAATAACAAAGACATGGAACCAACCCAAATGCCCAGCAATGTTAGACTGGATAAAGAAAATGTAGCATATATATACCATAGAATATTATGCAGCCATAAAAGTAATGAGATCATGTCCTTTGCAGGGACATGGATGAAGCTGGAAGCCAGTATCCTCAGCAAACTAACACAGGAATAGAAAACCAAATGCCACATGTTCTCACTTATAAGTGGGAGTTGAACACTGAGAGCACACGGACACAGAGAGGTAAACATCACACACTGGGGCCTCTTGGGGAGTGGGGGGTGAGGGGAGGGAACTCAGAGGATGGATCAATAGGTGCATGGCACACGTATACCTGTGTAAAAAGCCTGCATGTTCTGCACATGTATCCTGTTGTTTTTTGTTGTTGTTGTTGTTGTTTTTAGAAGAAGGAAAAAAAATAGAGACAAGGTGTTCATCTGACTTGAGACCAGCCATGTTGCCCAGGCTGGTCTCAAACTCATGGGCTCAAGCAGTCCTCCCAGCTTAGCCTCCCAAAGTGCTGGGATTACAGGCGTGAGCCACCATGTTCAGCCTGTTTATTTTTGGGAGAGGTTCTTGCTCTGTCACCGAGGCTGGAGTACAGTGGCTCAATCATTGCTCACTGCATACTCAAGCTCCTGGGTACAAGCTATCTTCTCACCTCAACCACCTGAGTAGCTGGAACTGCAGGCACACACCACAGCATCCGGCTCCTATTTTTATTTTTTTGTAGAAATGGAGGTCTCACTTTGTTGCCCAGGCTGATCTCGAACTCCTGGCCTCAAGAAATCCTCCCGCCTCAGCCTCCCAAAATGCTGGGATTACATGCATGAGTCACTGCACCTAGCCTATTTATTTATTTTTGAGACAGAGTCTTGCTCTGTTGCTGAAGCTACAGTGCTGTGGTGTGATCATAGCTCACTGCAACCTCAAACTCCCGGTCACAAGAGATCTTCTCACCTCAGCCTACTGAATAGCTAGGACTCCAGAGGCACGCCACAGCATGCAACTCATATTTGTATTTTTCTTGTAGAAAGGGAGATCTCCCTTTGTTGCCCAGGCTGATCTTGAATTTCTAGGCTCAAGCGATCCTCCTGCCTCAGCATCCCAAAGCGCTGGGATTGCAGGTGTGAGCCACTGTGCCCGGCCAGAATCTGCACTTTAACAAGATCCTTAGGAGACGAACATTGGCATTAAATGTTGAGAAGTATTGATCTTAGCACAAACTTTGGGAAACACTGAACATGTCTGATCAGTGAATGTGGCTCTGAGAAACAATGTGCCTTGTCTAAGTTCCCTAATCAGTCAGTAGATCTGGGATTAGAATCCAAGTGTCACAAGTCCTAGTCATATTAACTTTCCAGCGCACCGTGGGTGTCTCCCTCATCTAGGAAACAAGGAGGCCTGGTTTGATAATTGTTAGAGAAGGAAATTAGCATGTGATTAGGGTAGCCACATGAGTTATCATCCAAACATAGTCACTTTTTTTGTTTTATTTTATTTTAATTATAAAATAATTTTCTTTACTAGAGACAGGGTCTCACTATGTTGCTCAGGCTAGTCTCAAACACCCGGGCTCAAGCGATCTACCTGTCTTGACCTCCTAAAGTGCTGGGATTACAGGCATGAGCCACTGCACCCGGCCTAAACATAGTCACTTTTGAGAGTGCAAGAGGGCACCATTAGCTATTTCAGGACAATAAATGCAACCCGACATAAGTTGTCACTCTATATACCTAAAGATATTTCTAATTTACAGGACCCCCTCATATTTGTTAACTAAACTGCATATATATCTGATGACAAAATAATTTTAAAGTTCTAACTTTTATTTATGTATTTATATTTATTCATTTATTTTTGAGACAGGATCTCACTCTGTTTTCCAGGCTGGAGTGCACTGGCACAATTTTGGCTCACCATGGTCTCTGCCTCCCAGGCTCAAGTGAGTCTCCTGCCTCAGCCTCCCAAGCAGCAGGAATTACAGGCATGTGCCACTACTGCCCAGCTAATTTTTGTATTTTCAGTAGAGATGAGTTTCGCCATGTTGGCTAGGCTGGTCTTGACCGCAAATGATCCACCTGCTTCAGCCTCCCAAGGTGCTGAGATTACAGGCTTGAGCCACCGTGCCCGACCTAAAGTTCTAACTTTCAAAAAAAAACCTGATTCTCAAGGAAAAATAATACATGCATCTTATTATAATAAAAAAATAACTATCTAACCTCATTAAGAATAAAAGAAGCTGGGTGCGGTGGCTCAAGCCTGTAATCCCAGCACTTTGGGAGGCTGAGGCGGGTGGATCACAAGGTCAGGAGATCGAGACCGTCCTGGCTAACAGCATGAAACCCCGTCTCTACTAAAAATACAAAAATTAGCCGGGCCTGTAGTCCCAGCTACTTGGGAGGCTGAGGCAGAAGAATGCCATGAACCTGGGAGGCGGAGCTTGCAGTGAGCCGAGATCACGCCACTGCACTCCAGCCTGGGCTACAGAGCGAGACTCCATCTCAAAAAAAAAAAAAAAAAAAAAAAAAGAAGAAGAAGAAGAAAAAAAGAGAGAGAGAGAAAGCCCAAATTAGCAAAATAAGAGAATATGGGAACCAATCACAGATACAACAAAGTTGAAATGATTTTGAAATTGCTTTGCTGAACCAAGTCAACTAAATTTGAAAACCTGGTTTCCACATTGTCATTCACTATGGCCGTGGCCAAGCTAGGGCTGGAAGCTACATCTCAGGGCTTTCTGCCTAGTCATTTCCCTGTGAGTCAACCAGACTTCAGAGTCTCATTTCTGAAACTTTTATTCCAGTACTCTAACCTGGAGCTAAGATGTCTCGGTAGCTTGGTGGAAACGTGGCTCTTCCATAGGAATGAGATGCAGATGATCTGAAGACATATCTTCTGAGCATACCTCTTATAACAAATGCCCACATGCCTCCATCTGACATCAGCTTTGTCTGCCATGCTCAGGCCACCTGGCTGTAGAAATAAAAGATGGGAACGTCCCTGATCCTGAATGTTAAACCTGGAAAATCTCCTCCTGCCGGAGATGTAGCTAGCATTCCATATTTAAACTATCTTTAAAGATTTTAATGTTGATAATACTAACAACAACTGGTATTTATTGATTCTTTACTCCTTTGTCCCCTGTCATTGCACCATCGTCATTTGACAGAAATCAAAGCACAGAGGGGTTAAGTAACTTGCCCAAAGTCACACAGAGGGTAGCAGAGTTGATATTTGACCCTGAGTAATCTGATTCCAGAGATTATACTTTACCTCCAGTTTTGACTCCAACAGTTTTCATATTATTTTGAGAACTCTGAGAATTATTTTCAGAATTTTATGTGTATATATATATATATCAGTATATCAGACTGTGTATATAATGGAACCACTACGCCTAGTACATTTTTTTTTTTTTAGAGTCCCAAGAGACATAAGAGAGAAACTATTGGTTATTGGACATTCACCAAGTGTCAGTCATAGTTCTAAGTGCTTGTACATGAATCAGCTCAGTAATCTTAAAACCAAAACCAGAACCAAACAAACCGCTGCCCGCACCCTGGGGAGGGTGCAGTGATTCTCACTCATCGGATGAGACAAAGGAAGCCCAGAGAGGTTCCATCACTTGCTTGAGATCCTATAGCTAGGTGGCAAATCCAGGGCTCGGAGCCAGCCCATCTGGCCCGTGAGCAGCATTCTTTGCCACCAAGCACACCCCACTGCCAGTCCTTAACCCAGATACTTATTCAGGCCTCACAGCACATGAGTCATTTCCTACCCACTTGCTTTTCTCGTGTTAGCTGGGGAAACTGATGCTGACAAAGTTTAAATATTAGGTTGGTGCAAAAGTAATTGTGGCTTGCCATTTTAATGGCAAAAACCGAATAATTTGCTTAGTGCCATTCAATGATTTGGGGGCTGGCTAGCCAGGGAGCCAAAGCATGTTACATCTGTTTTCACTTCCCCAGTCCTTAGTGGTGCAGTCTAAGGTTCGCCCTCTGCCACAGATCCTCCTCTCCCTCCTCTGACAGCTCCTCCTCCACCGCCTCCTCCACCTCCTCCACCTCCTCCTCCAGCTTCTCTCCCTCCTCCTCCTCTCCCTCCTCCTTCTCCTCCGCCCCTCCACCCCCGCCCCGGGGCCCTGCCCTGCGGGTCTCACCTGCCGCTCAGCGGGGTCCCGGCGGGGGCCGGACAGCGCCCTCTGGCGGCAGGTGGGCGCCCGCGCAGCGCATGCTAGTAAACCCGCGGCGCCGCTCGCGGATTGGCTGGCGCGGATTCCAGCTGCTTTCCAAGTTGGAGGCGCCTAGTGAGGGTCGGGGGGCCAGGCCCACGCCCTCCCCACCCAGCCACCTCCCTGTCGACCAACCAGGGCTGGGGTGAGCCAGGCTGCCTTTCGAACTTGGGGGGCTTCTCCTCTTGTCTCCCACTGGTGCTCTGGCTGTGAATCCATCCAGGGGCCAGAATGAAAATCCGATACCAAGGCCGGCAGTACAGGCCGAGGATGGCTTTTCTCCAAAAGGTAACCCTGGTCCCTTACCTGGGCCCTGGGAGGCGGGCGGGGACCACATCTGGGAAGCGTCCGAGGACACGTGGGGCAGGAGTGGAGGGCACCCATTTGGGTCGTTTTGTGCAGCTCGATTTCATTAAGTGACTGGTGTGAGTTGTGATAAAGACAATTCCGTTTAGGTTTGCAAGCTGCCTCCTGGGCCTGGAGACTGAGACAGAGATCCGTAGACTGCAGTTCAGGCGGCCCGCCCCAGCTCTGAGTCACATAAGGTAACCCAGACCGCCACCTACGAATTTAAAGCTCCTGTAAGTTGCCCTTTCTGGATCTGAAGTGTGATATATGAAAGTTAAAAACGTATCTTACACACACATAGATCTCAAAAACGTATCTTACACCACAACCTACTCACAGATGCAAAGGCAGTGGTCATGGTTTTCCATTGCTTGGGGTCCTGGGGCTAGGTTTGAGGTTGAATGTCAGGGTTTCCTTTGCTATAACCTCATTCTGCACCACGTGCTCTCTGTCAGCCAGGCAGCCAATGTGGACTTGGAGGCTGGCATCTGCTGGGCACTGCTCGAGGTACCAGGGACAGAGTGATGAGCAAAACGAGTATGGCTCCTGCCCTCAAAGTCCCTTGAGGCTAAGGGCAGCTTAAGGGTGCCCAGCCTTGGGGGATGTGGGCTGATGGAGGACTGGGTCCACCACAAGGTACCTTAGGGTGCCCCCAGTCAAATATATCTACTTTTTTTTTTTTTTTTTTTTTTTTTGAGACAGAGTCTCACTCTGTCACCCAGGCTGGAGTGCAATGGTGCGATCTTGGCTCACTGCAACCTCCACCTCCCAGGTTCAAGCGATTCTCCTGCCTCAGCCTCCTGAGTAGCTGGGATTACAGGTGTGCACCACCGCACCTGGCTAATTTTTGTATTTTTAGTAGGGCGGGGTTTCACTATGTTGGCCAGGCTGATCTCAAACTCCTGACCTCAAGTGATCCGCCCCTGTCGGCCTCCCAAAGTTCTAGGATTACAGGCATGAGTCACTGCACCTGGCGAAATATATCTACTTTCTAGAGGAGCGAAGCTCCCTCAGCCAGCCAATGGCAGAGCTGCAGGTGAATGACATCAGATGGTGTGGACATCCCACCCAGCATCAGGGACTTACACGGGAAGTGCCTGAGCCTCTCTGCTCAGGGGGTTTTCTCTGGTCATAGGAACATGACTGCCACATATGTGGCCAGAGCGCCAGGGAGTGGATGCCCCCTGGATCAACCTGCAACTGATAGTGAAAAATAGTTGCTTGATAAAAAGTACCAAGCTTCCTCCCTGCCCCCCTGTTCTGAGGGTGTTCTACGCTGTTTCTCCCAGAGGCTCCCAGTAGGGCAGAACTCAGGTGGCCCACAGGGGTTGCTGCTCGTGAATGAGCCCTGTGTTGCCCACCTTACTTTCCCTGTCCCACCTCCCCAGGCACCAGCCGCTTTCTGGGATCAATCTTCCCACCCATGCGAAAGGGTAGTTCAATTATTATTTCCATTTTACAGGTAAGGAAACTGAGGCTGGTAAGGACTAACACTGGAAGAACTGTTGACATGATACAGAAAAACTGGTCTCACTACAATTGTAGAAACATAATTATTTATTTTATTATTATTATTACCATTATTATTATTTGAGGTGAAGTCTGACTCTGTTGCCCAGGCTAGAGTGCAGTGGCGTGATTTCGGCTCACTGCAGCCTTGACCTCCTGGGCTCTAGTGATTCTCCCTTCTCAGCCTCCCAAGTAACTGGGACTACAGGCAGGCACAACCATGCCTGGCTCATTTTTCTTTCTTTTTTTTTTTTTTTTTTGTATTTTTAATAGAGATGGGATTTTGTGCCATGTTGCCCAGGCTGGCCTCAAACTCCTGAACTCATGTGATCTGCCTGCCTCGGCCTCCCAAAGTGCTGCGATTACAGGCATGAGTCACTGTGCCCAGCCAGGAGAAACATAACATTAAGACTGTGGTGAGAGGGAGCTTCCGATTCTACATGAAGAGTGGGAGTAGTCATCTATGAAGAGAGAGCCTTGAAGCTTGGAGGATCCTGAGGCTTCAGCTGGGCAGAGGAAGGAAGACCCTGGCTGCAGAAGCAGACCCTGCCGAAGCACAGCGATGTATGAGTCTGGCGTGTCTGAGGGCATGCTGATTGCTGTTCGCTGAGCATAGAGTACAAGGGGAGTGTGAGGTGGGACAGGCAGGCAGGGATGGATAGGAAAAGTCTATGCCTTACAAAGGTGGTGCTATTTTTCCCCAAGGAGCAGGTGAGTGAAGTGGCCAGATTTACATTCAAACGAGGACTCTAATATAAGCCAGAGGAATGGATGGGATATATTTCCTTCCCTGAGCCAAGAGAATTCACTCAGTGTCTTTCTGTGCTGTCTGCAACTCCAGTCAACTAGGAAATGACAGCTTTTCATGGGATCAGAGGGAGTGGTGCTGGCCAGAAGGCCCTTCTCCTGTGATTGTCAAGGCTTTCACACCTATCTCTCCTGTGATGTCCCAGTCTCAATGCAGCCTTGTGTAGGTATGTCTACCAGCCAAGCTGACGCCAACCAGCCAAGCTGATGCCCACCTCTGATGCCTAGACTTGTTTAAAATGTGGTGGAGGCTGGGCATGGTGGATCATGCCTATAATTCCAGCACTTTGGAAGGCTGAGGCAGGAGGATGGCTGGAGCCCATCAGTTTGAGGCCAGCCTGGGCAACAGAGTGAGACACTGTCTCTAAAAAAAAAAAAAAAAAAAAATTAGCCAGGTTTGGTGGTGCACACCCATAGTCCCAGGTACTCGAGAAGCTGAGGCTGGAGGATTGCTTGAGTCTAGGAGGTCCCGGCTGCAGTGAGCTGTGATTGCACCATTGCACTCCAGTCTGGGTGAAAGAGTGAAACACTGTCTCAAAAATACTTGCGTAGTTTTCTTTTTTTTTTTAATGTGTAGAAGGAGATGAAGAATTCCCCTGTCCAGAGGCTCTGCCTGGGGGTGTTAGCTGGTGACACATAGTAAACTAAACAGTAGGGCTGGGCAACCTGCTGTGGCCTCCAGCACATGCAGGGCTCTTGTTTCAGCCTAGCCTCTCATTTCCTGTGTTCCTGCAGCCCCGACCACCTGGGGCGAGGTGGAAAAAATTTCCATCTGGACTTCTAAAATGCTTTCCTATTTGACTTAAGGAAAACTTGTGGATGTGAGGGTGTTCTTGCAGCAGATGGGGTTCCAGGAAGAGAGTTGAACTTAGATGAGGGCTACAGGAAGGAAGGGTCTTAATAAGGCTTGGGTGGAATTTAGAATTGCTTGTACCATTGGTCATTCCTCCACGTAACAGACATTTATTGGGCATCTACTATGTGTCGGGTATAGTTAGGCACTGTAATAACACAGACTTCAGGACCTTCAGGACACAGTCTCTGTTCTCACGTGACTTGTAGTCTAGTGGTAGGAGATGGCCACGTGTATCAACTCAGTGGCATGGCGCAGGTGCCATGCAGACAGCTGGAGGGTAAAGAAGGTGCTTAAGTGTGGGCCTTTACTTTATCCTGGATGGAATGTCAAGAAAGCATTCTGAAAGATATGGTGGTGATTTCTCTGGGTCTTGACGATGTGAAGCTGTTCTTAGGGCAGATGGGGTGCCAGGAAGAGAGTTGGGACAAAGGTAGAAGAGGAGCGTGAACTTGGCTTGGATCTATTTTGTGTCAGCTGTTGGTCAGAGCCAGATGGTGATGTCCAGTAGGCAATTATGTGTCTGGAGGCAGGGCCTGAAAAACCTGGGAGACACATTAAACGGGTCATTGAGAATGTAATAGAGATGAGAGACGTTTCTGAGGCTGGGTACAGTTAACACGGCATATTAGACTTGGGCATTTGGACTGTGGCTGGCAGTGCTATAGTTGGGATGTGAGTTGCCTACTAAAAAAAAGAGCACAATGATTTGGGGTCACTATTTACATCTCTGCACAGCAAACACATAATTACGATTGTCTTCCAGGAAGCCTGCTCTGGATTATAGGAAAGTTCCAGTCCCCGAAATCTTGTAGAGCGTGACACCCACTTCCTATGAGAAGAAATCGTGACCATGGGATGGATGGAATATTGAGACTATCACTTTCTGATACTTTTAGTGACTGTCTGAGTTCTTTTTTGTTTTTTGTTTTTTGTTTTTTTTTTTTTTTTTTTTTTTGAGGCGGAGTCTCGCTCTGTCGCCCGGACTGGAGTGCAGTGGCCGGATCTCAGCTCACTGCAAACCCCGCCTCCCGGGTTTGCGCCATTCTCCCGCCTCAGCCTCCCGAGTAGCTGGGACTACAGGCGCCCGCCACCTCGCCCGGCTAGTTTTTGTGTTTTTAGTAGAGACGGGGTTTCACTGTGTTAGCCAGGATGGTCTCGATCTCCTGACCTCGTGATCCGCCCGTCTCGGCCTCCCAAAGTGCTGGGATTACAGGCTTGAGCCACCGCGCCCGGCCCTCTGAGTTCTTTAAAATGTTCAATGTCATACCTCACTTAGCTGGAATCTGAGAGGGGCAATGCTAGGCCTGTGATGGGGTCAGAGAGAGTCCAGTGATGACGCTTTTTTTTTTTTTTTTTTTCCCAACGGAGTGAAGCGGTGCGATCTCGGCTCACTGCAACCTCCACCCCTGGGTTCAAGCGATTCTCCTGCCTCAGCCTCCTGAGTAGCTGAGCTTACAGGTGACTGCCACCACACCTGGCTAATTTTTGTATTATTAGTAGAGACGGGGTTTTGCCATGTTGGCCAGGCTGGTCTCGAATGCCTGACCTCAGGTGATCCACCCGCTTTGGCCTCCCAAAGTGCTACGATTATAGATGTGAACCACTGTGCCCGGCCCAGTGATGACCCTTTTGTGCAGCATTTGTTTGAGGCCTCAGGAAATAGTTGTGGAGAAGTCAGGATTCTGGGAGAAGTGGGCAGCTGTGGTCTGGTTAACGGTGACGGGGTGGGGTGGGGAGGTGACGGTATGGGGAAGAACCGGGGGTCTTCAATGTGTCTCACGAAAGGAGATAGCTCAGAAGGGATGCACGCTGGACAGAAGGAGAAGGGGTGGCCTGGAGAAAGACCACAGCTACACCCTTCCTGGGGAGCTTGAATATCAAGGTGGGTTTTCTCCCGTCGTGAGTGGGCACCAAGATCACCTCTTGAAGACCATTCCAGACCCAAGGAGTCAGTCATCTTTTTTGTAGTTTAGATTTATTACCATTTAAGAAGGAATCCCTTAAGTGAATTTATATGGGAAATGGTTAGAGGAAGATTATTCTGTCCCCTAACGGGAAGACTCCCAAAAATGTTCACGACACAGACTCCCCTTTTCCCAGCAAATCCCTCCTTTGTGTAAAGAGACGTCATCGCTGGAAAGCCCCTCTTGATTGTGCTTTTAGAAATAACTCCTGTTAATCTTCTTTGAGGGGTAGTTGCAAATTCTTCAGAGATTGATTTTTTTTTTTAAACACAAAGGGAAAGAAATAGAGTGTCTGTCATTTTTATCAAAGAAGTTTAAATTTCTAACTGGCAAATTAGGTACAACTCCACCATCTGCCATTTAGTTGCTTCTGCCTCACTACTAAGGAGATGGTTATTTCACCTGATGAAGTACTGTATTTATAATCTGAAAAGTTATGACTGAAAGGATGAGGATGCTTTAAGCCCTGTCATCAGAAACTAGCATAACGGAGAGAGAGAGAGAGAGAGAGAGAGTGTGTGTGTGTGTGTGTGTGTGTGTGTGTGTGTGTGTGTTGGGGAGGAGGGGGCCATTGACTGCTGCTGAAAAGAATCACTCCAGCAGCCTTGGCTCCTCAGTCCCCTGGCCATCCCAGGAAGAGCAGGACCACCTCTCAGCATCCCCCAATACAGTCTGGGGTTGTGTCTTTGCTCCCCTCTCTGCTGTTGGCCTCATGGCTGACCCAGTGGCCAGAAACACTGCCAAGCCCTGACACTGCAGAAAGCCAAGGACTGTGGCTCCAAATCAAGCTGAAATGAATAGCTTTTGTTCCAAAACAATTCTGTGAGCCAAGAAAGTGTCCATGCAGATAAAGCTTGCAGTCAGTCTTGCACAAGGAGCCCCAGCCGTGTTTTGCATGCTGTCTGAGTGGCTGGCGCTGTGCCCAGAATGCTGAGTGGTAAGGCCATCCTCAGAGCCTTCCCTGTGCACCTGATCTTGGCCCATTTCTTGAGATTGTGGTTCAGCTGCAAATGCTTGTTTAGCAACAGAAATTGAAATAGGAAATCCCTTTCCTTAGTATTGGCATAAGACATTGTTCCACACTCTTTCCCTCCTTGGGAAGATTGGAGCCTTCTAGCTTCAGGAGCAGGCTGGCTGAGAGGGAGGGGCAATTAGGAGTTTTCTGATTCAGCTCTCTTCTGATATATCCAGGTTAGTCTACACCTCCTTCCTGTCTACCTGGCCATATCATGGGCTCCTTCCCAAGTTCACTTTCTCTAGGAAGCATTCATTGACCATCTGTCTTAGTCCATTATCTGTTGCTATAACAGAATGTTTAAGATGGACTAATTTAAAAAGAAAAGAAGCTTATTTGGCTCACGGTTATGGAGGCTGGGAAAACCAAGGGCATGGTGACAGCTTCTGGTAAGAATTTCTTCTTTTTTTTTTTTTTTTTTTTTTTTGTGACGGAGCCTCGCTCTGTCACCCAGGTGTGCAGGGGCCCGATTTCGGCTCACTGCAAGCTCCGCCTACTGGGTTCATGCCATTGTCCTGCCTCAGCCTCCCTAGTAGCTGGGACTACAGGTGCCCACCACCATGCCTGGCTAATTTTTTGTATTTTTAGTAGAGATGGGGTTTCACCGTGTTAGCCAGGATGGTCTCGACCTCCTGACCTCATGATCCACCCGCCTCGGCCTCCCAAAGTGCTGGGATTACAGGTGTGAGCCACTGTGCCTGGCCCCTGGTAAGGGATTCCATACTGCGTTATAACACGGCAGAAATGTGGAAGGGCAAGTGAGTGCATGCCAAAGAGACCTCAGGGCACTAACTCAGTTCCTTGGAAACGATCTCACTCGCAAACAGCCTTAATCCATTTATGGGGCTCTACCCTTATTACCTAATTCCCTTTCAAAAGGCCCCACCTCTCAATACTGTTATATTAGTGACTAAGTTTCCAACACATGGACTTTTGGGGGACACACTCAAACCCAAAGACGCAGCCTGTGATCACAGTCCCTTTTCAGCTCTTGTGCAATTAGGATCTGTATGATTCACATGAGACACACTTTTATTCTATGCTGTGCATTGATCATCTCTGTCTGTATACTTTATCACCCCAGCTCCCAGAGGACACCAAGTATGCTGTTTATTTGTAGCAGTCATATATAAAAAGTATTCAGTTAAATCTCTCTCTTTGCATTAGGTTGTCTAGCTGAGTTTTTCTTATGTGTCTTTACTGACTGGTCCCTAGAAGGCATATTGTGACAACGATAACTTCTATCACTACCACTCTCACCCTATTGTCACTGTTCCTATATTGCCCATAGGGATTATACAACTGTTTCACATTCATTATTTTCATTTGATCCCAACCACCCATTTAAATAGATAGGGCAGATATTAGATGTTTTTTCCCCTAGTGGATGAAAATACTAAGGTTCAGAGAGGTCAATTAACTGGCCCAGTGTCACACAGCTGACATGATCTATTTTTCAGTTTCACTGAGGCTAGAAAAACTAGTGATCTCATTCAGAGGACGGCTACGTGCATATATGTTAAAAGGACTTTGTGAACTGAGGGCTCATACAGTGCTGCATAGAATTAGGATTAATGGCAGAAAAATAGCTACTGCAAGATTGAAACAGTTCAGTGAAGACAGAGCAGTATGTATGGATGGCTCTGGATTTTACTGATAGGAGCCAAAGAGTTGATTGCATTTGAGGGGCCCTCCAGGTGCAGATGTGTAGCAGGCAGCGGGAGGTGACTCTGAGGAGGGTGGCAAGGACAGTAAATGGGTGAGGAATGACCTTCATTCTTACTGTAGGTCTCCTGTATACCCTGATATTTCCTGTCTCCATTCCTTTGCTTCTCTTGTACCCTCATCTTGGGATGCCTCTCCTCACACCAGAGCTTGAGGCTGTATTTCCAGTTGTCTCCTACACATTTCTGTGTATGTGTTCCAGAGCACGGCACAAACAAGTTTTTCTCTTTCAAAACAGGCTGCTTTCTTTTGTGTTTCCTATTTTAGATACTGACTACCACTATTGGCTTGGCAGAGAGGTAGGAAATCTTGGAATCATGTTCTCTTGCCTTCACCAAATTGTATACATTATCAACTAAGTTTCAAGCACACAAACTTTTGGGGGTCACATTCAAACCACAGGACCATCCCATGATTGCTGTCCATTTTGAGCTGTGCAATTAGGATTGCAGTGTCTAAGTACACGAGACTCACCTAAAGTGCTTCTAGTGACCATATTCTCTTACTTTTCCTCATTGCCTCTGCCTGAACTGTGCTCTCTCCTGCATGATTATTTCCCGCTGATACAGAAAGGTTTACTCCTCCTTTTTCTCTGCTTGACCATACCATAGGTTCCCTTCCAAGTTCACTTCCTCTAGGAAGTATTTCTTGATCATCTGTCTTAGTCCATTTTCTGTTGCTCTAACAGAATATCTGAGACTGGGTAATTTACGAAGAAAATAAGCTTATTTGGCTCACAATTATGGAGGCTGGGAAGTCCAAGGGCATGGTTATAACCAGCTCATTGGTCTTTCATCTCTGCATGCCCTCCTTTTTTGCATCTATAATTTTGCACATCTAAAACCATCTATAATTTTGTAAAACAAGGCAAACTCTGCTGCTCCTCCATGAGAGCTTCCATTTGTCTATGAATGGCATTGAAGACCTGTTGTGTCCTGGATCTATTTGCTCTCCACTGCATACCATGCAGTTTTACCCTTTCATGCCTTTGCATGTGCTTGTTCCTCAGTCTGAAATGCTCCTTTTCTCTGGAGCAGAAGCAACAACTTCTTGCCAAATAGCCCATGTTCTCTGAGTTAGAATGAATGGGCCATGAGCAGAAGTGTTGTGTGGGTTTTCAGGCCGAAGCCTTGAAGGGCAAGTACTAATTCTCCATGTTTTTCTCTCTTCCCCTGCACACTGATGGAGCACATGTGATGGAATGAGAAACTCTAAATGGTAGCAGCCTAGAGAGCTGAGTCAAGATATCAAGGGAGGGCCCTGGACACTGCCCAACTTGATTTAGCATTTTCTTTTCTTTTTTTCTTTTCTTTTTTTTTTTTTTTTGAGACAGAGTCTTGCTCTGTCGCCCAGGCTGGAGTGCAGTGGCATGATCTTGGCTCACTACAAGCTTCGCCTCCCGGGTTCATGCCATTCTCCTGCTTTAGCTTCCTGAGTAGCTGGGACTACAGGTGCCTGCCACCACGCCCGGCTAAGTTTTTGCACTTTTAGTAGAGACGGGGTTTCACCGTGTTAGCCAGGATGGTCTCGATCTCCTGACCTCATGATCCACCTGCCTCGGCCTCCCAAAGTGCTGGGATTAAAGGCGTGAGCCACCGCGCCTGGCCGACTTATCATTTTCTTAAGAGAGAGAAACCCTTGTTGGGTTAAACCTGTGTTACCACAGCATAATCTAAATTATCCTGAGTAATACATTCTTATTTTCTGCCAGTTAAAAATCTTTATCTTTTAAGTATCAGCTTAAATACTCTTTCTTTAAAAGCCTTCCAGAACCAACCCACCCCTAGCCAGAACTGATATCTTTTCTTTATACTTTCACAGCCTGTGTAACTTACATCTATTTGACACTTAATGCCTAGTATTGTGGTTGGTCATGTAGAATTAGTGACACAATGAGTAAGAGTATGAATTCCAAAGCCAGACTGACTGGTTCACATATCAGCTCTGTCATTTACCAGCAGTAGGACTTTCGATGAGTTACTTAGACTTCCAGAACTTGGGTTCACATTTGTCCTTCCAGAACCTACCAGAGTGTCTGACACAATAATTATATTAAATATGTCAGTAATGATGTTAAACAATACCTCCTTCTTTTTTGTCTTGCAGGTTGAACCATCAGTATAAAACATGCAGAACCAAAGATGGCGACCAAAATCCAAAGCCAGAGGGTCCTGGAAATCAGAGGGTCTTACAGCATAACAGGTAGTACAGGCCATGGCTTAGGCTAGGCATGGAACAGACTGCAGTTCTCTCCTACAAATCAATCTAGACTGGATGGACAGAACTCCGAGGGAGGAAAGAAAAATGAATCTGATGTTACTTCTTGAGACCACATTTTCTGAAGTCACCATTTTTATGTATCTATCAACTCATCATTTTTATGTATATATCAATATGACTTTATGATCTTAATTTTTCCTACTAATGTGATGAATTACCTTGATTGATTTTAGAATATTAATTCACTTTTGTATTCCCGGAATAAATCCTAGATAGATGCTTGATTTTTTCTAATTCCTTAGCAAAAATGCTAATATTTTATTTAGCATTTTGCATCTATATTCACAAGTGAGAATTTTTTTCCTCTCCTGACACCAACCAATTCTCTAACACAAACTGAGTGTCCTACAATTCAATTCAATTCTGACACTAACTACCCAGAGTTAGCATTAGCCTCCACAGATTGAAGGCCTCAGTCCCACAGGACTGTCCTAATCAGACCCCAGTTGCAAGTCCCGGGCCACCCATACTTCTGGGCAACTGGTTATAATTTGGGGGTTCTTATGACCACCTCCCACAGGCTTGACAATTTGCTAGAATGATTAGTGGAATGCAAGAAAGTGCTTAATTAATATTACTGGTTTATTACAAAGGATACAATTCAGGAAGAGCCAAATGGAAGCGATGCATGGAGCAAGGCAAGGGAGAATGAGCCCAGAGCTTTCCTGCCCTCTTCGGGCACGCCACTCTCCCAGCATTTTGCTGTGCACCAACCTGGAAGCTCTCTGAACCCCATCATTTAGAGGTTTTAATGGAAGTTTCATTACATAAGCATTTTTTTTTTTTTTTTTTTTTTTTTTTTTTTTTGGGACGCAGTCTTACTCTGTTACCCAGGCTGGAGTGCAGTGGCACCATCTCGGCTCACTGCAACCTCCACCTCCTGGGTTCAAGCAATTCTCCTGCCTCAGCCTCCCGAGTAGTTGAGACTACAGGTGGACACCACCATGCCCAGCTAATTTTTGCATTTTTAGTAGAGATGGGGTTTCACCATGTTGGCCAGGCTGGTCTTGAATTCCTGACCTCAAGTGATCCGCCTGCCTTGGCTTCCCGAAGTGCTGGGATTACAGGTGTGAGCCCTACATAGCCATGATTGATTGAATCATTGAACATTGGTGATTACTTCAATCTCCAGCCCTTTGTCCCTCTCCCCTCCCCAGAAGTCAGTGGGTGGGGATAAAAGTTCCAACCCTCTAATCATGCCTAGTTCTCCTTTTTTTTTTTTTTTTTTAAATTATTTATTTTTCTTGGCATGCAAAATAAGAGCTATTGTCTAGGTCTTTCTGGTGACCCCTTCATCCCAAACTACCTAGAAGCCTCTAGCCACTAGTCATTTCATTAGTATACAGAAGACACTCTTGCCTCTGTGGAGATTTCAGGAGTTTTGGGAGCCATGTGCAAGGAATCAGGAACAAAACCCAAATATTTATTTTTTCTCATACCACAATGATTGACGTTGGTCTGTAATTTTTTCTTCTTGTAATATCCTAGTCCAGTTTTTCTATCAAGGTTATGGCCACATAAAAGGAGTTGGGAAGTACACTCTGTTTTTCTATTCTTTGGTAGAGTTTGTGCAAGTTTATGCAAGATTGGTATTATTCTTTTTTTTTTAGAGACAGGGTCTCACTCTGTCACCCAGACTGGAGTGGCAGTGATGCCATCACAGCTCATTCACTATAAACTTGAACTCCTGGGCTCAAGCAATCCTCCCACCTAAGCCTCCTAAATACCTGGGACTACAGGTGCATGCTGCCATGCCCTGCTAATTTTTAAATTTTTTGTAGAGGCGGTGCCTCACTATACTGTCCAGGTTGCTCTTGAACTCCTAGACTCAAGTGATTCTCCTACCTCAGCCTCCCAAAGTGCTGGGAGTATAGGTGTGAGCCACCACGTGCAGCCCATGATATTATTCTTTAAATATTTGGAAGAATTAACTGATGAAGTCATCTCGGGTTTGGAATTTTCTTTGTGAGAAGCTCTTGAATAGATTCCATTTTATTTATTAGATATTGGCTATTCAGATTTTTTTTTTTTTTTTTTTTTTTTTTTTTTTTTTTTTTGAGACGGAGTCTCGCTCTGTCACCCAGGCTGGAGTGCAGTGGCCGGATCTCAGCTCACTGCAAGCTCCGCCTCCCGGGTTCACGCCATTCTCCTGTCTCAGCCTTCCCGAGTAGCTGGGACTACAGGCGCCGCCACGTCGCCCAGCTAGTTTTTTGTAGTTTTTAGTAGAGACGGGGTTTCACCGTGTTAGCCAGGATGGTCTCGATCTCCTGACCTCGTGATCCGCCCGTCTCGGCCTCCCAAAGTGCTGGGATTACAGGCTTGAGCCACCGCGCCCGGCCTCAGATTTTATTTTTTTACGTGGGCTTTGGAAAGTTGTATTTTTCGAGGAATTTGTCTAGTCTATCCAAGTCGTCAATATTTGGGTGTGAAGACAATAATATTCTCTTATCTTTGTTATATTTGTGGGATACTCCTTTCTAATATTGAAAATTTATCTTTCTTGTTTCTGTTGATCAGTATTGTTTGGAGTCTATCAATATAAACAATATTTTCAAATAACCAACTTTTGATTTGGTTGATTTTTTTCCATTGTATATGTGTTTTCTATTTCTTTTCTTTCTTTCCTTTTTTTTTTTTTTTTTTAGACGGAGTCTTGTTCTGTCGCCCAGGCTGGAGTGCAGTGGCATGATCTCAGCTCACTGCAAGCTCTGCCTCTTCAGCCTCAGCCTCCTGAGTAGCTGGGATTACAGGCGCCCGCCACCATGCCTAGCTAATTTTTTTGTACTTTTAGTAGAGACGGGGTGTCACCGTGTTAGCCAGGATGGTCTCGATCTCCTGACCTCGTGATCGGCCCGCCTCAGCTTCCCAAAGTGCTGGGATTATAGGCGTTGAGCCACTGCACCCGGCAGATTTGTTTTCTATTGCACTGATTTATAATCTTTATTACTTACTTCTATTTTCCTTAGATATAACTGACTGTTCTTTTGTTCTTAAACTAAAAAAATAAATCATTGACTTTCAGCCTTTGCATTTTTCTAATATATAAATTTTTAAGGTTACAAATAGCTCTCTAGTCCCTACATTAGCTGCATCCTATGAGTTTTTAGAAGTTTTATGGGGTCACATTCAGTTCAAAATATTTGCTAATATCTGTCTGGATTTCTTCTTTAATCTATGAGTTATTTAGAAATTTCCAGGCAGTGGATATTATCTTTTTATTATTGAGTTCTGACTTAATTTTATTCTGGTCAAACAACATTCTCTGAATGATTTCAATGTTTTGAAATTTGTTGAGGCTTTCTTTATTGCCCATCATATGATCAATTTTGATATGTTTCATGTACACTTAAAAAGTAAATTCACACATGCCTATAATCCTAGCTACTTGGGAGGCTGAGGCAGGAGAATTGCTTGAACCTGAGAGGTGGAGGTTGCAGTGAGCCAATATTGCACCATTGCACTCCAGCCTGGGCAACAAAAGCAACTACTCCATCTTAAAAAAAAAAAAAATAAATAAACAAACAAATAAATAAATAAATAAAATTCTATCATTATGGGTACAGAATTTGATATATATATAACAACTAAGTCAAGTTTGTTAGTTGTGTCATTTAAATCTTCTAGATCCTTACTGCTCTGTTTTCTTATTCTATAAGTTACTGAGAAATATGTTACAGTCTTCCACTATGATTGTGAATTTGTCGCTTTCTTCTTTGAGTTGCTTAATTTTTGCTTTATGTATTCTGAAGTTATAAGTACGTATAGATTTGTGACTTGATATCTACTAGTTGGATTGACCCATTATAATATGTACCTTTTAATTTGTAGTAATGCTTTTTGCTTCAAAATCTTACTTCATACTGCTATAGATATACCTGGTTTCTTTTGTTAGACTTTTATAGTCTATCTTTCCTTTTCCTTTATCTTTAATCATCTATCTCCATGTATTTAAAGTGTCTCTCTTAGAAGTTACATATAGTTAGGTTTTATGTTTTTTATCCAGTATGATAATCTTAGTTTGTTTTTTTTTAGATGGAGTCTCGCTCTGTCGCCCAGGCTGGAGTGCAGTGGCGCGATCTTGGTTCACTGCAACATCTGACTCCCTGGTTCAGGTGATTCTCCTGCCTCAGCCTCCCGAGTAACTGGGATTACAGGCACGCACCACCACGCCCAGCTAATTTTTGTATTTTTAGTAGAGATGAGGTTTCACCGTGTTGGCTAGGATGGTCTTGATGTCCTGACTTTGTGATCTGCCCACCTGGGCCTCCCAAAGTGCTGGGATTATAGACATGAGCCACTGCACCTGGCCAATCTTAGTCTTTTATTTGGACTATTTTGTCTATTTACATAATAGTAAAGTAATTATTGATATAAAGTTGGGTTTGTTCTTACTATTTGTTTTCTGCTTGACCCATTTGTTTTCTGTTGTTTTTCTTCTTTCCTGCATTCTTTTGGATTAATAAAATATCTTCTACCATTCTACTCTCTACCTCAAACTTGTTAGTTATACACTTTTGTTACATATTCTTTTTCTTTAGCTGTTATCCTAAAGATTAAACAACATGCAATCTTGACTTATTTCTGTGTAATACAAATTATTACTTTTACCAGTTCCCAAAACATTTAAAACTTTAGGAAACTTTAGTTTTATTTATCCCCTTCCTCATTTTGTGTTGTTGTTATACATGTTTAGTTCTACACATATATTTAAATTCCATAAGACATTATAACTATTGGGTTGGCAATAAATATTCATTCATAATTACCTATATATTCATCTATTCTTGTATTTTTTCTCTTTTTTGAGAGACAGTGTCTTCCTCTGTCACCAAGGCTGTACTGGTGTGGTAGCACAATCATGGCTCATTGCAGCCTCAACCTCCTGGGCTCAAGCGGTCTTCCCGCCGTGGCCACCTGAGTAGCAGGAACTACAGACATGTGCCATTATGCCTGGCTAATTTTTAAATTTTTGTAGAGGTGAGGTCTCACTGTGTTGCCCAGGCTGGTCTCAAACTCCTGGGTGCAAGCAATCCTCCCACTTTGGCATCCCAAAGTTCTGGGATTATAGGTACTCCTGGCGCATGTATATATATACATTTTAATTGAAATATACATATACACATTTTAATTGAAATATGGTATTCACTCAGAAAACATGTACAGATCAATACATTTTCACAAACAGAATGTGGTACATATATTTTAAAACATTAAATTCTGTTTAAAGAAGCAAAATTTTGTATTTTAGGAACACATTCCTTACTGTTCAAACAGATGGTTTCCTGAGGAAATGTGTGTGACTTCACACTGTGGGGCTGTCTTTGTCAGCCCTCCCAGATTGCCCCATCTGTGACTTGATTTTTTTTTCTCCTTGTCAAGGTGTCCTCAATTCAATTCACCTCTGCTTCAGGCCAACCGAGACAGTGTCCTTTTGTCAACCTTCTGGCTTCCTTTGCCCTGAGGGATGGAAGCCTTTCTCCACAAACCCCATCAGCTTCTCTTTCTGCATATTGCTGATCTGGAGACCTGCTGTCATTTGTGGCTGCTCTGAGACATGGCCTGGTCATGGGGACAGAGCCTCCCTTTGACTGCACCATTTGTTAGCTGTGCTTTAACCTCCTGTGGAGATTACAACTGGAAAGGCTGGAGACACTGATAACTGATTCAGCAACAAGAGCTTGAACTGTATGGGAGGAAAGACTGAATATTACAATTTTAGCAGTCATTACTGGGGAAGCTGGGCAGGAGGATCATTTGAGCCCAGGAGTTCGTGACAGCCTGGGTAACAGCAAGACCCTGTCTTATTAAATTTTAATAATAATAAACTGAATTATGGACAAAATGAAGTTAACAAATTTTTTTTAGCAGTTACCATTCCTTAAGCACCTACTGTCAGGTGCTCTGCCAGAAACTTCTATAGAGCATCTCATGAATACTCAAAACAATTCTGTGAAGAAAATATCGTTACTATCTGATATGGTTTGGCTGTGTTCCCACCCAAATCTCATCTTGAATTGTCGTTCCCATAATCCTCACATGTCATGGGAGGGACCCAGTGGGAGGCAATTTAGTCGTGGGGGTGGTTACCCTCACGCTGTTCTCGTGACAATGGGTGAGTTCTCACGAGATCTGATGGTTTTATATGGGACTTTTCTCCTTTTGCTCGACACTTCTCCTTCCTGCTGCCATGTGAAGAAGGATGTGTTTGCTTCCATTTCCACCATGATTGTAAGTTTCCTGAGACCTCACAAGCCATGTTGAACTGTGAGACAATTAAACCTCTTTCCTTTATAAATTACGCAGTCTTGGGTATGTCTTTATTAGCAGTGTGAGAATGGATTAATACACTACAAGTAAGGAAGTGGAAGCTCAGGGAAGCAATTTGCCTAAGGTCACGCATCTAGTAAGTGCAGAGAGTGTTTGGATCAGATTTAATTCACGCTCTTTGCTCTAGGTCCAGTCACGTTTTCTATGCCTATCTCAGCTGCTGACACGTGACTCAGTTGCTCCCATTTTCCTTGGAAAAGCAGGAGCTGGAAAGGACCTTAGAGGTCATCCACAACAATCATCTCATTTCACTGATGAGGAAACTGAGACTTGGACCAGGTCAGTGGTTGTCATTCACACCCGCATGCCATCCATACCCACATGCCAGTCACTCCAAACTATACACATTTCTCCAAAGGCATCTGGATGTTCCCACCTCTCTGCTTTTGCTAACTATTTTCCCTCTGCTGGAAGTCCCCTTTCTCCTCATTTCACACTGTTAGTGATCTTTTCAGCTTTCAAGGTTCACTCCAAGCATCATTTCTCTCATCTTCTCCTGAGTATCTGCAGGCTACACTCAGCAATTTCTACCGTGCAGAGGAGAGTTACCACAGCATGCCTGAGACTGCTATCCTTAGAAAGGCCTGCTTTCAAGGTTGGCCCTTCCAAGGCTGGCATGTAGGAGCTTGGGTTTCAGGAGAGTTCCCATGATTCCCTGATAAGAGTGGCTCACTGTGCCTGGACTGTTGGTGCAAACAGTGTGGCTTATGTGAAACACCTGCTTTCCTTCTGGGAGTCTGGAATCTTGGTGCATGCTAGGCAGAGGTTGTCTACATGGCCAGCCCCCAGCAAAATCTTTGGGTACTGAGTCCCTAATGAGCTTCCCTGACAATAGACAACATTTCACACTTGTCACAGTGCATTGCTGGAGGAATTAAACGTGTCCTGTGTGATTCTACTGAGAGAGGCTCTTGGAAGCTTGCCCCTGGTGGCTTCCAGACTTTGCCCCCGTGTGCCTTTTCCCTTTGCTAATTTTGCTTTATATCCTTTCATGGTAATAAATTACAGCCATGCTGATGGCTATACTTTGAGTTCTGTGAGTCCTCCAAACAAATCGCTGAACCTGGGAGTCTTGAGTGGTCTTAGGGATCCCCAGTGCACCTGCCGTATGTTCTGCCATATGCTTGAATGTAGATTTCCTGCATGAACACTCAAATGCTGCAATGTTTTGGTTTACGAATCACTCACACACACTGTTGAAAAGCAAGTATGTCTCACTCTTCTTTTCTTTTTATTTCAATAGGTTTTGGGGGAACAGGTGGTGTTTTCTTACATGGATAAGTTCTTTAGTGGTGATTTCTGAATTTTGGTGCATCCATCACCTGAGCTGTGTACACTGTACCCCATGTGTGGTCTTTCATCCCTCACGCCCCTCCCACCCTTCCTCCAGAATCCCGAGTCCATCCTTTGCATCCTCATAGCTTAGCCACTTATTTTATTTATTTATTTATGAGACGGAATCTCACTCTGTCACCCAGCCTGGAGTGTAGTGGTGCAATCTCAGCCCACTGCAACCTCTGCTGCCTGAGTTCAAGCAATTCTCCTGCCTCAGCCTCCCAAGTAGCTAGTATTACTGGTGCCTGCCACCACCCCAGGCTAAGTTTTGTATTTTCAGTAGAGACGGGGTTTCACCATCTTGGCCAGGCTGGTCTTGAACTCCTGAACTCGTGATCCACCCGCCTCGGCCTCCCAAAGTGCTGGGATTACAGGCGTGAGCCACTGCGCCCGCCCTGCTTTGCCACTTATAAATGAGAACATACGATGTTTGTTTTTCCATTCCTGAGTTACTTCACTTAGAATAATGTCTCCAATCCCATCCAGGTTGCTGTGAATGCCATGATTTTGTTCCTTTTTATGGTTGAGTAGTATTCCATGGCATAGACACACCACATTTTCTTTATCCACTCGATGATAGGTGGGCATTTGGGCTGGTTGCATATTTTTGCAATTGTGAATTGTGCTGCTATAAACGTGTGTGCAAGTGTCTTTTTTGCATAATGGCTTCTTTTCCTCTGGGTAGATACCCAGGAGTGCGATTGCTGGATCAAATGGAAGATTAGTTCTTTCAGGAATCCCTACACTGTTTTCCATAGTGGTTATATCTTACTCTTCTTTGTCATTCATGAGTTAAGATGAAATTCAATTCTATCACCCACCAGGGGGTTTTTTCAGGGGACTCATCTAAGTATTTAGGTTCACAAGACCTCCATAAGCCACCCTTGTCACTCATCTGCTAAGACAGGAAACACAGATGCCCAGCAGGACAGACAGGGGCATTCCTTTTCTAGGGGAGTCCTTGCAGTGGTCCATATAGCTATCTTTTCTCCAGGTGACTGCTCAGCTATGAGGAGATGAGATACACATCAGGTGGCTGTGGAAATCAGCCTGGCTTTAAAGCCTCATTCCTCACAGGAGCCAATATTTCTTTTTTTTTTTTTTTTTTTTTTTTTTTGAGACGGAGTCTCGCTCTGTCGCCCAGGCTGGAGTGCAGTGGCCGGCTCTCAGCTCACTGCAAGCTCCGCCTCCCGGGTTGACGCCATTCTCCTGCCTCAGCCTCCCGAGTAGCTGGGACTACAGGCGCCCGCCTCGTCGCCCGGCTAGTTTTTTGTATTTTTAGTAGAGACAGGCTTTCACCGTGTTAGCCAGGATGGTCTCAATCTCCTGACCTCGTGATCCGCCCGTCTCGGCCTCCCAAAGTGCTGGGATTACAGGCTTGAGCCACCGCGCCCGGCCGCCAATATTTCTTATAACCACTACATGGGCATTTCTTTCAGGGTCCCTGTAGTTATAAGAGTTGCCATTATCAGGAAAGCCCAAAACTGTGGCTTCCTGTTAGAGGTTATAGGCCTCCCAGCCAGATGCAGTTGACCAGTCAGGGGTCACTTTTCTCTTAGGCAGTATGTCCAACAAGAAATTGACATACCACCTTAATAGGTTACCAAGGGAACAGCAAGAGTTTTGGTAGCCAGCTTCCAAGATGGCTCCCAATCATCCCTGCACCTGTTTTCATGCCTTCTCACACTGAGTAGGGTCCACTTATGTAATCACTAGGTTATTGGGGAAATAATGGTGTGTGATTTCTGAGGTTGGGCCATCAAAGATATTATGGCTTCCGTCTTACAGGTGACTCGGCCTCCCAAAGTGCTGGGATTACAGCACTTTTAAACCACTTATTCCAGGGGAAGTCAGCTGCCATGTTATGAGGACACTCAAGCAATCCTATGAAGAGGCCTGTGTGATGAGGAACTGAAGCCTCCTGCCAACAGCCATGTGAGGGCACCATCTTGGAAGCAGATCCTCCAACTCTACCCAAGCCTTCAGATGAATATAGCCCTGACGGACACCTTCACTACAGTCTCATCAGAGAACGCTAGCCAGCACTACCTAGTTAAGATGCTGCCAAATGCCTGACCCACAGAAACTGTGAGATAATAAATACTTGTTGTGTTAAGCCACTACGTTTTGTGGAAATTTGCTACTCAGCAATAACTAACACAAGAGTTAGCTGAAGGTCACGTTCTTGTTGAGTAGTGGAGTTTTGTTAACCTTTTACCCACTGTGGTTCACTTGATAAATGGTAGACGAATAAAGAGTGAAAATGAGCACAAAAGTGCCTAAGAAAATTTTCTTCTTTATTGGATGACGAAAGGGTCTGGAACTAAACTAATGTAAAACTAGGAAAGGATGATGGGTATAATCAGAATGACATACAAGCAATGAAAATGAATGAGCTAAACACCACTACATACATTAATATTAGCTGCATAATGTTGAGTAAAAAAAGCTAGTCCCAGAAGACAAAATACAGTAAGACACCCTTTTGATAAAGTTTTAAAAAAGTAAAAGTAACTAATGTACTGTTTAGATATAAATGGCTGTGACAAAACAAAAAACTCCAAAGGCAAGAGCATAATCTTTACAAAGTTTATCATAGTGGTCACCCCTGTAGACAGGGAAGCAGGAGGATTGGTCAGACAGGAGCATGTTGTAACTATAAGTTATTGGTCATGTTGGTTCATGAAATATTCCTAAATACTATTAAATAAATCTAAATAGAATAAAATAAATAGAAAGGGCCATGCATGGAACAAAGATGTTTGTGTACCAGGAACTGAGAATTATGACTAACCCCAATTCAATAAGCCTGAGGTCCAATAAAAAGGGTGGTAGTGATGGGGGTTAGTCTAAGGCCTGAAGAAAGGGAGGGATGTTAACACTTTAAATACTGACAGTCAAATATGAAGCAGAGACAGGTGGTCAGTGGGATGGAGACCGCTATAAACAAAATGTATGGTTTTTGCTATTTTGGAGTAAAAGGTAGCACAATTTCAGGACACTTTATTTATTTATTTATTTAGTTAGTTAGTTAGTTTTGAGACAGAGTCTCGCTCTGTCGCCCAGGCTGGAGTGCAGTGGTGTGATCTCGGCTCACTGCAACCTCCACCTCCAGGGTTCAAGCGATTCTCTTGCCTCATCCTCCTGAGTAGCTGGGGTTACAGGGGCATGCCACCATGCCCAGCTAATTTTTGTATTTTTAGTAGAGACAGGGTTTCACCATGTTGGCCAGACTAGTCTTGAACTCCCGACCATCTCCTTGTTCCGATTCCAAGCTCACTGTATGTTTCAATAGAATATAAGTATCTAGTCTCCCATGTAGATCTTCCTACCAGAAAGAAACACACTGTTGGCAAATACAATGATCCAGTCTGACGGATAATTATATTATTTCACTAGAAAGGAATTAACTCACTTTCCAGGTTTATACAACAACTTCTTTTAGTTTGGTTAGCATGTGTCCTCTGGATCCTGCTTACCTCTGTGTCAACTAATGGAACCAGCTTTTGGGCCCTACAGTGAAGCATAGGACACTGGAAGAAGACAGTCCAAGGCGTTGTTACCCAGTCATCCCCAGTCAGGTCATGTTTGAAACTCCAACAGTTTAATAATATACTAGTAAGTCAATTCGTAGCTCTACTTGAAGGTTTGTGCCAAACAAGATAGTTTCAGTAATGAAGCTATGTTGAATGATGTTCAAAACAATTGTTCTAAATTTTACTCTATAATGTCAGAGGAAGGTTCCAATGAGTATCAATGCAAATATACAACACATTTAAATGGTTTTTACTTACATTCTATTTATACAGTTAGAAAATATTGATCATGTCTTCTTAAAATAGGTCCATCTAGGAGACCGTGAACAAATTTCTAGGTTTGTCATTAAGAATCCCTGAATCTACTGAATTTTAGAATTTCCTTGACACAATTCACATTTTTCCAAATAATTATTTCCAGTTTTATAAATAACCGTATATTGATAGTGTTTGCTCAATAATATTGAGATGTTATTTACTGTTTATGATGTATGCAGGAGGAAGGCCAAGGCCAGGTTTTGTTCATTTCCTTTTCCAGGTGTTACATGGCTTGTGGCACTTCGCTAATTAGGAATCATTTTCTTGAACGTTCATAAAACGGAAACTATCCTTACCGAAATCCAGTCAGATGATTTCAAAAAAGTAGATCTGAAATGCCTTTTGAGAGCCGAGAGTGCCTTCTGAGCAGTCCTGTGCCCAGGTCAATGATTTATGTCAGCATTTTGCAAAATGTGTTCTGGGAAAAACCACATGGGAGGGATATTAATAGAGTGTTACTTTAAAGTTACTGTGGTCAAAATGCTACAGAAACACCAGACAAAGTTAAGCAAGTTCATTACTGTAGGCCTTCTCTGAGCGATCTAATATTCTATTAACTGTGTTAAGAGACTGGCAGATAACAAACTTCCTTCTTTCTTTCTCATTTTCTCCTCAGGAACACATCATGGTAAATGCTTCTTTATAGGGACTATTTCCCAACACAGTCTCATACAAGTGTCAGAGAAGGTATATCAGTTTCACACATGAATAGTTTCCATTTTATGAATGGATAGTTTCTGTTTTATGAACGTTCAAGAAAATGATTCATAATCAGTGAAGTGCCACAAGCCATACAACTCCTGGAAATGGAAATGAACAAAACCTGGCCTTGGCCTTCCTCCACCATACATCATGAACAGTAAATAACATGTCGAAATTATTGAGCAACTAATACCCGTGGTAAGTGGCTGCCCTGGTACAGAATCCAGGCCAGTATTCTCAAACTAGTAGTCTACACTCATGAGTCCCATTTCTCCTTGGTTAAGTTTTTTTTTTTTTCCTAAGACAGGGCCTCATTCTGTCGCCCACGCTAGAGTGCAGTGGCACGATCTCAACTCACTGCAACCTCCGCCTCCCAGGCTCAAGCCTCAGCCTCCCGAGTAGCCGGGACTACAGGCGTGCACCACCCCGCACGGCCTTTGGTAAAGAGATCTTGATTTTGTCTTCACCCTCCTCTCCCACAGGGAGGACATTAGGACCCTTTCTACCCCTGTACCTCCAATCCTCCTTCCAAGTGGCATTGTCTGCATAGTTCTTGTACTCTTCTCTTCCAGGGTCATAGTTCCTCATCTTTTGAACTAATCTTCTTCCCCATATCTGGTCACAATACTAAAGTGCATGTTTTCGTCTTGTTTTAGTTACTTGACTGTTTTTAAAATTGACAAGTCAGTCGTTCTCCTACATACGGGAAAAATGAGTCCTAAATATATATATATATCTACAGGTCTCACTGCGTCACCCAGGCTGGAGTGCAGGGGTGCCACCACGGCTCACTTGCAGCCTCGACCTCCCAGGCTCAAGCGATCTTCCCACCTCAGCCTCCCGAGCAGCTGGGACCACAGGCGCACACCACCACGCCCGGCTAATTTTTGTATTTTTTAGTAGAGACGGGGTCTCGCTATGTTGCCCAGGCTGGTCTCTAACTCTTGAGCTCCAGCGATCCTCCCAACTTGGCTTCCCAGAGTGCTGGGATTACAGGCGTGAGCCAATGCGTCCGGCCTAAACTAAATACTTTTAAGTTGCAGTGTCACCATTATTTTTTTCGAGCCTGTAGGGGTTATATAAAAGAAAGTCCAGAGCTTAGGTATTCGAGGGGCCGATCTCGAAGTAGCACTTAGGAGAAAGGGATCCCGGCGCTACGGGCTTCAAGGTGGCTCCTCCGAAAAGCCTTCCACCCTGACCCCCAATCCCGCGGCGTGCGAGTTCCGTGGAGAAGGCCCCGCCTGCGGCCCCAGAATCGGCATTAGGGGCTCGTGTCCACCCGGCAAGGCCTCCCCTGAGCCCAGAGCAGGGACCTAAGATGATGCGAGAAACCCTCCAGCAGACAGAAGCCCGCGAACTCAGTGCACTCGCGCTGTCTGAAGGAAGCCGGAAGTGGGCCTCCGGCAGAAGCCGACTTCCTGAGTTCGCTTTTCCTCTCTAGGAATCCGGAGGTTTCCGCATCTCTATGGTCTGGGCCTCAAGCGGCGGAGCCTGAGGTCTCTGGTGCAAAGGAAAGTGGCCTCCCAGCGAGGAGGGGAAGGAGCATCGGTTCATCTCTTCGTGATCCCTTTCCTACCCCTTCACACTCGAGCGCACCTGGCAGTACCACCAGCACAGTCTCGGAAATTGCTTTCATCACGATTTAACAACATGAAGACACAAGAACACACTAGGACACCCCCAACGTCAACAAGTCTCTCTGGCTTTTTTCCGGTAGTGTATGCACACATGCATTTTAAAAATTTAGATAAAGTCTAACATTCATGCAATAACACAGTTGAAATGACTGGTAATAATAATAATAATAACCCCAAAATGTTTGACATTTGAAGTTCCTTTTGAGTTTGAACCCCAGGCTGGGTCTGGATGAGCTGGTCTCATCTCTCAGCACAGACCCTGCCCTCTGGTCCCTAGGGCGGCGGGCAGGAGAGACACACCTGTCCTTCCATGTGCTCCCAGGGCTCCAGCTGGCCCATCTGTTGATTCGAAGGTTCTTGCTAACCAACTTATATAGACTTTCTTATCTGTATTTTCCACTCTAAAAAGGGATAGGGAAAATGATGCAAATACAAATAACTGTAGAATCTAGTAAAATTAGAATTGTCTAGCTTTATAAAACATGGCATCCAACACAAATAAAGGTGTGATGAAATTAGTTCATTCTAAGCAGACAGAATGTAAATATATGCCATCCTGTTGAAAAACTACTTGGCATTTTATATCAAAAGCCACCGTGACTCATGGGATCCCATCTGTGAAAATTTATCTCAAGCAAATAATGCAAGAGAAAGGAAAAGCTGCATTTTTGAAGTGATTCTGCAATGGACAACTATTGTTTTTGTTTGCCCAACATTTAGTTTTTCTTTTAATGATTTTAACAGTAGGATTTTTCTGCGGGAAACCTGCTAGCCCTCAATCCACTTCTGGGTGAGCCCATGACGCAGGCCTGGCCAATGAGAATATCTCAGCATGGCGAGGCAGTAAGACATGAAGTCAGGAGCCAGACTGAAGGCCCCCCAGTCCTGGCTCTGCTGCTTGACAGATGCATGAATGTCAGCTTGTTATTTAGCTTCTCTGACTCTCAGTATACTCATTTGTTGAATGGGCACATTAATAGTTCCCTGCCTCACAGGGTAAAAATTAAATGAATGAAGCAGGTATAATAATGCTTGTTACGTCCTACCATCATCAGTTCCTGCCTCTGTGACTGATCAATATTTTCTATGTCTAGCACGCTTTATTACCACCTTTCCTTTCTTTCCTTTTCTGTTTACTTTCCACATGTTGCAATATCATCTACTGCATTATCCTAGACATTTATTTTATATTTTTCTTTCCTACAGGGAATACCCTGAAGGTGGGACTGTGTCTTACTCACCTTTGTACTCTGGGTGCTTAACACTGTCCCACCCCAGAAATGGTGCTCAATAAAGTCTTCTTGAAGAAAACAGAATAGCCTCGAGTCCAGAGCTGAGAAAGAAGTTGGAACAACTAGTGAAAAGGTAATAAATCCTAGATGATCGACAAAAGGGGAATAGAGGGAACCACATGAATATGAACAATTTTCTTAAAGAAAAACATAAAAACAAAAAACTTGATCCCTGGGGATTGCAGACTGCCTATCTCCCTATCCCTAGACTGGCTCCCATATGGTGGACAGATGAGTTCTAGGGACAGACTTGTGCCTAAAATTCACTTTCTGAATTACTGCTTCCTTTTTCTGCCTTAGGAATCATCTCTTTCCTTGGAGACTAAAAGGAGAAATTAGCATTCTCTTCAGATAGATCCAATCTACCTTCAAGAAAGACCACCCTGCAAGGCCAGTATTCATATGCAAACATTCAGACATAAAATGCAAAGTGTAGAGGAAGCTTAAGATACAGTAAACAAGGCCAGGCATGGTGGCTCACAACTGTAATCCCAGCATTTTGGGAGGCCAAGGCGGGAGGATCCTTTGAGCCCAGGAGTTTGACACCAGCCTGTGCGACATAGCAAGACCCCATCTCAACAAAGATACAGTAAGACACTAGGGAAGGGGCAGGCTTCGTTAGGTGCCTGGAGCAGATGTGTCAGGCCAGCCTGGAAACCCTTGAAAACCCTTTCTAATGAGTGATTACTCATCTTTTGATGGTGATACTGAACGAGTGATAGCAGCATCAATTTCTCTGCCATACAAGACTCTCCTGGAATCCATCTGAGACTCAGAAATTCTCAGAGTTGAAAGAGATGGACAGGAACACAGTTTGCCATTGAGTATAGAGTAGATCTCATCTACAACGTTGGACCATGGCCACTGACGCTGGGAACACTCCAAAGACACCCAGTTCCCTGGTCTGTGAGATCATCTGCTTAGTTTAAAGAACAAAATTAGTTGTTAGAAAGTTTTTCCATGAAGTCCTAATTGGTGTTAATGTAATGGTGTCCTAATTCAGGTACTAGTAACCCTTAGCAGCCTTCGGTGAGCCAGCCGGAACTTAACAGATAGAGGACTTCTTGACTTAACTAACTTCTCCTACCACCAGGTTCTGCAATTTAGCAAACATTTTCACTTTTTTTTTTTTTTTTTTTGAGATGGGGTCTCACTCTATCACCCAGGCTGGAGTGCATTGTCATGATCTCGGCTCACTGCAACCTCTACCTCCCAGGTTCAAGTGATTCTCCTGCCTCAGCCTCCCAAGTAGCTGGGATTACAGGTCTGTGCCACCACACCCAGCTAATTTTTGTATTTTTAGTAAAGATGGAGTTTCATCATGTTGGCCAGGCTGGTCTCAAACTCCTTACCTCAGGTGATCCGCCTGCTTTGGTCTCCCAAAGTGCTGGGATTACAGGCGTGAGTCACCGTGCCTGGCCTAAACATTTTCACTTACAATAGTAATTATAATTTGTTAAGAATAATTTGATTTTCTCATAGCAAACAAATGAATTATTAGAAAGTGGAGGCTTTGCCCAGGGGCATGCATGTTAGTAAGCAGCCAAACCAAGACTCAGCCATGGTTTATTTTGTTCCAAATTCTGTGCTCTTTCCATGACTGCAGTGCTCGGCCTCCCTGAACTGGTAGATAACAGTGACATAAATTCAGTGAAATAAATTCTGGCTGTGTCGGCCAGGCACGGTGGCTCATGCCTGTAATCCCAGCACTTTGGGAGGCCAAGGCGGGCAGATCACTTGGGGTCAGGAGTTTGAGGCCAGCCTGGCCAACTTGGTGAAAGCCCAACTCTACTAAACAAACAAATGAACAGAAAACAAAACAAAACAAAAAACCAAAAATCAGCCGGGCATGGTGGCATGAGCCTGTAGTCCCAGCTACTCGGGAGGCTGAGGCAGGAGAATTGCTTGAACTTGGGAGGTGGAGGCTGCAGTGAGCCAAGATTGCACCACTGCACTACAGCCTGGGCAACAGAACGAGACTCTGTCTCAAAATAAATAAATAAATAAATATATGATAAACTCTGGCTGTGTCTACCTGGGTATGGGATTGATTGATCCATGACTGGGAAATTTGGGACAAGTCTGTTAGAGAGAAGGTGAGGGGCTCTTCTTGAGAGGTTCTTAAGAAGGTAGTAGGCCAGGTGCAGTGGCTTGCGCCTGTAATCTCAGCATTTTGGGAGGTCGAGGTGGATGGATCACTTGAGCTCAGGACTTCAAACCTGGGTAACATGGCAAAACTCCATCTTCACCAAAACTACAAAAAAAATTTAGCCGGGCATGGTGGCACGCGCCTGTAGTCCCAGCTACTTAGGAGGCTGAGGTCAGCGGATCACTGGAGCCCGGTAGGTTGAGGCTGTGTGAGCCAAGATCACGCCATTGCACTGCAACTTGGGTGGCAGTGAGATTCTCCTACCTCAGCCTCCCAAGTAGCTGGGATTAATGGGCATGTGCCACCATGCCCGGCTAATTTTTGTATTTTTTAGTGGAGACTGGGTTTTGCCATGTTGGCCAGGCTGGTCACAAACTCCTGACCTCAAGTGATCTGCCCACCGTGGCCTCCCACAGTGTTGAGATTACAGGTGTGAACCACTGTGCCCGGTCAGAATTTGTACTTTTTAACACCACATTTGCTGTCAGCAGGGTGTTTTAAATTTTGAACCCAGAAGGGCTGTCTACTAAAGATAAAGAAAGATGAGAAAAAAAGCACAATTAGCTTTTCCAAGGTTTAGGTGATGTAACAAGACATAGAGATAAAGATGGATGGATGGATGGATGGATGGATGGATAGATGATTAGATAGACAGACTGATTGATTCACAGATAGAGAAAGTGATTATTAGGTTCACACATCAAAACAAAGAGAAATGAGCCTAGGGAAAGTGGATCTTTAGAAGTAACACCTGAACTGGATTAAAAATGCATTCTTGCAGGAGTTAATGTTTTTATTTTCTTTGTGTCTCCTGTATCAATCATCTTCCTGTGCCCTTCCAGACATTTCCATTTCTGGGAAAACCAAGGGTAAAACGGGCAGGAGTTTTGGAAAATCCCTTGCTTTGGAAAACCGTAAGACAGATGCTTGTTCCCTACCACCCTCTCAGCTCCTTACAAAGAGTGGTGGTGGCTGGTGGAGGAGGTGGGATCCCCCCCGATCCACACAGCTGTGGTGCCGTAGCCATCCTGTCACAGTCAGGGCAAGGGGGGAACCTGGGCAGTTGGCAGAAACACTGAGGGAGGCACAAGCCTCCAGGTGGATCTTGGGGGCCACTGTCAGTAGAGGACCCTCAGTTGGCGTGCATTCTGTTTAAGCATCCTTTGCAGGGTGGGAGTGTATGGCCAAAGAAAGGGGCTTCAGTAAGATTAATACAAATGGAGTGCAGCAGTTAGTACATTTTCCTGAGGTCTCTTTTTCTAAAGTAGGTCCCTCTTGCCCCATCCCTGATCTCTGTCTGGTAACTTGTGGGGAATGTTGTTGGTAGCCCTCAGCTCTTTTGAATGTCTGCCACATGGAGTCCCATTTTGGGGACTGGTCTAAGTTCAGAAGGGCCTTGACTTTGGGGGAGCATTGTTCCCATTCTGCTACACCTTAGGGCTGATTGAGCTTTTTACTCTCCTCAGAATACTGACCTCATAGGATTTCCAAATTTGAGGGGAGTTTTGAATTTATCACGTCTGTTTCTTTTTGAAATTACATATTACTAGTGAGGAACCAGAGAATCAAGAGAGGTTAGGTAACTTGATCAAAGTCACCCATCCTCACTGGGTGTGGTGGCACACATCTGTAATCCCAGTTACTTGGGAGGCTGAGGCTGGAGAATCGTTTAAGCCCAGGATTTGGAGTCCAGCATGTGCAACACAGCGAGACTTTGTCTCTACAAAACATAAAAGAATTGGCCTAGCATGGTGGTGCATGCCTGTAGTCTCAGCTACTCGGGAGGCTGAGGCAGGAAGATTGCCTGAGCCCAGGAGTTGGAGGTTGCAGTGAGCTATGATCGTGCCACTGCACTCCAGCCTGGGCGACAGAGCTAAAAAATAAAAAAATAATAATAATAAAACAAAGTCACCCATCCAACTAATCCATAGTGACGGAAAGCAGGTCAGTGGTTATGTGGGGACAGTGTAGGGGAGGAGGCGAAGGTCAGAAGGTGGTGCAAAGAAATTTTGGGGGATGATGGATAATTTCCCTATCTTGATTGTGTGTATAGTTTCATGGGTGTATATATATGCCAAAACGTATCAAATTGCACACTTTAAATATGTGCAGTTTATTGTATGCCGATTATGCTCCATGAAGCTGTGAACAAAAGGCTCCTATCTGGTCAGAGGCAGCGGAGGGACAAGGGCACATGTCTTGTGCTGTGTCATCTTCACACCCCGCTAACCCCAGGACTGTCTTAAAAGCAAAGCTTATTCTAAGTCATAAAAGTACCTTTTCCCATACTGTCATTTTTTAAAAACTCTGTATTTCTAAATTTTCTATTATAATACATAATAACACCCTTAAAACAAGTAGCAAATGCCCTTCAGTAGTTCCAATCTGACCTGGTCCTTAGATGGAAGTGTACCCTACAGAATTGGGAAGGGGTGGGGAACAGAGAAAGGTGTGATTTGTTCTTTTTTTGCTATGTTCATCTCGAGCAATGCGTGTGAAAATATCTTTTCTGGATGCATCCGGTGAATTGAATTTAGGATTAAAAAAATTGAGAGGAACCAGGTTTCTATGATAGGACTGTGGTTTGTGGTGGTAGCCGGTGGTCCCCACTAGGTTGAAATAGTTTCTGAACAACCCCTAGATGAGGAAGAGGCAGGAAGCCTTCTAGGAAGTACCAAGTCTTCTTTTTCTCCTTCTTTCCCTGATCAAACACCCAGGGCCACCAGGTTTGGCCAGCTTCCAGAGGTCCAACATGGCTTCTTTGTGGAGAACGTGAAAGTGCAGAGATAAAGGTGGGTGTGTCCAACCATCACTTCCTTTTATTGTTGAACTTGGACTGACCCATAGAGACTCTGCCCAGCTGGCTTGATATGCTCAGCGTGGAAAATAATGCCCTTTGGTTTCCCACCAGAGTATGTCTTCATGCTGTATTGGCTACAAGGACCTAAGAAGAAACATTCATGCATCTGAAGGTTTTTCTCTCTGTATGATTTTTTTAAGAATTGCAAATGTAGTATACACTTATAATACTTTCACACAAGACAATTAGATGAAACGTAAGCAAGGGTAGAGGATGGGCAGTGACTCCGGGAGTCAGATGAACCCGACACCATTTCTGTCCAGGTCAGGGATATGTCTCTTTGTGCAGGTGTGGGAGGTGCTGTACCTGAGTTGTCCAAAGTGCTTGGGGACAGAGGATGAACTCTGAGACCGAGATCTGGGCGTGCACACTACCACAGACATTTAACCCATATGCTGCCTCTTCACAGTGTGACTCCCCTGTGTCCTTTCCAGCCCCCAGAATATTTGCCCTTCTCTGCCTCTGCACTGCAGGAGGCTAACTTTAAAAGACTGCAGACCCATTGCCCTCTGGATTTGGGTCAAGACTGAACACTGGGAGGAAACAGGAGATGGAGGGCAGGAGGAGAGAGAGCCGGGGTATGTACTCCCTCAGGCTTTCTCCCTCCAAGATGACAGCCCCCTCTCCCAGCAGGGCTCTGGCTTTCCATCCTTAAATGCCTAGATAATGGATAACAGCTTTCCATGGTCGCTATTATATTACCTGGGATCTTTAACATCCCTTAGTGGCTCCTTTAACCCTGCCACACTTCTAAGAAGTCCCTTCATGGAAGTCTTGGCCTGGCAGCGATCTGAAACATCCATCATGTCCAAATGAACTATTTAAGTTTATGTTTCTTTTCCCAGACTTTGAGAGGGGCACAAAGGCAGGCAACATGTCCTTTTAAGCTTTAGTGCAGCGCTTGGACTGAACTAAATTATTGGGTTGACTAGGGGTGTTGTGATATTTTATTGAAATGATCTTAGACCTGGACATTAAAGGGCACTGCTGCTTGTGTGTTCTGTCTGGATGAACACATGATTGTACTGGGATGAGGTTTTAGCCTACAGGGAACAAGGTCCAGGACTATGTAGATCACGTTGTACAATACCCAGGGCAGCATGACTCCACGTAGGGTCTGAATCACACTCTTCTGTTGATAATGATGCAGAGGATGCTAGTCACAAAACTGATGATGATATTGATGTTGATGATAATGGAATGTCCATTTACTGACTCAGTCAGAGTCACAGGAGGATTTAATTTTAGTACTGGTTTATTGCAAGGAACTATTTGCTTTTTTTGGTCAATTTTTTTTTTTTTTTTTTTTTTTGAGACAGAGTCTCACTCTGTCACCTAGGCTGGAGTGCAGTGGCACGATTTCGGCTCACTGCAACCTCTGCCTCCCGGGTTCAAGCGATTCTCCTGCCTCAGCCTCCTAGGTAGCTGACATTATAGGCATCTGCCCCTATGCCCAGCTAATGTTTGTATTTTTAGTAGAGATGGGGTTTTACCATGTTGGCCAGGCTGGTCTTGAACTGCTGACCTCAAGTGATCCACCCGCCTCAGCCTCCCAAAGTGCTGGGATTACAGGCATCAGCCACTGTGCCTGGCCTGTTTTTTTTTTTTTGGCAGGGTCTCACTCTGTCACCCAGGCTGGAGTACAGTAGTGATCCTCAGCTTAAGTGATCCTCCTGCCTCAGCCTCCCCAGCAGCTGGGACTACAGGTACGCACCACCATGCCTGGCTAATTTTTAAAACTTTTTTGTAGAGACAGCATCTCACTATGTTATCCAGGTTGGGTCTCAAACTCCTGGCCTCAAGTGATCCACCCGACTCAACCTCTCAAAGCATTGAGATGACAGGGCCAACCTTTTACTTGAGGTAAAGTTTATATTCGAGGTACAGTTTACATACAATTACATGCTCTAATTTTAAGAATAGTTGGATGAGTTTTGGCAAACTTATTTCCCTGTTTAACCAGCACTCCCATCAAGATATAAAACATTTTTTATGTCCCTTTCCATTTAATCCCTGACCCAAACCCTCTAAAGTTTTCTTTTCTTTTTTTACTTTTTTTTTTTTTTTTTTTTTTTGAGATAGAGTCTCTCTCTGTCACCCAGGCTGGAGTGCAGTGGTGTGATCTTGGCTTACCTTGGCCTCCTGGGTTCAAGTGGTTCTCCTGCCTCATTCAGCCTCCCAAGTAGCTGAGATTACAGGTGCCTGCCACCACACCCAGCTAATTTTTGTATTTTTGGTAGAGACGGGGGTTTCACCATGTTGGCCAGGCTGGTCTCGAACTCCTGACCTCAGGTGATTCTCCCGCCTCGGCCTCCCAAAGTGCTGGGATTACAAGCATGAGTCACCATGCCTGACCCCTCCAAACTTCTTGACCTTGTGTCCAACAAACTCCTAGTCATCACCCTCAAATTATGTTAATCCTTGCCTCTGCACCTTTTCTTGTGCTGTTCTCTGTGAGGAAACTTTGTTTGCCCCTACACCTGGTTAACTTCCTATCTTCTTTAAGACTCCTCTTCCAGGAAGCCTTCCTGATCTTCTCTTCCATTCAGGCTGGGTGAGGTGCCTTTCCACAAAATCCTGTATTGCGTTGGCTACATCTTCATTACACATAGATTTTATTTTATAACTTTTTAAAAAAATATTCTTTTTCCATTTTAAACTCTGAGCTCCTTGAGACAGGAACTGGATCACATTCTTTTTTTCCTTTTTTATATTTGTATTTTTCTGGTCTTATTCTCATAGAAAGGACTGAGTCATATTCTGCTTTGAATTCCAGACTCTACCACAATGGCTGGCAAACAATATGTTTGTTGATTAAATAAATCGATGAATTAAATCAATTTTTTCCCCCAGGACACTGGCATGAAACTTTGAATACCATATTACATGACAGGCTCTTTCAGTTGCAAGAAACAAAGACTCAGACAATGTGGGAGGATTCCTGAAGACACCCTTGCCCTTGGGAAGGCACTGACCCAACTTAATCTGAGGGGCTTGTCTGTGTCATGGCCCCTCCACTGCTCTCTGTTCAGCTTGTTTGCTTCCCTTTTTTTCTTTTCTTTTATATGTATATGTGTGTGTGTGTGTGTGTGTGTGTGTGTGTATATATATATATTTTTTTTTTTTTTTTTTGAGACGGAGTCTCGCTCTTTCACCCAGGCTGGAGTGCAGTGGCCGGATCTTAGCTCACTGCAAGCCCCGCCTCCCGGGTTTACGCCATTCTCCTGCCTCAGCCTCCCGTGTAGCTGGGACTACAGGCGCCCGTGACCTCGCCCAGCTGGTTTTTTGTATTTTTTAGTAGAGATGGGGTTTCACCGTGTTAACCAGGATGGTCTCAATCTCCTGACCTCGTGATCTGCCCGTCTCGGCCTCCCAAAGTGCTGGGATTACAGGCTTGAGCCACCGCGCCCGGCCTATATGTATATTTTTTTGAGACAGAGTCTCTCTCTGTTGCCCAAGCTGGAGTGCAAATCTCGGCTCACTGCAACGTCCACTTCCCAGGTTCAAGCGATTCTCCTGCCTCAGCCTCCTGAGTAGCTGGGATTACAGGCATCCACCACCACGCCCAGCTCATTTTTTTGGTATTTTTAGTAGAGATGGGGTTTCGCCATGTTGACCATGCTGGTCTCGAACTCCTGACCTCAGGTGATCCACCAGCTTCGGCCCCCCAAAGTGCTGGGATTACAGGCATAAGCCTCCGCGCCCAGCCTGTTTGCCTCCCTTTTCTGATCGGCTTCTTCTGCTCACCTTTCATTTTGCCTTCCTCATAACTTCAGCTTGCATTTGGTTTCAGCTTCCTGTGGCCCTGACTTTATCTGACTCAAGCTGACATTTGTGAAGGTAATAATCTAACAAGCTCCTCTCTGTTTTTCAGATCCACATCATGGTCCTATCGTGTGGGGAACTGGCCTCTGGGTCCCCTGCCCAGCATCTCTAGTCCAGTGAGCAAAGGTGGGTCCCACAAAACATAGTTGCTTGGAGAGCAGGGCCTGACAGAAGGGGTGGGGAGGAGAGTGGCAGGCACTGAGGCCTCTCCTATCCTATTAGTGAGCAAAGCGCTTTGTATTTTTGCCTCTCTTTGCTCCTGAATAACTTTTCTCATCCTTCATTTTAGGAAAGCCACTTATCTTCTTGATGCTTAGGGTTTCTAGAGATAAGGGATGCTGAAGTTGGAAGGAACTTCATAGCTCATCTTCTTGGTTAGATCCCAGCATGTGCTCTGTATGACAATAGGCTCAAAAGATGCTTTATGAGAAAAACATCAAGATATTCCAGCATTTTCTTAGGATTTCAGCTCACACCAGGAGCATACTTCTCAGTGGTTCCATTTGCTTGGCAGAATCTCTGGTCTTCTGCATGGATGGATCTCTGCAGGGTCCAGGGTCCTCTAAATTGGAGGCTCTGAATCAGGGATTCCTGAAAAGGCACAAGAGGGCCCAGGCATGAACCTCTTGAAATTGTTTGCAAACTTCAGTCAGTGTTGTGTGAATGTGTGTGTATGCATGTGTGTGTGTGTGTGTGTGTGTGTGCGTTCCTGAGTGTCCATAGCTTTCATCAGATTCTTACAGGTAAATATCACCTGTGAGAATGGATAAGAACCACTGCTTTATTTATTTATTTATTTATTTATTTATTTATTTATTTATTTATTTATTTATTGAGACAGAGTCTCGCTCTGTCTCCCAAGCTGGAGTGCAGTGGCTGGATCTCAGCTCACTGCAAGCTCCGCCTCCCGGGTTCACGCCATTCTCCTGCCTCAGCCTCCCGAGTAGCTGGGACTACAGGCACCCGCCACCTCGCCCGGCTAGTTTTTTGTACTTTTTAGTAGAGACGGGGTTTCACCATGTTAGCCAGGATGGTCTCGATCTCCTGACCTTGTGATCCGCCCGCCTTGGCCTCCCAAAGTGCTGGGATTACAGGCTTGAGCCACCGCGCCCGGCCTTTTTTTTTTTTTGAGACAGAGTCTGACTCTGTCACCCAGGCTGGAGTGCAGTGGCTCAGTCTTGGCTCACTGCAGCCTCTGGGTTCAAGTGATTCTTGTGCCTCAGCCTCCTGAGTAGCTGGGATTACAGGTTGCGCCACTATGCTGATTGATTTCTGTATTTTTAATAGAGATAGGGTTTTGCCATGTTGGCCAGCCTGGTCTCAAACTCCTGACCTCAAGTGATTCGCCCGCCTGGGCCTCCCAAAGTGCTGGAATTACAGGCGTGAGCCACCACAGCCGGCCAAGAACCACTGCTTTAAAGGGACATTGGTTGACCATGCCTTTCTGAGGTAAATGCCTTCTTGTTTTCTTCCAACTTAAACATTTTATCTGCTACACTCAATAACCATCGAGTATGTTTAAGAGAAAGTGCTTTATATGACAAAGCAGAAGGGCTCTTGATAGTAACTTAGAGGCTTCATCCTTGCATTTTTCTCAAGATGAAAATGCTGACATAATGTGGTGTCAATGTAGGTTCATCAGTTGTAACAAATGCGCCACTCCAGTGGAGGATGTTGATCATGGGGGAGGCTGTGCGTGTGTGGGGAGAGGGGATATATGACACGTCCCTATACCTTCTGCTCAGTTGTGCTGTGAACCTAAAACTGCTCTAAAAAATAAAGTCTATTAAAACAAGCAAACCAGCCAGCTGCAGTGGCTCACTCCTGTAATCCCAGCACTTTGGGAGGCCGAGGTGGGCAGATCGATTGAGCCCAGGAGTTTGAAACCAGCCTTGGCAACATAGTGAAACCCTCTCCACAAACAATTTTTGTAAAAATTAGCTGGGTGTGGTGGTGCGTGCCTGTAGCCCCAGCTACTGGGGAGGCTGAAGTGGCAGGATTGTTTGAGCCTGGGAGGTTGTGGCTGGAACGAACCGTGATCACGCCACTGCACTCCAGCCTGGGTGACAGAGCAAGACCCTGTCTCAAAAAAAAGTTAAACAACAACAGCAAACCCAAACCAACCAACCGACTAACCGAAACACTAAGAACCAGAGAAGTAAAACATAATTCGCTCAATGCCGGACAGCTAGCCCGGTGAGCACTACAACCTTCCCCTGTTCCTTCTTCACTTCTTTGCTCTCTCTTTTTAAACCCACATGTTAGCAATTCTTCTGCTATTGGGTCAATAAATCGCCACCTCTAATTTTTTTTTTTCTAAGCATTTATTGAGGGCCAAGCACTGTGTTACACGTCTCCTCATTAAAATGGTATAGCAACCTTTTCTGTTGATATTATGATCCCATTTTCCAATTTTTACTTTTGAGTGAAGGACATTGATACTTAGAGATTGTAAGGAACTTACCTAGGCCTGCCGGCTTGTTAGTGGCAGAGCTGAAATGGGAAAGTCTGTATTTTCCACCGCGCTGCATTAGTGAGGGCTCTTTGTGTCACTTCTGTGCATACCTCCGCCCCAAGTTAAAAGGCTCGCTCATCCCGCCAGGTCCTCCTCCCCCTCCCCCTCCCCCTCCTCCCCCTCCTCCCCCTCCTCCTCCTCCCCCTCCTCCTCCTCCCGGGGCCCTGCCCTGCGGGTCTCACCTGCTGCTCCGCGGGGTCCCGGCGAGGGCCGGACAGCGCCCCCTGGCGGCAGGTGGGCGCCCGCGCAGCGCATGTTAATGAGCCCGCGGCGCCGCTCGCGGATTGGCTGGCGCGGATTCCAGCTGCTTTCCAAGTCAGCGGCGCCTAGTGAGAGTCAGGGGGGCCCGGCCCGCGCCCTCCCCGCCCAGCCGCCTCCCCGTCGACGCCCAGGGCTGGGGCGAGCCAGGCTGCCTTTCGAACTTGGGGGGCTTCTCCTCTTGTCTCCCACTGGTGCTCTGGCTGTGAATCCATCCAGGGGCCAAGATGACAATCCGACACCAAGGCCAGCAGTACAGGCCGAGGATGGCATTTCTCCAAAAGGTAACCCTGGCCCCTCACCTGGGCCCTGGGAGGCGGGCCGGGGACCGCATCTGCGAGGCGTCCGAGGACACGTGGGGCAGGAGTGGAGGGCACTCCTTTGGGTCGATTTGTGCTGCTCGATTTTATTAAGTGACTTCTTTGCTGTGTGTGTCGATATTGATGACTATAATAATTAGGTTTTCGTGCGCCCTGCCTGTAGTGGAGAATCTGAAGCCAGCGCGATGGTCTGCGGGAGGTGAAAACAACCTGTTACTCGGGAAAGGCAGGTTCAGTTCAGGCTGTGGCAGATTTGAGACAGCCTGCTGATATTGTTGTAAGACGACCAGATGTGACATTACCATTTTTTGCCTTTAGTTTCTGATCCAAAACTGCACTATTTTAAAGTGTGTGTGTGTGTGTACACACAGACCATGAAAACAGGGTGATTTGTAGGATAAAGGGCCACCCCACTTACAGTGCCCCAAGAGCCCTCATTTGAGTGTGTCTGTCTGTGCATCTCCCGCTGTCTGCGCTGGCGGCAGAAGTCCCAACCTTTTCGCTTCCCTTGTGAATGCTTTCCCAGACAAAGTGACCGGGCACAGGGTGTGCACACAGGATGGACATGTGGGAGGTGGAATGCACCTGTGGGGTGATGTGTCTGGGGACAAAGTGGTTCATTTAGTTCTGAGCTTCTGAGATAATCACTGTCAGAAGAGATCTGTGGAGGATTAGGTCCCGGGTCATGTCTTTGTCCTTCCTCCCACCCATAGCCACTTTTCACAGCGTAGGGTCCATCTTCTTAGGCTTATCTTGTTAAGTAGAATTAGTTGAATGTTTTGTGACTAGCTGGGCTCTCCCTGAGCCTCTGGAGCTCAGCAAATTGGTATAGTCGGTGACCACTGTCCTGATTTGCCCAGGACTTTCAGTGCTAAAACCAGGACAGTCCTGGGGACCCCGGGACAGTTGGTTGCATTTGGTCCACCTACTTCAAGATGCTTGTGCTCATCTCCTGGGTAGTAGAGGTGTGGGTATCATCCATAAAGCAGACAGGCTGGATGTTGTTTCCCTCAGAAAGAACCCTGAGAGCCTGTATTGCAGATACCAGTTACTAAAAGCAGAAGAAGCTGCCTAAGTCAGCTATCTGAAAGCCACACATCATCTTCCAGGATTTACCCTAGGACTGCCTCCTCCCAGGCAGGACAGCTCTGGCTTGGAGGCTCAGAGAGTAATTGTCTGGAGATATTCAATTTGTTTATTGAATCTCTGGCATTCTTTTCCATCACGACTCTTCTCTAGTAGATTCTCCTCTCTTTACTTTGGTCTTCTAACTAGTGTCTTGGTCTCTAGTCTCTCCTCCACCCCAGGCTGCCTTCCTCCTCCCCAGCCACCCCTCCTCCACCCCAGCATCCTCTCTTCCACCCTACCCTCCCCTCCTCCACCCAAACTCCCTCTCCTCCACCCTAGCCTCCCCTCCTCCACCCAAACTCCCCATCCTCCACCCCAGCATCCCCTCTTCCACCCCAGCATCCCCTCCTCCACCCTAGCCTCCCCTCTTCCACCCAAACTCTTCCTCCTCCACCCCAGTTCCCTTCCTCCACCCTAACCTCTGCATCCTACATTTCAGCTGCCCCTCCTCCATCCCAGCTCTCCCCCCTCCACCCACCTTTCCCTTCTCGACTCCAGCTCCTCTTCCTCCACCCTGTCTTCCCCTTCCTCTACCCCATTGTCCTCTTCCTCCCCAGCCTTCTCCTCCTCCATCCTAACTTACCCCTCTCTACCCTAACCTCCCCTCCTGCATCCCAGCTCCACCTCTTCCACCCCGCTTCCCCCCCCCATGACATCTTTCCTATACACAGTTTTCCCCCCCCAAATCAATGGCGACCTCCTTGACCTGAAACCCTCCACTGGCTTCCCACATTCCCAGGATAAAGTCCAGCCTTCCCCTGAGCACCCTGGCTACCCAGGATCCCGCTCCCACCATCTTCCCGGCTTTGCCTCCTGCCTGCCTGCCTTCCACACCTGCCCTCTGGGAAACAACAAAGCAGCCACAGGCACCCCTGGGCTCCTGCCTCAAGGACTTCCTTCCTTTTTAGGAACCCGTGCCCTTTCATGCCTCAGGGTCCGTCTGCTGGGAAAGTCCTTTCTCCCCCTCTCGCTTGCCAAGCTCCACTTCTCTTCCCATGCCCAGCTCAGCTACGCCTCGTCCATGAAGGCTGGTTCTCCTACTGCCCCTGGGCAGGACAGCTCCCTTCTCTGTGCCCTACAGACCCTGCCGCACCTCTAGCATTGCTCTTTCCCTAGACCTTGTGCTGGCGAGGGTCCTGTCTATTATCCTGTATATCTGTGTATGTATTGGTCATGTCACAGAGCTCCTTGGAGCAGGGGACAGAATAAAATTCTGCAGAACAGGCCTCAAGAGCCTGTGCCAGGTGATCCTTAATGAAGACTCAGCTGCATTCTATGTCCAGCTTTCTGGAGAAGGGCCTGGAACTAAAAAGTGTGGACCTGGGTGCAACTGTCACTCACCACTTGTTCTGTGCATGTGATGAAGTATGCTGTGTCTGCGATGGGGTGGGGAGGGGCGTTATGTGCATTATCTCATCTATTTCATAAGCTGGAGGTTATGGTCACCATTTTACAAAGAAGAAAGCTGAGGCTCAGAGAGGCTAAGCGGCTTGCCAGTCACGCAGCACTAGATGGTGTGAAACCAGGAAGAAATACAGGAGTGGTCATTGTCTGTCACAAGTGGTGATGCAATGCCAGGAGCTTTCCCATGATGTAGGGCAGAGTGTGGAGGCTGTGGGAAAGCCCAGCTCAATGTGCTTAGGGACACAGAGCTGAGACCTGAAGGATACATAGGAGTTTCCAGGCAGGAAGGGAAAGATGTTTCCGGCAGGGGGAACAGTGTAGGCACAGAGGCATGGGAAAGCTAAGGAGGTTGGGGCCATGTTCTGTAATGGATGGATTTTGAAGTGCAAGGGGAGTGGGAAGCTGGAAAGGAAGGCGGAGGCAGCAGGTGCATATGGGCCTTCAAGACCTTTGAAAGTTTTGGTTTTATCTCGTACAGAGCCACTACAGAAATTGGAATGGGCAAGTGATATGGCAGATTTGCAAATTAAGAAGACCACTGGTGGGCCAGATGCAGTGGGTCATGTCTGTAATCCCAGCAGTTTGGGAGGCCGAGGTAGGTGGATCATCTGAGATCAGGAGTTTGAGACCAGCCTGGCCAACATGGCAAAACCCTGTGACTACTAAAAATATAAAAATTAGTGGGGCGTGGTGGTGGGCACCTGTAATCCCAGCTACTTGGGAGGCTGAGGCAGGAGAATTGCTTGAACCCGGGAGGTGGAAGTTGCAGTAACTTGAGTTCACAAGTTCATGCCACTACACTCCAGCCTGGGTGACAGAGAGATTCTGTCAAAAAAAAAAAAAAAAAAAAAAAAAAGGCCACTGATGTGAGCCAGAGGAATGGGTGGGATGCCTTCTCCCTGAACTAAGAGAGTTCACTCAGGATCCTCTGTGCCCCTGCAACTACAGCCTCTTGAGAAATGACAGCTGTCATGGGGCCAGCGAGAGCCATGCTGGTCAGAAAGGCCCTTGTGCGATTCCTGAGGTTCTCACACTCATGCCTCCATCTCAGTCTCAATGTAACCATGGGTCAGCATGCCCACCAGCCATGCTGCTGCCCACCTCTGATGCCTGGGCTCGTTTAAGATGTGGTAGAAAGAGGCAGAGGCTTTGCTGGGGAATTAGCTGATGGCACACAGTGGACAGATGAACGCAGGTAGGTGGCCTCCTGTGGTTCCAGCACCCATGGACTCTTGTTCTGGGGATGGCCCATTCCCCTCTGCAATTACCAGATCACACTCCGAGCCAGTACCACCACTGCCCTTGGGATTCACCATGGGATGGACTTTCTTGGGGAAGCCTTCTGGTAGACAGCTTTGTTTTCCTGTGTGGCTTCTGGCACCTCTTTTTGCCTGAGAAAGGAATGCAGAAGCAGAAATATTGAGGATATTCAGGCAGAGTTTGGTATCTCTTGCTTGTAATGTTCTTTCATTCAATACAGACACATAACTGGGCACTTATGGGCTAAATGCTGTGCCAGGTCCTGGGAGCACCAAGGAGCTTAGAGTCTAGTGGGGAAAGACAGATGTGTAAACAAGGAGACAAGAATTGTTCCATAGGCTGTGACAGACATTGTTAGAGGATACATGTAACACCAAGCAGGGGGTGGTCAGTTCTATCTGGGGTCACGGGGGATCAGGACAGATTTCACAAGGGGGCTTGTAATGGAGTCGAATGATAAGAAGTCAGTAGTTTTTGGCCAGGAGGTTGGGGAAATGAGTGACATTTTAGGCAATACAAAACATGGACATGTAAAGTAGCAGGGTGGTTTGGGAGATTGCCTGGGGGTCGGGAGAGCTGGCTCCAAGTGTGCAGGAAGTGAGTTTCGCATTGATGGAGGGGAAGGCTGGTAGGTAAGAATGCCCCAGAACTGTGTGTGCGGTGGCACACGCCTGTAATCCCAGTACTTTGGGAGGCCGAGGCAGGCTGATCACTAGGTCAGAAGTTCAAGACCAGCATGGCTAACGTGGTAAAACCCTGTCTCTACTAAAAATACAAAAATTAGCCGGGCGTGGTGGCGTGTGCCTGTATTCCCAGCTACTCGGGAGGCTGAGGCAGGAGAATCACTTGAACCCAGGAGTCAGAGGCTGCAGTGAGCTGAGATCGTGCCACTGCACTGCAGCCTGGGTGACAGAGCAAGACTCAGTCTCAAAACAAACAAACAAAACAAAACAAAAAACACACAAAAAACCAAACAAACAAAAAGAAAAGCCTAGAACTGGAGGGCCTCCTAGGTCATGCTACAGAGTTTAATGACTTCTGTGTTTAATGAGAAGCTGTTTGACGTTTTAAAATCAGGGATGAATAAGATGAGTTGGTTTATAAGCTAGAAAGATGATTCTGGTAAGAGATGGAATGAGTAATTCTCAACCTGGACTACACTTTTTTTTTTTTTTGAGACGGAGTCTTGCTCTGTCGCCCAGGCTGGGGTGCAGTGGCCGGATCTCAGCTCACTGCAAGCTCCGCCTCCCGGGTTTACGCCATTTTCCTGCCTCAGGCTCCCGAGTTGCTGGGACTACAGGCGCCCGCCACCTTGCCCGGCTAGTGTTTTGTATTTTTTAGTAGAGACGGGGTTTCACCGTGTGAGCCAGGATAGTCTCGATCTCCTGACCTCGCGATCCGCCCGTCTCGGCCTCCCAAAGTGCTGGGATTACAGGCTTGAGCCACAGTGCCCGGCCTGGACTGCACTTTAAAAAACGTTAATATCAACTCACCGTACTTTGAGTTTCTGATTTACTTGGCCTGGAAGTGAGACTTAAGCATTGGTCTTTTTATGCCACTGGTTTTCTTCCTTTTTTTTTTCTTTTTTTTTTTTTTTTTTGACTTGAGTCTGTCTCTGTTGCTTAGGCTAGAGAGCAGTGGTGAGATCTCGGCTCACTGTAACCTCTGCCTCCGGGTTCAAGTGATTCTCCTGCCTCAGCCTCTGAAGTAGCTGGGATTACAGGGACCTGCCACCACACCTGGCTAATTTTTGTGTTGTTAGTAGAGATGGAGTTTCACTGTGTTGGTCAGGCTGGTCTCAAACTCCTGAGCTCGGGTGATCCACCTGCCCTGGCCTCCTAAAGTGCTGGGATTGCAAGTGTAAGCCACCATGCCCGGCCTGGTTTTCTTTTTTTTAAAACAATTTCTTTTTCTAGAGATGGGGTTTCACTATATTGCCCAGGCCGGACTCAAACTCCTGGGATCAAGGGATCCTCTCACCTTGGCCTCCTGAGTAATTTCACTTACAGGTGCCTGCCATCATGCCAGGCTTAACCATTGCTCTTTTTGAAAAGTTTTCCAGGTGGTTTGAATGTGCAGCCAGGATGAAAGCCCCCAGGGACATTTGGCAATGTCTAAATACATTTTAGGTTGTCATAACTGGAGGTGCTCCTGGCATCTAGTAGGTGGAGGACATGGATGCTGCTAAACATCCTACAGCCCTCAGGACAGCCGCCCTCACCAACCCCCAAAGAATGATCCAGCTCCAAGCATCGATGGGGCCACGGTTGAGAGCCCTGAGCGAAGGAGCACCCCGAAGGCTGGAGACAGATGCCACAGCTGAAAGGCAGAACCTGATAGTTCGGGAGACGGGTTAGAAGAAGTTCCACGGAGGCAGGATTGAGTGGGCAGATAAGAGATGTGTTGAAAACAAAAGCAGTCAGACTGGGCAACATACCAAGACCCATCTCTACGAAAAAATTAAAAAATTAGCTGGGGGCCAGGAGCCGTGGCTCACACCTTTATCCCAGCACTTTGGGAGGCCAAGGTGGGTGGATCACTTGAGCCCAGGTATTTGAGACTAGCCTGGGCAACATGGTGAAACCCTGTCTCTACCAAAAATGCAAACACGCACACACAAATGAGCTAGGCGTGCTGGCAGGCATCTCTAGTCCCAGCTACTCGGGAGGCTGAGGTGTGAGAATCACCTGAACCCAGGAGGCAGAGGTTGCAGTGAGCTGGGATTGTGCCACTGCACTCCAGCCTGGGTGACAGAGCCAGAACCTGTCTCAAAAAAAAAAAAAAAAAAAAAAAAAAATTAGCTGGGCGGGTGGCACATGCCTGTAGTCTTAGCTATGGGATGCTAAAGTGGGGGGATCACTTGTGCCCAGGAGTTTGAGGCCACAGTGAGCTATGATCGTGTCACTGCACTCCAGCCTGAAAAAAAAAAGGGATAAAAAAGCCCATTCAACAGAAGTTGCCCACATCTTGGCTGGGGTCGCCTGGAACAATTCCCAGGCTTTTGACCAGGGTGGGAAGAGCAGATTTTGGTGAAAGACTACGAAGCACTGGTTAGGGCATAGTGCTGAGTGTCTGGGAGATATTGGGCGAGACAGCGGGAGGGTGGCTGGACTCTGTGTGGCCAGGCTTCTTAGCCGGAGCACATCCTCCTCTGTTAGAAAAACAACTCTGCAGTTCTGGGTCACTTTTCCCATCTTTGTACAGAAAAGTACCGATTGTTATTGTTCCCCCGGGTGCCTTCTCCAGCTTAAAGGAAAATTCCAGCCCCAGAGATCTTCCGCAGTGAGTGACAGCTCCTTAATGTGAGGAGCAGTGTGGGCGTGGTGGGTGGGATGTCAGATCCATCAAAGCCCTCATCCCTGATCCCTCTGTGATGTCGGGATTCCCTGGCACGCCTACTGTCATGCCTCAGCACATTGGCATCTGAGAGAGGAAAGGTGCAGCTGACACCCTGACCCCCTTCTCCCCAACACGGGGTCAGACAGGGTCCCGCGGCGCCTGGTTGTGCAGCACTGACATGTTGCCTGGGAACGAAGCGGGGCTGATGCTTTGTCTTGGGAGGAGCTGGGAAGCAGAGTTCGTTTGGGAATGAGAGTGTTGGCCTTTGAGGGTGAGGATGCCCCTAAGGACACAAGGAGGAGAGTGCAAGATCTGCTGAAGTTTGCAGCAGAATAGCAAGGGCATCTCACTTCCTGGAGAACTCAGGAAACAGTTCAGATTCTCCCCGCTCTGTGCAGGGGAAGGGATGTTTCTGATTGAATATAGGACACAGAGTCTGTATGAGTTTGTAGGACTGTTGTCACAAAGAACCATAGACTGAGTGGCTTAAGCAACAGATACTTCTTTGCTGACAGTTCTGGAGGCTGGAAGTCTGAGATCAAAGTGTGGCACGGTTGGCTTCTCCTGAAGCTTCTCTCTTTGGCTCTCAGATGGCTGCTCTCGCTCTGTCCTTGCATCATCTTCCCTCTGTGTCTCTCTGTGTCCTAATCTGTTCTCATAAAGACACTGGTCATAGGGGATTAGGATCCACTCCATGACCTCATTTCACCGCTTTATTTTATTTTTTTATTTTTATTGAGACTGAGTCTCGCTCTGTCGCCCAGGCTGGAGTGCGATGATGAGATCTCGGCTCACTGCAACCTCGCCTCCCAGGTTCAAGAGATTCTTCTGCCTCAGCCTCTCAAGTAGCTGGGATTACAGGTGCCCGTCACCACGCCTGGCTAATTTTTTTGTATTTTTAGTATTGGCTAATTATTTGTATTTAGTATTAGCCAGGCTGGTCTCGAACTCCTGACCTCTTGATCCACCCGGCTTGGCCTCCCAAAGTACTGGGTTTACAGGCATGAGCCATGTGCCCAGCCTCATTTTTACTTTTTTGAGACTGAGTCTTGTTCCGTGACCAGGCTGGAGTGCAGTGGCTCGATCTCGGCTCACTGCAACCTCTGCCTTGCGGGTTCAAGCGATTCTTCTGCCTCAGCTCCTGAATAGCTGGGATTGTAGGTGCCTGCCACCACTCCTGGCTATTATTTATTTATTTATTTATTTATTTATTTTTGTATTTTTAATAGAGATGAGGTTTTGCCGTGTTGGCCAGGCTGGTCTCAAACTCCTGACCCCAAACCATCCGCCCATCTCAGCCTCCCAAATTGCTGGGATTACAGGCATGAGCCACTGCACCTGGCCTCATTTCACCTCTTTAAAGACCTTATCTCCAAAAGCAGTCACGTTCTGAGGTACTGGGATTAGGACTTCAATGTACGAATTTATAGGGGGACGCAGTTCAGCCCATAGAGCTAGAGTTCTGTGGTTTCCTGTGGTGACTGAGGAGACGCCTCAGAGGAATTTGTATCGGGAAAGGAGGAGAAAGGATCGGGATCCCAATGGGCCGAACTCCCTCAAAATGTTCCTGAGGTTCACGTGACGTTCCCTCCTCCCACCCAGCCCTTCTTTCTGTGCAGGGTGACACACCTGCTAGAAAGAAATCTGACTCCCCTCATTGTGTTTTAAAAATAACTCTCATTATTCCTCCTCTGAAGGTTATTTTCAAACTCTTTATAACTCGATTTTTTTTTTTTTAATGCAAAGACAAGGAATCAAATCTGCCAACTTTCTATCGGAGAAACTCGGGTTTCTAACTTTTAAAGTGGGATTATATGTCTTCTCCAATATATGGACTCCCTGTTTTTATAACATGCTGTTGTTGCATCTAATAAAAACCATTTTTAATGAAGGCAGCCTTTCATCCGGCAGCTAATGTGGGAAAAAGGAGTCTTGGACCCTCATATTAGAAAACCTTGGCCAGGCGCGGTTGCTCACACCTGTAATCCCAGCACTTTGGGAGACCGAGGCGGGTGGATCACGAGGTCAAGAGATCGAGACCATCCTGGCAAACATGGTGAAACCCCATCTCTACTAAAAGTACAAAAATTAGCAGGGTTTGGTGGTGTGCACCTGTAGTCCCAGCTACTTGGGAGGCTGAGGCAGGAGAATCGCTTGAACCCGGGAGGCAGAGGTTGTAGTGAGCCAAGATCCGCCACTGCACTTCAGCTTGGCAACAGAACGAGACTCCGTCTCAAAAAAGAAAAAAAAAGAAAAAGAAAAAAAAGAAAATCTTGGTCAGGCATGGTGGCTCACGCCTGTAATCCCAGCACTTTGGCAGGCTGAGGCGGGCAGATCACTTGAGGTCAGGAGTTTGAGACCAGCCTGGGCAACATGGTGAAACCTCGTCTCTACTAAAATACAAAAAATTAGCATGGGGTGTGCGCCTGTAGTCCCGGCTACTTGGGAGGCTGAGGCATGAGAATCGCCTGAGCCTGGGAGGTGGAGATTACAGTGAGCCAAGATCACGCCACTGCGCTCCAGCTTAGGCTATGGAGTGAGACTCCGTCTCAAAAACAAACAAACAAACAAACACAAGAAACTCGGGCACTTCTTGGGTACCATGGAGACCTGAGGTCACAGTTAGTGGAGAACTCCAGAAGGAGTCACTCCCACAACCTGTCGGCTCCTTCGTTCCCTGGGCCACTCCCAGGAGCAGCAGTTCTACCTCTCAGCGCCCCGCAAACACCCTCCTGGGGTTGTCCCTTTGCTCCCCTCATTGCTGCTAGACTTACAGCTGACCCAGTGACCTCAGATGCCGCTAAGTCCCGACACTGCAGATGGCCAAGGACTATGGCTCTGAGTCAAGTCAAAATGAGTATTTTGTGTTCCAAAACAATTCTGTGAGCCGAGAATGTATCTGTGCAGAGGAAGCTGACAGTCAGTCTTGCACTGGGAGTCCCTGGAGCTGCCTGGGTTCTGCACACTGGCTGGCTCTGTGCTCAGAGTGGCCTCAGCTGTGTACCTGCCCTTGGCCCATTTCTCGAAATCATGGTTCAGCTGCAAATGCTGGTTTCGCAACAAAGATTGAAGTAGGGAATCTCACCCCTCAGCATCAAATTAGGACATGGTCCCACGCTCCTTGGGAAGGTGGGAGCCTTCCAGCTTCAGGCTGCCTGAGTGACAGGCGGCAGGTAGCATTTTTCCACTTCAGGACTCCCTTGAATGACCCGTCACCTTGAATGCACCTGGATCATTCTCTCTCTCTTTTAAAAACTTTTTTTTGTTTTTTTTTTTTAGACAGAGTCTCACTGTGTTACCCAGGCTGGAGTGCGGTGGCGTGATCTCAGCTCACTGCAACCTCCACCTCCCGGGTTCAAGTGATTCTGCTGCCTCAGCCTCCTGAGTAGCTAGGATTACAGGCATGTGCCATCACACCCGGCTAATTTTTGTATTTTTTATAGAGACGGGGTTTCACGTTGTTGACCAGGCTGGTGTCGAACTCCCGCCCTCAAATGATCTGTCTGCCTCACCCTCCCAAAGTGCAGGAATTACTGGCGTGAGCCACCGTGCCTGGCCTTTCTTTAAAAATTTTTTATTTTATTGCGGTAAGAACATTTAACGTGAGAACTACCCTTTCAAAACTAAGTGTATAATACAATATTGTTGACTTGAGGTACAATGTTGTACAGCACATGTCTAGAATGTATTCATGTCATTTAACTGAAAGTTCTTTATGTCTGTCGAGTAGCAACTTCCCGTTTTCCATTCTCCCTGACCCCTGGCAACCACCATTCTGATATTTGATCTATGAATTCGTCTATTCTAGGTACTTCATGTAAGTGGAATCGTGTGGTATTTGTCCTTCTGTGACTGACCTATTTCACTTAGCATAATTAACCCCAGGTTCATCCATTTGCTTGCATATTGCAGAATTTCCTTCTTTTCAAAAGCCAAACAATGTTCTTTTGTATGCATAGAACACATTTTCTTTGTTCATCTGATAGTGGACACTTAGGTTATTTCCACATTTTGGCTAGCATGAATAGTGCTGTAGTGAACATGGGGGTGCAGGTATCTTTTGCAGAGCCTGATTTCAATTCTTTTGGATACATACCCAGAAGTGGTATTGTTGGATGCTGTGGCAGTTCTATTTTTAATTTTTCTGATGAACCTCCATACTGTTTTCCACAGCAGCTGCACCATTTTGCATTTCTACCAACAGTGCTCAGGGTTCCCATTTCAATCTCTTTCCATTTCTGAATTAAGAAACCTGAGTCCTTCTTATACCACCCCTCCCTTGGAGTGCAGCCGGGTCCTCACCATCTATGGAGATTCTGTTGGCCCTCTCTGCACTCTTTTTATGATCATCTCAGCCAGTCTGCAGTTGCTATTTTTTTGGGGGGGTGGGCGGGGGGAGGAGGACAAGGGGTCCCTGTGTTTCCCAGGCTGGATTTGAACTCCTGGGCTCAAGTGATCTTCCTGCCTCAGCCTTCTGGGTAGCTGGGATTACAAGCGTGAGCCACCATGTCTGACTTGCAATTGCTATTTCATAAATACTTTGTGCACAGAATGATATGAAATACTTTGTATGCTTAATCTCATTTAGTCTTCACAACATCCCTATGATGAATGGTTTTGGTGTTTTTTTTGTTTTTGTTTTTGTTTTGAGACAAGGTCTCACTGTTGTGCAGGCTGGAGTGCAGTGATGTGATCCTGGCTCACTGCAACCTCTGCCTCCTGGGTTCGAGGGATTCTCCCACCTCAGCCTCCCAAGTGGCTGGGATGATAGGCACCTGCCACCACACCTGGGTAATTTTTGTATTTTTGTCAGATATGGTGTTTCACCATGTTGACCAGGCTGGTCTCGGACTCCTGACCTCAAGTGATCCACCCACCTTGGCCTCCCAAAATGCTAAGATTACAGGCATGAGCCATCACACCGGGCCTGATACTACTGCAAGCTCTGTTTTACAGATAAATGAGTCCTAGTGAAATTTAGCAATTTACGTAAAGCCTCTAGCTTCTAATTTGGAGCAGAGGTGTGAACTGAGCTTTCTCTGCATTCAGACTCCTAGCTTTCATATTAGTTAACTTTTTATTTTCATGTAACTGTCTGCTCAACTCTCTGAAGACTGGAGTCTTTTACCTTGTATCCTTGCAGTGCAGTGTTCTTAATACATGCCCCGTAAATACCTATACTTATTTGCTTTGTTGACCTGGGTTTCTATTCCTGGGCACCTAAACACAACCCTGCATGCAAAGTTTCAAAACGTATTAGTATGAATGCTACTAATATTAGTAATTCTAACCATAGCAATGAACATATGTCTCTCCTGACAAAGCGTATATCATTATGCATACATAACATATATCTCTCCTTATAGAGCATTTTACATCATTAAATTCTAAGGGATTATAAAGCCACAAATTAATTAAATTCTAAGGTATTATAGAATCATTTAGTAGTCCACATACTATCATGGTCCCCATGTTATGGCAGAGAAAGGAGATTCAGAGAGGTTAAGTGAGTTGCCCAAGATCCTACAGTAAATAGAGAAAGGAAATCCCACAGAGCCTGAGTGCTTTTTCTTTGGACCGCTAGCAAGTGCCTTCAGATCACAAAAGGATTTTGTAAATTTTAATGAGCCAGTGTTGGGAGATATTGTTTAATTCAATGCCAAGAGATGGTGTAAGCGAGGTGGCTAAATGGAGGGGAGAGGGGAAACAGGTAAATGGATGAAATGTTTTACTTTGGGTAGTGGTGGGAATGTGGACAGACTGGGTGTGAGAGCAGCCTTCCACGTGGATGTCCAGCTGCACGTAGCAGCCCAGACCTCAGGAGAGAGCCCTGGGCTGGGTGAAGGCAGGAAAGGGCTTTGTTCCCTGCTGCTGGTTCACGTTCTGTGCTTCTGCTCCTGTGGCCCTTCCACCTGGAACACCCTCACCCATGCTCCTTTTCTCTTTCTGCTTCCTAATACTTGCTAAACTTTGTAAAATTCAACCTAGGAGGCTGGGCGCGGTGGCTCATACCTGTAATCCTGGTACTTTGGGAGGCCGAAGTGGGTGGATCATTTGAGATCAGGAGTTTGAGACCAGCCTGGCCAACGTGGTAAAACGCTGTTTCTACTAAAAATACAAAAATTAGCTGGGCGTGGTGGTGGGTGCCTGTAATCCCAGCTACTTGAGAGGCTGAGGCAAGAGAATCGCTTGAACTCAGGAGGTGGAGATTGCGGTGAGCTGAGATCGCGCCACTGTGCTCCAGCCTGAGCAACAGAGCAAGACTCAGTCTAAAAAAAAAAAGAAAAATCAATCTAGGAGGCGTCCTTCCCTTCTGCCCAGCCCTAGGCACTGCTGTGTTCACATGACACCATAGACTCACCCTTGTCATTGTACGTTCTGCATTGTCCTAGAATATGCTTGCACTGGTCAGTGAGATCTTTGGGCTCAGGGACCAAAGCTTCTTCTCTCTGGCTTCCCAGAGTCGATCATGACTGTGCCTGGATGTCAAATGACCAACTGACCATTGGCAAGTAGATCTGGGACACGGGGAGTAGACAGCTTTCCCGTTAGTGAGGGCTTTTCTAGGGGAACATGAAGTTTGAAACCTCTGCACATGAAGCTTTCTCAAGGTCAGTAGCAAACACTGAATAACAAGAGAAACACCTGGGTTTTCTCTAGTCATCTTTGTTGACTAGTGTCAAACATCCAGTTTGTTTAAAAAAAAAAACGTCCTTCAGGCTGGGTGAGGTGGCTCACGCCTGTAGTCTCAGCACTTTGGGAGGCCGAGGCGGGTGGATCACTTGAGGTTAGGAGTTCAAGACCAGCCTGGTCAGCATGGCGAAACCCTGTCTCTACTAAAAATACAAAAATTGGCCGGGCGTGGTGCCATGTGTCTGTAATCCCGGCCACTCGGGAGGCTGAGGCAGGACAGTTGCTTGAGCCCAGGAAGTGACAGTTGCAGTGAGCCAAGTTCGTGCCACTACACTCCAGCCTGGGTGACAGAGGGAGACCTGCCTCAAAACATAAAATAAAATAAAAATAAATCCTTCAGGCCGGGCGCGGTGGCTCAAGCCTGTAATCCCAGCACTTTGGGAGGCCGAGATGGGCGGATCACGAGGTCAGGAGATCGAGACCATCCTGGCTAACACGGTGAAACCCCGTCTCTACTAAAAATACAAAAACTAGCCGGGCGAGGTGGCGGGCGCCTGTAGTCCCAGCTACTCGGGAGGCTGAGGCAGGAGAATGGCGTAAACCCGGGAGGCGGAGCTTGCAGTGAGCTGAGATCCGGCCACTGCACTCCAGTCCGGGCGACAGAGCGAGACTCCGCCTCAAAAAAAAAAAAAAAAAAAAAAAAAAAATAAATCCTTCAGTTGATATTATTTCCATTTGATTTTTTCAAGTGGGAAATAATTTTTAGTAATAAAAATGAAAAAAACAACTCTAAAGATAGTCAGGGCTGTTGTTGTGGCTGCCTTCCTGCAGTTCAGGCTTCCTCAGACAGTTTCTTGATTCTCTTTAGCTTCAACTCTCCCTGACAGTCATGGCTGTAATTCGTATCTCTGATCCTGTCTCTTCTGAACCTGGGGCAGTCATTTCCAATCACCTCCCAGACATTGTGGGAATCTCAGCAGCCCCTTGCAGTCGACCTGCCAAGGCAGATGCCTTTGCTGCCAGAAGCGGCTTCTTCTTTTGCATTTTCTAGTTTGGTAACTGGTAACTCTGGTTGTATAAGTTATAAACCTTGGCATTATTCTGTGTCACCCTCAGTGAACCACTCAGTCACTTGCAAATACAGTTTATTTTTGCTCTTCTAGGGCTCTGAAGGTCATGCCTGCTTACCATCTTCCTGGCCACTGCCTCATTTATTTATTAATTCACACATCACCTGCTTACTGGGTACTACCTATGTGCCAGGCACACTTCCTGACACTTGACATCCAGCAGCAAACAACAACAGACAAAGACCCCCAGGAAGAGCTTATTTTCCAGGAGCAAAGGGAGATGCACCATCAACAATGTAATAACTAGGTCAATTATTTTGTATGTTTGAAGAACACGCATGCTCTCGAGAAATGGAGCAGGGGGTCAGGAATGCCAAGGGTGGAGTTCAGGGTTGCAGCTTTAGGAATGGTCAGAGTGGGCCTCCTGAGACCATCAGAAGGGGAAGGAGGTGAGAAGGGAGCCAGATTGGTCTCTTGGGAAGACTGGCCCAGGTAGAGGGAACAGCCAGAGCACGGGACCCACCCAAGGCTGGCTGGGAGTGTCCTTGGTATGGCTGGGGGAAGGAAGGTGGCCAGTGTGGCTGGATCAGAGGGAGCTGGTGGGGAGTGGTAGGAAAGAAGTCAGAGAGGAAGGAGGTCCCGAACATGTAGACCAGTAGGGAAACTTTATCATTTACTCGGTGTCAAGTGGCCCTTGCAGTGGAACAGCCACGCAGAAGAGTGACATATTCTAAAATAATGGAAAGCCCATCTGGCTGCTCTGCTGAGAGTACAAAGAGTGGGGGTGTTAAGGGTTGAAGCACTGTCATTTCTTTGCTTCTTTTAAAAAGAGACAGGGTCTTGCTCTGTCACCCAGGCTGAGTGCCGTGGTGCGATCATAGCTCACTGTAGCCTGGAACTCCTGGGCTCAAGTGATCCTCCTGCCTCAGTCTCCCAAGTAGCTGGGAACTACAGGCATGTGCCACCATGCCCAGGTAATTTTTAAGTTTTTTGTAGAGGCAAGGCCTCACTGTGTTGCCCAGGCAGGTCAGAAACTCCTGGACTCAAGCGATCCTCCCGCCTCTGCCTCCCTGAATTTGGGATTACAGGCGTAAGCCACTGTGCCTGGTCACTGTTGTTCCTCACTGGGCTGTATGCAATAGCTTTGAAGAGGTCACTGCACTTTTCTCTACCTCTGCGAACTTTTTCCTACTTCATGTTCTTCTCTCTGTCATGGGCCACGTTTCCAAAATGCTCTCCAGGAACAGTCACTGGAACAAAATCCACACTGCAGGGGTGGCTTTGAGGTCCATGTGATCTGGCCTCCACTGGCTATTCCAGCCGCAACTCCTGCTGTTTTCTGTTCCACTAACCCTGGGAGCTGTCATCCTTTCACGCCTTTGCCCATGGTGTTCTATCACTTTCTGTCCAGCAAAATCCTTTCTTTTTTTTTTTTTTGAGACAGAATCTCGCTGTGTTGCCCAGGCTGGAGTGCAGTGGCGCAATCTCGGCTCACTGCAAGCTCCACCTCCTGGGTTCACGCCATTCTCCTGCCTCAGCCTCTGCAGTAGCTGGGACTACAGGCGCCCACCAGCATGCCCAGCTAATTTTTTTGTCTTTTTTGGTAGAGATGGGGTTTCACCGTGTTAGCCAGGATGGTCTCGATCTCCTGACCTCGTGATCCGCCCGCCTCGGCCTCCCAAAGTGCTGCGATTACAGGCGTGAGCCATCGTGCCTGGCCCAGCAAAATCCTTTCTCGTTAAGCTCCATCTTTCCTTAAAAGCCACCCCAGAATCTCCCAGTCAGGATGAATGTGCGAGTCTTCACACACAGGGATGGGATCTGTGGCTGTGGAGCACACCTTAGTCCTGGCTGCATTAGAGTCCCTCAGTGCCCACCTGGCTCCTGTACCAGATGGGGAACCCCGGTGTCCGCCTTTGCATTTTGAGATCCCTCTCAGTGCAGTGGAAATGGCCCTGCACAACTTTCAAAATTGTTCTCGTCAGTTGGCTTTTTCCCGTTCTGTCTTGCAGATTGAAGCGCTCGTGAAGGACATGCAGAACCCAGAGACAGGGGTCCGAATGCAGAACCAGAGGGTCCTGGTCACCAGCGTTCCTCATGCCATGACAGGTGATGTAGCTTGCACTTTAGTCTTGGCCTGGAATAGACCCCAGAGGCCCAATACGGCCCACCTCCTGTATTTGTAAAAAACTTTATTTCTAAATAAAGTTTTATTGGAACATATCCATGTTCACTCATTTATGTATTGTCTATGGCTGCTCTTACACTACAATGGCAGAGTTAAAATATATAGTTGTGGACAGGCACAGTGGCTTACACCTATAATCCCAGCACTTTGGGAGGCCAAGGCAGGTGGATCACCTGAGGTCAGGAGTTCGAGACCAGCCTGACCAACATGGGGAAACCCCATCTCTACTACAGGAACAAAAATTAGCCAGGCGTGGTGGTGCATGCCTGTAATCCCAGCTACTCAGGAGGCTGAGGCATGAGAATTGCTTGAACCTGGGAGGCGGAGGTTGCAGTAAGCCAAGATCGCACCACTGCACTCCAGCCTGGATGACAGAACAAGACTCCCACAAAGCTGAAATGTTTATTTACTATCTAGCGCTCTACAGAGTACATTTGCTGACTCCCGGACTAAAGTCTTCCTCTGAGGAAGGGGTCAGGAAGGAGAAAAGGACTCAGTAGGTCATTTCCTGAAGCCATTCCTCCCAGAAGTTCATTTTAGAAATCTTCACTGTTATTTTTTGTTTTGTTGTTTTGTTTGCTTTGTGGTGAAACCAAGTCGCAGAAAAAAAAATACTATTTAGCAGAAAAAAGTTGGCCTTTGTTTTGCTCCACCTTCTACCTTCTAATTCATTTCAGGCCCTTCTCAACTGCCCTTTCGGGGTGGTGCCACTGTCTCCTCTCTGTGTGTGTGTGTTGGGGGGTGACGTGCCTACAGAGCATCATTTGGGGATATTGGCAAGAGGGGCTGGACACCAAACTAGGAGAGCGTTTTGGTTAATGTGTTACCTGTTTTCTGGTCTTGATTTTGCAGTAAAGACAGTGTTTCATACTTGGGTGTATTGCCTGCAGAAGCAGACAGCTTCTCATAGCCCAAGCCAGGGCCTCACCACTGCTGTGCTCAATGTGAGGCCTCCCTCTCTATGCCACCCCTGACCTGACTATTTATTTTTCACTCAAGATGCCCTAGTCTTTGCAGAGACAAGCTGGCTCACGGCCTCCCCTTTCCCTTTCTGACTGCTTAGAAGAAAGGATGCCCCCACCAGCAATGTGTCACTCAGGTTTCCTTGCGTGCAAGCAACAGAAGACCCACTCTTTTGTTGGAGCAAAAGGGGAATTAATTGAAACGCTAGAGAGCAGCTCATGGAGGGAAAGGAAACATTGACAAGCCAGACTTTGGAAAGGCTAAGAACCAGAGTAGCTCTGGGCACCTAAAGAGTGGAAACAGTGGGCAGACTTTTCAGGGTGCCTTTGCATCCCCCATCATCTCAGATGCAGCTGGGACAATTCTTCCTGAAGGCATCCCCAACCCCGTCCCCCTCCCTGCCTCTGATTGTCATTAATTTTGGCCTGAATTCTCCACTGGACTGGGGCCCTTCGAGGGAAAGTATCTTGTCTTGCTTATCTGGGTAACCCCAATGCTTAGCAGAGCTGTGTTTATGACAGATGGTTAGTAAAAGTTTATTGAATGCGTGAGTCACTTCTTGTCTGTCATTGTGTGGAAAGTGCAGGATTAAATCCTTCAGGTGTCTTTTCTAGCTATAGCTCTGGTCTCAGTTTACTCTCCCCATTGTTTTGTTTGTTTGTTTGTTTGTTTTGAGACAGGGTCTCATGCTGCCTTCCAGGCTGGAGTGCAGTAATGCAATTATGGCTCACTGCAGCCTTGACCTGCTGGGCTCAAGTGATTCTCCTGCCTCGGTTTTCCAAAGTGCTGGGATTGCCAGCTCAAGTCTCCACAGCTGGCCAGTTTTCTCATTTTTAATGCAAGAATAGCAATCCCTCCCTAAGGGAACGAGTGCAGGAAGGAAGTGAGAGGCTGTTGTGCCGGTGCTGAGTGTGCAGTGGGTGCTGGATGGTGGTCGTAGCTAGCGCTTGCCCATGCGTTGTCTGTTAACACCCACAATAAAGTTTTTTTTTTTTTGTTTGTTTGTTTGTTTGTTTTTTTTTTTTTTTTTTTTTTTGAGACAGAGTCTTGCTCTGTTGCCCAGGCGGGAGTGCAGTGGCCGGATCTCAGCTCACTGCAAGCTCCGCCTCCCGGGTTTATGCCATTCTCCTGCCTCAGCCTCCCGAGTAGCTGGGACTACAGGCGCCCGCCACCTCGTCCGGCTAGTTTTTTGTATTTTTTAGTACAGATGGGGTTTCACCGTGTTAGCCAGGATGGTCTCGATCTCCTGACCTCGTGATCCACCCGTCTCGGCCTCCCAAAGTGCTGGGATCACAGGCTTGAGCTACCGCGCCTGGCCACAATAAAGTTAAAGGTAGATATGACTGCCCACTTTTGCACCTGGGGCTATGGAGACCAAAGAGTTTCAGCAACTTGCCTTTCAGCAACTTGCCTTCATGTCCTTAAGCTCATTTCATGAATGAGCTTGAATTTCAGCCCAGCAATGTGACTCCAGAGTCCATATATATATATATATATATATATATATATTTTTTTTTTTTTTTTTTTAAATTTTTACTTTTATTTATTTATTTATTTAGAGACAGGCTCTTGCTCTGTTGCTCAGGCTGGAGTGCAGTGGTGCTATCTTGGCTCATTGCAGCTTCTGCCTCCTGGGTTCTAGCGATTCTCGTGCCCCAGCTCTGAAGTAGCTAGGATTATAGGCACCCACCACCACACCTAGCTAATTTTTGTATTTTTAGTAGAGATGGGGTTTCATCACGTCGGTCAGGCTGATCTCGAACTCCTGACCTCAGGTGATCCGCTCGCTTTGGCCTCCCAAAGTGCTGGGATTACAGGCATGAGCCACTGCGCCCAGCCCAGAGTCCATATTCTTATCCACTGTCAGTGTGCACCAGCTGCTTTCCTTCCTTGCACACGGGGCACACTTGGTTCCTGGATTTGGGCGAGGTTGCCCATCCTGCCATGTTTCTCCTTGTTCCTCCTGCACAGGTGAATTCCAGCTGCTATAGAAACAACACAGGGAGAAGCCCTGGTCCTGCAACATTAGCACCGATAAAAACAAATTATTTAACTTCATGGACGGCAGGCGTCCCAGGGCTTCCTCGGGACAAAGGTGACTGATGGGGGAGCCTGAGCAGTCTTCCATGCTGTCAGCACAGACCGTGTGGTACAGAGGCTGGTGGCACCATAATCTCATTTGATCTATTTTGGGAGGCAGTCAAGTGGATGAGAAAGCCCTCAGCTCCTTGGTGGAGAGAGCTAATCAGTCTGATGTCTGCCTGGGTCTCTCTCTCTGCCTGCGCAACACTGTGTAGCATTTAAAGAGAGAGACTTGGTGTGGAAAGTGGATTTTAAGTAGGAGTTTAGATGAAGGATTTTGCTTTTGAACAGCCAACCAGGAATGAATGATGCTAAGAACAATAGAAGTAGAACCATGGAAAACCACAATGGTGTGCATGCAGACACTGACAGAGATCATGGCTGGACATTTGTGTCCTAGCGTGTGGGCATGAAGGGAAGAATTGCAGGTTGTCTATACCCAGTCATGGTCATAGGCAGGCAATTATGCCCAGAGAGTGTGCATGTGGGTCATAAGAAGAAATGTCCCTGCACCACCTCCGAGGAGGGAAGTATCATTGGCAATTATCCAGACATAAGAATACAGGCAGTGGGGTCTCAATCCTGGCCCTCTTCTTTGGTGCGTTTTGTGGACCTGTTCCCATGCAGACAGGTTTCCAGCTTAGCCTTTGGAGAGTAGGCTAAGATTGCTGGAAATCTGACCATTGGCATCTGCATGATGGCCTCTGTGATGGGGTGCTTCGTTCCAGGGCACCTTGTCTATCTTCTGAGATGCTCTTACCTTGTGCCTAGAAGGCGTACCTTCTGCTTGTGAGGCCAGAGGGCCCAGGCTGAGGAAAGGGGCTCAGAGCTTCTGTGGGGTTGTATGGCACCTCTGGGCTTGTTGATGGAACTTGGCTTGCCTTGATCCTTAGATAAATCTGAATCTTTGAGGGGAGCGGGTGGGTGGGACAGGTGCATGGGTGCACATTCTCTCCTGGCCTCCAAGCCTGCATCTCCTGCTGTTTTTTACATTTTTTTTTTTTTTTTGGTGTGTTTGTGTGTTGTTCCCAAGCCAGCCTCTAAGATTTGCCAGGCCTGGGGCAAGGGTACACATGGAGCCTTCATTCCATCATCTAAAGTTATAAATAACTAGGATAGGTCCCATCTTCCTACCCTGACAAAAGTACCTTCACAACGTCATGGAAGGCCAGGTTCAAGCTTAGAATTTTCTGACTCCTCGGAGTTCTGCCTGGGAACTTGGGGAGATGGAGAGCCAGCCGCAGCCCCCAGCCTGTCCTCTTCCCATCCCTGGGTCTGTTTTACTCCCATGAGTCCTAGCTTGGTCCAGAGCCCTGCAAACAACTTGCCTTGGGTCTGTTTTGTGTGTGTGTATGTGTGTATGTGTGTGTGTGTGTGTGTGTGTGTTTAGACTTAGTCTATTTACTATCTAGTTAGTGAATAACAGTCCATGCACAAGTTATTGTCAGGTAAAAGGTCAATACGATAAGAGACGATAAAGATGAAGTGTGTGTGGTGGGGGGCCAGGCGGTGCGGTGCGGTGCGGTGTTAGGTTGCACATCTGCTGGAGTGAGATCATGGATAGCCTTGAATTACAGGCTGCAGAGTTGGGACTGAACATGATGAGGTGGGGGTTTCCGAAGGTTCTGAGCAAAGAGGAATGAAATTGCAGCTGAACAGGAAGGAGACCAGTCAGGCAACAGCGTGGAGGAGCAGGGATATGTCAGGAGGCTATGACGATAACCGCAAACGTCTCTGTTTTGCAGGAAGTGATGTTCTGCAATGGATCGTCCAGCGGCTTTGGATCTCCAATCTGGGTGAGAGCTCATCTGGCAGTCAGTTATCCAGGACAGCTGTGTGTACAGCACCATGGGAGAAACTAAATAGAGACTTAGCCTGTGTTTCTGAGAAATTTGCATTTTAATTGGAGAGTCATGACCTTCGACTGTAAAACTGCCAGAATCAAAAGCAAAGGCAGGATAATTTGGGGACAAAAGAGTTATTTTATACCAAATATTTAGAGCATAAATAACAGGGATAAGTGGGGAGGACTCAGTCAAGAAAGTCCTGGAGGGGGTGCTGTGTATAGCTGGTGTTGAAAGAAGTGATGCTTGTGAATTGATGAAGAGGAGCTCTGAGAGTCTTCCTATAAGGGGACACTAGCAAGAACAATGGTATAGAAATGGAATGAGCGGAAAGTGGAGGCGCGACAAGGGAGATTGAGAGTCATGGCTCCAGATGGCTATGGAGGGTGGCAGAGGGGTGGAAGAGCACCTGAAGATCTGGGAGATAGGCAATAGGTAGCCACAGACAATTTTCCAGCATGGCAGTGTACATGATACTCGTACTTCAACTAGGGTGCCTGAGCAATTTAGAAGACGGATTGGAGCAGAAAGAAACTGGAGGGGATTTCACACTAGAAAATAGGCTGTTGGTACAATGAGGGATACAACTTTAGGACTTGGTCTTTGACGGAGAGAGCGAGACCCGGAGAGGGAGGGTTGGGGAGGAGGTCTTCCCACACCTTGGAGGCTGAGCTATGGGATGGGGAGATGGGTTGAGTCCTTGGGCTGGGGGTTCCTGCAGGAATGGAGGGATGGAATCCCTTCCAGAGGATGGAAAGACATCTGCTTCCATTGGTGCTTTGGAGAAAGAACCAAAGAAGTGGCCGGGCGCGGTGGCTCAAGCCTGTAATCCCAGCACTTTGGGAGGCCGAGACGGGCGGATCACGAGGTCAGGAGATCGAGACCATCCTGGCTAACACGGTGAAACCCTGTCTCTACTAAAAAATACAAAAAACTACCCGGGCGAGGTGGCGGGTGCCTGTAGTCCCAGCTACTCGGGAGGCTGAGGCAGGAGAATGGCATAAACCCGGGAGGTGGAGCTTGCAGTGAGCTAAGATCCGGCCACTGCACTCCAGCCTGGGTGACACAGCAAGACTCCGTCTCAAAAAAAAAAAAAAAAAAAAAAAGAAAGAAGTTTGTCCTTTAATTGATATAATTGATAAACAAGGCTGTGCTTCCAAATAAACTGGAGCAGGGTAGGAATTAAAGTGAAATGGGAAGGAGAGGAACCTGGACCTGGGATCAGGTAGAGGTGAGCTTGGGATAGAAGTTGGCAATAAACATAGTGCTCCTCGCTCATTCTTTGAGTGACAAAGTGTCCGCTGGTCCAACAGAGACATTTTCTTCCCAGTCCTGTGGCCTTTCCCAGACCCAGTGGGCCTACAGAGGCTTCTCTAGGCCTTCCTTAACCATCACCCGCTGCAGCAGACCACCTGTGGGTTCTGTTAACATCCAAGTTTCCTAGTTCCCATCCAGACTTACTGAGTTGTCATTCCTGAGGATAAGACCTGGGAGGTCCTCCTTTTAGTGTGCAACGCACCTGATGCCTGTCCACAGCCAAGTTCAGGAACTAGTGTCCTCACTGCTCGTGAGAGGCAGTGCTGTTAGGAGGGGGCACCTGTCCTGGAGTTTGGGGTGCCGTGAGGGCCGGCAGTGAGCTCCTGTCTCAGCCCTGCTCTTAACATCCGTGTCTGAACTGCTTTTCCCAGAGGCACAGAACTTGGGCAACTTTATTGTCAGGTATGGCTACATTTACCCCCTGCAAGACCCCAAGAATCTCGTTCTCAAGCCTGATGGCAGCCTCTACCGATTTCAGGTGAGTCTTGGCCTTGACCTTGGCTGTTCATATAGGGTTGATCTCATTTGAAAAGATCTCATTTGTAAAGGTCGGGTTCATAGTTTCACAGATCAGGACTTCAGAAACGGTGGAGGGGGCTAAGGTGGTTCAGTTTCTTTAGTCACAGGGTTGGGGTCCATTGAGTCACAATCCAGTTTTAAAGTGTGGTTTCCCTGGTTTCTTTTGCAGACACCGTATTTCTGGCCCACCCAGCAGTGGCCAGCTGAAGATACCGATTACGGTAAATACTTCAGTCCCAACTATGCCTTTGGTAGTGCTTAACATGCTGCTTATTTACTTGCTGCATTTTGGTGACATTTGTCTTGCTGTCATCATGACCTTTATGTCAGTCCACATCTGCACTGGGCGTGTCCCCAGGGGCAAGGGACTGGGTGTGCTGAGCGTTCTCTCCCTCACTCTGAGCGCAGCAGCCTCAGGCTTAGGGAGGCTGCAGATGGGGTTCTGAAAGATGATGATGATGGAAAATGTCATTGCTTTGTTTTCCAGCCATCTATCTGGCCAAGCGAAATATCAAGAAGAAAGGAATTTTGGAAGAATATGAAAAGGTATGGAGGTGCTTTTAAGTAGAGGTTATTATAATTGAGTGGAATATAGCTTTGAGCTGTACTTTCCTCATTCTTACATCACTACATTCATATGTGCCCTCATGATCCATCCATCCAGCCAGCCAGCTAGCCATCCTTTTACTACTTAGAAGCAGCTAACTGAAGTAAATTCTTTCCCATGTCTAACTTTACTTTCTCTTGCTGTACTTTAAGCCCTTGCCTCGGTGGCTACTGGGCACACGGTGGCTCCCCGCTTCCTTTTGCCATCCCAAAACAATGTGACATAATTAATATGTACTCTAATGGACAACCTTGGTTAACAGATTTGAACTTGAATTTTTTTTTCTTTTTTTTTTTTTTTAAGACAAAGTCTTGCTCTGTTGCCCAGGCTAAAGTACAGTGGCATGATCTCAGCTCACTACAACCTCCACCTCCCGGGTTCAAGCGATTCTCCTGCCTTAGCCTCCCGAGTAGCTGGGATTACAGGCATGTGCCACCATGCCTGGCTAATTTTTGTTTTTGTTTTTGTTTTTTTTTTTTTTTTTGAGACGGAGTCTTGCTCTGTCGCCCGGGCTGGAGTGCAGTGGCCAGATCTCAGCTCACTGTAAGCTCCGCCTCCTGGGTTTACGCCATCCTCCTGCCTCAGCCTCCGGAGTAGCTGAGACTACAGGCGCCCGCCACCTCGCCCGGCTAGTTTTTTGTACTTTTAGTAGAGACGGGGTTTCACCGTGTTAGCCAGGATGGTCTCGATCTCCTGACCTCGTGATCCGCCCGTCTCGGCCTCCCAAAGTGCTGGGATTACAGGCGTGAGCCATCATGCCTGGCCCGAACTTCAATTTATGATGGGAAAACAATAGTACTGTATAGACTTTTGTTTTAGGCTGGGTGAGTCCAATTTCCCAAAGAACATATGCTAGCCCTCAAAAGGCTAGAATTTCTGGGCAGAGGGTGAAAATCTTGCTGTGTTCTTTTATTTATTTATTTATTTATTTATTTATTTATTTATTTATTTTTGTGACAACATCTTGCTCCATAGCCCAGGCTGTAGTGCAGTGGTGCAGTCTCGGCTCACTGCAACTTCTGTCTCCTGGGCTCAAGCCTCAGCCTCCCTAGCAGCTAGGACTACAGGTGCACACCACCACACCCAGCTAATTTTCGTATTTTTTTGTAGAGACAGGGGGCCCAGGCTAGTCTCAAACTCCTGGGCTCAAGTGATCCGCCTACCTCAGCCTCCCGAAGTGCTGGGATTGCAGGAGTGAGCCACCATGTTAGGCCATGTGTTTTTATTCTTACAGGCATGTTTTCAGAAAGGCCGGCTTATCTTTGGTTTATCTTAGGGTTTATTTTTGTGAATTTGTGATGCTCTGTTGCTGAATAGTGAGTTTCCAGGTTGGGTGCGGTGGCTCACGCCTGTAATCCCAGCATTTTGGGAGGTCAAGATGGGAGGATCACTTGAGGCCAGGAGTTCAAGACCAGCCTGGCAACATAGTGAGACCCTATCTCTACAAAAAGTTAAAAACTTAGCCAGGTGTGGTGGCATGCACAGATAGTCCTAGCTACTGAGGCAGGAGAATGGCTTGAGCCCAGCACTTTGAGGTTGCAGTGAGCTATGATTGTGCCACTGCACTCCAGCCTGGGCAACAGAGTAAGACCCTGTCTCAGAAAAAAAAAAAAAGATTTTCAAATTCTTTTTCTTCTTTGATGCTTTCTTCCTAATCAGATTTGGGATATATTTATTTATTTATTTATTTGAGACAGAGTCTCGCTCTGTCACCTAGGCTGGAGTCCAGTGGCGTGATCTTGGCTCACTGCAAGCTCTGCCTCCTGGGTTCATGCCATTCTCCTGCCTCAGCCTCCCAAGTAGTTGGGACTACAGGCGCCCGCCACTACGCCCGGCTAATTTTTTTGTATTCTTTTTAGTGGAGACCAGGTTTCACCATGTTAGCCAGGTTGGTCTCAATCTTCTGACCTTGTGATCTGCCTACTTTGGCCTCCCAAAGTGCTGGGATTACAGGCGTGAGCCACCATGCCCAGCCGGGATACATTTATTTTTACAAATGAAGAAAACCAGTAAAAGTGAGGCTTCTTATGAAAGCGTTTTGAGAATTCAGCTGCTCCTTGAGTGAACACCAGGGTAAAACCAGCTCAGACACCATCAGGCTGGGTCCATGGTTGCCATGAGCCAGGGGTGTGCCCCTGTTGACTTAGAGTTTGTTGCCTTGTGGCACATGGTATATGTCTTGGGGCTTACTGTTCTCATTTTGTTTTTCTTCTCTAGGAAAATTACAATTTCTTGAACCAAAAAATGAACTATAAGTGGGACTTTGTCATTATGCAGGCCAAAGAGCAGTACAGGTGAGTGAAAGGAGACTGCTTGTCCTCTCGGTGTCTTTCCTCCCTCTCTTCCTTCTTTGTTTCTTTTTATTCATTTTATTTTATTTTTTATTTTTATTTTTTTTGAGACAGAATCTTGCTCTGTTGCCCAGCCTAGAGTGCAGTGGCGTGATCTCGGCTCACTGCAACCCCGCCTCCTGGGTTCAAGTGGTTCTTCTCCCTTGCCTCCCAAGTAGCTGAGATTACAGGTGCCCACCACCATGCCCAGCTAATTTTTGCTTATTATTATTATTATTATTACTATTATTTGTATTTTTAGTAGAGATGGGGTTTCACCATATTGGCTAGGCTGGTCTTGAAGTCCTGACCTCATGATCGGCCTGCCTCAGTCTCCCAAAGTGCTGGGATTACAGGCGTGAACCGCTGCACCTGGACTCTTTCCTTTTATTAAAATAAACTTGTTTTTGAGCATTTGTGTGCCTAACACTGGGCTGGGTAGGGGGAATAAAAAGACACAGTCTCACAGGTCAGGCAGATGAAAGAATAGGCTATGGTGCTGCTGTGAGATGAGGGCCACCTGGCTGGGGTTTTCAGAGGGAGTCGTAGAAATGGCATTGAACCCGGGGAATGCATAGGAGGGGTCCAGGTGAAGGATGGCAGTTGTAGAGGAAGAGGAGAGGTGTGGTAGGAGGAAGGGGCTCCCAGCAGGCAGAACCAGAGCCTGGAGGCAGGAGTGTGCCCACTGCAAGCAGTTCCTTGCAGGTGCATCTGAGAGTGCAAAGTGTGGAAATGGCAGAAATTAGCAGGATGTGAACTAGAGATGTTAGCAAGAGCGGATCGTGAGAGGGCTTTGTGCTGAGGGCCACAGAGAGCCATAGAATGATGTTTAAGCAGGGGAGGGATACACAGTGATCAGATTCACGTGTCAGAACCACGCCTCGCTCACTTGCATTTGCCTGTTGCCATATCAGAACTGGAACTGGAAGTCCCCTCCTGGGCTCTGCCTTAACGAGAGCTGGATGCAGATATTGGGGACAGTGAGTGGTTGGGAGAGGGTGTCTGTCATGACAAGGTTAGGCTATCATAACAAACAGCCCCCGACTCTCAGGGGCTGGAAACCAAAAGGTCCATTTCTTGCTGGTGCTCCCCATCCCCCGTGGGGCAGCTGGGACCCTGACATGCTTTCCCCACCTCCAGGTCCCATGCAGAAGCAGCAGCACCATCTGGGCTTTGTGCGTTGCTTAGCAGGGACAGGGATTTCCTGTGTGTATCAGAGCAGCACTGTCATCCTGCCCATAAGTCACAAGGCAAAGCAGGTCAACTTCAAAGGTTGGTGGGTGGGGACATAGAATCCTACCAGGTGCCTGAGAAGAGGGACAGCTGGGAACATCTGGTGACCCGCACCAGTGATTACCAAAAGCGATGATCCCCTGGTCCGACCTCACTCACTGTGACAGTGAGTCACTGTGACTCACTGGATCCGGGAAGGTCTAGACTTGCTGGTGCTCAGCTGGGCTGGATGGGGAAGACCTGATTCTCACCCAGCAGCCTAAGTATTGGAATAGTGATGAACACTATTTACGGGAGAGCTGGTCTGGGAAAAATAGATTCTTATGGCAGAATAGCTTTATTGCCCTGCATGGGGGAAAATATATTCTTAGGGTTTAGAATCAGGCAGAACATCAGTGAGAGAGCCGCCACTACTCGTTAGCCACAAACATGTTTTTACCTGGGCACGTTTGAGATGAAACAACATGGGTTATCTTTAATCACTTACATTTGTTCACAAAACTTCATGTGGTGAGTTTTTGGGTACTGTCTCACTTTATGTTGGTGTGGGGAAATACCATAGTAATTATTGTCACCCTGCATTTCTACAAATGGGGAACTGAGGCTTAGGGAGGTGAAAATTACTTAGCTGAGGTTACTTGGTGAGATCATGGTAGAACTTTGGCTGATGTTACTTAATTCCATTTGTTGCACCAGTTTTGAGTTTCTGATGGGTTCCAGCACTAGGCTGGTCTCCAGGGACACAGAAATGGGTAAGATGTGCCCCTCTCCCTCAGCCCGCCCATCCCCTCCTCCTCCTGTCTGCTCTGAGCAGGATGATCCCAGCAACTCACAGGACTGTGAACCCTGATATCTGCTTTCCTGGGCGCTCTGGGTGCTCTTGCAGCTCAGAGCTGTTCTCAGTAATCCCTGCAGGTCCACCACCACGGCCTTGGCCTTAGCTGGGAGAAAGCTCTGTGCTGCCCAGATCCTGGGACATTCCCCTCTTCCATTCTTCCAGGGGCCTTGGAATGAGCGATTCCTAAAAGGCTTGCTCCACTTGAGATGGCTTTTTCCCGCTAATTTTATGGCTTAAAGGCTCCTCTGATTTCAGATTTAGGGTCTCAGCACAAAACGAGGTTGACCGTGTAGCTTGGCCCATGAAGTAGTCATTTTGTTATGCTGAGTCCCATCTTCCAAGTTCCACACTCAGCATCCAGCTACCTACTCAAGATCTCACGTTGCTGTCAAACCTCCGACTTACCTTGTCCATATTTGAATATGTCTTTCCCTCACTCTCCAAGTCTCTTCCTCCAGTATCACCCATATCAGGACCTCTACTGCCCCTACCCTGGTTGAACCAACCTCACCATCATCTGAACCATGGCAACATCCTCCCGACTGGCCTCTCTGCTCCCAATTTGCCCCCATGTTTGAAATACGAATAAGATCATCTCACTCCATCTTCTCTAGCTATCAGGGAGAGCACTCACTTCCAATGTAACTTCCACAAAGAGGCTTTTCTTTGATTTGATTAGCTGTTACTGCATTCAGATCATCCTAAAGTTAGTGGCTCAAAACAACAATTATTTTATTATGTGTCCTGATTTCTATAGGTTAGGGATTTGGGAATATCTTGGCTGATCAATTCTAACTCAGAGTCTCTTGAGTGGTTGCTGGCAGATGGCTGGAGCTGGCGGCCTAGAGCAACTGGGGGCTGGCTGGCATTTCCTGCTCTCTTGTAGCATCTCTTTGTGATCTAGCTTGAGCTCCCTCACAACATGGCTGCATCAGGGAGGGTTGTTAGATAGCTTACAGGTGTTTGGGGACTTCAAGACCACATATTCCAGTAAGGAGGGTGACAGTTGTCCCACCTTTTATGGCCCAGCCTCAGAAATTACAGTGCCATGCCTGACATCCCATGTTGGCAGAAACCACCACAAAATCCCACCTGGCTTCAAGGGGAGGAGACATAGACCCACATCTGTCAACGGAAAGAGTGTCAAAGAATTATAGACATATTTAAAAATCACCACAGAGGCCATCCCTGATGCTCCATGACGGTACCCTGAATGTTTCCTTATGGCACATAATGCAATTTACAATTCTGTATTGATTCTTTGACTGTGTATATGATGTTTAGTTCAAAAGCTACTCAAGGGCAGGGACTATGTTTGGTTCACCAGTAGACTCCCCGTGCTTGGAACTTAGTGGAAGATCAATGAATATGTGAATGAATGAACGAATGAATGAATGAATAATTAAGCAAATGCTGTTGCTGAAAAAATCACAAAATGACAAACGAAAGTAATTCCTAGGTTACTAACTCTCTTGCATTCCATTTATCACAACTCTCCTCTAATAACATCTGTCACGGAAAAGCAGAAGAGCAAAGCCGGACAGGACCCATGGGGTAAATCAGAGAGTGACTCTACTTGCCAGGCTCTCCAGCATTGTGGAAACTCTGTAATACCTCAGGCTGGTTGTGGCCCATGCTCCTGAGGTCAGGGGCTAGTTAACCTGGTAGAAAATCCAGTTAGGCTGTCAAGGGGAAGTTTGAAGACAGTGTTTATATTTAATTTCCAGAGGAGGCTGATGGAACGCCCAAATGAAATGGCGCTGTTCACCCATCTGGCTCCCTGAGTGTTATGATGTTTTCCATAGTACGTTAATGGGGCGATGAGTCCGCCGACTCTGTCTGGCAGAGGGCATGTGCGTCATCCCATGTTGCCTGGGAAAACAAGCATTAACAAGTGTGAGCGCGGGTCGCCGTGGAAATGGTACAGAAGGGGGCCCATGGCAGGATTATTAGTGTTACTGTGCCCCTGGAGGAAGAAGGCCCTGCATCATTTCCCATCCAGAGTGGGGAAGGGAGAGAGACTGAGAGATAAAAAGGAAAATAAACAGCTTTTTTTTTTTTTCTTTTGAGACAGAGTTTTGCTCTTGTCACCCAGGCTGGAGTGCAGTGGTACAATCTCGGCTCACTGCAACCTCTGCCTCCCAGGTTCAAATGATTCTCCTGCCTCAGCTTCCTGAGTAGCTGGGATTACAGGTGTGTGCCACCATGCCCGGCACATTTTTGTATTTTTAGTAGAGACAGGGTTTCACCATGTTGGTCAGGCTAGTCGCGAACTCCTGACCTCAAGTGATTTGCCCGCCTCGGCCTCCGAAAGTGCTGTGATTACAGGCATGAGCCACAGCTCTGGGCCATAAATAGCCTTTTATAGCAATAAGTTGTGCTCAGAAAAACCCCTGATGTGTCATGAACTCTTTGCAGTGCCAGAGTAGAAGTCACAGGCAGGGAGGAGAGAGGACTCCCCAGGCCAGCATCTTCCTTGTCACCATCCCACAGGTGGGATGTCCAGACGTTGACTCTGTTGTTTGCCCAAACAGGGAAAAGTTAAGAAGCCAGGAGGTCAAATGCCAGAAGGTCACCCATGTGCACTGTGCTCCAGTGTTGAAGTTGGTGGAGTTGGTTTGATTTAGGGCTCGTGGCAGCAGTGTGATCTCAGTGCAGCACTGTGCTGTCCAGGGGAGTTAGACCCTGGCCAGACTCCCAAGTGCAAGTGCCACTTCTGCCAGTTGCTGGCAGTGTGACCCTGGTGGGCTGGTGGGGCATTCACCCTCTCTTTGTTTCAGTGCCCTGAACTTTGAAGTGAGAAAAGGCCACTGGGAGGATTAAGTGGGATTAAAAGAGTTACTACGTGTCAAAGTGGTTAGAAGGGTGCTAGTACTTAAGTGTGATGTCAGTACTTGCTGTGTTCATTACTATTACAGTATATGTGAATTACTTGGGCAGGTTGGGAGAGGGGTCTAGGTCATCAGGAATCGGGGGCATCACTAATCAAAAGATACAAAATCTTCCTGGCCTTAAACGTGGCTTTTGGCTTTTCAGGGCTGGAAAGGAGAGGAACAAAGCAGACAGATATGCCCTGGACTGCCAGGAGAAGGCATACTGGCTGGTGCACCGATGCCCGGTGAGTATCCTCCTGCCTGGTGTCCTATGTCTCTTCCTGTGCCTCCCACCTCCATCCTGTGCTCTCCATGCCTGTGTCCAACTCCTCTTTCTCTAGGGTGAGAATTGGATCAGCAGGAGGAGCTGCTCAGTGTCGGGTTAGCATCCCAGGGCCTCTTGACTAGAAAAGGAAGTTCTCTGTCTGGATGGGGTCTGCTCATGGCCCATGTGTTGCTGTTAGGTAGGGAGGGACCTGAATGAATTTATCTTTTATGAGGGCTGGGACTTTTTTTTTTTTTTACTAGGATATCTAGTAAAGGAATATAAGGAGAAAAAAATTAGAATGTAGGCCCCAATGGAGGCTCCAATGCAGAAAAGTAGTGTCCCGTGAGAATGGAAACTGCATGGCCAAAGTTCTCCTTGGTGTCTCCTGCTCCCTCACCTTTTCCTCTCCTAGATCCAGTTCCCAGCAGCTGAGAGGGGAGGAGGAGAAAGAATACGTCTGTGTTGAGCTGCTTCTTGCTTGGAGCACACTGAATCTCTGGCTTTGGGACTTTCGGTGGCCTAGAGAGACAAGCTGTACAGAGCTGGTGTAACTTGCCCCAGATCATCACTGGGAAATGGTAGCCTCATTCCGCAGCACACAGAAGTGGACTCTGACTGCCACATACTGGGATTAACTCTGCTGCCTCAGTTTCCTCCTGTCTCAGCCCCCTGTGCTGCCTATTGGTCAGGGGAGGTAGGAGATGTGAATGAGATTCTGGAAACCAAAGAGTTACAAAGAAATGTTCTTCTTCCTCTTCCTTTAGCTTCCTTGCCTGCCAGGTATCAGACATTCTCAGAACCAGAAAGAGAACTGAGTGAGGCCTGGTGTCAGAGTTTATGGATTTTTGAACTTCAAGCCCATCTGATTTTGGTTGTTTTGCTTGTTTTATTTATATACTCAAAACAGATTCTCCTAAGGTGTTCCACCCTGTAGGGGCATGGGTTTGGATGCTGTGTTGCTGAGGTTAAGGTTCTGAGGTTGATCCCCAAGCAGCTTGTTTGATTTTTTTCGTGGCTTCAGGGTTTCTCCTCTAGGGAAACCAGTTTACAGATGCCTGACACAAGTATCTGGGGGCTGGGTGACAGAGAACAGGGTCCTAGAGACAAGCACCCCTGCTGGTTGGTAGCGTAGAAGCTCTTTGTATGAGAAGGAGCCTCACATTGCTCGTGTGTTCCAGAAGCACTCTGTGGTGAGGATAAGGAGATGTGGTGGATACGCCACATTTGGCAAGACACCTTGGTGCCCAGTGCCACCATGCCTGAGGGAACTCTAGTTCTTTCAAGGTAAAGAATGGCTTCTATATTATATGCAGAGACTCCTCACTGTGGGATTGCCGATGTGACTACATTCCTTGCAAAGTGACATGGACTAGCTATGCAGTAAAATGAAAAACTGATCAGCCAGGTTCTTCTCAGTTCTCCTGGGGTAAGCTCTCAGCCCCCACCAGGCTAGTGGCTGAGTGGCTCTTCACAGCATGATGCGGAATCACATAAATATGACAACGTGTCTCTATGACCACCACCTCCCCACCGCCCATCTCCGCCACCATGACCGTCATCCCACCTCTCACTCCCTTACTTCCCTTATCTCCCTGACCTCTACCACATCTCTTATTTCCCCCACTTTTACCACCACCTCCACCACCCTTATTGTCATCGTCATTGTGGTCATTGTCACCATCACCGTCACAGTAGGCATGAACTGAGAACTCCCAGTGTGCTGAGCACTGTGCTAAGCCTTCTGCATTCTTTTTTTTTTTTTTTTTTTTTTTTGAGATGGAGCCTTGCTCTGTTGCCAAGACTGGAATGCAGTGGCACGATCTCGGCTTGCTGCAACTTCCACCTCCCGGGTTCAAGCGATTCTACTGCCTCAGCCTCCTGAGTAGCTAGGATTACAGGCGTGCACCACCATGCCCAGCTAATTTTGGTATTTTTAGTAGAGATGGGATTTCACCATGTTGGTCAGGCTGGTCTCGAACTCCTCACCTCGTGATCTGCCCACCTCGGCCTCCCAAAGTGCTGGGATTACAGGCGTGAGCCACCGCGCCTGGCTGCCTTTTGCATTCTTATTGAACCTTTGCAGCCCTGTATGGAAGGGCTTGTTATTATTCTCATTTTACTGATAAGCAAGTGAAAGCTCAAGGATGTTGCTAATTTGCCCGAAGTTACACAGCTAGTAAGTGCCAGAGGGTCTGAACCTACATACCTCCGACTGTGGAACCCCGCACCGACTTAGCCCTGTGCACTTCTGCCTCTCAGGCAATGTCATGGGATGTCTTGGCGCAGTTCAGTCCTTTGGTAACCTCCTGGGTCTAGAACGTTGCCTGGGTCACTGCTGCTCTAAGCAGCTGAATGCCTGGGTCCACAAGTGCCTGGTCCCTCTTTGACAGCACTGGGGACCCAAGTTCAGCTTGAGGCTTTGATGGACTCAGAGTGGTCCTAGAACTTCCAGGACATAAAACTGCTCCCTACATCTAACCTCTTTCATGACTGCTTCCTAAGCGAAAACCAGACCAGTAGTCAAAGATGAGGCAGGAGAGTGCCGTTGCCCCACTCTCTGCGATTTTCTTAAAATTCTCCCCATCTCTTGTTGGCCTGTTGGCCTGTCGGGGTGGAAGGTAGCATTTTTGAAGAGCATCTCAGTCTAGAAATTGAGCAATCTGACTGACAGGCTCAGGAAGCCCTGGAGCTCACAGACTGCCAGACTGTTTCCAGGAGACCCAAACAAACCGTCAGTTCAATGGGAAAAAAAGCCAGCCAAGGCAAACAAAGCACTTGGCGCTGTGGAGTGTCGCGGCCACTCCGTGTCAGACTGTAACCAACAGTTGTAGAGTGAGACGCGGCCTGCTGTTACTGAACCAACTCATTCACTTGTTCATTTGTCTGTTCACTGATCCATGAAACCTTCATCGAGCCTTGACTTTGTCCCAGGGAAGGGGTTAGGTGCTGGGTGTGAAATAAGTCAAGAGTCATTGAGTGCTCTTCTGTGCCTGTATTAAGCTCTTGGCACAGATGACCTTATTGACGTCCGATGCTATGATATAGGGAATATCACCATCCCCATTATTCAGATGGAGAAATTGAGGCTCATAGAGGTTCAGTTGCCTGCTCAGTTCTGGGAGAGGAAGCCACACCTTTCTGATGGCAAAGCCTGATATGCTACTTCTGTGCAAGGAGGCCCCACCCGTGGTCCGTCTCTCAGCTCAAAGAGCTCAAAATCAAAATTGCTGGAGCACAGGTGAGTAACACTCTCCCAGAGATAAGACCTAAATGCAGAAGGGGCACAGTGAGAGGGTGGTTGATTTAGAAAGCCAGGGAGAAATGTCTGATAGATGCTGTATCAAGGAGATCATCACTGGCAAAGGCCAAGACCCCACGTGGGTGGTGGTAGTTGAGGGCTCTGACCTGAGTTCCTACCCAGAGCCCAAATGACACCTGTGATTCAGCATCCTGTAATGAAGGAAAATGATGTTCCTCATCCGTGTTTTACCCAAATGGTACCAAGTACAGATCTGAGCATGATGCAAACAACAGTAAGTTTTGTAAATGAACAAAGGGAGAAAGTGCTCCCTTAGACAGTCATGTGGAGGCCTTCCCTGCATCTTTGCTGTGCCATCTGTGACTTCCTGCCTCCCAAGGATGTAGTCTGAGGCTGCCTCCTGGAGGTGGGTGTGCTAAATCAAGTGATCCCTTATCTGCATATCAAGCTAAATGACCCTTGTTTCAACCACATATGCAGACACTTGCCAGAGATGTCTGCCCTCCATTTCCCATTGAGGTTGGGCTAAATGTCCAACCATGGAAAATGGCAAAATAAATTGAGGTATATTAACATGATAGAACATTGTGAAGCTATTCAAATAATATTTTCAAAGGCCATTCATTGACCTAGGAAAATGATCTGACATATAATGTGTTTTTTGTTTGTTTGTTGTTTTTTGTTTGTTTTTGAGACAGAGTCTCACTCGGGTGCAATGGCATGGTCTCAGCTCATTGCAACCTCTGCCTCTTGGGTTCAAGAAATTCTCCTGAATCAGCCTCCTGAGTAGCTGGAATTATAGGTGCCTGCCACCACACCTGGCTAATTTTTGTATTTTTAGTAGAGACATGTTGGCCAGGCTGGGCTCGAACTCCTGACTCCATCTTGGCTTCCCAGAGTACTAGGATTCCAGGCATGAGGCACTGTGGCGACCTGACACATAATATATTATAAAACCAGGGTGGGTGGAATGCTCCGTGTACTGTGGTCCAGAAAAAAAAAAAAAGTTAACATTTATTTTGTGAATATCTGCTCTATGCCGGGTGCTTACTAGGCAATGGGGATATTTAGATTATGAGCCAAGACAGACATTGCCCGTGACCTCAAGGAGTTTCCTGTAGTCTGGTGGAGAGACAAAGACTAAAATGATTAAACCAATGAATGAGTAACATGCAGAATGCCACAGAAGCTGGTAGGAGGCAGGGACCCTGTGTCCAGTTGGTGGTCAGGGAACGTGGAACACAGGGCATGGAGAGTGACATTCAAGCCAAGATCCTCTAGGAGCTGACTTTCCTAACGCTGCAATGTAAAATTGTCTCCCTGTTTCACCTCAACTCTATTTCTTTTCTTTTTTTTTTTTTTTTGAGACAGAGTCTCGCCCTGTTGCCCAGGCTGGAGTGCAATGGTGTGATCTCAGTTTACTGCAACCTCTGTTTCCTGGGTTCAAGTGATTCTCCTGCCTCAGCCTCCCAAGTAGCTGGAATTACAGGTGTCTGCCACCTTGCCTGGCTAAGTTTTTGTAACTTTAGTAGAGATCGGTTTTTCACTATGTTGGCCAGGCTGTTCTCGAACTCCTGACCTCATGATCTGTCTGCCTCAGCCTTTCAAAGTGCTGGGATTACAGGCATGAGCTATCATACCTGGCCTCATCTTTATTTCTTTCCCCTGTCTTATTTTGTTTAGAAAACGAGTTAGTGTTTTACTTATTTGTTTTCTATTCCATGCATCAGAAGAGTCTGATACTTTTGGGAAGAGAGTGAAGCTGAGAGAAGGAGGGGCAGAGGGACATGGTGGAGTGCCACCAAGAAGTGACCGTCAGCTCCCATGCTGCCTCTGCTCTGTATGTGGGTTCCTGGGAACATCGCCTCCTTACCAGCAGTTGTCACGAGTACAGGAGCTCCTTTCCTGACCTGAATGATGAGGCATTGAGCAAACTGCCTCTTCGGCTTACACCCAAGGGATGTTGTTGGCGGGGGTGGGGTCACACCCTGGTGTTCACAGTTCCTCAGGGTGAAGGAGGGGAGCTTGCAGGTCTCTGAAGGCTTCCTGCGTAAGGCACCAGGGCAGAAAGCGCCTGCTGCCTCCTTATCTGCGGGCGGCACACCGCAGGATGCATTGGCTGCCCTTACTTCCTGGGTGCTAACAGTCAGTCCTGGTTATCTTCATTTGAACACCCTGTTATGTGCCAGAAACTGCGTCAGCAGTGCTCTGGTGATGATCACAGTGGATCAAAGACTTTACACTACCTGATGAATGAAGAAATGGATAAATGAAAGGAGCCTGGGGGTCTCTGAAACCAGCAGAGGCAGAAAGGCAGCCCCCTCACGAGTTTCGAGGGCAGGGAACTGGAAAAGGACCACAGCTTGATTGGGAACAACTGAGACTCAAGGGCTGCTGCCCACAGAGGCTCAAGAGCCAAGGCAGCAGCGGCCAGGGGACTGTGCCTGGCTGTTCTGTAGGGGAGGCACAGAGAGCCAGGTTGGGGCTACAACTGGACAGACTGGCAGAATCATCAAGCTCAGTGGGTGGCTGCGGATCTGAGAGTCTAAGGCCATCTGGTCTGGGCAGCTGAGGGCACAGAGGAGTCTATCTCAGTTATGCAGTGCACTGTTGAGCACTGGGACAACCAAATTTATGTCAGAGCCTGGGGCACGTTGGAAGGAAAGAACTAGATAATGAATTCAAGACTTGAGCGGATAACCACACTGAAGTCACTGAAGCAGTGAGCACCTGTGGAAGAGCAGCCAGACAGTGGTTGTAGGGCGTCATGGGCACAGGCTGTGTGTGTGTGAGTGTTAGTGCATGTCAGTGTATCTGGGTCTGCATGTGAGTGAGAGTGTGCGAATGTATGTGTGCTAGTGTGTGTACATGTGCGCATGTATGTGAGGATGTATGTGTGTCTGTGTTGGCATGTCAAGGTGTGAATGTATGTGAGTGTGTGTATGTATGTGTGAGAGTGTGTGTAGATGTGTGCATGTAAGTGAGCATGTATGTGAGTGTGAGTGTGCATATGTATGTGTGAGAGTGTGCCTAGGTGTATGCATGCATGTAAACATGTATATATGTGTCAGTGTGCGCATATGTGTGAGTGTGTGTGAATGTGTGCATGTGTGAGCATGCATACGTGTATGCATGTATGTGAGCATGTTTTTGTGTATTCATTCTCATAGTGCTATAAAGAAATACTCAAGACTGGGTAATTTATAAAGGAAAAAGGTTTAATTGACTCAGTTCTGCATGACTGGGGAAGTCTTAGGAAATTTACAATCACGGTGGAAGGGGGAAAGGCACGTCTGACATGGTGGCAGGCGAGAGAGAGCGAGTATGTGAAAGAGGGACTGTCAGACACTTATAAACCCATCAGATCTCATGAGAACTCACTATCGTGAGAACAGCATGGGGGATACCACGCCTATAATCCAATCACCTCCCACCAGGTCTCTCCCTCAATCCCTGGGGATTATGGAGATTACAATTCAAGATGATATTTGGGTGGGGACACAGAGCCAAACCATATTAATGTGTGTATATGTGTGTGTCAGGTCATACGTGTATGTCAGCATGTGTGGGTGTGCATATGTACATGTGGGAATATGCGTAGGTGTGTGCATGTATGTGAGCATGCATGTGTGTGAGTGTGCCAGTGTGTCAGGGCATGTATGTGTGTGAGCATGTGTGAGTATGAGTATGTATGTATGAGAGTGTGTGGATGTGTGTGAGTGTGAGAGTGTGTGAACATGCCAAAGTGTGTGTATGAAGTCTGTCTTCAGTTATGCAGGGGGATTTCTCCATAACAGATTCAGGGGGCAACTCCTAGAACCCTTTTTGGCAAAGACACTGACTTTGCTGAGCCCCTGCCATGTGAGGTTAGATCCCATGGTGTTATCCCTTCAAGACACCTGTCTCAACTGTAATTTATCCTTTGTGTGATTAATTGCTGAGTGGCTACCTCCCCCTTGAGACTGGGAGTGCCTCAATATGCCTGCTGGGGAGCAGTGGTCTTGGGGCACACTCACCATGGGCTCCCCAGGGCTCAGCACAATGTCCGGCACATAGGAAGTACCCCATAGATATTTGCTGATCAAGATCCACTTGTAACAACTAGGGTAAGGATGGCTGTTCCCTTTCCCTGTCCTCTTCCCCACCCACTTTCTATTGCCTTCTCCTTTCTCTTCCCTGTGTCGTCTTGTCTGCACATATATGCCTCCATGATAGCCTAATGAGCTAGGTTGCTAGATTTAGCAAATAAAATACAGGAAATTTGATTGAAATTGAATTTCAGATAAACAACAAATAATTTTTACGTAAATGTATTTTGTATATTTAGTATAAACATATAATAAGCATCAAAATATTGGAGCAGAAATTATTTGCCATTTATCTTAATTTAACTGGACTTCCTACATTTTATCTGGAAGTCTTACGTCTGAGCTAAAACCCACTCTGATCCCATGGATGAGGCTGAATCTGATGGCAAGAAAGCCCAGTTGATTCTAAATTCTCTGCTTCGGTGTAGCCAACCTGGTTGGTCACATGAGCTGAGCAGTAGGTGGATGCCTGGCATCACACCTGCATCAAGGGAAGTGAAAGGGAATTTGAGGCCAAATTATTGGCCTCAAAGAGTCAAGGAGTTGAGAGAGATCAAGTAAGATTTTCTGGAGAGTTGGGTTACCTGCTGGAAAAGGGAGCTAACAGAGATTACAGTCCCAGTTTTGGGCCGTTCTTTTATATACATAATTTTAAAATGACTACAACCCCTTCTTCAGCAATAGCAACCTTCTGTTGAGAGCTTCACACCCTATCTTGTTAAGTCTTCACAAGAACCTACCACGTAGGAGGCTTCTTCTCTGTTTCTTAGAGAGGTTAGTGAGTGCCGAGATAAGGAGTGTTTTCCAAGATCTTCTGCACAGCTGGGAAGTGGCAGAACCAGGAGTGGCACCCAGAGGTACCTGACAAGCCTGGACTCTCCCAAAGCACTGCTCTGTCACTTCTCTTTTCCCACCCAGCCCAAGACGAAACCACAGAGTGTGGGGAAGCACTGTGGGAAGAGTCAGGAGGCCCATGTATTAGTCTCAGTGAACTCTTCTGGGGCTTAAATGTTACCCATCCATATGCCCACTCACTCATCCATCTATCTACTCATTCAACCATCCATCCATCCATCCATCCATCCATCCATCCATCCGTCCGTCCATCCCTCTCTCCCTCCCTTTATCCATCCATCCCTCCATCTATCCATCCCACTATGGTGCTGAGTTTGTCATCCATCCATGCATCCATCCATCCATCCATCCATCCATCCATCCATCCATCCATCTCTTCACTCATCCACTCACCATCCATCTACCACCGATTTACCCATTCATCCATGCATCCGTCTATCCATCCCATATGGTGCTGAGTTTGCCATTCATCTGTCTGTCTATGCATCCATCCATCCATCCATCTGTCCATCCATTCATCTCTTCACCCATCCACTCACCATCCACCTACCACCCATTTATCTATCTGTCCATCCCTCCTTCCCTCCCTCCATCCATTCATACACCATTCCATCCCTCCATCTATCCATCTCACTATGGTGCTGGGGATGCCATTCATTTGTTTGTCCATCCATCCATCCATCCATCCATCCATCCATCCATCCATCCTTCCATCCCTCCATTCATCCATCTCACTATGGTGCCGGGATGCCATTCATCTGTCTGTCCATCCATCCGTACATCCACCCATCCATCCATCCATTTATTCACCCACCCACCATCCACCCACCACCCATTTACCTATTCATCCATCCATCCATCCACTCATCCCCCTCTCCTTCCCTCCTTCCTGCCACCCATCCCACTCTGGTGCTGGGAATGCCATTCATCTGTCTGGCCATCCATCCATCCATTTACTCACCCACCCATCCACCATCTACCTGCCACCCATTTACCTGTTCATCCATCCACTCGTCCATGCATCCCACTATGGTGCTGGGGATGCCAACCACCTGTCCATTTTTCCATCCACCTACCCACCCATCTACCCATTCTTCTCTCCATCCATCCTTCCATCTCACTATGTTAGGTGCTGGGGATACTGGGAGACAGAACAGCCCTCATGAAGCTCAACAGCTCACCTGGAGGGTTTACACCCACTCAAAACTTCCTGTGGGCTAGGCCACAAGTTCTTCTCAGCTCGATCTCACAATTGGCAGATTAACCGAGACCCACAGTTAACCAGAAACCAGAGACTCCCTGTAATGATCCTTATGTTGTTTTTATCCCGTTTAGCCTGGAATGGACAATGTGCTAGACTATGGCTTGGACCGAGTAACCAATCCGAATGAAGTCAAGGTAAACCAGGTATGTCTCTGCCGCATAGTGTGGGTAGGGCCTAGGTCGGATTCTGGGGCTGGGAAGGTGTCCACACATCTATTCATGTTTGTTAGGGCAACGATGTCTCCCCTTTGAGACTGCCAAAGAGAGGAGGACTGTGAGCTCTGTGGACTTGGGGCTGGAGGAGAAGTGGGACCATGGCAGGGTGCTGGGTAAGGAGAAATTATGATTGAAGACAGAGGTTGTACAGTGCAGGGAAGAGCTAATGGGATCTAGATGGCTGGTTTTCAAACTTTTCTGAGTCACTTCCCCCTTTGAAAATCTGACGAAAGTTATGAGCTCATTTCACTCAAAGATGCATAGACAGATGTTCTGTACACATTTTCAGCCAGTTCCTTGATCCTGAGGAGACTGTAGACCCCAGCCTCAAAACTCTTGAATCAGCTTTGGATTTAACCTTAATCCATGACAGGACCTGGAATCTAACACTTTCTTTCATATCCCAGTGGAGGGGAATCTTTGTAAAGATTCTCCAAGCAGGTTTCATTAAAAAAAAAAAAAAAACACTTTCCTCAATAGGCCATCTTTCATGATGGATAACCAATGTCCTATGCGTATTTATTTATTTATAGAAATATAGTTCATAGGCCGGGCACGGTGGCTCACGCCTGTAATCCTAGCACTTTGGGAGGCCGAGGCGGGTGGATCATGAGTTCAGGAGATCGAGACCAGCCTGGCTAACATGGTGAAACCCCGTCTCTACTAAAAATACAAAAAATTAGCCGGTTGTGGTGGTGGGCGCCTGTAGTCCCAGCTACTCGGGAGGCTGAGGCAGGAGAATGGTGTGAACCCAGGAGGTGGAGCTTGCAGTGAGCTGAGATCACACCACTGCACTCCAGCCTGGGGGACAGAGCGAGACTCTGTCTCAAAAAAAAGAAAAAAAAAAAAGAAATACAGTTCATAAGCTGTTGAACCCATGGCCCTATTGACATTTTGGGCCAGATAATTCTTTTTTTTTCTATTTATTTATTTAATTAATTTATCATTTGAGACAGGGTCTCACTCTGTTGCCCAGGCTGCAGTTCTGTGGCATGCTCACAGCTCACTGCACCCTTGACCTCCTGGGCTCAGGTGATCCTCCTGCCTCAGCCACCCAAGTAGCTAGGACCATGGGCACATGCCACGATGCTTGGCTAATTTTTAAAATTATCTGTAGAGATAGTGCCTTTCTATGTTGCCCAGGCTGGTCTTGAACTCCTGGGCTCAAGCAATCCTCCTGCCTTGGCCTCCCAAAGCACTGAGATTACAGGTGTGAGCCACTGTGCCTGGTTCAGATAGACAATTCTTTGGTGAAGTTGTCCTGTGCATTTTAGAATGTTTAGCAGCATCCCCGGCCTCTGCCCATGAGATGTGAGTACCTCCATTCCTCTCCCTGCCCACCTAACCCCCAGTCCTAACAGTCAAAAACGTCTCCAGACGTTGCCCAACGTACGCTGGGGAGGGAGTCAACATTGCTCTGGCTGAGAACCACTGATTCCAATGAACCAGCCTAGATCCATTTAAACAGGTCTTAGATGGTTTCATTGCTTTCCGTCAAACATTGTCTTTAGGTAGCAAGGGTCATCATCTCTTTAGCCTCGGGTGTATCTATAGGGCTCTGCAGAGCCTTAAGGCATGAGTGGGGGCTTGTAGGGGTGTGCAGGGGAAGGAGGAGTGTGGAAGTGGGAGGGGAAAGAAAAAGGAGCCAGAAATGTTGGCAAGGCAGCTCTGGGACAGTGTTTGCTTTTGCTCCCTGGAGAGGGTCACCAGGGGAATCATTAGGTCCCTTGTCCACAAGCCGGAGAGACCCTTCCTTTGATACACACAGGGCGCAGTCAGCCTTAACTCCGCTGTTCCCAGGGCAGCCTTTCCTGTGTTCTCCTTGTCAGATAACAGATCACTGCTGAGGCCTTGTAGGCTTGGTTGCCATAGAAACAGAATCCTCGAGTAAAAGACTGAACCTGGGTGGAAGGTTTGCTTTTTTTTTTCTATGGCTAACTAGCAGCTCTGGAAACCTCTTTCCTGGGGAGGAAAGAGAGGGTGGAGGCAGAAAGCACATCACTCATTCTGACATAGGGAGTGGGGACCAAGGGGCACCCATCCGTGACCCAAGCCAGGATACTGCTCAGCTGTGTATCTGTGTGTGTGTGTGTGTGTGTGTGTGTGTGTGTGTGTGTGTGTTGGGGGTGTTAGGCAGGACCTTAACTTCATCCATTTGAGAGGGAAGCTAAGGAGCTGAGCTGCTCCATCCTGGATGTGACTTCCGAGGAGGGTGACCAGATTACTGTCTTTACTGGGGAGGCATCTTTGTGCCCCTTGGCCCTCAGAGCCCATTTCTTGCGGATGTGGATACTGGCAACACTCTCAGCCCAGAGCCCAGTGGGCAGGCTGGGTGTGCAACAGAGGGTGTCCTTGCCATGGTGGGGTGTGATACCGGCCATGTCTCCGCTGTTGCTTACCATTATCTTCTCTGTCTTTCTCTCTCTTTCTTCCCAGCTATCTTTTTCCTGTGCACTCTGGCTGCTGTGGAATAAAGTATTAAGAAGAATAAAGAACTGCAATTCTCATGCATGCAGAGCCCCTTCCAGCCCTCCCCTCAGCCAGCCCCAGCATGCTGTGGTTTATTTGTCTGCAACATTTCCCACTGTCTGCGAGTCCCCTGTGTTCCTGGGTTAATCTGCCCTGAGAGGAGAGGGTCGCCAAGAGCACGAAGCATCTCCGTGAAGACCTGGGAGTGCAGAGGCTTTGGATTTTTGTCTCACTTCAGAGAACTCTCGGTGCCTGAGCTGGTTTGAAGAGAGGTCATTTTGAGAAGGAATTAATCCTTCTTTCTTTTTTTCTTTTGTATTTTTTTTTTTTTTTGAGATGGAGTTTCGCCCTGTCGCCCAGCCTGGAGTGCAGTGGCGCAATCTCGGCTCACTGTAAGCTCTGCCTCCCGGGTTCACGCCATTCTCCTGCCTCAGCCTCCCGAGTAACTGGGACTACAGGTGCCCGCCACTACGCCTGGCTAATATTTTTGTATTTTTAGTAGAGACGGGGTTTCACCGTGTTAGCCAGGATGGTCTCGATCTCCTGACCTCGTGATCCACCCGCCTTGGCCTCCCAAAGTGTTGGGATTACAGGCTTGAGCCACCGTGCCCGGCCTGTTTTCTATTCTTTTTTTTTTTTTTTTGAGACAGAGTCCCACTCTGTCACCCAGGCAGGAGTGCAGTGGCGCGATCTCGGCTCACTGCAACCTCCGCCTTCTGGGTTTAAGTAATTCCTTGCCTCAGCCTCCAGAGTAGCTGCGATTGCAGGTGTGTTCCACCACGCCCAGCTCGTTTTTTCATGTTTTTACTAGAGACAGGGTTTCTCCATGTTGTCCAGGCTGGTCTCGAACTCCTGACCTCAGGTGATCCACCCACCTTGGCCTCCCAAAGTGCTGGGATTACAGGTGTGAGCCACTGCGTCCAGCCATCAATCCTTCTTTTTAAACTTTTATTTTAGGTTCGGGGGTTACATTTCAGGTAAATTGCATGTCACAGGGGTTTGGTGTACAGATTATTTTGTCACTCAGGCAAGAAGCATAGTACTCATAGGTAGCTTTTCCATCCTCTCCCTCCTCCCACCCTCCACCCGGCCTGGATGTCTGTTGTTCCCTTCTTTGTGTCCTTGTGTACTCAATGTTTAGCTCCCACTTATAAGTGAGAACATGTGGTATTTGGTTTTCTGTTCCTGCGTTAGTTTGCTTAGGATAATGGTATCTAGCTCCATCCATGTTGCTACAAAGAATAAGATCTCTTTTTTTTTTATGGCTGCATGGTATTCCACAGTGTATATGTACCACATTTTCTTTATCCAGTCTACCAATGATGGGCATTTAGGTTGGTTCCATGTCTTTGCAATTGTGAATAGTGCTGCAGTGAACATAGGCATGCATATGTCTTTATGATGGAATGAGTTATATTCCTTTGGGTATATACCTAGTAATGGGATTTCTGGGTCAAATGGTAATTCTGTTTTAAGTTCTTTGAGAAATCATCACACTGCTTTCTACAATGGCTGAACTAATTTCATTCCTACCAGCAGCTTCCTTTTCTCCTTGCCAGCATCTGTTATTTTTTGACTTTTTAATAATAGCCATTCTGACTGGTGTGAGATGGTATCTCATTGTGGTTTTGATTTGCATTTCGAGAATGAGTAAATTCTTGAGAAGATGTATCTGTTTTCCCCAAATAGAGGGAAGTAACCGTCAACCATAAGGAGGAAGCTCATTAGGTTGGCAGGTGTCTCGGGCCCTGGGTAGCCCACTCCTGCTGGCTGATGGCCGCTGGGAGGGACTGGCCAGGGGCCAGGACCACACTCTAGAAGGGAGTCCTCTTTCAGCTTCAATACCTTAAGGCATATGGAGCCTCCAAGTCCTCCACCCCAGAAGGTGATGGGGGCAGGGGCTGCTCATGGCAGGGTCACTGCTATCATTTAGGGATGAGGGCAGTGCCGGGTGCTGAAGAGACCCTTGACATAGGCCTGAGTCCCAACTCTGCCACTTCCGGTCCACGTGATCTTGGGTGAGCTCCTTCTTGAGGCACAGTCTCAGTTTCCTCGTCTCTAATAGGGGAAGCATGCTAGTTCCTTCCTCAGAGGATTAAGTGGGATCACTTATGTGTAGTGTCTAGAATGCTAATCAACACGTGGAGACACTCCACACACAGCTGGTATTATTCTAAATGTTGTCATGCTGTGAGAGAGAATTTGTGGGACTTGTAGACCTCAGACTCCATGTTAGGGTGCTGTACCTAGCCAGTTTCCTCTTCTACCTCTTCACCTTCTCATACTTCTCCCCTGGTTGGAGGTGGAAGGAGGGGTTACATGCCACTTTCAATCTCTCTGCCTACTCCAATAAGCAGCTGCTCAGAACCTCAGTCTACACTGGCGAGTATACAGATCTTTCGGTAAAAGGCAGAAATACGGCCTGGCAGTATAAACTACTGTGCTCTGCAGAGGTGCTCAGCCTGCAGCCCTCAGTGAGCAACACCCCCTTCCCACACCATATGCTCCCACCAATAGGGGACAAACTGCTTTCTTCTTGTGGCTACTGTGTGACCATGGCTGGCTGAGGGAAGGGAAGGGGCTGATGTTTGCTGACAGCTCCCTGCGTGCCAGGCACGGAACAGAGTGCGTCACCCCTTGTCACGGCTCAGCTAAGACTCGCTACTGTGTTATGAGGTAGACGGCCACGTTGACCTGTTTCACATTTGAGAAACCAGGTCGAGAGAGAGGCTGGCTCCCCCAGGACACACAGCTGAGAAGTTGTGAAGCCAGGATCTGAACCTCAGCTGATGGCCGCCAGAGCCCACTCCACATCCTGCCTGACGTTTTCTAATGTCTTTATTGTGGCTTTAGAAGTTTTTCTGGATTTCCTGAAATCCATTAACAGAGGTAATGTCAGTTTCCTTTTTCTTTCTTTTTTTTTTTTTTTGAGACGGAGTCTTCCTCTGTCACCCGGGCTGGAGTGCAGTGGCCGGATCTCAGCTCACCACAAGCTTCGCCTCCCGGGTTTATGCCATTCTCCTGCCTCAGCCTCTCAAGTAGCTGGGATTACAGGCGCCCGCCACCTTGCCCGGCTAGTTTTTGTATTTTTTAGTGGAGACAGGGTTTCACCGTGTTAGCCAGGATGGTCTCGATCTCCTGACCTCGTGATCCGCCTGTCTCGGCCTCTCAAAGTGCTGGGATTACAGGCTTGAGCCACCGCGCCCGGCCCTCAGTTTCCTTTTTCACATGAAGAAAACAAAGTAGAGAGACACAGCCGTTTGCCCAAGGTGACCCAGCCAGGATTCAGTTATGTGTTTCCAATTCTGTAGCTCATGTACCTCCCTGATGCCACCACTGCTCCCCTCTCCATCTGGCAAGGCCTACATCCTGCACCTAGGGCCAGCTTCATGGGCAGGGGGCTTGTACAGCCGCCCAAGACCCCACCCTCAGAAGAACCCTTGTTTGGTTTAATGTTCTGTTACCCTCTCAGAATTCTTCACACTTTTTTTTCTGAACAGTAAACCTGCATTTTTATTTTGCATTGAGCCTTGTAAACTGTAAGCAGTTCTACCTCTACCGATGAGGTCGTACCTGGCTGGATGGCTATTTACTTCGCATGATCACAATCTTGAATCCAAGACTCCTTAGATAGCTGCACCCCCTTATTTTTTTTTTAAAAATCTATCTATCTATCTATCTATCTATCTATCTATCTATCTATCTATCTATCTATCTATGGCTGGATGGCTATTTACTTTGCATGATCACAATCTTGAATCCAAGACTCCTTAGACAGCTGCACCCCCTTATTTTTTTTAAAAATCTATCATCTATCTATCTATCTATCTATCTATCTATCTATCTATCTATCTATCTCTCTACCTACCTACCTACCTACCTACCTATCTATTTTGAGACAGTCTTGCTCTGTTGCCCAGTCTGGAGTGTAGTGGCACAATCTCGGATCACCACAACCTCCACCTCCTGGTTTCAAACGATTTTTGTGCCTTAGCCTACTGAGCAGCTGGGATTACAGACGTGTGCCACCATGCACAGCTAATTTTTATATTTTTAGTAGAGACAAGGTTTTGCCTTTTTGGCCAGGCTGGTCTCAAAATCCTGGCCTCGGGTGATTCGCCTGCCTTGGCCTCTCAGAGTGCTAGGATTACAGATGTAAGCCACCATGCCTGGCCTTTATTTATTTATTTTGAGACCAGATTATAAGACTGGCTAATTTTTGTATTTTTAGTAGAGACGGGGTTTCACCATGTTGTCCAGGCTGGTCTTGAACTCCTGGGCTCAAGTGATCCACCTGGCTTGGCCTCCCATAGTGCTGGGATTACAACAGGTATGAACCACTACGCCCAGCCCCATCTCTTTTCTTGCCTGCTTTGCCTTAACCACTTGTGTTTCTGGATCTCCCGGTTTCTGAATTTAGATCCCCTCTCTGCTCTCAAAGCCAGTGCTGCCCGATTCCTCACGGTTCTCCCCATCTCGCCTTTGGCTCCATGGCTTTCTCGGCCCCTCACCTGTGTTTCTCTGCAGAGACCTGCCCGGCTACCCAATCCCAAGGTCCTTGCTTATTTCTCTCCTGCACTCCTGCCGGTGGCCTGACCCCTCCTGCCCTGTGATAATTGTCTGCAGCCTCCATCCCGGGTTCCCCTGTCAGCCGGCCCAGAGCTATGTAAACAGCAAGTCTAGATGTGTCCCTATGTGGGCAACTCTGCAAGGGAAAAATAAGAAGTTGTTAGAATGCTAAGAATCCAGAGATTCCTCAGGTGGAATCTTCCTCCTGTAGCAAAGTGTGTCGCTGAGATGAGGCATAAAGAAGTGGCTTCGCTCCAGGAGGGCTGGCAGCTGAGAAAGGAGGAAAGTTGTGTGTAAATGCCAGGCTGGAAAAAAAACCCCTTATTTCTTATTTTATCATGAGGTGGTTTTCTTTGAATTGCTTAGAATTGTGTGTACTCTTTTTTTTGTAACGACTTCACTTTAACATAATGTTTCTTATTGCCTTCAGCTAAGATACAATAATATTGATAATAGTTTTACAAGACTTAGCAAATAAAAATACAGGATTCCCAGTTATATTTGAATTTCAGATAAGCAATGAATATCTTTTTCACATAAGTAGGTCCCAAATATTGCCTGTGAATCCTGCATTGTATCTTATGATGAGGGCTAAAATTGTGGCATGCACGTACTCAGTGGTGGTGTAGTAACCCTAATGAGTAGGCTCTGTGTGTGGGTCTCTGTTATGTGCCAGGCACCTTATGTCTGTTATCTCATTTAGTCCCTCTTTTTTTCTTTTTTTTGAGACGGAGTCTTGCTCTGTCGCCCAGGCTGGAGTGCAGTGGCTGGATCTCAGCTCACTGCAAGCTCCGCCTCCCGGGTTCACGCCATTCTCCTGCCTCAGCCTCCCATGTAGCTGGGACTACAGGTGCCTGCCACCTTGCCCGGCTAGTTTTTTTTTTTTTTGTATTTTTTTTAGTAGAGACGTGGTTTCACCGTGTTAGCCAGGATGGTCTCAATCTCCTGACCTCGTGATCCGCCTGTCTTGGCCTCCCAAAGTGCTAGGATTACAGGCTTGAGCCACCGCGCCCGGCCAAGTCCCTCTTTTTTTCTATTCTCCTTTTACAAATGAGAAGTTAGAGGCTCTGAAATGCTGAGCAACTCATCCAAGGTCATAGCCAGGAAGTGGTAGGACTAGGATTTTAACCTTTGTCTGACCCCCAAAGCCCATATACTTCTATTTCTTTCCTTCCTTCCTTCCTTTTTCTCTCTTTCCTTCCCTCCTTCATTCCCTCCCTCCGCTCTCTCCCTTTTCTTTCTTTCCTTCCTTCCTTCCTTCCTTCCTTCCTTCCTTCCTTCCTTCCTTCCTTCCTTCCTTCCTTCCTTCTTTCTTTTTCTTTCTCTTTCTTTCTCCTTCCTTCCTTCCTTCCTTCCTTCCTTCCTTCCTTCCTTCCTTCCTTCCTTCCTTCCTTCCTTCCTTCCTTCCTCCCTTCCTCCCTTCCTCCCTTCCTCCCTTCCTCCCTTCCTCCCTTCCTCCCTTTCTCCCTTCCTTCTCTCTGTCTCTCTCTCTCTCTTTCTTTCTTTTTTGAGACAAGGTCTTGTTCAGTCACCCATGCTCCAGTGCGGTTGTGTCATCCTAGCTCACTGCCACCTCAAACTCCTGGGCTCAAGCAATCCTCTGGCCTCAGCCTCCAGCAGTTGCTGGGACCACAGGCATGTATCACCATCCATACTCTTTCCTGAATCTCTTCTCCACCACTCCCTCCAAATCAAATTGTCTCTTCACCTTTTAGAGAAGTTCAAGACTGTTTTCCCTCACTGTCCCCTCCCTGCACGCACTCCTAGAAGAGCAGAGATCCCTGTATGTCAACCTAGAGGAAGCAGATCCCATGGACGGCTAATATTTCCAGGTTCATAATTTATTGTACAAATTGAATTATCACATGACAAGTTGACATGAGCTTCTCCAGGCATGAGAACTTAATGGAGGAGGCACAGACAGTTTAGAATCCATTATGTTGCTTTCACAACTGGAGTTTTTTTAGACTTGACTTGGAGTGAAAGGTCATCAAAGCAATGCCTACATATGTGGCCAGTACACAGCTCATTCTACTGGTGAGGATCTAAGAGTTGAAATGTATTTTACTGCCTGGAATTGGGCATCATTTTCTGGACCTGCCATGATTTCAATCTAGCCAAAGCCACACATTCCGCAGCCACTGTCCTTCAACATACGCAACCTGGACAGCTATTTTTAAAGCTAGAAATACAAGCTAAAATTCATGTGGACAATCCAAGGTAGAGGTGGGAAAGTCTCACCTTCCACCAAATCCTATTAATGGAGAGCAGGCTGCAGTTCCATTCCCAGAAGGTAACTGGTAATTCTGGGAATCAGAAAACAAAATAGCAAACTACAGCACAGAGGCAGAGCCCTAGGAAGATAATAAAATCAAATGAAGTGAACAGGAGTATACAAATTGTAAACCCCTGAAGACTGAGATAATGGCCCTAGAAGCCAGTATATTAGGCCAAAGGAAGACCCCCTAGAGGCAGAATGGAAATGAGCATGGCAGAAAGTCCTGCAAATGCAGCTCCCTGCAGGGTCCAGAGAACACCAGGCAGCCAGGATGCGTCCACTCAGGAGCCCTGTGCCCCCAGGTTCTGGCTGCAGGACAGTGGCTGACAGGCAGAAAGCTTGATGCTGGGGTCTGGACTCCTTGGAGGTGCTTAAGACACTGGCTGCTGAGTATGGGCCTAGCATGATTCTGGTCTTCACCATCATGAGCGTTAAGGACAGAGTGTTTCTGGTACTTGTGTTTGTCTTGTGTTAGGCTCTAATTCACTTTTGCTTTACATTTTGTTTATTTATTTATTTATTATGAGATGGAGTTTCGCTCTATCGCCCAGGCTGGAGTGCAGTAGCATGATCTCGTCTCACTGCAGCCTTCACTTCCTGGGTTCAAGCCATTCTCCTGCATCATTCCCGCCTCCACCACCATACCCCGCACCCCCCCGCCCACTGCCAAGTAACTGGGATTACAGGTGTGCACCACCATGCCCGGCTAATTTTTGTATTTTCAGTAAAGATGGGGGGCTCACCATGTTGGCCAGGCTGACCTTAGGTGATCTGCCTGCCTCAGCTTCCCAAAGTGCTGGGGTTACAGGCGTGAACCGCTGTACCCGGCCTTGTTTACATTTTAAATTAAGTGACTGGACAGAGTCATTCCATCCTGTAGCACTCTCAGCTTCAGGGCAAGGAAGGAATGGGAAGAGAGCAGGCTAGGAGGAGAAAGTGAACAGGATCAACTAGTTTGTGTTTCTCAACAATCACTCTTCAGCTTTGCAAGGGGAGGAGCTGGATATGAATCCTGGCCCATCCAATTACTGACCAGGAGGTTTTGAGAAGGTTACCCACAACCTCTCAGAAGCTTTGTTTCCTCTGCTAAAAATGAGTATAATAAAATCTCCTTACCTTAAGCTTTGTAAAGACTCAAAGAAGTGTAAATTGCTTCGCAGTAGTTGCTAGGCAGTTATCATTATGTAAAAGTACAGCTCCCGCTTTGAGCAGAGGGCATGGACCAGTAGATGCTATTCTGAATAACCCACTCCAGCAAGGCTCCAACAGAAGGAAGTAATTATGCAGTATTAGATTTGAATGTAAGTCCACTCTGGCCCCAGGGTCCTTTTCTACCTGAAATGTGCATCTTCTAAAACAGTGCCTTATGTTGGAGGAGAATGGAATCAAATAAGTATAGTTGCCAACGCATTTGGATCATTTGGGGAGTGCTTTCAATTTTTTAGCGGAAAAAAATGCTATTAAGCTTAGAAAATGTCCCCATTATTCTAGGCCCCCAAGCACACTGAAGTCATCATTTATTACATATTTACAGAGCATCTACTCTGCGTCGGACATTGTGCTAGGGAAGATAGACATGGCCCCCTGCCCTTAATGGTGTTTTCATATTGGTTCATACATTAAACAAAGAGTTACACAAATAAGGATAATATTCAACTGGTGATCAGTGCTATGAAGGAGGAAGTCAGGATGTATAAGAGCCTAAAACATAAAGAACTACATGAGCCTTACCTTTCTGAGATAACTCTTCCTAATCCCTTATGCAGGAAAAAGATTTCTTGTGAAAAGCAATGATAGAAAAGCAATCTAGGGAAGCAAAATGAAACCCAGCCTGAGTTAGAAAGGAGAGACGAGTATATCACATTCTAGATTGGACTCTCCTTTACTCCTTTTCAATGGGCTCATGGGCCAGTGTTTATTTTGCTGACTGGCTCAAAGGAAGTAGTGTCCTCCTCAGACTTATGACTCTTTCCCAAGTGAAGACTTAGGGGCATTAAGCAGCATGGATATTAGCAAGGCAGGAGTTAAGAGGCTCTGCGTGAGGCCGGGCAAAGTGGCTCACGCCTGTAATCCCAACACTTTGGGAAGCCAAGGCAGGCAGATCATGAGGTCAAGAGATTGAAACGATCCTGGCCAACATGGTAAAACCCCATCTCTACTAAAAATACAAAAATTAGCTGGGCGTGGTGGTGCGTGCCTATAGTCCCAGCTACTTGGGAGGCTGAGGCAGGAGAATCACTTGAACCTGGGAGGTGGAGGTTGCAGTGAGCTGAGATCACACCACTGCACTCCAGCCTGGCAACAGAGCGAGACTCTTGTCTCAACAACAACAACAACAAACAAACAAACAAAAACAGCAACAACAAAAAAGAGGCTCCTCTTGAAGTGTAAGAGTCAGTACCAACCAGCGTCTGGACACAACCAAACCCAGGAGAACTGAGGCTGGGATCACCACCTTGCCCAACCTCCAAGAGTTACGTGGAGCAGAAAAGCAGCACAGAGGCAGCACAGCCCACTGCAACTGCAGATCTATGTATTTTAGCCAGAGATAGATCTGAATGGCTTCCAGGATCTTCTAAGAGCCTGAACATGAAGCCCCTCTTGGAGCTGTGCACGCAGTGCATGCTGGCCTCAAGCCTTTCCATTATGTGCTTTATTTTTGGTAACATTGGTTTATTTTTCAACTTATATTATTGGTCAAATTGTTATGACTCTTTGAGGAATGCATCTCACCATGCTTCAGAGCTCTCCCCGTAACAAAAGAAACCAACACCCAAGCTCTGTGCTAGTTTTTCTGTCTCCTCTCTCTCTCTCTCTTTTTTCTTTTTTGAGACAAGGTCTTGCACTGTTACTCAGGCTAGAATGCAGTGGCATGATCATGGCTCACTGCAGTATCAACCTCCCAGGATCAGGTGACCCTCTCACCTCAGCCTCCCAAGTAGCTGAGACTGCAGGTGCACGCTACCATGCCTGGCTAATTTTTTGTACTTTTAGTAAAGACAGGCTTTTGTCATGTTGCTCGGGCTAGTCTCGAACTCCTGGGCTCAAGCGATCCTCCCTCCTCAGCCTCCCAAAGTGCTGGGATTACAGGCTTGAGCCACCACTCCTGGCCTTCCCCATTTTCTTTTAATCCATATCTCAGATGGGAATCTTTATCTCTCACTCTACAGATCATTCTGTAGGCACTATGCTAAATTGGCACCAATCCCAAACTTAGTCCTTAATTCATCTTGGCCTTTAGGCAAGCAAAGTTACAGTGCTAAGTTATGCTCCTTCGCTTGCCAAATCTCTTAGTTGGTATTTATTCCACAGGGTTTACATAGAATAGAGTGGAGGCAGTAGAAACGGGGAAATCCTACCTTTTAAGAAAGAAAAAATGGGCATTTTTCTCATGGGGAAGGATTTTTATTTTTCAAATGGGTGTTTGAGCTGTAATGATTTCATGACATCTGTTTAATGGTTTTGTTTCTTTGTTTTACAGAAACAAACAGTCATTGCTGTCAAAAAAGAGGTAATTAGTCTTCCACTTCCAGTGAAGAATGGTTTTAAATCTTCTGACAGATTATATGTACTTTGCTTTACCCTCTGTGGTTGGTAATGAAATGAAAACCATGTGCTGTGTTCAAACAATTATTTCCAAATTCATGGATGGCACAGAGTGATGAAGCATCTTTTGTAAGCTCTGGCTGGGTCTGAAAAACCCCTCAAAGGCACAGAGCTGAGGGGTGGCCAGAGAGGACTGTGGAACCAATGCTGCAGGCTGCAGAGACTCTGCATCCCCAACGTGGCCCCTGTGCCTATCATTACAGGGCCAGAATGTACCCAAGGTGGCAAACTGCCTGTTTTGGCAAATCTTATGTCTGGGGCCCAAGACAGAGTCCTGGGAAGCACTGGGCATTGAGGTGGGATGTGCGGTTAGCTATCTGAACATGGAAGAAGGTGGTTGAGGAGGGGATAACTTGCTTTGGCCAATGCTGCAGAATCAGGAAGTTTAAGGATGTCACCTGTGGTGGGGACCACTCTCTGCTTCTGTCAGTCAGAGGCACGTGAGGGAAAAGTCAAGTATTTGTCCCCGTGTCTCAGTTAAATGCTCCTTACAACTTTTTTTTTTCTGCTGATGCTTTTTCCCAGACTAATACATAATGGCTGAAGGAGGCCACTGATTTGAAGTCTGTGGTCATCTGTCCACTGTGGGCCTGACCCACTGGTACTGAGGGGACTGGCTTTGGGCATGGGGTGTGGCTGTGGGTAAATGGCTTCTGGGTTTGGAGGCTGTGTGTAGTGACACTGAAGGGGTGGGGGGTTGAACATCTTCTAACAACTGTGTCTCTTCCAGATCATGTATTACCAACAGGCCTTGATGAGGTCCACAGTGAAGTCTTCCGTGTCCCTGGGAGGGTATGTCCCTGATTTGTTGATCTTGCTAAAGTCTGAGCAATAGTTAAGACAAGAGGAGAACTTCTGTTTTAAGGCAAACTCAACAGGTCCTGGGCTGATGGACTGAAGATTCAGCAGAACTGTGAGGGACAAAACCAGTCTATTGGGGGCTTAGTTCCTAGTTCATCTCTCAGAATAAGCCTCCGGGTCTCATCTTGGGTTAGGCAAAATCAAGGGTAGGTGAGATTCTAGAAAAGACTGTTATGTTTCTTGGAATCCACTAATGTGTGGATGGGGAAGTTGGAAAGGGTTGGAAGTCTGTGGACTGAAGACCCTGTGAGGATCCAAGACAGCCTGGGTTCCTATCATTACCCGTTCCAATTCATCAGGGGTGTGTGAGTCATGTTTACTGGTTCCATGTGCTACTAAATGTCCGTCGTTCATCTCTGATTTAAAATCCCATTAAGATAAATTACACATCTATGTTTGATTTGTTGAACTTTCTGGCTACCTTGACCCAGCCCCCCAATAGGACATCATCTAGGAGACAAGAAAGCTGAGTGCCACTTCCCATATGCAAGCAGTTATTCCTTTAAAATGCGGAATTTATTTTAGGACCATATTGCTAACTCTGGGATTTTCCTGCACACATGAAAATAAACTTGGCTTATTCCTGGGAGGCACGATGTGACTAATCATGTATTCTGACTGTGTAAGACTCAAGTCATGGTACTAATCGGGACTGAAGATGCTGTGTTTTGTTTAGTGCCTTCCTTCAATATGGTTAAGGGTTGGGCTCTTGTAAAAATTTTTTACGTCTCCCTATGTCCCCAGTTTGCAAAAATGCCACCTGCCTGAGATAATATGTCCTGACCCCACCCACATTTCAGTGACTCTGCTGCTACTGAGCCCTGATCCCAGCTGAGGAGGGCACCTGTGTACTCAGGGGCATTCACTTTGGGTTATAATAATCATCATTGTTCTATGATAAACACAAAACCATTTACTTCCATGTTCCATAAACCCGGTTTCATGAAACCAAACAGAAAGAAAATGGAAGGAGACCCAAGGATATTTCTTAGACACCCTTTCAATTTTTATTTGTCTCTGGCCCTCATTACCATAATTTTGACATCATTAGTGTTTTGACCTGTGAACCAGTTCTTTTTCTTTTGTTTTTGTTTTTGTTTCTGTTATTTGCCTCCAGCTTCTCCGCTGGTAAAGGTCTGGGCCAGGTGAGGTGGTGTGCACCTGGTAAAGGTCTGGGCCTGGTGTGTACTGGTAAAGGTTTGGGCCAGGTGAGGTGGTGTACGCCTGTAATCCCAGCACTTTGGGAAGCTGAGGCAGGTGGATCACGTGAGGCCAGGAGTTCAAGACCAGCCTGGTCAAAATGGTGAAACCCCGTCCCTACTAAAAATATACAAATTAGCCGGGCATGGTGGTGTGCGCCTGTAGTCCCAGCTACTCGGGAGGCTGAGGCACAAGAATTGCTTGAACCCAGGAGGAGGAGGCTGCAGTGAGCTGAGAGAGTGCCACTGCGCTCCAGCCTGGGAGACAGCGCAAACTCCGTCTCAAAAAAAAAAACGTAAAAAAAAGGTCTGATTGTGGACTAAGAGAGTCTCGGGAGAGAAGAAGTCAGGGGGCTTGAGTTCTGCATAGAATTGCAAACCCAGTGCTTGTCGCTAAGGCGCCAGTGGTTTATCTCTAAGGCATAGATCCTGTTCTGTCCAGATCTCATGGCTGAGGGAAGACTTCAGGGCAGGTGCATTTCACATTCACTGTGGACACAATTTTCTAACTACGGGGAGGAGGCACAGCAGGTTTTCAATACCCAGACAGCAGGAGATGCACTAACTCAGAAAGTCTGAGTCAACTCAAGGGAATTAGCTCTTTTTTAGAAAGGTTTTTTAAATTGACACATAATTGTACATGTTTAGGGGTACATAGTGATGTTTCAGTACGTACAGTGTATACTGATTGGATCAGGGTAATTAGCATATCCATCATCTCAAAGGTTTATCATTTGTTTGTGTTGGGAGCATTCAATATCTTCTTTTCTGGCTATTTGAAAGTATATAAAGTAGAACAGAGGTTACTATAGACTGGGAAGGGCAGGGGGGAGGGGAGATAGGAAACTATTTGTTAAAGGATAAAAAATTAGGCTGGGAGTGGTGGCTCATGCCTATAATCCCAGCACTTTGGGAGGCCGAGGCGGGAGGATTGCTTGAGTCCAGGAGTTGAAGACCAGCCTGGGCAACATAGTGAGACTCCATCTCTACAAAGAATTAAAAAAAAAAAAATAGCCAGGTGTGGTGGCGCATGCCTGTGGTCCCATCTCATCATCAGGCTGAGGTGGGAGGATGGCTTGAGCCTGAGAGGTCAAGGCTGCAGTGAGCCGTGATTGCATCACCGCACTCCAGCCTCAGTGACAGAGCAAAAAAAAAAAGTTACAAAATTACAGCTAGACAGTGTTCTGTAGCATTGTAGGATGACTGTAGTTAATAATAATATAGTATGTATTTCCAAATAGCTAGAAGAGAAGGAATTAGCCCTTCCTCCAAATAGTGTATGTGAGCCAATTAAGCCCCAGGTTTAAATAATGGACCTAAGTTTCCAAACCCAGGCATTATCCTGACAAAGGGTAGAATGCAACATGGCAAGAGTCTTGGAATCTATGGCAACTTTGGGCTTCTAAGATGGGTGCAGAGACACAAGTTTGAACACTCCAAGTTGGCTTTGAATCTAAAAACGTATTGATAAAATAGAAACAGGCCATATTTTAATGAAATAGGTACAGAAAGGCCGGGCGTGGGGGCTCACACCTGTAATCCCAGCGCTTTGGGAGACTGAGGTGGATCGCTTGAGCCGAGGAGTTTGAGACCAACCTGGGCAACTTGGCGAAACCCCGTCTCTACCAAAAATACAAAAAAATTAGCCTGGCATGGTGGTGCACGTCTGTGGCCCCAGCTACTCAGGAGGCTGAGGTGTGAGGATTGCTTGAACCTGGGAGGCGGAGGCTGCAGTGAGCCAAGATTGTGCCACTGCACTCCAGCTTGACTGTCTCAAAAAAAGGAAGAAAGAAAGAAAAACAAAAGAAAGAAATAGGTACAGAGGAATGACAGAGGGACTGGATGGAAGACAATGTTTCATTTCACAAGTAGGATTGGGACTGATTTTGTCAAATACCTGCCAATCCTTAGGGTTATTCTATCTGAGGACGTTTCAAAGAAGACAGTAATAAGTATGTCACCCAATCAATACAGGAAAAGAGGCTGGTCAGTTGACCTGTGTATCGATGTCATATCTTGGGTGTTGTGCTTCTTAGAAATTGTTTTCTGTTTGCTTTTCAGGATTGTGAAATACAGTGAGCAGTTCTCATCCAACGATGCCATCATGTCAGGCTGCCTTCCCAGCAACCCCTGGATCACCGATGACACCCAGTTCTGGGACTTAAACGCCAAATTGTATGTATTTTATATATTGGTGTTTTCAAAAAACCATTTTTGAGTTACAGTTCACATGCCATAAAATTCACCCATTCAAAGCATACAGTCCAATGGTTTTTATTATATTCATAGAGCTACAATCAATGTTAAAACACGTTCATTACACGGAAAAGAAACCCTGGACCCCTCCAGCCTTAGGCAACTATGAATCTGCTTTCTATCTTTACGGATTTGGCTATCCGGACATTTCCTATCAATGGCATCAATTGGAATTGGAGGAATGACAGAGGGACTGGATGGCAGACAATGTTTCATTTCACAAGTAGAAGAGGAACTGATTTTGTCAAATACTTGCCAATCCCAAGGGCTACTCGAGTCGAGCTAGTTTCTAAGAAGACAGTAATAAATATGTCACCAAATCGATACAGGAGAAGAGGACAGGCTGGTCAGTTGACCTGTGTATTGATTTCGGAAAAGAGGACAGGCTGGTCAGTTGACCTGTGTATTGATTTCGGAAAAGAGGACAGGCTGGTCAGTTGACCTGTGTATTGATTTCATCTCTTGGATGTTGCGCTTCTAGGAAATCTAGGAAAGACAATAGGGTCTTTTGTGATGAGCTTTTTTCACTTAGCATAATGTTTTCAAGGTTTATGAATCTTGTAGTATGGATCAGAACTTCATTCCCATTTATGGTCGAATCATCTTCGTGGTATGGATGCACTAGAGCTTGTTTATCCATTCATCCGCTGATGGACATTTGGGTGGTTTCTGCCTTTTAGCTATTATGAAGAATGCTGCTATCAACATTCGTGGGCAGGTTTTTGCGTGGGCATGTTTTCATTTCTCTCGGGTGTATATCTAGGAGTGGAATTGCTGAGTCAAATGGTGACTCTATGTTTAACAACAGATTGGTTTTGAAAATTAAAAAATCATATGTATGGCTTTGCAAGTTTGATATCTAATTAGAGTAAACTTAAGTTCTGGGTGGGCAGAGCCCTAAACCTGCCCTTTCCCTTGCCCTTTGGCTCTGTCAGTTTTGAACACTCTTTGCTCACTGGACCTGCACTCATGTGTTATTTGGAAGAGGGGGCAGAGGCAGAAATGCAGGAGAATTCCAGCACACAGAGGGAGGAAGAAGAGAAGGGTATAATGGTCAAGTTAGAGGGAGAGAGAGAGGAGGACAGGGGAGAAAGGACAGGCCTGAGTGTGTGAGGGAGGTGGGGTGATGGGAAAGGAGGGAGTGCCAGGTATAGGTCACAGCTTGGGTCAACACTGCCGAGGCCATGAGGAACACACAGGTGACACTGACCCAGCTGGGTAAGCAGGCCTGGTCTGGGAGGGTCCCACTTCTTATCTCAAGCAACACTGGTACCTATTCCACGTGGCCCGCTCTGGGCAGCTAACGGGTTAAGGAGGCCAATCCTCTGGAGTTGGGGGTCCCCTGTCTACTAAGGTCAACTGCAGAGCCAAAGACTCTAGAGCTATCTTCTGGGGTGGCTTCCCTTATCCTCTGTGGCCTCTGGTTATTGGGGTGCTTCTCTGCAGCCCGTGTCTGCCTCCCAGGGTACTGAATGAGAGAGGCGACCTGTGTCTGCCTGTGGACAAGTGTGTGCAGACGCCGGCTCTCCATGGAGGAGAAGGCAGGGAACCTGGCCAGGAAGAGGGTTGTCCTAGGAGGGCTTGGGGAGGAGAGATGGATGGCAGCTGAATTTTAAGTAAAATGGGGAGCATGGTATTGAAGACAGGTAGAGGTTGCTGGAGAGAAGAAAAGGGTGTGTTCTGTGTAACAACCGTTGATCAGAGGGCACTGGGTGGGTGACAACTGGAACTCCCCGTTAAAGTGGGAAGCCCTGTTCTTTATTGTGGATCCTATATGTTTGTTGAACTTATTTTATATATATATATATATATATATATACACACACACACACACACATATATATATATATATATTTTTTTTTTTTGGTGCACCTGTCACCTGAGCAGTATACAGTGAACCCAGTTTGTAGTCTTTTATCTCTCACTCCCTTTTCACCCTTTTCCCCTGAGTCCCTGAAGTCCATTGTGTAATTCCTTATGCCTTTGCATCCTCATAGCTTAGCTCCCATGAAAGTGGGAAGTCTTGTTCTTAATGATTTAGATTTTAGAACATTATTACGATTATTGGGGAAGCTTAACAGAAACATCAGTGTTCAGGCCTTATCCTCCCAAACCTCTTATTTAATTGGCCTGGGTTGCTCTCTCACCCCTATCGGTGTTTTTTGAAAGCTCTGCTGATTTTCACAAGCAGCCAGGATTCTGAGGCTGGTTTAGAGCATTGATTCCCAGTGTGGTCCCTGGACCAGCGGCGTCCGCAGCACCAGGGAACCTGTCAGACGTGCATATTCTTGGGCCCCAACCACTCCTACTGAATCAGAAACTGTGAGGTTGGGACCCAGCAATCTGTTTCAATGCGTCTTCCAGGTGATCCTGATGCATGTGGAAGTTTGCAAACCACTGTCGTCATCACAACTCAGCTTCTTACTAATTATGTGAGACTTGGCAAATATTTAATCTCTTTGAGCCTCAGTCTTCTTGACAATAAAATGGGATAGTAATACTCAACTCAGTGTTTTTTTAAGGATTCAATGGTATGTAACACACAGTACCTCACATAGGACAATGCTCTGTGAATGGCAGCTATTAGTGTTATCGGATTTCTTATTGTTTCTACACTTGTTCTTAAGAAAAGTGTAAAACTTGCTTGGCAGGCTTTATCTTGGATCCCATAGACATGAATTATGCCTGGTTCTGGTCCTAGCTGCTACATCAGTGGGAAACATGGTGTGATGGACTTGAAACCTTAGTTTCAAAGGTCTGTGTTAGGTTTAGGAGAATTCTGTAAGGAATAGGGGAGAAAACTGAGTCTTTTTCTGATTCTCTGGACTGTTAGATCTCTGCTAGCTGGGCTCGAATGTCCTACCTGGGATCAGGGAAATCTTTCCAAACAAGGAACGCAGTGGGACCTGCATCTTAGAGGAAGCCCTGAAAGGGAGTGCAGAGACGGCAAACGGGTCTACTCCGAGGCACGTGGCCTGAGGCAGGTACAGGAGGAGCCACCAGCTTCCACCAGAAGCCAGGGCATGCCATGGTGGAGGGGCAGCTGTCATGGGTGATAGGCACCCAGCAGGTGGCAGTGATTGTAGCACCCATCGCCAATGCTGCTCCAGAATTCTCTCCTGATCCAGGTGGCAGGCTGACCCTCTGCTGGCCAGGCTCTAGGCTGTTACCAGCCCTTGGAGGAGGCATTTGAATTCGTTTGTCTTGAAGGCTAAGCGAGCGGGACCTGAGTGTGGGATCCCAACAGTGGGCATCTTCCTCACCACTGGGATGGTCATGTCTTTGATGTGAGCCCCAGGGGACTTGTCTGTGGCCGCATCTTCCTAGCAAGTAATTACTTGGCTTGTGTGTTATGCAGGGATTGGGAGGAGGAGGAGGATTGGATTGAGCCCTGGGCCATTCGACTAAAGCCCCTTACCCCAACCCAGGCCACCGCCTGGCACAACCCCTACCTATCTGGTGCATTTACAAATCATCCTTGCAGGGTGGAAATCCCAACCAAGATGCGAGTGGAACGATGGGCCTTCAACTTCAGCGAATTGATCCGAGACCCCAAAGGTCGACAGAGCTTCCAGTACTTCCTCAAGAAAGAATTCAGTGGTGGGTCTTTGTTTAAAAAAAAAAATTAAAATAATTTACTTTTAGAAAGAGTCCTTTAATGTCTGGCCTAAGGTTTGGGGAATTTCTCAGCAGATGTTTTCAGAGCTTTGCTTATGCCCTCAAACAGTCGCTTCCTTTCACAGCTTTAAGAATGGGACGTGAGCCCAAGACTCATTCTTTCCATAGACTCAAAGAGGCCCCACTGTCTGGGGGAAAATTGCACCTGCTCACAGAATCCACATTTGGATCCCTCACATTTCTGAGGGCTCCATTCATCCTGGATGCCCCCGCTGTCACCCGAGGAGTTCCCGCTCCTTCCAGCCTAAGTATAATGAACCTGGAGGAAGGGAAGGGAGACAGGCAGGCTTTCCCTTTCTTTCTCTTTTTGTCCCCCAGCCTGATTTTCTTTTTTCTTTTTCTTTTCTTTTGTTTTGGAGACAGAGTCTTGATGTGTCGCCCAGGCTGGAGTGCAGTGGGATGATCTCAGCTCACGGCAACCTGTGCCTCCCAGGTTCAAGTGATTCTCCTGCCTCAGCCTCCCAAGTAGCTGGGATTACAGGCACCTGCCACCACACCTGGCTATTGTTTTGTATTTTTAGTAGAGATGGGGTTTCACCATGTTGGCCAGGCTAGTCTCTAACTCCTGACCTCTGGTGATCCGCCCTCCCCAACTTCCCAAAGTGTTAGGATTACAGGCATCAGCCACTGCGCCTGGCTTCCTGATTTTCTTTAGCTCAGTGGTTCTACACATTCAGTCTGCCTGGGGATATTTTAAAACATATTTTCCTGGATCTCATCCCTAAAGTTGCTTTTAAATTGGTGGAGGTTGGAATCCCTGAAATTTTGGAAACTCCTCAGATGATTCCAATGTGTGGTGATTGACAGCCATCACCTTAACTCCTGGCCTGATTTCTTCAGGGCCTTAGGAGGGTGTGGATTTTAGTGGAATGGGCAGGGCCACATTTTATATCCCATCTCTGGATGTCACCTCATAAGGGGCACTGTGACTTTTTTTTTTTTGATATGGAGTCTCGCTCTGTTGCCCAGGCTGAAGTGCAGTGGCACAATGTCGGCTCACTGCAACCAACGCCTCTGAGGTTTAAGTGATTCTTCTGCCTCAGCCTCCCAAGTAGCTGGGACTACAGGCACGTGCCACGACACCTGGCTAATTTTTGTATTTTTAGTAGAGACAGGGTTTCGCCATGTTGGCCAGGCTGGTCTCGAACTCCCGACCTCAAGTGATCCATCTACCTTGGCCTCCCAAAGTGTTGGGATTACAGGCGTGAGCCACCGCACCAGGCCTTTGGCTTTTTAAATATACTGCACTTCCCGGAGAAGCATCCACGAAAACCACGAGGCCAGATCAGAATCAGGCTGTGCATTCACCACCTTCATTGAAATATTTACCCTTACGGGATTCTTTTACTTCCTTGCTCAGTCCCCAGCCCTGGGGGCATCACGCTTGAGCCTTGGCACTCGGCGGCTTACTACCCAAGATCCACTTGTCTGTGGCACTGCTCCAGTAACGAATCCTACTGGACATGCCTTTAGCCTGGCTGACTGCTGGATGCAGAACATTACATGATAATATGGATTGTTGATAGTCTGCCTCCCTAATCAAGTCTAATTACCACTCTAGAACAAAACCCAGAAAAGATGGATGGACTGGTGAATAAGTGGTTATAGTGCCATCTAGTGGCAAAGTGACAACATACACCCTGAGTTTATTATCTGCCCCCCGCACTCATTCCTTAATGAGAATCCAGCGAAAAGATTTCCCTGCGTTATTTAAACCGTATTATTAGCCATCTCCTCATGAGATTCCTGAGGCTTTAGGTATGAATAGGGCAGATAAATCATCAATTTGCTCATTTACTTTTTAAAAAGATTTTTAAATTGAAATATTTGCATATCATGAAATTAACTTTTTTAAAGTGTACAATTCAGGGGTTTTAGTGTATTCACTAAATTGTGCAACCATCATCACTAATTCCAGAACATTTTTGCCACACTAAAAAGAAACTCTTTACCCATTAGAATCATCTTCTATTCCTTCCTCTCCTGCACCCCAGCCCTAGGCAACCAACCACAAATCTACTTTCTACCCCTATGGATTTGCCTCTTCAAGACATTTCATATAAACAAAATCATGCACTATGTGGCCTTTCGTCTTCTTTCACTTAGCATAATGTTTTCAAGACTTGTCCGTGTTTCAGCATGTAACAGCATTTCTGTTCTTTTTTTTTTTTTTTTGACAAAGTCTCACTCTGTCACCCAGGCTGGAATGCAGTGGCGTGATCTCATCTCAGTGCAGTGCAACCTGTGCCTTCCGGGCTCAAGCAATTCTCACGCCTCAGCCTCCCGAGTAGCTAGGATTACAGGCGCCCACCACCATGCCCGGCTAATTTTTATATTTTTGGTAGAGACGGGGTTTCACCATGTTGGTCAGGCTGGTCTCAAACTCCTGACCTCAGGTGATTCACCCACCTTGGCCTCCCAAAGTGCTGGGAGGCGTGAGCCACTGTGCCTGGCTGCTTGGTTCCTTTTTAATGACTGCATTATATTTCCTTCCTTCCTTTTTAATGACCCTGTACTATTTCCTTGTTTGTATGTACCACATTTTGCTTATCCATTCATAAGTCAGTGGACATTTGGGTTGCTTTGACTTTTTAGCCATTATGAATAATGCTGCTATGAACTTTTGTGTACACATTTTTGTGTGCTTATTTAATATTTTTGGTGGGAAAATATATGTAACATAAATTTTACCATTTTAACCTTTTTTTTTTTTCTTGAGATGGAGTCTTGCTGTGACACCCAGGCTGGAGTGCAGTGGCGTGATCTCGGCTCACTGCAACCTCCACCTCCCGAGTTCAAGTGATTCTCCTGCTTCAGCCTCCTGAGTAGCTGGGATTACAGGCATGTGCCACCATGCCCAGCTAATTTTTATATTTTTAGTAGAGACAGGGTTTCACCATTTGGTCAGGCTGGTCTCGAACTCCTGACCTCGTGATCCACCCACCTTGGCCTCCCAAAGTACTGGGATTACAGGCATGAGCCACTACACTCGGCGGAAATCTCCTTCCTTTTTAAGGCCAAATGATATTCCCTTGTAGTCTGCACCATATTTTGTTCATCCATTCTTTTATTGATGGACATTTGAGTGCTTTCCACTTTTTGGCTATCATGAATAATTGCTTGCTTAATTTTACTAAGCAATCAACTGTCTTTTGCTGTGGGCAAGACAGTTTACATGGCACTTGTTGTCAGGTCAATTACATTTTAGTGAAGAGCATCACTGGTCTGTGATCTCGGTCCAAAGAACGCCCTAAAGTTCATGCTGAAGAGGAAGGACCTCTACAGAGCTGTGGGACAAATGCCAACTAGTTTAGAATTGTGCAGCCTTTTCTAATATGAAACACCCAGGAGCTTTAAAACCATACAGTCGACCCTTGACCAACACTGGTTTGAACTGCACGAGACCACTTAGAGGTGGATTTTTTTTTTCAGTAAATATATTTAAAAACTTGGGGGGATTTACAGCAATCTGAAAAAACTTGCAGATGAACTGCACAGCCTAGAAATAGAAAAAAGTTATGAAAAAGTATCATGAATCCATACAATAGATATGTAGATACATATCCACGTATGTGTCTATTGACTGTTTATGTTATTAGTAAGGCCTCTGGTAAACAGCAGGCTATTTGTAGTTAAGTTTTTGGATTTTCCGCTGCATGGGGGTCTGCATCCTAACCACTTAGTTGTTCAAGGTCAACTGTACTGAGAAAGGAGAGGAGAGGATTTTGTTGTTCATTTCTCCACACTGTGACACACTCCACGATTTACACACACACACACACACACACACTTGCTCTCTCGTGATCATCTTTATTTTCCCAGGCAAAAATTGCCACCTGGGACCACCGTGTGAACATATGCATGGTGCCTCTGGGCGCTGCAGGTTAGAGAACTTTGAGTTGGAGGGAGATGAAGGATTTGGGGGAACCTGGCTTTTCCTTCTGGGCCAATTCCCTCTGGCTCAGGTGATGCGCAGTTCAGTCCTGCTCCTGGCCAGACCTTCCCTGAGGGTCAGTCCATCAGCACTGCTGCTTGAGCAGCCTCTCTGTAAGAACCATGGCCTGGAATATGCCCGCTCAGGGACTGGAAATGATGGGTTCTCTAAGCACAGCCAAACAAAGGAGGAAGAACTCACGCACAGTCATTCAACAGGAGCAAAGGAAGGAGGTCTTTATGAAGAAAACCGTAGGGTAGCAACACATGTATATAAGCCTATTCATGTGCGAACTCATTCAAGCAATATTTGCTACAGCCAAATGCTAGAATAAAAAAGAGTATGACAACCTCTGGGGGGTGATATGAACATTGGCCTGTGTATTGTTGGAGGAAAGGAAGCCGCCACAGTGTGAATGCATTGCTGCAAACATGGTAGGTGCCCATCTAGTTTATTTCAAAGACCACGTATTGAGCAATTACTAAGTTCCCAATGTTCTCCCAGGCCGTAGAAGGGAAGATGTGGCTCCTTTCCTCAAGGAGTATTTTTGTCTAGCATCACAATATACAACAGCTTGTTCTGTGGCAGGAAAGGTGTTCACCGAGCTGGGAAATGGAATCCGTCCTGGCTGACTCATTTCTTTCATTTCCTCTTTTCTTCTCTCAACTTATTTCCTTCCCGGCCCTCATCCACGTGGACTTCTCACCACGCAGGAGAGAATCTGGGGTTCTGGGAAGCCTGCGAGGATCTAAAGTACGGAGATCAGTCCAAGGTCAAGGAGAAAGCAGAGGAGATTTACAAGTGAGCATCAGCCAGGGCGTTGGAAAGCCTTCCCCTGGGCCTCCGAGAACCACCCCATTGCGCTTGAGGTGGAGACTGGACGAGAGGACCACAGCCTGGTGGCTGGCTGGGCCCTGGTCAGCATCGGTTCGCTGTACTTGCCATGCTAGAAATACTTCCCCGCTGCTTTGGGAGGTTTGGGGGTTCCCTGAAGAAAGCCTGGTGAGACATGCAGTGTGAGTCTCCTGTTCCTATGGGAATGTGTCTAGGGGTTAAAAAAGCAAGCTGTCCCGAATTACAGTGCAGAGTGCTCTGTCTTTGACTAAAGCCTTCTTAGGTGTCCTGAGGGCTGTGCGTGTGCGTGTGTGTGTGTGTGTGAGAGAGAGAGAGAGCAAGAGAGAGGGGAGACAGAGAGAGAGAGAGAGAGAGAGAGAGAGAGAGAGAGAGAGAGAGAGAGAAGCAGCAACATGGGAAAACCTATTCCTTAGAGATGTGAGGATCACAGGGGAAGGGAGCTCCTCCCACGTGTCTGAGACAGTGAGTGCAGCTTGGGGTACAAACATGGGTGGGCACATCTCACTCCTGACATCACGGCTCTAGCCCCCACTTGTTCTGAGCAGCAATAAGTCTGTCCCTCTCCAGGCCCGTCTCTCCTCCAAATTATACAAGAGCCAAGCGTTCCAGGTTAAAAGGGTCAGTCCTGTTTTCAATGGCCAAGTGGAGAAGGGGTGAAGGTGTGATGAGGCCCCCAAGGTTGCTGAAAGCCACACTCCCCTTCCCCGACGCTACTCCCCCTGCAGGCCTGGTGGGTGCTCCTGTCCTGCTGTGGTCCCATCTCTGTGGGCTCTTTCATCTGCACTGGCTGCAGTGGACACGAGTCCTGGACATCGAGGGCCCAGCATTTTTAGTTCATGCTCACATGCTTAGCCGTGTTTCCCAAAGCCCAAGCACCACGCTGGGCTGGAACCAGCCCTTTGCAGCCACGAGACTGTGGTGCTGAACTTTGGATAGCAGGCCAAACAGTCCCTTCCTCTGAGGACTTAGCTTCTGGATCCTGGATGTCCTTCCTGCAAATGAACTTAGGTTGCAACACCCCGGTTTCCAGAGAAGCACCTGCAGCACTGAAGAGAAAAGCTTGAGGTCTCACTTCTTCTTATACTTAGGGGTTCATGCACTCTCTTGCAAATTTGCCCAGCTCCTCCCACAGGGAGGGGATCCATGCATTGAGAGAAATGGGGGTGCGGGTGTGGTGCAGTGGGGAGGGCTGACGGTCCAGGAAGGTTCCATGACATCCTTCGCAGTACAACGGGTGCCTGACTGCCTTACACACGGTGACACACACACAACTCCTGATTCTGAAAATCTGCTACAGGAAGCCTGCTGCGTCTGCCATTAGTGTGATTCTCCTTCTTCCCCAGGCTCCCTAGTTACGTAAATCTCAGTTTGAATTCCAAAATTTTAATGTACATCTTAGAAAGGTGGGAAAATATTCATGTGAGTATTTCTAATCCAGCAACAGCTCAGAATTGGAAAGACTGAGAGAGTTCTGCATCCCGACATCCCAGGTAGAGCCACAGGCTCAGGAAGTGTGGCCAAGTTTGGTCTAACTGGGAGCCTTGGCCTGTCTGCCCAGGGGCTCAGACCCCTGGGTTCTGGGACCATGGGCTGCCTCTCACCGCAGCATGTGAGATTCATTACAAAGCACATCTGGATTGGGAGAGGGAGAGCAGAGACCCCCAAAATACCTGTGTGAAGGTATCTTAGCCTGGTCCCAGGTCGGCCCTGGAATCCTGGTGTAGAAGGTGTGAAGTTGGAGGCTGAATTTTTCGCCCTCATGGCCAGGGCCTAATCTGACCTGGGCTTACCCCAGCCCCTTCTTGCTCTCTCTCCTGGAGGCTGGAAACATCAAAGTTAAATATTCGCATTCCCAATACTGGATGTTTCTTGCTTCGAGGAAAAATTGCTTGACAGCCTCTTCAAAAGTTCACGCTCTTTAGTGTCTCCTAAAAAAAACTGCCACCCTCACTTTGGGTAACCTGAGTCACGTCAGTCCTTCCCTTCCAAGCAGCTGGGAGCTTTTCATGAACCCATTTGGTTTAGTTACTTTTACTGACATCTCCCTCCCACTTCAGGCTGTTCCTGGCCCCAGGGGCGAGGCGCTGGATCAACATAGATGGCAAGACCATGGACATCACGGTGAAGGGGCTGAAGCACCCCCACCGCTACGTGCTGGATGCCGCACAGACCCACATTTACATGCTCATGAAGAAGGTAGGTAGATCCGTGCTGAGGATACAGGGTCCAGATAGGCCTTCCATCCCTAGGTACCTGGAAAATTCTTTTTTTTTTTTTTTTTTTTTTGAGACGGAGTCTTGCTCTGCCACCCAGGCTGGAGTGCAGTGGCCGGATCTCAGCTCACTGCAAGCTCCGCCTCCCGGGTTTACGCCATTCTCCTGCCTCAGCCTCCCGAGTAGCTGGGACTACAGGCGCCCGCCTCGTCGCCCGGCTAGTTTTTTGTATTTTTTAAGTAGAGACGGGGTTTCACCGTATTAGCCAGGATGGTCTCGATCTCCTGACCTTGTGATCCGCCCGTCTCGGCCTCCCAAAGTGCTGGGATTACAGGCTTGAGCCACCGCGCCCGGCCGGAAAATTCTTTACATATAGGAAAAAGGGAGATGATACATGGACAGCGCTTTGCCGGTTGTGGGATGCAGCTAGGCTTGGGGGCTCATGTCTGTAATCCCAGCACTGTGGGAAGCTGAGGTGGGAGGATTGCTTGAGCCCAGAAGTTTGAGACCAGCCTGGGCAACACAGTGAGATCCTGTCTCTGTATATATTTAAAAAAAAAAAAAGAGAGAGAGAAAAAAAAACCCAGAATTGTCAGCCATCTCTTCCCCCTGTCTATTGGAGTGGACTTGCCTTGAGCCCCTCACTCATGGGCCTAGAGGGACTCCTGTAGAAGCTGTGTGCATCCTTATGGGCCCCACTCTGCAGTGGTAGGCAGGTAGGAGTGATGGCATTAGTAATGCTAGCATTATGATAACAGCCTTCATTTATTGAGAGCTTACAAGGTGCAGTCACTGTGCAAAACACAGAACTTTATGCTCAAAGACAACCCACAAGTTAGGCTTTGCTGCTCCAGAATCTAGTGACTTGGTCAAGGTCTCACCAGAGATGGGGCTGGGATTCATCAAACCCAGGTCTTCCTGGGTTTCAAGGCTGAGCTCTTAGTTTCTGCTGTAGAGTGATGGCAATTCTCACCACCCTGGCCCTAAGCAAATATTACACATAGAGGCATAGTGTCTAGAAGAGACAAATTTGTGTGTGTGTGGTTGTAGTAAGACTCTGTGAGAATCCAGATAGCCCTCTGGATTATTAACAAAGTGTGAATGTGGTGGGAATTTTTAAAAAAATACATGAAGCGAACCTGAGAGAAAAATCAATCATTTTCTTAAGAAACTAGAATCAGAGGCTCAGAGTTAGCTTTAGAGAAGTTGACTAGTTTCATTCTTCTTTGGTGCCATCCTTGACAAGACTTTCTTTGGGTGCTTCAACTTCTCATTATGGCAATGATTTCTTTAATGGCAAAGTATCTTTATAAGATATAGGTTATGTGATATAGGCTATTTGATATAGGTTATGTGATATAGGTTGTATGAGATAGATTATGTGATATAGGTTATGGATATTGGTTATGTGATATAGGTTAGATGATACAGGCTATGTGATATAGACCATCTGATACAGGTTATATGAGATAGATTATATGATATAGGTTATATGATGTGGGTTATATGCTATAGATTATAATGTGATATAGGCTATCTGATATAGGTTATGTGATATAGATTATATGAGACAGATTATATGATATAGGTTATATGATATAGATTATGTAATGTAGGTTATATGAGATAGATTTTATGATATAGGTCACATGATGTAGGTTATAATGTGATATAGGCTATCTGATATAGGTTATGTGATATAGGTTATGTGAGATACATTATATGATATAGGTTATGTGATATGTTATATGAAATAGATTATGTGATATAGGTTATATGATATAGATTATGTAATATAGGTTATATGAGATAGATTATATGATACAGGTTATGTGATATTGGTTATGTGATATAGATTATGTGATATCAGTTATGTGATATAGGTTATATAATATAGGTTGTGTGATATAGGCTATCTGATATAGGTTATGTGATCTAGATTATGTGATATAGATTATATGATGTAGGTTACATGATGTGGGTTATATGAGATCAGTTATGTGATGTGGTTTATATGATGTAGGTTATGTGATATAGGCTATTCGATATAGGTTATATGAGATAGATTATATGATGTAGGTTATGTGATGTAGATTATATGAGATAGAGTATGTGATATGGGTTATATGAGATTAAGTGTATGATATGGTCATGTGATATAGGTTATATGATATAGGTTATATACATTGGTTTGTGTGAATGGTAAATGCTGATTAGCTTTCCTGATTTATATTTCTTCTAATTTACATTTCTTCTACTTAGTCTTTTATTGTATCATTTTAAAATATTTTTACTTTGTTTTTAAAGCATGTAATAATTTAGAATTGCCACCAAGCCAGATTAGCCATTTTCATCCTTTTTTGAATCAGTGGGGTGTCTCTGTGTTTTTCTTACTAGAAGATTCACAGCAGGGTTTCTTTATTAATAATCCTCTTTAATGTATTTTAAAACGTTTTGGTTCCTAAAAATGTAGCTTTCGGCTGGGCGCGGTGGCTCACGCCTGTAATCCCAGCACTTTGGGAGGCTGAGGCGGGCAGGTCATGAGGTCAGGAGTTCGAGACCAGCCTGGCCAACATGGTGAAACCCTGTCTCTACTAAAAATACAAAAATTATCTGGGCACGGTGGTAGGCGCCTATAATCCTGCTATTCAGGAGACTGGGGCAGGAGAATCGCTTGAACCTGGGAGGTGGAGGTTGCAGTGAGTTGAGATCTTGCCACTGCACTGCAGCCTGGGTGAAAGAGCGAAACTCTGTCTCAAAAAGAAAAAAAAAAAAAATGTAGTTTTCATGTAGCCTTTTAGGGGCTGCCCAGGGAGGCCAGCTACAAGCCAGAATGCAACAGTCAGGTAACTTCAGAAAAGAATGGCACATATGCCCACTGGACTCTCTATATGCCATTATAGCCATGTCCTATGGCGATACACTCAACGTATCCCTGTGGCTCCATGACCCCTATTCCTAGACTCTATTCTAGTTCTCGTAACTTTTACTGCTCCCACTTAGTCTTTAGAATAGTGCCATTTCAATAAATTTTTAAAATATCTCAATCCCTGGTTTGTTGCAGTGGGCTTTGTCCCGTATTGGGTATGACTAGAGTTTTCCGCTGGCTTGAAAGTGACAAGCATTCATGAAGCTTCTCTGAAATTGCCCAGGGTCCCAGTAAACATCCCCATAATTGGACTCTAAGTGTTGGTTGTTTTTGGTTTTGCTTTGGTATTCTCTCGCCTTTACAGCCAAAACACAGGGCAGACAGGGCTGTCAGTGGCTTAGAAGTGGGCCCCGTACTCCTGGCTGCTCATCTTCCTTGAAAGAAAGTCTTGGAGAGGAGAGGTGGGGTGTCCTCTTGTCTCATGCTGGCTTCACTGAACCACGCCGAGGTGGAACTTCATGGGTAGGGTTACAGACTGTAGTTCTCAAACATAAAGGTGCAGCAGGATTACCTGGAGACTGTTCAGGTAGTTGTTAATTGTTAATTGTTTAGGTATCCTCATGTGAGCAAATGATGACAGACTATGTCTCAGTACATGACCAGCTGTCTCACCTGTTTGGCATGTAGCATGCAGCATATGAGAATAAGTGAAACAAATTAAGCAGTTCTGGGTCTAGTGTACTTTTAACTGTAGAGCTTTTATGCAACTGGCTACATTTACAACATTGGCTGAATCACAGACAATGTTGATAGGATCTGAAGCTGTGAGCTGTAAAACCTGAGACTGTTCAGTAAAACCTGAGACTGCTCAGGCTCAGGGTGACTCTCCCAGAGTTTCTCATCAGGAGGACTGGGGCAGGCCTGAGAAGTTCCCAGGTGAAACTGATGCTTCTAGGGGGGACCACACTTGAGAACCACTGCTCTCAACACCTCCCCAAACACCTTTCACCCAAGGAGACAAATTCTCGTAACTTCTCCGTTCTACTGCCAAGGGAGGCTTGAAAATGGCAAGGGTATTGGTTTGATTTGACCCTTTTTTCCTCTCATAATTACTGTTGTTTTCTTGTTCCCACTAGGATTCTTATGCTCGCTATTTAAAATCTCCAATCTATAAGGAAATGCTGGCCAAAGCTATTGAACCTCAGGAAACCACCAAGAAAAGGCAAGTGGAATTATCTGTAATTGCTGGCTGACTGCTGTTTAGTTTACAGAGAAGTGAGGGTCTCTTTCAGCCAAATGGCTATTATGGAGATATTTGCTTGATGAAAATATTGGGGATTGGGAAGTATTGCTCAGGGAATGAGTGCCTCATTTGCTTCATAATGCCCTGAGATCACTCTAGCAAGATTTCCTTAGTAATTACCACCAGTGAGTTTTGTTTCCTGAATGCTGGCTTGAAAGAGTTTGGATGATCAGACCAATAATTACCCTTATCACAAATGGAAGCATCTCCTTGGTTTTTTTTTTTTTTTTTTTGAGACGGAGTCTCGCTCTGTCACCCAGGCTGGAGTGCAGTGGCCGGATCTCAGCTCACTGCAAGCTCCGCCTCCTGGGCTCACGCCATTCTCCTGCCTCAGCCTCCCGAGTAGCTGGGACTACAGGCGGCTGCCACCTTGCCCGGCTAGTTTTTTGTAGTTTTTAGTAGAGACGGGGTTTCACCGGGTTAGCCAGGATGGTCTTGATCTCCTGACCACGTGATCCGCCTGTCTCGGCCTCCCAAAGTGCTAGGATTACAGGCTTGAGCCACCGCGCCCGGCCAATCTCCTTGGTTTTTAAACTGCTACGTGTTACCTTCAGACTGATGTATGGGAATTAATTAAGCTACATCCTGGTATTTAAATTGTTCTAAGACCTCAGAGAGAATACCAGACTACACCCCAAGAGAAAATGCTCAATGGAGGGGAAACGGACAGTAATGGGCTAGGTATTCTTGCTGCCTCCGGGAACCATGTTTTAGAAGTCCATTAACTCGTTCATTCTCACTTTTCTTATTGGAGATGTGGATCATCTCATCTGGTAGAGCCACTGGGACAATGGACGAAATAATGTTCTGAGGGGCAGATTGAACTCTTTTTGGGGGGAGTTCAATCTGCAAGGATTGAAGATTCAAAATAGTAATCGAATGGCAGCTTGAACAAAACTGTAAGGCTTTGGAAGAGGTTTTTCCCCTGGCAATCATGTGTCCTGTCCCTGCCCCCCATAGTGACTGTTCCCCTGTTTGCCAGGTCAACCCTCACTGGGCTCCTTTCCAGCATCTTCCATCAATTCAAAGGGGGATGGCTGGACCAAAGCCTTTATCAAAGGAGAGAAAAAAACAAAACAAAACAAACAAACAAAAAAACAACTTGGTTTCATTCTTGAGGATAATGGCCCTGTTATGAAAAGGAGAGAAAGAAGGTCTTTGTGGTGCTATTCTGGGTTTACCAAGTAAGGAAGGGAGTTCAGTGTCCCTGAGGACTTAAAAGCTTCTACTTTAAGCCAGAAGAAAGGCCCGTAATAGCTCCAGAAGTTCTGCCAGAAAGTAACGAGGGGAAAGAAGAGGAGTCTCATACCTCTCTCTCCAGATATTTTAGAAGTTGGGGCAGATGTGAGAATTCTCACTATTGTGAGTGAGAATTACATGTGGATGCATTCGTAAAGTGTGAAGCCTGGTCTGTGTCCATGCCAGGACTGCAGTGGGTGTGAATTTTGTTCCATGATCCCAGGTATAAGACTGTGTATTCAAACTTAATTTTTCCATGACAAGTTGCACCTAGTTCCAAGCCTTCCCCTTGGCAGGGCTGGTGAGAGATCCAATGTCAATATCAGGCTTTATGTTCTGGTAGGGGAGCCCTTCTTCTCCCTAAGATAGATGTAAGAGTTCAAGGGGCTTATGTAGTCCAGAAATCTGGAGCAGGTTGCAGGTCTTTGTCTATCATTGCCGCTGAAGTGCTTGGCTCCAAGCCTGCGTGGGCCCTCAAAGACAGGTGGCTCTGCTGCTCACTGCCTGTTATATCACTTGGATACCTAGAGCTTTGTCCTGGATCCTAAGGCCATGGCAGGGAGAGTTTGGTTCCAGGAATCCATGCTTGGCTTTGAAGAAGGTTCTGGCACATGTCAAGATATTGTATCTGAGCAGGGTGCCAACAGCCCACCAGCCCTCTTTAGGCCTCTTCCCTCTTTCTCTGTTCATTGGGGCCTAGCTATCTTGGACAGTCCAGCTCTTTCCTTCCTTCCCAGAACCATAGCTTTTGAAAACAAATGCTCCAGCCAGGCACAGTGACTCACACTTGTAATCCCAGCACTTTGGGAAGCTGAGGCGGATGCATCAGTTGAGGTCAGGAGTTTGCGACCAGCCTGGCCAATGTGGTGAAACCCTGCCTCTACTAAAAATACAAAAATTAGTCTGGTGTGGTGGCACATGCCTGTAGTCCCAGCTACTTGGGAGTCTGAAGCATGAGAATGGCTTGAACCTGGGAGATGGAGGTTGCAGTGAGCCGAAGTCATGCCACTGCACTCCAGCCTGGGTGATAGAGCGAGACTCTGTCCCCTGTGCCCACCCCCCTACCCCCCCAAAAAAGAAAAGAAAACAAATAAATGCTCCAACTATCTCCAGTACCCAGACCTTCATTACTCACTTCTTTCATGAAGATGTTACAAGAAGTTAAGAAAACAAATTGGTTTCTAAATCTTGTAGAAGTTCAATGCAACTTCACCAACCAAAGGGTCTTCCTTGTGCCTGACCTAAAATCTAATGGCAGTTGGTACTCACTCTGGTCTTATCCTCCAAGTGGGGTGAATGGAGGCAAGGTTGGACCCCACTGGAGGTTCACTGGGAAAAGGAGAGAACAAAATCTAGATTTTGGACCTTCCGGCCCTAGCTCCCACTGAGTGTGAGAGTGTCAGTGCTGGGCAAGCTGTGTCATTTTCCTCCAACCACCAATCTGTCCTTCCTTCCAGCTCCACCCTCCCTTTTATGCGGCGTCACCTGCGATCCAGCCCAAGCCCTGTCATCCTGAGGCAGCTGGAAGAGGAAGCCAAGGCCCGAGAAGCAGCCAACACCGTGGACATCACCCAGGTCATGAGCAAGCTGGACCGGAGGAGCCAACTCCAAAAAGAGCTGCCTCCTAAATAAATCTGTGATTCCTGGGGGTGGGGGCACGCACGTGGGAGAGGCAAATGAAGAAGGGTAGGGTCAGAGTCTAGAAGGTTCCATTCCCCGTTTATGGAGGTCATCAGGTTCATCCCATACTCCTCTAACTTTCTTCATGGGGGACTTCCTAATACCACAGCCACCAGAGCTTGTTCTCCCAAGCCCACTCATCAGGGGACAGGGTCGGCGAAGATGGTGGGTGGGAGAGGGGACCACCTGACTCAATTGCTGTGTGGCTGCCTAGTATACCTTAGGGAGTTCTTAGGGGAACCGAGAACTCTCACAGTGAGAGCCAGGGGGGAAAAGCTCTCTCAGTGAGAGCCACAGGGAAACGTGGTACACAAAGCTCTCGCTCAGTGACAGCTTTGCTTTGGAAAATTAAAGAGAAGGCCTCTCCCTACCCCCAAGGCCTAGTGTTTTTCAGGGAGATTTGTTTAAAATAGCTTTATGAAGCTCCTCATCCTATCTCTCTAATTTACTGTTTCTAAATGAGTCTGAGATCCCGCCAAGGGGCTAGTTGCAGGGAAGTACTTTCTCTGAACTCCCCTGCTTTGCCTGCCTGGAAAGGCCCTGCTGAGACATTTCTCCTGTGGAGTTTGTTCTCAGTCATAATTACTGGAGGGTTGACTGGCTCTCTTCTTCCCATCTCCCCATCCGCTTGTCCATGCTGGGGAAACAAGTGGCTTTCGGGAATGAAGGACTCGAATGGCCCTCTGAGGAGCATCTTTTTGGCTAAAGAACAAAGGCATTGATGTCTTCATTCATGGAAAGAGGATGGTAGACATCAAGATGAGTGAGGATCAAAGATGATACTATCTAGGACATTTTCTAGATGTCGATGCTTCCCTCTTCTGTAGGTGTAGACGAGGTCAGCCCTGTAGTCAGGACTGGGGGAGAGGATAGTTCTAATGGACCTTGGGAGGTTTAGAAGGTCATTCTCGAAGTTAAGCTCACTCCTTACACTTGTGCAAGAATGCAACAGACGTAGAACACAGAGGTGAGCAACAGACTAGCCTGACCAAGCAGGAATACTCACTCATTCAGCACATCTATTGAGCACCTACTATGTGCAAACATCGGTGAATGAAACAGACATGGTTCTTTCTCATGGAGCTTCTGGTCTAGGACTGAGACACAATAATTAAACAAACTATTAGGTAGCTATTGCTGTGTGACCATCAACCAGAAAAATAGAGCAACATACAACAAGTGTTTATTGTTCCTACATGTGGGGTCATCTGTGTGGCTCTGTGGATCTTGGCTGGGTTCACTCATCTGTCTGGGGGTGTCGCAGTGGCCTAGGCTGAGCTGAGTGTGATTAGTTTTCTCTGCTTCATGTACCTCTAATCTCCCAGCAGTCTCGCCTGGGCAGAATCCCATGCTGAGGACTGAATTGCAAGGGAGCAAGTAGAAACACACAAGGCTTCACATAGTCTCTTCTACTTTATTTTATTGGCCAAAGCAAGTCATAAAGCCAGCCTAGATTCAAGGGACAAGGGAATAGACGATACCTCTTTAGTGAGAAAAATTTCAAAGTCTCATGGCGAAAGATGGATGAAATTTCAAAGTCTCATCGCAAAATACAGGGAAAGGTGAAGAATGAGGGCCATTGTTGTAATTAACAGCACAAATGCCTGCCCAAGGGATGATAAAGGAAATTAATGTGGTACGGGGATAGGGAAGATGGGATATGTGTAGACTACGCCTCTGCCAGGTGGTGACAGAGAAGCAGGAAATGAGAAAGAGTTGGCTGTAAGAGCACGTGGGCCAGGCAAGCAGAATGTTCTGGGGAGAGGAGGCTGTGTGGGCAAAGGCTCAGAGCTGGGAAGTGGCTCCGAGTGAACCGAAAGGCCAGGTGAGTGAAGCCTGCTGGGTGAGGCGGAAACGGTGCAAGATGAGTTTACAGAGTGCGCAGGGGCCAGATTGTTGATGACCTTCAAGGCTGTTCTAAGGAGTCTGTGGTCACCGGTTTCACGTTAGAAAAATGGTTCTAGCCCAGAAGAGGGGCGCTTATGCTTTCCATTTGCACTGATTGCAGACCAGTTTCCATGCTGAAAGCACACGGAGGGATATGCTTTGCTCATCTCTCTTCTGGAGAATCTTGGAGTCTTCCCACTCCGGAAGGTACCCCAAGTAGAAATCTAAACCATTGTAAACTGGGTGACACGAGCGGAGGGACTGTATTTATCTCATTCATTAATTGGAGCCTGATTCCTGACACCTAGCGGGTTCTGCACCAACATGAATGACATGAGTGGATGAATGAATGAATGAATACATGAATGAATGAAAAGAGCTCTGGATTTGGAGAAAGCCTCCTGGTTCCTGCTCCTGGCTCTGGCACTAGTCATATAGCCTTAGACAAGTCACTTAACCTCTCTACGTCCTTATTTGTGAAATGAGGGATCGGGACCAGCTCTAAACTTCTCAAAACAGACTTTGTGAATTCTGACTGGGAACCCGGGCTGGGGCATCCAGTTTACTTGAAGATTTGGAATTGGAGGAAAATTAGGTAATTTCAAAAAGTTTCACATTAAAATAATCGTGAATATATTATGAAGTAGAATGCAAAATGTACATGAATTTTTAAAGATACAATTTGAGACATCAAAGGCATTTTGTTGTCACAGCTTGGCTGTGGCAGGCTCAGGCTCTGCCCTCCAACTTCTGGGGGAATGTGTTTTCGGGCTCTCCTGCTGTGTGGCCTACTTTTATGGGAATGTTTGAGAAGCATGAAACCAGAGAATATTTGCTGGTTCTTTTGGTCACTCCATATGAGCTGAGATGACGTACCCAGCAGCATGGTAGTGAGGGTGGTGGTGAGGGCATCACATGCATTGTGGCTTCTACAGGGCACAGACCTTGTCTTGTTCGTCTTTGACTCAGGTATCCCGTGTCTCACTCACCACAGGTTTGTGCTCCAGTTCTCTCTCATTCTCCCACAGGCTACTGTGTGCTCTGTGTCAGGCTCATATGGGGACTCCTTGTGTATCGATGGAAGCCTGCTCTAGTTGAGACACACAGGATCTCACAATCTAATGAGAGACACAGCATGTAAACAAAGCAGATGAGCATTCTTTATTAAATGAATGAGGACATGAGCGTCTCAACACTGCCTGTCTAGAGGAAGGAATATGAATGGCTTCATGGCTAAATGGCAGCATTTATGCTTCATAGATGTATTCTATTTATTTATTTTTTGTTTGTTTGAGACAGGGTCTTGCTCTGTTGCCCAGGCTGGAGTGCAGTGGTGCAATCACGGCTCACTGCAGCCTTGACCTCCCAGGCTCTAGCAATTCTCCCATCTCAGCTTCCCAGGTAGCTGGGACTACAGGTGTGCGCCACTAGACTTGGCTACTTTTTTGCACAGATGGGGTTTTGCCATGTTGACCGGGCTGGTCTTGATTTCCTGGGCTCAAGTGTTGCACCCACCTCAGCCTCCCAAAGTGCTGGGATTACAGGCATGAACCACTGCACCTGCCCCATAGATATATTTTAAGGACCTTTTTTGTGTAAGAATCTGTGGTGGGTGCTATGGTGGATACAACAATGAACAAAATGGTCTCTGCCCTCAAGGGGCCGACAAGATGCATGGATGCAAACGGGTGTAGCCAGAAGCAGGATGCAGTCGAGACTGGATGATGATCAAGGATGATGATTGTTGATTGAGACCACACGCTGGAGGAACCCAGAGGTGGGAGAGAATTGTTTGGCTGCGGGATCATGATAAGGTTTTTGGAGGAGGCATGCTTGAGGTGGGTCTCGAAGGAGAGTAGGTGTCATCAGATAGAGACCGGGGAGTGGGCACTGCAGGGCGTGTGGGCAGAGCCCAGGCAGGGCTACTGCTGGCCTCTAGGGAGCTTATTGGATCAGGCAAAGGTGCTCCCTCCAAGTAGGTGTCCTTATAACACCTGGCCGAATTGCAGTCCCACCTTGCCCCTCAGCCAGGTGCCCCTGAGCAGCACACAGCTTGCGTAACCATTTGGTGGCCCTGAGTACAGGGTCCAGGAAGCAAAGCTGGGAGGGTACTGGGTTGAAGATGTGTCATGGAAGGCTGGCACGTGGACTCTTTACTGCAGTCTCATAAGTGTCATTCCCCACCCACCCCTGGCTGGTTTAGATGCCCCTTCTCTGGCTCTCCTTCCTTTCTGCTCATGCCTCTGTCTGTGAATGCTGCACTGTATCGAAACAATTGTTTATGTGTCTTTTTCTCTCACCGGACTGTAAAACTCCTTAAAAAGGAGAGAGAGTGTCTTGTGGGGTTTTGTGTCCTCAGGGCTAGACACAGCATGGGCTTGCAGTTGGTATGCCGGATGTTTGAAGAGCTTTAGCACACTGGAAATCAGGAGCTGAGGAGTGAAGATGAATTAAGAAGTGGTTGCTCTGGTCTCCATCAGGAGGGACATGTGGATTAGGAGGGTGGTGATGGGTTCAGAGGAAAGAGGAGAGATGCTAGAGGCAGGTGGATAGGACCCGATTGAAATGGGGTGATGTGGGGGAAGAAATTAAAGAAGACCCAGAGATTTTGATCCTCCTAAGATGATATTAAGATGTTAAGATGATAAGGTGATGTTAAGAAGGTATTGATTATGAAAGAGGACTGGATTTTGTGTTAGCAATTGGGGAGGGACCAGGGAGGTTTGGAGTCCCAGATGAAAATGTATACACTATTCATGTAATAAACATTTACAGAGTTTTTTCTTTCTTTCTTCCTTTTTTTTTTTTTTTTTTTTTGAGAGTCTCAGGCTGCAGTGCAGTGGCACCATCCTGGCTCACTACAACCTCAGCCTCCCAAGTTCAAGTCATTCCCCTGCCTCAGCCTCCCCAGTAGCTGGGATTATAGGTGCCTACCACCACGCCAGGCTAATTTTTGTATTTTCAGTAGAGACAGGGTTTCACCATGTTGGCCAGGCTGGTCTCGAACACCTGACCTCAAGTGATCCGCTGGCCTCGGCCTCCCAAAGTGCTGGGATTACAGGTGTGAGCCACTGTGCCTGGCCATGGAGCTCTTATGTACCAGACACTGGGAGCCTGCAAAGCCCCTCAAGGAACTCCAGACTAGGAAAGAGATAGACACACTGTACAACTCACTGACACAGAGGATATCAGGACTCATAGCGGAGCAAGCAGAACAGGAGGAGAGTGTCAAGGAGGAAGTGACTGATCCTATCTGGAGGCATCGGGGAAACTGGACCTCAAAGATTGAGTAGAATTTTCCAAGTGGAAGGCAGAGAACTGTGGTTAATTATAGTTCCCCCTTCTTCCAGAAGGGATTTGAGGCAGCTTAGAATACTACAATACCATATGATGGAATGTCTAAAATGATAGATTGAAAACCAATTTTAAAAAGTAGTTTGTACACAGTGAACCTTGGATGACTGGGTTATCAAAACTGAATGTTACTTTTTTTTTTTTTTTGCATGAAATTTTGCTCTGAAATTCATGACAACTACCAGGCAAACAGAGAGACAGATTGGTTTTAGAATTTTACTGTGTCGGGCCAGGCGCGGTGGCTCACGCCTGTAATCCCAGCACTTTGGGAGGCCGAGGTGGGTGAGTCACGAAGTCAGGAGATCGAGGCCATCCTGGCTAACACAGTGAAACCCTGTCTCTACTAAAAATACAAAAATTAGCCAGGCGTGGTGGCGGGCGCCTGTAGTCCCAGCTACTCAGGCAGTTGAGACAGGAGAATTGCTTGAACCCGGGAGGCGGAAGTTGCAGTGAGCCGAGATCGCACCACTGCACTCCAGCCTGGGTGACAATTTTACTGTGTCATGAAATCAAGCATTCAAGTCCTTCTTTACCTGGATCCTCCCCGTACTCCTAAGTCCCAACACGAAGTTGAAAATGTGCTTCTGGAGAGAGATATTTCTAATCTGTTCCTGTTCTAGGCATAATGGATGCAGAACTGAGTAAGATCATCAAGTCTTATTTCATGGAGTTTGCATTTTAGCTGGGAGTGCGGGGACAGGCAGTAGATCATAAATAAGTGCTCTAAAGGAAAAGAAAGTAGGTTCGAGTAACTCTGAATTAAGGAAGGGGAGTAATTTTAGATGGGTTCCTTGACCCAGAAGTGACGGTTGAAGATGTGATAGCAGATGGAACCTGAGGGCCAGAGAGTGGATGGAGAGAGAAAAGAAGGGTAAGAGGGAAGCTTGGATGAGGCCTCATTTTAAAGGTGTAAGAGGAGAGAGAAGAGTTAAGAACGGAGTAGCAGAGCTGTTAGGATGCCTCCCTGAGAAGATGTGTGGGGGATATGGGTGAGTGGCCAGCAACATTGAGCGGAGACAGTGCCCACTGGATAGTCCCTGGGCACACTTTCACTTTGCAGCCACCCTGCAGTTAGCTGGGGCCACATGTCTAGTTGTGGCCAATAGACATGGGCTCTGCTGAGGTGGATCAGAGCCTGGGGCTCCACCTCCATCTCATCCCCTGCTGTGGACCTGGGAGTCTACATCATCTTCTGCACAACACAGATGCAGGAGTCCCTCCTGGGCCATGCAGGACTTTATGTGAACAAAACACCAGACTTTTATTATAAGAAGTCACGGAGAGCTTGGAGTTGCTGTAGCATAGCCCATCCTGTCCTGCAGAATCGAGAAGTTGAGCATGTTGAGGACCGGCAGAGGCTACTGGATTTAGCAGTTAGGAAATCATTGGGGATTTCGAGTGGGTGATTTCAGCAGAATAGTGAGGGAAGAAGTCACTTTTATGGGAATAAAGGAGAAGATGTTGGAAGTAAGGAGAGTGGGCTGTGTGTGTAGATTACCACTTCAAGAAGTCTGGGAGGAAGGCGAGAGGTATGGTGGTAACTTAGATGATGGAGGGTTGAGGGGAGGCATTTTCAAAGGACAGCGTGAGGTGGGGGTGTTTACCAAATGAGGGGATGATCCTGGAGAGGTGGGGAGGTAAAATAAAGAATAATTGATAAGAGAAAGTCTGGAAAAAACTGGAGGGATGAGACCAAAGTCCAGATTGGTCTTGGAGAGGAATAGTTTACTCTCTGATGTTGCAACTCAGAGAGATTTGGAAGTGGAAGGGAAGGAAGCTGAAGGCTAAGTTAAGATAAGATCAATTTTAATGATTAAGGAACATTTGGGGCATTTGCTGAGAGCATTGCAGGAGGAGGGCAGTGTGGCCACAGCAGCAAGACCATGTGACTGTAGGGGAAGTGCTTGACAATCACTGCAAGGCAGTGATGATGGATGTTGAACCAAACAGTTGAGTAGAAAGTTGTCAAGCTATGAGAGGGAAGAAGTGTCTCATCTCCTTATATGGAACTTTCTGTATGTTTGAAGGTGGCAGAGAGAGAGAGATGTACATTCCGTGATACTCCTTGGTCAGCCAAGCAGCCATTCAGGAAACCTTTGGAATTTCCAGCAGCTTTGTCAATGGGAAATGCTGTGGGATGGCCACAGGAAGGAGGGAGGGGTTGTCTTCCAGTAATCACTGACTGCTTTCCACGCAGAACTTTAAGAAACCCGCTTGCTATCAGCTTCCAGTCAGAACAGCACTTGTAAAGGGTTGATCCTTAAACATCACTGAGTGAACACATCTCTGTCTTGTGGTTCCAGGAATTTTAATCCTTGAAGCTAGATGGTATGAGAACAGTTTTTTTTCTGAAGCCAGGCTTGAATGGGTAGGAGAAGGAATGTGGACTTTGGGGTGAGGCAGACATAGTTTTGATATTTTAGCTGGGTGACTTTGACCTTCAATCTGTCTGAAGTTATAATTTCTCTTAGAAGGTTATTGATAGTAGAGAGTGTCTGGCATAGGGCGGATGCTCAGAAATAGCTCTCTCTCTCCTCCCTCCCCCTTTCTTTCTGCTCTCTTCTTTCACTCACTTTCTTGCTCACTGTCTTGCTTCTTGTAATCTGCCAAGGCTGGGATCCAGAGTTCTAGCTTCTGTGAATATAGAGGTCAGGCTCTGATACCAGTTTTCTTCTATCTGTTATGACCACTCAACATTCAACAGAGACATTCAGCACCTGTTACGTGCCCAGCATCCTGCTAGGTGCTGGGGATCACCAGTGAGCAAGAGAGACACCCTTGGGGCATTTGCTGTTCAACAGGAAAGACGATTAAACCAAATGGTGTGATATTATAAGGAAGCCACATAATGTTTTGGGAGTGGTTGGCAAGGACTGCTAGCCTGATGAGGGCGGTGGAGACTTGGGGAGATCAGCAGAAGCTAAAGCAGAGGGGCTGTGGGCAGGGCAATTCACTGGTGATCAGGACCAGCGGCCAACCGGGACCGTCCATCCTGGAAAGCTCTATGCAGCTCCTAGGGACTCAGGGCTGTGTGCATTTGTGTGACTTCGCCATGATCTCAACTCCAGGTATCAGCTCTTTTCCACTCTTACACCTGCCTCTCCCCAACTGCAGTGTATGCCAGTGCTCTGCTCTCCAACCCTGGAGTCCACCAGGCAATTCTCATGTTTGGTAATGAAGGGACTGAAGGTTCTGAGGACTTGCAAGAGCATCTGTGGCTGCTGCTATTATTCCAGCAGGTGGCAGCTTCTCCTGCTAACATTTAAACTATGTGTCCCACAGGGCCCATTGAAATCCCAAATAGCATAAAAAATAAACATTTATTTGGACAATATTAATATTATATTTAAATCATTATGAAAATCTCTATTATGCCATGTTCTTAGACATATTTTAATTTCTTAATGTTATATTTTAAACAACTTAACAAACCCCTGTATCCACGGGGTGTATAGCTTGTGCTAGGATATAAGTTATTCTGTAAGTACAAGGATTTCCTTTATAGAATTCCATTTTCCAACTTGACTTTTAGCGAAAAGACTGATTTCATTGTGAATATTAAGTAAAAATGTAAGGGCCAGGGACAAAATATGAGTAAAGACCTAGGACCATGCCTGGCCTATTATAAGCACTCAATGAACACTAGCTGCTATCATCATCAATACCACCATCATCATCACCACCATCATCATCATCACCACCTTCATCACCATTACTATCACCATTACCACCATCACCATCACTATCACCATCATCATTCATCATCACCATCAACACCACCCCCACTACCATCATCATCATCACTGCCATATCATTATTATTATCATCACCGCCATCCTCACCAATACACCATCATCATCACCATCACCTAGTCTTAGCGTAAGCTTGTGCTTTCTTCCAGCTGTTGGTGTTGTCCAATATAGTAACTAATTATTCTTTATTTAAGGCATTTCCTGAGAGATATTTAAAACGTTATCATCTCAAACCATCTATCTTCTCTGTTCTTTGAGAATTTTGCAGTGCAGTCCTCCAGCTCTCCAGGGAATGTTAGGATATATTTGAGGGGAGGAGGGCAAGAATTTGATGTCATGTCCTCTGTCTGCAGCTTCTAGGAGAGGACTGACCAGCAACAGTGTAGCGACTGGTCAGTCCTGTAGTCTGGAGTTTCGTGGCTGAAGTAAGGGTGATTGCTAACTGAGAAGGTCTTGTGCTAGACTGTGTCAAATGGGATGACCAGTATGGGGTCATGCCATGTGTTCACCCATGGCAGACTTTTCCCCATGGGGCTAACTTTGCACATTTGCTTGGGAGTGGTGGGGAAGGGGAGAGTGGGAAGGCACTGGAAGAGGGGACTTTGCACACTGCATGCTGCACCTAAATGTGGCCCTCTGCTCACCTTCCTGCTCCCAGGAAGTGGGAGTTCAGGTGGCCCCAAGGTCTCCTTCAAATTCTCAACCACTTTCTGAGGATAGAAAATGAATTGCATCTCTATGCACTACCTGCTTTGCCATTCATTAAAATGCCTGTGATTGTGTTCTCATGTTAACGTACCTGTTTCATTTCATGCTCCTTTACCCCCTTCTCTTGGTTCTCTTGCACAATAAAACAGCAGCATGAAACAAAAGAATGCCAAGCTCTCCTTCACTGCGTCTCTGTGGTGTCACATTTCTTTGCCATGTGTCATGCATGCCACTGCTTTGCTGCCTCACACCAATGGTAGGTGGGGCATGGGCTGGAGGGGCTGGGTCTCCAAGCAGATCCCCCGGTCTCCATGGGAGGGACCAAGGTGGGGAATTTTGGGAGCGGATGGAAAAGACATCTGCTTAGATTGTCCAGGACCAATAAGGCTAATGGTCATTTGCCCAGAAGAAAGGACCATCTCAGGCCAGGTAAGTGGCCATCTTCCTCACCTGTCTGTCATTCATCTCAGCAAAGAGAAGGTGCTAGGGGAGGAGTGGAGCCAGAGAAGGACAGAGAGAGGTAGGAGGGTGAGAGGAGGACACAGAGTTGGGGGAGGGCATATGGAGAGGCTGGTCTGGTCACAAACTATGATTTTTGTCAAGCTGCATCATATCCATGAGCCTCAGTTGTCTTATCTGTATAGTGGGATGATAGAAGTTTATCACAAATTCTGAGGAAGTGGAATGGAAGTTAATTCTGTATCTCTCTTGACAAAGCCGAGTTCCTAGATTTGGTATTTTTCTGTGGCAATATGAATCAGTAAGGAAAGCAAGGCCCTTTGAGTCACACAGACCTGACCTCAGGTTCTCATTTAGTCACTGCTTCGGTTTTCTATTGCTGCATAGCAATGACCGCAAGCACCAGCCAGGTATGAGCTCAGTTTTCCAGGAGACATTTGGCTGATGTCTTGTTCAAGGGGCTGTAAGGAAATTCCATAAACTGGGGAACTTACCAGCAACAAACACTTCCCGCGGTTCTGAAGGCTGGGGTGTCCACGAAGGAGGCCCTGAGAGGTTCGGGGTCTGGGGGAGTCGCACTTTGTGGTTCATAGATGGTCTCTTCGCCGTGTCCTCCCATGGTGGAAGGGTCAAGCTAGTGCCCTGGGGTCTATTTCATAAGGGTACTGATCCTCTTCACAAGGGCTCTGCCCTCATGACGAATCACCTCCCAGAGACCCCGCTTCCTAATACCATCACCTGCAAGGGGAAGGACTTCAACATATACATTTTGTGGAGGACACAAATCTTAGACAGCACAGCTGAGCTCTCGGCTCAGGGTCTCACACTCAAGGTGTCAGCTGGGCTGACGGGGTTCTCATCTGGATGCTCCTGAGAAGAATCTGCCTCCAAGCTCACTTGGGTTGCTGGCAGGATTCAGTGCCTCGTTTAAGACTCAGGTCACTGTCTTCTTGCTGGCCGTCAGCTGGCAGCTGCCCTCAGCAGCTGGGGGCCACCTGCCTTCCTTAACCAGTTCCCCCTCCATCTTCAACGCCAGCCATGGAGACCTTCTCCACAACTGAATCCTTGCCAAGCTTCCAATCTCTCTGCCTTCTGCCTCTGGCCTCTAGACTCAGATGGAAAGGGCTCCTGTGACAGCTGGAGCTCACCCAGACACTCCCCCTTTTTAAAAGTCAGCTATGCCTTATCACACAGCCTGACTGGGAGTGACTGCCCCATCACATCTATGTGCACAATCAAGGACAGGGGTGGGAATCCTACATGCCACAGTCACTGTGATCCTACATGCCACAGTCACTGACTAGTCATGAGAGCTGGGAAACGGTAATGAACCCCTGTGGGCCTCAATGTTCTGTTCTCTAAAATGGGGTGGTTACAGATAAGCAAAGTACCTAGCAGGTAGTAGATACTTGCCAGATCTAAGAGCCACACTTTTCCACCTAACAATTGTCTCCCAAGCCCCTAATCAAGGCCCAGCTTTCCCTGCTGTGTATTCTCTGCAGAATGTGTCCTAAGTACAGTTGCACCTCCCTATAAAAGGGAAGGGGTTAGAAGCTTAGTGGAGTCCCTTAAGCTTACAGGACAGAATAATCTCAGATGTCAGCTAGAAATGCTTTCCCTCAGTCGTTTCCCCTGATATTCTCCTTCAGTGGGGCTGTGGTGGGGCCAGGTTCTGCCTTTGTACCAAGCACCCTGAGTGATTCTGATGTGGCTGATCTGCAGACCACACCGAGGCATCCCGCCAGCGGTGACTCCGCCGACTCTAAGTCAGCCAGTTGGGTTTCAAAGTCTGACCCTGCTGTTCCCAGTGTGGTGTCCCTGGAGGGATGGTTGGACTTCTCTTAGTGCCCTCATCTGTAAAATGGGGACAATAACAGTTGCCTCACTGGGTGGCCCTGTGGAGTATGCAATAATCCACAATGTGGATTTGCAATTGCAATTGCAGTAACTATTGCAAACGCAGTAATTCATGATTATTGAGTAAAGTGCTCAGCCCGGGGCCTCACATTTGCTGTGTTCTCATTGTGAATTAATGTGATTGTCATTACTATAATAACTCCATGGCCCTGGGCCTGAGCCTGCCTCTGCTCTGCTGCCCTGTGGGATTCTGGGCAGTGAGGCAGAATGATGGGCTCTGAGCTGCTGTTTGGGAACAGAATCTTGTTTGAACTTCAGGGAGCTGGTGGGAGGGAATGAGACAAGCTCTCCATGCCCTCCCGGCCCTGCGCTCAGTGACCCCTGGCCTTTCTTTTCCTCCAAAAGCTGTTCTTGGGTGTGCCTGCCCTTCCCTGTTCAGGCTGGGACCTGCCCATGCAGGTGATCTGAAAGCCAGGCCACCCTCTGCAGCAGCCGCCTGCTCAAGGACAGGGGCTGCCTCCTTCAGCCCAGGGCAGTGCCCAGACCCCGGGGTCAGGCAGCTCTCACTGAGCAGGGCAACTATGTGGCTGTGCTGTGTGTTAGGCCATCTTTGCTCTGACTGTCCTGGAGCCCCTCACCTCCTTCTCCCAGGGCCAGAGCATCCCCAGCTTGTTCATGCCGGGCTTTTTTTTTTTTTTCCAGACTGAGTCTTGCTCTGTCACCCAGGCTGGAGTGCAGTGACGCGATCTCGGCTTCCTGCAACCTACGCCTCCCGGGCTCAAGTGATCCTCCTGCCTCAGCCTCCTGAGTAGCTGGGATTACAGGCACCCACCACCACATCCAGCTAATTTTTTTTTTTTTTTTTTTTGTATTTTTGGTAGAGATAGGGTTTCTTCATGATGGCCAGGTTGGTCTTGAACTCCTGACCTCAGGTGATCCACCCGCCTCGGCCTCCCAAAGTGCTGCGATTACATGGGCGAGCTACCATGCCGGGCCTCATGCCAGGCTTTGATGTGACTTGGGCCACAGGAGGCCTTTAGAAGGGAATCCAGCAAACCCAGGCCCATGGGCCAGTATGTTCTGCCATGGGAAAAGGGGTGATAGCAGAGAGGCTCACTGAAAATTCTGATTTTAATTTCCTTTTGTCTATTTTCAGGCAGTTTTGGGCTGTAAATGCCAGATTTATTCCTCTTGCCCTATGCTCTAGGGGCTGGGGCCATGGTGGTCCAGGAAGGTTGAGATCCTTCCCCTTTCTCCACTGAACACCTCCTTGCCATGCATTCTTGTTTCCTTCTCCCTGGCCTGGCCTGGTTCTACATTCAACCTTTCGTCCTGGCCACCCCAGCTCTACCTGAGGGGAGGTCTGGGAAGGCGCTTTTGGGCCTAGACCACCCCAAAAGGGTTGTCACTGTGGACACTGGGCAGGGCTCAGTGCATGGAGTGGCCTCAGGCCTGGAGCAGTCAGCAAGGCATGAGCTGGGACTTCTGTCACCTCCACTTATCCGCTAAAAGTGTTTTAAACGCCTCCAGACCTGAGGTTGGCGCCCGAGGATGGAGAAGGCAGGGCATGGGCTGTGGCAGGTACTACGCATTGCTCATTTGGGGACTGGAGTTGAGGGGTGATTGGGAGTGCAGCCTGGCCACACTCCAGCATCCTTGGCCTGGAAGAAGGTCAGTTCGTGTCCCGGGATGCAACTGCTTAGCCCCGGGACTGTGACCAGGGCTGGGCGACAGGCAGGTCTCTGGACAGGAGGCCTCTGTGTGGCTGTGCCACTGTCATAGGTAGCTTTGGGCACCGTTCCCAGCTCTCCAGGAGGCAGCCATATCAGGCCCTCACTCTTGTCTCCGGAAGGGGACTAAGTTAGCAGAGGACAGCACAGTTGCTGGCCAGGGCCATGCAACTCATCACTGAGTTCTCTCCTTTCCTTCTCTACAGCCGGGCCAGCACATGGCTCCCAGCCCCCATCTGACTGTGTACACCGGGACCTGTGTGCCCCCGTCTCCTTCTAGCCCCTTCTCCTCCTCCTGCCGCTCCCCCAGGAAGCCTTTCGCCTCGCCCAGCCGCTTCATTCGGCGACCCAGCAGCACCATCTGCCCCTCACCCATCAGAGTGGCCTTGGAGAGCTCATCAGGCTTGGAGCAGAAAGGGGAGTGCAGCGGGTCCATGGCCCCCCGTGGGCCCTCTGTCACTGAGAGCAGCGAGACCTCCCTCGACACCTCCTGGCCTCGCAGCCGGCCCAGGGCCCCTCCTAAGGCCCGCATGGCTCTGTCCTTCACCAGGTTTCTGAGACGAGGCTGTCTGGCCTCACCTGTCTTTGCCAGGCTCTCACCCAAGTGCCCTGCTGTGTCCCACGGGAGGGTGCAGCCCCTGGGGGACGTGGGCCAGCAGCTGCCACGACTGAAATCCAAGAGAGTAGCAAAGTAAGACCCAGAAGGGGACGTGCCATATGCATGGGTGGCTGTGGGTGTGCAGGCCTCTGCATGTGAACGTGCATGCTTTGGGCCGGGACTGGGGTGGAGGAGAAGAGGTACCCCAGGCAGCCCACTCAGATCCCTTGGCCACTGGAAGGTCTTCAGAAACTCAGTTTTGTCCTCCGTTCGCTTCCTGAGGAGGAGAAGGAACAGGTGTCCTTCTTTTTCATCTTCCAAATCTTTTCCATTTTTCCAAATCTTTCTTCTCCTTATATGTTCTTCCACTCACCTTGTCCCATCCCAAGACCATCATCAGTCTAAGGAATCCATTGCATCTGTAAAGAGCAGGAAAGATTGATGGCAGCAGTGGGAGCTGCAGGTGGTGGGATGCCCTGGGCATGCTTCCGGGTGCTCCAGCCCCCTCCCTCACCATAAGTGCCCTTGCCTCCCTTCCCCTCACCCTTTAGGAAACCTTCCCACCTTCCTCTCCATCCATTGGCACAGTCTCTTAGAGGGACTTTCAGGGAGCCTTGTCTGGCAGTCATTTCTGTGAAAATGAAAGTTCCTAGCTTTTGCCTGAGGGGTGGCCCCTCTAAACTTCATTTTGGGTGGTCTTGCAAGTCTGATCTCTGAGAATCCCAAGTTCCCTGAGGCAGCCCAGGGGGAGCAGAACTAAGGCTCTGAGGAGTGCTCCATAATGCCTGGATCAGAGCAGAAAGAAAACTTGCAAGCGATGAAACACAGAGAATCAGCTCCTACTCTTTCTGAGTTTTGGGGGAGACAGTCAGGGGCACCCCTGCACCAATCAACATGTGTTTGGCCCTGCCTGGGCTTGGAGAAGAAAGCGCCATGCAGAGGTCTTAGGTTGCCATGGATACCCAAGGAACGTGGCCTCTGTTGTGCGGTGTGCATGGGGACAGCCAGGCAGAGGTTGCTATCCCTCCTGCCTGTGTCGCTCAGGGGGAGAGGGAGGAGCAGGAGACTCCGGTTGCCTTAGGAGGGGGTCAGAATCCAGTGTGAGTGTGTCTATTGATTTTTCCCAACTGGCCCTGCAGAGGGAATATTCCAGCTTTGGGGCTGCTGCTATGCCTCATACATGGGCTTGGGACTTTTAAAAGGCTCTCTTCTCAAAGGCCACTACTACTACCTCAGAAGGCAGTTTTGTGTTTTTTTTTTTTTTTTTTTTTTTTTTTTTGAGTTGGAGTTTTGCTCTGTCACCCAAGCTGGAGTGCAGCGGTGCAATCTCAGCTCACTGCAACCCTTCCGTCTCCCAGGTTCCAGCAATTCTCCTGCCTCAGCCTCCCAGGTAGCTGGAATCACAGGCACACGCCACCATGCCCAGCTAATTTTTTTGTATTTTTGGTAGAGATGGGGTTTCACCATTTTGACCAGGCTGGTCTCAAACTCCTGACCTCAGGGGATCCGCCTGCCTTGGCCTCTCTAAGTGCTAGGATTACAGGCATGAGTCACAGTCACCAGCACACATGAAGGCAGTTAAAGGGGTTGATGACTTAAGTCCTGGTATGCCCTACAGGGACCTCCTGAATCCTTCAAAACCATAAAGATTCAAGCACCTCAAAAATGAAAATAAAGCACCTTCAGAATTATCTTTCATTCGACATGAAAATATGACTCCCCAATAAAAAGATTCCACTGAGCCAATCACTACACACACAACCTTTGTAGTCAAATGCTCTACCCCTGAGCTATACCTGCCCCATCACAGTGTTTGGCAAATGCACCTGGTATGCTCATCTCCAGGGAGGTCAGGATAATTTGGGGATGTGCTGTCCCTCCTGCCCCTGCCCCTACATTACTGACTTTCCTCTTGCACCTGAAGCTTTTTCCAGATCAAAATGGATGTGCCCACGGGGAGCGGGACCTGCTTGATGGACTCAGAGGATGCTGGAACAGGAGAGTCGGGTGACCGGGCCGCAGAAAAGGAGGTCATCTGCCCCTGGGAGAGCCTGTGAGGGAAAGGCAGGCAGAGCTGGGGGCTCTGGACCAGGAAGATGCTCTGACAGATGCCATGGGATGGGCCACAGGACACACTCAGTCAAGAACCAAAGTGCATTTGGGTGACATTTGAGGGTTGGGGAGACAAGATGGGGTAGATTGTGGCAAAGAATGCTCTGGCTGGTTACCAGGGGCCAACTCCTTCTCCTCCTCCTGACCCTCCCTCCCTTGGGCAGAAGAAAGGCATGTAGACCAGAAAACTTTCCCTGCTGCCTTAAAAACAATAAAAGGTTAACTTTAAGTTTCTTGGAATGTTAGTGTGTGCCTGGTTTTGTTAGTAATTTATGAGCTATTATTTATGAGTTAAACTCACGTCTTCTTCAATCTTCTGGACAAAGGGACATTGAGTCGCTTCCAAGAGCTCTCTCCTTGTCTAAATTGGTTTGTGCACAATGCTTTTCTCATTAGCAGAGCTCCCCAGGGGATGCCCCAGGGCATGGCATCTCACAGGAATGGAGAGGGCTGGGAGGAGGTACACTCCTAAAATGCCAGGTGTGTTGCCTCAGGTCCTCCAAGAAGCAGACACCAGGGTGAGATTCCGTGGACAAGAGATTTATTGGGGAAAACACCTGTGGTAGATAGAGGAGGGGCCAGATCTGGAGAAAGTTCAAGTTGGGTGTTGTGGGGGTTCAGGGCAGGGGGTAGTCCAGACTGTGCTGCAAGTCTGACCTCTGGGCAGACAGAATCTTAGATGGCAGTGCATTCCAAGAAAGTTTTGACCAGGCTACTGGGGTGTCCTTGAGCCAAAGTCATTGCTGGAGAGGGCCTGCATCTCTGGGAATGGCCCTGCATTCGTACCCCCACAGTGCATGGTCATGGGTTGGGAGATCCCATGGGAAACCTGGCCTTGGCATGGACATGCTGGTGGGTCCTGAGCTGCAGCAGCTCACCCATCGGCCCACATGCTCCCTGCAGTAGGAGCTCTGAATGCTCATTTTCACTTCTGCTGCACTAGGCCAGTGGGAAATTCTAGAGCTTTGGGCTTTGGTGTGCTCCTCCCACCTCCTCTCCTAGTTACTCACTCAACAAGTGTTTATTGAGTCCCTACTATGTGCCAGACACTATGATAGGTGCTGGGGATGTTGCTGTGAGTAGGACTCTTTGTCTCATGGAATTAATCTGGGACAATGTTTCTCAACCAGGTCAATTTTGCCTGCCAGGGAACACTGGGCAGTGTTTGGAGACATTTTTGGTTGTCAAGACTGTGCCAGCGGGTGGGGGTTGCTACTGGCGCCTAGTAGGTAAAGGCCAGAGATGCTGCTTAGTTTCCTACAATGCACAGAAGCCCCCACAACAAAAGATTATCAGTTCAAAACATCAGTGGTGCCACTGTTGAGAAACCTTGCACTAGAGATTAGTCTATATACTTGTCCCTGGTTTCTGCCCATGCTCTGAAGTATTGCCCCAAAGGGCACTGCTGGGATCATGATTAGATTGGACAGTGGATTGAGATTAAGGGCTATGTGGTGAATAAAACAGCTCTTAAAAGCTGCATGGGAAGTCCTCACAGGAGAAAAAAATCAAGTTGTTTGCCAAACCACTCATTATATCCCTCCCCTTTAGCCCTCAACTTCCTCAGAATTCAATTAGTAGATAAGAGCCCCTGACTTGCTTTTAACCTCTGACAACTTATTTAGCCCATAAATACTGGGGTTGCTGACTCGTCTCTGCACATTTCTACAAATGAATGTTGGGTGGGTGCGTGGCTGAAACCTAGATTTGCTAATTCCTGTAGGGAAAACACAGATGCTTCAATATTTAAAGACCATTGCTCATTTTAGATTTTACTGAATCTATTCCATTGGGCTCACACAAGTCACTCACAAAGGGCTAATAAAAATTTTCTCCCAGAATGTAAATGAAAGAGTCTGGTCCTTTCTTGGAAGGGTGAGTGAGCTGTTAATCTGACGCCTTTATTTGCAATACTGCTCTAAAATGAGATAAAAGGCGAAGCAATCCACACCCTTAGTTTGCTACCAGCCAATGTCAAGAAATAAGGAGAATCTCAACCCCAGGTTTGGATATCAGCGTTTAAGGGTTCCTCTCCTAAGCCCCCAGGGTCCTAAAGAGAAACTAAGCCCACATGGAAACTAAGATCCACATGGATACAGCATCAACGACAGAAGACTCCAGAATCCAATGGTTGGATTAAACAAAGTCCAGGCTAAAGTTCAGTAATAAATAGACATCAGAATGGAGGAAGTGGGTTCTAACATGAAAGAGTTTCTGTCTGTAACACAGAGTTACCTAAAGGCAGTAGGGCCGTCCAGGTCATGGGCTGGGAGTGAATGGAGACCAGGGAAGATAAAAAAAAAAATCCAAGGACCAATTTTTTTTTTAATCTTGTTACTCCACCCATCCCCTGGTCACAAGTATGATGATTCTTCATCTTGTCTGGACATTAGAATCCCCTGGGATTGAAAGATCCCGCTGTTCAGGCCACATGCACAGAGCTGTGGCACTGGGATTTTTTAAAGAGGCTTTCCCAGGTGGTTTCTATGTCCAGGTGAGCTTGAGAACCACTGCCTTGAGGTAGTGATTGAAGCTGGTTCACTACCCCTACACCCATGCCAATATGCAGGGGGATAACTGAAAAAGAGGCAATGGTGAGAAGGTGGCTTCATCTTAAGTTCACAACCACGAAGTAGTGTGTGAATTTCCATTCACAACCCATTGATTGGCCTTTGGCCACATGACCATTGCCTAGCCGCAAGGGAGTCTGGGAAATGTAGTCTTCAGTTAGAACAGTTTGTGAGTAGCTAAAGTTCTAGAGGTTCAAATACTAGGAAGGAAGATGGGGAGAGTGGATATTGGTGGACACTTGGTCTCTCCCACAGTGGAATTATTACACAGTCTTGGGGGGAATGGGTTACACATAACATAACATAACATAACATAACAACATAACATAACACATAACATAACATAATGCAAGAGGTGGGGCAAGAGGAGACAGGAGTGACCAGTTAGTTTCTGTTTGGCCAATATTTGGTAAATGCCTATAAAATGTAGCAATGCTCTAGATCAGTTGGGTGCTTTTCACTCATTCATGCTGAACACCAGGTAGGTTTCAAACACCAAGTGAGGTCCTGGGAATAAAGCTGACTCCCTCATGGAGGTGCTATCATTGCTTGGGGAGCAAGTTGGGGGCATTGGATCTAGTCCCTGCTGGGGGAGTGCAGGGCTGTGGGCTGTGGGAGTCCCGCCCCACCCCTTTAAAACTTGGAATAGCTCCTTGATTTCCTCATCTGCGAACTGGGAGTAACAATTTGATCTTCACAGGGATGCTTGGGAACCTACAGAATGAGATGATATGGATATAACTGTGTTGCCTGCTCAGAACCTAATATGGTGTAAGAAAAAAAAAAAAGCTTTGTTTTTACCCCACAATGCTTCCTTTAAACCTATGCTGCAAGTTATTTCTTTTCCTAACCCTGGATGAAAACTCTGAGAAGGTCGCATAACTTTTCTGGTCACTTTTGGATAATACAGATCCTCCAGGTACTATCAGTGACAAGAACAGTCTCCATTTAGCTCTGTATGTAGTTCAAATGTTAGTATAATAAGCAAAACTTGGAACGTCGTTCAAAGGCATGGTTACTTCCCTCCTTGGGCTTGGGGTGTTGCAGCTGGAACGTCTGCAGGGAGGTGGAGGTGGGGACCCTGGGAAAGCGGAGGTGGAGAGGGGAGAACAAGAAGGTTCTTAGTTGACTAACACGTAAACCATTCATCATGGTGCTCCTGGGATCCCCCTGCCGGCTCTCACTTAGGTAGAGGGTTTCCTAGATTTTTGAGGCCGTCTAGCCTGATATGGTTTGGCTCTGTGTCCCCACCCAAATCTCATCTGGAATTGTAATCCCCACATGTTGAGTGAGGGATCCGGTGGGAAGTGACTGGCTCACGGGGGCGGTTTCCCCCGTGCTGTTCTCACGATAGTGAGTGAGTCTCGCGAGGTCTGATTGTTTTATAAGTGTTTGGCGTTTCCTTGGGCTCTCTCTTTCCTGCTGCCTTGTAAAGAAGATTCTTGCTTCTCTTCTGCCTTCTGCCATGATTGTAAGTTTCCTGAGGCCTCTCCAGTCATGCAGAATTGTGAGTCAATTAAACCTCTTTTTAAATAAATTACCCAGCTGCAGTTAGTTCTTTACAGCAGTGTGAGAATGGATGAATACAGTGGCCCAGTAACAGGGTGAAGTCATTGAGTCTGAGAGGAGGCAGTGCTGCTTCCTGCTTATTTGCCCAGGAAGAAAAGAAGAGGGATCACTAAGGAGTCTGTACAGGCCAAGGACTCACAAGCTGAGGAGGCTGAAGGAAGCCTGGGACCCGGGAACACTTTATGCCTCACACACCCCAGCTTCAGAGGCCAGCTCTCCCCTCTGGGCAGCTGTCACCTCCTCACACTTCACCAGAAGAGGGAGTCCTAGGTTCGCAGACGCCTAAAGAGAGGCAGCTGGGAGTTTCTTGTTAGCATTCAGAGACCTGTGTCGAGAGGGGCTTGAAGAACGGTGCCTTCCTTTTTGGAAAGGCAGATTGGGGTGTAGGGGTAGCAGGATAAGCTGGCCAAGGTGGGGACCCATGAAAGAGAAGCGTCTTGCCTGCCTATGCGACCCTGGGTGACTGTGGGGCCCCTATGCAGCTCTCCTGGCTACTGTGAGCTTATGCGGACCAGGGATGAGGAGGCTGGGAGGAGGGAGGCAAGGATCTGCCCCCGTGGCTTTGCGGAAAATCTCCAGCAGAAAGAAAGAAAACCCCCTCCCTCTCCTGCAGACTGCGGCCAGAAGAATCCCACTCTCAAGGGGCATTTGTGTCAAACTCTGAGCCCTAGGACTGGAGGCCCACGAAGCCTCATTCATTTTTCTGTTTTACAGACAGGGTCTTGCTGGTGGGCAATGGTGATCATAGTTCACTACAGCCTTGAACTCCTGGTAATCCTCCCACTTCAGCCTCCCAAGTAGCTGGGATTACAGGCACTTGCCACTATGCCTGGCAAAATTTTTAAGGTTTTTTGTAGAGATGGGGGTCTCCCTGTGTTGCCCAGGCTGGTCCTGAACTCCTGGGCTCAAGTAATCCTCCTGCCTCGGCCTCCCAAAGTGCTGGGATTACAGACATGAGCCACTGTGCCTGGTCCCTCATTCATCTTTGATGATAATCTGAGGGATTATCAGCTTCTCTGCTGAGAGGTTGAGGCTTGAGCTGGGGCACCCAGAGGGACCAGAATGGGGTGGCATGTAGTGGGGATAAACGGGATCAGAAAACAATCTTTTGAACTACTCAGTTGATGGGAGGGACCTGTGTATGGCCTCATGACAAGCCACTGAGGGAGGGGCAGTCTCCTTTTCTTCTGGGAAGAACAGAATGAGAGTATTCAAGGACTCCTGGGAGTAGGGGGAGTATATTTATTAGGGACAGCTGGCTTGGTGTATGGCACTGGTTAGAGCAGCATCAGCCATGTCTGAGGGGCGGGAGCCTGCCTGCATAGAGGTGCGCATGTGCATTGCAAGCGCCCAGGGCCACACTCTGGTCCACGCACACTGGTCCATGCAGGCATGGAGTGTCTGCGTGGCGCATGCATGGAGCACTGTGGCTATGCGCCTAATACTGGCACAGGTGTCAGGGAACACTGTGCAACCCCCAACACAGCGGTTACTCCGTGGGAGCATGGGCAGGCTTGTGGAAAGCATCACCAGGATGTTTGTGAGAAGCTCTCTGCTTTAGGAAGCGCACTTCTGTCTCCCTGACCCACCATGTTTAGGGAAAGGGGAGCACAGTGTGTTAGACAAGGCAGCTGGGGTGCAAAGGGGTTAAATGAATGTGACCAAGGTCATACTCTGGGCTGGTCCTGGGCACATTACAGCAGGTCTCCCTACAGAACCTTTAGAAAACATTTTCATAGTCCATCTTCTAACTTTGGCACCCTTTATTCCCTCACGTTAACCCATAGGTAGCTACCAAGTTGTTTTGTCGTGAAGGACTCCATCTTCGGGAGTTAGGGATTCAGACAACCACAGCTTACAGGCTTATGTTTAAAGAGCCCCTCACGAATTCCTGCTCACATTTAATCCTCACTACAGTGTCGGGAGGTGGGAGACCGCCTTCAGTTTGCAGATGTGATTTCCTCACTTACAAGTGGTAGAAACACTCCAATTGAAGCCTAATGGCCTTTATTCTCTCTTTCTCTGTATATACACACGTTATATGTTATGTATACTCTATATTTAAATTTTGGAATTTTGGTCAACTACAGTGGCTTACACCTATAATCCCAGCACTTTGAGAGGCTGAGGCGGACAGATCACCTGAAGTCAGGAGTTTGAGAGCAGCCTGGCCAGCACGGAGAAACCCCATCTCTACTAAAAATACAAAAATTAGCTGGGGGTGGTGGCAGACACCTGTAATCCCAGCTACTTGGGAGGCTGAGGCAGGAGAATCTCTTGAATCTGGGAAGCAGAGGTTACAGTGAGCCGAGATCTCACCACTGCACTCCAGCCTGGGCGACAGAGCAAGACGCTGTCTCAAAAAATAAAACAAAGTAAAAAAATACATTTTGGAATTTTGAAAATATAGAAAATATAATAAATTATATAGCAAACATCCGTATGTATATTACTTAGAATTGCCTAAAGTTAACATTTTGCCCTAATTGTTTCTAATGCTTAAAAAAGGTAAAATAATATCTTTATTCTCCTTTTCTCATCTACTGTCCCTCTCATCTTCTATGTCAACAATTTCGTTTTCAGTAAATGGTCAGTTAATAGATATTTTAGGCCTTGCAGACCACATTTGGTCCCTCCTCCTCCTCCTCCTCCTCTTCCTTCTTCCCCTTCCTCCAACTACTAAAAAATGTAATATCGATCACCCTTTCCTGATAAAGGCTTAATACCCAGAATATATAAAGAATTCCTCCAACTCAACAATAACAACAAAAACTAACAACTTGATTAGAAAAGGGCAAAGGAGCAGGTATGGTGGCTCATGCCTGTAATCCCAGCAGTTTGGAAGACTGAGACAGGCAGATCACTTGAGCTCAGGAGTTTGAGACCAGCCTGGGCAACATGGTGAAACCCCATCTCTGTCAAAAATACAAAAATTAGCCAGGCATGGTGGTGCATGCCTGTAGTCCCAGCTACTCAGGAGGCTGAGGTGGAGGATCACTAAAGCCCAGGAGGCAGAGGTTAGGGTTAGGCACTGCAGCCTGGGCGACAGAGAGGGACTCTGTCTCAAAAAGAAAGGGGTGGGGGAGGGGCAGTGGGCAAAGGACTTGAATAGACTTTTCTCAAAGAAGATATACAAATGGCCAATGAGCACATGAAAAGATGCTCAACATCACTAATCATTAGGGAAATGCAAATCAAAACCGCAATGAGATACCACTTCACACCAACCAGAATGGCTGTTATAAACACCAAACAAAATAAAAGGGAAAAATGGTGCAGCCACTATGAAAAACAGTACAATGTTGCCTTTAAAAACTGAAAACAGAGTTGCCATGTGATGTGGTAATTCCACTTCTGGTTAGATATCCAAAAGAATTGAAAGCAGGGACTCAAACAGGTATTTGTATAACTATGGTCATAGCAGCATTAATCATAATAGCTAAACTATGGAAACAATTCAACTGTTCATCAGCGGAGGAATGGATAAACAAAACGTTGTTTATACATATAACGGAATATTGTTCAACCTAAATAGGAAAGAGAATCTGACACGTGCTACAACATAGAGGAAACTTGAAGATGTTATGCTAAGTGAACTAAGCCAGTAACAAAAGGACAAACACTGTATGATTCTGTCGGAGGTGTTCCATCTAGAGCAGCTCAATCTTGAATAGGGGCTGGGTAAAATAGGGCTGAGACATACTGGGCTGCAACCAGGATGTGAAGGCATTCTTAGTCACAGGAAGAGAGAGGGAGCTAGGAGATCAGCACAAGATACAGGTCATAAAGACCTTGCTGCGAAAACAGGTTGTGGTGAAGAAGCTGGCCAAAATCCACCAAAACCAAGATGGTGACAAAAGTGACTTCTGGTCACCTTCACTGCTCATTATGCAGTAATTATAATGCATTAGCATGCTAAAAGACACTCCCACCAGTGCCAGGACAGTTTACAAATGCCATGGCAATGTCAGGAAGTTACCCTATGTGGTCTAAAAGGGGGAAGAACCCTCAGTCCTAGGAATAGCCCGTGCGTTTCCCAAAAAACTCATAAATAATTCATCCCCTGTTTAGCACATAAATCAAGAAATAGCTATAAGTATCTTATTCCAGCAGCCCAAGCTCCTGCTCTGCCTATGGAGTAGCCGTTCTTTATTCCTTTACTTTCTCAATAAACTTGCTTTCACTTTCCTCTGTGGACTTGCCCTGAATTCTTTCTTGCTGAAGATCCAAGAACCCTCTTTTGGGGTCTGGATCAGGACCCCTTTCTGGTAACAATTCTACTTATATGAGGTACCTAGAGTAGTCAAGTTCACAGAGGCAGAAAGTAGAATGGTAGTTGCCAGGGGCTGGGATAGTGATGGTGGGAATGGAGAGTCAGTGTTTAATGGGCACAGAGTTTCAGTTCAGGAAGACAAAAACAATTTTGGAAATGGATAGTGGTGATGGTTGCACAACAATGTACTTAATACCACTGAACCATACACTTAATGATGGTTAAAATGATAAATTTTATGGTATGAATACCTTAAAACAATAAACAAAACTAAAGCCATTCTTATCAGAAGACTACAAAAATAAGCTGCTGGCTGGATTTAGCTCAAGGTCAAAGTTTGTTAAACTTTGTGCCACATTATTATTAATTTCATTATGTTTTTAAGCAAAATAACTCATTAGGGGTGCTATAATTGTGTATTATAGTCAATTCTTTTTTAGCGTCAGCTACAAGTTTACCCAAATTTGTGCTCATCACTTCTCTTTGGATAGCACTTGTTTTTCCTGGTCCAGTTTTGTTTGTACTGAAGTGCATCCTTTAGTGATTCTCTCATTGATGGCCTTGAGAGCAAACTCTATTTTTTTGTTTTAAAAATGTCTTTATCCTCATCATTATTTTACCCTATTATTATTTTAATCATTTAATATTAAACAATCATTTAGGTGAATTGAAAAAGATAGGTTGAGAGTAATTTCTTCTTAGGAATTCAGATAGTATTTCATCATCTTTGCCCTGTCTTGTTGCTGATGAGAAGTTCAATTACTGTTGCTTAACAGATTTTCTTCTCTATTTTGCCTCTAGGTACTAGTCGTTGTCTTGAGTGTTCTGCAGTCTCCCTGTAGCATGCCTAGGCACAGAGATGTTTGTGTTTATCCTTCTAGGGGTGAGGCTTCTTCATTCTGAGGGTTCATATCTTGTTTCCACTCTGAAAATTCTCATTTATTGTCTCTGGATAATGCTTCCTCCTCCTCTCCATTTTCTTTGCTCTCTCTTTTGGCAGCTCCTATTGCATGTTTGTTATACCTTAGGGAGAAGTGCCTCTTTTCTCTTGAGTCCCCTTTTCCTGCCCTGGGCAGCCCTTCAGGAATTTCAACTGATGAAGGAGTCTTAGGTCTGGTATTCCAAGCCTTTGGACCACAGGCCATTTCCTGTCACTCTTCCCTGGGGCCAAGGTAATTGTTCTCTTCATTCAGTATTAATTCCATGTTTTCTGATAGAAGGGAGTTCATGTTAGCTCAGTTGTCCTATTGTTAGAGCTGGGTGTCCACCAAGGACTTTTTTTTTCCCACAACAACATAGCTGCCTGCATATGTGTCATATATTGTTATACACATATATTTCTTATACTTAAATGAATATACTTCATATAAATTCATATGTATATTTTATTTATATATACACACATTGCTCTAAGTTATCAAATTATAGTATTTCCTTCTCCATTGTAGCTCCATTTTAACAGGGACCTCTGGCTTAAGAAAATGCATCTCCAAACTTGGAATTGTAAGCACCACAAGCTGTAACTTGGGGACAGGGAGATTCACACTTCTTTGTGGATGCTTTATGAGACGGGCTCTGGCTTTGGTCCTGCTGTGAAGTGCCTCTTTGATTTCCATCCTAAACACACAAATGTGTCCACACCATCCACCCTCATCATTCCATTTACCTGTCAATCTATCCATCCATCCATCTGTCCGTCCATCCATCCATGCATCCATCCATCCATCCATCCATCCATCCATCCATCCATCCATCCATCCATGCATCCATCCATCTATCCATCCATCCATTTATCCATCCATCCATTTATGCATCCATCCATCCATCCATCCACCCATCCATCCATTCATCCATCCATCCATCTATCTGTCCATCTATCTCATAAGATCCACTTGGACACACCAATGTTATATGAAGCTTATGTAAAGTCGAAAACATCTGAACAAACAGCAGCCGCAGCAGGGAAATAAAAGACCCGAAATACTTTATCTAAGCTTTTTTCTTTTTTTGATGACTTAATAAGAATCTCCTGAAAATATAGCTGCCATGAATACTCTCTCCAGGAGGTTTACAGTCAGAAAGGAGATGGACCACTCACACCTGGATAAGGAATTATCTAAACAAAAACTTATCAAAACTTTCCATGCTTTCTGCTTGTTTCTCATTAGCTCTCTATCATTTGCTCTCCTGGAAAGTCTTAAAACCCCTTCTCATTAAGATGATGTATAACCCCTTACCTCTCACTATTCAGAGAGACAGATTTTTGGGAACTCTTAGGTATACAAATAAATTTTGTCTTCTCACAACCTGTTTTTTGTCAGTTAATTTGCAGGCCCCCAACCACTGAACCTAAACTGGTAGAAGGAAACATTTTTCTTCCCCTTACACCATAGCCATCCATCTATGCACCCCTCTAAGTTTCATGGAGGGCCCACTAGGCATTTGGTATGCTGTCATGAATAAAGTTAGACCTTGATCTCAATAATGCATAGGTTAGATAGGGAGCATACTTTTAAACTAAGAATTACAATGCACTGTGTTAGGAGTGGGTGCAGAACTTGACAGCTAAGGGTACACACTCTGGTGTCACACTGCTTCAGGTCAGATCCAGGTTCTACCCTTTCCTAGCCGAGTGGCCTTGAGCATTTCACTAAAGCTCTCCAAACCTCAGTTCTCTTGTCCATAAACTTGAGATCAGAATAACACAGCCTCCTTGGGGGTGGGGTGTGAGGATCACCAGCTAACTTATGTAAACAGCTCAGATCAGTGGCTAGGACCTGGTGAATGCTTGATGAATATTTGCTCCAAGGTAGTGTTGAAGCAAAGAGGAGACTTGAGAGAGTCTTGCTGGCCTCAGAATGTGGCTCTATGTGTGTATATTAGGCTAGTATGTAGAAAGCATTCGTTCCTTTGACGAACACGTAGCAGAAAAGGTCAGAAACATAAGAAAATAATCACAGAACACTTACATTTGAAAAATGAAAAATAGCATGTTAAAATATGATCCCATATAAAATGAGAAGTCACCGAATGAAGGAGACAGCTACTTCAGTAAGGAGCTGAAATAAAGTATTTTTTGGGATCCAGTCCTTGGAAGACCAGGAGTCAGTGTTTAGGGACAAAGAAAGAGCAGTGCCTATTTTAGGCAGCAGGGAAACCTGGACACCTATTCAGGAACTGATATGGTTTGGCTCTGTGTCCCCACCCAAATCTCATGTAGGATTGTAATTTCCAACGTCAGGGGAGGGATCTGACGGGAAGTGATTGGATCATGGTGGTGGATTTTTCCTTTCCTGTTCTCGGATAGTGAGTGAGTTCTCATGAGATCTGATTATTTAAAAGTGTGTAGCACCTCCCACTTCACTTTCTTTCTCCTGCTCCCACCATGTAAGATGTGCTGGCTTCCCCTTTGCCTTCCACCATGATTGTAAGTTTCCTGAGGCCTCCAGTACAGCCGGCAGAACCGTGAGTCCATTAAACCTCTTTTCTTTATAAATCATCCAGTCTCGGGTAGTTCTTTATAGCAGTGTTAAGAATGGACTAATACAGGAACACAACAAGATTTACACCCAGCAGCATCCACATATTTGACCCAAGTCACTGGCTTCCATTGCGTATGTGATTAGTAGGACATTAGAAAGACCTAGATGGCAGAGGTCTTTACTTTCTTTGTAGAGCGCCCAGTCCTGGTCCTTCCCTCTGCTAAACCTCAGTCTTTTCTCCCTATTCTTGGGCTTCTAGGCATAGGAAATTTGAAGCATTGCAGTAACACTGTACTCTTGGGACTTCTGGCCAGTCCTCTGGGTAGGCCTTTGTCCCTGTGTCATGGTTCTTGAATTTTGTGTGTGTGGCTCATTACCTTCATCTCAATATATTTCAACAACGGGAACTTCTATGGGGCACGACTCATGTCCACACTCTCGTCTATGTACAGAGCCCAAAGTAGCACCACCATCCGTTTGGGGTTTAGGGTGTTGAAGATGTTGGGTTGTCAGTTATTAAGTTAAAAATCTCCTGATTATATAGAACATGTCCAGATAAATCACTGTATCAATGGAGGCCAATATTGTGAATGAGTGGCCCTTTTATCATTTCACATTTATATCTCCTATTTAATCTCTAGCATTCTCGTTAAAACAGATAAAGTCCATGGCTTCACAGCAGTCAGTGGCCTGGAGTTTTGTCTTTTTAAACAAATTTCTAAAGGTGATTTTACTGAAACACTAGTCATGCTAGATTAGGGTGGGTCATAAGCCCAATGACCAGAGTCTTCATATGAAGTGGGAGGACACACAGAGGCACACAGAGGGAAGAAGTTCACATGAAGATGGAGGCAGAGATTGGAGTGAGGCAGCTGCAAGACGAGGAACCCCAGGGATTGCCTGGAGCCACCAGAGGCTGGAAGAGGCAACAAAGGGCCCTCCCCTAGCCTCAGAGGGAGCACAGCCCTGCCAAAACCTTGACTTTGGACTTGTAGCCTCCAGAACTGTGAGAGAATTAATTTGTGTTGTTTTAAGTTACCTTGTTTGTGGTCCTCTGTTACAGCAGCTCTGGGGAATTCATAACATAGGTTGTATCATACTTTGACTATTCTCCTACAGATGAACATTGTCTCCAACTTTTTATCAAAACATATGTGGTGTAATGAACATCCTTGTACATTCCTCTGTGCATATCTGTAAGTATCTCCCTGGGACAGAAAACCAAAGGTCAGGCATGGTGGCTTATGCCTGTAATCCCAGCACTTTGGGAGGCCAAAGTGGGAGGATTGCTTGAGCCCAGGAGTTGAAGATAAGCTTGGACAACATAGAGAACCCTGTCTCTATGCAAAAATTATCAAAAATTAGCTGGGTGTGGTGGTGTACCCCTATAGCCCCAGCTACTTGGGAGGCTGAGGTGGGAGGATTGCTTGAGCCTGGGAGGTCAAGGCTGCAGTAAGCTTTGATTGAATCACTGTGTGCTCCAGCTCCAGCCTGAATGACAGAGCGAGACCTTATCTGAAAAAAAAAAAAAAAAAAAAAAGGAAAAGAAACTAAAAAGAGGAATCGCTGGGTTAGAGTATGCATATTTTAAGACCAATCTTCCATGCCAAATAATCTTTATAAAAAATTTATTTTATTATATTTGTTTGTAGAGATGGGGGTCTCCCTATGTTGGCCAGGCTAGTCTCAAACTACTGGACTCAAGCAATCCTCCCACCTTGGCCTCCCAAAGTGCTGGGATCACAGGTGTGAGCCACCATGACTAACCACCAAATCGCCTTTTAAAAGTCTGTACTAATTTAGATTGCTACCAATAATGCATGTATGAGGATAATCATGCCCTTACATCCTAGCTGGAACTGTTAGGAATACTTTCACATTGTTGGTGCTAGCATTTACTGCAGCAGTGAGACCACGTGGGGCTGAGCACCACATTCTTCTAGAGGCCAAGAATGTTGGGGACTCTGGTCCTCCTGCAAACTCCTAACCCTGGGAGGACAGAGATGATAAGGATGACCAGGGAGACTGTGGGGCATGAGCCTCCCTGCCTGTCCTCTGGTGTGTCCTAGCCTGCACCAGGGGATTCAGCCTCAGTGGGGCTTTTGGTGCTTATCTTGTGCCACCATCATCAGTGGTCCCAGGGTAAAGCTTAACAGGAAATCAGAGAATCTGTTACATTTCACTTTGTATCTTTCTTTTTTTCTAAACAGGATCTCATGGTTGCCCAGGCTGGGGTGCAGCGGTGTGATCAGGGTTCACTGCACTCAAACTCCTGGGCTCAGGTGATACTTCCACCTCGGTCTCCAGAGTACCTGAGAATATAGGCATGCACCACTATGCCAGGCTAATTTTTTTTTTCTTTTTTGGTAGAGACAGGATTTTGCCATGTTGCCAGGTTGGTCTCAAACTCCTGGGCTCAAGCGATCTGCTTGCCTTGGCCTCCCAAAAGTACTAGGATTACAGGCGTGAGCCACTGCGCCTGGCCTGTATTATTTTATTTGTTTGTTTGTTTGTTTTTTGAGATGACATCTCACTCTGTCGCCCAGGCTGGAGTGCAGTGGCCCGATCTTGGCTCACTGCAACCTCCACCTCCTGGGTTCAAGCGATTCTCCTGCCTCAGCTTCCTGAGTACCTGGGATTACAAGTGTGTGCCACCACGCCTGGCTAATTTTTGTATTTTTAGTAGAGACAGGGTTTCACCATGTTGGCCAGGCTGGTCTTGGACTCCTGACCTCAGTGATCCACCTGCCTTGGCTTCCCAAAATGCTGGGATTACAGGTGTTAGCCACCGCACCCGGCCTGTATTATTTTAATATGTGATTTATCTTTCTGAGGGTTTGTGAAGTCATTGGGACTGGAGACTATGCAGTCCTCTTTGCATCCCTGGACATAGAAGAGCCTGTTCCTAGAAGGGACGGAAGTGGGAAGCTGTTTTAGCCTCCTTGTTGGGGTTCCGCCCTTGAGGCTGCTGGTGCCCTCATGTCTTCTCCAGTAACACATTTGGTCTCTGGAAACATAAGTGTGACATCCCACTCCCCATGGAGTCAGGCCTCAGGATGTCAGTTATGGGGGCAGGTTGGCCTGACCCCAGAAAATGACTCAGATTCCCCAGGCACACCCTTGTCTCTTGTGGGAAGTCTCATGCCGGAGAGGCTGACTCCAGGGTTGTTGAAATAGAGGAGGCAGGTTCTGCTGATGACTGCTTAAAATTCAGGTTGCCATGGCAGCGTGGCATTAGGCCACCGGTGATCCTGCTGCACAAAGCTTTGATCTCGGAGAAGGCAGAGTTTCTTTTGCTCTTTAGCTGGTTCTAAGGGGACTGCCTTGGGACCAAGCTTTGGCTTTGCTTCTGGGCCTGGGGATTGTCCTAGAAGCAGAAAGCTGGGGACAGCAAGACAGAGAACAAGGCCTCAGAAGTCGACTAAGCTCTGAGACTGCGATTCTAGTCGGAGGGAGTTGGCTGGAAACCCTAAGGGCAAGATATCTGGGTCTGAAGAGAGAGCAGTCAGGTAGATCTGTAATGAGAGGATGTGTATGCGCTGCTTGACTTGAGAGAAAAGTGCAAATGCAACGGTCTGTGTTTTTAGTAGCAGAGCTAAGAAGAGGGTGGCTTATAAATGGGCTGACTCAGCATGTCTCAGCACCGTTAGTAACTTACACATTCATTCAACACCCACTTATTGAGGATATACTATGTGGGTGGTGCTGAAGGATGCGAATGGCTCACATGGCTTCAGTCCTTGAGGACTTTCCCAGCTGTCAGGACACGAAAATGCACTAAAATAATACAAGGCAGCCCAGGCGTGGTGGCTCACACCTATAATCCCAGCACTTTGGGAGGCCAAGGAGGGAGGATCACTTGAAGTCAGGAGTTTGAGACCAGCCTGGCCAACAGGGTGAAACCCCGTTTCTACTAAAAACACAAAAATTAGCCTGGTGTGGTGGCATGTGTCTGTAGTCCCAGCTACTTGGGAGACTGAGGCAGGAGAATCACTTGAACTTCAGAGGTGGAGGTTGCAGTGAGCTGAGATCACAGCACTGCACTCCAGCCTGGGTGACACAGCGAGACTCCATCTCAAAAAAATAAAAAAATAAAAATAAATAAATAAAATAATGCAAGGCAGAATATGATCAATTGTCTAGAGATGACGACATTTCAGAGGGAGAGAATCACCCCACTGGTGCAATCAGGGTGTCCCTAGATGAATTTGGGTTGGACCTCAAATGACAGGGAGAGAAATAGGAAGCATCTAGTTGGAGGGTAGGGCAAGAACAACAGTGTGGCGAGGGGATGGGGGCGAATGTGAGAACCATAAGGAATCTGGTTCATTAAAGGGATGGAAGGAGATAATATTGTAAAGGTAGGTTGATCCTAGAGCTGAACTGAGTTTAGACTTAATTTGTCAGGCCATGGGGAGCCACAGGAGGCTTTTGGGACTGGCAGTGGCTGACTGAAGCTGTGCTTTGGAAAAATGAATCTGGGTGCAGCTGTAGGATGGACTGAGAAGTGAAGTGGCTATAAGTTTTCAAAATCTCCACGGGGCTGAAGAGGTAAGGAGACTGTGTTAGGGTGACATGACAGCTCTGGGATGGAAAAGGAAAGAACAGCCTGATGGGGATGAGCAGGACCTGGAATGCGACCTGGGGGAGGTGGGAAGGAGAGGTGGAGTCAATGGAGGCTGAGATGCAAAACCAAGTTGTATTCTGGCACTGCTATAAAGAAATACTGGAGACTGGGCAAATTATAAGAAAAGAGGTTTAATTGGCTCATGGTTCTACAGGCTGTACAGGAAGCATAACAACATTTGCTTCTGGGGAGGCCTCAGGAAGCTCCCAATCACGGCAGAAGGCAAAGCCTGCATTAAGATAGTGAGAATGAGAGCAAGCAAGAAAGACAGAGAAAGAGAGAGAGAGAGAGATCACATCCTTTTTTTTTTTTTTTTTTTTTTGATGGAGTCTCACTCTGTTGCCCAGGCTGGAGTGCAATGGTGTGATCTTGGCTCACTGCAACCTCCGCCTCCCAAGTTCAAGTGATTCTCCTGCCTCAGCCTCCCAAGTAGCTGAAATTACAGGTGCCCACCACCAGACCTGGCTAATCTTTGTATTTTTAGTAGAGATGGAGTTTCGCCACATTGACCTGGTCTCAAACTCCTGACTTAAAGTGATCCGCCCTCCTCAACCTCCCAAAGTGCTGGGATTACAGGTGTAAGCCACCACATCTGGCCATGCCACATACTTGTAACAACCAGATCTCATGTGAACTCAGAGCAAGAGCTCACATATCACCAAGGGTTTGGCTGAAGCCATTCATGAGGGACCCACCCCTTCATGATCCAAACACCTCCCACCAGACCACACCTCCAAGGCTGGGGATTACATTTCAACATTAGATTTGGGCTAGGGTGGCGGGGAGGGGGGGACAGATATCCAAACTACATCACCAGTGCAATAGAGGAAGGCACTCCCAGTCCATGGGGCCAGGAAATCAGGAGGAGGAAGCAGTTTGGGGGAGACAAGCTCATGATGGTGAGTTTGAAAATGACTAACTGGTACCTGGGAGAGGAAATAGGACTGGAGATGTAGTCTTTGGTGACATCATCCTCTTTGACATAATGAAAATATTGGGGTCCTGGAAGGGAGGAGGCATTGAGGGACAGAGTTGGGGGTATGGGAGAGGAAGTATTAGGACAGAACCTGGAGGAAAGTTGGCCTTAGGGAGAGAAGCCAGGGAGGGAGGCCGGAGAAGATGAAGGAGGGCCTGGCGGTAGAAGTGCATGGAGAAGGTTCAGGAAGCATCTGGCACATGCTAAGTACTTGCTGCACACACCGTCATTTCCAGTGGAGCGTTCCAGGGAACTGAGACTGAGAAAAAGCCACTGCCTTCTGGAAACCAAATTCAAGAGTTAAAGAATGGGCAAGAGTGCTGGCTCATGTCTACAATCCCAACTCTTTAGGAGGCTGAGGCTGGTGGATCGCTTGAGCCCAGGAATTTGAGACCAACTTGGGCAACATGGTGCAACCTCATCTCTACAAAAAATACAAAAAAAAAAAAAAAAAAAAAAAAAAGCTGGGCGTGGTGGCATGTACCTGTAGCCTCCAGCTACTATGGAGGCTGAGGTAGGAGGATCACTTGTGTCTGGGAGGTTGAGCCTGCATTGAGATGTGATTGTGCCACTGTACTTGAATGAAACCTTGTCTCAAAAAAAAAAGAAAAGAAAGAAAAGGAAAAAGAGAAAAAAGCATTAAGGAATGAATGCTATAGGCCTGAGAAATTTGGCAGTGAAGAAAATGAGAGATGATGCTAACAGGGTCAAGGGAAGTTTTTTTTTGTGGTTTTATTCTCTTGCATACTGAAATTTCTTTTTAGAATAGGTAGACCATCTAGAGTTGTTTTATGACCCAGCCACTCCACTCCTAGGTGTATACCCAAAAGAATTGAAAACGTATGTCTGCAAAAAACTTATACATGCATGCTCATAGCAGCATGATTCATTCATAATAGCTGAAAAGCGGAAACAACCCAAATGTCCATCAGCAGATGAATGGATAAACAAAATGTGGTCTATCCATATAATGGAATATTATTATTCTGCCATTAAAAGAAATGAAGTTTCAATACACGCTCCAACATTGATGAACCTTGGAAACATTATGCTGAGTGAAATAACCCAGCACAGAAGACCACCCGTTATGAGTCCATTTATACAAAATGCCCAGAAGAGGCAACCCATAGAGACAGAAATTAGATGGATGGTTGCCAGGGACTGGGAGACGGGAGAAGGAGGAGCGGCTGCTGATGGGATTTCCTTTTGGGGTGATGAGAACGTGCTGGAATTACACAGTGGTGACGGTTGCACCATTCTCTGAGTATACTAAAAAATGATTTAATGGTCTGCAATAAAAAAAAAAGGGGTAGATCAAATACTCTCTTTAGATGAAAAGTTCATGGGTTGAATATGGGAGAGGATAAGTGGCAAAGCGGGAAAGATGGGGGAAGTGATCATGACCAAAGGTAAAACAATGCAGTCTAGGAGGGGGATGTTCCTTCCTTCCCAGGGATCAGAGCAAAGAAAGAGACGCAGCAGCCGAATGCTCCTCCAGCACAGCAGGCACTGTGGCCGGGGCCCGTGCTACACTTAGCGGTCCACAGAAATGTTTTATTTTCTTTTAAACTTAAGAAAAAAAGGATGAATGCAATTCAACTTGGATTATATTCATCTTTATACCAACACGGTTGTAACGTACATAATTTTTTATTTTTTTAAAATTATGTGAATGAAAACATTTACGTTAAGGGCCGGGCGTGGTGACTCACCCCTCCAATCCTAGCACTTTGGGAGCTGTGGATCGCTTGAGTCCGGGAGTTCAAGACCAGCCTGAGCGACATGGCGAGACCCTGTCTCTACAAAAAATATAAAAAATTAGCTGGGTGTGGTAGGGTGCAGCTGTAGTCCCAGCTACTTGGGAGGCTGAGGTGGGAGGATCACCTGATCCCAGGAGGTGAGGGTTGCAATGAGCTGAGATCATATCACTGCACTCCAGCCTGAGCGACAGAGTGAGACCTTGTCTCTTAAAAAAATCGGCCGGGTGCGGTGGCTCAAGCCTGTAATCCCAGCACTTTGGGAGGCCAAGACGGGCGGATCACGAGGTCAGGAGATCGAGACCATCCTGGCTAACACGGTGAAACCCCGTCTCTACTAAAAACTACAAAAAACTAGCCGGGCGAGGTGGCGGCGCCTGTAGTCCCAGCTACCCGGAAGGCTGAGGCAGGAGAATGGCGTGAACCCGGGAGGCGGAGCTTGCAGTGAGCTGAGATCCGGCCATAGCACTCCAGCCTGGGTGACAGAGCGAGACTCTGTCTCAAAAAAAAAAAAAAAAAAAAAAAAAAAAAAAAAAAAAAAATCACATAAGTGCCCAAAGCCCATAAAAGTCATACTGAGGTCCTGGATGCAGTCTGAGAAGGAAGAGTGAGATATGGAGGGGACACATTGTCTTTTAAGAAAGGCACAAGGAACGCCAGCAGTGGGAGCTGGAAGGAGAAACACCTGATTTCAATGAGGTTTTGGCTTTTCTGAGCACGTTCACAGACTTTCTATCAGGCAATCCTCAAACATCGCTTGCTATTCACAGCCCCGTTGACCTTTGAACAACACAGGTTTGAATTGCGTGAGTCCACTGATACACGGATTTTTTTTCAATAAATATACTGAAAAATTAGGGAGAGGGGATTTGTGACAATGTGAAAAAACTCACAGGCAAACCTCATAGCCTAGAAATATGGAAAACAATTAAGAAAAAGGTACATCATGAATTCACAAAATATATGTAGACGGTGGTCTATTTATATGTCAATTGACAGTTTATGTTATTGGTAAGGCGTCTGGTCACTGATGGCTATTGGTAGTTAAGTTTTAGGGGAGTTAAAAATTATATGTGAATTTTCGACTGGGTGTGGGTGGGTGCCCCCAACCCCTGTGCTGTTCAAGGGTCAACTGTATTCACATAGTATGCATTATTATAGACGATTGTAACCTTTTTCCTCCAGTACCTAAACTGCAAGCACAATGTTGATGATGCATAGGCAATTTGCACTCTTTCATAAGACTTCAGGTTTGTTGTGTTTTCTTATGAGCTGGTCCCTACATCCCAAGACTACTAGGGATTGTATGGATAATGTCAGCTCACTCTCCTTGTCACTTAATTTCCTATTCCCTCTCCCTGTGCCCCTGCTGGTCCTTTCAATGCCTTTGTGCAAATTAGAATAATGGTATCTTCTCCAGATAATCCTAATCCTTCAGGCATGTGGCTTGGCAAGCACACTACTCCTTTGTGCAAATTCCAAAAGGCACCCTTTCTTCTACCATTCAGCTTGTGAAGAGGAGCAAAGGCTGGATTTCGGTCTTTGCTGACCCCCACGGCTGGGGAGCCAACCTGTCGACTGTGGCAGGGACCCACCTCCTCTTCACCTCCGAGCTTAGGATGCGGCATCCTTGCTATCCTCTGTAGTCACTGGCTTACCCGGCACATCCAGACTTTGCAAATTCTTGAAGAAAAACATCATGGCTTGTCCTTTTCAAAACTCTGCATCTCTTGACTGCAACATAAGTTTCTTGTTTTTTTTTTTTGAGATGAAGTCTCGCTATGTCACCCAGGCTGGGGTGCAGTGGCACCATCACTGCTCACTGCAACTGCCGCCTCCTGGGTTCAAGCGGTACTCATGCCTCAGGCTTCTGAGTAGCTGGGACTACAGGCATGCACCACCACGACTGGTTAATTTTTTTTTTTTTTTAGTGGAGACAAGATTTTTAGCACGTTGGCCAGGCTGGTCTCAAACTCCTGACCTCAAGTGATCTGCCTGCCTTGGCCTCCCAAAGTGCTGGGATTATAGGTGTGAGCCACTGCACCCAGACTTGAATAAGTTTCTTATTTGCTTTTATTTTCCCCATAGGAGATGCCTCATGAATTTTTACTGTTACTACTAACTTCCAGTTGCTGGTTTCTGTTTTAAAGGCTGACTGTGTGTGCCAAGCATTCCGTTTCTCTCTCTCTCTCTCTCTCTCTCTCTCCCACCCCCCCAAACACACACACACACATACACACACACACTCACACATGCACTCTCATTGAGTCTTCACAATCGTATGAAGCAAATACATCCCCATATTCTTTCGATAGGCTGCCGTGACAAAATACCACAGGCTGGGTGGCTCAAACAACAGAAATTTATTATCTCAAATTTCTGGAGTCTGAATGTCTGAGATCAAGGTGTTGGCAGGTTTGCTTTCTCCTGAGGCCTCTTTCCTTAGCTTGCAGACGGCCACCTTCTCGCTATGTGTTCACATGGTCATCTCTCTGTGCGTGTGTGTGCCCAGTGTCTCTGGGCTGAGGACAGATGGTGGAGGCGAGGGTGAAAGCAGAAGGACTGTGTAAGAGACTCTCAGATACCAGGGCGAGAAAGGATGGTGTGTTAGAACATAGTGGTGACAGTGGAAGTGTGAGAAGGAGATAGGTTCTGCTTATATTTTGACATGAAAGTTGAGGGGTTTCCTGATGGCTTGGACAAGGAATACGAGGAGGAGAAGGGGCAAGAGTGACTCCAGATTTTATTTGGCCACAGAAATAGAAAAGATGACGTGGCCTTTATTGACTTGGGGGAGAGCAGTTATTGGGAAGAGCTTCCTTACGGACAGGTTAAGTGTGGCTGTTTACTGGATACTGAAGCGGGAAGTTAATATGTAAGTTCAGAGCTCAGAGGATTGTCTGAGACTGAAGTTATAAATATGGGAGTCTCCAACTTATATATGAGATCATCTAAGGAGTGAGTGTTAATGGAAAAACGTAAAGGCCCAAGAATGGTCCTGAGGTAGTCTACAACTGGAGGTCATGTAAGTGAGGAAAAACCAGCAAGGATATGACAAAGTAGCAACAGATGAAGGAAGAAAACTAGATAAGTATGTTCTGGAGGAAGGGAAGAACGTGCTTCAAGAAGGAGAGAGTGATCAGTGGTGTCAGATGCTGCTGACAGGTCTAATAAAGTGTGGGCTTATTCACCATGGCTTTAATGATGTGGAGAGCTTTGATGGCCTTGATGTTATAGTAGTAGTTTTAGTGGGGTGGGGGCTGACAGTGATCCGATGGAATTTTGGGTTCAAGAGAGTAGGTACAGAGAGAAATAGGAGACAGTATGGAATGAAAACTTTCTTTCAAGAAGTTTTCTTACAAAGGGAAGATGAAAATGGGGCAGTAGCTAGCATGAGGAGTAGGGCCAAAGGGTTTTAAATTTAAGATGGGAGAAATAACAGCATGCTTTGCAGTTGATGAGAAAGATTCAACAGTGAGGGGGAAAATGAAGATCCAGGAGGGAGTGGGAGGGGTTCTGGAGGGTTGTTTCTGCTGGGGTGAAAGCAGATGAGGAGAATGTGCAAGGGGAGGCATGAGCTTCTGCTGGGAGCACAGAAGATCAGAGGAGAGGCCAGGTCCACAGGCACAGATGCAGGGGGGTGGATGGATGTGGCAGTGAGAGCAGGGGAGAACTCTCTTCCAGTGGCTTCAGTTTCTCAGACAGAGAGAGCAAAGGGACATGGAAGAGGAGTTATGGCAGTGCGTGGAGAGTGGGGATTCCAGATAATCGTGGACGAGAGTGGGAGTGAGAATGGGTAAGGTGAGTGCAGAGGGTTGCCTGGTAGCATTAAGAACCCATTTGTGGTGAGAGAGCATGAGCTGGCATTCTGCATTATAGAATGCAGAATTGTACAAGCTTGCATTTTGCTTTATGCTACAAGTTTTCATAGGCAAATGCCTCAGCCCCACTACTAACTTATAGGTCCAAATATATGTCCTTTACTCCACTCTTTGTGCAGGCTGACTCTAAATATTTGACCTCATAAGTAATGTTTCTGGTAACTTTCAACTTCTCCTTTTCCCAAGGCATAGTTAAAATTCCCTCCTAACATTCCCTACTCACCTTCACGTAGTAGGTAGGAAAAAAATGCTTCATCCTTAAACAACTTTTTCTTTCACATTTCTCCATACCTCTTTGACCCACCATGGGTGAGGATACGATTTGGCTCTGTGTCCCCACCCAAATCTGAACTTGAATTGTAATCCCCACAATCCCCGCATGTCGAGGGAGGGACCCAGTGGAGGTGATTGGATCATGGGGCGGTTTCCCCCATGCTGTTCTTGTGATAGTGAGTGAGTTCTCATGAGAGCTAATGGTTTATAAGGGCCTCTTTCTTCTTCGTTCCTCACTCTTTTCCCTCCTGCCGCCTTGTGAAGAAGACGCCTGCTTCCCCTTCACCTTCCATCATGATTGAAAGTTTCCTGAGGCCTTCCCAGCCATGCAGAACTGTAAGTAAATTAAACCTCCTTTGTTTAGAAATTATCCAGTCTTGGGTATTTCTTTATAGCAGTGCAAAAATGGACTAATACAATGAGAATAAAAGTAACAGTATTATTTTTCCTTTTCTCATACATGTTAATGGTCATTTATATCCCATCTCAGTGATTTCTAAAACTTTGCAGCTTTTTTTTTTTTTTTTTTTTTTTTTTTTTGAGACAGAGTTTTGCTCTCGTCACTCAGGCTGGAGTGCAATGGTACGATCTCGGCTTATTGCAACCTCCACCTCCTGGGTTCAAGCAATTCTCCTGCCTCAGCCTCCTGAGTAGTTGGGATTACAGGCACCTCCACCACATCTGGCTAATTATCATATTTTTAGTAAAGATGGGGTTTCACCATGTTGGCCAGGCTGGTCCCGAACTCCTGACCTCAGGTAATCCACCCACTTCAGCCTCCCAAAGTGCTGGGATTATAGGAGTGAGCCACTGTGCCTGGCCTGCAGCTTTTTAAAAAATTATTATTCTATTCCACTCACTTATACCAAGTTTAAAAGGAATTAAGAAACGGAATTTATTTAGCATTTATATGTTTTCCCATTACATTAATTAAAAAATATGTAGCTCTCAGTCAGCTCTTCTGATCTGTAGCTTTTCTGATAGTTTCAGGATGTTGTAAGTCATTCATATGGCCAGAAACAAGTGTGAGGAATGGAGGGACCAGGGACAAAGCTAGAGGAGTGAGCCAGGTTATAAGCACTTTCTAAATAGGGAATTAGTCTGTAAGACAGTGCAAAGTCATCAAAAGATTTTAAATCAGGAAAGACACAATAAGATTTCTATGATTGAAGCTCTGTCTAGGAGCAATGTAAAAAATACATTGGCTGAACCAAGAAAGTGGCAATGAGGATGGAAAGAAACAGATCTGAAAGATATGTACATCATAGATTGAATAGGACTTGGGGAATCATTTGAGTGAGAGAATGAGGGTTGAGGACAAGAGAACAGTGTTTGGTGGCATCAGATTTAGGGCTGGAACATAGCAAAGTAAGGTCATAATGGATTCCAAAGAAGCAGTCTATCACAGAGAAGAGGCTAGCACCATGGGACACAGGGCATATACACCTGCAGGGAAATGTATAAGCCAGGGCGTAAATTCATTTATTCAAATATCAATGCCACTAACATTGATCAGATGCTAGCTATAAGACAAACCATCCTTTCTTTTGAGAAACTGACTCCTTAGGGAACCAGATGTAAAGAAACAAACATCAATACAGTCTATTATAATAAAAGCATAAACAAAGTTTATTTTAATATATTTTCTTCAGGTTGTTTTTATTGCACATACAATATTTTCTTAAATAGTTTACTTTGTTGGCTTCTCTGAAGAGCATGCATTCTTTTTCCCCTTTAGGACTGTGGCTGCAAATTGTCAGTCATGCTTTGGATTTGGTTCATGGTCATATTTCTTTGGCTCAGTGTTTTGAAAATAAAAAGAATTCATTTTCAATATATTTTTAATATATTAAAACTGAGCTATTTTTTATATAAATTCAAGTTCCTAGGTCCTCTTGAAAGCTGAAAGATCTGGCAATAATGTTCCCATATAGCAATTCCTGATTGAAGCTGAATAGTGACTCCCTTAGACTGCACAATTTCCATGGGTGCTATGAATCATGTGGCCCATCAGGACTCTCTCTAAGCACCAGCTCCAGGGAGATCAGAGCTAAATCTTCCATGAGTACTGTGTGTCAGAGCTGTGCATGTGTTAAATGGATAGAAAAAAGAATGAAACACATATTTAATGTATAGGAAAGAGAATGGAAAGAAATGTGTTAACGTTTTATCAACATCTTAGGTGGGTTTCCCAAAAGTAGACCCTAAGATGAGAATTCACATGCAAGGGATTAACTAGGGAAGCGGTTCCTGGAAAAATTAGTCAGGGATTAGGGAAGCAGGACAGGCAAGGGGAGAAGCCAAGAAAGGGTGGAATGTCAGTACCATGGAGAGTAGCTTCAGTCTCCTATCACAGGACAACCCTGGAGTGGGAGGTGCATCTGCCAGGGTTTTGTACTCCTTTGAGCGTAATCTGCTCAGTTACTCCCACCTCTCTGCACATTTGCAAAAAGCGGCTCTGATAACTTGTGGGCAGTCTTTCAGAATCCCACTTGCTGGGGGTTAGAAGCAAAACCACACTGAAGTCGATAGAGGAACTCCAGAAATGGAAAAAGAGATCCAGGACTCTGAATAGAGCACCAGTGTCCACTACCCAGTGATTATTTCTGAGCAGCAAGATTGCATATGATTATTATACTTTTCAACACATTTTTGTAATGTTCATATTTTCTCTATACACTTGAAATATGATTTTATAGCTAGAATAAAGACTAAAATGTTAAACCATCCCTTGACCCTGTATCTTCCTCTAGGCACAACTCTTTCTTCTGTTCTTATTTGCTAAGCTTCCCTTAAAAGAACATTCAAGATAAATTTAATTTACTTTCTCATTCTAAAAGCAATACAAAGTGAAAATACAGATGAGGGGGGCGGAGCAAGATGGCCGAATAGGAGCAGCTCCAGTCTCCAACTCCTAGCGCGAGCGACACAGAAGACCGGTGATTTCTGCATTTTCAACTGAGGTACTGGGGTCATCTCACTAGGGAGTGCCAGACAATCGGTGCTGGTCAGCTGCTGCAGCCTGACCAGCGAGAGCTGAAGCAGGGCGAGGCATTGCCTCACCTGGAAGCGCAAGGGGGAAGGGAATCCCTTTTCCTAGCCAGGGGAACTGAGACACACAACACCTGGAAAATCGGGTAACTCCCACCCAAATACTGTGCTTTAAGCAAACAGGCACACCAGGAGAATATACCCCACACCTGGCTGGGAGGGTCCCACGCCCACGGAGCCTCCCTCATTGTTAACACAGCAGTCTGCGGTGATCTATCCGCAAGGCAGCAGCGAGGCTGGGGGAGGGGCGCCCGCCATTGCTGAGGCTTAAGTAGGTAAACAAAGCCGCTGGGAAGCTCGAACTGGGTGGAGCTCACAGCAGCTCAAGGAAGCCTGCCTGTCTCTGTAGACTCCACCTCTGGGGACAGCACACAGCTGAAGACCAACAGGGGAAGCAGCGGGGGCCTGTGCAGACGCGAACGACTCTGTCTGACAGCTTTGGGGAGAGCCGTGGATCTCCCAACGTGGAGGTTGAGATCTGAGAACAGACAGACTGCCTGCTCAGGTGGGTCCCTGACCCCTGAGTAGCCTAGCTGGGAGACATCCCCCACTAGGGGCAGTCTGACACCCCACACCTCACAGGGTGGAGTACACCCCTGAGAGGAAGCTTCCAAAGGAAGAATCAGACAGGTACACTCGCTGTTCAGCACTATTCTATCTTCTGCAACCTCTGCTGCTGATACCCAGGCAAACAGGGTCGGGAGTGGACCTCAAGCAATCTCCAACAGACCTATAGCTGAGGGTCCTGATTGTCAGAAGGAAAACTATCAAACAGGAAGGACACCTATACCAAAACCCCATCAGTACGTCACCATCATCAAAGACCAGAGACAGATAAAACCACAAAGATGGGGAAAAAGCAGGGCAGAAAATCTGGAAATTCAAAAAATAAGAGCGCATCTCCCCCGCAAAGGAGCGCAGCCCATTGCCAGCAACGGATCAAAGCTGGTCAGAGAATGACTTTGACGAGATGAGAGAAGAAGGTTTCAGTCCATCAAACTTCTCAGAGCTAAAGGAGGAATTACGTACCCAGCACAAAGAAACTAAAAATCTTGAAAAAAGAGTGGAAGAATTGACAGCTAGACTAATTAATGCAGAGAAGGTCATAAATGAAATGACAGAGATGAAAACCATGACACGAGAAATACGTGACAAATGCACAAGCTTCAGTAACCGACTCGATCAACTGGAAGAAAGAGTATCAGCGATTGAGGATCAAATGAATGAAATGAAGCGAGAAGAGAAACCAAAAGAAAAAAGAAGAAAAAGAAATGAACAAAGCCTGCAAGACGTATGGGATTATGTTAAAAGACCAAATCTACGTCTGATTGGGGTGCCTGAAAGTGAGGGGGAAAATGGAACCAAGTTGGAAAACACTCTTCAGGATATCATCCAGGAGAACTTCCCCAACCTAGTAGGGCAGGCCAACATTCAAATTCAGGAAATACAGAGAACGCCACAAAGATACTCCTCCAGAAGAGCAACTCCAAGACACATCATTGCCAGATTCACCAAAGTTGAAATGAAGGAAAAAATCTTAAGGGCAGCCAGAGAGAAAGGTCGGGTTACCCACAAAGGGAAGCCCATCAGACTAACAGCAGATCTCTCGGCAGAAACTCTACAAGCCAGAAGAGAGTGGGGGTCAATATTCAACGTTCTTAAAGAAAAGAATTTTAAACCCAGAATTTCATATCCAGCCAAACTAAGTTTCATAAGTGAAGGGGAAATAAAATCCTTTACAGTAAGCAAATGCTTAGAGATTTTGTCACCACCAGGCCTGCCTTACAAGAGACCCTGAAGGAAGCCCTAAACATGGAAAGGAACAACTGGTACCAGCCATTGCAAAAACATGCCAAAATGTAAAGACCGTCGAGGCTAGGAAGAAACTGCATCAACTAAAGAGGAAAATAACCAGTTAATATCATAATGACAGGATCAAGTTCACACATAACAATATTAACCTTAAATGTAAATGGACTAAATGCTCCAATTAAAAGACACAGACTGGCAAACTGGATAAAGAGTCAAGACCCATCAGTCTGCTGTATTCAGGAGACCCATCTCACATGCAGAGACATACATAGGCTCAAAATAAAGGGATGGAGGAAGATCTACCAAGCAAATGGAGAACAAAAAAAAGCAGGGGTTGCAATCCTAGTCTCTGATAAAACAGACTTTAAACCATCAAAGATCAAAAGAGACAAAGAAGGCCATTACATAATGGTAAAGGGATCAATTCAACAGGAAGAGCTAACTCTCCTAAATATATATGCACCCAATACAGGAGCACCCAGATTCATAAAGCAAGTCCTTAGAGACTTACAAAGAGACTTAGACTCCCATACAATAATAATGGGAGATTTCAACACTCCACTGTCAACATTAGACAGATCAACGAGACAGAAAGTTAACAAGGATATCCAGGAATTGAACTCATCTCTGCACCAAGCAGACCTAATAGACATCTATAGAACTGTCCACCCTAAATCAACAGAATATACATTCTTCTCAGCACCACATCGCACTTATTCCAAAATTGACCACATAATTGGAAGTAAAGCACTCCTCAGCAAATGTACAAGAACAGAAATTATAACAAACTGTCTCTCAGACCACAGTGCAATCAAACTAGAACTCAGGACTAAGAAACTCAATCAAAACCGCTCAACTACATGGAAACTGAACAACCTGCTCCTGAATGACTACTGGGTACATAACAAAATGAAGGCAGAAATAAAGATGTTCTTTGAAACCAATGAGAACAAAGATACAACATACCAGAATCTCTGGGACACATTCAAAGCAGTGTGTAGAGGGAAATTTATAGCACTAAATGCCCACAAGAGAAAGCAGGAAAGATCTAAAATTGATACTCTAACATCACAATTAAAAGAACTAGAGAGGCAAGAGCAAACACATTCAAAAGCTAGCAGAAGGCAAGAAATAACTAAGATCAGAGCAGAACTGAAGGAGATAGAGACACAAAAAACCCTCCAAAAAATCAATGAATCCAGGAGTTGGTTTTTTGAAAAGATCAACAAAATTGACAGACGGCTCCAAGACTAATAAACATAGTCAAACCCCGTCTCTACAAAAATTACAAAAAGTAGCCGGGTGTGGTGGCACACACCTGTAGTCCCAGCTACTTGGGGGGTGAGAGTGGGGATGGGGGCTGAGGTAGGAGAACTGCTTGAACCTGGGAGGTCGAGGGAGCCGTGAGCCATGATTTTGCCACTGCACTCCAGCCTGGGTGACAGAGTGAGACCTTATCTCAATTAAAAAAAAAAAAAAAAGAAAGAAAGAAAGAAAAAAAGAAAAGAAGTAGCACTAAACACCATGCTGGGCTCCTCATTGACCTACAGAATTTTATGTTGTGCCAATGTTATTGATTTGTAGGGTCCAAGTATTAACATGGAATTAATATGGAGTTGTTAAAAAGCCTAGAAGGCTATAGGATATTTTAGTGGTGTGGATGGTGCCTCTCCTACTTTTATCTGCCAGGGCATGGGTGTTTGAACTTTTCTGACTGCCGTGCATGGTAAGGAATACATTTTACAGGGCAGAGCCCATGCTGTTGGTGCTCCATCTGTATCCCCTGGGTCTACCCCGAGGTCACCCGTAGACAGCTCTTTTGCACTCCTGTGGATGACCTAGCCCTCTCAAGGACATTCTCTGGCCATGGGGGCACACTTGCTCCCTATGAGGTGCATCCTAGGAACTAATGCCCAGGCGAGACTCCAACCAACAGAGGACGGGTATTGTGGCTGACACTCCACTTCCTCACCTTAGGTAGGGACAGCTCTGAGGCACCTTCCACAGGGTCCCTCCAAGGGTCTCCATGAGATTGAGCTCCAGGGTCCCAAAGCAGGAGCCCGGTCATAAACAAATGCTTCATTGACTTTTCTCTTTCGTTGCCTCCTTTCCTCCATTCCCTCGCAGTACATTCTAGAATGACCTCCTCCACAATAACCCATTTGCCCTCAAACCTTTATCTCAAACAATAGGATAACTACAGTCAATGGTAACTTAATTCTATATTTAAAAATAACTTAAAGAATGTAACTGGAGGCCAGGCGCAGTGGCTCATACCTGTAATCCCAGCACTTTGGGAGGCCGAGGGGGGCAGATCATGAGGTCAGGAGTTCAAGACCATCTGGCCAACATGGTGAAACCCTGTCTCTACCAAAAATACAAAAATTAGCTGGGCATAGTGGCGCGCACCTGTAATCCCAGCTACTCAGGAGGCTAAGGCAGGAGAATTGCTTGAATTGGGACCTGGGAAGTGGAGGTTGCAGTGAGCTGAGATTGCACCACTGGACACCAATCTGGGTTACAGAGTGAGACTCCATCTCAAAAAAAAAAAAAGAAAAAAAAAAAGAATGTAATTGGATTGTTTGTAACTCAACAGATAAATGCTTGAGAGGATGGATACCCCATTCTCCATGATGTGCTCATTTCACATCACAGGCCTGTATCAAAACATCTCATGTACCCCATAAATATATACACCTACTATGCACCCACGCAAATTTTAAAAAATAAACTCTACTTCAGAGTCTCTTTGTGGGTAAAGGGGCAGTGAAGATATTTGGTGATCCAATGTACTCATATCTGCTTTTTGGTTTTTGTTTTTCTTTTTGGAGATGAGGTCTCTCTGTGCTGCCCAGGCTGGTCTCAACTCCTGGCCTCAAGCAATTCTCTCCCATCCCCCTCCAGAGTAGCTGGGATTATAAACGTGAGCCACTGTGCTTGACTGCATACTCATATGTGAAACAAAAGTTTTGAGAATGCTTACCCTAATATATCAAATGCAGCTGATCTTTTCCCTTCCCCTTCCCTTCCTTTCCCTTCCTTTCCCTTCCCTTCCCTTCCCTTCCCTTCCCTTCCCTTCCCTTCCCTTCCCTTCCCTTCCCTTCCCTTCCCTTCCCTTCCCTGCTGTAAAAGACCTACTGAGCTAATTTGATGACCCCCTCATGAGTCTCAGCCTGTAGTTTGGAAATCACCATTCCAGAGGGTGGGTGTATTAAGGAGAATTGGGTCTTGATCATATGCATAATTTAATAGTCAAACTGCTCCTTAGGAGGCACTGCGAGCCCTGAGGTCAGCTGGGAGGGTTTCTAGTGGTTCGTGGATGCCTCCATTTCATGGAATTTCAAACTAATGCTTCTTGTCAAGGGGCTACTTTATTGGCTTTGCTGACCATTTTGGCACGAAGCCCAGTAGAAACAATGTCCCCCTTTTCTCTGAATAGTCCTTCGGGTCACCTCAGAGAAGACCAGGGCTTGGAATTGAGGGTGGAGAGAGCAATTAGGAAGGAGGAGGAGAAGTGGATGTGGATTTTCAAAGGTCAGGCAGAGTACAATTAGTGAACTCTTAGACTTATTCCAAGTGCCTTTCCTGACTGGAAAAACAACAATAAAAGAAAGAAAGAAAAAAAAAATCCAAACCCACAAGTGGGGTAAAAGTTGAAGAACACTTTAATTCATAAGGAAAAGGACTTGAATAATTGATGCTGCCGCCATGCCAAAGATAATTTCAGCGCTCTCTCTATCTCACAAAGACATTTAGCATTGATTGAGATCAAAGTATCAGGGACCCCTGCTGCTAGGCTGAAAGGCAAAACTCACAGCGGCCTTTCTCTGCTCTGATAATGTCGTCTTTATGTAGTTAATAAACTGCACACTTCAGTCAAACTATATCATTACAGAAGACTTAGGGAGCTAATAATTTAAAAGCAAAGAATTGCCTCTGTTCTTCACTTTGAACTAAACAACATTCTGTTGAAGGAGGAGGACATCAAAGTCTTGTCACTATTACCAGTGTGGATTGAGCAGAAGGCCGCACAGAGAGGGTACTTCAGTCATCAAGGAAAAAAAAAGAGAGAAAGAAAGAGAAAGATTAAAGATATTGGCTTATCAACCCCAAGGCAGTAGCAGGTGTTTTATTATTATTTTTTCAAGGATGTAATAAGCATCAGGTGGCTAGTCATCAGTGAGTGTCCTTGTTAAATGGATGTACATGAACCAGGTCATAGACTGTTCCCTTTTCACCTTGGCCCCATTCTGAACTTTGTCCTTAACTACCTTTATGTTCACTTTCAGCCTGACCACCCCCCTTGCCGCCCCACCCCTGGCCTCCCTTAGCCTCCTGGGGTTCTGTTTTGGTGCCTTCCACGATCTCTCTTTGTGAAGAGCAGTAGAACTCCACATCTCCAGCCCCTCAAGATTGGCTTGTCTGTATTTTGCCTCTGAGACTCCACTGGCTTGCTGGAAGAGGTGGAGACGGAACCATTTGAACAGGGGTTTTCTGAGATCGAAATCCCATTCCACTAGTTTTCAAGAGCGACACTGCATAAAGCACATGAGGCTTCTCCCTGACCATCCTCACACACTGCTCTTGGAAGGGTTCTTAGAATGGGTTTGCTAGAAGTGGGGATTCTCATACAAGCGATTTATGAAGGAAGGCTCTTGGAAGAAAATCCTTTAAGGAAGTGATGGAAACAGGGTAGGGAAGAGGAAGAAGCCAAGATGTGACTCAGCTGAAGTCTCGTCTTAGCCTGATCCCAGCGGGAGCTGGGAAGTGTGAAAGGCAGCACAAGGTGGTCCCCACTTCTGGCCTTTGTACCCTGTATCAGTCACCCATTAGCTGCAGCTGCCTCTGGGTAGTAAGCTGACATTCCAGACACTTCCTGCCTCAGTGGCTCCTACAACAGGCGAAGGGTCGTTCTCCTGGTAGCAGCCGGGAGCCTTTTGCATCCACACTCACAGCAGCTGGGAGACGGAGGCATTGTCCTGGCACAGGGGCTCTGGGCAGGGTACTATGGGGGGTCAATCCAATGATTTGCCAGAAGACTGTAGAAAACGTTCTTGTCGTTTAATCTAGCCGTTTTGTGTTTAGGTCTTTATCCTGAGGATTATATCACGAATTTGTGAGAAGTTGTGTTGTTGTCATCATCAACATAACCACCGTCATCCTCCTCTGTTGAGCGTGTATTTGCAGGGTACTTTACAGATACTGTCTCACTTAATCCTTTCAAGCATTCTCTGAGGTTTAGAGATGTAATTACTCTTGACTTTGAATGCAGGGCTTGAGAGTGGCATGTTCAGGGGATATTCATTGCAACATAATTTACAGTAATAAAGATTTGGAAAGAATCCATTTCTCCAACACTGGGTGCAGAGAGGTAAATTACTTACCTCGTAGAATGGCATAATGTATAGACCATAAAAATGCTATAATAATACAGGGGTGAGTCCACAATACACTGCTAAGTGGAAAAATTAGGCCACAAAGCTGCATTACACCGGTGCGTGCATGCAGGTGTGTGTATGTGTGTGTGTGTGTGTAGACAATATTTTTTAAATATTAAGGGATATTTTTGTGTCCACATTTCCTTTTACCCTTTGTGGAACCTCCTCCCTACCCCCATCCTCTGTATTAAAAAGTTCAGCTCTTTGGTGCTGCTTGCCTCAGGGAAGGGAAATAAAATAGTAGACAGTGGAAAAGTTGGAGGAGTAAGAAGAGGGGGAGGAGCTGGAGGCAAGGCGAGGCTACCTGGTCCTGGGATCTAACATCCATCCATGGACCACATCCCCTTGCCCCTCATCTTCTCCCCCTCCTATTCCAAGAAGGGAGATGGAACTGGAGATTTGGAATTCCTGCCTGCGGGAATCAAGAATCACAATAGAAATCAAGCTGAGCTAGAGGAAATAAAGATCTATTTCTTGCCTACCTAAAGCAGTGGATGGGGGATTTACGCCCACTGCTTGTGCACAGGAAAAGAGTGAAAGGAAGTCCCACAAAATGATGATTCAGTGGTTATCACTGAGTAATTCGTATTTCCTTCTTGTGCTTTCTGTGTGTTTCGTGTTTTGTTTTGTTTTTTTCAATAAAACATTAATTTTGAGGTCAGAAAAAATTTTTTTCAATAAATTTAGAGAGTACTTTATTAGTTTCTGTGGTCAGACTCACACAGATAAAACTTTACATATTTAATACAGTGTGTTACCTTTGTACAAAAGGAAAAAATTAAGTTTAACTTTTCTAGAGCAATATGGCTGTTAATTTCTGTACAATGCCCCCTCAACATGGTAAACTGGAATATTTTTCCAAAGTGGATAGCACAGCTAAAGTTTCCAAAAATTCAAATTATATGTAGACCAATCATAGCAGTAAGTTAATCATTAATAGCAGCAACAGCTTAGAAAAAAATTTATATTTAAAATCTTTCTCTTAAAGGGAATACTTACACACTGTTGGGAATGTAAATTCATTCAGCTACTGTGGAAAACAGTTCGGAGATTTCTCAGAGAACTTAAAACAGAACTACCATTCAACCCAGCAATCCCATTACTGGATACATACCCAAAGGAAAATAAATCGTTTTACCAGTCATACGTTCCTCACAGCACTATTCACCGTAGCAAAGACAGGGAATCAACCCAGATGCCCATCAGCAGTGGACTGGATAAAGAAAATGTGGCACATCCACACCACAGAATACTATGTAGCCATAAAAAAGAATGAAATCATGTCCTTTGCAGCAACATGGATGCAGCTGGAGGCCGTTATCCTAAGTGAATTAATGAAGGAACAGAAAACCAAATACCATGTGTTCTCACTCGTAAGTGGGAGTTAAGCATTGGGCACGTATGGACATAAAATAGGAACAACAGACACTGGGAACCACTAGACGGGGGAGAGAGGGAGGGAAAAAAGAGCGGAAAAACTACCTATTGTGGACGATGCTCCCTACCTGGATGATGGCGTCATTTGTACCCCAAATCTCAGCATCACACAATATAACCAAGTAACAAATTGGCACATGCTCTGAATCTAAAACAAAGATTGAAATTATTTAAAGAAAAAATCTTTCTCTTCCTCCTTCTCCTCCAACAAGAACAACAACAGCAACAACACCAGCTTACAGTTATTAAGGGAGCTTCATATGTCAAGCATGGGGCTGGCCACTTCATATTATCCCATTCATTTCTCACAACTCCCATTCTTGCATTTTACAGATGGGAAATTTGAAGCTCAGAGAAATCAAGCAACTTACCCAAAGTGGCAGAAATGTGGTGATAGTCCAGGTCCATCTGAATTCAAATCCTGTGTCCTTTCTAGCTCACTCCATTGTCCATCTGGGGAACTTTTTCTGCTAAACACAAAATTAGCCAAGGCATCTGGGGATGGGGTTAAAGACTGCAAGAAAGCCCAGGTGCGGAGCAGTGCTTAGCCTTGCCAATAAACAGAAGAGCCCATAAAAAGGGCTGGCCAGTGTGGGGCCTGGGACGCAACTCTCTGTATAGTGAAAAAGAAAAATTTGCCATGATGAATTATGTTGATGCAGCAGTGAAATGATCATTTTTGAAAGAACTGAATTAAGAGACAAAGGTACATGAATCACATCAACATTGATCTACTTAGTATTACTTCTGAACTAGGCAGTTTTTTTTTTTTTTCTTTTAAAGACATGGTCTCGCTTTGTCACCCAGGCTAGAGTGCAATGATGCAATCACAGCTCACTGCAGCCTCAACCTCTGGTGCTCAAGCGATCCTCCCACCTCAACCTCCCGAGTAGCTGTGACTACAGGTGTGTGCCACCACACTGGGATGGTTTTTTGATTTTTTTGTAGGAAAGGATCTCACTATGTTGCCCAGGCTGGTTTTGAACTTGTGAGCACAAGTGATCCTCCTGCCTTGGTCTCCCAAAGTGCTGGGATTATAGGCCTGGGCTATGATGTCTGGCAGCAGTATTTTTTCAAGGTACATTTCCGTTGAAGTTTGACAAAGAAGAGCACACAGAAAACCAGGATACAGCTTAATGAATTTTCACACATTGAGAGCTGGTTACACACACTCATGTAACCAGCTCCCAATCAAGAAACTGGCATTCCGAGAAACCCAGAAGTTCTCTCATGCCCTCAGCCAGTTACTTTCTCCTCAATAAAGGTGAAAACTACGGTATGTTAATGAGATTTATCCCTGATGTTTATGTAAAGTTTGTTCATACCCATTGACATATAGCTTTTCACATGTTTGTCATATGTGAGTATTTACAGTAGAATTTACCCATTCTTCAACCCATTCATTATTTACCTATTTATCATTTACCCAGTCATCAACAATCAATGCTGATTGGCATTCATTTTTTATTTTTTATTTTTTTGTGTGTTGTTTGGTGAACACACATATGCATTTCTTTTGGGCATATACCTAGGTGCAGAATTGCTCTGTCACAGGGTATATGTATGTTCTACTTTGGTAGATGCCACAAAAAAAGATTTCCAAAATGATTGTATCAAGTTACATCCAGCTACAAGTGTGTAAGAGTTTCCAATTTCTTTACATCTTTGGCAACACTTGGTTTTCTATTTTGGTGGGTGTGCTGTGGCACATCATTGCCTTAGTAAAGTTAAGTACCTGAATACTTTTTCATGGGTTTATTTGCCAATTAGATATTCATTTTCTGAAGTCCTGTTCACATCTTCTGTATAGAGTAATTAAAGAATAATTACTATAGTCCTTTGTAAATGGTAGGATTCTGATCCTTACTGTTGGTCTTGTTGGACATTGTGGTTCATGTGGTGTAGTTTTTGATGTTTTCTTGCTCAAAAGTACATGTGTCCATTAGACTTTTCACTGATGCATAAAATGTCTATGTCACAGTTTCTATTGATTAAAACATTAGTTGCCTACCCAAAAAGTGTAGATGTCAGAGAGAGAACAGAGTGTAGTGTATGATAGGTTCTTTTAAGTTGTATGGAACCAGGGCATATTATGATATGGGTATACAGGAAACCTAGAGAGACGGGAAATGTCTCAGCAGCCTCATAGTCAAGCTCCACAAAGAACTGGAACATCTCATAACATGAGTACTGTTATTTTAACAGCAACTTCAGTCACCCAACAGAGTGACCTGGCCATATGCTTTCCTTCTGAGAAGAAGGTGTCATTTATCAGCTGCATGGCCAGTGGGCTCCTGCTGTTATTGACAAAGTAGTACTAGATTTTCTTTCTTCCCACTTTCCAGATTCTGCCACATTCAGGCTTCCATAGTCTCAGAGTTTCTATAGCATCTGCATAATATCTTCTCTCCATGTGTCTTTCCATGGCTTCTCCTACTCCACTAATATCTCTCTTTCTCTGCAGGCCTCACTTTTGAGTGAGGAATCTGACCGGACAGCCATTGTAGGGCACTCTATGAACAGAGCTCTTGCACCAAACCACTTAGTGGGCCACTGGCCAGCCAAGATGGTTGCTTCATGTCAGCCAGCTGTGTCAGCTTCACATGTGCTATGGATTAGATGTCTGTCCCCTCCAGACCTCATGTTGAAATTCGATCCCCAGTGTTAAAGGTAGGGCTGAGTAGGAGGTGTTTGGGTCATGGATGCAGATCCCTCATACATAGATTAATGCCCTCCCTGTGGGAGGGGGAGTGAGTTCTCACTCTATTAGTTCCCATAAGAGCTGGTTGTTGAAAAGCTGGCACCTCTCCCCTCTCTCTTGCTACCTCTCTCACCATATGATCTGTGCATACATCAGCTCCCATTTGCCTTTTGTCATTAGTAGAAGCAGCCTGAGGCTTTCACTAGAGGCAGATGCTCACCTTTGAACTTTACAGCCATCAGAATCATAAGCCAAATAAACTGCTTTTCTTTATAAATTACTCGATCTTGGGTACTCTTTTATAGCACACAAAATGGACTAATATTTTGTTCATTTCATTTTAAAGAGGAGAATACTGAATGCCAGAACATTTCAGTGGCTTCTGTAATTTACATTCTATAAATGGTAGAGCTGGGATTTGAACTCATCCCTATTTTATTCATTTATTCATCCATGCCGTAAATTATTTTATTTATTTTTAGCTGACAAATAAAACTATACATATTTTTGGTGTACAAAATTATATTTTGAAATACATATACATTGTAGAATGACTGAATTGAGTTAATTAACATATTGCCTTATGCATTTTTTTATGGTAAGGACACCTAAAACCTACAGTACATTTTTATTAACTATCATCACCATGTTATACAATAGATCTCCTGAAATTATTCCTCCTATCCAACTGAAATTTTGTACCCTTTGACCATTATCTCCCAAATTCCCCTTAAACCCCAGCCCCTGTAAGTTACAATTCTTTTCTTTGTTTCTGTGAGTTTGATTTTTCAGATTCCATGTACAAGGGAGATTGTGCACTATTTGTCTTTCTGCACTGACTTATTTCACTAAGCATAATGTCCTCCAGGTTCATTCATGTTGTTACAAATGGCGGAATTCCCTTCTTTGATAGTAGTATCCTACTGTGAAAATGGACATTTTCTTTGTCTGTTCATCCACTGATGGACGCTTGGGTTGATTCCATATCTTGGCTGTTGTGACTAATGCTGCAGTGAATACGGGAGAGCAGACATATCTTTGACACACTGATCTGATTTCCTTTGTAGGTATACCCAGCAGGGATTGTTGGATCATATAGTAGTTCTATTTGTAATTTCTTTAGGAACTGTCATACTGTTTTCCATAATGACTAGCTAACTTACATTGTTTCCCTTTTCTCCACATTTTCACCAACACTTGTTACCTTTTGTCTTTTTGATAATAGCCATTTTAACAAATGTGAGGGAGTATCTCATTGTATTTCTCTGATTGTTAGTGATGTTGAGCATTTTTCAAATACCTGTTGGCCATTTGGATGTCTTCTTTTGAGAAATATCTATTCAGGTCCTCTATTTTTTTAGTTGGGTTATTTATTTTCTTGTTATTGAATTGTTTGCATTCCTTATAGATTTTGAATATTAATCCCTTATCAGATGTATAGTTTGCAATTTTCTCCCATTCTGTAGGTTGTCTCTTCACTCTATTGATTGTTCCCTTGGCTGTGCAGAAATTTTTTAGTTTGATGTAACCCCATTTGTCTATTTTTGCATTTGCTGCCTGTGCTTTGGGGTCATGTCAAAAAAATCATTGCCTAGACCGATGTTATGAGCCCTTTCCTTGTGTTTTCTTTTAGTCATTTTACAGTTTCAAGTCTTTTGTTTAAGTCTTTAATTAATTTTGAGTTGATTTTTATATATGGTATGAGATAAAAGTCTAACTTTATTCTTCTACATGTAGATATCTAGTTTCCCAGTGACATTTATTGAAGAGATTGTCCTTTTCCTGTTGTGTGTTCTTGGCACCTTTGTCAAAAATCAAATGACTACATATGTATGAATTTATTTCTGGGCTCTCTATTCTGTTCTATTGGTCTATGTGTCTCTTTTCATCCAATATCATGCTGTTTTGATTACTGTAGCTTTATAGTAGATTTTGAAATCACATAGTATGGTGCCTCCAGTTTTTAAAATTTTTTTTTGTTTTGAGGTTTTTTGCCCAAGATTGCTTTGGCTACTTGAACTCTTCTGTGATTCCATATGGAGTTCAGGATATTTTATCTATTTCTAAGAAAAATGTCATTAGAATTTTGATAGAGATTGCACTGAATCTGTAGATCACTTTGGGTAGTATGGACATTTTACCAATTTTAAGTCTCCCAATTCATTGGCAGAGAATATTTTCCATTTATTTGTGTCTTCTTCAATTTATTTCATTGATGTTTATAGTTTCCAGTGAACAGATCTTTCGTGTCTTTGGTTTAATTTACTTTTAAATATTCATGGCTTTTATGAAGGTAAATGTGTCCTGAAGAGATGTGGAGAAAAACACAGCTGTAGCCTGTGGCAGAATATGCAGGTCAGGGTGGTGGTCGGGTAGCATCTTTATGTTCTTCATGTCTCTCCTTCTGGACATAGAGCCCTTCCTTTCCATTCAGCTACCACCCCAAATCTGGCCTGACCAATCAGAATATTTATTCTAATTTTCTAGTCACAGTGATTGGTTCGGGAATAGGCACCTGATCCAAGCAAAGTCTGTAAGAGTTAGCCTTGGGACTTTAGCTAGAACTACTGGGAAAGACTCTTACTTTTTTCATGATGATCATTGCCTGTAAAGACAAGTAAGCTTGGAGCTACTTGGTGTGCAGCATCTTTTAGGGCTCCATGTTTAAGAACCTTGGAGAATGAAGCCAAAACTGAGGAAAGCAAAACTGAAAAACGAAGAGAGAGTAAGATTTTTGACCGCATTGTTTATGGACCTGATTTCAGCTACCTATAGTGGAAAAATTTACCTTTGAATTTTTGGTGTATAGATACCAATACATCCCCTGTGGGGCCTAAGTCAGATTGAGTTAGTTTCTTGCCCTTGCAATTAAAAAATGTTCTGGTTCATGTAGTCAGGTTCCTACATAAATGTTAACATGCAGAAATTGAATCAGAAGTTTGCAATGTTCTCCTTGGAAAAAGACTTCAAGGTTCCAAGAATATGAAATCATCATGTAAAATGGCTCTTCCTCCTTCAGAAGAGTGGAATCTGATGCAAGGCTGGGCCCGAAAGAAATGACCTATACCTAAGGGAGGCTTGTCTGGGTCAGGGAAGATGGGACACATTTTTGCTTCTGCTGTGACACTTGCTTCTGCAGATTTTTATTATGATAGTGTCTTAATCCATTCATGCTGCTGTGACAGAACACCATAAAGTAGGTAGCTTATAAACAACAATTTATTTCTCACAATTCTGGAGCCTGGGAAGTTCAAGATCAAGCCACTGACAGAATTGGTGTCTGGGGATGGTCTACTTTCTAGTTCATATATAGCACCTTCTAGTTGTGTTCTCATGTGTTGGAAGGGGGAAGGCAGTTTTCCTGGGCCTATATATATATAGAATGAGTGCCTATATATATGAATAGTGAAGAGAATTAGTGTCTATATGTATACATATATATTAGTGAATTCTATTCACTAATATATAGACACTAATTCTACTCACAATGGCTCTTCCCTTATGATCTAATAATCCCTAAGGCTCCACCTACTAATACACATTGGTGATTATGTTTCAACATATGAATTCTGGGGGAGACATAAACAGTTAGATTATAGCAGGTATGGAATTCTGGGCAGGGTAGAAAACATTTGTTAGTCTGGTAAAGTTTCCATCCACCCATCTATCCAACCATCCATCCATCTGTCTCTACTTTTGCCTATTAATTAAACAAATATCTGTTGAGTTTAAATAAGTGCTAGATATAGGACTTCTGACAGAGAGGGTTTGAAGCACTAGGTCAAGGTCAAACTAGCAAGCTGCTTCCTCTCCTGGAGGCCAGGGTTCAGCCAGATGTCCTCTTTTTCATCTGCAAAATAAGAATATCTAACCTAGAGACTTGCTCACGTCCTTCCAGTGCTATTATTTGATGATTCAAACAATTTTCAAGGCCAGGCATGGTGGCTCACAACTATAATCCCAGCACTTTGGGAGGCCAAGGTGGGCAGATCATGAGGTCAAGAGATAGAGACCATCTTGGCCAACATGGTGAAACCCCCTCTCTACTAAAAGTACAAAAATTAGCTGAGTGTGGTGGCACATGCCTGTAGTCCCAGCTACTTGGGAGGCTGAAGCAAGAGAATCGCTTGAACCCAGAGGTGGACATTGCAGTGAGCTGAGATCACGCCACTGCACTCCAGCCTGGCAACAGACCAAGACTCCATCTCAAAATAAAACAAGAAACAATTTTCAAAAGGGCTGATACCTTCAAGTGTTATCTGGTTCAATTTTCTCATGTTTGGGATGAGAAAATCTAAACCTGGGGAGTTTGAGGGATTTGACCTGAAGTCCACATCACTCTCTTGGTGACAATTACTCAGTGATGCTGTGATGACTGGTGGACATGGACAGAAGAGGCTGTAGGCAAAACGCGTAGGTTCCAGGACAGCAGGTTCAGCAAAGACCAGCGGTAGCTGGTATGGAGGCTACCTCAAAGGGCTGGCTCAACCCAGGCACGGAAAGTGGAAAAGATTGGGGGATGGGGACAGAAAAGCTGCCCCCTGGTTTTCTTTCTTTCTTTCTTTTCTCAACAATTGAAACCCAGCACATATCTGTGTGGGCATTGAGAGAAAACAGGCCCAGCTGCCTTGCAGTGGCTCCAGGAGCCTGTGAAACGTCTGCTCGGACCAGGCTCACGGAGGGCGCCAGGATGCTCTGCCCAGTGGCTGTTTCCTTGACTTCTCTCTTCCAAAAAGGAAATTGCAGGCATGTTACTGCTTTGCTCAGGACCGGGGATTATGGAGCTTAAACTCTCTCCTCCAAGCCACGTTCAAGTTTTTGACTTAAAAGGGAAATGTTTCATTTTAGGCCAAATGCATCCCCCTCTTTCCCCCTTCTTGGAACGAGAACAAAGCAATTCAAATCAGAAAACAGGGGGAACTCCATGCGCCCTGTCCACGGGGACCCAGCTCCCAACTGGATCCCACGGAATTTGATTGAAGTGCAACTGAACCCCTCCGCGTTTGTTCAAATGTCATTTAAATAGAAACGTTTCAAATCTCTGCCAAGGAACTGCCCAGGGGGTGGCATGGAATGGAGTCAGGCCCTCACTGCTCTGCGGGCTGCGGCGGGCCCAGACCACAGGGGCGGGACCCGGGCGAGGCTGACTGAAACCCAGCACGAGGGAAAAGCAAAGTGGTGGGAAAAGAGGGGAGAGGAGAAAGAGGAGGGACGGCAAGGGGCAGAGGTGGACTCTCTGGGCAGTTTTTACACTAAAGATACAAGATATAAATGAGACACAAGATGTCTGCATTTTGGCATTGTATAAAAATACTTTAATATTTTTAAATTAGAGACAAACTCTCAAAGCCTGAAAGGATTCATGATCAGGATTGCAGTGAGCCTTCGAGATTTTCGCTGTCACCCTCTTTGGTGTCATGGCGATTCAAACGTGCATGCATCATCACAGCTGTTTTTAGCTTACCAGTTTGGAAAGAGAACAATGTTTGACTTGCCTGGATTTTGTCAGGGCTGCTGGATAAGGTTTGGCTTGAGGTTTGTGGCTGAGGGTGTGGGTCTTCGTTTCCTTACCCCACTCGATAAAGGCAGCCATGAGGTCGGAGGTTTGAGATACTGTTGGTACCCAGGACTGGAAATCTGCAAGCATTGCCATGGTGTACCCTGGGGGTGCCCAAGAGGAGGAGGCTGGTCTTTCATCCTCCACTCAACTGGAGTGACTACTCTTTGATTTGTTTTACGTTTTGAGTTCTGGGTAAAATTTTGTGGCAAAAAGAAATCTGCCACTAACAGCACTGTGGCTGAAGCACTAAAGCAGACATTACAAGATTCATGGTTCTGACCTTCTATGAGATCAAAATTGGGGAGAGATTGTAGTGACAGTCATTCCTTCATCCCTGAGGACCCATTAGCATGGGATAGACTTAATTTGCTACATTAAGACCTCCTTCCTGGCTGGGTGTAGTGGCTCATGCCTGTAATCCCAGCACTTTGGGAGGCTGTGGCGGGCAAATCACCTGAGGTCAGGAGTTCAAGACCAGCCTGACCAACAGGGAGAAACCTCATCTCTACTAAAAATACAAAAATAGCTGGGCATGGTGGTGCATGCCAGTAATCCCAGCTACTCAGGAGGCTGAGGCAGGAGAATTGCTTGAACCCAGGAGGCAGAGGTTGCAGTGAGCCAAGATTGTGCTGTTGCACTCCAGCCTGGGCAACAAGAGCAAAACTCTGTCTCAAAAAAAAAAAAAAAAAAAAAAAAAAAAAAAAAAAGACTTCCTTCCTGGCCTGGCACAGTGGCTCAGGTCTGTAATCCCAGCACTTTGGGAGGCCAAGGTGGATGAATCATCTGAGGTCAGGAGTTCGAGACCAGCCTCGTCAACATGGTGAAACTCCATCTCTACTAAAAATACAAAAATTAGCCAGGCATGGTGGCTCACGCCTGTAATCCCAGCTACTTGGGAGGCTGAGGAGGAAGAATCGCTTGAATCCAGGAGGCAGAGGTTTCAGTGAGCCAAGATCACACCATTGCACTCCAACCTGGCTACTGGAAAAACCATGTTGTCAGGACACTACAAGTTGAGAAGGATTCACATGGGCCTGGATCTAGCAAACGGGTGAGTGACTTAGGACTTATGAAACCCCAAGAAAACTCAGTATTGGTGACACTACAATACGAGCCTCCCATGAATTGAAATAACCTGAAGATGTGTAAGGAGAGGTCTTCAGTATAAGATGTATAAGATGCTCAAGAGTTGCTGATGGGGAAATCTCCCCTCCCTCATAGACATTTACTCTTTCGTCTTAGAGAACCTCATAAAGCAGCAGGATATGGTCAAGCACGGCACATCCCCTTTTCATCACTATGTTCAGCCCAGAAGTAGCTCTGAGACTGAAACTGCCTTTGCAAGGTTATGACTAGTGACTGAGACAGTGAAAGATCTAACCTAACTGACTCCATCTTGCTTCTAACCTTTAAGCTGTCCTTGCTCCTTCCCGGGTGTAGGTTGGACTAACTTTGGGAGGAACTTAATTTACAGTTGTAGTTTAAAAAAACAAAACAAAACAAAACAAAACAAAAAACCTCCTTTTTGCCTGGGGACTCAACTGCCTTTGCAGGACTAACAAATTAGCCACAAGATTAGAAATGATGGTTTAGGAGTCATGCAACTGGAGGCTACAAGATCCGGACTCTCCCTAAACTGCTCCTAAGATCAGTGCCTGAGACATTTTGCAGCCCCTGCACTTGATGGATCAGGTGGCACCACCCAGATGGATTTGATCCTGTGGCCCCCACCCAGAAATGGACTCAGCACAACAGGACAGCTTCAATTCTCTGTGATTTTACCTCCGACCTAACCAATCAGCACTCCTGGCTCACTGGCTTCCCCCACGCACCAAGCAGTCCTTAAAAACCCTGATCCCCTCATCAGGGGATGCTGGGGAAGACTGATTTGAGTAATAATAAAACTCCGGTTTCCCGCACAGCCGGCTCTGTGTGGATTACTCTTTCTCTGTTGCAATTGCCCTGTCTTGATAAATCAGCTCTGTCTAGGCAGTGGGCAAAGTGAACCCATGATACAGTTACAAGACACCCCTTTCAAGAGGAACACCAAGGGAAGGTGATGGCTCATGCGCTGAGCAAAGACCCGAGATGTGAAGGAGCCATTCGTTCACTAAAACTTGGCTACTTCCTGAAACCGTAGACCTTCAGAACTAAAAGACACCCAAGAATCATCTCCGTTTACAGATGAGAAAACTGAGGCTCACATCTATGAATATTCATACATAATTAACTATTTTGTTAATCAGTGATATAATTTGGCATACTTATACCTTCATAACTTTCATCAATTTTCAGTGACTTTGGTTAAAAATCATAAAAAAGGTTGGGCACAATGGCTCGTGCCTGTAATCCTGGCACTTTGGGAGGCCGAGGCAGGTGGATCCCTTGAGGTCAGGAGTTCGAGACCAGCCTGGCCAACATGGAGAAACCCTGTCTCTACTAAAAATACAAAAATTAGCTGGGCATGGTGGTGGGCACCTGTAATCCCAATTACTCAGGAGGCTGAGACAGGAGAATCGCTTGAACCCGGGAGGTGGAAGTTGCAGTGAGCCAAGGTTGCGCCACTGTACTCCAGGCTGGGCGACAGAGCAAGACTCCATCTTAAAAAAAAAAAAAAAAAAAAAAATCACAAAAAGTATGCCATTTAATTTCAAGATGGTGTGCTTAACCTCAAATCAAACTTACTATGCATCTTGACACTCTTAGTCGTAGATTAAATTTGATGCAAATCAACTCATTCCTTTGCAAGTGGCTATGGAATAAAATAGGCAAATATAAAATGCTCCTTTATTGCACAGATTTGGATAGAAAACTGTGTCATTTTGCTGTCATTGTAAGGTCACAGCTATATTGGCTTTTATCAGTCAGTGTAAGACAATTGGCCTGAAGAACAGACACTGTCCTTTTTCCATTATCAGTGTGCTAAGAAAGTTCCCTTATCTGCTCACAGTTTTTCTTCCCTTCCCTTTTCAAAGATAAAATGCTATGGGGTCAAAATCCCCGCTTTCCTTTTTACGGGAATTGTCAAGCTGGTCCAATAATTCCTACGGAAATGCAAGGGACCCAGAATGCCCAAAACAATTTTGAAAAAAAAAAAAAAAAAAAAAAACAATTTGGAAGGCACACACTTTCCCAATTTCAAAGCTGTAGTAATCAAGACTGTGTGATACCGGAACAAGGACAGATCTATGGATTGTTGGAATAGAATTGAGAACCCAGAAATAAACCCAATTCAATTGATTTTAGACAAAGACACCAAGACAATACAATGGGGGAAAGAATAGTCTTTTAAACAAATGGTGGGGTCAACTGGATTTCCATATGCAAAAGAATGAGGATGGACTCTGACCTCACACACCATATACAACAATTAAAGCAGATCAAAGCCCTACATGTAAGAGCTGAAACTTTTAAAAAATAAACATAGATATAAATCTTCATGACCTTTTATTAGGCAATGGTTTCTTAGATATGACATCAAAGGAGCAAACAACCCAAGAAAAAGTTAAACTGGACTTTATCAAAATCAAGTGATTCAGAGGACACTATCTACAGAATGGAAGGGACTGTGTATTTCTAATGAATGTCTAGTATCCAGAACTCTTACAACTTAAACAACAACAACAGAAAACCAAAAACTCAATTTAAAAAATTGGCAAAGTATTTGAATAGATATTTCTCCAGAGAAGATGTACAAAAGGCCAGTGAGCATATGAAAAGCAGCTCAATATCATTAGTCATTAGAGAAATTCAAACAAAAACCACAATGAGATTCCTCTTTGCATCCACTAGGTGGACTCTACTCAAAAAGATCGATAATAATAAGTGATTTGTTTTTCTAAGACCACCAGAGCGAGCACAAAAGAACCAGGGAGTAGGCAAGGCTAGGAGCAAAACTGCAAATTTATTTTTTGGTCACCTAGCTTCAGGGAAGAAGGTGTGGAGGGTGAGGTCTGTCGGCCTCCGGCAAAGGAGGCCGAGAGAGTCGCCTGGTGGAGCTCTCCGCGACTTCGCGCGCTTGCCAGGAGCGGCTTTTCTAGGAGTGGGAGGGCAATAGGTGGGACACGGGCGTGTCGGGGGGTGTTCCATAGGTGCGGCCAGGTAAATCTTGGTCTCTTTGGATTGATGTCACCTGGCGCATGCCTGGTTGATCTGCACCTTCCCGGGTGCAGGCTGCATTTTCCGGCGTGGAAAAAGTTGGTGATGAAGAACCCGGAAGTGCGCCATCTTGCCTCCGTTCCTCCAAACAATAAGTATTGGCAAAGATGGTAGAGAAATTGAAACTCTCATGCTTTGCTGTTGGGAATGTAAAATGGTGTACGAACTTTGGAAAATGATTTGTCAATTCCTCAAAAAGGTAAACATGGAGTTACTTGAAGACCCAGCATTTTCACTCTTAAGTATATACCCAAGAGAATGGAAAACAAATGACCATACAACAGTTTGTACACAAATGTATATTGCAGCATTATTCTTATTTTTGTTTGTTTGTTTTTTTGAGACAGAGCCTTGCTCTGTCACCAGGCTGGAGTGCAGTGGCGTGATCTCGGCTCACTGCAACCTCTGCCTCCCGGGTTCAAGCGATTCTCCTACCTCAGCCTCCCAAGTAGCTGGAACTACAGGTGCCTGCCACCACACCCAGCTAATTTTTGTATTTTTAGTAGAGATGGGGTTTCACCATGTTGGCCCGGATTGTCTTGATCTCTTGACATCGTGATCCACCTGCCTCGGCCTCCCAAAGTGCTGGGATGACCAGTGTGAGCCACCACACCTGGCCTATGGCAGCATTATTCTTTTATTTTTATTTTTTTTGAGACAGAGTCTTTCTCTGTCACCAAGGCTGGAGTGCAGTGGTACGATCTCGACTCACTGCAAGCTCCACCTCCCAGGTTCATGCCATTCTCCTGCCTCAGCCTCCCAAGTAGCTGGGACTACAGGCGCCTGCCACCATGCCCAACTAATTTTTTTGTATTTTTAGTAGACACAGGGTTTCACTGTGTTAGCTAGGATGGTCTTGATCTCCTGACCTCGTGATCCACCTGCCTCGGCCTCTCAAAGTGCTGGAATTACAGGTGTGAGCCACCGCACCTGGCCTATAGCAGCATTATTCTTAATGCCCCAAAGCTAGAAACAACCCAAATATTCATTAAACATTATTCATTTTTATGAATAACAAAATGTAGTATATCGTACAATGGAATATTTTCAGCCGTAGAAGAGGAATGAAATACTGCTATGTGCTACAGCATGGATGAACCTTGACATCATTATGCTAAGTGAAAGAAGCCAGACATATTCAGGCCACATATTTATTATATGATTGCATTTATAGAAAATGTCCAGAATAGGCAAATCCATGGAGACAGAAAGTAGACTGGTGGTTTCCAAGGACTGGGGGTTGGGGATGGGGTAGAGAGTGACTGCTAATGGGTATGGGATTTCTTTTAGGGATGATACAAATATTCTGAAATTATATAATGGTGATGGTTGCACAACTCTGTGAATATACTAAAAACCACTGAGTCACACACTTTTAATGGGTGAATTTGATGATACGTAAATTATGTCAATTTTTAGGAAAGGCCATGGAAATGAATTTGGGGGATAGTTTAAGCATGCTAACAGGGACTAATGAGGACTTTGGAGACATCAAGGCTCATTTCTCTTGGTTCACTCTAGGACTTTTCTTAATCATCAAATGTAGGTGGTACAGGCAAGAGGTCACTTGTCCATCATGTCACTGGCCCAAAATGGTGTCATTTCTTCCCTTGCTACATAACTTTCATGCAGTCGATGGATATCTTATATTCTCCTCTACGTGTAGGTGGCTTAGTACAGAAGAAAGGATATGAGCTTCAGAGGCCAGCAGTGTTGCGTTGAATTTTGGTTCTGTCCTTTGCTCATTGGGAGACCTCAGGCAAGTTACCCGGCCCCTTGGACCTCAATTTCCTCATTTATAACATTGGTTGGTGGGAAGACTCAATGTCAAGTTCCAGGCACGTGGTGCATACCCAGTCCATGTTAGTGTCTTGCTCTTTCCTTCTCCTTGTCTTCCCAGGGTGGTGAGAGCTCAGTGTTTGTACACAAGAAAGCCTAGGTAGGAGAAGTCTGGTTAAAGGGGCAAATTACATCCCCTTCCCTCCTTCACTCAAGTTAAATAACAGGAGGGGAATCTGATCACAGCCAAACCTCTCAGGTGTAGATTTTGTCTGAGGGCAACTTGCATGAGCGTACAAGCATGCAGCTGAGCCGTAAGAATCAGAGCTGGTTGAATTTTCTAAGCCAGGTGACTACAATGAGTTTCCAGGCACCCAAGCTTCTGCTGCTTCCTCACCTCCCCTAGAATAATTTGGATAGCTTGCCAGACTCGTAGGTATCTGAACCATTGCAAGGTGTCACCTGACTTCCCTTAGTGACCTCCTTGGCACCCCATCCTTATCATCAGAGAGAGCCCTCAGCAGGAGCAGAAACTGAGTCAGACGCTTCTTCCAGAAGCTAGTCCTTCTCTCATCGCCCTCCCCCGCCACCTCCTCTAACCCACAAGCTGGCTTTCATTTCCCCTCTCTCTCAAGCTGCGAAGAGTATCTCTTCCTAACACTTGTCAAAAATTAAAGCGAGACCTGCTTTCAAATGTTCTGTCTGTACTCGCCGGCCAGGAAGGCGAGTCTGTCTCCAAAGAATTTGCATTTACAATTCCAAATATGCACTCGTGCTAAGACGAAAGAATGTCTCCTCGCTTTCAAGCTGAGTTTGGCATGACCTCTAGGTTTTAATATTTTCAACAAAGTGTCATTTGACAATTCAACCACATTTAGAAAGAAAAGTGAATGTCCTCTCATAAACGTGCCGACCGGATTGAGAGTCAGATGAGAAGACTTAGCCCAGAGTCATCGACTTTATTTTATCTTTTGCTTTCACCCGTTATTTAATTTTTAAAAATCTCCACAGAAACATGATCATTTCCATTTCTGGGTCTTAACTTCTGTTCTGGTTACAAGGGTCAACATGAGGCTTCCTAAGAAGACCAGGGAATCTGCATTTCCTGATGCAAAAACATTAAGCCAAGTCGTTTTCCCTGTCTGTCTCCATGTCTTGCATCCAACCCAGCCTCCCTACCTTCCCGATCCTGGCTCCAACAGGAAGGGGATCTAATCACAGCCAAATCTCCCAGGTGCAGATTTTGTCAAAGGGCAATACTCCATAAATGCTACAGGACTTCTAGGGACTCTGTTCTTTGCCCCCAAGCAATGGTGAATAGTCGCTTCCAAAGGCCGCCTTGGAGTCTCAGGTCATCCCACAGGCAGGGAGCCTAGTTGTGATGGGTGCAGTCCCTCGAGAGGCCAGGAGGAGGGTGTCTTATCCTTCAGAAGTCCTGTTATGGGCCGCGGTCCCTCTAGCACGGAAGACTCCATCCTGATGAATGTGTGGCATTGGCTTCACGACTCAGCCCGCAGATCTGCTTGTCACAATAATCAATGACGCCTCAGGCTGTGCCACCCAGCTCCGTTTTACTTAGAAGTCGGTGGAACAGTGGGATTCCTCGTGATGGCTTCATTCAGCACTCCAGCAGGCCTGTGGGCACAGGATGGGGGCAGGTTTACACAGATGCTAGCCTCTCTGGCACCCTAGCAGGTGTCTGCTAACCTCCCTCAGACCACCCTCACAGTAAAGAGCCCACCTCGGGTTTGAGATATAAGAGTCCAGTCTCTGGAGTGGTCTTGGGGGAAGGGATCTGCTACCTGCCTATTGCCCACAGTTTGGCTGGTGCGTGAGGACTTGCGTCCACGTGGGAAGATGATAACACAGGGTCCAGCTTTGACAGACCACGCGGTTGCTTCATGCAACACTGCATTGATTACTCCTGGCCACCCCAAGTGGTATTACATGCCCATTTACCCACGAGGAAACAGGCTCAGATCAATGGCGTGCCCTGCCAGAGGTCACAAAACCAGTAGGTCACAGACCCGGGTCCTGATCAGCAGCCTTTTGCCCATGCGTGGACTGCTGCACCACCTGTAAAAACAGATCGGCCCCTTGGAGGCTGAAGGAATAGCCAGCCACCATCAGATGCTTTAAACTTTTAAAAGACTTTTCTCGGCTGGGCGCGGTGGCTCATGCCTGTACTCCCAGCACTTTGGGAGGCCGAGGCATGCGGATCACGAGGTCAGGAGATCGAGACCATCCTGGCTAACTTGGTGAAACCCCGTCTCTACTAAAAATACAAAACATTAGCCAGGCGTCATGGGGGTGCCTGTAGTCCCAGTTACTAGGGAGGCTGAGGCAGGAGAATGGCGTGAACCCAGGAGGTGAAGCTTGCAGTGAGCCGAGAGATCACGTCACTGCACTCCAACCTGGGTGACAGAGTGAGACACTGTCTCAGAAAAAAAAAAGAAAAAAAAAAAAGCCTTTTCACATTGACTTCTGGTATCTTTTTTTGCTTCTCCCAACACACTCCCTGCTTGTGTGGTTTTGGGGGGGTAGCCAGACTTAGAACTGATGTCTTCCCTCAAGAGACACTGCAACTGTTTCGGGAAACCTTCTCCCAGGAAGATGCAGGCAGCCACCCTCCCACCTTGACGCCTCCTGGGCTTAATGGCCTTTATTGGCACTGTGAACTGATGGGACTCACCTGTACCAAAGAGGAATGCAACTGAATGACATCCTCCGAGCAGCTGGAAAGGCCACCACTTGGTGTGGTATTTGCAGTGCTTCCCAACAATGTCCACCTGTGTGTCCTTAATAGTGGCGGCGAGGGAGGATATCTGAAAATTCTTTGAAATGTTATATTTTATCAAAAAAAAAAAAGTTTGTGAGGCCAGGTGCAGTGGTTCATGCCTGTAATCCCAGCACTTTGGGAGGCTGGGGTGGGCAGATTGCTTGAGGCCAGGAATTCAAGACCGACCTGGCCAAAATGACAAAACCCTGTCTCTACTAAATATACAGAAATTAGCCTGGTGCGGTGGCGGGCGCTTGTAATCTCAGCTACTCAGGAGGCTGAGGCAGATGCGTCACTTGAGCCTGGGAGGTGGAGGTTGCAGTGAGCCAAAATTGCGCCACTCTATTCCAGCCTGGGCAACAGAGCAAAACTCTGTCTCAAAAAAAAAAAAAAAAAAAAAAAAAGTTTATAGAAAATTACATTCTACTTCATCACATATCTGTTTCTTTCTGCTTCTTTTTTCTAAAAAATTATAATAAAATATGCATACCATAAAATTTGCAGTCTTAACCATTTTTAAGTGTACAGTTCAATGGCGTTAAGTACATTCACACTGTTGTGCAGCCATCCCGCCATCCATCCATATGGCCTGTAAATCCTAAAAGATTTGGCTGAGATCAGACTCCCTTCCTGGTGGAGCTGGGATGGGGTATGGTAGGGCTGCCAGGTTGAAGGGGAGAGATGAAGAGAGACTGGACTCTTTTTCAAATTACAAATTGAAACTTTATACCCATTAAACATTCATTTCCAGCCAGGCACAGTGGCTCATGCCCATAATCCTAGCACTTTGGGAGGCCGAGGTGGGCAAATCACTTGAGGCCAGGAGTTTGAGACCAGCCTGGCCAACATGGTGAAACCCTGTCTCTACTAAAAATACATAAAGTAGCTGGGTGTGGTGCCGCATGCCTGTAATCCCAGCTACTCAGGAGGCTGAGGTGGGAGAATCGCTTGAACATGGGAGGTGGAGGTTGCAGTGAGTTGCGACTGCGTCACTGCACTCCAGCCTGGATGACACAGTGAGGCTTCATCTCAAAAATAATAAAAATAAAATAAAATAAAAATGAAAAAGATTCATTCCCCATTCCCTGCTCCTCAACACCTTGCAACACAATTTTTTTGTCTCTATGAATTTGACTGTTCTAAATACCTCATATGAGTGAAATCATACAGTATTTGTCTTTTTGGTGATTGGCTTATTTCACTCAGTGTAATGTTCTCAAGGTTCATCTAAGCTGTAGGAATTTCTTCTTTTTTCTTTTATCCCATTGTACATCTATATCACATTTTCTTTCTGTATATGTGTCTTTTAAATAAAATTTATTACATTACTCACCAGTTAAATGAGGTATTCACATTATAATAAGGCCTGACATGTAAGGCCAGGCCCCAGCAAACTTTTTCTTAAAGGACAAGATAATAAATATTTTAGGCTTTACAGGCCATTTGGCCTCCATTGCAATCACACAACTGTGAAATTCTGCTGTTGCAGCACTAAAGCCACGACAGACCATGTGCAAATGAATGGATCGGGCTGTATTCCAATAAAACTTTATTTACAAAAACAGGCGGTGTGACAGATTTGGCCTGTGGTGAGTTGTTTTCAGACCCCTGATCTAGGAAGTCAAACTGGTGTATCATTAAGAGCATAGGCTTTGGTGTCAATTGAGTTTTTCAATTCACACAAGAAAACCTTTTTCTTCTTCAGGGTTCACATGTGCCCCAGGGTACCCAGCTGGATTATTCTGCTCAGAACTGCCCTCACCCCTGATCTTCAGGTCCTGTAACTGAATCTGACATGCTCTGGTCAAACTCCTCCCCAAATGACTGATTTTTTTTTTTTTCTTGGATGACTCACATGTCCTCCCCAACATGACCACCCAAAGTTGAATACATATGCCTGCGAGTGACTGAGTGATGATTGTGTACAAGAAGGTTGATATGGTTTGGCTATGTCCCCACTCAAAATCTCATCTTGAATTTCAATCCCTATAATCCCCACGTATCAAGGGAGAGACCAGGTGAAGGTAATTGAATCATAGGGACGATTTCCCCCATGCTCTTCTCATGATGGTGAGTTCTCAAAAGATTCGATGGTTTTGTGTTTGGTGGTTTCCCTGCGTTCATTCTCCTTCCTACCACCTTGTGAAGAAGGTGCCTTGCTTCCCCTTTGCCTTCTGCCTTGATTGTAAGTTTCCTGAGACCTCCCTAGTCATGCTGAACTATGAGTCAACTAAACCTCTTTTCTTTATAAATTACTCAGTCTTAAGTATTTCCTTAGAGCAAAGTGAGAATGGACTAACACCAAGCTTTCCCTGCAGTAGGTCTTCAGACCTGACATAGGCCCAGATGGGTACAGACACTTGGGAAACTGAGTGTCACAACTGCAGATGCTAAGAGTAACCGAAGGTCAGTCCTGGCCCAAACAAGAACTCTATGCCACTCTGTTACAGTAAAATCTTTGTAGTTGTTTGCAAAGTGTCTATTCCCTTCATGGAAGGGATTTTTACTGGGGACAGTTGGCACTTTATCTTGGGCTCCCAGAGATTCTGACTTTAAACCAAGAATGCCAAACGATGTATCTGATGCTTCTACCAGTATCTCAGGAGGAGAATACATGAATTTGGGAACCAGGTAGGTTGTATAACCTCCAAAACAAGGTTTCCAAGTGGAGGATTTTTCCCCTGTCTTCTGAACAGTCTTAAGATATTTTTAAAAATAACTTTATTTAGGTATAATTGACATATAATAAGCTGCACGTAAAGCATATAATTTGATGAATTTTGTCATAGGTCTATATCCATAAAACCATCACTACAAGCAAGATAGTGAACAGTTCCATCTCCTGCAAAGTTTCCTCGTGCTCCTTCGTAATCCCTCCCTGTCTCTCCAACACCCTTCTCCCCAGGTAACAGCCTATTCACTTTCCATTAGTTTGCATTTTTTGGAGTTTTGTGTAAGTGGATTCATATAATATGTATTATTTTTCGGTTCACTTCTTTCGCTAAGCATTTTGAGATTCATCTGTGTCATTGAATGATCAATAGTTTATTTCTTTTTATTGCTGAATAGTGTTCTGCTGTTTGCATATGCCACAATTTGTTTATTCATTCTTCTATTGATGGACACTTGGTTTATTTCTGGTTAATTTGATCAAGTTGGGTTAACAGTACTGTTCAAGTTTACTGTATCTTTTCTGATTTTCTGTCTACATGATTTATCAATTACTGAAAGAGGAGTATTAAAGTCTCTGGCAACAGTTATGATTTGTCTATTTCTCCTTGCAGTTCTGTCAGATTTTGCTTCATCTGTTTTGAAGCTCTGTTATTAGGAGCACATATGTTCAGAATTGTTATGTCCTGCTGATTAGCAGATCCCTTTGTCCTTATGAAATGATCTCATTTATGCCTAATTCATGGCACACAAGGCAACATTCTTATTGCTTAAGTTTAATTTCACCAAGTAAGACTGGGGACTCAGGTGAAGTCAATGCATTGTGGGAGGCCAAGTCACACGCATGCCTGGCTCACCTTGATGGGCTGTGCACTACACCATCTCTAGTTTCCTTCCCTTGTTTCCCCACTTTGGAGGGGCTTAATGGAAGCCAGATCCCAGATGGGGAAGGATTCGGGTTAGAGGTACAGGACATGGAATATCTCGGTTTATTCCTGGGCATGCACCTCAACCTGGTGATATATGAAGACCCACAAGTGGCAGAAAGGTCAAAGTGACTTTGTCTAGACTCTGCATTTATTTTTAAGACAATTTTGGAACCAGGGACCAGACTGTTCAGTGTGTTCTGAGGTGGTGCTAAAAGAATCTACTGTACAGGGGCGACGTCCTAGGTTTACAGTTTCCTGACTAATTCCATCATAAACTTAATTGCCTTTTCTTTGGCTTTGAAGCCCGAAGCCTCCCTTGGCACAGGGCTTCCTCCCCATATACCCAGACTCTTGGCAGGAAGTAATGACTGAATATCCAAGTGCCAGGACTCCTTGACTCACTCTCCAAACGGTGACTTCTGCCTGGCCCGGGACCTAGACTCTCCCTCTTCAGGAGATGATGTCAGAGAAAAGTCACTTTGCCAGCAACTCACTGGAGCCTTTAGAAGCAAATGCCTAGGAATCACTACTTCCAACCTCTGTCTTAAGTGCTGTTCCAAGCACTGAAACTTGCAGCCCATTGTCTTGTCCCCACAAACACAGCCTCTACATAGTAGGAGTTCTGCCAGCTCTGCCAGATGCTTTAGGTGCATTGTCTCAACTTCATTTCATTCTCACTGCAACCCTCGGAGCAAGGTGATAGTGTGCCTATTTTACAGAGAGAACACTGAAGGCCTGGGTGAAGGTAACAAAGTTGTGCACAGATACACAGCTATGAGGTACAGAGCCAGTTGTCTGACTGTAAATACAGAACTGGTCCCATTACGCTACACAAATCTGTATTAGTTTCCTAGGGCCACCCTAACACATTACTACCAAGTTGGTAGCTCAAGGCAATAGGAATTTACTTGCTCACAGTTCTGGAGGCCAGAAGTTCAAAGTCAAGGTGTTGGCAGGGTAGGCTCCTACTGGAGAGTCTGTGAGACAAGCTGTTCCATGACACTCTCCGAGCTTCTGGTGGCTGCTGGAAACCCTTGGCATTTGTTGGCTTGTAGATGCATCACTAGTCTCTGCCTCAGTCTTCACATGGGTTTTTACATGACTGTTTTTGTTTTTGTTTTTTTAATTTAACTTTTGGCCAGGCGCGGTGGCTCGCGCCTATAATCCCAGCACTTTGGGAGGCCAATGCTGGTGGATCACGAGGTCAGGAGGTGGCCAGGCCACCATCCTGGCCAACATGGTGAAACCCCGTCTCTACTAAAAATACAAAAATTAGTTGAGCATGGTGGTGTGCACCTGTAGTCCCAGCTACTCGGGAGGCTGAGGCAGGAGAATAGCTTGAATCTGGGAGGTAGAGGTTGCAGTGAGCTGAGATCGCACCACTGCACTCCAGTCTGGGTGACAGAGCCTGACTCCATCTCAAAAAAAAAAAAAAAAAAAAATTAGCTTTTATTTCAGGTTTGGCATACATGGGCAGGTTTGTTACATAGGTAAACTTTTGTCATGAGGGATTTTTGTACAGATTATTTCACCACCCAGATATTAAGCCTAGTACCCATTAGTTATTTTTCCTGATTATCTTCTTTCTACTCTTCCTCCAATAGGCCCTAGTGTGGGTTGTTCCCTTCTATATGTCCATATGTTCTCATAATTTAGCTCCCACTTACAAGTGAGAACATACAGTATTTGGTTTTTTGTTCTTGTGTTAGTTTGCTAAGGATAATGGTCTCCAGATCCATCCATGTTCCTGTAAAGGATATAATCTCATTCTTTTTTTATGGCTGCATGGTATTCCATGGTTTATATGTTGATTCCATGTCTTTGCTAATGTGAATAGTGCTATAATGAACATAAGCATACATGTGTCTTTATGACAGAATGATTTACATTCCTTTGAGTATATAGCCAATAGTGGGATTGCTGGGTTTGTCTTCCACAATGGTTGAACTAATTTACACTCCCACCAACAGTGTATAAGTGTTCCTTTTTCTCTACAACCTTGCCCGCATCTGTTATTTTTTCACTTTTTAGTAATTGCCATTCTGACTGGTGTGAGATGGTATCTCACTGTGGTTTTGATTTGCCTTTCTCTAGTGATCAGTGATGTTGAGCTTTTTTTTTCATACAATTGCCGTGCATGGCCTTCTTTTGATAACAGTTAAGTAAGTTGGACAGTTGGAAGCACTGTAGGAAAGGTAACCTAAGTTAAAAGAGGATTTAGAGTCAGGGGCTTCTGGGCTGAGTCTTGGGCAATCAACTCCAGCTTTCTATACTTGAGCTTCCTCATCTGTAAAATGAGGGCAGTAATGGTGTGTACCTTGTGGGGTTTCTTGTAAGAGTTAAATGTTTGTAAAGGGCTTAGCCCCATGCCTGGCACCTAGTAAGAGTCCAATTAATATTAGTCATGAAAAAATATGATTGATAAGATGGCTCCCATCTCACTGTGAATAAAACTCAAAGTCCTTGCCATGGTCAACAAGACCTTCCATTTATGGTCTCATCCTACCCCCACCCATCTTTCTGATCTCATCCTATCCTCACTCATCTTTTCTCTACATTTTAGCTGCCCTGACCTCATGCCTGTTCCCTGCCCAAGACCTTTGTGTTTGTAGTTCTTTCTGCATGGCCTGCTCTTCCCTGCATGTGCTACTCACTGTGTTCTGGACTCTCGTTAAAGGTCATCTTATTTGAGACCTTCACTGACATTTCTATTTAAAATACCACCCCCTGCCTTCTGTGTGTCCCTTCCCAGCACTTCTGGTCCCATGCACTGCTTTATTTATTTATTTAGCACTTATCATTAATTGACATATATATATGTATATATATACATACACACACACACATATATATATGATTGTTTATTTCTGTCTCCACCAGAGTGCACGCTCAGTGGGAATCTGTTTGGCTCAGTGCTGCATCCCTAGTGCCCATGACAGTGACTGGCAGATAGTAGTTTCTAATAACTCTTTGTTACATGAATGAATGAATGAATGAAATCTGACTGGTCTGTTCCAGTTGGTAATGAGATCCATGTGTATAATCCTGCCCCATTAGCTATCTTTTGAATAAAGGACTCAACAGTTGATCAGTAAAATAGTGAACTACAGCAGAGGGTAGCTTTGCTGGATGCCTGGCTGGCTGAGACCACAAGGGAAATGACCATGTGTGCCTAGCATATATGCCATGCACTGTATACAGTTCCTTGATTTTATCTTCAAATCTACTTTCAAGACTGAAGAAGCAGGCTCAGAGAGGTTAAGTCAGTTGCCTGGGATCACACAGTTAGTAAGTAGGGGGAGCTGGAATTCAAACTCTTATCTGCTTGTCTCAGTGCCTGCCTGTTTTCTATCACCCCAAGCTGGGGTCTCCCTCAGCTTTGACTTCTAGAGGAGGAAAATATGGGTAAAGATGGAATTTGTCCCATCAGGGGGCTCCATGGGAAACTCTCCAACTTCAGCTCCCAGAAGAGGGTCTTGGCCTCTGGAATTCTTGGCAGGAGGCATGAGATGTGCCTGGACCCTCCTGTCACTGACCTTGAAGAAGTATCTCTGGAAACTCTTTTAATCAAAAATCCCCTGCAGCTTCCAGCCACCCACATCTTAAATCGTGTCAGCAGAACCCTCTCATATTTGACATTCTTTCCCGGAGTTCCTGACCCCAGCATTCTCCAGCAGAGCTATCTTAAGCATTCCCACCTCTGTGGTTAGTGGAGCACCAGAGAAGGAGGGGCAGAGGGCAGGATGGGCTGGGAGGCTTCAGCCACTCACCAGGGACAAGAAGCAGCAGTTCCTCTGTGACTTTGTCTCAGAAAATCCATCTCTAGGAAGGGTTCCAGAAGCTGTCATGAGATGTTGGGGCTCTTCAAGGGATGTCTAGAATCAAGAGCCCAGGATTGTGACTCAGTGCATGCTGGGTCCAACTTCAGAGGCAACTGACCCACCCCACAGGCCAGCAGAGTCATCTGCCAGCTGTGGCTGGGTCTGTGCTCAGAAAATGGGAGGCCGCCCCCATCCTGCATCTCCAAGTCCATCTTGCATTGCTCCCATCTCCACCATGACACCTCCATTAGAGTGAACATAAAAGCTTGTTTATGGAGTCAACATATAACTTGTTCCTGGCTCTGGATCCTTCATGCTTACTTGGAATGTCCATCCCACTTTCCCTGCCAATCCATTGCTTGGTCAAAACTTAGCTGTTATCTCAGATGCATCCTGAAGGCTTCCCAGGTTAACTTGGAGTCCTCCAAACCATACTCCACGTGGTAGCACAGATCTGGTGAGAGCAACCGCCGTGCTCAAGAGAATCCGGTGGCTTTCAAAGCTCTTGGAGACCAGACTGGCTTCCTCTCCAGCCTCATTTTTGCTGCTTCTGCTCTCAAGAGGTGCTCCAGCCTCACTGACCCCCTTCTTTGGTCCCACTTTCTCTTTCTTCTTCCAGGCTTTTGCTCCAGCTATCCCCCATGTACTGGGTGGAATAGTGTCCCCCCAGAATTCATGTCCTTCCAGAAAACTCAGAATGTGACCTTATTTGGAAATAGGGTCTTTGCAGACATAATTGGCTAAGATGATGTCCTACTGGAGAAGGGTAGGCCCTTGATCCAATATGACCAGTGTCTTTATAAGAAGAGATGTGTGGGGAGGAGAAGGCCATGTGAAGATAGAAGCAGAGATGGGAGGAGAAGGCCATGTGAAGATAGAAGCAGAGATTGGAGTGATGTAGCCACAAGCCAAGGAATGCCAAGGATTGTCCACGATCATGAGAGTTAGGGTGAAGCAAGGTGGTCTTGTTCCCTGAAGCCTTCAGAGAAAGCACGGCCACTGCCAAAACCTTGATTTCAGACTTCTAACCTCCAGGCCTGAGAAAGAAAAACTTTCTGTTGTTTGAAGTCAGCCAGTTTGTGATCCTTTGTTATGGCCGTCCTAGAAAACTCATAGGAAATGAAGACACTAATCCCACAGCCCCAGCGTGGACATGCCCTCACCACCGCCCAATCCTATATCCACTCTGCCTTCACTCTAGCACCCACATCTTACTGATCTCCCAGGCTCACCACATCAGACACCACCTCCTGACCTCCCCAAACCAGGTCAGATTCTCCCAAAACACATCACATCTCCCATCCTCGCCACATCAGACATCACCTCCTGACCTCCCCAGACCAGGTCAGATTCCCCAGAAACACATCATGTTTTTTCTTATGGAAGCAATGTTCTGTTTGCTTGCCATCCATCCCTCCCACTCCCATCCCCAGTTACAAGTTCCTGGAGGGTGAGGCGTCAGGAGCATCGCTCTCCGAGCCATTCCAGGCAGATCTAAGCATATTTTTCAGGGCATTTACTAAGAGATTTCCCCTGAATACTTCCGTGGTTGTAGTAGACACGACCATGAACCCGTGTGTCTGCTCAGATTCCCTTCACTATCGTTTTCTTCCTCCCTCTGGGCTGGTGTCCCACCTTGCTAGGACACTCTTTCTCTTTTAGACTTCAATGGAAGCTCATACCTTCAGATATAGAATTTGGAGTGGCTACAAAAGAACCAGATGACACAACCAGATGGAGTCAGTTTTTTGTAGAGGGAAATTTGACCAATGGGACCTGGGAAGGAGCTGGACACATATATTTTCCCTCTTTCTTTAGTGGGGAAACTCTGGAGTGCCTTGCCTCCTCATAGACATTCAGGAGAAATCCTGTAGGCTCAGCCAACACACCTGCTGAGCTGCCTCATTGTAAAGGTGGCACTGTGACATTGCTTCCCATTTCCATTTGTTCTTTCCCTTTCTTCACCTAGCTGCTCTGGGCTTGTATCTTGCAAATAAAGTGCCAGCCTTTCATCTTTTTTTTTCAGGCTTTGCTTTCTGCAGGGCCCAGTCCAAAATAGTGGTCAAATAAGATTAGGAATCATACATACTTTACCCTGCTCCTCACCCAGAGGGCGGATTGCAATGCCCTTAAGCATGTCAAAGGCCCTGAGAAGTTCTGCAGTAGAAAATAACCCAAACACATATTTAACTTATAAGGTAATATTTACTGGACACTTACTCGATGACAAACAGGATTCTAAGAACTTTACTTATATTAATTTGTTAATGTTCCTACTACAACCCTCTGAGGTAGGAATTATTATCCCATTTCACAAACAGGGAAACTGAGGCACAGAGCTGTTAAGTAACTTATCTGAGGTAATATAGTTAAAAGTAGAGAAGCCTGGGTTCTAATCCAGGAAGGCAGGCTCCAGAGTGAGTGCACATAATCACCATGGTATATACATGCTTCGCTTGATCTCAAAACTGCCCTTAGTTTTTGATGTTGGATTGTTTTTAATCGGATCACCTGTTATCATCAACTGAACTGGTTCTACTGAAAACAGTTTGCTGTTTACAGTAGAAGTTTATCTTGATTTCCTGCAGAGATGTCGTGCAACCAGCAATGATCTTTCTGCCCTTATCTGCTCAGAGGCCTAGCCCAACCCCCTGATTAGCGCACAACTTTGCACTACAATAAACACTTTGAGGAAGGGAAGGAAGGAACGAAGGAAGGAAAGGTTGTCCTTATAAAAAGACCAGGGCCCCTGTCTTAAGAGAAGAAATCCTGGGTAGAAATTCAGTGGCATTTTCAATTTCTGGTTATGGCCCAGCCATCAAGTTGAAAGTGAGAGCCTTCTTCTAGTACATGCATGGCCATCAATTGCTCTACTTCTTTGTGGCTTCTAAACATGGGCATTGCCAAGAAGAAAACTAGGAAAGTCTGCTGTGATGATGAGGCATGATCCCCTGGTTTCTGGGAGTGAAGCTGCCAGGTACAGTTGCATAGGTTGTATACTGCACAACTGTAGGGGGTACTGTTCACATAATTTTCATTGAACAGTTGCCCTGCATGAGAACTACACTGTATGGCAATTGCAATGCTGAGGTTTGGGTGGGGTGGAGTGAGGGTAATTGCAGGACTAAAATCATTACAAACACAATCTGTCTTATCTGAGTGGCTCAGGGTGTAGTCCGTGCCATATCACAAAGCACCAGGAAGTTCTGACACTGGCGCCTGGAAACTTGCCCTGTCTGAGGCGAGGCCTGGGTTCCAGCGGGAGTGTCTGAGTGGCATCTCGCTGACCACATGGCATGGGGCACTCACTTCCTCTAGCATTATGTGGAGCTCTGACTTGCCTCTATGGACATTTGGGGCCAGATCATCTTCTGTTGTAGGGGTCTGTCTCATGCATTGTAGGATGTTTAGCAGCATCCCTGGTCTCTACCCACAAGATGCCAGTAGCACCCCTCATCCCAAGTTGTGCAACCAAAACTATCTCTAAACATTGCCAAATGTCCCTGGGAGGAACCAAATCACCTGGGGTTGAGAAACAATACTGTAGAGGTTAGCTCAGTGTTCTCTCATGCAGTCACCACTAGCCACATGCAACTTTTTATGTTTTTTTTGAGACAGAGTCTCGCTCTGTCCCCCAGGCTGGGATGCAGTGGTGAGCTCTCGGCTCACTACAACAACTACCTCCCAGGTTCAAGTGATTCTCCTGCCTCAGCCTCCTGAGTAACTGGGATTACAGGCGCCCGCCACCATGCCTGGCTAATTTTTGTATTTTTAGTAGAGACAGGGTTTCACCATGTTTCACCATGTTGGCCAGGCTGGTCTCGAACTCCTGACTTCAGGTGATCCGTCCATCTCCCAAAGTGCTGGGATTACAGGCCTGAGCCACCACTCCTGGCCCACGTGCAATTTTTGAGCACTTGAAATGTGTCTGGTCCAAACTGAGATGTACTCTAAGTGTAAATTATACACCAGGTTTCAAAGAGTTAGTACAAAAAAATGTAAAAGATCTGAACGATAATTTTTAAACATTGATTACATGTCAAAATGAGAATATTCAGGATACATTGTGCTAATTAAAATATGTTACTTCAACTATTTCTTTTTAAAACTTTTTAAAATGTGGCCCCTAGAAGGCCAAACATTGCAAGCGTTCCTTGCATTAGATCTCTACTGGACAGTGCTGAGTTAGCTCGCTTCCGCTCGTATTCAGTCTTTTAGGCAACATTGTGAAGTCAACTTCTGGGGGCTGCCTCTGTCCCTTTCCCCTCTCCAATTCCTAGAGAACCTTCTGCTGCATCTTGGCACTCTAAGTTGAGATTTTTATTTTTATTTTATTTCCTTATTTATTTTTTTGAGACAGTGTTTCACTCTTGCAGCCCAGGCTGGAGTGCAGTGGCACGATCTTGGCTCACTACAACCTCCGCCTCCCGGGTTCAAGCAATTCTCCTGCCTCAGCCTCCCTTGTAGCTGGAATTACAGGCATGTACCACCAAGCCTGGCTGCTTTTTGTATTTTTACTAGAGATGGGGTTTCGCCATGGTGGTGAGGCTGGTCTGGAACTCCTGATCTCAAGTGATCCGCCCACCTGGGCCTCCCAAAGTGTTGGGATTGCAGTCGTGAGCCTCTGCGCCCAGCCTCTAAATTGAGATTTTTCATGACCATCCTCAGATGATCTTTAAAAAGATGGTCTTTGAAAAGATGGTCTTTGAAACTTCACCCCATCAAAAGCATTAAGGAGGAAGGATTCAGTCAGCCTGCTCCTCCACACTGACTGGTCACACTGTGCCCCTGCCCCGTAGGCATCTGCATTTGGTGCCACCCGGTCATGTGGTCCTGCTGTTTTTGCCACCCTAGGACCACTCTGTCAATTTCTCAACCACTGTTCCTGACTCTCTTCCTTCTGCAAACTCCCAGACGCATTGCTCTGATCCTATTAACCCCTCTTTAACAACTTTTGATGGCTCCCTCATGACACCCGGAGGAGGAAGCCCTGATTCTTTAGCTGGGGCTTCAAAGCCCATTGCAAACTGGCCACAATCCCCTCTTCAGGAGGCCATGATCGTCACAGGCTTTACTTCCTGTTCCAACCAAACGGGTACACTTCCTTGCACTGTTTGCCTCTTCCTCACTTGGCATCCTGCCCTCCTTATTTCTGCCCGTCAAAACCTATTTACCTGCTAGGACCCTTTTAAATCCCTCTTCTTCCCAGAAGCCTTCAGGGTTTCCATGGTGACCTTTCTTATCTTTAGAACATGTCGGCACCAATTAATTGGAAACATTCATCCAATTGTCTCGAGGACACTCTGGTATCAAACCGATCTCAATAGACTGTACCACTCCTTAGATTTGCATCTTTGTTTAGTTAATTTTTTTTTAAGAGATAAGGTCTGAATCTGTTGCCCAGGCTGGAGTGCAGTGGAGTAATCATGGTACACTGTTGTCCAATTCCTGGGCTCAAGCAAGCCTCCCTCCTTAACCTTCCAAGTAGCTGGGACTGTAGGTGTAAGCAACCATGCCCAGCTATTTTAAAAATATTTCTGTAGAGATGGGGCCTCACTGTGTTGTCCAGGCTGGCCTCAAACTCCTGGGCTCAAGTGATCCTCCCATTTCGGCCTCTTAAAGCTCTGGGATTGCAGGCCTGAGCCACTATACCTGGCTAATGTTTTTCATTTCTTTAGCTCTTCTTCAGTCTTCAAATGTGTGAAAGACTTCTGTGTGTTTTAGATCTTCTGTAAACACTGCTTATTAAGTTTGTAAAGTACTTGTCTTATGTGAATATACTCACTGGAATAACTAGAGAGCATATTGTAAAGTGAGGGATCATCCTCCCACATTGGAGAGAGATGCTGATCGTATTTAAGCTTCTTGCTGTTCCCTAAAACCTCCACACTGTACATGCCACATCTGTGGATTCAGAAATATTTCTCAGTTAGTGTAATGGGGAATGGGGCCCCCATTCAGAAGAACAAATCAAATGGGAGTTGGTTCTGGTAGAAAGAGCTGTCTACCGTAACTATGCATGGCCGGGCCCAGCCCAAATGTCCTTCCCTCCGTTGGTGGGGGCCTTGTTGGCCGTGGTGGCCCCCAGTCTTTGGCAGCACATCTGAGGAACAATCTCCTTCACTGTCTTTTAGTTTAGTGATTTCCTACGAAGTGAAGTGGCTGTCCCCTCTTCTCCATCCACCTTGCCGCTCATTATTTGAACGGGCAAATGATGGCAATTAACCAGAATGGGGGCCTCATTTCTCTGCATCAAGTGGTGCCAGCCTTGGATAAGGAGTTGTAAACCTGATTCAAAGGAAGGGAGGAGAGACAGTGTGCCCAGGAGGGTGGGCCTTCCAGAATCACACGCCCAACATCAAATAACAAATCAACCTGCCCTAAGCGGTTACTTCTCTCTATTTGCATTACAGAAAAGCCACCCTCAGTTTATTTGGCTGTGAATGGCCCTGCCTCCAGTCTTCCTGGCAACTTTGCCAAGCTGGGATCAGCCTTGTGCAAGGGACTGGTGCTTTGCTATCAAAGTTACCCCTTCCCTTTTGCTTCTGTGCTTAGGGCAGGACAGGAGGAAGATAAAGGTCCTCCCAGGCCTTTTTAAGAGACCCGTCCAACTTGGCCTAAGAGCAGGGACGAACCCACAGGAAACTCTACCAAATGGCTCTGCTCACCAGGCTCTCGGTGGAATGGGGGCCCTGAGCCAGGTTTCTGGGTTTCCAGGGGCCTGTGCTCAGAGCAGCCAGTAGGTGTCTCCATCACACACTGTTCGAGCACTCGCACCAGAGCTGACTTAGAAAGGCCTTCAGCTCTTTCCCAGGTTGCTCAGGGAGGCTCTGAGGGTTCCTCAGGCACTGCCTTCTTGGGAGGAAGCAGGAAATGGCATTTTAGGGATTGGGAGAGGAGCAAAGACCAGGCAGGCAGGACTAAGTGTGAAGGGATGGAGGGAAGAGCGAGTGCAGGTTTGCACAGTGGAAGAGGGACTGGAAGGTGGAACAATTCCTGCTGGGGAAAGGTGAGGAGAAGCGGGGAGGGACGAAAAGGCTGAGGGCAGGCAGGATTTATGGAGGAGTTCAGTGCACAGCCCCTGGAGGAAGGTCTGGGGCTGGGTTTGCACTGAAGTTCTGGCTCTTACTGGCTGTGGGGCTTTAGGAAAGTGATTCAGCCTCTCTGCTGCCACTCACTCATCTACAATTGAAGACCCTAGTACCACATAGAGGTGTTGGGTTATTTAAGTGAGAGTCCACATGAATAGTGCCTGCCATCTTGTAAGCACTCAATACATCGGAGTTATTTCTTATTAATTCGACAAGATGTTCAGGAGAGGGTGGTGCAAACTTGCATGGCTCCTGCCCCACTTGTCCACTCCTCACCCCCCTTAAAGAAGCAACTGGGGGCTGGGTGCGGTGGCTCATGCCTGTAAACCCAGCACTTTGGAAGGCTGAGGTGGACAGATCACTTGAGGTCAAGAGTTCAAGACTAGCCTGGGTAACATGGTGAAAGCCCGTCTCTACTAAAAATACAAAAATTAGCTGGGCATGGTGGCAGGTGCCTGTAATCCCAGCTACTCGGGAGGCTGAGGCAGGAAAACCTCTTGAACCTGGGAAGCAGAGGTTGCAGTGAGCCGAGTTCACGCCACTTCACTCCAGCCTGGGAAACGAAACAGAGCGAGACTCTGTCTCAGGGAAAAAAAAAAAAAAAAAAAAAAAAGAAGCAACTGGAAAATTTGGAAGCCAGATCTATTCACACCAGCAGGACCTGTGGTGATGTTACCCAAGAGGTCCCTAAGGGACTGGCACAAGTCAGGGTGGAGCTATTATTTTAGTGGCATCACAGAGGACAAGGGGTCCCCAGCAATGGAAAGCAGCACATGACTGCTCAGCTTTGAAGAAGGAAATGGGAGCACACCAGCCTGTTAGCCAATGGCCAGCAGGCTTAGCCTTCCTTGAGAAGATGCTAGAATTGAACACCAACCGTCTGAGGGACACAGGGGTGATGTAGCTTAGGGACAAAGAGCAGGAGCTCTGCTATAGTAAGGGCCGCAGCTCTTTGTCCCTAAGTTAAATAAATACTATGGCTATAACTGGTTATGTGGTTGTAGGGCACGTGACTTTAACCCCTATAGTGCCTATTACCCCCCTTGAGGGTATTTAAGGATCCAATGAATTAGTACGTGTGAAGGGCTAAGTAAATGAGGACTATTACTGTGAGACAGGAGGGAATAACCAAATGATGTTGTAGAGACCACATTGTCCCAGCCAAATCATTTACGTTCATCTTCACTTAAGGGGAAAACGTGGAAGGTTGGGGCTACAAGGGAATCTGACCCTTTTGCTGAACCAAGACCCAGAGAAAAGAAAATTATCAAGGTCATAAGCTCATTAAGAGCAAAGGAGGGACCGGGTCTCCTGAGTTTAAATACTTCAATAAATTACTATTCTTCATCCTGATGTCAAGATAAAATCTATGACAGCATTTCTCCAAATGTTCCTCAAAAGAATAGTCATAGGATCTTATGGATTATTCTAGAAACAGGATCTTATGGATTATTCTAGAAACAGGATCTTATGGATTATTACATTTGGAAGATGCTGAGTTAGAAAAAAATCACATAAATTATAGGACTTCTCAGAGCCTTCTTGTTTCTTTTCTTTTTCTTTTTTCTTTCTTTCTTTCTTTTTTTTTGAGAAGAGTCTTGCTCTGTTGCCCAGACTGGAGTACAGTGACACGCTCTCGGCTCACTGTAACCTCCATCTCCCAAGTTCAAGTGATTTCTGGCTAATTTTTGTATTTTTAGTAGAGACAGGGTTTTACCATATTGGCCAGGCTGGTCTCGAACTCTTGACTCAAGTGATCTGCCCACCTTGGCCTCCCAAAGTGCTAGGATCACAGGCATGAGGCACCACATTCGGCCTTCTCATAGACTTTAATATGTCTACACACATTGTGACTTTAAAAATTAATAGATTTTTAAGTTGCTGGACTTCTCAGAGCATTTAGTATGTCTACACACATTGTGACTTTCCTAGACACGAGTATAGTGAAAAGCATTTCTCAAAGGAATAAACAATGCTAGTCTTGTTTTCCTGGAACATCTCATGGAGCTAATATTCATGGAATATAGTTGGGATTACCAATACAGTTGTTCCTCAGTATTCATAGGGAATAGGTTCCAGGTCTCGCCATGGATACTGAAATATGCGGATGCTCAAGTTGCTTATATAAAATGATGTAGTATTTGCATGTAACCTATACACATTCTCCCATATACTTTAAATCATCTCTAGCGACATGATCTCAGCTCACTGCAACCTTTGCTTCCAGGATTTAAGAGATTCTCCTGCCTCAGCCTCCTGAGTAGCTGGGATTACAGACATGCGCCACCATGCCTGGCTAATTTTTGTATTTTTAGTAGAGATGGGGTTTTACCATGTTGGTCAGGCTGGTCTCAAACTCCTGACCTCGTGATCCGCCCGCCTCGGCCTCCCAAAGTGCTGGGATTACAGGCGTGAGTCACTGCACCTGGCATATTGTTTAAAAATTTTGTTTTATTATTGTATTGTTATTTTGAATTTTTAAAAGATATTTTCAGTCTGTGGTTGGTTGAATCTGAGGATGCAGAACCTTAAGAATCAATGTAAAAGTTCTTATTATCTCTAACAACTTTTGATTTCAGAATGTCTTTATGGCAGTCAAGTGCGAATAACTAGCTCTGGGAACATGCTATATTATGAGGTCTGCTAATAAGCATGTCACAGTACAATCCATGCCACTTAATCTATACTGATTAATGTATCTATTTAACAAGAAGGATCCATACCAAATGACAGCATTTGTGTCTTTGTGGTAGGATTATGAATTATTTTTGTTTCCTTCTTATGCTTATCTGTACTTTGTGAATGTTCTACAATGAACACATGTGTCTAGAGCCCAAAAGAAAGCCCAGTCTTTATTGCCTAATCAGTGGTGAGGCATCTACTTGAAAGCAAACCATTCCTCTGGGGATTAACTGCTGGGGCCTGTCTTACTAATGACTTAACAACAAAAGGATGGGGCTTGTGTCCATCAGATATTCACATGATACTAAATTTGGTGGGGTGGCTCACACTCAGAGAGCCAAGAATAAAATTCAAAACAACCATGACAAATTGAAAACATGGGCCTACAAAAACAAGATGAAATTCAATAGTGCAATTATAAGGTGGTATATTTAGGGCTAAAAGCAACCACCATATGTTTAGAATGAAGACAGGACCAGCTTCCAATCAGTCAGCAACTACCAGGTGAACCCCTACCAGGTAACCAACCTTGAGATAAGGATCAAAGTCCACGGGCCAGGGACACATGAGCAAGATGGTCCCCAGGATCCCACTGTCTGAATACAAAATCCTAGCGAAGGGGTCTGGCATGAGCTACAACTTCCGGTTTGCATAATGGAAGGATCTCTGAAATCAGAACAACCTTCCCATTCCAGGACTGCCATCGTGTGACCTCACCACAGCAGGATGTCATCTGCCCCCTGCCAGGCTAGGGGAACATTCTGGTGTCACGTCCATGTGTTAGAGGCACTCTGGAGTCTGCAGTGGGGAAGCAGAAAAGTTAGAAGTTCTGGGACATTTTACTGGTTTATGGGGACAATCAAATAGAATATTTGAAATCCGAGCCATCTCTGAAGAGCTCGTTTTGGAAAATCCAGGGCATCTGGTCGCAGTCAAAAGAGCGCCTTGCCTTCTTCAAAGCTCCCTGGATTCCGCACACATAAAAGGCCCATGACATGCTGCGGCCCCCAAGTCATCCCCCTTCTCAAGTCTTGCATTAGTCAGCCCCTTATTAGACTGCTGAGTCAAGTCTGTGTCACTCCCTCCTAAAAGAGCTTGGAGAGGCTGGAGGATGTCCAGGCAGGAGACACAAAAATGATCAAAGAGCTGGAAACTGGGCCCTGTAAAGAAAGGTTAAAGGAATTGGAAGTGGTTTGCCTGAAAAAAGCAAGGGAGAGTCTGAAGCACCCAAATTCAGAGATGAACCACACAAACCTCACGTTAGCCTCCATTTTCCCGCCACTTGCAGCTTTCATCTGCAGGGTCAAATGGAAGCAATAATCCATTGCTCACTTTGATCATGAACTTATGATGCTCCCAACTTTCTCAGTACTTGGCATGGTTATCTCATTTCATTGTCATGACAGTCCTATGACTGTCCCTGCCTTTCAGATGAAGAAGCGGAGGCCCAACAGAGAAGTTATGTAACTAGCTTGAGTTCATTCCACTAGGGAGTGATGGGTGCAGGCTAGGATGCACACTAGGGAGTGATGGGTGCAGAAGATGCTTCAGACTCCATCTCCATCTCCAACAGCAAGTATTCTTTATGAGTGTCCTTTTTTTTTTTTTTTTTTTTGAAACAGGATCTTAGAGTTTCATTCTGTCACCAAAGCTGGAGTGCAGTGGCAATCATGGCTCACTGCAGTCTTGGACTCCTGGGCTCAAGTAATCCTCCCACCTAGGCCTCCCAAGCAGCTGAAAACACAGGAGTTTGCCACCACACTTGGCTAATTTTTTTAAATTTATTTTTTGTAGAGTTGAGGTCTTGCTGTGTTGGCCAGGCTAATCTCAAATTTCTGGCCTCAAGCCATCCTCCTACTTCAGCCTCCCAAAGTGCTGGGATTACAGGCATGAGCTGCCATGCCCCGCCTACAAGTGTCCTTTAAAAATGCACCCTCATCTCATACGGTACAGCATGAAATTTGCAGATGATTGTTAACAACAGAAACTCCTTAAATGACTGAAGGCATTGAGCTATCACCAGCTTCGGGTTCAGCAATGTGCCCTATACAATGTAATATCACTACTTCCCCTGTTACCTCAGGTGTTGTGGGCTCAATTGTGTGTCTCCTCCCCCACCCCCAAATTTATGTGTTAAAGTCCTAACCTCCAGTACTTCAAGTTGTGACTGCATTTGGCGATACAGTCACTGAAGGGTAATTAAGTTAAAACGAGGTCTTTAGAGCAGGTCTTAATTTACTGTGACTGGTGTCTTTATAAGAAAAGAAGGTTGGGACACAGATACCCTCAGAGTAAAGATCATATGAAAGCAGAGGGAGGCAGCTGGGCGCGTTGGCTCACGCCTGTAATCCCAGCACTTTGGGAGGTAGTGGTGGGTGGATCACTTGAGGTCAGGAGTTTGAGATCAGCCTGGCCAACATGGCGAAACCCTGTCTCTACTAAAAATACAAAAATTAGCCAGGCATTGGTGGCTCATGCCTGTAGTCCCAGCTACTCAGGAGGCTGAGCCTGGAGAATTGCTTGAGCTTGGGAAGTGGAGGTTGCAGTTAGCCAAGATCATGCTACTGCACTCCAGCCTGGATGACAGAGCAAGACCCTGTCCAAAAGAAAGAAAAGAAGGAAGGAAGGAAGGAAAGAAGGGAGGGAGGGAGGGAGGGAAGGAAGGAAGGTAGGAGAGAGAGAGAGGAAGGAAGTAAGGAAGGAAGGAAAATAGAAAGAAAGAAGGAAAAGAAAGAAAAGAAAGAAAGAAAGAAAGAAAAAGAAAGAAAAGGAAAAAAGAAAGAGAAAGAAGGAAGGAGGGAAGGAGGGAAGGAAGGAAAGAAAGAAGGAAGGAAGGAAGAAAGGAAGGAAGAAAGGAAGAAAAGACAGGGAGGAGACAGCCAGTTGAGCCACGAGAGAGACCTCAGAAGAAACCAACCCTGCTGACACCTTGATGTTGGACTTCCAGCTTCCAGAACTGCAAGATAATAAATTTCTGTTGCTGAAGCCACCCACACTGTGGTACTTTATTATGGCAGTCCCTTACAAACAATACACTGGGTAATCCTCAAAATAACCTGCTATTAACCCCCTTTTAAAAAGAAGAAACAGAGACTTGGAGAGTCTTAGTCACTTGCCCACTGTCACACAGATAGCTGGTGGCAGAAATAGATTCAAATCCCTTTCTTGTCATTCAGAGTCCAGTGTTCCTTCTAACCTCCCTCCAGAACACGGTGGAGAGAAAGAAACACAAACAATGGGCAACACTTGCCTGGGAGGTCAAACCTTCGCTGACATCGACTGTGTTTCCATCCTGCAGCTCAGCAGGCACAGGCCTTGCCATCTCATAATGTGGAGACACAGAGTTTTATTTAATAGGGAACCCAAACGTGAGCAGGAAGACCCTGTCAATTGCAAAGCAAACGGGCAGAAGGGAGGGCTTCCCAAGGTGCTCTTAAAATGCAAGTTTGGGGCTGGGTGCAATGGCTCATGCCTGTAATCCCAGCACTTTGGGAGGCTGAGTCGGGTGGATCACTTGAGGTCAGGAGTTCAAGACCAGCCTGGCCAACATGGTGAAACCCCGTCTCTACTAAAAATACAAAAATTAGCCAAGTGTGGTGGTGCATGGCTGTAATCCCAGCTACTTGGGAGGCTGAGGCACAAGAATTGCTTAAACCCAGGAGGTGGAGGTTGCAGTGAGCTGAAATCATACCACTGCACTCCAGCCTGGATGACAGAGAGAGACCCTTTCTCAAAAAGAAATAAAAATGAAAAAATAAAATAAATGCAAGTCTGAAAAAGCCTAACTGGCTCCTCAGGGGGATAATGCAATGGGTCAGTGCATCTGGAACTATAAGAAAATTCCTTCAGATGAAAGAACATGCTGGTCATCACCATGCTAGGAAAAATGTGGATTTAGGCCTTCATAATCAGACCTCCACTTCAGTACAAGGGCATGATCACCACTGAATTAATAGAAATGGATGACTAAGTTCCACAGTCCAGCTCTAGCTCTCCAGGTCAAGGTAGGAGATGGAGCCTACAGGGGAGGGCAGTCCTAGGTGCCAAGGGCTCTAAGGGGGCCCCCAGAGATCATCAGGATCTGGCTTCCCTGGAGGAAGCTAGTTTCTGGATGGGGAAGTGGCATCAGGAGGCAGTTGTGGGATTTGCTCAGGGATCTTGGACCAGAGGAGATCCAATGTCCTCTGATTTCTGCCCATGAAGGGTACACTCTTTGTATACCACAGTGATGACTACCACCTATGACAGGTGCTGTGAGTACCAAGTACTTTATATCTATTTTATTTCAAGGCTTGGTAACATTTCAAGATATTCTTATTTTATATGGGAAGAAACAGAAGCACAGAGAAGTAATTAAAAAGAAGCCACACCGATCATAAAACTGGCAGACCCAAGCCTTGAACCCAAGTCTGCTTTATTCTAAGACTCCTGCCCTCTAAAATATGCCGCGTTTTCTCTCGACTCCTATCTTTTCTTTGCTTTTCAACCTTCAGCCTGATGCTATACCCAGTATGGGTGCCCAGTTCTGCTGTATCAAATAACAGCCTTGGTAAAACACAACCCAAAGAATCCATCTCTCCATTGGACGAAAGCATTATCTGAGTGTTTCTCAAAGTGCCCATTGGGATGCATTGTTCCTCACCAAAAGTGTTCTATGGTGAGATAAGAGTGAGGGTCATGCATGTCACAGCCCCTTCTCTGAGAACCACAAAGCACATCAGAGTGTGGAAGGAGCAGAGGATGCTGGGTGGACTCAGCCCAGCCCAGCCCTTGACTTCAGGAGGAGCTTAGCAAATATTTATTGACCAAACAAATGAATGAATGAATGACTGTGTTGAAACCTGTTCACCTGGCTTACCAAAGTGTATTAGCCTGCTCAGGCTGCCATAACAAAATGCGGTAGACCCGGTGGCCTCAACAACAGAAATTTCTTTTCTTTTTCTTTTTCTTTTCTTTTCTCTTTTCCTCTTCCTCTTCCTCTTCCTCTTCTCCTTCCTCCCTCCCTCCCTCCCTCCCTCCCTCCCTCCCTCCCTCCCTCCCTCCCTCCCTCCCTCCCTCCCTCCTTCCTTCCTTCCTTCCTTCCTTCCTTCCTTCCTTCCTTCCTTCCTTCCTTCCTTCCTTCCTTCCTTCCTTTCTTTCTTTCTTTCTTTCTTTCTTTCTTTCTTTCTTTCTTTCTTTCTTTCTTTCTTTCTTTCTTTCTTTCTTGACAGCATCTTGCTTTGTCACCTGGGCTGGAATGCAGTGGTACAATTTCTACTCACTGCAACCTCCACCTCCCAGTTTCAAGCAATTCTCCTGCCTCAGCCTCCTGAGTAGCTGGGACTACAGGCATGCGCCACCACGCCTGGCAAATTTTTTTGTATTTTTAGTAGAGATGGGGTTTATCCATGTTGGCCAGACTGGACTTGAACTCCTGACCTCAGGCGATCCAGCTTCCCAAAGTGCTGGAATTACAGGTATGAGCCACCATGCCTGGCCCCAGAAATTTATTTTCTCACAGTTCTGGAGGCTGGACATCCAAGATCAAGGTCTAGTAGGATTGGTGTCTGGTGAAAGCTCTCCTCTTGGGTTGCAGACAGCTGTCTTCTCACTGTATCCTCACATCACCTTTCCTTGTTACACACAGAGAAAGAGAGAAGGAGAGAGAGAGGAAGAGAGAGACAGAGAGAGAAAGTACACTCTGGTGTCTCTTCTTTTAAGCACACTAATCTCATTGAATCAGAGCTCCACCTTAATTACTTTCTTGGAGGCCTCATCTCCAAATACAGACACACTGGGGGTTAGGACCCCAACATATTAATTTCGGGGGAGACATACATATTCAATCCGTAGCACCCAGTATCTCAAACTTATTTATCTAGCAAATCTCCCCTTGGCAGGTGTGTATCCCCAAAGCATTGTGTTCTGGAAGCCTTTCTTATAGAAAGGCTGGCCGGTGTTAGGACTGCCTGGCGAGGCACCCCCAGATAACTGTGCTGGGCTGGGGAATTCCCACAGGGCCAGGTTTTTCAAAGTCTCTCAGTAGAGAAACTGGAGACAGAGTGGTGAATGAGCTCGAGGTTTAGGGAAGAAATTCGGCCACATCCAGATGCTCTCTGAGGGTATGGTGAACAGAGGGAAACAAAACATAAGACCAAGCTCCGCTGGGGTGAGACAGGCCGAGTTCAGGGCCATTCTTGGGTCAAACTTCAGGCCACTCTACAAAGAGCAGATTTTCCCTGAAGCTGAGAGGTATTCAGGAGACCTAGTGTCTTAGTCTGTTAGGCTGCTGTAACGACAACAACAAAAAAATCCCACAGGCTGGGTGACTGAAACAACAGACATTTATTTCTCATGATTCTGGAGGTTGGAAAGTCCAAAATCAAGTCTCCAGCAGATCTAGTATCTGGCAAGGGTGCCCTTCCTGCTTTGCAGACAGTCTCCTCCTGGCTGTGTCCTCACATGGGGCAGAGGCAGAGGACGTGTCTCTCTGTGTCTCTTCTTATAAGGGCACTAACCTCATCACAAGAGCTCCACTGTCACGGCCTGATCACCTCCCAAAGACCCCAACTCCTAAAACCATTACTATGGAGTTAGGATTTCAACATATGGATTTGGGGTGGGGGACATAAACATTTAGATCACAACATCTAGGAAAAGGATCCTGGTATTTTTCTTGGAAATTGAGAGGGGAGAGAAATTGGAGAGAGATTGAAAGAGAGAAAGAGAGAGTGAGGAGGAGGAGGGGAGAGAGAGGGAGAGGGAAAGAAAGATGGAGAGGGAGAGATTGAAGATTGAATAAGCACAGCCTGGACACCTAGGGGTAGACACAAAATGACCCGGCAGGAGGCAAAGCATACAGTAGGATGGAGGCAAAGTCAGTGAGTGCCTGTAAGAACTGAATCCAGTGCCACAGACCCATGCTGAGCCCATGGGTTGACAGTGGCTTGCTCTGCTGCAAACTTTGAACCCTTCATGCCCACTGGTGGGCACAAGGGCAGTGGGGCTGGACGAGTTGGCAGGATGAGGGCTCAGCATCAAGTCAGCAAAGTACCCACTGGTGCCCTGAGTGACTCAGGCTGCGCCATACCCAGGGGAGCTCTGGCTCGGGGCTGCTGCTTCCTGGGGAGGGGGTGGCCCCATGACTCCTCCCCTCAGAAAGCGCACTCAGGTTCTCCTCCTGCCTCTGCTGCTGACCCAGTTGTGTTGACCTGCAGTGGTCCACTCTGGCCTTGGCTTTTTATCTTCCCAGGGCCCCTCTGTAAGTTCCCTTCTAGTAGTGACGACATGGCTTTACAGGATCGTGAGGGCATCTAGGGAGGCTTAGAGCCCATCGGCCAGGAAGTGAGAAGGTCTGGCTCCATGGGAAGGAGGAAACCACACCACATCCTCTTCCCTTCTCCAAAGCAGGAGCCCAGTCTTGTTGAATCCATGACATGACAGAGTCAGTTTGGAATATTTTTGTTCCATTCATGGAACTCTAATGGAATCAAGACCAGGCTATTTATATTTACAGATGGTGCAAACTTGAGTGGAACATCAAATGTGCCAGATGTCGTTAGGATAGAGGAAAATTAGTGAACTTGGCTAATCGAAATCAAAGAGCTCCCCCTCCCACCCTGCCGCCCCAGAGAAGGCTTTCTGGTCCCAAAATGCAAAGGGCTCTGAGTGTGCAGAAGATAAGGAACTCGGGGATTGGAGACCCGCTTGATTTAGTGCAACTTCTGCAACCCAGCATGGAAAGTTTATTCCAGCTTGTTTTGCTTGGGGAAAAAGAAATGCAGTCACTGTCTGCCTCCATTGTTTCTTCTGAGACTGTGCGGGGGACCAAGCAGCAGGCGTTTCATCTCCAATTATTTTCAGCCAAGGGAGAAAACAGATGGTAAATAGCATTGAAAAAATTCTTTTTAGAATTAATATTAATAAAAGATGTGTTGGAGGCTCTGACTGAATCCCAAGGAACTAGGGCCAGCCTCAAGTGTGGGATGGGGGAAGGGGAGGTGGAGGTGTCGGAGGAGGGCCGGGACAGGAAGAGGGGGCACTAGGGGAAGACCAGGCACATGGGTCTAAGCTGAATGATCCCCAAGTGACCCCAAGGTGCCAGGGGACAGTGCGGTGGTGGTGCACCCTTGGGACCCCAGCATGTGGCCAGGAGCTGGAGCCCTAATGCCACGTGGTGCTTCTGGAGGTTGTGAGCACTGCCGGGGAGGAGGGTGGTGGGACCAGGCGAAGGGCTGCCCAGTGCTCCCAAGGAACACTGGCGCCACTGGGCCCCCCCTTCCAGCCGGGTGTGACCCAGATGGCTCTTTTGTGCAACTGCAACACACAGTGGAGGTTGGGGGGGTGTCCTCACCTCCCTGGCCAACGCCAGACTCTGTTCCCACCCCAAGTGCTATCGAGTGTCCACCAGCTGCCCGGCTGCCCTCTGAGAGTTGAGATGCCACATTCGAGCAGAGAAACTGTTTGGCTCCTTTGGGGTTTCTACACTTCACTGGAAGAAAGGGCTGACACACAATGGGACATGTGTGGAGAGGGAGAGGCTGGTTCCTGGAGACATTCATTTATTCAGAAGAAAACCTCTTGGGCACTCACTCCATGCTTGAGATTATTCTAGGCCAGCAGTCCCCAACTTTTTTGGTACCAGTCATTTGTTTCATGGGACATAAATTTTTCCACTGGCTGGGGTGGGGGGAGGGGTGGTTTCGGAATGATTCAAGTGCATTACATTTATTGTGCACTTTATATCTATTATTACATTGTAATATATAATGAAATAATTATACAACTCACCAGAATGTAGAATCAGTGGGAGCCTGAGCTTGTTTTCCTGCAACTGGATAGTCTTATCTGGGGGTGATGGGAGACGGTGACAGATCATCAGGCATTAGACTCTCATAAGGAGCAGACAACCTGGATCCCTCACATGCACAATTCACAGTAGGGTTTGTGCTCCTATGAGAATTTAATGCCGCTGATGATCTGACAGGAGGTGGAGCTCAGGTGGTAATGCAAGCCCTGGGGAGCAGCTGTAAATCCAGATGAAGCTTGGTTTGTTCACCAGTCAATTACCTCCTGCTGTGCAGAAATGGGCCATGGAGGTTGGGGACCCCTTTTCCAGGCCCTAGAGAGACAATGAGGAGCAAAACAAATGAGGTCCAGCTCTCCAGTGAGGCAGAGAAGCAATCATCCAATGCACACTCAAGTGTGTGTGAACTACTGTTTACCAAGAGGTTTCTTCTAGCTTCTGTCTCCCTTCCGCCCAGAGGTCAGGGACACATGAGTTTGGAGAAGAAGCTGAGTAGAGAGTTTGTATTGCAGTTGTAAACTATAGACACTAACATTAAAACAAAAGCTATCTCACAAGATAGAATTCCCAACCTAGGACCATGCCATTGTCCTGCCTATCCATTCTTATTTCTTTCCTTGCCTTGGCCACTAGAAAGCTTAGAGGTGAAAGTATGGCTTACTTAAGCAAGAGACATGAAGGACTTCAAGGTATGTCCTTGTGAAATGATCCCATCCCCAGCTCCAGCTTCTCTTTTCTCATATCCCCTCTGTTTCATTTATTTCATCTGATATTTGTGGTTTGTATTTTATCTTATTATATATTTATGTCTTTTTGTATGCTGTTTGAAATCCTTTCTGAAACCCAGTGTACAGTACATAAACCAAACAGCATGGACATTGTTGGGGTTCAATTAAGGCCTAAAGATCATCCTTACTTTACGTGATTCTGGATAGATCATGAAAAAAATAAGAATTGCTATAATGGACACATGTTGGGCGTAGCTGATGAAATTGGAATAGAACTGTGAATTAGATAAAGCATTGTCTTAATGGAAATGTCTTGAATTCAGTAATTTACTGTAGTTATACAAGAGAGCGTTCTTGCACTTAGGAAATGCACATCAGAATATTAAGAGGTCAAGGGTCGCAATGTATGCAACCTACTCAAATGGTCCAAAAGTGAGGGAAAAATCTATCTATCTATCTATCTATCTATCTATCTATCTATCTATCTATCTATCTACTTATCTACCTATGTATCTACCGTCTATCTAGAAAACAGAACAGGAAAAGAGTAATGGCTGCAATCTCATACTTGAAAAATGAGAGCACTTGTATGTCCAAATGAATTTGCTCCAGTTTTAATTACAGAGGGTGCCCCTTTAAAAGGGAGTCTCAAAAAAATGATTTTGTCTTGCTTTCCACACTCCCTTGTCTTACTGCCTTCTTCTATCCTCTCTCCCAAGATTCCCACCCCCACTGGAATGCTAAAAGAAGACTGAATTGTAGAGCGATTCCAGGAAGAATTGTTTTCAGACAATTAGGCATGGTCCACATTTGCCTCTGGCACTGGTGTAGATATAAAAATCCCATCTGGGTCATCAGTGAGTGTTTAAGCTTTTAAGCATTTTCTTTTGGAAGTTTTTATTAATCCACGAAGAAACACCCTCAGAGTCTCTCCCCAAGCCCCGAGTTCTTGTCATTTGTAATCCAACTGCTTTGGGCTTCAGAAGAAAAGAAAAAGAACACTGCCAGTAAGGGTAGTCACAGATTCTCTAGAATCAGAAATAAGCACTTTCCACCAGCTCCGCTGCAGCTGTTGAGTCCCTTCCAGCCCTGTGCCCCTCCCTCCCTCTCTCTCACAGCTCCCTCCCACCCCAGTAAGGTGGGCATGGCCAGAGCTCTGCAAGGGAACCGTGAGCTCAAACATGTACCTGTTGTTCAAGAAAACCCAGTGTGCTCCAGACTTCTCCCCACTCTGTACTCTTATTCCGGAGGCATCAAGAAGTCAAACTAAGGAAACACCTTTCTAAGAAGGTGGCGCATATACACATCCTGCTCCCTAGGCTACCTGGCCAAGTCTTCAGTTCTGGCCAATGCTCCCTCTCTCTAGACGAGCCACTGTCTTCAGACTACAGGGCAATCACCCCAGTGCCTTCTGGGTTGGCTGAAACCCAGTTGAAAGGACTTTGGTTTGTACCCAGCAAGAGAAAATTGATCACACCTGCCTCTCTACTTAGCGAAACCTCAGTGGCCTTCTTATTTGTTCACCTTCCTCTTTCTAGTGATCCTCAGCCTTCTGTGGGTGTTCCGCTCATCTGCACTTAAGTGAAGGATAAAGTGATCTTTCACTCTCTGATGGTCCCTTTCTACAAGTCATGGAAAAGGCTATTGAAACACACTTCTTTAGCCCAAAGCAATTCCAGGTGACTGGGGGTCAGTAGGAGTTATCCCATTCTATGTATGGGGGTGGGCAGGGAGAGGGAGGGAAGAAAAGATGGTGATGGCAGAAAGGCTTTTACTGAATTAAAAGGTGGGCCGGGCACGGTGGCTCACGCCTATAATCCCAGCACTTTGGGAGGCTGAGGTAGGCGGATCATGAGGTCAGGAGATCAAGACCATCCTGGCCAACATGGTGAAACCCCATCTCTACTAAAAATACAAAAATTAGCCCAGTGTGGCAATGCACAACTGTAATCCCAGCTACTCGGGAGGCTGAGGCAGGAGAATTGCTTGAACCTGGGAGGCAGAGACTGCAGTGAGCCGAGATCGTGCCAATGCACTCTAACCTGGGTGACAGAGCGAGACTCCATCTCAAAAAAAAAAAAAAAAAAAAAGGTGATGGGAGTTCAGAGAAGCAAAATGACTTTCCTTGCCACACCTAGAAGTGGCACTTTATCCCCATAGTCCATTATCTCACTCTTTTCCAACACTCTCCTTTGAACACTTTCATGCACGCAGTTCAAAGTGTTTTTCCAACTCAGAGCTCTTTAATCCCAGCGATAACTGCCTGACACCGCAAATGATGATGGTGATTAGGCTGGGAGAGGGAGGAACTGAGGCCTGGCAGAACAAGGGGATTTAGCCTGGGACATGGTTGAGTTGATTTTGGCACCCCGCAGGCTGCTTCTGGGAGGCTGGGCTGGAGAAGGACTCCAGGGACAGGTGGAGGCATTGGAGATGGGGAGAGTGGGCTGACCCGGGGCTCCTGGGTCTCTCCAGCCAGGGGCAATGATGGCTGAAGGCCAAGGTCAAGACTGAAAATAGACGCCCTTCATCTTGAATCTGCACAACCTCACTGCTCAGTCCCTACTCTGCCTCAACCCTCTACTCTGTCCCTGGGTCCCTCATACTCTCAGACCACCCATCCTACAGATGCCAACTGGTAGGCTGGAACTTGAGCATATTTTGGTGTCTCTGGGGAGTCAAGGTGTCTGACTTTCTTGAGGTGGTCTGTACTTGACCTGGACAATCTCATCCTTCTCTTACTCTTGTTTATTTATTTATTTTGTTTGTTTTTTTGAGACAGAATTTCGCTCGTGTTGCCCAGGGTAGTACAATGGCATGATCTCGGCTCACTGCAACCTCCGCCTCCTGGGTTCAAGCAATTCTCCTGCCTCGGCCTCCCAAGTAGCTGGGATTACAAATGCCCACCACCGTGCCTGGCTAATTTATGTATTTTTAGTAGAGACGGGGTTTCACTATGTTGGTCAGGCTGGTCTCGAGCTCCTGAGCTCAGGCAATCTGCCCGCATTGGCTTCCCAAAGTGCTGGGATTACCACCACACCCAGCCCCCTCTCTTACTCTTAAATGAGTTTGCTTTTATTTTTCTTGGAGCCCTTCTGCTGTCAGCCTACAAATCAACTTATATTGAGGCTGATGTAGGCAGATGGGTGACTGGGGTTCCCCTTCTGGGAAAATGTTCACATTAATTATTCAGACCTTGTGTCAAGGGCTAAGTGGATGACAATTGGCATGTGTGTTGAAGAGATGCATTGGGCAATCTGCCTCCCCTGCCCCTTAATAATAACAGTGACAACGACCACCATAGCACTTACCACCAGAGCCACCAGAGCATTTACTAAGCATTCATTCTGGGCTGGGCACCATGCTCATTTTGCCCCAAATCAGATTGGCCTGGTGTGATGGCTCACACCAGCACTTTGGGAGGCCGAGGCAGGTGGATCACCTGAGGTCAGGAGTTCAAGACCAGCCTGAACAACATGGTGAAACCCCGTTTCTACTAAAAAAAAAAAATACAAAAATTAGCTGGGCATCGTGGCACCCAGCTACTCAGGAGGCTGAGGCAGGAGACTCTCTTGAACCCAGGAGGTGGAGGTTGCAGTGAGCCAAGATGGCGCCACTGTACTACAGCCTGGGTGGCAGAGTGAGACTCTGTCTGAAAAAAAAACAAAACATAGGCTGACATCGTCCCCATTTTGTAGATGAAGACACTGAGGTCCAACATGTTTACATAACTTATAGAAGGTCCTCGTGCTGGTAAGTAGCCAAACCGTTCCTCACATCTCCCAAAGTCATCATCTTGAGTCAAAAGCACTTCAAAGAGCTCCCAGGAAACAGACAAAGGGCAGAATTTTATCCATTAATTAAAAAAAAAATGTATATTTCCATTGCCAAGATGTGCCATGTCTTATCCTACGTACTGGGGAAAAGTGGTATATCAAATGCAGACCAAGCCCTTGGCGAGTTTCCAGTCTGGTGTGGATTGCATCCTTACAGATTGTGGTAAATTCCCAGAGTGAAGGAGGCAGCACCTGGCAGGGAAGGGTCCACTTTGGGTCAGGTGGTTCGCAAGGGCCCCCTTGAGGAGGTGACATTTGGGCTGAGATCTGAAGGAGAAGGAGCTAGGAGAAGCAAAATTCTGGTGGGGATTACTGCAGGGACAAAGGTCTAGAGGCAGGACTGAGTCTGGCAAGTTGAAGGACCCCAAACTGGCCCAACGTGGCTGCAGAGAAATGAGCTCAGGCCAAAAAGGCCACATCAAGGGGCCCTTTGCAAGTCATAGGAAGGTGTTAGGGTTTTATTTTATTGGTGAGAGTCTAGCAGGGAGCAGAATGTTTTGATTTGTGATTTAAATAGATGGCTCTGGTGTTGAGGGATGGGTTGGAATAGAAGCTGGAGACCCATCACCAGTGTCAGGGAGGAGGCCTGTGCATCTTACACTGTGCAGAGAAGAGTCTTAGGAACAAAATCAGTAAGCAGAACCCTAGCACCTGTACTGACACTTTGCTGAGCCTGGGAGGCAGCCGATGCCAGGCACAAATAGACCACATGGAGCCCATTGGGATGGGGCTCAGCCTGCTTAGACATAGCACAATGATAAGGTCCATTGCAGGCACCGTTCAGAGGGGTCACCACCAACTTCGCCCTCCCCAGATCTCCCTCTCGAAGCAGCCCCTCCAGTGGCACAAACGCTCCTCTGGGTAGACAAATCCCCAATCACTCCCCCTTCCCATCAGCAGCTGCAGTTTCAGTCTCTGTTTTAGCCCCTAGCTGTGAGCTCTTGTCCCACACTACACAACGGGCAAGCTCAGAAGGTGATTAAACCCCTTATGTGGAGCTATTGGGGGCATGAGGCAAGGAGCAGAAAAATCATGGTAGCTGACAGTCTGTGGGTGTTTCCCTGTACCAGGCACTCTGGTCTCGTCCTCAAACAACCCTATAAGGCAGACACTAGGATTATCCCCACTTTAAAGGAAACTGAGTCACAAAGCAGTGAAGCAACTTCCCGAAGGTCACAGAGAGAGAGTCAGGGAGCGGCCAGCATTCCAACCCAAGCTGTCTGGCTGTGGAGTTCCTGCCGTTGTCTTATGCTGACTGCCCTCTCAGAAAGTCTCTCCCAGGGGCTAAGAACGCACAGATCCTTCAAGGTCTAAGCAGCCTCAGCCTTCTGTAACCAGAAGCAATTCATCTTCCAAAACCATGCCATCAGAAAATGAGGAAACCCCAAAGAGAAACGAAAAGGATGAGAATTCTGAGAAACCCTAAGGTGCAAAAATAGTTAAAGAAACACAGTCCTGTGATTATCAAAGGAGAAAGGCCCCTGTTGTGGCTGAGCCCACAGCCTCGCTTCCCTGGGAAGGCAGAGGGCTAGGGAAACCCTCTGGTGCTTGGTTGCTGATGCTGAGAGAACCAAGCCCTTCTGTGGGAAAATCAATGGTGGCAGTGACATTTTCCCTCCCACAACAAACCTATACTTAAATATGATTAAATATGCTTTCTGCAAAGGAAATACCCTATGGTTTATCCATATACGGGGTCACGCTCTCTCTCCCATGCACACTGTTCTGGTGGTTTACGTGGCATACTATATTCTGAACGGACTCAAGTCTATTAGGCCAAGTTCCAAACTATTTTTTTTTTTTCTAGCAGTCAGGCCTCACTTACGCCAAACAGGTCAGACCATGGGAGCTCCATCCCTGAGCCCCACTCTCCCCTTGAGACTGAGGGAGGGCAAACACCAAACGTCCCCAGCTGGTTCCTCTCTGTGACTCTGTGCTCCACCTGCGGACCTTCCAGTTCATTTTTCTGAGTCTGAAACATTCAACTTCCCTTCTCCAGGGGGAAACATTGGGAAGAACAGTGTATTTCTAGGTGACAAAAGAAAACATATATTTGTCCCTTTCTCATATCAGGCAATTAAAAGAATTAGAGGGTGACTTGGTAAAACCAATCCCCTTCCCTCTCCTCCCACCCCCAATTCAACTCAGAAATAGAGATAATGGTTTCCATTTTCCCTCTCCAGTGTAGTTGGAGGAAAGCCATTTTATTCCCCTAATTATATGGACACCCACTCACATGCATAAATATCCTCATATGAGATGATACGTGTGCTTGTGTGTGTGTCTACACCCTCACGCATCTGCTTCCAGATCCTGTAATTAACACCCCATAAAGGACAATTCTCTGTACTTGAAGACACCAGCCTAGATCCTGGGTGATTGACAAGCCAGAAAACTGAATTTTCCTTCTTTGTAGGAGAGATCTTTTAAGCTACTGTTTGATAGCCTTACCAGATTAGCTAGCTCTGAACTGCTTTGGAGAATTTTGTTCCTTTACCCAAACTCCCTGCCTCTCCCTCCCCGCCCCCAGAACGATAAGGCATCTGTAAACACTCTGAAACTCCTTCCCCAATGTTCCTGGGTTTGCCACTTTGAAGTAGAATTGCAGGAAGACCTCTGTATGAGATGAAAATGTCTTGCCAACTGATAAAGAAGTGCGGATCCAGCTAAAATCCACTCAGTAATAGGGATTAGTGAACCTGAGAAAGTTTGTTTGGATTGAAGACTGTGTTGAAAAAAAATGTGAGATTTGGATTCCATCAAAATGAACCCAAACCCCAGTCTCCCACCCCCCTAGCCCCACCCTGCAGACACTGTGAGTGTCCCTACCTTCACATTCAGAAAGTCCTTCAATTTCAGAAATGGTTATCACTTTTCCTCTACATTGTGGTTCTCAAATTTCATCAGGTGTTCAAATCACCCAAAGAGCTGGTTAAAATGCAGATTCTTGGGACGATACTGCCGCAGGATCTTATTTGCATAGCCTGGGTTGAGACCTAGTGAATTGGATTTTTAATAAGACTTCAGGGGCTTCTAAAGTGATCAAGACTAGATTTTTTTTTTTTTTTTTTTTTTTTTTTTGAGAAGCAGTATCACTCTATCTCCCAGGCTAGAATGCAGTGGCACCATCTTGGCTCATTGCAACCTCCACCTCCTGGGTTCAAACAATTCTCGTGCCTCGGCGTCCCAAGTAGCTGGGACTAGAGACACACCACCACACCTGGCTCATTTTTGTGTTTTTAGTAGAGACAGGGTTTCTCCACGTTGGCCAGGCTGGTCCAGAACTCCTGACCTCAGGTGATCTGCCCACCTCAGCCTCCCAAAGTGCTGGGATTACAGGCGTGAGCCACCGTGCCCAGGGCAAGACTAGATTTTTAAAAATACTGTTCTAGAACCAGCTGACCAGTGGCCCCAATACCACATATGCAGGGCTGTGATCCAATGGGACATCCTAGCACTTGGGGTGAAAATATTGAAATACTGGGCTAATGGTTGATAAACAGCCACAGCTTCTAGTTTCCTGTGTGTCATCTGCTGTCCCAACTACTTGCCTGCTCTCCCAGGACCTCCTGGACTTCCCCATATTTCAGACACCTAAGAGTGAACGACTGATACAGCAGAGGGTCTCTGGGTCCCTGAACCTGCTGCTCAGGCCTGCATCTGCTCTGACTGGCCTGTGTCTTATCACTGGCGAAATATTTTCACTATTCCCCTACACACGCAATTGTATGACAGAAGCATACCCAGCCGTGGTTGACATCGGGGACGCGGTTAACCACTTGCTCCTGCCTACAACACCTCTCCTGCCGCCTGCCTGGTTTCCTCCTACCCTTGACCGCTGTCTGCTGTTTCTCCTATGCAGTTCCCTTGTTTTTGTTCCATAAGTGTTGAATTTAAGCTCCATCTAAATGTCCTGAACTCAGAAGGCAATAGACAAGCTTATTAGACTTGTGTAAAAAGTAAAAGTTAATAATTCTGAGGAAGGCAGAGACTCTTTCTCAAAAAGAAAAGATGCCTATGGTTTATTGTGATGGTCCTCAGACACTCATTTGTGGACTAACCATAGCAGAATTACCCAGGACACATCTGAACAATGAAGATTCCTTCAACTCCTTCCCTAGAGGACCTGTTTCAGTAGGGGTGGAAAGGGTTCTGAGAATCTCTATTTGTTCAAAAGCAGCCCAGGCAAAGGACATGAATAGGCAGTTCTCAAAAGAAGATATGCAAATAGCCAAGAAACATATGGAAAAATGCTCAAATACATATCACTAATTATCGGGGTATGAAAATTAAAACCACAAGGAGCTACCACCTTACTCCCACAAGAATGGCCATAATTTAAAAATAAAAAAAAATAGATGTTGGGGTGGATGTGGTGATAAATGAACACTTTTACGCTGCTGGTGGGAATGCAAACTAGTACAACCACTATGAAAAACAGTATGGAGCTTCCTTAAAGAACAAAAAGTAGAACTGCCATCTGATCCAGCAATTCCAAAAGAAGTTGTATGAAAAAGACACTTGCAATGCAGGTTCATAGCAGCACAATTCACAACTGCAAAAATATGCAACCAGCCTAAATGTCCATCAACCAATGAATGGATGAGGAAATTGTGAGATTTATGTATAAGTATATAAACACACCGTGAAATACTACTCAGACATTAGAAGGAACAAAACAATGGCATTTGCAGCAACCCTGGGTGGAGTTGGAGACCATTAGTCTAAATGAAGTAACTCAGGAATGGAAAACCAAATATTGTATGTTCTCACTTACAAGTGGGAGCTGAGCTATGAGGATGCAAAGGCATACGAATGATATAATGGACTTTAGGGACTCAGGGGAAAGGTGGGAGGGGGGTGAGGGATAACAGACTGTACATTGGGTACAGTACACTGCTCGGGTAACAGGTGCACCAAAATCTCAGAAATTACTGCTAAATAATTTATCCATGTAACCAAACACCACGTGTTCCCCCAAAACCAGTGAAAAATAAATAAATAAATAAATAAATAAAGCAGCCCAAGCTGTTCGCATGCTTATTTGGTAACTGCTAGCCTGGTGCACAGGCTGCAGGGAGAGACTTTACCGACTGCCTCTGTGACTTACCACTATTGACATTTTGGGAGGGGCAATTCTTTGTTGTAAGAGGCTGGCCTATGCATCCTAAGGAGTTAAGCAGCACCCCTAAACTCCTTCTACCTTCTGGATACCATAGCACCTCTCTCTCACTGTGACAACAGAGTGTGTCTCTAGACATTGCTACGTTTCCCCTGGGAGGCAAAATTGTCCCTGGTTGAGAAACTCTGCTCAGTTCTGGACAGCTAGATGGTTGATAGGAGACCTCTATATTCTATGGTCTAGAAGATTCAGTTACCCAAAATATAGAACAATATACGCAGCTGCTTGTAAGGCCAACTTCTTGTATACGAAATGATTGCCTAAGCTGATAGCCATCTGTGCTGCCTAATTGTGTACACGAAAATCAAGAACAGCTTTTCACTAATCAAAAAGAGACATCCTGGTCAAAGCTTATTTGAAGACTGCCATGTTTTAAAACTCGACACGACTTAAAACAGAATCCTATAAGTTCCTTTGCTAAAATACTTTCAGGATGTGTTAGGTATAACAATAGTTTGCTACATGAAAATGGCTTTGAAAATCTTAAAAGTGTTTTAAAAGAAAAGGGACTTTTTTTTTTTGCAAGGCATTAAATCAGATGTGAATATGACAGATTTCAAAGACTGTCAAAATAACGAATTTACATCATAAATGCATCGGCTTTCTTTTTAAAGGCTCTTCCACCACTCAGGAAGGCATTTAATGGTGAGCAGGTTCAAAATGTCGCCAACTCCCACTGGTACAAAAGGGAGGCGATCCCCACTAGAGTCTCCGGGCTTCAGATAATGTCTCTGCCTCTTTTCAAGTTAATAAACTGCACTCCTGTCAAATTGCAGATAAATGAAAGAGACGGCACCATTGTTTTCTCCCACATCTTGCTAAGAAAGATATCTCCCAATATTTCGGGAGGACCAGTATGCCAAAAAATAAACTTGAAATAAATCCACCCTGCCGTGACTTTACCGGATCAAAGACGATGGAATTTCCACAGAAGCACTTTTCTGAAGTTTGCTGTGTTTTAGTTCAGATAGTGGCTCATTATGAAGCTTCTAATGCATTTGATTGTTTCAAAGTTAGCCGTCTAAATTTTTAATCATGTGTGGATGCAAAATAGTCACAGGGTTGGGCCCAAACACTGCAAATCCTTGATATTCTAAAGAGTCATGTCAATATAATATTTTCCTGAATAATCAGCAGGTAGGCTTGGGGAGGGGGCTGCTTCAAACAGCTCCACTCTTTGATGGAGGGGTGGACAGGTTTCTGAAGTTGCCTTTTGACAGAAAAATAAGTCTGAGCGTTTGAAATCTGGATTCCTTTCTTTTTGAGGGAGTGAGGCTGCTGGTCTCTTTTCTCCTCTCTCTCCCTTTCTTTTGGCTGAGATGGGACTGCTGTTAATAAGACGGGGAGCAGAAGTGTTTAACTGGGATCCCACCCTCTTCAACTGGGGTCTTTAGGACAAGAAACACACTCATTTACTCACACTCTCAGGTTAAGTTTCTTCCAGCACAAACCACAAAATGGTTTTTGTATTTACCTCCTCTTTGGGGACAGTCTGGTTTTCTTTCTCAAGACCCTAGTATTTGATTGGGAGCACAGAAGGGCACAGGAGCTTGCTACCCACAGCTGCGTAGCTCTCAGCCTAGCCTCAGGGCATCAGCTGCTTTGTGCATGTTGGAGTAGGAGCTGCACTTACTCTGGGAAGAAGATGAGGAAGGGGAAGGGGCTTGGAAGAGACCTGTCTGCAAACTCCTTGTAGAAAATATGGCACAGGAGACTTGGATCAGAAGAACCTTGAGGGGCCACCAAATTCATCCCTTGGCCTTGAGACAGCTCTTAAGCCACTCCATATTTATTGAGCATTTACTCTGTGCTGACCCCTGTTTCAAGCATTTTATACAGATTAACATATTTAATCATTACATCAACTCTATGTGGTATGTTCTTTTACTGGCTCCATTTTATAGGTGAAAGAGCTGAGACTCAGAGCTAGTGAGTTGCAGAACGAAGATTTGAACCTAGGCACTCAGACTCCGGAGTCCATGCTATGGATGTCTGGATGTTGTTCTCATTGATCAAGTCCAGGTAGCGGAGTTGGTTGCCAAGCCTAGAGTTTTTAGAAATACAATTAAACTTTGCTGTTTTCCGGGGCCATGAAACTGACCCTTCTCCCTGGCTCAACCAGCCCTTGACAATGAACATGACCAGAGACAGGAAGTGAGATGAGATAAAGCACTCAGAGCAACCAACTCTTCCACTGGGAAGATGGTCCTAGACAGGAGGTCCGTGGCCTTGCCTTTAAAGATGACGTGACATTGAGCATCAGTGGCTTAATTCCATCATCAGATGACTTGATATTTGGGGTAATGAGATTCTGCCTGTTCATAAATTCCTTTATGCCCAACCTCTCTTTCGTGCTTGGATACCTTATACTTTATCTCCTGCAAAAACTGTCCTATTTAAATGCTTTGTTGTCTAAGTGGATATCAGGATGATATTTCCCATCGAGTGTTGCTTTTTACTTTTTCTTAGAAGTTATTATATATTTTCCAAAGACTCCCATTGTTTTGATGCGACATCCAGGAAGAAATGGCCCCTGTGTTTTATAACAGCAACAACAGATTCCATTTACCAAGTTTTTATTATGTATCAAATACTGTTTTAAGCATTTAATATGTATCAGTGCATTTAATCCTCATGTCTAATGTATGAGATTTTGCAATTATCACAATGGGAAAACTGAGGCATAGCAAAGTTAGGTTACATAGTTGAGGCCATATAGCTAAGAAGTGGTAGAATCAAGACTGTATCTAGATAACTATATCTACACCTATATCTATACAATATATATCTATATGTCTATGTCTATATGTCTTTATCTGTGTCTGTCTATATCTATAACTATCTATATCTATATTAGAGCAGTATTTATGCTTTTTTTTTTTTTTTTTTTTTTGAGATGGAATGTCACTGTTGTTGCCCAGGCTGGAATGCAATGGCACAATCTCAGCTCACTGCAACCACCGCCACCCAGGTTCAAGCGATTTTCCTGACTCAGCCTCCTGAGCAGTTGGGATTATAGGTGCATGCCACCATGCCCAGCTAATTTTTATATTTTTAGTAGAGACAGGGTTTCACCATGTTGGTTAGGCTGGTCTCAAACCCCTGACCTCAGGTGATCTACCCGCCTCAGCCTCCCAAAGTGCTGGGATTACAGGCGTGAGCCATCACGCCCAGCCTATTAGGGCAGTATTATACCATGACCCACTTTTGTTTGGAGATTGTGAATTAATCTTAGATCTTATTTTAAAAACTTTTCCAGAAACACAAGAACTTTTCTAAAATTACAGTTCATCTATGTGTGCTCCTTTGCACAGGACTCTGAACCTTAGAAGGAAACCATGGCTGTTGTACAGGAGAATGCTCCAGAAAGTCTCCCAGGAGGCCTCAGATGAGGACAGCAGGATACATTTGTGGAGAAAGAATCCATGGTGACTCAGAACCCACTGCCAAGAGATGGGCCAGGTTACTGTGTGGGTAGCAGAGCAGGAGCAGGCTCTTATCTGTCCAGCCAAGGGGGTCTCCAAGGTAAGACAAACATGTGAGCAGAGAAGTGCTTATGAATGCTATTCTACCTTTCTGGTTAAAAAAAGATAAAACTCAAAGTGGGCACAGATGTAGGGAAATAGGCACTCTCATACTGTCAGGGTGAGACAGTAAATTGGCATTACCTATCTGGAGGGCAATTAAACCAACATAAACAGCCCTAAAAATGTACACACTTTTCAATGCACCTAGCAATTTATTCTAGAAGAAGCCTACATATACACAAAGATTTAGCTGGATGTTCCTTGCAGCACTTTTTATAAGAGTGATACATTTGAAGCCATCTAAATATTCAAAAAACGGAATATTGCTTATATAATTTGAAGTAGGTCTATAACAAAGAATATTCAGTATTAAACATGTTGCAACCACTACATATGACATATGAAAGAGTAATGACATAGTACACAATGCATACCATACAATTAAGATAAAAAGCAACTTACAAAGTAATATATAGTACGATTTCATAAATAGGAAATAAACACATTCACAGAGAAAGAAGGGTATAGAGACGGTATTAGTCTGCTCAGGCTGCTCTGACCAAGTGCCATAGACTGGACAGCTTAAACAACAGAAATCAATTTTCTCATGGCTTCAGAAGTTGGGAAGTCCGAGATCAAAGTGAAGTTGATTTGTTTCCTGTTGAGGGCTTTCGTCCTGCTTTATAGCCACGTTTTCTTTCTGGGGTGACATGGTCTTTCCTCAGTGCATGTGTGTATTTAATAGACAGATCTCTTTCTTTTCCTCTTCTTGTAAGGCCACCAGTCCTATCAGATTAGGACTCCATTCTTATAACCTCATTTAACCTTAATTACCTCTAAAAGCTCTATCTTCAAATACAGTCACGTTGGGGTTAAGGCTTCAACATATGAAGTATGAAAGGGCACAGTTCAATCCATAGCAGAGAAAAAAATGTTAAGAGTAATTATATGCAAATGATGTGGATGATAGATTTTTAGTTCCTTAATTTCTACCCGATTTTTTTTTTTTACAATAAACATAATTTATTTGTTGTAATAAGAAAAAAAAAACTTTTTATAAACTTCAGAGTTTTGGTCCAAGTGGTTTTAATCCACTTGGTACATATGAATCCTGCAGGCCTCACATTTAGCAAATCCTTTGGCCCCATCCCTCCACATCTAGGGTTATTTTATTTTATTTCTTGAAACAGAGTCTCACTCTGTCGCCCAGGCTGGAGTGCAGTGGCGCGATCTTGGCTCACTGAAACCTTTGCCTCCCGGGTTCGAGCAATTCTTCTGCCTCAGCCTCCGGAGTAGCTGGGATTACAGGCGCCTGCCACCATGCATGGCTGATTTTTTGTAGTTTTAGTAGAGACAGAGTTTCACCATGTTGTCCAGACTGGTCTCAAACCCCTGACCTCAGGTGATCTGCCCACCTTGGCCTCCCAAAATGCTGGAATTACAGATGTGAGCCACTGCGCCCAGCCTGGGGTTATTTTATAACATGGAGCCCTGCCTTTCTCTGCTCTGAAGTAGCCTGAGAAGTGCCTAGATCAGAGCATCTCCTGAGGCTGGTTCCCAAGCAGGCCCTGTGTGTGGCTGATGTTGTTGGGCCAGGTAGAACCTGGCAGTGGCTGCACAGTGGCTGGGACTTTTGTAGATAGCACCTTTTTGTAGCCATGCTACTTAGAAGCGGAACCAAAGTGCATTTGGCAAGGTGGTAACTTGAGAGACAAATATTTGGGGCTTTGTTCAGGAGGATGCCAACAAATCCACAGCCTGAATGTCTGGGAGGAGAAATTCAGCAGACTGGAACAGCCTCAGCTTTGTGGCCAAACCAGGAGGTTCAATTACCACGTGGGAGGCCCTAGACAGGGAGTCTCCACTTACAAATTCCACCATTCTCAAGCAGGGAAGCCAAAAGGATCACTGTCCTACCAACCTAGAAAACATATCAAGGACAAGATCCAGGCTTTGACATTCGTTCAAGGGTTTCTTCCCCAAAGTTCAGTCTCTTTCTGAGGTCAGGCCTGCAGACTTGGACTAATTTGCACAGATGAGCAGGAAGCATGAAAATGAACTCAGATATGCACTGTTGCAGTTATCACTGCAATGCAAAGTATGGCTTCATCCAGGAGACCTGCACCCTAGCCCTCCTCTACTGCTGACCACAGGTGTAACTCTGGGCAACCCATTTGCCTCTCTGGTCTCCATTGACTCAGCTTTTAAATCAGAATAAAAATATGTGCCTGCCTACCTTACAGGATTATACTGAACATAGAGTCCCTCTTGTTTACTGTTATATCCCTTGTGGCTTGTGCAGTGCCTGGCAACAGGACAAAGCTGTAGGGAAAGATTCCGTGGCGATTTGGAAGTTGAAACTGCTTAGCCCAGGGCTGGGGTCAAGTCGTTGTGCAGGTAGCAAAGCAAGAATGAGCTCTCATCAGCCCAGGCAGGAGGATACCTAAGGGGGAGACAAACGTGTGAGCAGAGAAGCACCCACAAATGTTTCTAAGGGCAAAGAGGAAGTACAGAAGGCCACTCATGTATTCTTGAGCACACGATGGGTGCTCAACAAATATAGAGGCACTGGATAAAGAAAAGAAAAACATGAGTTAATACCTGTGAAAGTGGTCTTTAAAGTATAAGGAACCTTAGCCTTTGTGACAGAGGCTGAGTAGCTAGGCATCTTCTCTCTTTCCTGGACTCTTTTTGTTGTTGTTGTTGAAACAGAGTCTTGCTCTGCCACCAGGCTGGAGTACAATGGCGTGATCTTGGCTCACCGCAACCTCTGCCTCCCGGGTTCAAGCAATTCTCCTGCCTCAGCCTCCCAAGTAGCTGGGATTGCAGGCACACACCACCACACCTGGCTAATTTTTTTTTTTTTTTTTTTGTATTTTTAGTAGAGACAAGATTTCACCATGTTGGCCAGGATGGTCTCGATCGCCTCACCTCATGATCCGCCCGCCTTGGCCTCCCAAAGTGCTGGGATTACATGCGTGAGCCACCGCCACTGGCCTCCTAGACTCTTTTGCTGTTATGGCAGTGTGGTAGCATGAAACCGGGCCGTGAAAATACCTGGGAAGCCAGGCATTGGACACAGCTCAGCCATGAGATGAAAGGAGACTGCATCTCTGAATGTCCATTTGAGGAAAGCCTGCCCCCAAGTCACCAATTAGGCTGACTTCTTTTGATTTTATGTAAATAAGATATGCATGATCCCTTATACATGTTGGAGGTTGCTGAGCATCTAGTGGTATCTTAACTAACATAGAGTCTCTGATATAATTCCCATCATTGCACTCTGACGTTTCCAGAGGCTGTGGGATGTTGGCAAGGGGACGACTCTGGAATGTTGGACCCAATTCTATGGCAGTGACTAGCATGGAAATAAACCTCAAGAGAGTTGAAGGCTTGTAAAAATGTAGCTGTGACTATGCAGTTTCAAATGGTCCCAGTGCAGACGCACAAGGGGATATGCCTGAAGAAACTAAATGTAAAGGGAATGCCCAGAAAGCTGACATTCTAAAGGACACATATAACAAAAGGTGAGAAGGTCACATAACCAAGAACAAAGATGCTAATTGTGGACAGGTAGTTTAGAATTAGAAGAGTAGCATCAGGCAGGTGAGACTTCTGAAAAATACTTAGGATGACTCTATTAATTAGAGCAACACTAGCCACTGAAATCAACAAAGCACAGTTCAATGGGCATATCATAATTAAAGCTTCTTTCTCATTCATATAACAGTTCAATAAGGGTGTTCTTATCACCGGGAGGCCTTCCATGTGGTGATGCAGGGATCCATGCTCTTTCCACCTTGTGTTTCCACTTTCCTCCAGGAGCCCTTTGCTGTCAGCCCACAGGGGCAGGAGTAGGGGAAGAGAAAAACAGCACTCACATCATAAGCTGTTAAGCCCAGAAGTGACACTTATCACTTCTTCTAGCATTTCACTGGAGAGAACTAGTCACATGGCCTCTCTAGGTGCAAAGAAGGCTGGGAAATGTAGTCCTTGGCAAGCAGTCCTTCACAGGTAAAATCCTACACCATGAAAGGGAAAGGATACGTTGCTGATGGATATCCAGCTGTCTCTCTTACAATATGAAAGACTTTTCTTTTTTAAAGTGATAGTTAAAGCAAGAAGATGACCAAGAAAGGGGTAGACCTACCTTCTGTGTCTAATGTTAGAAAATTTATAATGGAAAAAAGAATAGGAAGTTCTTCATCTCCTCTTGCTTTGATTCTCTGTCTGGAAAGAGAATAATCAGACTGACTAGAGTAGAGTTGACACTGGTAAGAAGGAATTAAAGCCCAACCTGAAATACTTACTGACTCCAGTTGGATCTCCTCTCTTGACTGGATGGTTCTACCCTAGAGATCTCAAGAAGACTTGATAAAATAGCACCAAAGCAAGCATCACAAATAACAATAAACACATCAGACAACCAAAGATGGGTAAAATGCACTCCTAATTGTTATAAAAGAGAAGATGGTGTTTTCATGCATGCTTGCTTGGTGTATTGATGACCAATCCCAGGTTAACTCCTAGAAAATCCTAAAAACAATATTTTAAAGGATAGTTTGTATGATCTTAGAAAGATAAATAGTGATAGTTAAGAGTCAGCACAGGATGGGTGCGGAGGCTCACGCCTATAATCTCAGCACTTTGGGAGGGCAAGGCAGGTGGATCACGAGGTCAGGAGTTCAAGACTAGCCTGGCCAAGATGGTGAAAACCCATCTCTACTAAAAATACGAAAATTAGCCAGGCGTGGTTGTGGGCGCACATGTAATCCCAACTACTCGGGAGGCTGAGGCGGATAATTGCTTGAACTCGGGAGGCAGAGGTTACAGTGAGCCGAGATCATACCACTGCACTCCAGCCTGGGCAACAGAGTGAGACTCCGTCTCAAAAAAAAAAAAAAAAAAAAAAAAAAAAAAAAAAAAAAAAAAAAAAAAAAAAAAAGGGAGTCAGCATCGTTCTCCAAATCAAGACAGGTCAGGCTGGTTGCAGTTTTATCTTCCATGGTCTTAATAATCTGTAAGTCAAGGAGACACAGTGAACCCTGATAATTGAGTTTTATGCATCATTTAACAAGATCTCTTACAAAATCCAGGGGAGATTATATGGCCTGGCAGATGGTACAGTTAGGTGGATTTATAACTGGTTGAGAAATCATACCCAAAAGGTGCTGATAAATTGGGAGTAGAGGCTACTAACTTAATACCTTTAGGAGTGAGACAGGAATCATCAATGAGTGCGAGTGGTCAGGTGCTTAGTAACAAGGAGTAGTGTGGGAACACAGGCAAAATAGAGAGCCCATGTCTTGCCTAGTGGCTGTGGTCACTACACGCATCGAGGTGGAATGTGCAGTCTAAAACCTATATAATCACACATAGCTGCTCTTGTTGAATTGTGAAGTCAAGTGTTGAGACATCTTTGATCATCCAGGGAAAGCTAGAAGTCCAGATGTTGGCCACTAATTCAAAGTTTTAAAAAAAAATAAAACATTATGCAGGCCAAACAAAACACATCTGCAGGCCACATTTGGCAATCAGACCATCAGCGTGTGGCTTCTGACCCCAAGAAAGATTTCTAGTAGCACAGGGCTGTTGTCATTGGTCAGGTTCTATTCAACATTTTTATCAATGGCTTGGATTAAGTTCTAGAAAGCATGCGAATCAAATTGGCTGTTGACCCAAAGCCAGAAGGACAGCTGGATGACCGGCTCGGGATTTTAAATAACCTTGACAGACTAGGGAAGGGACTGAGCTGCACAAGAAGGAACTCTTGGGTAGTCAAATGTTAGATCATGTACTTACGTCAAAAAAAAATTTGCAGTACAAGTACAGAATGACTTAACAAGGACACATGTTAAGAAAAAACAAACACTGTCAAGTTTTAGTTGCCTGCAAATCAATATGAGGCAACGGTGTGATGTGGTTGCCAAAAAGCAAAGGCGATCTTAGGCTGCAGCAAGAGAAACGAATCTTGCACTGCTCAGGCCAACTGTATCTGGAGCTTTGCCTTCAGTTCTGGGAAACATTTGAGGAGGAACATGGAGAAACTGGAACATATTTGGAGGATTTCAATCAGGAGGGTGAAGAGATTAAAAAGCATTCAAATGAAGGACAGCTAAAGACGCTAAGTCTCCTTCCCTTGGAGAAGGGGAGCCTCAGAGATGTATAAATGCCAGGTTTCAACACTTTGGAGAGTTGTCTTGTAGATGGGCATGCAAATGCCAAGGCGGAAATGGTACAGAGAGCCAGAGCTCAGTTCAACATTCACATACCCTTCAAATATGTGTCTAGTTAGGGGAAGGGCTGCCCAGGATGAAGTTAGCTCCCCAATCCCACCCCTAAAGATAGAAATGTGGAAGCAATGGGTGGGTAACCTTTGGCCAAGGATAGGGTGGATGGAATGGGTGGCCATCACAGCAATGATGGACACACCTGAGATGGAATGCAGAAAGAGTCCAGGTGGGGTGGAGGGCTTTCCTAGTCATTGCTGAAAATAAATAGCCACACAATAAAACTGTGACAGACAGGGCTGGTAGGGAATAGCACATCAAAGAAACTTATTGGGGAGGCAAGCTGGGCATGGTGGCTCATGCTTGTAATCCCAGCACTTTGGGAGGCCAAGACAGGTGGATAGCTTGGGTTCAGGAGTTTGAAACCAGACTGGGCAACATTGTGAAACCCTATCTTTACAAAAATACAAAAATTAGCCAGGTGTGATGATGTGTTCATATAGTCCCAGCTACTTGGGAGGCTGAGCTGGTAGGATTGTTTGGACCTGGGAGAAAGAGGTTGATCATGCCACTGCAGCCTGGACAACAGAGTGAAACCCTGTCTCAAAAATAAAATAACATAAGAGAAAAGAAACTTACGGGAGAGGGAAGGGCAATGACAGTGTGGATTTAGAAGAAATATAAGTATGAGCATCATTGCAAAACATAATCTCAAAAGAGTAAATCATGCAAATTAGAGTCAGCTGAAGATGGCATATAGTCCTGTGGGAGGATAAGGGGACTGAATGTTCTGTTGAATTTTCAGTAAGGTTGTGGAAATTCTGGGTTCACTTATAATTGTCTTCCAATTAGCTTAATTGTATATCACCAATTGAGCTACAGTTCTAGAACAATGTCTCCTTGAGTCCTTCAACCAGAAACCTCATGGATGATCGGTTCAACCTCTTTGTAGCATAAATTAGGAATTTGATTCTCAGAAAGGAAAAATGTCTTGTCTAGGGTCAGATAGCTGGTAAATGACAGAAAGAGAACCTGAACCAGGTCTCCTGACCCAGGCTTTTTTCATAATCATCATGACTCAGTTTGGACATGCCACAGATAACTTGACCTTGGAATCACATTCATGCTCAAAATCATCCCCATTGTGGTGGCATTAAAAATGGTCTTGGTCGTCATGACAATGGTTTTCAGACATGGAACCCTCAAGAACCTCAGAGATGAGTCTTCAAACACATCCATTCTGGTTTTCATGTCTTTTCCCTCCAGGTGGATTGGTTTTGAGACTCATGTTTCATATACATTCTTTCCGTATTATAGACCTCTACTCTCTGTGGTTCCTTTGGCATTTTCTTGCCAAAATGCAGGTCCAGTAGGGTCCCTGGGGAGAAACTGGAGCCTTCTCAGTTCATCTGTGGAAGCCAATTTCCAAGTCCCCTTCACAGTCGTTTCTCTTCTCTGAAGTCCAACTGGCATGATGAGGCAGGTAGAGGCTGCCAAGGTCCACCCATCCACCAGACTGGGCCTGAATTCATTCCATGGGCAGAGTTCAGACTCTGCCTGAACTCATTGCCATGCCAATCTCATCCCTTGATCTCCTGGGAAATATTGCTGAAACACTACTGTGTGGAGATGAAGACAGCTCCTGCCCACAAGGGTAGGGTCACTCCATGCTGGCGTACCATCACAGTTCAATGAGTCCCCTTCACCTTCCACCCACCAGTGGCCAGAAGGGGTGATGGAGCAATGCTAACTGGAGAGTCCATGTGTCATCACACCAAGGTCCCCCGGGTAGAAGCTTTCTCTTGGAGGTTTGGATGTTATTCTCTTGGGACAAGGCTTCCTGAGAATAGAGCGGATGTGGCATCCACAGGGTTTGACTCCTTGCACACCAGCAGAGACTTTGGTTCTCTCTGTTGCCTTTCCCTTCTGTCTTACTGAAGTTCAGTGATTTCATACTTTGATAGTTGTGATTTTCTCAACAAGTTATGTGACCTTTTTCCACTCCCAAGTTCTGAAACAGGAGAAACCTGGACCGGGGGGGGTGGGGGTGGGGGTGGTGTAGCTTATGCCAGTAATCCCAGCACTTTGGGAGGTCAAGGTTGGAGGATGACTTGAGGCCAGTAGTTCTAGACCAGCCTGGGCAACATAGGGAGACCCCATCTCTAAAAAAAAGAATAAAAATTAATTGGATGTGGTGGCTCATGCTTGTAGTCCCAGCTCTTAGGGAAGTTGAGGTGGGAGGATCGCTTGAGCCCAAGGGGTCAAGGCTGCAGTGAGCTGTGATCATACCACTGCATTCCAGCCTTGGCCACAGAGCAAGACCCTGTGAAAGAAAGAGAGAGAGAGAGAGAGAAAGAAATAAAAAAAGAAAAAAAGAAAGAAAGAAACCAAGAAAAAAAGAAAGAAACGAAGAAAGAAAGAAACCAAGGAATCAAGGAACCAAGGAAGGGAGGAAGGGAGGAAAGAACCAAGGAACCAAGGAAGGAACCTGCACCCTTAAGCCTAACTCAAAGCAAAGCACGGGGGATCAATTGTCTTCCAGTGACAGGAGGAAATGTACATGTTACTATTGCCAAAGGAGGAAGAGAACCTTTGGAGTCCAGAGTCTTTTCCTATGCTCATGTAGGCCTAAGGCTGCTCTAGGAAGTATTAAAAGCGCCTGTCAGAACAGGAAGTGAGATGACCTCTAGGTAAGGCAGGGAATCTGAGCTAGGGCTTGACCTCCTGGTCCTCTTTTACTTCATATCACTTCATACTGACTGTCCTGTGGTTGAACAAAATGGACCCAAATTTGTTGCAGACAATGAGTCTGGTCCTTGATTTTGCTCAAGAGGGTTCTGCTCATGAGCCTTTGTTGGCAGTGCAGTGATGCTGGCTCACAGTGAGCAGAGAAGGCCTTTAGGCTGAGATCAATTGTTTTTGTCTGTACCTTTAAGGTGACCTCCAACTGGAGCTTGAGTGTCATCGAAATTGTGCACATCAATGGCACAGTAATTTTCCTGAGTGCAAGAACATCTAATTCAATTTCTGTCCTTAGTACTTGGTCTTGCTCACCACTCTGTGATAGCCAGCCTCCAAGATGGTCCCTAATCATTCTTGTTTTCTGAGGCTCACACCCATGTGCAAATCCCTCCCACACTGAATAGGGCCAACCTGAGTAAGGCTGGCCCCTGAGTGAACATGATATTGCAGGAATGATAGGGACTACTCAGCCAAGGTTGTAAAAAATATTGCTCTTTCTTAAATCACTTGCTGTAGGAGAAGCCAGTTGCCATGGTGTGAGGACGCTCAAGGAACCCTACGGAAAGGTCACATGTCAAGGAACCGAAGTCTCCTGCCAACATGTGAGTGAATAAGCCACTTGGAAGCAGATCCTCCAGGCTGAATCAAGCCTTCAGACAACTGTAGCCCCAGTTGACCCCTTGACTACAATCCCATGGAGGACCTGAGCAGGGACCACCCAGCCAAGCTACTCTTGAATTCCTGAGCCATAGAAATTATAAAAGACAATACATATTTACTGTTGTTGCTACATTTTGGGGGTAATCTATCACACAGTAATAGACAGCTGATACATTCTCCACAAATTCTTGGTGAATGAATAAATGAATAAAAAATGAGTGAATAAATATGACAATGTTTTACAAGACTCAATGGTCAGTGCTCTCAATTCTATTGAAAAGAGGCAAATGGACCATGTCCTGCCACAAAAATTCCTCAATACCTGTCAATACAGCAGGAAGTAGAAAGCCTGACATGGCTCCTGTTCTACCAAAATAAACTCATTTTTCACCATTCCCCATCAGGCAAGATCCTTTTTTTCCCCCTACAACAGACCATCCTAAATATCTGAAACCTGTTCCTTCATACCTCAACACCATTGCATGGGCTCTCTACCTTCTCTGGGAGGCTCTTCCCTCATTCTTTCTCCTTGTAACTCCTACTTATATCTTTAAAAAATGAGAAGTTATTTTTATGTATTTTTTTCGAGATGGAGTTTCACTCTTGTTGCCCAGGCTGGAGTGCAGTGGCGCGATCTCAGCTCACTGCAACCTCTGCCTCCCGGGTTAAAGTGATTCTCCTGCCTCAGCCTCCCAAGTAGCTGGGATTACAGGCATGCGCCACCATGCCTGGGTAATTTTGTATTTTCAGTAGAGATGGGGCTTCACCATGTTGGCCAGGCTGGTCTCGAACTCCTGACCTTAGGTGATCCACCTGCCTTGACCTCCCCAAAAAATAAGAATTAAAAAAATGTCCAGAGTGAACTTATAAATCCCTATAAATCTTCCAGGGACTGTGGACCCCAGTTTAAGAAACTGAACAATATGATGGAATATTATAGTCATTTAAATGGATATTGCAGAAGAGTCCATGAAAGAAAAATGTTTGTAAGATACTGCTAACTGAAAAAGAAAAAACAAACATGCACACTTGAACAACTATTACATCATGTAAAGTTTGTAATTACTTATATTATTAATAAGGATTATATAGTTGTATGTATAAATGTATGGATAACAAAATAAATCCTTCCAGGTATTAACTCTTATGTAAAAAAATAAAATAAAATATATCCTCATATAAACTTAGAGGTAAGTCGATTGAGAGAGAGAGAGTATACATAAAATGCTAAGAGTTCACATCCCTGGGAGGGTATGATGAATAATTTTTAAAATAATTTTTGATGTTCTGTAATATCTAAATTTCTACCATGAACACATGTACATTGCTTATAAGCAGAAAAAAAATGAGTTTTTTTTTTTTGAAAGGCTGAAGACAGGGCTTGTGGCTGACTCCTCAGTCTCTGGGAGGAACTCTGCTCCTAGGGGCTGGAAGAACAAAGGGACAGTTGTGCCTACTGGTCCTTGGAGAATCTCCCGCAGTTACAGGGCAAGGCCTGATAGGGAGCGGAGGCCTCGCCAGGCTCCCACAGGCACGAGGAGCTGGGAGCAGCCTAGGGGCCACCATCTGGGCTGGAAGGTCAGAGTATTTTCCTTCTAGCACAGCAGGAGTGGGATGAAGGGGTGTTGGGAGAGTAGGAATACAGAGCAGGGACAGGGAAACTAGGTCACCAGGAAATCGAGGAAATAAACAAAGGGTTCCTGTGGAGGGAAGCTCACTTTGATCCTGGGTGGGAATGGGATGGACCAACTCTGGGAAGAGTGACCAAGTAACTCTGACATCCTCAGCCCACCGCAGGCTGACACAGTGAGAGCCTTAGAGCTGCGCAGCTGGGAAGGGGACAGGGCCCAGGAGCTACTCACCAGCCTCCCTCCACTCTCTCACTCCCCCACTGGCCACCCCACAGCTCCACTCCCACTTCTGGTGACCACACCAACCTCCGAATGAAGTCTCAATCAGACACCCACCTTTGCCTCTGCCGATCCCTCTCCCCAGACCACTCTCCTCAGCTCTGCTTGGTGAACAACCCTCCCTTAAGAGTAGGTTCGGCTCTCCATTATCCAGAGCAGAATTATCCATGTTCGTTTTCTTTCTTTCTTTCATTCCTTTAGTCAATTTTTAGAAATCATGGTGCAATGCACATAACACAAAATTTACCATTTTAACCATGTTTAATTACAGAGTGGTGTTGAGTATATTCACATCATTGAGCAGCCATCACCCCTGTCCATCTCCAGAATGCTTCAACTTCCCAAACTAAAACTCTGTACCCAACACACACTAATTTCCCATTCCCTACTCCCCCAGCCCCAGGCAACCACCATTCACTCTCTATATGAATTCGACTGTTCTAGGGACTTCATATAAGTGAGATTATACAATGTTTGTCCTTTTGGGGCTGGCTTATTTCACTCAGCATAATGTCTTCAAGGTTCAGCCATGTTGTAGCATGTATCAGAATCTCCTTCCTTTCTAAGGATGCATCATATTCCACTGTATGTATGTACCATATTTTGTTTATCTATTCATCTGTCTGTCGATGGACACTTGGGTTACTTCCAGGTTTTGGCTATTGCGGATAAGGTTGCCATGACATGGGTATACAACTGGGTTACATTTTGACTACAACAAATCTTACTTTGGACTTTGCTGACATCCAGCAACACTATTAGCTCAATCAGTAGCTTTATTGATGTTGGAATTTTATATTCTGAAAATGCTTTTCTAAAAGAGGACATTGGAAACCTTCTTGTCTCTTGCGTAAGATAAGTTTTCAGAAAGGGTAAATCCTAGGGCTGCACCTTGCATCAATCTAAACCACAAAGGCAATTGATACAGTTTTTGTCTTCACTGAATACTTACAAGTTAGGCGGAATAATGCCCTCCAAATATGTTCACATCCTAATACTCTGAACCGGTGAATATGTTACCTTATATGGCGAAAAGAACTTTGCAGATGTGTTTGAGTTAAGGATTTTAAGATGCGGAGATTTTCCTGGATAATCTCAGGGGACACACCATAATCACAGAATCTTTATAAGAGGGAGACAGGAGGGTCAGAATCAGAGGAGGTGATATGATAATAGAATCAGAGGTCAGAGCAATGCAAGGACAAGACCATGCACCAAGGAATGCAGGTGGCCTCTAGATGCTGAAAAAGACACGAACATGGATTTTCCTGCAGAGCTTTCAGAAAGAACACAGATGTGTTGTACCTTTATTTTAGGACATTTGACCTCCAGAACAGTAAGTTAATAAATGTGTGTGTTTTCAAGCCATTACGTCTACAGTGATGTATTGCAACAACAATAGAAATGAACACACTGACTGCATACCAAACTTGTTCTAAGCATGTCATTCATTTGTTACCCTTAACCTCTTGCTACCCCAGGAAATAAATGATGTTATTGTCCTTATTATATGGGTAGGAAACTGAGGGAAGGGAGTGACTTGCCCAGAGCCTCCTGGTGATAATTGCTTTAGCTGTCCAGAACCTTTGCCCCCTACTTTTGGGAAAGCAGCCCCATTTCTTTGTGGCAGATTATTTCTCTCATCGAGGCCAATGTGTGGTCACATGACATAAACCAGGCCAATCCTAGGATGTGACTCTTGAGTTGAGTCACCTAAAGACAGAGTGGTTGCAGCAAATTCTTTCCAACAGAGGCATTTTCATAACTGCCTGCTACTTCTCTCCACCCACTGCATTCCCACTGCAAGAGTGGCCCTGGTTCCAGTCCATTTTCCAGGTCAGAGGCAGTTCCTGTTGTTATGTATGAGGAACTTTGCATAAGGTTACAGCCTCCACCTGAGATAAAGTAGACAGCAGGAGTAAGGGGAGCAGATCAGACTTCCTGAATTCTAAAATACCTGCCACAGTCAAATATAGCAGATTTGGAGGGTGTATTAGTCTGTATTCACACTGCTATAAAGAAATGCCTGAGACTGGAAAATTTATAAAGAAAAGAGGTTTAATTGACTCACAGTTCGCATGGCTGGGGAGGCCTCAGGAAACTTACAATCGTGGCAGATGGGAAAGCAGGCACATCTTACAAGGTGGCAGGTGAGAGAGTGTGTGAAGGAGGAACTGTCCAACACTTATAAAACCATGATAACTCATTCATTTTCATGAGAATAGCATGGGGGAAACTGCCCTCATGATGCAATCACCAGGTCTCTCCCTCAACACATGGGTTATTGACACAATGGTGATTACGATTTGAGATGAGATTTGGATGGGGACATAGAGCCAGACCATATCAGAGGGTCACATTCCCTGGTTTTAATTCTGCTCCCCTCATCTGGGCACAGATAGCCAAGAGTGGACCATATGGTAATACACACACTTTTTCATCCCCCTTGAACAAGAAGGGGAAGCAGTGACAAGCAGGAAGGCCTTAAAGACAAGCCTCTAAACTTGCAGTTGCAATCGCATCCAATAGTTCCACAATCTGGCAAATCTTACAGCTTTTTTTTTCCCAAGAGGTCCCTTAGGGCCCTGAGTTGCCCTCATGACTCTCACCACTCTGCATGGTGATGATTCATTTACCTGTCTGTCTTCCCCAAAGCCCTATTGAGACTCTTCTTATTTGTTTTGTGTCCTCAGTGCCTACAGAGTGTCTGGTACGGTTTCCATGCTCCCACATTGTAAGTAGGTGAGTGAGCAAATAATTCCAGAAAGAGGATACACTGTTTGCCTAGATGATAGATTTCTATCCCACCCAGAACTAATCTTCAGTGGCTAGATGCTTGGGCCTGCCTGGCTTTGCTTGATGTTCAGAGCAGCATGTCCCAGAGAGTGTAGGTCATTCTGACATCTCAGCATTTTCCCATGCTAGGCAGAGCTGCAAGCAGGGGCAAGCCACTGCTCATGGTTAAATGTTTCTCCTGTCTTCCTACTTCTGTGTATATTATGCACAGAAATGCATTATTTTAATTTGTACTCAAACCTCCCTACCCCCTTCACATCTATATCCCAAACATGTAATCCTTAGGTCCAGGAAGCGGGCAGCATGGTGACCTCAAATGCATAGCACTACAACTAATTTTAAGAAAAAAATCCAGAAAACAAAAGCAAGAAAAGGCTGCCTTTGTCTATTGCTACTCTTCGGGGTTGGCTTGACCAATAATAAAATGAGGACTAATCAGCCTTCAGATTGTCTCTTTCCTTCTCAGACCTGCTAAACACAAGCCACAGTAAGTACAATTTATTACTGAAGAAAGAAATTTTTAAATATTTAGTGTCACCTAAGAGTACAGTGTTTATAAGTCTACAGTCATGTGCAGTAACCTCCTAGGCCCTCACATTCACTCACCCCTCACTGATACCCAGAGCAACTTTCGGTCCTGCCAGCTCCACTCATGGTAAGTGTCCTATCCAGGTGTACCATTTTTAATCCTTTACATTGTATTTTTGTTGTACCTTTTCTATGTTTAGATATACAAATACTTACCTCTGTGTTACTGTCACCTACAGTAGTCCGTACAGTCACATGTTACACAGATTTATGACTTAGGAGCCATAGGCTATACCATATAGCCTCGGTGTGTGGTAGGCTATACCATCTACGTTTGTATGAGAGTACTCTATGATGCTTGCACAATGATGAAATCACCTAACGATGCATTTCTCATAATGTATCCTCATTGTTAAGTGGCACATGATGTCTCAATGTTGCTGTGAGGACCCGAGGAGCAAATAACTGTCAGGCATGTAGCATGGTGGGAGACACTGTAAAGGCTCTGAATAATGATCACTATGGTTGGATAGCAGTCCCCATGACTCCAGTCAGAGCTAAGTTAATTATTTCTCTGGCTCTTGGCTGCTTTGTCCATAAAACGAGAGAGGAAAGGGCTAGGCTGTGCACTTCAGCTGTACTGATCCCTCCATTCCCTGTGTGTATCTCATTCCTTCTCACCATTGGGACTTTGTGCTCATTGTTGGGGCACAAAATTAGTTAGGATTAAATTAATTAGTTAGCATAGGTAGGATTAAATTCAGCTGCACAGAGAAAAAATATTTAAAGAAAAAAAAAACAACCAGCGTGTAAAATGATCTTGGAGTTAATTTCTCTCCAGGTAGGTAGTCTAAAGCTGATCTACCAGTTTCAAAACAATCAGGGACCCAAGCTCCTTCTATCTTGTTGTTGCACTGTTCGCAACCCGTAGTTTCTACCTTGGGGCTAATACAGCTACTCAGTTTCGGCAATCATATCTACATTCAGCTAGCAGAAAGTTGAAAAGATAAGGCAAAAGGCACATCAGCCCCTTTTAAAGACACTTCCTGGAAGTTGCACGCAGACTTCCACCTATATCCTGTTGGTCAGAATTTAATCACGTGGCCTCACTTCCTGCAAAGGAGGCTGGGAAATATCGTTTTCATGCTGAACAATCGTATACACAACTAAAATTTGTTGAAAATGTGTCAAAAGTTTAGTTAAAACTGAAATATGTTAAAAATCCTCTGGTACTATCGAGGAAACAATAGATATATCAGGTATTGAGGAAAACTAGCAGTCTGTGATACAGTATTCTCTACCTTCCTTTCCTTCTCCTAGTAAACTCCCGTTCATTAATTAGGTGAACAATTACTTTCACAAGGAAGAATTATTTCCATCCTAAAAGCCTATTCGTTTCCTTTGCAACATTTATTTTAAGTTGTAATTACACATTTTAGTGTGATTATTTAATTAGTCCCTCTCTTTTTTCCTAACATATAAACACAATAAGAATGAGGATATTGTCTGATTTTATATACTCACTTTATCCCCAGTGCCTAGCATAGAATCTAAAATGTAGTAAACACTCAGTTAATAATGAAGTGAAATAATCATGTGTTGTAAGGACTCTACTAGCTCTCACTTACCATGGCCCTGTGATATTTCTTACATTAGTTAGAGTGCCTCATTTGGCACCTCTCTAAGTCAGCACTTGAATTTCTTCTTCACAGATACATACAGCCTCCCACAGGGCTCACAGCTCATCCTCAAAACTTACTGTAAAATTACAGTAATCAAGACAGTGTGATATTGGTATAAAGAAAAACAGATCCACAGAACAGACTAGAGAGTCCAGAAATAGACCCATGCATGCCTGGGTTCTAAACAACTGACTTTTAAGAAGATTGTAAATGCAATTCAGTGGAGAGAGAAGAGTCTTCTCAACAAATGGAGCTGGAACAATTGAGTATCATTAAAATGAATTGGACATAAATTTAGTGGAGAGAGAAGAAAGAGTCTTCTCAATAAATGGTGCTGGAAAATTGAGTACCAATAAAATGAATTGGACATATTGGAAAATATTGAACAAGAATAAAAGTGGACAATAAAAAGGGAAAATAAAAAGAAATAAAGTTAGTTGTCAATAAAAGTGAACTTGGACATCAAAAATGAATAAACAAATGTTGAGTCATACTTTATATCATGTGAAAACAAATTAACTTTAAATGGACCATTGACCTAAATGCTAATACCTAAAACTGTAAAGCGTCTGAAAGGAACTAAACTTTTGTGACCTGAGGATTAGGCAAAAGTTTCTTAGAAATGACACCAAAAGCATAATTCATAAAATAACAAATTATTAAATTAGACTTCATCAAAAATTTTTAAATTTGCTCTTTAGAAAAGACTATTAAGAGAGTGAAAAGACAAGCTACAGACTAAAATAAAATATTTGTAAAGCATATATCTAATTAAAAAAACTTAAGTATAGAATATGTAAAGAATGCTCAAAATTCAATAATAAGAAAGCAAAAACAAAACAACCCAATTAAAAAATAGCCAAAAGATTTGAAAAGAAACTTTATCAAAGAAGATATATGGATGGCAAATAAGCACATAAAAAGATCCTCAACATCAATTAATTTAAATTAAAACCAGGGAAAGATACAATGACATACCTATCAGAATGTTTAAAATTGGAAATGTCTGACCGTGTCAAGTACTGGCAAGGATGTGGAGGAACTGTAACTCTCATACACTTCTGATGGAAGTGTAAAATGTAAAATGGCACACTATGGTACCTTGGAAAATAGTTTGCCCTTCCTTCCTTCCTTCCTTCCTTCCTTCCTTCCTTCCTTCCTTCCTTCCTTCCTTCCTTCTTTCTTTCCTTCCTTCCTTCCTTCCTTCCTTCCTTCCTTCCTTCCTTCCTTCCTTCCTTCCTTCCTTCCTTTTTTCCTTCCTTCCTTCTTTCCTTCCTTCCTTCTTTCCTTCCTTCCTTCCTTCCTTCCTTCCTTCCTTCCTTCCTTCCTTCCTTCTTTCCTTCCTTCATTCCTTCTTTCCTTCCTTCCTTCTCTTTCTCTCTCTCTCTTTCTTTCTTTTCTTTTCTTTCTTTCCTTGGGTGTCTCACTCTGTCACCCAGGCTGGAATGCAGTGGCAGACAAAGGCTTCCTGCAGCCTTGACCCTCTGGGCTCAAGTGATCCTCCCACCTCAGCCTCCCAAGTAGCTGGGACTACAGGTGTGTGTCACCAAGCCCAGCTGTTTAAATTTTTTAATATATATAGAGAGATGGGGTCTCATTATGTTGCCCAGGCTGATCTCAAACTCCTGGGCTCAAGCGATCCTCCGATCTTGACCTCCCAAAGTGTTGGGATCACAAGCATGAGCCACCATGCTTGGCTTCAGTTTAAAAAAAAATTAAATACTTAGCTACCATATGATCCTACCATTTTACTCCTGGGTATTTACTGAAGAGAAATGACACCATATGTTCTACAAGGCTTTTGCATGAATGTCTACAGCAACTTTAATTGTTTTTTTAATTTTAATTTTAATTTATTTATTTTTTAATCATCCAGCCCAAAATGTCAAGCAACTTTATTTGTAATAGCCCAAAGCTGAAAACAACATAAATGTCCTTGAACTATGATATATTCACACAATGGAATACCACTCAATAATAAAAAGAAATGAACCATTGATACACATTACAACATACCTACATTACGCAGAGTGAAAATTCAAACAAAAAAGAGTACTAAATTATCTTATGTGTCTAAAATTGTAGAAAATGCAAACTAATTTATGGTGACAGAAAGCTGATCATGATTGCCTGGGGACCATCGGGAAGAGGGGAAGGGGCAGAGAGGAAGAAAGGATGAAACGATGAAATATGAAGGAGCATAAGAAAACCTTTGAGAGTGATGGATATGTTCATTATCTTGATTGTAGTGATGATTTTCCAGATGCATACATATGGCAAGATTTATCATATTGTACATTTTCAGTGTGTGCAATTTATTGTATGTCATCTGTGCCTCAAAACGTTCTAGGAAGACATTTCTATAAATATAAAAGAGGAAAGAAGAATTGCTGTTGAGAGTAAAAAAAATACTAGCATATCAAATTCAGCTATATATATATATATAATTCAGCTATATATATAAAATTCAGCTATATATATAGTAAAGACTAAGTTGTAAGCCTAACTTCCATAGAAAGTATTCTAGGAATATGTTTCTAATTAACATTAGAAAATCTAGGTATGTGTGGCCAGGAATGATGGCTCATATCTGTAATCCCAGCACTTTGGGAGGCCAAGGTGGGCAGATCACTTGAGATCAGGAGTTCGAGACTAGCCTGGCCAACAGGGTGAAACCTTGTCTTTACTAAAAATACAAACTATTAGCCGGGTGTGGTGGTGTGCGCCTGTAGTCCTAGCTATTTGGGAGGCCAAGGCGTGAGAATTACTTGAATATGGGAGACAGAAGTTGCAGCAAGCTGAGATTATGCCACTGCACTCCAGTCTGGGCAACAGAGTGAGACTCTGTCTCAAACAAACAAACAAACAAACAAACAAAAGAAAAGAAAATCTAGGTATGTGATTCAACACATTAACATATTTTTAAATGACAACCATATTATCATCTTAGTATATGTGACATAAAGTATTCAATAAATTTGCCACCCAACAAATCAGTAATATAAGGGAACTTCCTCATCCAATAACTTTAATAAATTTCATACCTAATGTAGAAACATTACAAGCTTCCTTTTAAAGTCAGAAATGATATAAATATGGTTCCTATCACTGTTTCATGTATCTACTCAACATTGCACAGGTGATCCTAGCCAATGAAATAAGACAAGAAAAATAAATGAGAGGTAAAGTTTGAAAAAGAACAAATAGTTTTGGCAAAGATACAATTTTCCACACAGAAAATTCTTAAAGACTCTACATAAAACCTATTCAGACTATTAGTATAATTTTTAAAGTTGATTACTTGGGTATAAATTGCATGTTGGGCCAGAGTCAGGCATCCAGGGCTACAAGGGACCGTGATGAATAAATCTAGTTAACTTCCCTACTACTAAGTAAAATAACAATAACTACTGCTTATTAACAGTCTGCTATACCACACAAGTGCAATAAAAATTACACTTTATTAACCATAATATCATCTACCTATAATGAAAATATAAGATGGAATATATGTATAAGACATAGTATTTATATAGCCTATCCATAGTGCCTGGTGCTCCTGCAAATATGCATAAGTTGAAGTAACCTCACCAACCCTAGATGTCTGCAACTAACAGGTTGAGATCCACTGCCATGGAGAATTATAGCTTTTGGAGTTAGTTAGGCTAAACACTATTTCCTTAAATATTTTTGTCCTGTTTATGCATGTATCTTCTTTCCTTGTATCTGGTAGTGGGGAAACAAAAGCTTTCTTTAGACTTAGGGAAGTCACAATATTTACCTCTTAGAAGAAGTATGTGATGAGTAGCAAATGCCTTTCGTGGGGAAAGAGAGAGTCTTTAGATCATAGATATTGTTTTTCATATTTGCAACAATTTTTTTGAGGCTGATACTGTTACTGTCTACACATTATAGTTAAAGAAATTAAGGCAAAAAGAAGATATTAATAAGTCAATCTGCTTAGGATCACACAGCTACCAAGAGATAGAGTTCAGATTTCATCCAGGTCTGTCTGATCTTACCTTCCAAGCTCTTTCATCCTGCTAGGCTACACCACTCCAAAAAGATGAAAGGTTACACTGTTTTAAAAATATCTTCAGATGACCATAGTAAACAAAGAAAACAGTCAAGCAGGTAGTTCAAATTGGCAGATAATAAAACATCAATGGCTTTGAAGTCAGACAAGTTTTAAATCCCTGATCTGCCATTTCTATCTGTATGACTAGCAAGTTTCTTATTCCCCCGACGCTGTTACTTTATTTATAAAATGATAATAATACAATTCCAGTTTTACAGAGTAGTTTTGAAAATTATTTAGTCATTAATTTATTCGACAAATACGTGTTGAGCAACTGCTACGTGACAGGTATTATAGTGCTTGAGATTCACAGAACAGACAAAAATTCTGTCTCCATGGGCCTGTGAGCAATAACAACTCAGTAGCAATAATCATATCTGGAGCCCAGATCATGGTTTCTAACACCATTCTCTAATACAAAGAACCAGGACTTCTTGGAGAAATGGCTGTTTCTGGGCTTTGGGCACAGAATATACAAGATGAGCTTGTAGCATCTTATAGTGTTAGAAAGTAGGAAAGTGCTCAAGGAACAAAACCATGGGGGCGTATCAATAACACAGGTGCCAACCAGAAAGGGATCCCAATAGCCAAAACTGAGTAACAAGACAAATAACAGTATTGGGTTACAATCTAGGGTATAAAATAAATATTCATGAGCCCATACTGATATAAAAATGATTGCATAAGTAATTGAATGGGGGCACTGCTCAAAGAAACCAGAGATGGCACAAACATATGAAGAAACAGTCCATGCTCATAGACAGGAAAAACCAGTGTTGTTAATATGGCTATATTGCCCAAAGCAAATTATAAATTGAATGCTATTCCTATTAAGCTACCATGACTTTATTCACAGAGTTAGAAAAAACTATTTTAAAATTCATATGAAACCAAAAAAGAGCCTGAATAACCAAAGCAATCCTAAATAAAAGGAGCAAAGCTGGAGGCATCATGTTACTTGACTTCAAACTATGCTATGAAGCTACAGTAACCAAAACTGCATGGTACTGGTATAAAAACAGACACATACACCAATGGAACAGCATAGAGACCCCAGAAATAAAGCTGCACATCTACAACCATCAACAAAATAAGTTAAAAAAAAAACAAGCAAAAGGAAAAGTTCTCCCTATTCAATAAGTGGTGTTGGGATAATTCACTAGCCATATGCAAAAGATTGAAACTGGACCCCTTCCTTACACTATATACAAAAAGCAACTCAAGATGGCTTAAAGACTTAAATATAAAACCTAAAACTGTAAAAATTCTGGAAGACAACTTAGGAAATATCATTCTGGACATAGACCCTGACAAAGATTTCATAATGAAAATGCCAAAAGCAATTGACTAAAATTGAAAAAGTGGACCTAACTAAAGAGCCTCTGCACAGAATAAAAAAACCAAAAAACTATCAATAAACAGACACCTACAGAATGGGAGGAAATATTTGCAAATGATGCATCTGACAAAGGTCTAATATCCAGACTGCATAAGGAGCTTAAAAAAATTAACAAGCAAAAAACAATCCCATCAAAAAGTGGGTAAAGGACGTGAACAGACACCTTTCAAAATAAGACATATATGTGGCTAACAAGCCTATGAAAAATGCTCAACATCTCTAATCATTAGAGAAATGCAAATCAAGACCACAGTGAGATACCATCTCACACCAGTCAGAATGGCTATTATAAAAACCCAAAAACAATCTTGCTCTGCTGCCCAGGTTGGAGTACAGTGGTGTGTGATCTCGGCTCACTGCAACCTCCGCCTCCCTGGTTCAAGCGATTCTCATGCGTCAGCCTCCTGAGTAGCTGAGATTACAGGCAGGCACCACCATGCCTGACTAATTTTTACATTTTTAGTAGTGACAGGGTTTCGCCATGTTGGCCAGGCTGGTTTTGAACTCCTGACCTCAAAGGATCCACTCGCTTCCACCTCCCAAAGTGCTGGGATTACTGGCGTGAGCTACCGTGCCTGGCCCCACTGTCATTTCTTTAGTTGTGACAAATGTACCATAATAATGTAAGAAGTTAACAATGGGAGAAACTGCATGTGGGGTGCATGGAAACTCTATTATCTTTGCAACTTTTCTGTAAATCTAAAACTCTTCAAAAATAAAAAACTGTATTTTTAAAAATTTCCTGCCCTCGTGGACTTATATTCTGGTAGGTGGACAGGGAAAAACAACAATAAAAAATCAGTTTAAATTCAGTACATTATATGGTATGTGTGAAGGAAATACATACTCTTTCTATAATTATTCATGTGGCAGCTCTGCTTTCCAAATATTTTGGTGGATGTTCAAATGAATTGCATGATAAAGTCCACATAACAGAGGTCAAGGAGAAACAACCCTAAAACTTGCTGGTTCACAAGAGGAAGGAAGATTTAAACATTTGCCTACAGGTGATCCACAAAATGAGATGAAATTTAGCAACACACCTGAGACTGATGGCTGTCTATTCCACTAAAAATCTCCTGGGAAGGGAGGGGAACATCACACACTGGGGCCTGTCGGGGGATGAGGGTCAAGGGGAGGGAGAGCATTAGGACAGATACCTAATGCATGAGGGACTTAAAACCTAGATGATGGGGCTCACGCCTGTGATCCCAGCACTTTGAGAGGCCGAGGCTGGTGGATCACGAGGTCAGGAAATCGAGACCATCCTGACCAACATGGAGAAACCCCATCTCTACTAAAAATACAAAATTAGCCAAGTGTGGTGGCGCACGCCTGTAATCCCAGCTACTCGGAAGGAGAATTGTTTGAACTCGGGAGGAGGAGGTTGTGGTGAGCTGAGATCACACCATTGGACTCCAGCCTGGGCAACAAGGGCGAAACTCTGTCTCAAACAAAACAAAACAAAACAAAACAAAACAAAACAAAACAAAACAAAACAAAACAAACAAACAAACAAAAAACCTAGATGATGGGTTGATAGATGCAGCAAAACACCGTGGCACAAGTATACCTATATAACAAACCTGCACAATCTGCATATGTATCCCAGAACTTAAAATAAAATTAAAAAAAAAAAATCTCCTGGGAAACAGACTTTACAAGAGCCCATTCTTTTAGGTAACAAACCCAAGATTTGGAAAATTCTATTTTAACATTCCCATTATTGGTGATAAATAATGATAAGAAAAAAGAGTTAAAGCTATGTATGGAGCTATGAAAAGAATTATAGTCACGTATCCTAAGTGTAGAGTATTATAAAGTCTACAGTAGTGAGCAGTAACATCCTAGGCCTTCACGTTCACTCACCACTCATTCACTGACTCTCCCAGAGCAACTTTTAGTCTTGCAAGCTGCATTCCTGCTAAGGGCCCTGTACAAGGGCACCATTTTGTATTGTTTATACTGTATTTTTACTGTACCTTTTCTAGGTTTAGATATGTTTTCTATGTTTAGATATGCTTTTTGGCATGCTGACTGGGTGTCATAATAACCTCAGAATAACCCTGCAAAGGAGATATTTCACCCATTTTACAGGTTAAAAAAAACTGAGGTAGTGTGTGTTTAGAAAACTTGCCCCAAGTAGCCAGTAGCCGGGTGCGGTGGCTAACGACTGTAATCCCAGCCCTTTAGGAGGCCGACGCAGGCAGATCACCTGAGGTCAGGAGTTCGAGACTAGCCTGGCCAACATGGTGAAACCCCGTCTCTACTAAAAATACAAAAGCTAGCCAGGTGGGGTGGCGGGTGCCTGTAGTCCCAGCTACTCAGGAGGATGAGGTGGGAGAATAGCTTGAACCCGGGAGGTGGAGGTTGCAGTGAGCCAAGATGGCGCCATTGCACTCCAGCCTGGGCGACACAGGGAGACTCCATCTCAAAAAAGAAAAAAGAAAAAAAAAAAAAACACAAAAAAACTTGCCCCAAGTTGTGGAATTGAAACCTTAGTACCTAAATTCCTCCTGTTAGTCTTGACGTTGAGGACCAAGTACAAGGCGAGGTCAGCTCATTTGTTCCATTCTTAGGAGCCATGAAGGCCCACTACCCCACGCTCCCTTAAAATAGGCTGGCCAGACACCCCCATCCCAACCCACCTCAACACATGCCAAAGAACCAGAAAGGCTCCATTTATGTGGTCCCACAGGAAGCAAACACACGCAGGGCTGATGACGGTGACTCACAACTTCTAACCGTCCTCCTGGTCCGTTGCATAAACTTTTCCAATGTATTGAAGTCTTGTAGAAACAGTGCTTCATGGGAAGATATCAAGGAAGGCGTCCCAGGAGCCAACCAGCAGGACCTACTCGGAATCCTCGGCCCCTTTTTGAGGTTTCTCTTTTTTTTTCCCTCAGCAATTCCTTTCAAAAAAATTTTTTCCCTCACCATTGACCTTGTTAGAGTTGCTAGTACTTTTTCCCCTTACACTGTAGCACTTCTGTAAATGTTTTTGTTCTTTGTTCTACTTCCTGCACTCTTTGAGCTTGGCTGTGATGTCTGTTCAGTGGGGCCTTTCTGATCCAATTGGCCCTTGCCTGTACATCCTCTCCCCAGGTATCAAAAATGAGGGCAGCACGGCCTGGAGGGCCCCTCATTAGAGGGAGGCGGCTCAGCTCTCCCACCAGTCACAAGCGGAGAGGGCAGAGCCGACTCCACGAATGACCAGTATTGAAAAGAAAGCTCCAGGGGTGAGAGAGAGACACAGACTGGCAGAGTCAGAAGCAGAAGGTTAAAAAAAGAAAAGGGGGAGAAAAAAACCAAAAAAAAAAAAAAAAAAAAAAATTATTTCTGACTGCCTAAGCGGCTCCCTTTCAGGACCTGAGGCTTTCCAGAAAAATGTCTTGTAAAGAGCAGACCATTTCATGCTGCACACTCTTCCATCAGAGGGCAACACCTTGGTACATTGGGCATTCATTCGCAGGCTTTGGGCCGGGCTTGGCTCTCCACTCTGGAGATGAGGAGATGCCTTTTATCCCAGGAAACTCTGCCATGGTAATCAGAGGGTGTGTTGGTGGCCAGCTCCAGCAGGACCAGAGTCCAGGAGCTTTGCTTGGAATCCAGATGAGTCAGTTTCCTTGGAGGGAGGAGGATGAAGAGAGAAGTCTTGGAGCACTGCCCAGGGTGGGCCAGGGCTGGGTGCAAGACCTGGGCAGAGAGCTACTGTGGTTGGCAGGGACGCTGGCTTTCCCCAAAATGGAGAGGCTTGGTCCTCTACAAAGAGCACCATTTATTCTGCATAGTGCAGGCAGCACTGGCTGTGGGCAACTGAAGACCTGGCTTTGAGCCCCGGCTGACCCAGTGTGACTTTGAGCAAACCATCCCAACCCTCTGAACTTTATTTCCTTTTCCATAAAATGGGGACAATGCCTTGTCTTTATTCTGTGTTGACTGTGTGTTTTCTTGAGCACCGACTCCATGCCTGCTGCTGGAAATAGAAAGACATCAAGATGGCAAGATGCCTGCCCTCAAAGACCAATCACTCTAGTAGGAGAGGTGGACACTGGACACATAAATTGATCATTAAAGTCCAGTGGGATGAGTACAGTGAAACAGGTATGTTCAGGGTGAATAAATAACACAGGGGAAACAGGTAATTCTTTCTTTCTGGGGAGATTATCGATGCTGATGTTCAAGTCTTGAAAGTTAACTGAGGAATTGGATAAGCAGATGAGTGGGGAAGAGAAAATGGCATTGTAAGCAGCAGACACCCTTGGTAGCAAAGTAGGAGGAGCTCAAAAAAACTGGAATGTGTTTTGTAGAGGTGGAGAACAGAGTACCAGTTGCGCGTGCGTGCGTGCGTGTGCGTGTGTGTGTGTGTGTGAGAGATGCAGGGCGGTGACTAGGGGGAAGTAAGTGAGGCATTTGCCTAGGGCCCCAATTTTAGGTAGACAACAAAAGAACAACCTCAGTCATCAACATGAAGAAAATGTCCATGCAAGATTTTAAAAACTCAAAATTAATGCAAAAAAATTGATGATGAAAACAGTGACAAAATTTTAAATAGAAGCAGGATTGGGCCACACGCTTGCACAACTCCCCTTAGTTGCCTCACCCTAATCCTGGCTCTGTCAGATCCTCCCACCCTTTATGCAGCCCAAACATGAAGGTTCAATAAACGTGGGTATTTCTGAGCAAGCGTTCCGTGTAACACAGCATCTGTTCTCTCTTTTCAAAGAGCATCTTCCTCTAGTCTATGGGGGACGGTGGGGGTAGAAGGAGGTCAGGGCTTGTTAGTTTTTCTGCTGATTGTCATGCCGTCCCCATTTGACACAGTGCTGCGCTGCTGTTATGGTACCCTCGGAGGAGAGAGAGTCCGGGGGCAGACCCCACTTCCCTTGACCGCTTTAATTCCCCTCAGCACACATACATTGCCAACATAAGGCTGTTGTTTATATAGTGGACGTTGCTGAAAGTATAGAGGTAAATAGAAAAAAAGTAATGTAAGGTAAAGTGTTTCAAACTGAATATGAAATATGAATGTTTCCAGAACTGAAGGGAATCAGGAAAAAAGAAAATAGGATAAAGTCTTCCAAGCTGAGCTTCCTTGCCTTAAGGTCTTTTTCTTTCCTTCTTTCTTTAGACATAGAGTCACCTCAATCCTTTTATCTCTGTTTCTCTTTAGGAAAAACAAAACATTTTGTTTTTCCAAAAAGTGTTTGAGGCCGGGCTCACGCCTGTAATCCCAGCATTTTGGCAAGCAAAGGCGGTTGGACCACCTGAGGTCAGGCGTTCGAGACCAGCCTGACCAACATGGAGTATATTTTTAGTCTCTACTAAAAATATAAAATTAGCTGGGTGTGGTGGTGCATGCCTGTAATCCCAGCTACTCGGGAGGCTGAGGTAGGAGAATCACTTGAACCTGGGAGGCAGAGTTTGCAGTGAGCCGAGATTGCGCCATTGCACTCCAGCCTGGGCAACAAGAGTGAAACTGTCTCAAAAAAAAAAAAAAAAAAGTGTTTGAAGCATGAAACAAAATGTTTGTTTTGTCTGGGAGCTGTTTTGTCACCACCAGTGCAATTCATGGGATGCAATAATCTCTGAACTACAACCCAACCACCTGAGTTACACAGCCTGCAGTAACACTGTAGGGGTCTTCTGTGGGGCAAGCCAAGGTGGGCATTGGTGCTGCAAGTTTAGTCTCTTTCAAAGTCTTGGTACCAGTGAGACTTTAGACTTGGACAGGATACATATAACTTCCACGGATATCATACAACTCTCAGAGATAGTGGAACCTAAACTCATATTCAGAGTAATAAATATTTTCTTAAAATGGCATAATAGGTCAAGGGTTTCCCAGTCCCTAATACAGAAATATAGGCAGAGAAATTTCTATTTTTCTTTTTTATGAATTCTTCTGCTTATAGAACATGTCCACCAGACCTAAGCAATGGGAGTTGTTCCATTACCTTCACAAACAGTCGTGCACTCTTTAGGTCCATCCTAGCTACATGAAGGCTAGATAGAAGCTTTGAAATTCCACTTTTTCTCCACTTTAGCTAATACAATTCTTAATCATGCCTGTCAGCACTCTGGAAGTAGAAGGAGGGTAGCAGAATCAAGGTTTGTTTGCCTCAATCCGGAGCATGTCATCAAAAGTAAGGAAAGAGGGGGTTTCTTCCACAAATTATATCAGGCGCAGAATTCCTCTGCCACGAATTCTAGGCTTATCATAGGCATTACTGAGTTTTCTCCCTTAAGTAAAAAAGGAGGTGGGAACAAATGGTAAAACTGAAATGTTATGACTCTAAGGCCACTGCAGCTTGAGCCACGTGCAGTTAGTGATAGGGAGAGAAAAAAAGCTTGTATTCTAACAGGCAGTCCAGTGATTGGTCCAGGAGATTTTGCTACTTCTAAATCTGCCCACCAAATCCAGTGGTTTAAACTATATGTTGAGGGGATATAGCAAAGTCACCTTATAAGATGAGTGCAATTCATATAATACTGATTATGTGATGATTAAATAATGTCATCTCAAACTTCGCTTCCAGGAATGAAGAACAGGGTAACTTAGACTAATCTCCCAAACTATGTACCATGAGATAAACGGGACAAAGTAGTCTTAAAATCACTCTAAGGCAGGAGAGTATTAACAAGGTTCGGAAGAATTATTGGGCCAAGATCTAGGAGAGGATGGCAACCCAGAGAGATGAGCCTGGGTTTTAGGACTGCTTTCTTCTGTGAGCATTTGGCTATTCTAAAAGAGACACTGAGACACTGAAAGGCTGAACAGTACCTTCTGCAGACTCCCAGTAGTAAGAGAATAAAGTTGTTGTCCAGCATCTTCCAATGTTGGATGGCACCTGGTAAGACTTCTGCACTTAGAAAGATCTATGACAAAGACTACAGTCCAACTTTCAGTAATCTCAATGGAAATGGGGTTAAGGCAATGCCATATTGCTGATGTTCCCTACAGAAGCAAATGAAAATTCTTTCTAGAAGATAACCATCATCTTAGTCCACAAATTATTTCCAAAAATCATTTTTCAAATATAAATCCTAGCTCACAGTCATCATCATCATTATGATCATCACCATCATCATCAAATACAAAAAAGACAAGAAAACATGAATGGGAACAGTAAGATAAAGATAATAGAAACAGATCTACAGGAACTCCAGATATTGAAGTTATTAGACACAGACTTTAAAATAACTATGCTTACTATGATCATGAAGAAGAGATAATTTTTGACAAGTAACTCTAAAATACTTTTTTTAAAAAAGAGAGAAGATAGCATATTTTAAAAGAAACCAAAAAGAAAATATAGAACTAAAATACATAATAACAAAAATTGGAACTCAATGAACAGATTTTTTAATAAAATTAGACAAAACTGAGGAGAGAATTAGTGAAATGGAAGGTAGGTAAAACACAATCACAATGAAGGAGAGAGAAAGAGAGGGAGAGACTAAAGTGATGTTATAAAAACAACTGGAGCCAGGAGTGGTGGCTCACGCCTGTAATCCCAGCACTTTGGGAGGCTAAGGCTGGTGGATCCCCTGAGGTCAGGAGTTTGAGACCAGCCTGACCAACATGGAGAAACCCCATCTCTACTAAAAATACAAAATTAGCAGGGTGTGGTGGCACATGCCTGTAATCCCAGCTACTTGGGAGACTGAGGCACTTGAAGCTGGGAGGCAGAGGTTGCAGTGAGCCCAGATTGTGCCAATGCACTTCAGCCTGGGCAACAAGAGCAAAACTTCATCTCAAAAAAAAAAAAAAAAAAAAAAGTAAGTTAAATAAAAACATTTTAGACGAACAAAAACTAAGTACTCATCACAAGCACACTTTCACTAAAGGAAATACTGAAGTGTATTTCAGACAGAGGAAAGTTATCTCAGATAAAAAATAGGAAATGCAAGAGAGAATGAACACCAAAACCATGAAAATATGTGGATAAATCTAAATGGATTGTCTAAAGCAGTAATAAGGAGATAGATAAACAGCCCCCTGCTGAGAAAAATTGTTCCAGGATAATCACTAGAGAAAGAGCAACAGTTTTATAGAACTTGCAAGTTACTAGATAAATAAAACAGGATGATAAAATATACTTAATCCAAATGAACCCTCACTCTTTCCAAAGGAAAAAAATAAAGACAATAGACTGGTGAAACGATAGGCAGTTCTGAGTAAAATCATCGATGTCAACCCAAATACTTCAGTAATTGCATCAAGTATAAATGGATTAAAATGTGCCAATTAAAAGGCAAAGATTGCCAACCTAGATTATTATTATTATGTATATATATTTTTTGAGACAGAGTCTCACTCTGTTGCCCAGGCTAGAGTGCAGTGGTGCAATCTCGGCTCACTGCAACCTCTGCCTCCCAGGTTCAAGCTATTCTCCTGCCTCAGCCTCCCGAGTAGCTGGGACTACAGGCATCTGCCATCATGCTGGGCTAATTTTTGTATTTTCAGTAGAGATTGGGTTTCACCAATCTCTGGCCTGTTGGCCAGGCTGGTCTTGAACACCTGACGCAGTTGATCCACCTGCCTAGGCTTCCCAAAGTGCTGGAATTACAGGCATGAGCCACTGTGTCTGGCCACCAACTTAGATTATTTTTTAATAACACCTAACTATTTGACTTTCCCCAGAGATTCATATAAAATATAAGGATATAAAAAATTTCAAAGTAAAAACTTGGAACAAGGTTTACCGTGTAAACATAAAACAAAAGAAGGCCTATATAACTATATTCAATCAGACAATGTAGATTTTAAGGGAAAAAATAATTACTAATGACAAGAAAGTTTAAAATGCAAAAAGTTAAAATTCATAAGCAAGTCAAATAGTAATTCTGAATTGTATGCAGCAAACAAGACCACTTTAAAATATATAAAGCAACAATTTTCAGAAGTATAAGGAGAATGAACAAGTCCACAGTCATAGAGAAATATTTTAATACAGTTCTTAAGTTACTAATAAAGCAAACAGACAAATAATCAGTGAGAATATAGTAGATTGGAATAACATAATTAGCAAACTTGACTTAATTGATATATATAGAATGCTGGAATTAACAACTCCAGATACACATTCTTTTCAAGCACTCCTTAAAAACATGATCTATAAATGAATATATGCTGGATCATAAAGCAAGTATCAACAAATTTCAAATATGAAGTCATGCTTAATAAATTCTCTGAACACAATGCAATTAAGCTAGAAATCAATAATCAATCAGTAGAAAATTCCCATATGTTTATTAAGCAATATACTTCTAAAACATATACATGTAAAAGAATAAATCGTAATGGAAATTAGAAAATATTTTTAGCTGAATAATGATGAAATGTGACACATCAAAATTTGTGGGATATAACTAAAGTAATGCGTAGAGTAAGCTACATAGCCTTAGTTTCATACATTAGACTAAAGAAAAAAAGCCTGAAACTTAGCAATGTAAGTACCAAACTTGAGAAGCTAGAAAAAAAGAACAGTAAATTAACCTCCCTCCACCACAAAGTAGAAGGTAATAAGAAATAAAGCTAACAGCAGAAATTAATAGAATAGAAAACAAATAAAAATGTAGAAATTAAATAAAGCCAAAAGCTGATTCTTTAAAATAATTAATAAAACTGATAATTCCCTCATAAGGTTAATCAAATAAAAAGGAAAGAAGACAGAAATAACCATTATCAGGAATTAAGTTTAAAAGGAGATATTACTGTGATTCTTAAAGGCATGAAAATGATAACAAAAGAAGATATTATAAATAACTTTCCACTAATACATTTGAAAATTTAAATGTAACAATCATTTAGAAAAATTTAGTTGACCAAAACTGACACTAGAAGAATTGAGAAATGTGAATAGTTCTAAATCTAATAGAAACAATAAATCTGTGATTATAAAGTTTTCCAACATTGAAAGATTCAGGGCCAGATGGCTTCACCAGTAAATCATTTCAAACACTTAAGAAAAAAACACCAATTTTGTATGAACTCTTCGAGAAAATGTAAAAAAAGAAAAGTTTTTCAGTTCAATTTGTGAAGACAGTGTAACCTTGACACCAAAATCTGATGAGGCATTTATAAGAAGGGAAAATTACAGGCTGATGTATCATATAAATAAAGATGCAAATTCTGAACACAAGACTGGAAAACCAAATCCTGAGATATTTTAAAAAGGTAATATACTACAACCAAGTTGAGTTGATTGCAGTAATTCTGGGTAGACTTTTATTTTAGTAATAGACTCAACTTTGCTTAACACTAGAAAATTAACCACTGCAATTCACTGTACTAGCAAAATAAATAAGCAAAATTGCATTACCTCTATAAATGTAGAAAATTTGCTTTATAAAATTTTACAACCATTTATGATCAAAAAATAAAAGTCTTTATAAATTAGGAATAGAAGAGAACTTTCTTAACCTGATAAAGGGTATTTACCCAAAACAACTTACTAGAAGCATTATATTGATAAAGTCTCCCCTTGAGATCAGGAAAGACACATGGTTGCTCACTACAACCACTTCTATTTAGCATTATACTGAAGGACCTAGCCAGTGCAATAAGGCAAGAAAAAGAAATAAAGGTGTAAGAAATATTATTCACAAACAGCACAATTGTGCTTGTAGAAAATGTAAAAGAATCGCTGATTAACCGAAATAAATAAGATATTTAGAAAATTATTTGAATATAAATTTAATATTAAAAATCGAATGTATTTCTATATACCGGCGACAATTAGAAAATAAAATTTTATTTTTACATACATAAAAAGCCATTAAACATACAGTTAGGCTGAAAACTAGTAAAGCTATTCAGGACCATTATCAGAAAAGTTACAAAAGATTATTGAGGAAAATTGAAGATATTTTTAAAAATATAAAATTATATTCATGTATTGAAAGATGTTAATTCTCCCTAAACTGATACGTTGATTCAGTGCGATCCCAATCAAAATCTCAACAGATATTTTATGTGTGTGTTGATCCTAAAATTTATACTAAAATGCATATAGCCATGAATAGCCAAGATAATATTGAGAAAGAATAATAAAATAAAAGTACTAGCTGTACTTGATATGAAGATATTAATTGCTATATTTAAGACATTGTAGTAATGGTGACATGTTAGATAAGTGAGCCAAAATAATAAAATGAAGAATTCAGAAACCTACCAATACATACATAAAACCTTTATATATTATAAAGGTGGCACTACAGGACAATGAAAAAAGAAGGATACATCTTTACAATAAATAGTGCCGGGTCAATTGGATATGCATAGAGAACAAAATTAATACTGATTCTTTTTTATACCATCTATGAAAATCAATTCTGGGGTAGATTTTAGATGTAAATAGTAAAGCTACTACACAGAAAAACATCTTCACTATCTCAGAGTGAGCAAAGATTTCTTAAACAGATCTCAGAAAGCACTTACCATAAAGTAAAAGTTTAGCAAGTTGGACTACATCGAAATTAGTAACATCCTTTTTTCCACCCCCCCCCCCAATGACACCATCATAAAGTGAGAGGGAAAGCCACATGATGGTAGAAGATATTTGCAGTAAATATAACAACAAGGAACTCAATGTAAAATATATAAAGAACTCTTACAAATCAATAAGACAAAGCCAGAAATCCCAATAGAAACATGGTCAAAAGATATTAATGGGTAGTTTACACATTGGATATTCAAATGTCCTCTAAACAAGAAAAGGCGATTAATTTCATTAGTCATCAAGAAATGCTAATTATAACCACAGTGACTTACTTTTATACACCCATCACAATGGCTAATATTTCAAAAGCAAAAACAACTAGTACTAATAATTGGTAAGGATGTGAAGTAACTACAACACTCATGCATGGCTTATGGAAGTGAAAATTATTACAATCACTCAGGAAAACTATTTGGCATTCTTTATTGAGGTTGAAGATAGGCTTATCCTATGAGCAATTCTACCAAGTATATGCCTAACAGAAATATATGTACCTGTGTACGATGAGGCTTACACACAAGTGTCCCTAGCAACATTATTCATGTTGGCCAAAAATTGGAGACAAACCACATGTCTATCAACAGCAGAATGAATAATAAATTGTGGAATATTCATATAATGGAATGCTATCTGGCAATGAAATTGAATAAACCAAAGTAACACAAGAGAGTGGATCTGTCTCATGATGTTGCGCAAAAGACATCAAATGCAAAAACATACATTCCTTTGTATCCTGTATTATTCAATTTATATACAATTCAAAAAAGCAGGCAAACTATAGTGTTTAGGAATGCACACTTGGGTGATATAGCTATAAAGAAAAGTAAGGAAGTGGTTATAAAATTTACTCATGGTAGGGAGGGAAAGATTAGTAATGGGGAGGGGATATGAGGGGATATGAGGGATTAGTGATAGGGAGGGGATATTAGAGTGTGTTTTTTGTTCTGGCTACATGGGTTTTCACAATAAATCTGTGGTAATATGCTGAGCCATACATTTTTGCTTCGTACACTTTTTTGTATGGATGTTGTCAATCTTGTGTTTATGTTCAGCTGCTCCTGCTGAACTTCTGTGGAAGAGGGATGGGTGCAAATACTATGGAATAGGAAGCAATATGCAAGTTCATTCTAATGCCCCATGAGGGATCCACTCTCAGCCTCTCTAAGGAGGAAGTGACTCTTTTCACCAAACAAGGCTTGAAACCCTGGCCCATCTCCAGATCTCAGAAGAAAGCAGACTCTTCCAGTCAACAAAACCATCATCATCTGCTTCAATAGCTACCCGCAGGGAGGAGAGGGGAATGAGGAACCCAGGCTGGAGAGACTGACTTTCCTGGTGGTTTCTTATTATAAGCATATATTACAGTCATTGAAAAAAAATTTTTTTGACATGGTCTTGTTCTGTCACCTAGGCTGGATTGCAATGACTTGATCTTAAGCTCACTGCAGCCTCAAACTTCTGGGCTCAATTGATCTTCCCTCCTCAGCCTCCTGAGTAGCTGGGACTATAGGTGTGTGCCACTGCACCCAGCTAATTTTTTGTAGAGATGGGATCTTTTTCTGTTTCCCAGGCTGTTCTCAAACTCCTGGCCTCAAGCAATCCTCCTGCCTTGGCCTTCTGAAATGCCGAGATTACAGGAGTGAGCCACTGCATCCAGTCTGAAGAGAGAAAAAGAGACAGAGAGAGATGATGACCATGTTTAAAAATAATGAGGTGAGCAGGGCACGGTGGCTCATGCCTATAATCCCAGCACTCTGGGAGACTGAGGTGGGAGGGTCAGTTGAGCCCAGGAACTCAGGACCAGCCTGGGCAACATAGTGAGACCTCATCTCTATTTAAAGAAAAAAAAAGAATGAGGCAGAAGACATGAACTGAAATAGAAATATCAGATAGATAGATAGAGAGGTAGATAGCCAAGTTCCAAAAGCAAGTCATAGAATGATATACAAGTATGTATATATAGGATAATCTGAAGATTTAGCAATAAAAATAATATACATATGTATATTACAAATTTTGAAACTCATGTCCAGATGTCCAAAATAACTGACTACTTTGAAATTCAACTTAGTGGTAGGAAACGGAGTCACAGTCAATTATAAGGAAACTCACTCCATAAGATTTTTCCTCTTTTGTTTTTCCCCCAGGTGGCCTCTGACCTTGGACGGAAGACTGCTCAGTGTCCTGCTGCTAGAAGAAGGGTCTCGTCTGGGAGCTGTGTCTGTCCACGCCAGAATCCCCATTGATGGATGCTCCAGTCTGGCCCCCAGGAGAGGCTCACACCACACCTGCGTCACTGGAGGGGTCTCCACTGCTCTCTCTCTCTACCTCCCAGGTCTTCTGAGCCTCCCTTCTAGCTACTGCAGCAGTCCTTTTATTCGCAACAGCAGAGGCACTTGAGGTCGGCTCTCCCTCCAGCTCCCCTCTAGGACCATGGGACACCCAGTGGCACTGCCTCCGGTCCTCTCTAGCCCTGGCAGCCCTTGTGGCTGCCTCTATTGTTTCCACACTGTGGAGACTGAGAGCTCCTCAGTGGCAGCCACTTCCCAGCCAGGGAGCCAGGGGCACGTTCCACTGTGCTGGTGGATTTCCAGACATTTCCAAGGGAAGGTTCTTTTGCCACCTTCCTGCTCTTGCAGCTTGCTGGGAGTGAGGGCAGCACGTGAGTAGGGGTCTGTGTAGGGTTCACATCCACCAGCCCCTGACTCTCTGACTCCTCCTCTTCCTCTGCCCAGACAGTGCCTGCTCCTGGCTGGTGGGGAAAAACTCTTCAGCAAGGAAGTTGGTCTCCTGGAATCTGGCTTTTTAATACATAAATGCCAAGATATTTTGATGCCTTTGTTCTCTACATTTGTGGTCACAACTCTCCCTCAGGGCAACAAGAAGTAGGAAGAAAACGTGAAGAAGAAAGAAATCGACATTGGTCCCTATTATGCGATATCATCCTGCCACCTGTGTGTGACTGTGGCTGATGGGGGGAAGATCTGGAAGGAAGCCCAGTGATCCACTCTTGGGGGTTATTATAGGAACTGAAGTGAGCTGGAGCAAAGTACAGGCAGGGAGAGAAAGAGACTTCGTTTTTTATCTTATATATTAGGTTGGTGCAAAAGTAATTGTGGTTTTGCAATTACTTTTAGTGGCAAAACTGCAATTACTTTTGCACCAATCTAATACTTCTGCAATATCTGAAATGTTTACAGTAAGTTTATAATAACACATTCTTTCAGTAATTTTGAAATTACAGTTTTTTGTTTTAAAAGGAAATAAAATTGATAGTACTCAGAGGCTTCTGTGGCTGAATGCAGAAGCACAGGTTTAACTTAGAGGTGGAGGCGCTGAAGGGCATTTTGGAAATATTAATATTTCTCAACAGAGAAATGGATGTTTTCATTCCCATCAGCGTAGTAGTACCCTTCTTGGAAATTTGTCCTAAGAACTGATCAAAGATGCATACAATAATTAATATAAAAAATTTTCATAGTAACATTTATAATGGCCAAAAATTAGGTTCAATAATAGGGAATTTGGGTGAGCTGTGGTGTAGCCATATTATGAGCTACTATGTGGTCATTAATATGGTGATATGGGCCAGGTGTGGTGGTTCAAGCCGATAATCCCACCACTTTGGGAGGCTGGGGCGGGTAGTTGACTTGAGGTCAGCAGTTCTGGGTATCCAGCCTGAGCATCACAGTGAAATCCCATCTCTACTAAAAATACAAAGATTCACTGGATGTGGTGGTGGGTGCCTGTAGTCCCAGCTACTAAGGAGGCTAAGGCATGAGCATCACTTCAGCCTGCAAGGTGGAGGTTGCAGTGAGCCAAGATGGTGCCACTGCACTCCAGCCTGGGCAACAGAGTGAGACTCTATGTCAAAAAATCAAACCAAGGTCGGGCGCGGTGGCTCAAGCCTGTAATCCCAGCACTTTGGGAGGCCGAGACGGGCGGATCACGAGGTCAGGAGATGGAGACCATCCTGGCTAATACGGTGAAACCCCGTCTTTACTAAAAAATACAAAAAACTAGCCGGGCGACGAGGCGGGCACCTGTAGTCCCAGCTACTCGGGAGGCTGAGACAGGAGAATGGCGTGAACCCGGGAGGCGGAGCTTGCAGTGAGCTGAGATCCGGCCACTGCACTCCAGCCTGGGCGGCAGAGCAAGACTCCGTCTCAAAAAAAAAATAAAAAAATCAAACCAAAAAAAAAAAAAAAAAAAAAAAGAGAGAATAAAATGGTGATATGGAAGAAATGTTAACTGAATAAAGTAAGGTGCAAATTGCATGATTCAAATTGATTGATGGGTGGATTAATAGATGAATGGATAAATAGATAGGTGTGTATCAGTCAGCATTCTCCAGAGAAACAGAACCAATAGGAAATATATGTATGTATGTACGTATAAAGGAATTGATATTGCAGTCTTGCAGCAGAATTTCTTCTTTCCTGGGAAACCTCAGTTATGCTCTTAAGGCCTTTCAACTGGTTGGATGAGGGCTGTATTAGTCCGTTCTCACATTGCTATAAAGAAATACCTGAGACTCTTGTAAAGACGAGAGGTTTAACTGGCTCACAGTTCTGCCGGCTGTACAGGAAGCATGACGCTGGCCATCTGCTTGGCTTCTGGGGAGGCCTGAGGAAACTTACAATCATGATGGAAGGTGATGGGGAAACAGGCTCATCTTACAAGGCCACAGCAGGAGGAAGAGAGTGAAGGAGGTTGGGGGTAGGGTGATACACACTTTTAAGCCACCAGATCTCATGAGAACTCTATCATGAGGCAGCACGAGGAGGATGGTGCTAAAACATTAGAAACTGCCTCCATGATCCAATTACCCCCCCATCAGGCCCCACCTCCAACACTGGGAATTACAATTTGACATGACATTTGGGTGGAGACACAGATCCAAACCATGTCAGGGGCCAGCCAGATTATGGAGGAGCATCTTTTCTATCCAAACTCAACTGATTGCTGATGTTAACCACATCTGCAAAGTACCTTCACTGCAACATCCAGATCAGTGTTTGATTCAATAGCTGGATACTACAGTGTCTTAAAATGCAGGTTTTATTAGTATTCAGGTATGGTATTCAGATCAGGGGGCAACTGCTATTGAACCAATAGTTATGCTCACACATCCCATGAGGAGGGGTGGACCATGCCACAGTGGGGGCCACGGGAAGGCACACAGGGGAGCACCAGGATCTGTCAGGAGGCAGAGAGAGTGAGGGGAAAATACAGGCAAGAGCCTTTTTTGTGGTTTCTGCAGGAAGGAATGGGTGAGTCAGGGTAGGCAAGCTTAGGATTGACTCACCTAAATAATTTCACTGGGCTCTGGGGCAGGGTGGCTGTCCCTAGTTGCTGACAACTGGCTCTGGAGTGACTGGAGAAGGGCAACAGCAAGTAGCCCTGAGTGTAAGAACCCAATTTTATTAGTCCATTGTCACACTGCTTTGGAGAAATACCAGAGATTGGGTAATTTATAAAGAAGAGATTTAATTGATTCACAGTTCTGGATGGTTGGGGAGACCTCAGGAAACTTACAATCATGGTGGAAGGCACCTCTTCACAAGACGGCGGGAAAATGAGCCAAGCAAAGGGGGGAAAACCTCTTATAAAATCATCACCCTCATGATTCAATTACCTCCCACGACACATGGGGATTATGGGAACTACGACTGAAGATGAGATTTGGGTGGGAACACAGCCCAACCATATTATCAATAAGGGAGGTGCTTGGGGTGTGGGCTCTGGATTCGTTGGTTTGCATGTGCAAGGAACTCTAAGTGAATCTCTTACTATCTGTAGAAATTGGCTAAACTTGGAGGAGCCCGTACCTCGAGGGTTAGCAAGGCCTCAAGATGTTAAAGCATTAGAGTAAAGAAAAGGTGTGATTAATTAAGCTAAGTGTGGTAATAGGCAATTAGAAAAATGACTAGAAAGTGTAAACATAATTGTTAACAATGGGTTATCTCTCAGTGAGCAGTGAGATTGTGTTCTGGAGTATTTTCTTTTCTTTTCTGTCATTTCTACATTTTCTGTATAATCATGAATTGCTTATCTGATGGACACGGAGGAGGAACTAGATTAAATCATCATTTTTGGTGTCCAGAGGGACAAAACTATTAAATAGCTAAGCAGCTGCCCTCTAGAGTTCTGCTCCTGTCTGGGCTGGTGGCAGGTGACACAGGTGACACTATGTCCCTGTCCAGCCCTCATTGTCTTCTCTGTCCCCAAGGGCCAGGCTGACCCAAGGATAGCAATACCTCCTCCTTCCTTGCCCAGGCACTCTGAGAAAAAGGGACTCCCTTAGAGGACACTAGGGTGTTTCTTCTGAGGAGCCTGTATGGAAACCTCGGCTTTTGGGGGGCTGTGTGTAAGTGCAACTATGAGTGCCTGTACATGAGTGTGTGAGTGTGTACAGGTGTGTAGGTATGTGTATATGAGTGTGTGACCAGACATCACAGTGTGTAAGTGTGTGTGTCAGGAAGTATGTATATGTGTGAGTGCATACATGTGTGTGTGCATGTGTTAGTATGTGTGTACATGAGTGTGTGTGCATACGTGTATGTAAGTGTGAGTAACTCTATGTGTGTGGGTGTTTTGGGGTCAGCAAGCAGAGGGAGAAGAGTGGAAGACAGGAGGCGGCACAGACACCTGCGCTGCGGTGTCTTGGATGAACTACGGTTACAGAACCCAAGAGCCACAGAAGGAGACCAGTCCCAGCGTCCTGTTCTGTCCAGGTTACACCCATGAATTTTCAGGTGCGTAACCCTGAGCCAGGAGGTCTGCATGGCTGGCCAAAGGGGCAGGTCTCCACTGTCACCGAGGCCCTCATTACTTCTCAACCAGAAGAGGGACCAGCCCCCTTAGGGGGCATTTGGAACTGTGGGGGGACATTTCTTGATTGTCGCATGTCTAGGGAGGACTCTGATTTAGTAGAAAGAGGCCAAGAATGCTAAATGCCCCTCACAGTGCAATGGGCCGGTTGCAGCTAGGGGCTTGGTGGCAGCTGGGGGCCTCATGCCCGCTGTCTTCCCAGAGCCCTCACTCCATGCTTGCTGGGTACTGCCTCTGGGGAATGTCAGCTAAATGCGAAAAAAGACACTTGTGCAAAAACAGTCTCCAGTGAACCTACCCAGGGCCATTAGCATTCCTGAGGTGCAAACAAAAGCACCCGAGGTAATCACACACCAGGAGAGGCCACGCGTGCCAAACTCCCACCCCTCCCAGCCCCACCCACGTACATCTTCCTGGAACCAGACTGAGATGACATGAAACAGATGAAACAGGGGGTGAGAAGAGGAGGAAAACAAGGTTTTTCTTTCAAAAGGGACGTCCTTCCCCTCTGCGATGAGTAGGCCTTTCCTCCGGGGAGTCACCCACAAAGTGCTAAGGCTTCTCTGAGCGGGAGCTGGCCCCCAGTCACACATTATATTTGAAGCTGACCTCCCGGTGCTGGGGCTGTGAGGGCTTCATGGGATGTCCCAACCCATTGGTGGGAAAGTATTTGAAGTGTCTGGTGAGGCTGAGCTTCTGAGCAGCTGAAAGTTCTGCATCAGACACTCAGGCAGGAGAGGGGTGTGGACTCCTCGGGTGGGGAAGAGCAGGGGATGAAGAAAGGTGCTGAGCCTTGTGTGAAGTTGAACAGGAGCCAAAATGAACGAGGGGCCAGGGGCCGTTCGAGGTCCTTGTCCCCACCCTACCAGGCTGTCAACCCTGGCAGCTGATCCCCCAGATGCTGGGGAGGCCCCGGGCCCCAGGAGCTTCTGATTCTGCCCTTCCTGAAGTCAAAGATGGGGACCTGTCCCCCAGGCCCCTTATCCCTGACAAAAGCAGCCAGAGACACCCACTGAAGGGATTCTCACTCTGTGAGCCCCTCCCCTGTCCTCCAGGGCCCTGCCACTCAGGGTGTGGGCCAGGAACCAGCTTCATCAGTTCCATCTGGGTGCTGGGAAGCAATGAAGCACGTGGAGCCCCACCCCAGACCTGCAGAATCGGAATGGACATCTTAACAAGATCCCCGAACCAGAATTCAGGTGCACATGGAAGTTTGAGGAGCACCACTCCACAGGAGTAAATAACCCCTTTGCCTCTCTCTGGGAAGAATATATAATCCCTGTCTGGAATAAAACTGCAGTGGAGAGGAAAGTAACCCAAGGCGGCATTAACTGACACAGGACAAGGTGTCTATTCTGCAAAAATTCCTCAATCCTAGTAACTGCTGGTGAGAGTTATTTTATTTTATTTTATTTTACTTTTGAGACGGAGTCTCACTCTGTTGCCCAGGCTGAAGTGCAGTGGCATGATCCCAGCTCACTGTAACCTCCACCTCCCAGGTTCAAGTGATTCTCCTGCCTTAGCCTCCCAAGTAGCTGGGATTACAGACATACACCACCACGCCTGGCTAATTTTTGGACTTTTAGTAGCTATAGGGTTTCACCATGTTGGCAGGGCTGGTCGCAAACATTTGACCTCAAGTGATCCACCCGTCTCAGATTCCCAAAGTGCTGGGACTACAGGCATGAGCCACAACACCCAGCCAAGAGTTCTAATATGATGAGTGTTTCCATTTTGGAGACAAAGAAATTCATCTGGGCTTGTGTAGAGGGAGGTTATGAGATTTAATGAAGCCTCACAGTACCTGACAAACAGATATAGGACTGGGACTCAGGTCTCCTGGAAGGTCAGCAGGCCAACTTTCCACCACGTTGGTGACCATTTATCAGCCACCCCAGTGGAAGGATGCTGGATAGGATGGAGAGTCAGGAAACCTCAAATTGGTCTCAGTTTGGTCCAGGCTTGGCTGGATGACCTTGATGAGGTCAATGAACCCCTCTGGGGGTGGGACCACATGACCTAGAAGAACAATTTCTGCCCTGAAATTATGTACCTCTTTCCTCTCTGGAGGAGTTCACTAGAGAATATTTTCTTTGTATATTTCAAAAGGTGATTCAACATATCAAAATGCTGTTTACATCCACCTAGTACATAAAACTCGGCACTTGGATGTCCCTGGAGGTCAACAGGGAAGGAGAGTTAGACTCAGGTTTCACGTGTCACTAACAGGGAGGTGATTGTTGCTCAGTGCTCAAAGCAAGGTCAAGAAGAAGCCTGTCTCAGAAGAAAGGATGCTTCCCAGGTGACCACAGGTCTCAGTGAATGCCCGCTGGCAATTAACTACAAAATAAACACTGCAGGTTGGAGGGAAGCCTCCCCTTGCTCACCTCTCCTCTCCTTCCTGTTTTTGTGGCTTTTGTCCCTGTGACTTAAAAAAATTTTTTTTTCTTTTTTTTTTGAGACGGTGTCTTGCTCTGTCACCCAGGCTGGAGTGCAGTGGCTGGATCTCAGCTCACTGCAAGCTCCGCCTCCCGGGTTTACGCCATTCTCCTGCCTCAGCCTCCCGAGTAGCTGGGACTACAGGCGCCCGCCACCTCGCCCGGCTAGTTTTTTTTGTATTTTTAGTAGAGACGAGGTTTCACCGTGTTAGCCAGGATGGTCTCGATCTCCTGACCTCGTGATCCGCCCGTCTCGGCCTCCCAAAGTGCTGGGATTACAGGCTTGAGCCACCGCGCCCGGCCAAAAAAATTTTTTTTAATGAATAAACTTTATTGCTCTTTTTTTTTCAGGGTCTGGCTCGGTCACCCAGGCTCGAGTGCAATGGTGTGATCATGGCTCACTGCAACATCTGCCTCTTGGGCTTAGATGATCTTCCCACCTTGGCCTCCCGAGTAGCTGGGATTATGGGTGCATCCCACCACGCCTGGCTAATTTTTCTATTCTTTGTAGAGACGAGGTTTCACCATATTCCCCAGGCTGGTCTTGAACTTCTAAGCTCAAGCAATCCTGCCTTCTTGGGCTTCTAAAGTGCTGAGATTACAGGCGTGAACCACCTCGTCCACTCAGACTTTATTCTTTTTTTTTTTTTTTTTTTCATTTTAATCCAGATCCTGGCCAAGACTTTCTTTTTTACAGTGGTTTTAGGTTTACAAAAAATAAGTGAAAATAACAGAGTTCCCATATTACACCACCACCAAATTTCTCCTATTATTAACATCTTGTTAATAACACATTAGTGTGGTAGGTTTGGTACAATTGATAAGACCATATTGATACACTATTGCTAACTAAAGTCTATAACTTCCATGAGGGTTTTTCCTTTTTGTGTTGTATATTCTACAAGTTTTAACAAACATACAATGATATGTATCCATGACAATCTCATACAGAAGAGTCTTCCTGCCTTAAAAATGCCCTATGCTCCACCTATTCACCCTCTTCCCTCTCCCCGCTGGCAACCACTGACCTTTTTATTGCCCCTATAGTTTCGCCTTTTTCCAGATGTCATACAGTTGGATTTGTACAGTACATAGCCTTTTCCGATTGGCTTCTTTCACTTAGCAACATGCATTTAAGTTCTTTCCACATCCTTTTGTGGCTTGTTAGCTCATTTCTTTTTAGCCCTGACCCTGACCTTTTGATACAGTGCTGAAGGTCCTGCAGGTTGGGCCAGGATCTTCATGGGAGACCCTCCAGGGTCTGGCAGTGCAGTCTCAGAGCAGCGCACACAGCAGAGCCTGCCTCCATCAGCTAAGATGTGCCAACACATGAGGGACAGAAACAGAAGAAATGGACCCAGTCTGTTGCCAAAGCCTAAACAAAATGGGTAGAAGGAGCACCAGGGAGAGCTTGTGAGATGGGCTCTTGGCATCCTCAGATACACACCTCCCTGCAAGTGATGCAAAAGCCATCACCTGAATAGGGGGTGATGACTTGTGACAAGGTGACCCCTCAGCACCTCCATGCTCTGTCCTGCTCCCTTCCTCTAACTGGGGAAAGATAATTCTGGGAGGAGAAAACCCAACTTCCAACTTGCCTTAAATCGCTGTCATCAGTCTGAGCTCACAAGCCCATGAGCCGTAACAGTTGCCCAGGAACTGGCCAGAAAAGCAGATTGGCTGTCTCCCAGCCCCTCCCCTGGTAAGTGGTTTTCCAGAGGAACCAGACAGTATCCTGAACACCCCCAGCATAGGCAGGGTCAGCTTGATCTCATCTGTCTAACTCCCTCCCAGGCCAGGACAAAAGTGTCGCTCTGTGTCTGACACCGAGGCCTGATTTGCTCTCACCCCTGCTGTCCCCGTCAATGACTCCCAACTTTCGAGGCCTCATTCCTGGCTTTAGCCTTTGGCTGCCATTATTTATCACTGCAAAATGAACAGAGGAACATGCTTTTCACTCAAGGACGCCACCCTTCGGGAGGAACTTATCCAAAGTTTTGGAAAACTTGGGCAGAATCAAGGTCTCACCTCTTTCATCTTGATGGGCTCAAGAAGGTTCAGACTCAAAGAATTTCTCCACAAAGGTGGGGTATAGAGGCAGGAGGAAAACAGGAGACACAGACTACCCCCAAAAGAAGAAAAAGTCCTTTAAACACCATCTGATAGCTCCTCTGCACAGGGTTTGGTGGAGCTGTTTTTAAAGTCTACATTTAACAATCTGGTGTACCCCAGGCCTGTGTATCTCAGTCTTAATGCCTCTGAAGCAAAAACTACAAAGGTCTCTGATGTTTCTTCTTTCAGACTTTTTTTTTTTTTCCACGATATGAACTTTTTTTAAGGCTCCCACTTCCCAGTGAACTTGCCTCCATCTCTTTTTCTTGCTGAAGCTGCAGATGTACATTGCGGTAGTGTGAAAAAAGCTAATTAAACTGCAGCGGCTCGGCGGGAGGCAGGGAAGGCCCCGCGGAGCACACGGGATGATTGATTTGCACTGTCACACGGCTCTGCTGGGTGTCATAACTTAGTGACAAATCAAGGATTACAGTGGCCCAGAGTAACTCTCTTCCTTTGTTGTTCCATAGACATCAAAGCAGCCAAGCATATTAGTGTTTTTAATAAGTAGTTAAGTCAGGAGTAGCTTACAGTTTGAAATTACTCTGTGTACAATCGAAGGTGTTGGGGGGCAGGGGTAAGGAAAACAACGGCCCAAATGTTGTAGTTAGATTTTTAAAAATTTAATAAAATAAAACAAAATAAAATAAAATGCAGCCCATGCACCAGGAGTAAGTTCTTGGTAGAGGTTGTTGGAGATTTTTGCATTATTTGTGTAAGCCACGTGGAGGCCTGCTGTGGTAAGGCATACCCTCTGGAAATTAGGTTTTCTAGGGAAAGAAAAAAAATGACTATCAATGCCACAGGTCTGGGGGGTTTCCTAAGCAAATGGCTTCATTTTAATCAGCACAGAAGGAAACTGGGAGGGCCACAGTGATGTGTTTGAGGATGAATATCCTGTTCCCCAACAATTAGGATCATAAAATGATTGGGGCAACTCACCTTATCTTGAAAGTGCACAGATCCTTGAAGACAGCTGCAGCCAAGGTTTGTTTTTCTTGGGATATTTACCTTCCACCACAGAAGAGAGGCCTGAAAATCAGAGCAAGGTGGGAATCTGAAATTTATTCCTGCCTATTACACAATTATCATCACTGTATTGCTCATGGTTTCTCCCTGGATGGGCTTGAGTCCCTCTGGAAGATGCTGTTGGGGCCAGGGCCGTGATGAGATGCTGGAATGGATGGCCACCTCGCTCTGTGGGTGCCCATTTCTCCTCAGTGAGTTTAAGCTCGGTTAGCCCTGGATATGGAGAAATACCACTGTAATCCCAAGACGCACCCTGAGATGCACACGTTTCCATTGACTGTGGCACAACCCAGCGCTTTTGGACCCAGCCCACTTGGGAGAGGAGCAAAGGTGACTCAGGACAAGTCTGTCAACCTCCCTGGGCCTTGGTTTCTTCATTCTTCACAATTGGAGATCATCCCTTCTTCCTCACTCACTAGGTTATGAAAATCTAATTAAACAGTGCTGGTGGAAATATTTCACAAATTCCTAAGCATTATGCAAATCAATCAGAAAATGGGAGCACAGGATGAAGTCATCTTCCCATGCCCACGCTTCGTTGGTGTGGGTAGAGGAAGCCTGTCATAGAATCACCCCTGTGGGCACCCATGACAGATTGGAAACTCCAGCATTTCACTGAAATTCACTTTGGTCTATGTTGTGTATAAAATCCATTTGGGGTTAAACAATGGTCTTGATTTTTTTTTTATATCTATGAATCTATGCATTCCTATTTGCATCATTATGAACAAAACCCAAAACAATTTAAAATTGCAGTCATATGTTCAGTTTTCATTATTATGAATCAAATGAGGGAATTGGCCAGTTTTATGTAAAACAGTGAGGGTGAGCGAGGCGGGCTTCCCTACACAGGGAGAAGGAGGCTGATAAAACAACACCCATTGGGGGAGATGAGGCTTTAAGGAACTGATGGTCCTTCAAGCAAATTCATGTTGACTGAGGAGCCAGAGGGGACAGTTCCATCTGAAAACTGGGATCCAGGCCCCAACTAGTTAGTGCCATGGGTAGCCCTAGCATTCCCTGACTCTTTCTCCTTTGGCTTTACCTCAAACACATCACAATTATGTGCATCACACTTTTGCCTACTTAGGAGAGTCCACCATCTAACAGGAGGAGCACCCTGTATTCGTCGATGCCTCCCACAGCCTGGGCTCCTTCCATGTATGCCAAAGTTCTTTGTTTATGTGGATTCTTATTGATTAAAATTGCAGACTTACTTTTTAAAAAACTTAATAAATTCCTTTGTAATGGTTAGAGAAGCTACTTTTGAACCCACCCTGACCTATGTTCCCCTTTCCTAACTACAGAGAGCTTTCTTCAAATGACAGCTCTTCTGGGGAAAAAATAAAAGAAAATAGCTCTGTTTTGTCTGATAAAGTTGAATCTGCTCATAACACTTTGAACCAGGAATTCTGTTCACCAGTGTATGTCCATGTGTACCAGGAGGCAGCACAGGGAATGTTCATTACAGCATCGCATGCAATAGTGAAAATCAGAAACTGCCTATATGCCCATCAGCAGAAGGGAAAAATTGTGGCATTTTAATACAAAGTAAAACTATTGATTAGAGAAAATATCTAATAACTATGAATATGAACATGAGTAAATTTCAAAAACATGAAAAAATGATGAACAAAGAAATGTGTCATAGAAGAAGCCATAGAATATGTGTATGATTTCATTAATACAAAGTGCAAAAATGGTAACAGTAAACAAATGGATGACAGATACATATATAAAGAATGAAACTATGAGAAGGAAGAAGAAAGGAAACATGGAAAGAGGAAGAGAGAAAGCAAGGAAGGAAGCAAGGAAGGAACAGAGGAAGGAAAGGAAAAGAAAGGAAGGAAAGAAAGGAAGGAAAGAAAGGAAGGCAGAAAGGCAGAGGGAAGGAAGGGGGAGTGTTCTCATTTCTGGAGAGAAGTGGTGTCCTCTCCTAACTCAGAGAATTACTGTGTTAGAATTGAGAGTAAAAATAATGAGGATTTCCTAGGAACTTGGAGTCCTTAGCATTACTACACAACATTTAGATCTATGGTTAGTAGGTACCAAGAGTTTGCTAGCCAGAATGCTTATATAATTGGCTTATTTTCTTCTGCAGTCCTTTGGAGAAACAAAGGAGGACTAAGGTGGTTCACGCCATGGATGTATTAAAAACAAAGAGCATCTAAAAGACCATCTAAGGCTAGCAGACGTTCAGGATGGCCTCCCACACTTCCACAATCTCCACCTTGCATCATACACTTTACATATTCAACATGCTGCTCATGAACTCCTCAGATGGGGTGGGGAACATGTGGAGTGTATAAGGACAGGGGAGAATGGGGTCTTAGTTCCGATACAAGAAAGAGGGTGGAGGGAACAATAGGCGGCCCCAGATGGTGAGTGGTCTGAGGCTGCCTCTTTGACTGTTAATGTGTGAATGTCAGTGTGAGTCTGTATAAGTGAGAGATGACATACACATGGCATCGGAGCAACTCTCAACATTAAGTACTGTTAGAGATTAGAAAGCTAACAAAGAAGGAAGAGATGTACCAGTTATTCATATTATTCACCTTAAAAGCCGTCTGCTCACAAAGAGAGGGTGTGACCACCCAATCACTTGCCAACATATCAGAGTCTATTTTAATCCTCTGCATAGTACTTAACACTTAACAGTATCTCACATTTTATGATCTGTTTGTGTGTTTGTTTACGGCTGGATTCTCCGAACCTCAGACCTCATTGCCTGCCACTATTCCCACCATCGGGACAGAAGCTTTGTTCTCTTTTTATTCTGTTTTTGAAAAATGTACATATCTTTTTTTCATTTTTAATTTTTGTGGTTATATAGTAGTATATATATTTACACAGTACATGAGATATTTTGATACAAGTATACAACATGTAATAATCACAACAGGGTAAACAGGGTATCCATCACCTCAAGCATTTATCCGTTTTTTTGTTTGTTTGTTTGTTTGTTTGCTTGCTTTTGAGATGAAGTCTCGCTCTGTCATCCAGGCTGGAGTGCAGTGGCGCAATCTTGGCTCACTGCAACCTCTGCCTCCTGGGTTCAAGCGATTCTCCTGTCTCAGCCTCCCAAGTAGCTGGGATTACAGGGGCGGGCCACCACGCCTGACTAATTTTTGTATTTTTAGTAAAGACGGGGTTTCCCCATGTTGGCCAGGCTGATCTCAAACTCCTGACCTCAAGTGATCCACCCGCCTCAGCCTCCCAAAGTGCTGGAATTATAGGCATGAGCCACTGCGCCTGGCCACTCCATACTTTTTTAATTGACTATTTTACCAAGCACATGTATTTCCATACTAAAAGTTTACCTTACTTAAAATCTCTTTCTCTGAACTCTCTCTCTCTCTCTGTGTGTCTTTTCCTCTGCCTCTGTCTCTGTTTCTTTATGAATTCACCAGAATGAACATTTGAAACTACCTCATTTAAAGTCCTTTGGACCTGACTAACGACATTTCAAGCGTTCACCTTCAAGTCTCTCCTGCATTTTGAATTTAGATAAAATATATGGGTGTTTCTTGGATTTTCTTTTAATCCCCGTCACTGTCTTTTTCCCTGGAGGGGAAAGGAGGAATTTCCAGAAGAATCTTGGGACATAATCTGCTAGTCTGCCCACCTCCAGAAGCGAGGGTTGGACTTGTTCTCCTGAGCATTTGTTGGCGTGAACTGCAGCAGCATAAACAAAAGCTTTCTCCTCTCTCTTGCTGATGTCCTGCTGGGTTGGACCTCTGCACCTGAGCACCCCAGCACGAGTCTCCCCAGAGCCGGTCGGCACCCTCCCATCTGCACTGGAAAGAGCTTCACTCTCCCAGAAGGAACCAGGTAGAGGGGACTGTCCATCATCCGTGCCAGTTGGCCAAGTCCCTCCCTCAGCGAAATCAGGAAGCTCATAAAAAGACCTTATCTCTGGGTAAGCCATGACTCTTCAGTTCCCACCCGCCTGGCGCCTGGGCAAGGACAACAAAGGGGTGTTGAGAACAATGACCATCTGTGGAGCCGAGCCTGCACCAGCAGACTCACGGGAACCCCAGGGTCTCAGTGCCTCCCTTCCCCGGCCCGGTGCCCGGCGGCATCGGGTATCCTCCCGGGTAGACAGGTGGCCCTGGTGGCCACGTGTGCCCTCAGGCTTGTGGTGTTACCCACATCCTATCTCAAGGGTTACACCTCTCCTAAAACAGCCTGGTGAGTGGCCTAGACTTCTCCTTTTATTTCTTAGAATACTCCTAGTGTCACAACTGCAGATTAACTGTGCCATTTCATTTCTTACCACCCCCTTCCTGAACTGGGCTAAAGGCAATGTCCAGTGCAACGTGCCACGCCCTGCCCCTCACTTGCCCCCTGCCCAAGTTGAATCCTCTGTCCACCAAGACCACAGCCCTAGGAGTTAGGAAATGGTTCCATTTTCCTCTGCCTTGCCTGAGCCACACAATTACTTGTAAATGCCAAGACATCCAGTCCTCTCTCCCATGAGGCACGGTTTCCCCTGACCCTTCAGGCATTTAGGTCCCCAAAGTAGGCCTCCAAACTCCCCCATCAGGGCCCTCACCTCCGCTGAGTAACTTCATAATCTTTTCTTTACAATTCCTGCCTGCTGTTTCACTAGCATTTTATTCACCAACCTGAGATATAAATAGATAAGTGTTTTATGGATAAAGAGACTAAAGCACGATTTGTCTAAGGTCATTATGTGTTGCTGACTGACAGAGAACTCAACACCTTTGACAGCTAACCTAAGGCTTTTTCAATTCTATTACCATTTTGGGTACATGTCATTAGATTTCGGTCCTAGTCCGTGTCTCTATTCACATCATAGACTGCTAGGGCTGGGAAAGACTTCAGAGTGTATCCTTGTCCCCCATCCTCATGGTGAAACTAAGCCCCAGAGAGAGAAGTGGCTTCCAAGGTTATGTAATGAGTTGGTGGCCAAGTTTGGATGAAGTGGTTGGGCCAGTCCCCAACTCGGCCTCATGCCAGACCTCCAGGCTCCCTGTTGCCAGCATCCAAAGCCCTTTCACCCTGAGCCCTCTCCTCCCCTTCCTCCCTGCCAAGATCAGCAGGTTTGCCAGGCAGTCCTTGGCCTCCTGGCCCACAAGTCCTTCTGCGTGGTGCTTGTTGGTGCTGGTACTCTCTGAAGCGGGCAGGAAGCAGGGAGAAAGTCTGGGGGACTCCTGGGGTCCAGGGGACAGAAGGGGAAGAAAGCGTGAGGTGAGAGAGATAGGAAAAAGGACAAAAAGTGCAGTCATAAGGGACATGAGACCTTGGGAAAACCCCTCACCATTTATGCTGATGATTGGTTCAGTCCAGAAGAACTAATAAAATGAGAAAAAAACAAACAAACAAACAACAACAACAAAAATGGTGTTGGTTCTGTAACACCACCATAAATTAGAGGTGATGAAGCAGAACGCCGTTCCCTGGGTCTGGTTGCCGTGTGGCTCCATAACTGTGCGTCATCAAGCATATCAGACGGACTTGCTGCACACTGTACTTTAGTAGAACGGTAAGCTGTATCCTGCCTGTTCAGTCTTCCAAGCAGGTTGTCTCGGCAACACGGCCATAGCTTCAGGGTTAGAAGGGACTTGAAAGGACAGACCCCTATTTAAAACAAACCTAAGTGAAAAAATGGTGTCCTTGAGTTTTGCCTGTGGCTCCTTCCCTTTCTGGTTTCTAAGAGGTCACACTGAGTAGTCAGCGGGGCTGCTTAGGTCACTTATCAGCCCTGAGTTAAGTTCTAGAGAAGCTGAGGTGAAGAGCAAGCTGCTCACTGACCTCTTTCATTCCTGAGCAAGAGGGGTGAGTCACCTTAAAGTGGGGACAGGAGAACCGGGCAGGGACACTGAGTTCGGAGCATGCAGGGAAAAGGGTATTTTCTAGCTTTTGGCCTGGAAGTTGTAAGTTTAGTGGATTTCCTCACCTTCCTTTGATGGGAGGTGTGAAACTGACATCCCTCCCAATTTGTAGCAGCCCTTCCCAAAAGCTGCCCAAACTATTATGCTTTCCAGTAAACACATGCTTGTTTTGCAAACACAGCTTTAAGACTTATCCTCCAGCCTCCCCTTCTACCAGAACGATGTCCCCAAACTCTCTCATATGGAAATCTGGGAGCCGTCACATAGGCCTAGAAGTTATTTCCCTGGAGAGTAAAAAATCCTATGCAGAAAACACACCCACCCACCCACCCACCCACACACACACACACACACACCTAGAGGGAAATACTCTAAATATTAATGGTGATTTTCTTTCTTTGGTTGGTGGGATAAAGCCTAATTTTTTCCCATTTACTTTTTTCAATTTCTAAATGGGCTATAATGAGTATATAATATCTTTATGCTATAAAATATAAACTAAAATTTTTAGCAACACTAATTAGCACTGTCGTCCATGTAACAAGAATACAGTGAGCTATCTCCATGCAGACAGGGTCCCAGAGGGAAAGTTCTTCCCCGAACGAAAGCAGGTCCTGAACTATATCTCCAGTGCTTTCTGTGAAAAGCTCAGCTTAAGGATCCTTAAAGAGGTTTACATCCTTCAAGAGCTTCTCATTCTCTCCTGACCTCACAGAGACAGGGCCATATGGGGAAAGATAAATCTCATTATCCTCCAGCTCAGCTAAGTGGTGAGAAAATATAGACTGGTGCAGGCACCCGTGTTTTACTATGAAGGTTCAAAAACTGCTTCTAAGTGTTTCTCTGGCTTGCTTCTCTCCCCCATCAGGTATAAATATCCTCAGATAATAAATAAATAACTCTTCAGGTAGCTCCAATGCAGTAAACGATTTTAACCTTTAATGTCCTGCACGAGCTCTGATCTTAACTTCTTTAACACATTAAAAGCTTTAGCTACTTTAAACATAGACTTACCAGGGGATTTCTGGAGCAATTCTATTCCTAGGTATATAATTAAGAGAGCTGGAAACATACATCCACATGAAAGCTTGCATGTGAATATCTATCTGTAGCACCATTATTTATCAGAGCTGAAATGTGGGAACTACATAAATCTCCACCAACTGTTGAATGAATAAACAAAGCATTGCATATCCTCACAAAGGAACATTATTCAGCCACCAAAACAAATGAAGTACAGTCTGTCCTCCTTATCTGTGGGTTCCACATTTGTGAATTCAGTCAACTGTGGATCAAAAATAGAAAGAAAAAACAAACAAACAAACAAAAGAACTCCATGAAGCTCTAAAATGCAAAACTGAATTTGCCATACCCCAAGTACTACACTGAATCCAAGTGAATGAAGTGATGTGTAGCCTTGTTTGGGGGTATTTATAAGTGACCTAGACATACATGAGAGGATGTGCATAGGTTAGATGCAAATAGTATGCCATTTTATCTAAGGGACTTGAGCATCTGTGGATTTGGGTTTATGAAGGGAGTCCTGGAACAAATCCTCCTCCTGGATAGCAAGGTACAACTATAATGACACATGTTACAACATGGATGAACCTTGAAAACATTATGCTAAGTAAAAGAAGCCAGACACAAAAGGCCACATCATATATAATTCCATTCATATGAAATGTCCAGAAAAGGGAAATCTATCTACAGAGACAGAAAATAGAGGGATTCCAGGGAGTGATTAAGGGGTTGGGGGAAGTAGGGAGTGATAATTCAAGGGACTGGAAGCTCCTTTCTCATCATTGATGATCATATTCTCAAACTGATTGTGTTGGTTGCACAACTCTGTGAATATACTAAAAACCATTGAGATGTACACTTTCAGTGGGTAAATTGTATGGTAGGTGAATCATAACTTGACTTATTTTTAAAAAGCTTAGCTAGTTTCTTCACAAATAAATCACATGCACACACTTGCATGCCAGTTGTGTAGTAGCTCTGAGGCAGGGCAAGAGAGAAAGTCAAGGTTGAGCCCAGCTCCTAGGTGGCCAGATCAACAATCCATGCAGAAAGCAAACATCCGGCTCAGGATCCAGGAGGCCAGAGAGATGTGCCAAGAAGTCAGAGCAGGCATGGGAGGGCTTTGCAGACATCCTGGAAACCCCTAAATCAGGTGCACCAGTAAGGAGTGGGAGAGGAGCAACTGCTCAGAAGAAACCAGAGGTTGCAAGAGGGACTGGATTCTTTTCTCATGAAAAGCAGCGCAGTTCCCTTGAGCCATGCTGGCCCATGTTTTTTCACCTGGACTTGCTTCACCCAGGGGCTTTTTTGCTCTGAGGTCATGCTCTGTGCCCTAGTTTCTTGGTGCCCTGGGTGGGTTCCCTTCTCCCTGGAAGGCCGACACGCAAAGGGGAAGGGGCAGCACTCAGATCACCTGCACAGAGTTTTGTGAGGGTTTGCTTTATGGATGCTGACCCCTGTACTTTGGAACATTTTAGTCCTTGAACTAAATTGCAGTCCAGGAACAAGAATTTCTTTGTACCAGGAGAGGAGCCAATCTTGACATTCCCTATTTTCCATTAGAGAAAATAGGAGACTGATTCAATGTCACTTCCACACACAAAACCTTTGCACAAAGGTTGCTGCTATGGGGCAGAGAAGGCCAAGGTTAGAATCAAGGGGAAAACCACTCACTATGTGCTACGCACTGTGCTTTATAGACATGAACTCATTTGAGCCTCTTAATTATCCTATGAGCTTCAGTTTCCTCCTCTGTACAGTGAAAACCAGGCCTCAACCCTGCAAGTTATTTGAAAGAGTTAAGTGAGGTAATATATGTGAGATTTTCCAGCACTCTTAATGCATCAGAAATCTTAGGTCTTATCATTGTACAGGATATTTAGATACTGTAGGCATGCTCTCATTTGATCCTGGCTGGAAGATATATTATCTCCCTCTTAAAGATGAGAAAGCTGAGATCAAGTAACCAATCCATAGGTATACAGAAAACTAAGGAATCATGGAATTAAAACCACCTCCCCTAGTGCCCCTCCCATCACCAAGAGTCTCAAAGTTCACTTACATCTGAACCATGTGGGCACCTGTCAAAAACAGAGGCCGAAGACCTACCCCAGACCTATAGAATTCAAACCCCCAGAGTGGGGCCCAGCCACCTGCATTTTTAAATCTTCCTCAGGTGATTCATGTGCATACTATAGTCAGTCTCTGCACTGGCAAGAAGAACTAGGCAAGAGAACACCTGAAGGAAAAATAAAGAAGTAACCAGAAAAACTAAAGTGTAAAGAAGAAGCTAGAAGGTACAACCTGCTTATATATTACAGCTTTTATGCAGTGTTTACCACATGCAGGGTATAGTTGTAAGTGCTTTGTAAGTCTTATATGAACTTAGTTGAGTCTCTGAGTAGCATAGGTGCTATTATTAGCCCCGTTTGACAGATGAGAAAAATTGAGGTTCAGAGAAGTGATAAGTTATTTGCCCAAAGTCACATAGCCAGTAAAGAAAGACAGGAGAGAATTTTTTTTTTTTTTTTTTTTTTTTTTTTTTTTTTTTTTTTTTGAGATGGAGTTTCACTCTGTCATCCAGGCTGGAGTGCAATGGTACAATCTCGGCTCACTGCAACCTCTGCCTCCTGGGTTCAAGCCATTCTCCTGCCTCAGCCTCCCAAGTAGCTGGGACTACAGGCATGCGCTACCACTGCTGGCTAGTTTTTGTGTTTTCAGTAGAGACAGGTTTTCACTATGTTGGCCAGGCTGGTCTCGAACTCCTGACCTCAAGTGATCCACCTGCCTCAGCCTCCCAAAGTGCTGGGATTATCCAGCATTGTGAGCCATTGCGCCCAACCAGCAAGAGAGAATATTAACCACCTTGATATAGCTGTAGAGAGGAAAGTGAGCCAAGATAATGAGAAAGGAGAAAGGGCAAGAAAGACACCATGGAAAGCTAGCATGAATCAAAGCTGTGTCCAGGTCCCAATCTACATCTTCAGAAACCCACCTGTGGACTTGGCAAGTTTGAGAATGGGATTTGGGTACCTGTAAAAATATTCATGGTGTGTGGATGGCAAAGCCAGTCCAAATGCTTCCCTGCCACTTGGGGGCGGGGGCACCCCACATTGGCTATAGTGGTTTGAATGGTGACTCCAAACTATATGTCCATGTTCCAACCCTCAGAACCTATGAATGTGACAGTCTATGGGAAATGTGACAGTCTTTGCGAATATAATTAAAGATCTTGATTTTTGAAATTATCCTGGATTATCTGAATGGACTCTAAATCCAATGACAAGTGTCCTCATAAAAGGAGAAGACACAGAGAGGAGGAGAAGGTCATGTGAAGATGGAAGCAGAGACTGGAGTAAGCAGCCACAAGCCAAGAAATGCTGACCACCCCAGAAGCTGGAAGAGACAAGGAAAGGAAACTCCTCTGGAGCCTCTGGAGGGAGCGTGGCCTTGACAACACCTTGATGTTGAACTTCTGACCTCATGTTGCTTTAAGCCACCAGATTCTAATACACCATATAGCAGCCCCCAAAAACTACACACTGGGCAATGTTCTATTGATAACTGTTTTGTTTGTTTGTTTGTTTGTTTGTTTGTTTCAGACTGAGTCTTACTCTGTCACCCAGGCTAGAGTGCAGTGGTGCGATCTCAGTTCACTACAACTTAGCCTGTCAAGTTCAAGTGATTTTCTTGCCTCAGCCTCCCAAGTAGCTGGGATTACAGGTGTGTGTCACCACGCCCACCTGACCTGATAAATGATTTAGTGGACACTGCTGTTTAAGTATGCCTAGCATCCCTTTTTCATTTTCTCTGGTTATAACTCCTCCCTCTCCCTAGACACCTGTTTCCCAAAACCTCTTGCATGTGACTCTGATGGCCCATTCTAGACACAGGAAGTGCCATTCATCCAGAACTGGCCAGTCAGAGAACCCTATCTCTTCAGCTACAGTGATTGGTCCAGGGGTGGCTCATGACCCAGGCTGGGTCAATCAGAGTCTTTCTCTAGATTTTTGTAGAAGTGAGCTGTGAGAATTATACTTCCCTTTCCTTTGGAATTGTTAAGTTGATGAACCACTGAGGGGCATGTTCCTCTGTATGGAGGAAGTCCATCCATGTACAGTAGGCAGGAATGAGGCCAATGTGCAAAGGGAGACAGAAATGAGTGGTGGAGTTAGAGCATGAGGGAATCCTGATAGTATCTAAGTTTCCAGAGCACCTGTAATGTAGTACACACCCATCATTAAGTGTGAAACAATGTTTCGCCCTTAAGTGAAACAATGTTTTGGCTTAGGCTACCTTAAATTAGCTTCCTGACCTTGCAACCATCAGAGCTTGGACTAACACAAGGGACTTAAAGCAATTGCTGTTTTCTTCAGGCAGAAGAGGAGCATCTGGGGATAAACTTTACTGCACCATTTGCATTTCATCCATTTCAGAGAAGATCTGAGGAAAAGACGTGGTGAAGAAAAGAAATGAGAGAGAAACATGCTTGAGAAAATCAGTCTCCTTTACCTTGATAGCATCAAGCAGAATGTCCTAAAGACGGAATGGGGACCATTTCCAGGCAGAAGCAGGTTCATTCTCATTTGGCAGAGCATGGAAAAGAGAAGGAAATGAAAAGATTCAGACAGGGAAGCAAGTCAGGGGTGGGCAGAGAGGTCCTGATTCCCCTTTTCATAACCACACGAAGCTACCTCTACATCCAAACGCCAGCCTCAGGATCACAGTGACATCTGAAACTTCATTTAGCCATTTCCTTCCCTTTTCAGGTCTCTTTGGGTTGCTCAGCTCATACGTTGCTAATTTTTCATCTTTTCAAAGCTCTCCATCGCATGTAAAGTCAGATTGCATCCTATTCATCGCTTCTGAATTTGAGGCGGTGGAGTACAGAGGTCAGCAGGCCTTGAATATAGAAAGTAAATGAACAAGCAAAGCCGTGCATGAACATGTGTGTGCATGTGAGCACACACATAGCTTATTATTTCCTGCCTTAATCCACTTTTCAGCTCCACTGTGCAAGATCACAAGAAAGACTTGGGCAGTACCTCTTAGAAAGGTTCCTCACTTCTCCTTCAAGAAGCTTCTTCCTAAAAGTTGCCTTTTGTTATTCACCAGGTCTGCTGTGCAGGCTTCAGCCAAGCTAATTACTGGTCAGTCAGCAGTCGCTTTGAACTAGTCACACACCAGACGCCCTCCAAGGATCTTGTTTGCTAGGTGACTGTTTTCATACAGTGCCTATTATGTTTTCACATGGCAAAGGGCTCTTTCTCTCTCACTTGAGGCAGAGCAGAGAGGAAGCCCCTCCAATTAAAGCAGCGACAAAGAAATGGAGGAAGGCTGGAGCACATGGTCTTCTGACAAGGCTCAACAGAAAAGGGGCTCACAGAGAAACCAAATTTGGCTGCTATAATCCACTTAAAGGAAAAACTAAATCAAAGGAAGAGAGTGTGTGGAAAAGGGGTGTGAGCCATTGGTTTCCTTCAGGCATAACCACTAGATTTTCAATCTGTTCATGGCCATCTGCACCATCTGCAGAATTCCCAAGGGAGTTGTATATAGGTTTGGACATATGGATCCTACTCACCTAAGGTAGCTTAGAGTGGGTGCCAGGAAAAGAGAAAAGTGTCAGAGGTCATTCCTTTTACCAAATCAGGCCTTTACAAGATAAGCAATAGGGAAAAAATAGTGAAGACCAAAAAGTTGATGGCATTCAGTCCCAGGCTGTTAATAAATTCATTATAAATATGACCTTAATTTCTGAACCAAAAGTGAAGACAAATGGTCTTATGACTAGGAGTATACATGAAATCCATGGAATAGAATTTTTAAAATTTGACTGCTCCTGAAATTATAGAGTAGTGGTTCTCAACTAGGGGCAGTTTTGGCAATGTCTGGAGACAATTCTGATTGCCATGATTGGGAGGGTAGGGTGTGTGTGTAGTATTGGAATATCTTGCATAGAAGCCAGAGATACTGCTCAACATCCTCTTGGGCACAGAACAGGCTCCAACAACAAAGAATTACTCTGTCTTAATATCAAATGTGCCACTGTTGAAAAATCCCAGTACAGATTGTATAACTGGCAAATCCATCAGAGTCATCTGATATGCTGTGGCTGTGTCCCCACCCAAATCTCATCTTGAATTGTAGTTCCCATAATTCCCATGTGTTGTGGGAGGGACCTGGTGGGAGATAATTGAATCGTGGGGGCGGTTTCCCCCATATTGTTCTTGTGGTACTGAATAAGTCTCATGAGATCTGATGGTTTGTTTTCCCTTTTGCTTGGCTCTTTCTCTCTTGCCTGCCACCATGTAACACATGGCTTTTGCCTTCTGCCATGGTTGTGAGGCATCCCCAGCTATGTGCAACTGTGAGTCCATTAAACCTCTTTTTCTTTATAAATTACCCAGTCTTGGATATGTCTTTATCTGCAGTGTGAAATCTGACTAATACACCATACGAGACCATTTTAACCCCTAGGCAGTATCTTCCCTAAATTACGAGTGCATTTCTCACTAAAGACCTTGGATGCCTCCTCTCTGAAGAGTAAGATATTTTTCTTACAAACTCTCCTTTTGGAAATGATGAAGCCAGGCACATTTTAATCATGATTTATGTCAACCCCAACTACATCTTATTGAACTGAGATGGACAACTGACCCAGGCTAGGTAACTCAGATTCTTCCACCAACAATTTATATTCACACAGGGAGACAGTCTATTAATTAGGAAAGGATAGGATATGCTGCAGCAGTAAACAACCCTCAGATCTTAGTGGATTAAAAAATAGTTTATTCCTTGCTCACCTGTTTTTTCCTGGCATTACATGCAAAGGTAGGTTGCCAAGTGTGGGATGGGGGCGGGAGACTTTCTCTGTTCCACCTAATCACTCAGGCCCCAGGATGACAGAGGTTCACCCATCTTACGACACTGTCATCTCTACATGAGGCTTCAGGGTTCACCTTAGCAGAGGAAGAAACCACGGAAGGGGCTCCTGCTGGCTTTAGAAGCTTCGACTGGTAAGTGACACATGCTCCCTTCCTCTCACAGCCCATTGGCCAGAGCTAGTCACATGGCCCCACCTGCTTGCAATGGTGTAGAGATGTGCAGTCTTCCCAAGACCCAGGAGAAGTGAGGAGCCAGTGAGCTGTGAGAAGGTGGGCTGCAAGGCCATGTAGTACCAGGGCTTGACTGGACATCAGAAGGAGCCAAAGCTGAGGTTATAGGAGAGCAGACCTCAGGAGAAAACAGAAGAGGCTGGTCAGAAAAGAGAAAATGAGGCAGGTGTGCAGGGAAAAGCAGAAAGCAGGAGGTTCCTGAGAGATCCAGAAAGTAGATGCTTCAGTCTTGGGCAGCTTTCTGCTCTCCCAGCAGCCTGCTATGCTCTGTTTCATGAGAACTCTAGGTCAGTACACCAATGCCTTGCTCTGAGCCAGCATGAATAGCTTTCTCTTCCTTGCTACCAAAACAGCTTTGACTCAGCTTTGACTGTAGTACTACAGCTAGTACTACAGCTTTGACTGTAGTACTCATGCTTGCCATTTGTCCTTCTTTAATACGTAATTCCCTGTGAAGATTGTTGGGTTGTGGAAGGAAGCTGGACTCTCAAACTAATGGAACTGCCCAAAGATGATGAAACTCCTGGGGTGAGCTTTTCAGAAGAGCCCACCTTTCCAGCAGCCCCAGCCTAACACAGCCAACTGAGCCCAGGCAGGTAGCGGCCACTGAGGCAATTTAAGAGGCTCAGAAGGACAATCCCTATGCCCCAGTGCCACCCCCACATCCAAAAGATGCTGATGCAGGGCTTCTGGCCTGCTTTGTGCCATGGTTCCCTTCTCAGAAAAATGCTTTTAAATCATTTAAATATTTTTAAATGCAAGGAAATAAAATACATAGGATTACAAAGCAAACCAATTACACTGAAAAACAGTTAAAATATTTTAAAATCGAGACATAGTATTATGAGCACTTGCTGTTATTGCTTTTAGAAACTCTAGTGACAGCTTTATACCTATCATAATTTTAGTAACACTGAGAATAAATAACTTTAAGATATTTGCAACTACTACAACTTCATATGAAAATATTTATTTGTTTTGATGGTAACAAAATCAACAAAATCACAGACACTTTTACTATGTAAATGTTTACTCTGTAAGTGTTTATTATGTAAGTGTTATTTTACTATGTAAAACAGTAAAAACCATTTTACTATGGTTTGTTGCCTGCATCTGTAATGAAAACATGTGTCAAATTTCCATTAGAGGTTTGTGAAAGGAATGATGTATTTTATTGTTTAGTTAAAAAATACATATTTTGTTGTTAGTGAAAATAAAAACATATTTTCCCAGCCATGTTCATGGACCCCTTGAATTCTATGACCGTTGGCCGTCCATAAACCACAGATTGAGCATCTCTGGCCACAAAGCCCCAGACAGAACTCCAATAGATTAAAACAGCTGGTAAAGAGGAAACAGAAATTATTTATTATTGTAAGGCTAAGCCATAAACAATAAACAATGAGTGATACCTAAGGCAATATTAGTTGATCAGCTTAGCTCTTGTCACCCATTAGAGAGACTTGAGTATGAACAGAAGAGGTAAGTCTTAACGAGAACTTGGTGTCTGTAGAGGATGCTGAATCAGAAAACATGAGTGTGGGCTCACTGGGGTGGAACAGCCACTGCCTGCAGGACTATCTTCAGGAGCAGGGACACACTGGAAGTGCCACCAGAGCAAAGGAAGAAATATCTGCCACTAGGTTTCAGGCCTGGCCACTTGAAGGAAATGTTCAAAATGTTCTTCAGAAATTAATCTGATAATTGAGAAAAGAGAAAAAGTGTTGGGGGGGGGGTGGTGGGGAGTCAAGGCAGATGGAATGAAATTCATGGGAACCAAGTTTGTAGAGTGGAGGTGGGGAGGCTGAAGTCAAATTCCTCAATCACTGCAACCCAAGCCCTACGTTCTTTCTGTGGCTGAAGGTGCTTGAAAAAACAAAGGTTGTATGTGTTTGGGGAAGAACCGAAAATTTTCTGAACACATTTACAAAAGAAGAAACAATGAACTGGGTTCTAATTTCCCTTTTGCCTCTCTCATCTGTTGGGCCATCTGAGTCAAATTTTTTCACCTCTTTGGGCCTCGGTTTGCTCGTGTATAAAACGGGAGAGTTAGATTAGATAATCTCATGGGCAACCATTTTACAACTTCAAGAACAGCCACCGATACCCTAGCAATGTGATTCCCAATCCTGGCTGCACATGGAACTCTCCTGGGGAGTTTTTTTCAAAAAACAAACAAACAAATACTGACGCTTGGGTCCTCCTTCCAAAATTCTCATTTAATTGGTCTGATGTGGCTTGAGCATGCAGAGTTTTAAAGTTCCCCAAGTGATTCTAACATACAGCCAAGGTTGAAAAGCAGTGTTCCAGCACAAATTTGTTTATTAGGTTGACTCTAGTCACTCGAGAGAGCACTTTGAGCTTGGGTAGAGGACAAAAATCAGACAGCTGGGACAGACCAAAGGTTCAATAGGCTCAGCCACATTGAGACATGGGAGGACCCACAGAAGACAGTGGGCATCGTGTAGGGGTGAGCAGGGAATGAGGTAGTTTGGGCCTGGAACGCAAGGAACGAATCTGTCCAATTAGCTGAGTGAACTTGGGCCAGTAACTTCCTCTTTCTGAACCTCCATTTTTTCATCTGTAAAATGAGCCCTGTGTAGAGGAAGGGGAAACCAACATATGTTAAATACTCCCTAGATGGCAGGCCATGCCTGAGGTGCAGTACCTCTGTTACCCAATCTAATTCTCACACTGTATTTGACAGATGAGGAAACTGCTGATGGAGAGGTTAATTAACCTCTTTCCCTATCTCATTGAGTTGCTGCAGAGCCAAATGAGAACAAGTGTCGGAAATAGCGTTGCCACCTTCCGCAAATAAAAATACAATATGCTCAATTAGAGTTTTAGATAAACAATAATTTTGTTAGTCTATCTCAAATATTTTGTCTGACAACTCAAGTTGGAAATCATTTTATTTAACCATGAAGTATCATTTAGAGTCTTATTGGGTTATTTGGCTTACTAGTAAGAAATTTTTCTGTATTAGGGATATTAACCTTCTGACATGCATCCTAAACATTTTTTCTAGTTGTGTTTTATTTTTTACTTTGTTTTCAGTGTTTGTTGTACAGAAGTTTTTAATTTTTATGTTGCCACATGTTCCAATCTTTCTCTTTTGGCTTACGGCATTTGTGCCATGCTACACGTTTCCGTCCAAAGATTATACAAGTATTCATCGGTGCTTTCTTTGAGTACGTTTATGGCTTTAGTTTTTACATCTAAAGCATCTGGAATTCATTGGGGGGGATGATGGCACCTTTCCCCCAAATGGCTAGCCAGTTGTTCCAACAGTGTTCAATAAATTATCTTTTTCCCTTGCTTGTTTGAAAATATCCTTTATCGTAGACTGAATTCTGAGATTTACATGTTGATATTTCTGGAACCTCTAATCTGTTCCACTACTTTGTCTTTTCCTTTCTCAGTGACACTATTAAAATAACTGCAATTGAATAGCATGTTTTATTATCGGGGGTGGGGGTGGCTACTTTTTCCTTGTTTTCCTTCTAAGGATTTCCGGTTTATTCTCACCTTTATATTCTTCCAGATTAATTTTAGAATTATTTTTATCAAGTACCCAAAACACTTGTTGAGGTTTTGATTAAAGTTGGGTCGAATTTTCAGAATAGTTGAGAGAGAAAGGACTTCTTAACAATACCGTATGTGCCTATCCAAAAACAAAGGATATCTCACCATTTAGTTTTCCCTTTATGTTAGAAGCATTTTCTTCATGTAAGTTCTGCACAATTCTTATTAAATCTATTCTTAGCGTTTGATATTCCACTGATATATTCTATTTGATTATTATTTTTGTGCAAGGTGTTTATCTTTTCTTTTTCTCTCTTTCCTTCTTTTCTTTCTCTTTCCCTCCCCCTCTCTCTTTTCTTTCTCTATCCTTCCCTCCCTCCCTCCCTTTCTCTCTCTCTCTCTTTCTTTCCTTTTCTTTCTTCTCTTTCTCTCTTTCTTCCTTTGTTCCTTTCTCTTTCCTCTCCTCTTTTTTTTTTTTTTTTTTTTTTTTTATAGGTTCTCATTCTGTTGCCCAGGCTGGAGTACAATGGTGTGAAGCTTCAAAATCCTGGGTCCAAGGATTTTCCCGCCTCAGCTTTCAGAGTAGCTGGGACCATAGTCATGTGCCACCGTGCCTGGCTAACGTTTTTATTTTTTTGTAGAGATAGGGTCTTGCTATGTTGCCCAGGCTGGTCTTGAATAGCAGTCCTCCCAACTCGGCCTCTCAAAGTCCTGGGATTACAGGTGTGAGCCACCACAGCTGGCATGAGTAGTTTCGTTAATGGGAAGAAGGCAGGAGTAGCAAAGAAGGAAAGAGAGATAAAGGCAAATTTGGTCAACCTCAGAATGTTACCTTATCTTCCCAAGAGATTCTAGGGAAGGTTCAATTCATGATGGTGACACCCCTAAAGGAAAGATGGTATGTTTGAGGACACCATTTTAAAAACTGGAGAGTCAGAAGAACCAGATACAATTCTCCCACATCGTTCTACAATAACAGACTATTTCTCAGCTAAGGAGAGGCTTGGAGGATGAGGACTCAGGCCCTTCCCACAGGAGCCCGCCATCTTTGCCCCGACCACGCCAGACATCCCATTGGCTCTCAGGGAAAGCCCTGCCCCTTCCCGCTGAGGCTCCACTTCCGGTTCAGAGGAGCCAGTGTTCTCTGGAAATTCTGTCTATCGTTTTTCCTCTCTGGGCTTCTTTCATGATAATTTGCTCCTCTGAAGGGAGTCTGGCATCTGCCTGACAAACACGTTTGCTGAAAGATTTACATTTTCGATTTCCTCGCCCATTTTCTTACTGCATACATAAAAGAGAATTGTAAATGTTTAGAAAAATCAAAGTTCTTCTTAGACACCTGCAGTTCCACCCAGTTGGTTTTCTCGATAATTCATGCCAAGAAAAGGCTGAAAAAATGATATGGAATAACCTGGCCATTTTCTTGCTGAGGTTTTCCATACTTTATTTCCTCTCATTCTTGGAGTAGCTTCAAATTCTCAGGGCATTTGGGAAGCTTGTCAGATAGAGCTCCCTGCTTTCCTGGGGCTAGAGGTAGTCCTGGGAGCCCCCGGTCACTCCTCATGGCTATAAGTGCCAGGGGAGGAAGGGCAAGGACAGCAGCCACTGCTGAGGCTTGGAACATTGGCCTGGCCCTGGTTAAGGGCTGGCGCTCAGCATGTCTACTAGACACTGCCTTTCCCACGCCACAGTGTAGACCCTCTTGCCAGACCCTGCCCCTGTCCGTCCTTCTCTGCCTATTCCTTTCTTTCTTTCTTTTCTTTCTTTTTTTGTATCTGTTCTTTCGTCTTTCTTTTCTTCTTTTAGGTATCTGCGGTTGGAGGTTGTTTCTTTCTCTGTCTTTATTTATTATTTTATTTCATGGATTTTTTGTATGTATTGATGTGTGTTGTTATTGCGGTGCGTCTGTTCGGGCTTGATTGGGTCTTCTTTTACTGTTTTTGTGTATTCGTGTTTCTTTTTTTCTTTCTTTCTTGGTCTTCGAAGCGCCTCTTCCTCGTTTTTTTATTTCTTTTTTGATTGTTGTATTTTTGTTGTTCCTTCTTCTTTTTGTCTTGCTTTCTTTTTCCATCCTCACTTCGTTTTTTCTTTTTTTCTGCTTTCTTTTTTCTTTCCTTTTCTTTCTCTCTCTCTTTTTCACACTCTTTTCTTCTTTCTTTTCTTTCTTTCTTCTTTCCTTCCTCACTCCCTCTCTCTTCTTTTCTTTTCTCTTCTCTTCTCCTCTCTTTTCTTCTTTTCTTTCCAGAGTCTTTCTTTGTCACCCAGGCTGGAGTGCAGTGGATGATCTCGGCTCACTACAATCTCTGCCTCCAGGGTTCAAGCGATTCTCCCACCTAAGCCTCCCAAGTAGCTGGGACGACAGACGCATACCACCACGCCTAATTTTTTTGTATTTTTAGTAGAGACGGGGTTTCACTGTGTTGCCCAGGCTGGTCTCAACTCCTGACCTCAAGTGATCCACACACCTCAGCCTCCCAAAGTGCTGGAATTACAGGCGTGAGCCACCGTGCCGGGTCTCTGCATATTCCTTTTCTTTCATTTAGTATCTGTGGGGTGCCAGTGGCTCTGCAGAGGGCATTCAGGGCTGAAGAAGGCTGCAGGCTATTGACAATTAGCAAACATTTGCGTGTTAATAAAACATTTGAGCGTTAATAAATTCACACTCAGAAAAAGCATAAGCTGGGTTGTCATTTCCAGTTTTTCAGATGGGCAAACACAAATGCTGAGAATCTCAAGGCTGTCCCTAAGAAGATGTGGAAGGGGAGTGCACTTACTGGTCTCAAGAAGGATCAGTCCTAGACTCATGCTCTTGGCCCATTGCAGGGAATACTTGCTGAGTGAGTCTAGGACTTCTAGGCTGAGTGACATTTTTCTGTGGAACACTGGCGACGAAAGCTGATTGCACAACTCTCTACAGGCTCCTTGGACACTGACTTTCAAACCACCCCAACCCAGATTGCTAAGAGAACCGCACTACCACGTTTCAAGTTCACATCACATTGCCTTAAAAACCCCATGCTGTTCCTACGACCACACCTACAACTTTCCCTTGAAAATGGAAAACTCCGTTCCATAAAACAGTTTTCCTCTTTCAGGTGCCCCACAAGGACCCTTCAAGAGAAGTCTGAACTATAATGAATCAAAATTTCCCACATTTCCCACATCTCAGTTACGAAGGAGTGGACCACATTACGATTTCCCCAGGGCTTATATCTTTCTATTTCTCACTTTCCATTTAAAGGAAGGACCCTTTTGGTCATCTTCATCCTCTGGGCAGAGACAGAAGAAAAGACCCTATTCTCCAATTCTTTCCCCTGTTAGACATAGTTCCTTTGAATGTTACAAAGAAAAGATACAGACCAGAGAAGTACCTTTCCAGGAACTGATTTCAAATGTTGATTCCATATACTCCAAGAGACTGCTGGCATCCACAGCTGCAATCTTCATTGAATAATGAGTCAGGAGACAATTGTCAAGAGCTTGAGACCATTTTGATTGCGTGGAGAGTTGGGTTGGGCAGTTTGTGCTATACTCAGCAGTATAGTAAGTTTGGACACACCGAAGTTAAAGAAAAGAATGAATTCCAGACAAGGACCCCTCTTCTATCCCTGGGACATTCACAGTGCTCTTCCTTTTTGGCCTACTTATGTACCATTCATGGGTCCTAATTTCGTGCAAGCTTCTTATCCTTCAACCCAGCCTATAAAAAATGAGAGCATCTGGGAATTCCAACGCAGGGTGATAGGGGAAACAATCTCATGGCTCCTCTCCCTCTCTCAGCCTCATAAGTTTTTATTGCTTCACAATTCATGATCTCACTCCTTCCTCCACCTCTCACCACCATCCTGTTCACACAGGTCCTATGGGACAGTTAATCTGGAGGGGGATTCATGTTCCTTTGGAATAGCCACTGGATGAGGATAGGCTCAACCAAACGCCCAGCTAGGAATATCCCTGCCCCCTTCAACATTCCCTCCATCTGGCTTACTATGGAGCAATTTCAAGGCTTGCCACTGCTAAGGCTTGAGGTGTTTCCTTGATTTCTGCTTCTCCTCTGTTGTACATTCCCCAGGAATGAGAGTCCAGTAGCAACAATGCAGTGAGTCTCTGAGACCAAAAGATAATTGGAAAATCCCAGTAAGTCCATTCCCTTTGGCCTTGAGTTCACATATAGTCACCACATTAGAGACCTTGTCCAAAAGACCAGCTTGGGACATGAGGTGGAGGTGATTTCTGTCATTAACACAGCCACATCTTCCCCCAAGTCAATGGGCAATCAGGGCTCTGTGTACTCAGATTCATTGCAGGGCTGACCATGTCACTGGTTTTAACCCAACATGATGTCCTTTCTAGAATGGTCCTCACTCTAGGAGATAAAGTAGCTGTCTTCATGAGTGATTGCTTCCAGACCCAATGAAGAGAAACTCATGTGTTTGAAATGCCTGCCATTCTTCTCCGTTTCACCATAAAGTAGCCAACTTAATTTTGCACAATACTGTTTGATAACAACCATGTGTTTGTCTTCTGTATTTATATACTCAGGAAAGGACCTACTTGGTCAGTGTGAGATGATTTCACAAGAAAAATGGAACCAGATGTGACTCCTTTTTATTTGGCTCTTCAAGCTCAAGAAATCTAATTCCGAGGTCAGCCTTTACGCGGGTTTTCGGTTACCTTGCAGAAGAGGATACTTTTACACTACAGCGTTTGCTTTTCCAAGGTCCCTGACAAGCAGAAGTAGGCAAAAGATTTTAGGGAATTTGTTCTCAGCTTAGCACTTTCCAACATTTCCAGGCGTAGAGATTCAGTGGGACAGACTGTTTCCTCTTTTGGAATAATAGAATGTGCCTGTTCAGTAGTAGACATCCCCACCTTTAATTCAACCATTCTTCCAACTTCCCAGAATGCACAAGCACTTTGGGCCTGGAACCCAAGATCAGATAGTGCTAAAGTGACTCACTCAAAACTCCAAAGCCAGGGAGGTGGACAGGACTGACATCAGAGAAGGGCAGGCTTTTCTCCTTTCATCTTGGTTCTTCTTTTCCTAAACAAACAAACTTTCATCCCAACTTGTGCTGGTAGGCCTGCCATGTACAGTGGTACAGTTTGTGCACTGCACAAAAATGCTTAGCCAAGGGAGAAATCAGGGACTGAAATGCAGTCTGTGCTACACTTATCAAGCCATGTACCCCAGAAAGTGATACATCTGCTTGGAAGAAGAAGCACCCCCCATGAACCCCTCCCCCCAGATATTAACTGCTCACCAAGTTGGCAACCCTGTGCGTGCGTCTTTGCAGCAGTGCACTTTTCTAAGAAGCAGCATGTGCTAGCGGTACTTTGCATACTGGTGACAGCCTGAGATATGAATAAACATGCAAACCCCAGAGGATGTGTCATCTACTCCTGTGTATATTAGTACTGTTCAATGAGCCACACTTAACCCCAAGATAAGTCATCTAGAGAGCCTTTAGATGCAGGATAATGGCTACATGGTACTTTTGCCATGACTCCTACAGCAAATGTGACTAATCAGTCCTGGAGTTCTTTCATACTCAGCTCAAATTCGTCACAATGCTTTTCCACTCAGTGGATCACTCTGCTCAATCACTATCAATTGAACAGAGTTGACATTCAAGAGAACACCTATCTGCCATCTGCCCCAGCTAGCTCTTGCCATGATAATGCTGCATAACAAACTACCCCACAACTCAGTGGCTGAAGACAGGAATCATTTATCTTTATTCTCCTATCTCTGTGGGAGTTGTGCTTTGGCTAATCGAGGCTGATAGGCCAAGAGTGCTCTGCTTCGAGTTGCCATCCAGCTGGGCTTGTCTTCTTGCTGTGAGTTGGACTTGAGTCTGCTCCATGTGTATCCATTCTGGAGTCTGTGTGAAAGGTCAGCAGCCAGCCAGGGGCCATTCTTCTCGTGGCAAGAGAAGAGGCACAAGAGGGCAAGCCCAGCCACACAAGCACATTTTCAGTCTTTGCTTACATCGCATCCACTAACGTCACATTGACCAAAGCAAGTGATGCAGCCGAACCCAAAATCAAGGGGTGGAAATGCTGCCCTCTCACTCCAACACAAAGGCCAGGGTGAAGAATTGTGAGGAAGGCCGGGCACGGTGGCTCATGCCTGTAATCTTTGCACTTTGTGAGGGCAAGGCAGGAGGATCATCTGAGCCCAGGAGTTTGAGACCAGCCTGGGCAACATAGTGAGACCCCATCTCTGCAAAAATAAAAAAATTAGCCAGGCATGGTGGCAAAAACCTGTAGTCCCAGCTATTTGGGAGACTGAGGTGGGAGGATTGCTTGAGCCCAGGAAGTCAAGGCTGCAGGGAGCTATGATGGTGCCACTGCACTCCAGCCTGGGTAACAGAGTGAGGTCCTGTCTAAAAAGTAAAAAAAGTTAGCAAGACTTGGAGCTGCCACAGCATCTGTGCCATAGGCAAAGGGGCAGGAGACATATCAACCCACATTTGGTGTGATGTTCCCTGCTTGGCTGGTGCTCCTATAAAACTGTCATTAAACCCACCTTCCCTAGACAGCCAATCAACCTCTTGGCCTAGTGAGGGAAATAGCTGGGAAGGCTGAACTTCAGAGCCCAGGATGAGGGATAGAGTGGCTCTTTATATAGTCCAGCTGGTGAACCTGGTGAATAATGAGAATTAAGCTGGATCTGAAACAGGTGTTTGCTCTAGGAAATGGGTCCACGTAAATAACTGAGAGGGTCAGGTGGATTCAGGGTGCTCAAGCTTCAGGGTGTGTGATTTGGAAGAAACAAGAGAGTGAAGTAGCAAGAGCAGGAGTGATGGCTGTTTAGGACAGAGCAACCCAGAGCATGGAAATCCCTGCTGGGCCACGCCTGAAGGGCTTTTCATTTTCACTCATCAAAAGGAAAGCATCCCTTCAGGCCACAACATCTCTGATGATGGTGCCCGTCATCAAAGGTTAATCTAGAAAATTACAGAGCCAATGTCCTGCTCTTCAGGACTTCACAATCTGAGATGGAAACACAAGCAGCAACTCTGAGTAAAATATAAACAAAGAACCAAGATGGTGTGAGGCAGACAGGTGGCAAAGGAAGTTCCAACTGTAGAGGAGGAAAAGCAGGGATCGATCCCAGCAGGCCCCTGGGAAGAATGAGCATTCAGAATCTCCTCATGAGAGTGCTGTGCAACCAGAACAAGGATGCGACTTAACAGAGGACAAGGAAGTAGAGGTGAGGGGTGGGGAGAGAGGGCATTTACATGGATCTGGAGTGAAGAGAGTGGAGGGAAGGGGCTGGATCAGGAGCTCAGTTGTGTGCTGCTCAAATGATGGTCAAGAGCTTTGCACCAGCCTGACAAGGAGGCTTTAGAATGGTTGTAAGGGGCCGGGCATGGTGACTCACACCTGCAGAACCAGCACTTTCAGAGGGCGAGGCAGAGGGATTGCTTGAGGCTAGGAGTTCAAGACATGGCAAAACCCTGTCTTTACAAAAAATACAAAAGTCAGTCAGGCATGGTGGCATGGACCTGTAGTCCCAGCTACTTGGGAGGCTGAGATGGGAGGAATCGCTTGAGCCCAGGAAGTCGAGACTTCAGTAAGCCATGATCGCGCCACTGCACTACAGCCTGGGTGCCTTGTCTCAAAATAATATAATATAGTAAATAAATAAATAAATAAATAAATAAATAAATAAATAAATAAATAAAAGAAGGGCTGTAAGGATTTCCCTCTAAGAAAAGTTTAGCTGCCTCTTAAAAAAAAAAAAATTACAATGCTGAGTACAAAACAAAAAAGTTGACAGGAAGTCTTGTTACCTCCCAACTGGACATCTTAGAAAGGGGAATTAAAAAGGGAGGAGGTCACCAAGTCTGAATAACCCCCACCCACAAGGGCACCAAACCAAATCTAACCCGCCTGTATCCCATCCTAATCGTGTGGATCCATCAGGCCAGGCGCTGTGGGAAGTACTTTACATATTACCACAAAACTGTGAAGTAAGTACTATTATCATCCCTTTCTACAGATAAGGAAACTGAGGCTTCCAAAGTTGAGTGGTTAGAGAATGCTAGTGCTAGGAGTTGAACCCAGGCCATCTGAATTTAGAACCCACATCCTTAACCACTGTGTGATACAATTCCTAAGAGGCTTCACTTGCTTAAAAGACACAAGAGACCAGGCCAGTTGCGGTGGCTCACGCCTGTAATCCCAACACTTTGGGAGGCCAAGGCGGGTGGATCACCTGAGATCAGGAGTTTGAGACCAGCCTGGCCAACATGGTGAAACCCTGTCTCTCCTAAAAATCCAAATATTAGCTGGGTGTGGTGGCACACACCTATAATCTCAACTACTAGGGAGACTGAGGCAGGAGAATCACTTGAACCCGGGAGGTGGAGGTTGCAGGGAGCCCAGATCGGGCCATTGAACTCCAGCCTGGGCAACAACAGTGAAACTCTGTCTCGGGAAAAAAAAAAAAAAAAAAAACGCAACAGACATTGAATTTACTTTAGCTAGGCCCAGCCAGCAACTGTAGGACGTGTTTGTCAATCAAGATGCCAAAATATGGCTGTGAAGTTTTCAGCCACCTAGAAAATTGATGTGGCCTCATTTTCCACATTGTTCTGAAAAGCATGCTTCCTAAAACATCGAGACCCTTAGGAATGTTCTTTTATCAAATGGGTCCCAGGTTTTTCCCTCTGTGCTGCAAAATCCTGGCATGTTTTCTTTAGGAGAGAAGTAAAGTGTTAGTGACAGGCAAAGAGAGGCTGAGGGAAATATACTCTTCCCTTTCAAGCCAGGTTAACCGAGTCTGGTTTGTAGGCAGGTGAATCATTGATTTTCTTCTCTTCTCCAGAGAGCACTGCCATAGTTACATGGATAAAAGCCGAGGAATAAAGACAGAATTGAATGGTCCAGGTTGAAAGGAAACTTTTGAAACAGGTTAGAAGACTCCAGTCGGGGGTTGGTTTGCAGTGTGAAATGTCTACTGTCCAAGCAAGATGCCCAACATTGTTTAGTTGTGGATGAGAGGGAGGAGAGGTTACATAATTATCATGCCTTCTGAAAGCTTAAAGGAAACCATTTTCTTTTGTCTTCTTTGTTGTTACTTGCAGCTTGTACCTGCTGTTGTGCAAGTCTGACTTTGAGCCTGGATTTTTCTAAAAGAGTTTAGGGTTTTTGCTTTTATAATGCCAAACTTCACACAACCCACAGTCAACTTTCATTGATGCTGAGGCTTCCATCTTGCAAAGAACAGTCTCAAAATCATCAGAGAGGGACTGACAATACTAGGACAGGTGGGTGGGAAGGAAGCCACTTTGCCGGGATGCCTGGTGAAGCATGCCCTGCTCTGGGACCCTGGGAAATATTCTTGGAAAAATTGTCTTCCAGTAGAGATCAGTCAAGATGTTATCACATCTTTCATGGGAGGTAATTCGTCTTTGGTAAAAAGAAGGTAGAGGGAGGTGGTAGGTGGGGCTGCAAAATAGGAAACATCAATTCACATCCACATATATTCTTTGAAGGCCAGAAAATGTACTGAATAATGCAAAGAACCAAATACATTTTAGCCACTTTTTACGAGGACCTCAGGAAACAATCTTAGGAAAAGGTAAGAAAACAAATAAGCAAACTGGGTTCTCTTTCCAGGCCAAAGAACCACAGATTTTTTTTTTTTTTTTTTTTTTTTTTTTTTTTTTGAGATGGAGTCTCACTCTGTCGCCCAGGCTGGAGTGCAGTGGTACAATCTTGGCTCACTGTAGCCTCCACCTCCCAGGTTAAAGTGATTTCTCAAGCCTCAGCCTCCTGAGTAGCTGGGATTACAGGCGCCCACCACCACACCTGGATAATTTTTGTATTTGTAGTAGAGACAGTGTTTCACCATGTTAGCCAGGCTGGTCTTGAACTCCTGACCTCAGGTGATCCACCTGCCTTGGCCTTCCAAAGTGCTGGGATTACAGGCATGAGCCACCGCACCCAACCATGACCACAGATTTTGAATGGAATCAGTTAGGAGAAAGAGAATTCTATGCATAAAAGTTTGTGACAGTTGATGTGAGGGCTACATCCCTGTAGCCCCATGCGCCCTCTGAATTAGCCAGAAAAGTCAAGAGAAAGGTAATTCTGTGGACCCATCATCAAAGAGCACAGACTAGGAGGTGATTTTCCAACATGAGATGGGGTAAGTTGAGTTGAACCATCTGTGCTTCTCCACTGAGTGTGTCTTGTGACAAACTGCAGATATTTGCAAGGTGGAAGATTAATGTTAAAGATTTGGTCTGAGCAAAACTATTTGGTCCATCTGGCCCAAGGCAACGCCTCAAGTCTTGGCCACATTAACGCTGTTCTCGCTTGTCAACCAGTTCATGCTCTAGTTTGCTGACTTCCTTTTTCTTCTAGGTTTCTTGACACATGAAAGAATTTTCACCCAGTTCTTCCTCACTAAACTCCATTGTGGTTCTCTTTGGAAAATAATGACTCCCCTTCAGCCCTTACTTAGCTGGAGAGACTCAGAGATTGGGCCAAGTCATCGAGTCCCTTTGGGCTCAGCTTTCAAGACCACTTCACAGGTCAAGCCAAGTTTTGAGGGTGAATGAAAATTAGAACAACCTGTGCAGCCAAGTATGTGGGGGTGAGGACTTCGGGACACACAAGAGTCCTCAGAGCCATCTGCCTGGACTGCAGAAGGAAAGCCGTCTGCGCTCTGCAGATGGCAGGCCCACTTCTCATGAGCAGGAATACTGTTTTTGCACTTTTCGCCAGTAGCAAAGGCTGCTAGTAGCCTTTCTTGCCTGCTTTCTCAGGAATGGCACTCTCCCCTAGCTCTTTCAGGTTGGGCATGTGGCCTGATGATTATAATGACCATTCTTTCTTGCAGTGACTAAGCACTAGCCAGTGAGGTACAGGAAGCTGTAAGTGCCGTGCTGGGAACATCCTCGAAGGGAAGGGAGTGTGCTCTTATCCTCCTGCTTTTCTCCTTCCTGCTGGCTGCAATGCAGACGTGATGGCCTGAACTAGAGTAACACTTTCATTCTATGAGGACAAGGGTCTTACCCCAGGTCTTCAGATTTTTTGCTCTTAGGATCCCCTTATTATGGTCTGAAGGTCTGAATGTCTGTGTCCCCCCAGAATTGCTATGTTGAAATCATGCCCCTCAAAGTGATAGTATTAGGGAGGTGATCTGGTCATGAGGGTGGAGTCCTCATGAATAGAATCCATGGTGCCCTTATTAAAAAGAGCCCAGAGGGCTAGCCCCGCCCTTCCATGTGAGGACACAGTGAAAAGTCACCATCTGTCATAGACAGCCAGACTCCAGATTCCTCATGGGAGAAAAAGTAAATGAAGCTTCTTCGTAGTTGAAGAGGCTGCTATTTGGGGCCTTTTGTCCTTTGTGGAAAAGCATAATCCTAAGTCATCTGCTCTTTGGGGGGAGGGTTAGTGGAATATGCACAGTGTCTCTGGCCCTATTTCTGTGATTTTTTTGTCCCCTAGAGGCTAAAAATAACACATGCATTCTCATGCAATTTGAGCAAATTTTTAAAAGACAAAAATTTTCAGGAAGGCATTCCTTTTACTCTTTTGTCAGCTTTTAAGATAAAATACCTTCTTACACGCATACGTATGTTTACTGCAGCATTATTCACAATAGCAATGTCGTGGAATCAACCCAAATGCCCATCAATTATAGACTGGATAAAGAAAATGGGGTACATATACACCATGGAATACTATGCATCCATGAAAAGGAACAAGGTCATGTAATTCGCAGAGACATAGATGGAGCTGGAAGCCATTATCCTCAGCAAGCTAACACAGGAACAGAAAGCCAAACACCAAATGGCCTCACTTATAAATGGGAGCTGAACAATAAGAACACAGGGAGGGGAACAATACACACAGGGGACTGTCAGGGAGTGTGAAGGGAGGGAGAGCATCATGATCAATAGCTAATGCATGCGAGGCTTAATACCTAGGTGATGGATAGATAGGTGCACCAAACCACTATGGCACACATTTACCTATGTAACAAACCTGCACATGTATCCCAGAACTTAAAATAATAAATAAATAAATAATAATAAAAATATCATGTTCACCTTTCCTACATAATGAGGGGAGCCGTACATGGAAATTCTGAGTCACGGGGTTCACTTGATGTGCAGTTGCACCACATCATTCTAAATATCATTCCTGAATTTAAAAGCACAAAGCAGGACAGAGTTAGCATTGATTTTCCCCACACTCCTGCGAGATGAGTGTGATTATCCCCATTCTGCAGATGAGGAAGCCAGAACATGAAGGAGATTGCCAATTATTATTATATCATCCTTGCCATTTTCAAAGCATCCCTGTTCATTAATTAGCACATCCTCTCAATAAGCCTGTCAGGTACATAGTGTACTTTGTCCTCACATCCAAGCACTCCTATATCCTTTATGAATCCTGAGCTCATTAATAATCTTCTAACAACCCCTGAAGCTTGTGGAGTATCTGGAAGAAAGAGGAGTAGGTATGCAGAGGAAGGAAGCTGCTAACCCCCTGGTTAAAAAGGAATGAATGAAGTGGTCAGGTCATGCCTGAAGCAAGATCACAAGATTGTTAAATATCAACCTGTTTTCCAGATCATTAGAATGCCCATCTGGGACTCTCTCCACTCCTACTATGAGCTCCTATCTCGGAGTCCAATACCAATTATGTTCAGGGTAGGACCTACTGCAGCTAGCTCCCTGTGAGTGTGTCTTAAATACAGATCCATGAAACGTTGCTGCGAGGCCCAGCAAGCCTCCAGCTTCACCTGTATTCTCTTGGAGGCACCCTTATTGAAGAAGTGCTAAGACCATTCAGTGGTCTCTCCCAACTTCTCCCAAGGTATCTTTCAGTGGGTTTGAAATAGACTAGGGAAAGGAAAAGCCATCAAGCTATTAATACTCCTCTAATGGCTATGGGTGGTTGAGAGAATGACTGCCAAAAAATCTGGTAGTGGATCCTGCTGTAAAACGTGACATGGTACTTATAGGACGCAACATACTGTCATAAATTGTGCATGCTCCAATGCCATAGGACACTCAATTTAATTTTTTAGTGCGGGGAAGAAGAAATGGAAGTAGGGCAGCCTTCTGAGGGTTGGGCATGATATTCCCCAAAGCACTTTATAAGTCTATAAGGAATAAAATAGTCCAGTTACAGATAACATAATTGATCATATTACAAGGGAAAATGAATAAAGTAGGTTACCATAATTTTTCAGAAAAATGAACTTTAAAAAAATACGTGTTGATTTTTTCCCCATATCTCTACTCCACAGATAATTTCAACAAGGCAAGAATGTATTATTGATGAATGAGCGAAGATGAAGACGATATTATGACTTAGGATAACACATAGAATCTACTCATTTTCAGTGTGATAATGCAAATGTTATTATTCTTGCTCATACTTCATCTCTCCTTGCCTTCTTCCTTGCTAAAATTCACGGGCCGTATTCACGGGCAAAATAAAAAATACCTATCTCTATCAACATCACAGCTCTTAAGGGCTATAATAAGTCACAATTGGCACAACTCTCAATGATGCATCAGTATTTGTAATTCATGACTGGCTTGGCACTCTTATAGAGATACACTGGAATCCAACCTAATCCATTGATTATTGTAGAGACCAAGATGATAACCTCTTTCATTATTACGATGTCCATCACCAACAGAATTACGCATCCATTGTATTGTGAATAACAAAGTAACCTGCAACACCTGAAGTAAAAATTGGAGCTGTTGAGAATGCCTCCTCTAGGCCAAGGCACTCAAAGTGTGGTCCACAAACTGATGTTGGCCCATGAACTGATCTGACTTTGCCACCACATCTTAGATGATCCCAAATGATCAGTGGATTTGTGTCATTGAACAGTATATAGATCATTTCTGAAGCTGTCTGACTTCCTTGGTGAGCCATTTTGGTGACGCTTGACACCAGTTTTATGCAGTAGAACAGCATGTTGGTCTGCAATTGACTGAAAATTAATGCAAACAAAAATAAAATAAACAACCACAGTGAGGTTAAGAAGCACCACGGTAACCCATTTTTGTCATGGAACCAGTATTCTCTGCAGAGGTGAGTATCTTGCTGCTGGACAGAGTTGAATATAAAGATTTGAATTTCTTTCTTTTTGAGACAGAGTCTTGACCTGTCACCCAGACTGGAATTCAGTGACGTGATCTTGGCTCACTGCAACTTCCGCCTCCCAGGTTCAAGCAATTCTCGTGTCTCAGCCTCCTGAAGTAGCTGGGATTACAGGGGTGCACCATCACACCCAGCTAATTTTTGTGTTTTTAGTAGTAAAGACAGGGTTTCACCATGTTGGCCAGGCTGGTCTTGAACTCCAAGTGATCCACCTGCCTTGGCCTCCCAAAGTGTTGGGATTACAGGCCTGAACCATGGTGCCCAGCTGAGATCTGAGTTTCTAATAAGTAAACCCCTTGGGGTAAACATGTCCCTCCAAGCTAAGAAGTGGGCATTTGGGAGAGAATGGAGTTCATTTAAAGGGGAAGGATGTAACTCTCTTGTTCTGGAGATTGCCAGGACAGTAAATGGAACATGAATTGAGTCCATTATGTGGATCAAACCCTAAGTCCAACAAATCTAATTTCCCAGGTACATCCAGATCCCCAGCTTTCCAATTCCTGGAAATTGTAATGCAAGGCTCAAAACCTCTCCGTTTATAAATCTCTTTACAGACATAATACTTGATCAGAGAGAAGTTTGAGTCCATTCTTTTGTCATTGAGTGGCTCAAGAATATAACAGGTTTGCTCATCGAGGACAAGTATCAGAAGTGCTTAAGGACGGTGTGGCGATGGCGAGCACAAGCACAGTTCTTCCTGGTCCCCATCGTAGTCAATGAATTTCCTTCATCATTTCCTAGGTTTACATTTGTGAAGTTGAGTTTGCACCAATATGTTCACTCGGGGTCTTTAGAAACTTCCAGCAGCTGGAGGCATGGTACCCAGTATCATTCTTCTTCACACCACCTGCCAATCCTCTTTGTCATCCCCAGATCCCCAGATCTTCTTTTTTATTTTTTTCTCTCTCTTTTTTTTTTTTTTTTTTTTTTTTTTTGAGATGGAGTCTTGCTCTGTTGCCCAAGCTGGAGTGCAGTGGCACAATATTGGCTCACTGCAACCTCTGCCTCCCTGGTTCAAGTGATTCTTCTCTCTCAGCCTCCTGAGTAGCTGGGACTACAGGTGCACACTACCACACTGGCTAATTTTTGTATTTTTAGTATAGACAGGGCTTCACTATGTTGGCCAGGCTGGTTTCGAACTCCTACCCTCAGGTCATCTGCATGTCTCTGCCTCCCAAAGTGCTGGGATTACAGGCATGAGCCACTGCGCCCAGCCTACCCCCAGATCTTCTAATAGCCAAGTTAGAATCACACACCCAAGAGAAAAATATTTTAAACTACCATCCAAAAACAGTACGTCAGTAATTAAGAGAAGATTTTAATCCTTAAACAGGCAAACCAACACATGGTAAATGCACAGAGAACCAGACCAAAAAAAAAAGGGGGGTGGGGGTGGGGGCTGAAAACTTGAAACGTTTCATTTTTTAAAATATGCAGATTTCTAAGAAAATGTTCCTGCTGAGGGTATCTTAAATTTTGGCTTAATATTAATTGACAGTCACATCAGCATGAAAACAGTGATTTGAAGAAAATGTCTTGGGCCAGAGTGTTACATACTGCTTTGTTCTTTCACACTTTCCAGCAATCACGAAAGAACGGTTAAGTATCTCTTAGTGTTGAATCATAACAGAAAGAACTAAAATTCGAGAATGATCTTAACAGGAATAAGTTGGATACAGTTCTGCCTAGAAATGGGCATGACCCAGAAATGGGAGCTCAGATTCCTTCCAAGTTGAAACTCCCAGGATAACTAACTTGAAACTAAGGATAAGTCTATTGATTGATTCAGAGAAGCTTAATTAAAAATGCTTTTCCTAAATGTACTTTGAACTTGAGTTTTTACAGAGCCCTTCTCTTGAATACCTTATCAACAGGCAACCCACGGAGCCTTCCCTTCCTTCTTCTTTCCTTCCTTCTTTTCTTTCTCCTTCCCTCCCTCTTTCTTTCTTATCTTTTCTTTTCCTTGTTTTTTCTTCCTTCTTTTTGTCTTTTCTTCTTTTTTTCTTTTTTCTTCTTTCCTTCACTCTTAATCCTTCTTTCTCTTAATCTTACCTTTCTTGCCTTTCTTCTCTTCACCCTGTCCTCTTTTCATCCTTCTTTCTTTTTTCTGTCTTTCCCTCCCACTTTTTTGTTCCTCTTTTCCTTAACCCTCCCTTCCTTTCTTCCTTCGTTTCTTCCTTTCTTCCTTCTTTCCTTCGTCTCTCTTCCTCCCTCCTTCCCTTCCTTCCTTCCCTCCTTTCTTCGTCTCTCCTTCCTTCCTTTCTTCCTTCCTTTCTTCCTTCCTTCCTTCCTTTCTTCCTTCCTTCCTTCTTTCCTTCGTCTCTCTTCCTCCCTCCTTCCCTTCCTTCCTTCCCTCCTTTCTTCGTCTCTCTTTGCATTATTCTTTCCTTTTTCTGCTTTATTTCTCTCCTTCATGCTTTTCCTTAGCTTTCTTTGTCAACTTCCTTTATTTCTCTTTGCTTTCTTCTATTACGTCTTTCTCTTTATTCTTTCCTGCTTTTCTTTCATATCCTTTTCCTTTCTCCTTGCTTTTTTTTTTTAATTCTAGATGTGTGGGCAAAACACTTTCTCCAAATTGGTTCCATGCAATACTTATTCATTAGCTCCAAGTTGTGAAAACAAAAGCAAAAAGCTTACAATCACTTCTCATTTCCAAGACAATAAAATGTTTTGATATTATAGAACATAACTTAGTAAAATTAGTAAAAACATTGCCCCCTACTAACGCTTTCCTTTGAAAAGTTGCTCTGTGCAAGTTTCTTTAAAACCTCAGAAGCATTAAGTCCTCATTAATATAAACCCAGTGTATTTATGTTGTCAAAATATGTTTTAGAAAAGCCAAAAGCAACCGTTACACAAGTTGCCTCATTATCAATAATCTAGCATTATGCCTTTTATGTGTCATTTCTTTACACAATATACTATCATTGATGACTTTTAGCAAATACATCATGGCAAAGGATTACTCTCATCAGAGGCAGCCTTTGAAAAGGATATGCTAATTTCTAGGGAGCAAGAAAACATCAAAACAGTGCCAGCAAATAGCCAAGGGACTTTTATGTCTTAATATCCCTCAGAAGTGCTTTATCTCCTGGTGCAACGTGTATGATAGTATAAACAGGAAATGAAACAGCCACAGCGTCAAAGAAGCGCCAGGCCATGGCTGTAATTTCAGATCAGGTTTAATAAAGGTTATCTATAGTAGGCTAATCAAACAAAAGCGTGCATGTTTTAAAGAGCCATTTGATAATTTCCACTTAAGGTGCCCTATCAAAGAGATCCCAACAATGTCTTAAGACTCCCGCTGAGTCCCAGCACCTCCTTTCCAAAACGACTCCCTTGGATGGCTGCAAGCCTATCTAGATGTCCTAATTTTTAGTTGATTCTAATGTTGAGGTGATCAGCTTACCAGAATTTGACTTCTTGCAGGCCTTGATTTAAAATATATATATATATATATATTTCTATGTATGCATATATATATTATATATATGAACAAAAGAATCAAAACTGGAAAAGAGTTTGAGCACCAAGAGGAGAGTATCTGGAAAGGCACCAAACAATTATATCCAGATCCACAGCTAAGCAAAGGCAAGTATCAGCCTTTTACCTGTCCGTAGAAAAACTTGGTGCCTCCAACATGGCACTGAATTTAAGTCTAGTGCAACATCAACTCATGGCTTTCACCAGAGCCTGAACTTGAGAGCAACCACAAGAAACAGTCCTTCTTCTACTTATCAGTTAGGTAGAGGAAGTGTCATTAAGTAGTTCAGCCTTCAAGGTTCTCATTTAGGTACCAAAAATGTGTCCTGGTATACCCGTGTCAGTGAATGACCAAGAAAGCAAATCCAATCTTCTCTCTGCTCTGTACTGACCATAAACGCCTTGACAGTCATAAACCTGAGATTGCAGACCGAGAGCAGAAGGCAGAGGCTTCGACATCGGGCTCAGCTCTGAGCTGGGAGTCATCCTGTGTCTTGGGTGACACGGCACCATACCCGCGTACCCATGCAACCACGCTGCAGTCCAGCTGGGACTCGGCCCCACTTCCCAGCTGGGCAGAGAACACCCCTAACATTTGCAAATCAAACGCCCCATTCAGCTCCTCCCAGTTGATGACCATGGAGATGCTGGAGGACAGATGGGCCACCTGTCAAAAAATCTCACCAGGGGAGAGACAGTCGGGAGAGAAAAGGTCATCTGCTCAGATGAGGTCCTGGCTCAGCTGGGGTCCAAGTAAGTCATTCTATGGAGTCCTCCCCTCCAGGCATTTCCAAGAAAACTGAGCAGGCTATGGCCAGTCTCTGGGCTTATTCTGTTCCATGGGGGATGTGGGGGGTAGAGTGGGTAGGGTAGTTTCTGGCTGGGGACTCCTACAGTTTTGGGTCCCCCCACCCCCACCAATGTCCCAGCTCTAAGTCTCTCCAGAAAGCAAGGCCTTCCTGCTTTTCCCCAGGCTGTGCCCCCGAGCCCCTCCACAGACCCCAGGGAGGGGCAAAGAGGAGGCCCTCAGGCACATGGCCGGCAGCCCATCCATCTCAGCCCATCAGGCAGGCAAGGCTGAGCTGCATCTCCCCACCCCCTCCCTTCCCCCAGCTGTTGCCATGACAGGCCTCTGTGCAGTGGAGATCCAGGCAGCCCAGACACTGGTGGCCAGGGCATGGAGGGTCAACGCCATGGCTGGGGCAATGCCATATGCCAAGGCCCGCGGCACTGGGCTCTATCCACCAACAGTCGCTGACTGGGACTCCTCCAGCTCATTGTTGAAGCAGCTGGGGGGCGGGACATTTTATGCTTTGTTGAGAGATAGTCTGCCTTTTTCATCTCTTCCCTAGACCTCTGGCCCCCAACAGAGGCCTAACTGTGTTCAGCCCAAGCACACCAATCGGCTACGAGCCGGGGCTACGTGAGAGCAATGTTGATGGGGCCAGGGTCACAGAGTGGAGTCAACGGTCCACACCCCCTACTCCCACCCAGGCCCAGAATCTAGCCCCCACAAGCAAAACTCAAGTTTGACACATTCCCACAGCACAAGCGACCCAACCCATCCGAATTCCAAACCTGTACTGTAATTTCTCCACCCTATATTCTGTGTGGAGGAATCTGATAAAACAAAAACTCAATCACTCCCACAAACAATGCCTGCTGCCCCATCCATTCAGGGTAACAGATCAAAGGCACCAAGGACAGATAGAGTCATAAACATCAATCTCAATCCCCCAAGAGCTTTATCCCTGGATCTCCACCCCACCCATTACAAATGTACAAATGTGGTCTGGAGGCTCTGGGGTGAGTTTCAGGACAAGTGTCTTCCCTTGCTGTGAAAGCTGGCCATGAGAAAAGTTCCAGGGAAAATAAGCTTGTCCAAATCAATTTTTAAAGGCTTGCTTGTAACTGGAGTGAAGCTTTTCGTTTTTTTCCTTCCTTATAACTTAACTTTTAGCCAATAGGGAAGTTGCCTGGCTAACAGGTAAGTTTGTGTCAGTTGGGGCTACAGGTAACTACCTATTACCATTATTTTTAATTTTATTCAATCATTAAGTATTTCTGGAAGGGTTTCTTTCTTTTTTTTTGAGACAAGGTCTCACTCTGTCCCCCAGGATGAAGTGCAATGGCGTAATCTCAGCTCACTGCAGCCTAGACCTCCCGAGCTCAAGCCATCCTCCCGCCTCAGTCCTCCAAGTAGCTGGGACTACAGGCATGAGCCACCTTGTCTGCCTAATTTTTTTTTTATTAGACTTTAAGTTCTAGGGTACATGTGTACAATGTGCAGGTTTGTTACATACGTATACATGTGCCATGTTGGTGTGCTGCACCCATTAACTCATCATTTACATTAGATATATCTCCCAATACTATCCCTCCCCTCTCCCCGCACTGCACGACAGGCCCCGGTGTGTGATATTCCCCATCCTGTGTCCAAGTGTTCTCATTATTCAATTCCCACCTATGAATGAGAACATGCTGTGTTTGGTTTTCTGTCCTTGCAATAGTTTGCAGAGAATGATGGTTTCCAGCTTCATCCATGTCCCTACAAAGGACATTAATTCATCCTTTTTTATGGCTGCATAGTATTCCATGGTGTATATGTGCCACATTTTCTTAATCCAGTCTATCATTGATGGACATTTGAGTTGGTTCCAAGTCTTCACTATTGTGAATGGTGCCACAATAAACATACGTGTGCATGTGTCTTTATAGCAGCATGATTTATAATCCTTTGGGTATATACCCACTAATGGGATGGCTGGGTCAAATGGTATTTCTAGCTCTAGATCCTTGAGGAATCGCCACACTGTCTTCCACAATGGTTGAACTAGTTTACGGTCCCACCAACAGTGTAAAAGTGTTCCTATTTCTCCACATCCTCTCCAGCACCTGTTGTTTCCTGACTTTTTAATGATTGTCATTCTAACAGGTGTGAGATGGCATCTCATTGTCGTTTTGATTTGCATTTCTCTGATGGATGTTTGGCTAATTTTTAAATATTTTGTAGAGATGTGGTCTCGCCATGTTGTCCAGACTGGTCTCAAACTCCTGAGCTCAAACGATCCTCCTGCCTTGGCCTCCCAAAAGCACTGGGATTACAGGCATGAGCCACCAAGCCCAGCTAGGGTTTCTTTTTACACAAGCTCAGAAGGACACCTACTAGAGTTCAGACCCCACTCTGTTTTACGTGAATATAATATTCCATACCTCAGAGGGCTGTTACAGCAGTGGGTTACTCTAATTGCTGTATTGCCGTGACAGTTTTTTTGGGAAGTCCAAGTGACACATGAGAACTTGGATAGACCTGGATTTCAATCCATCACTGCAATTCATTATCTGTGAGAGCCTTGATCTCCTCTTCTATAAACCTCCTAAGACTGTTGTAAGGATGAAATTGTCATATAGGATATTATAATGGCAAATTCATTGAATTCTTAGTATGGACTAGGCATGGTACTAGGCACATAGACCTTTCTTATTTAATCTCAACTACACTATGAGATAGGTACTATCATTATTTATATTTCAAAAATGAAACAGGAACAGAGAGGTCAAGCAAGCTGCACAAGATCACACAGTTACCTAATGGTGCAGTTGAGATTTGAACCCAGACAAACATGCATACATATAAAATTACAACATGGAGAACAAGTGAAAAAAAGATAAACCTGTGCTGTCTGATACACGTAGACAGCACAGACAGAACATGTCCACCATCACAGAAGGTTCTATCGGAGGCCAGGCACCGTGGCTCACGCCTGTAAATCCCAGCACTTTGGGAGGCCGAAGCGGGCAGATCACGTGAGGTCAGGAGTTCAAGACCAGCCTGGCCAACTTGGCGAAACCCTGTCTGTACTAAAAATACAAAAATTAGCCGGGTGGCGTGGTGGGCGCCTGTAGTCCCAGCTACTCGGGAGGCTGAGGGAGGAGAATGGCTTGAACCTGGGAGGTGGAGGTTGCAGTGAGCTGAGATAGCGCCACTGCATCCAGCCTGGGTGACAAAGCAAGGCTCCATCTAAAAAAAAAAATTATATATATATATATATATATGTGTGTGTGTGTGTGTGTGTGTATATATATATGTTACATGAAACCTCAATGTATCACATAAACAAAAGTGCTACTTCAGTTAGCATTTATTTATTTTCTAAAGTCAAATTAGGCCAGGGGCATTGTCTCACGTTTGTAATCCCAACACTTTGGGAGGCCAAGGCGGGTGGATCACCTGAGGCCAGCAGTTCAAGACCATCCTGGCCAACATGGTGAAACCCCACCTCTATTAAAAATACAAAACTTAGTTGGGCCTGGTGACCTGTGCCTGCAAGCTCAGCTACTCAGGTGGCTGAGGCACGAGAATCGCTTGAACCCAGGAAGCAGGGGGTGCAGTGAGCTGAGATTGTGCCACTGGCACTCCAGCCTCCACTGCACTTTAGCCAGAGTGAGACTCTGTCTGAAAAAAGTAATAATTTAAAAATTAAGGTCTAATTAATAACATTTACTAATTACGAAGTCAGTGATAAACATGATTTTTATATATGTTAATTTATATACTACTTATTTTAAAACAATTTTTATTGTGAAATATTACATATGCATATGAAAATGCATAGAAAATAAACATGGAGTTTAGTGAATGATTACAATGTCGACACCCAGGTAGCCACCCCCATGGGAAGAAATTGAACATTGCCTGAAATTGAGTTTCCATTTCCTTTCCACGGCCCCCATCCCTGCCCCTTTCCAAGCACACTCCCTTCCACCCCCCAGAGTTTTCCACCATCATGAAGCTATTTTAGTTGATGAAAACAATATTAAATTTAGGGTTATAGATGCAAAATCAGCAAACAGTTTGTGAGTTAAAAATGATTTCTAGGGCTACAGTGGCTCACACTTGTAATCCCAGCACTTTGAGAGGCTGAGGTGGGACGGTCCTTTGAGTTCAGGAGTTCGAGACCAGCCTAGGCAACATAGTGAAACCCCGTCTCTACAAAAAATCACAAAATGATTCAGGTATAGTGGCACACACCTGTAATTCCAGCTACTCAGGAGGCTAAGGTGGGAAGATTGCTTGAGTCTGGGAGGTCAAGGCTGCAGTTAGTCCTGATCTCGCCACTGTACTCTAGCCTGGGTGACACAGCAAGATTCTGTCTCAAAAGAAAAAAAAAAAAAAGGTTCTACCTTTTTACGTGGTTTCAAAAAAAAAATCAAAAGAACATTTCATGACACATGAAAATACATGAAATTCAAATTACAAGGTCCACAGTCCACAAATAATGCTTTACTGAAACAAAGCCATAATCATTCTTTTACATATTGTATGTAGCTCCTTTTCTGCTGCCAAGGCAGAGTTGAGTAATCAGGACAGAAATTGCATGTTCCGCAAAACCGAAAATATTTATCACTGGCTCTTTACAGAAAGAGTTCGCCTACCCCTCTTCTAGATGATAACTCATTCTTAAACCAGCCTCAACATCCAATGTATAAATTATTTCTACATTTTATTTTGGCTATACATTAATAAAAAAACTTTTGATTCGCACAGACTAGAGGCTGAGAATGGTTTGTTTGTTACACATCTCACCTTGCAATCTCAGAATACTCTTCAATTTTAAGTGGATCTGAAGACTCAAAAGAGAAGTAGCTTGAAATTTTATTTTCAAGTTGAAATACATACAATATCTAACCTTGGCTTACATTCTTTATCATACATATAGAAGTGAAAGAGGAAGCATCTTAACCTAGAACAAGTGCGGAAAATATCTGTAATACATATTATCAGGACACATGTTATGTTTACTCATTATCGTGCAACTGACAAGACAATGCCCAGAACATGCGCTGAGCAGATGTGCCTGAGTTCTGTCTGCCTGTGAATGGAGTTGAGCCCATGTCAGCTGTGGCAGTACGAAATTTCGTGTGAGCAAACCTGCAAAACCTGAACTTAGGAAAAAAGCAATTCATTCTTTCTAATCAATGACACATTGATAAGGATTTAAATAGACCTACAGAGACAATAAGTTAAGAAAGATATTGGTGGTTTCTGATGTGTTACAACTTGGTAGATAACACTCATGTGTAGACCTGTTGTTTTTTGAGAACAGTTTTTGAAAGTCTTGATTTTTTAAAATAGAAATTGAATTCAGTGAATGGGGAATCCCCAGTTACTCACGCATGTTCCACCGGAATGTTCCCAGGATGAGAGAAAGAGTTGGGATTTGTTGTTGATGATTCTAAGGTAGTAATTTTCAGAGTCCCAAGATGGAGATGACTCTGCTCTGCATATCAGAATTGGGGAAGGAGATGTTATATTCATAACACAGACCACACAGAGTCAAGTCCAACAAAGCCTTCTTGGGGCTTGTGTTGTAAAAGGTTGATGAGCTCTGCCCTGGAACTGAGCTGAGCTGTCATTAGCATGCTTTGTGGAGAGAAGAATAAATTAGCACATAAGCAATGGCTCCATCATCTTCCCAGCACCTTCTAAAATGGGCTCCTAACACTCCCTCACTCAGCCAACTATCTTTTCTCGGTTTTTTTCTTTCCTGTTCTCCAGCCCCACAACTCCACTGTCATGGACCACAACGTTTCTGACCTCCTGCTGCTCTTTCCTTTTTCAGTGCCAGGCTCAGCTGTACCATGTCATCTGCAGACTGATTCCAGGGGCCCCTACCGTCTACCAGGTGATGGCTAACAACTGAAATTGGCCGAAGACCGTCAGTTCTTGCTCTGTCCCACTCCAAAACTACATTTCCGTGGACTGATTCAGCATGCATCCTTGTGCCAGCTTCATACCTTTCGCCATATATAAGACTCATGAATTTTACTCAGAGATTCTTATTATATTATTAATGATTAAAATACTATTAAAGTTATTGGCTTATTTATTTTAAAATATTGTTTAAATTTTTAAATTATTTCAGTATTATTAAAATACTTATTTTAAAAGGAAATGTTCTATTCACCCCTTTGATGGAAAAGAAGCAGGACTGCCATGCATAAAAGATACCTCATAAAAATCAATGCAGTAGGAACAAAGCAACATTAAATTAGATTCTCTGTGGGTCCTATTTCAACTGAGGGTTCTAAGCCTGGATCTTGTTCTCTGCCGTTTAAAGGTAGGGAAGATTAGCAGGTTAGAGGGGTGTTAAAGCCAGTCTCATCCCAGACTGAGCCTTTCTTCTTGCCTGAGATCAAGAGGATTTAAAGAAAGTTGCAAGGAGGGGTAACTGTCTTGCTGTGTGATTCGACACTGTTTAGGCTGTATTCCTTTACAATCTAAAATCATCTCTCCTTCCTAGAAATCACACACATCCCATAGATTGGGAAACAACACACAGGCATACCTCGGATATTGCGGCTTCAGTTCCAGACCACAGCAATAAAGTGAGTCACATGAAATTTTCGGTTTTCTCAGTGCCTATAAAACTTATGTTTACACCATCCTGTGGTCTATTAAGTGTGCAATATCATTATTTCTGGGGGGAAAAATAAAGGACATAATTAAAAAACACTTTATTGTCTAAAAATACTAACAATTATCTGAGCCTTCAACCCGCCATCATCTTTTTGCCTCGATGTTGATGGCTACTGACTCATCAGGTGGTGGTTGCTGAAGGCTGGAGTGGCTGTGACAATTTCTTATAATAAGACGACAATGAAGTTTGTCACATCAATTGATTCTTTCTTTCACGAACGATTTCTCTGCAGCATAGGATGCTGTTTGATAGCATTTTACCCACTGTAGAACTTCTTTCAAAATTGGAGTCAATCTTCTCAAACCCTGTTGCTGCTTTATCAACCAAGTTTGTGTAATCTTTCAAATCCTTTGTTGTCATGTCAACAATGTTCACCATATCTTCACCAGGAGTAGGTTCCATCTCAAAAAACCACTGTTCTATCAATGGAGCAGAACAGAGAACCCAGAAATAAATCCACATATTTGCAGCCCACTGATTTTGACAGAGATATCAAGAACACACTTTGGGGAAAGGACAACCTCTTCTATAAATGGTGCTGGGAAAACTGGATGACCACACACAAAAGGTGGGAAGTAGACCCCCATCTCACACCATATACAGAAATCAACTCAAAATGGATTAAAGACGTACATGTAAGACCTGAAACTATGAAACTGCTAGAAGAAAGCATAAAGGTAATGCTTCAGGACATCTTCTAGACAAAGATTTTATGAGTAAGACTAAAAGCACAGGCCACAAAACCAAAAATAAACAAATGTCACTACATCAACTAAAAGGTTTCTGCATAGCAAAGGAAGCAATCAGCAGAGGGGAGAGACAAGACACACAATTGGAGAAAACATTAGCAAACTATTCATCTGACAAGAGACTAATATCTAGAATATACAAAACAGCAAAAAGGTAAATAATTCAGTTTTAAAATGGGCAAAAGTTCTGAATAAACACCTCTCAAAAGACATAAAAATGGCGAACAGGTATATAAAAATGCTCAACACTACTAATCATCAGGGACATGCAGATCAAAACCACAGTGAGATATCATCTTACCCCAGTTAGAATGACTATTATAAATAAGACAAAAAATAATAAATGCTGGCAAGGATTCAGAGAAAGGGAAACACTCATGCATTGTTGGTGGAAATGTGAATTGATGTCGTCATTATGGAAAACAGTATGGAGGTTCCTCAAAAAACCAAAGAGAGAACTACGATAAGATCCAGCAATCCCACTACTGGGTATTTATCCAAAGGAAAAAATAAATCAGAATACCAAAGAGTCACCTGCATCCTCATGTTTATTGTGGCACTATTCACAAGAAAGAAGATGTGGAATCAACCTAAATGTCCATCAACAGATGAATGGATAAAGAAAATGTGGTATGTATACACAGTGGAATACTATGCAACCATTAAAAAAGAATGAAATCCTGTCATCCACAGCAACATGGATGAGCCCGGAGGACATTAGGTTAAGTGAAATATGCCAGGCACAGAAAGATAAATACTTCTTGTTGTCTCTCACATGTGGGAGCTAAAAAAAAAAATTGAGCTTACAGGAGTAGAGTAGAATACTGGTTATTAGAGGCTGGGAAGAGTGGGAGAGGAGAGGATAAGGAGAGGCTGGTTAATGGATGCAAAATTACAGCTAGATAGGAGGAATAAGTTCTAATTTTCTAACACAGCGATCACTAGCCTTTCTGGCACCAGGGGCCGGTTTTACGGAAGACAGTTTTCCCACTGACCAGATTTGGGGTGGGATGGTTTCAGGATGAAACTGTTTCATTTTAGATGATCAGGCATCAGTTAGATTCTCTTAAGGACTGTGCACCCTAGATCCCTCGAATGTGCAGTTCACAATAGGGTTCAGGCTCCTATAAGAATCTAATGCCACCACTGATCTGAAAGGAGTTGGAGCACAGACTGTAATGCTGGCTGGCCTGCTGCTCACTTCCTGCTGCCTGGTTCCTAACAGGCTGGACCGGTATCAATCCACAGCCCAGGGGTTGGGGACCCCTGTTGTATGGCACTATAGGGTACACATGGTTAAAAATCATTTATTGTATATTTTCAAAATGATATAATTTTTTTCTTATATTTTTTGAGACACAGCCATGCTCTGTCGCCCAGGCTGAAGTGCAGCAGCTACAATCTTGGCTCACTGCAACCTCCGCCTCCCAGGTTCAAGTGATTCTTAGGCCTCTGCCCCCTGAGTAGCTGGGACTACAGGCAGCCACCACCATGCCTGGCTAATTTTTGTATTTTTAGTAGAGACGGGGTTTTGCCATGTTGGCCAGGCTGGTCTTGAACTCCTGACCTCAGGTGATCCACCTGACTCAGCTTCCCAAGATGCTGGGATTAGAGCTGTGAGCCACTGCACCCAGCTCAGAAGAGAGATTTTAAATGTTCACAATACAAAAAATGATAAATGTTTGAGGTGATGGATATACTACTTACCCTGATTTCATTTTTACATATTGTATACATGTATCAAAATATCAGTCTGTATCCCATAAATATGTACAATTATTCCATGTCAACTAAAAGGAAAAGAAGTTTTATCATGAGATTGCAGCAATTCAGTCACATCTTCAGGCTCCACTTCTAATTCTCTTGCTACTTTCCCTACCTCTGCTGTAACCTTCTCCGCTGACATCCTGAATCTCTCAAAGTCATCCATGGGGTTTAGAATCAACTTCTTCCAGACTTCTGTGCATGCTGATGTTTTGACCTCCTCTCATGAATCACGAATGTTCCTAATGACATCTATAATGGTGAAACCTTTCCAATTGACTTTGCCCAAATCCATCAGAGGAATCACTATCTATGGCAGCTACAGCCTTATGAAATGTATTTCTTAAATTATAAGACTTGAAAGTCAGAATGACTCCTTGATCCATGGGCTGCAGAATGGATGTTGTGTTAGCAGACATGAAAACATTAATCCCTTTACGTATGTCCCTCAGAGCACTTGGGTGATCAGGTGCATTGTCAATGAGCAGTAATATTTTGAAAGGAATCTTTTTTTTTTTCCTGAGGAGTAGGTCTCAATAATGGGCCTGAAATATTCAATGACCCATGCCGTAAAGAGACGTACTGTCATCCAGGCTTTGTTGTTCCATTTATGGAGCACAGGCAGAGTCAATTCAGCATCATCCTTATGGGGTCCAGGGTGTTCAGAATGGTAAATTCACATTGGCTTGAACTTAAATTCACCAGCTGCTTTAGCCCCGGACAAGAGAGTCAGCCCACTCCTAGGAGTTTTAAAGCCAGCCATTGACTTCTCTCTAGCTATGAAAGTCCTAGATGGCATCTTCTTCCAACAAAAGGCTGTTTCATCTGCATGGAAAATCTGCTGTTTGGTGTAGCCAAGTTCATCAATGATCTCAGCTAGATCTTCTGGATAGCTTGCTGCAGCGTCTCCACGACACTTGCTGCTTCACCTTGTATTTTTATGTTAAAGAGATGGCTTCTTTCTTTAAACCTTATGAACCAACCTCTGCTAGCTTCCAACTTTCCTTCTGTAGCTTCCTCCCCTCTCTCAGCCTTCATAGAATTGAAGAGTTAAGGCCTTCCTCTGGATTAGGCTTCAGCTGAAGGGAATGTTGTGGCTGGTTTGATATTTTAGCTAGACCACTCACACTTTCTGCATATCAGCAATAAGGCTTTCTCACTTTCTTATCATTTGTGTGTTCACTAGAGTAGTACTTTTAATTTCCCTCAAGAACTTTTCCTTTGCATTCACAACTTGGCTAACTGTTTGGCACAATAGGCCTAGATTTCAGCCTATGTCAGGCTTCAACATGTCTTCTTCATTAAGTTTAATTATTTCTAGCTTTTGATTTAAAGTAAGAGATGTGTGACTCTTCCTTTCATTTGGACACTTAGGGGCCATTGTAGGGTTATTAACTGGCCTAATTTCATTATTGTTGTTTCTTAGGGAACAGGGAGGTCCAAGGAGAGGGAGAGAGGTGGAAGAACAGCTGGTCAGTGGAGGTCAGAACACACACCACATTTATTGATTAAGTTTGCTGCCTTATATGGGTCCAGTTCATGGCACCCCAAAACAATTACGCTAGAAACATCAAAGATTACTGATCACTGATTACAGATCATAATGGATAAAGTAATAATGAAAAAGTTTAAAAATTGCAAGAATCAGCAAAATGTGACACAGGGACATGAAGTGAGCATATGCTGTTAGAAAAGCAGTGCTGGCCAGGTGCGGTGGCTCACGCCTGTAATCCCAGCACTTTGGGAGGCCAAGGCAGGCAGATCACTTGAGGTCAGGAGTTCAAGACCAGCCTGGCCAACACGGCGAAACCCCATCTCTACTAAAAGTACAAAAAAATTACCCAGGCATGGTCATGCACGCCTATAGTCCCAGGTATTTGGGAGGCTGAGACAGGAGAATCGCTTGAACCCAGGAGGCAGAGGTTGCAGTGAACCAAGATAGTACCACCGTACTCCAGCCTGGATGACAGAGGAAGGAAGGAAGGAAGGAAGGAAGGAAGGAAGGAAGGAAGGAAGGAAGGAAGGAAGGAAGGAAGGAGAGAAGGAAAAGAAAAGAAAAGAAACAAAAGAGGTGCTGATACATTTGCTCTACACAGGGTTGCCACAAACCTTCAATTTGTAAATAACACAGACTATGTGCAACGTGCAATAAAGTGAAGTGTGCCTGTAGTTATGGGCACAGAGGGCAAGGCTCCAGGACTGCTGCTGCCACTCCTGAGCTCTGTGTCCCTGGCAAGTTCTTACAGTTACTATACCTTCCTGGTCCCTTCTGGACAAGGACAGTAACAGCCTCTACTTCAGAGTGACAGTGCCAGCATTAAATGTGAAGTTTTTAAACACAGCTCCCATCACATAGTATGTGTGCAACAAATGCGTTCATTTATTCAACAAATATTTCTCAGCTACCTGAAATGTGCTGAGCACAGCTCTGGGTATTGGGGATTCCATCGTTAAAAAAAAAAGCCCGAAGAAACTCCCTGTCCTTGGGGAGTCTCATGCTGTTGTTTAACTATGACAGCCACAGATGATCTGATGAAAAGCATTTAGGTTACTCCTGGTCTTCAGAGTGACATCATTTTGGTCTGAAACTTGGGGCAGGCTTAGGATCTGACCACAGTCTAGTGTTCTGTGCAGTTGTCCCTGCATCATCCTCTCCCCCTAATGCTTTTGTCACTGAGCTTACAGGGGTCATCCTTTGTGCATCAACTGAAAGCTTCATGGTAAAGATGCCTGCTCTCAAAAATGAGATCAAAGACTCCAGGTAACCAAGGCAACCTGTGAGAGAGACTCCAGGATGCCGGCCTCCCATTCTGAATCATCTTTGGCTGCAGCTAAGCCGTGTGGCAAACGTTTTCCTGGTGGGGCTGGTGTGCTTGGAAGAACAAGGTCTGTGGAACACACAGAACCTTCCACTTTTCCTCTTGTGAGGAGGGAGGGCCTTACCAATACTGATGATGCCTGATTCTCAGGACCCCTCACTCACGTGAGCCCCTCTGAGTGCTGGCAGGTGCTAGGAGTTCTCGAATGTTCTAGTGGGTAGGAGAAGCCAGGTGGCGATCAAGACACATTTCTCTGTAAGCATTTCTGATACTTTAGTAAAAATTTGTATTCTTTCTCTTAAAGAGGAGACCCCAAAACTGTGTAAGCTACAGACCCTAGAAAACCTGAGTTTGGTCCTAACTGGGGGTTTCTAGACTTGCTCTCCGGAGGATGCCAGTCCAGGGAGGAGTAAACCATGAGGCAAGCAGGTTCTAGCCCCAGCTCTTGCCACAGACAAGCTGGGTGAGCGTGGGCAAGCCCCTCTCTGGACAATCACCAGGTAAAGGGGACAGGAAGGCTGGCTTCTCTGAGCCTTCTTGCTCTGTTTGTTGAGTCACTCTTCTCTGCCCCGGCAGGCCCTGGAGCCAGGGGAGCCACAGGCAGAGGGAACACCAAGAGCACAGCTTCCACACCACTGTGAACTGGAGGAGGGTGGGGGCTTCTCCCATCCCAGTCCCACTATATGGATCACCCCCACCATAGGCGTGACTGAGGAGTTTCTGTGCATGCGTTTTCCACTGCACTGTCTGCACACTGGCAAATAATCTAGATATTAATAACCACTCTGTATTTTATTCATCAGAGTATGAATTGAGATGGGCATCTTTATTTTTTGTTTTATTTTATTTTTATTATTTCATTTATTATTTATTTTATTTTATTTTTTCTGAAATGGAGTCTTGCTCTGTCACCCAGGCTGGAGTGTAGTGCCACCATCTCAGCCCTCTGCAAGCTCTGCCTCCCAGGTTCACACCATTCTTCTGCCTCAGCCTCCCAAGTAGCTGGAACTACAGGCACCCACCACCACACCGGGCTAATTTTTTGTGTTTTTAGTAGAGACAGGGTTTCACCATGTTAGCCAGGATGATCTCGATCTCCTGACCTCGTGATCCACCCGCCTCAGCTTCCCAAAGTGCTGGGATTACAGGCATGAGCCACTGCGCCTGGCTGAGATTGGCATCTTTATAATGAGTATGAATTGAAATGTGCATCTTTATAACGAGTATGAGCTGAAATGTGCATCTTTATAACAGGCAGTACATGATTAAAGGTTCCTGATACACACAAGCATGCCCCTGTGTCTGGAACTTTCTTTCGTTTTTTCTTTTTCTTTTCTTTCTTTCTTTCTTTTTTTTTTGAAATGAAGTCTCACTATGTTGGCCAGGCTGCAGTTCAATGGTGCAATCTTGGCTCACTGTAACCTCTGCCTCCTGGGTTCAAGCGATTCTCCTGTCTCAGCCTCCCGGGTAGCTGGGATTATAGGCAGGCACCACCATGCCCGGCTAATTGGATTTTTAGTAGAGATGGGGTTTCACTATGTTGACCAGGCTAGTCTCAAACTTCCAACCTCAAGTGATCCACCCATCTCGGCCTCCCAAAGTGCTGGAATTACAGGCGTGAGCCACCACACCCAGCCTGTGCATGGAACTTTCATGATACATGACATCTCAGCTGAACCAGCCCAAGGTCATTTTGGTTAAGCAACTCAAGGAAATTCCATATAAAGAAGGTGTCGCCGGTCCTGAAGCTTACATGCATGACTTCATTCATTAGTCTGGTATTTAATACAAAAAATGTTATTTATCTAAATAAATGGATAGATAAATCTTCATGTAGCAGTGAGGATGTTTTTGGCTACAAACGGCAGAAAACTCATATCGAGCTAGCCTGAATACAAAGGGAATTTGTTGGTTCTTATAATGAAAAGCGCAAAGGTCGTGTGAGCTTCAGGAATGGTTTGATCCAGACATTCAAACTATCATAAGGACTCGATTGATTTTTTTTTTTATGAATGTATTTTCTCTGCCCTTTATAATATATCACTATCTTTGGTTGGGTGCCTGGAGAGGCAGAGTCTGATAGCAGGATTCTCAGAGGCAAGTGGTTTATTTGGGATTCCCATAAAACTCCAGTAGGAAGTGGGGAGATGAGACGGAAACAAGGAAGATGGTGAAAACAAGGTGTGTAGTTAAGCAAGTGGCCACTAAGGGCAACTGGAGCTTAACCCATGGAGCAACGCAAAGAGACAATGTAGAGCATGCATCTTCAAATTACCCTGCCCAAAGAGCAGGGGAGTAGGGCATTTATCTGCCCATCCCAGTCAGTAGTTATTGGTTTAGGGTAGAGTTCCCTTATAGTAACAAAGATTCCAAAGCAGTCAAAGGCCTCACTCCTCACCCCCCACAGCTCTCTCCCAGCTGTCCACACCAAGACTGAGAGCCACTCTGACACACAGATGAATTGCACACCCAATCAATCCTGAACGAACTGTATGGCAAGGGAGGGGACAGGATGTGCTGAATGGCTTAGTGCAGAGTAGTGCTGTCTTTCCCCAACCACTACATGGCTTTCCAGCACAGACCGAGGACTTTAGAAAAGGGGAAGGGAAAAGAGTTTGCAGGCATCTACTGCACAATAATTAAGTAATGGTCTGGACTAATTAACAAACACTAGATTATTAAACTCGAAGGCACCAGAGGTCTCCTGCATGGTCATAGACCAAAATGCTCCAGTGTCAGGCAATAATGCAAACGGTCAAAGTGGGCCAGCGGGAGGCTGCTGTGTTCTGCAGGCGCACACCCAGCCAGAGCAACCAGACCCTGCACTCAGCCCTGGCCAACGGCTGCCACGAGAGAATGTGGGCCCAGGGGTGCCAGATTCTCTGATATTTCAAGAGTAGCCAAAAATCTGGATTTTTAAATGAAATCTCCCCCTCTGAAATGTTGGAAATGAATTCAAAATGTTTTGGATACTTCGTGGGCCAAATGACACACATCTGCGAGCCAGACGCAATCTTGGATTGCCAGTTTGCAGGCTCTGATGCAGATCCACCCCTTAATTTTACAGAAGGGAAAACGGAACAGTTCCAAAGACACTCAGTGACTTACCCAAAGTCACGCAGCTAGTCAGTGGCACAGCTGGGACTAGAACCGTTGTTTTGCCATTGTGGTTTGTTATAATCGCTGATCAACTGTGCTTAGGAAAGATCCACTCAGTGCCCAAACTAAGGATGGCAAACTAGAACCCCTGGGGCCAATTCTGGTTGGCAGTCTGTTTTTGTAAATAAAGTTTTATTGGAGCACTGCCACACACATTTGTTTACATATTATCCGTGGCTGTTTTCCCAATACGACAGCAGGACTGAGTCACTGGAACAGAGATCACATGGCCCACAAAGCTTGAAAATATTTACTATCAGATCCTGAACAGAAAAAGTTTGCCAATCCTTGTTCTAGACTCTTGATATTTTTAGATGGCGTAATTTTTGTTTCAACTACTCATGAGATGTCTCAATGGTCTGATGATATTATTTAATAATCCATCTGAATGCTATTTGCAGTGTAGCAGGTCTGGGTTGCAGGTCCCAGGAAGGAACAGTGATTGAGCCAAGCAGCTGAAGCTTATCTCATCCTATGCAAGTTATTCCCATGAGATGATGAAAAGAAAATTACTGCTATCACCACCACCATCAATGATGGCAACAACAAAAACACCTTCTCTCAATAACCCTGAAAGAAAAAAAGAATTAAGAGGCCTAAGAATATAAAGTTTCTTTTCTTTTCTTTCTTTCTTTTTTTTTTTTTTAATTGAGACAGAGTTTTGCTCTTGTTGCCCAGGCTGGAGTGCAATGGTGTGTGACCTCGGCTCACTGCAACCTCCGCCTCCCGGGTTCAAGCGATTCTCCTGCCTCAGCCTCCCACATAAAGTTTCTTATAAGTAAATAGAAATTTTAGATAAATAGTAGAATTTGGTGATGGCAGTGAACAGGAAAGACACATGTACACACAACCCTCTGGAAACAAGAAAATGTGATTTGTGAAGCAGTTTCAGAGACTGCTCCAAGCTGCATAAAAATTGCAGCCAATGAATGGGACAGCATTGATGTGGATGAAAAAGTTGCCAAACCAAGTGAGACTCAGCCAGGACTTCCACCTCTTGCAGGAAACATGATCTCAGGAAGGGCTTCTGTTAGGGGCACTTCATCCCCCTGGCTTCAGGCTTCCACCAGGGTGGTGTCCAAGCCTTTCTCCCCACCCACCTCTGCCCTGCTCCTGGGAGCAGGGCTTGCTGGTCTGACTGGTGAGGTTGGCAGGAGAAACCGGGCATACTCAGCTCAGTCCCTCCTGGGCTCACGTTGGCCACAGAGTGGCAGTGCATTCTCAATGCTTCTCTACCACATGGAAGGCTCTCACCCTGGCAGAGGGGACCTTTGCCTCTACCAGGGTCTGGGTGGGTAGGAATGTCCAGCTCAGGGATGAAATATTAGAAAGCCCATTGGGGCCATATACCTAAGCCATGTCTCCAATCCAGCTTCAATCACTATCTCCAGCCATCTGACTCCTCTCTCTTGATTTGGAACTTGGAAAAAGGAAAGAGGTGTTATTTATTAGACACGACTGTTTATAAGGTAGCAGTGCTACTATTTCACAATGCATTTTGTAGGGGAATTATCTGCTATGGCTGAAGTCACAGACTTGGAGATTTTTATGTTCCCCACTCAAATGCCATAGGCCCTATTGCTGATCTAGAAGCTCTCGATGCAGGATAAGAAGCCCAGCCCACAAGATGTTTATCATCTATCCAATAGTTAGTAGATGATCAATAAGTTAGTTGATGATCAGTTAGTAGATGATCAATGTGTTGTTTAATATATTAAATAAATTATTGAATAAAATATCACAAAATAATTTGGAACATTATAGAGTACAGGTTTATATATATATATATATAATATCAAATCAAATGGATATTTATCAGGCATTTGCCATCTGTGATTCGAACTCTGATATACTACTGACACATGCTTTTTTTCATCAAATAAGTATGTAAATAAAAGTTCTTTGGGAGGAAAGGAACAGCTTCTCAGGTCCCATCAACTAAGAAGTAAAATCACTTTGCTTCAAAGGACAGGCTTGTAGATAAACAACTAGAAAATAAAAGATACTTTAAAAAATCTACATGCTCCTGGCCAGGCACAGTGGCTCATGTAATCCCAGCACTTTGGGAGGCCAAGGCAAGTGGATCTCAAGGTCAGGAGTTCGAGACCAGCCTGGCCAATACGGTGAAACCCTGTCTCTATTAAAAATACAAAAATTAGCTGGGTGTGGTCGCGGGCACCTGTAGTCCCAGCTACTCTGGAGGCTGAGGCAGGAGAATCGCTTGAACCTGGGAGGCAGAGGTTGCGGTGAGCCAAGATCATGCCTCTGCACTCCAGTCTGGGAGACAGAGTGAGACTCCATCTCAAAAAAAAAAAAAAAAAAAAAAAAAAAAAAAAAAAAAAAAAAAAAATCTACATACTCCTTTGACATCATGCTCTCCCCCGTAACCAAAGGGTCATTCTTCACTTGAAATCAATTCATTAAAGCTCTCAGAATCCACCAGAATGCATGGGAACTGAAGTGAAGCTTGTTCAAAGAGTTATTTCTTCTGGTCTTTCATTCTAAGATTCACTAGAACCAAACAGAGTTAGAAGGCTAATTTGGAAGCATGTGTGTATGTGTGGGTATTTATTTACATTGACATTATCTATATAATACACACACACACACACACACACACACACACACACACATATATATACACATAAATAGCATTTCATTCTAACTTTTCTGAGCATGAATCAACTGACGGCCAGTGACCGGGACCTTTCTGGGTGGCCTAATAGAAGTGAGATGTGTCATGGAGATATGTAAATGAGCAACTAATTGCAGGTATATGAGCTAGTATAATCTATCTGGAGAACAAATTAGCAATTTGGATCAAGTGCTCTCAAGTTCAAAGACTTGGACGCTGTAGTAGGAACCTAGGGCTCTATGCTACAGGAAGAATCAGGATGCAGAAAAAGATGTACTTTTTTTTTAATCAGAAAAAGATACAAGTCTGTTGGTTGCTGCTTTATTTATAATAGAGAAAAAAGGTATTCATTTGAATGTCCAACAAGAAGACAACAAGTAATTGCGGGTTTTGCTACTGAAAGTAATGGCAAAAACCACAATTACTTGTGCACCAACCTAATATCCAATCAATTGCAATTTGTTTATATGGGGAGAAGCAGGGGCAGGTGTCATGATGCCTGACCAGAAAGACAGTGTGGCAGAGTAGTTGAGCGTGTGACCTCTTAATCAGATTGCTGGTGATCCTTCATGATGTTAACCTAAAGAAGTTAGCTTTTTGCGTTTGGTTTTCCTCATCTGCAAAATGGGGATAATGTTGATAACCAACCTCATAAGGTTTGGTGAGGATTAATTCACTTAGTACGGGCAGTCCTTAGAACAGTCCCTGACGTGTAGTAAGTGATCAGCCATTGTTAGCCATTTTATGAAAACGGGACATTTTGTAGTCACTGGACAGCATGTTTTAGAAAAACCTCTAGTGACACAGGGAATCTCTGTAAGTACATTCATAAACATTGAGGTCTAACATAAGTACATAAATCTTAAGCTTACAGTCAATGAGTTTAGGCACATAGGTAGTCCTATGTAATCTCCACTGCACACCCACCTGAGAGCTAACCACTATTCTGACTTTATCATCATACATTTATTTTGCATATTCTTGAATTTCATGTAGATGGAATCGAACTGTCTGGAGACTTGTGTTTGGCTTCTTTTGCTCAACTTCATGTCTGTGAGATTCATGTATGTTGTTATGTGTAGCAGAAGTTGATTTTTTTAGTGCTGTATAGTATTTCATTGTATGAATGTATCACATTTTTAAATCTTTTCTACTGCTGTGGGCATTGGGTTACTTCCAATTTTTGGTTATTATGAATAAAGCTGCTATGAACATTTTTGCACACTCTTTGGTGAACATAAGCACTTGGGTATTACTAGGGAATAAATTGTGCCCCCTCATTCATATGTTGAAGTCTTTTTTTTTTCTTTCTTTCTTTTTTTTTCAGACAGAGTCTCACTCTGTTGCCCAGCCTGGAGTGTAGTGGTGGGATCTCAGCTCACCACAACCTCCACCTCCAGGGTTCAAGCGATTCTCATGCCTCAGCCTCCTGAGTAGGTGGGATTACAGGCGCACACCACTGTGCCTGGCTAATTTTTACATTTTTAGTAGACTTGGCCAGGCTAGTCTCAAACTCCAGAACTCAGAGATCAGCCCACCTCAGCCTCCCAAAGTGCTGGGATTACAGGCAGGAGCCACCGCGCCTGGCCCCATGTGTTGAAGTCTTAACCCCTAGTACCTCAAAATGTGACCATATTTGAAGACAGAGTCTTTACATAAGTAATTAAGTTAAAAATGAGGTGATTGGGGTCAGCCCTAATCCAATATGACTGATATCTTAATAAGAAGAGGTAATTTGAACACACACATGTATAGAAAGAAGACCATGCGAACGCACAGGTAGCAGCCATCCACAAGTCAAGGAGAGAGGCGTGGAAGAGATCCTTCCCTCACATCCCTCAGGAGGAACCAGCCCTGACACCTTAATCTTGGACTTCTAGCCCCCAGAACCATAAGAAAGTAAGCTTCTGTGTTTTTAAGTCACCCAGTCTGGGCTGGGTGCGGTGGCTCACACCTGTAATCCCAGCACTATGGGAGGCAGAAGAGGGTGGATCACGAGGTCAGGAGTTCAAGACCAGCCTGACCAACATGGTGAAATCCTGTCTCTACTAAAAAACCAAAAATTAGCTGGGTGTGGTGTTGCATGCCTGTAATCCCAGCTACTCAGGAGGCTGAGGCAGAAGAATCGTTTGAAGCCAGGAGGCAGAGGTTGCAGTGAGCCAAGATCGCACCATTGTACTCCAGCCTGGGCAACAGAGCAAGATTCTGTCTCAAAAAAAAGTTACCCCGTCTGTAGTACTTTGTGATGGCAGTCCTAGCAAACTAATATAGGCATACACCTAAGAATAAAGTTGCTGAGTCGTAGAGTACTTATATCAATCATATAATCATAAGCTCTGGTAGATACCACTGGACAGCACACAAGTTAAATTTAAAAATCAGGGGAAATTATACATGCTTTATGTTTCCAATTGTATGTGCGTACATAGATATAAATACAGACACATATATATCCAGATAGAAATATAGACAAATAGAGATATAGAAAGAATTTATGTGAAAGTTAACTGTAGATTTTTTTTGTCTTTTTTAAAATAATTAACATGGCTCACTTATGTAATATAGAAATGTAATAGTTACTACAATTTTAATAGTGGTCATTCTGGGCGATGTGATTATCAGTGTTTGGTAGTTAGTATTACACCAGTTTCTGTAGTTTCAGATTTTTCTACAGGGGACATAAGTTCCTTTTCTAACCAGAGGAGGGAACTGTTCCTAATAAAGAAAAGAGAAAAGACTGGAAGAAAATATAGTAATGTGTTGCTGGCATTGACCTCTGGGTTGTGAAACTTGGGATTATTTTTGCCTGTCCTTCATTTTAATTATCTGCATTTTCCATGTACTATAATGACCATATGTTACTGTTATCAAGGGGGTGGAGAGAAGAAAGGGTTTTCTAGAAAATTAGCAGGAAATAAACTACAAATCTACAATAAACTACAAATAGAAATCGTGGTAATATCGTATTCCAACAATTGTTGACATATGACAATTGTATGATGCATTATTATTTTATTTACTAGTAAGAAGAAAAAACACTTTCAACTGAACTATAACCTTTCATCAGTTATAAGATACATACTGATTTCAGGGATGTTCAATTGTCGGGAAAAAAATGCATCTCACCACTGAAGACATTCAGTGAGTAGCATCACACATACTATATAAGAACCAATGTGATTTCAGAGTCCCAGAGCCTAAACAGTCCTCGCCACACCCAGTAGCAGAAAAGATTGAGGGCTGGGAGAGTCAAAACAGAGCCCAGCAGAAGACTGAAGCTGGAGGAGCTGGGGTCTTGGCTCTGACCACCACTCCCTGATGGCCAAGGGGGGAAGGAGTCACCCACTTGCTGCGTGGTTCCCTCCCTGGAGGACACCCACTGACTGGGCAGAGCACTGTGACGTTTAATTGGCTAATGTCCAGAGAACGCTTTGAAGATGAAAAGTACCAGGTGGGTATCATCACCATACATTTCTTAAGATGATGCATAAGAATAATAATAAAGTTCTCCCCAACTGGGCCTTTCATCCACGGATTTCAAAGCACTTAGCGAACCTTAATTAACTCTCCCAGCACCTCTATGAAGTAAGCATTAATAGCCTCTTACATTAGAAGGACAGAAAGAGGAGGTGAGTGACCTGGCCAGGCCCTCAGAGAGTTAGAGACCAGGTGGACAATATGCGTTCATCAGGCAGGCGTGCATTCAGTGTCTCCTCTGTGGCAGATCTCATGCCAAGCGTTGGGGAAACCCCATGGGGTGCCAGAGCTGGTCAGCGCCAGCTTGCAATCTCCAGTTGTCAAATTTTCAAGAATTTTGCAAACCAGTTATGAAACAAAGTCATTATTCAAAGTTAAATTATATGAATGTATAATTAAATAAATTGTATTAGAAACGCAGGTAATGAAAGCTCAAAATGTATCACTCCTAATTATTTTACAACTTTCTACTGTTATCTACACACTCAGGGTTATTCACCTGTAAAACATCTGTGGGGTGGAAATAGTGCAGAAAGCTGTGCTGCTGTGCACCCCTTCCCAGCTCCCGGTTCAGTGACATCCCAGTGGTCCCTTGAAATTGACCACAGTGAGAGTACTTACACCATGGAAATTGGCAGATGCTACAGACCAAGGCTTGATTTACTGTCTTCTGGACTTCTAGACTTTAAAAAGTGATTGAGAAAATGTTAAAAATGCAGGTTAATATTAAAAGTGTGTCATTTCTGTAGCCATTACATTGTGAATGGCACACACAAAAGATTGAGGAAAGACTTCCAGGCTTCAAAAGCCATTATCCAATTCAGCAAAGAAATCACTCACAACGTCCTAGACAAAAAATGAGCGAGGTTCCTACGTACATCCTCGTTGTTTCACTTCCATCTTACTCCAGACCGAGGAACACATTCCACCAGTCTCCATCAAGAGAGCCAAAAGCCAAGCATGGGCCCTCACCCAGCAGAGAGGCCAAGATCAGGGACCTGGACAGTAGATGTGTCTGCCCAGTCCAGTTTCCCATCCTGCCACCCCCTGCCCCCGACCACCATGTGACTAGCATAGAAACAACCACTTTATATAACAAAACCCTGCTGCCTTCCTGGCCACATTTGATTGGTCAAAGGCAGACTCCTGGTCTCTTCTTAAGAAATGTGGGACTGGCATTGAGAAAGAGAGCCAAGCCTTCTGGTAGCTGAAGCTGTAAAATATCAATCTACGAAGCTGTGGTAGCCAGGTCACAAGGAATCCACCTTACAGATAAAGCCAATCAGGGGAGAGCAGAAAGAAGGCAGCCAGAGCAGAAAGATTCAGGAGAGAGAGATGATACAGTTTGGCTGTGTCCCTACCCAAATCTCACCTTGAATTGTAATAATCCCCATGTGCCAAAGGCAGAGCCAGGTGGAGATAACTGAATCATGGTGTGTGTGTGGGGGGAGGGGGGTTCCCCCATACTGTTCTCGTGGGAGTGAATAAGGCTCACAAGATCTCATGGTTTTATAAATGGGGGTTCCCCCTCACAAGCTCTGTTGCCTGCTGCCATGTAAGATGCTACTTTGCCCCTCATTTGCCTTCTGCCATGATTGTGAGGCCTCCCCAGCCATGTGTGAGTCCATTAAACTTCTTTCCTTAATAAATTACCCAGTCTCAGGTCTATCTTTATTAGCAGCAAGAAAATGAACTAATACGAGATATCTTGGCAATGTGTTGGTCCCTGATTCCAGGTGGCCCTGAATCCATGTGCTTTCCTGACTCTCTTGCCACTTGGAGTTCAACTCTTCTTTGGATTCTACATTATGCCCCAGTGATATGGTTTGGCTGTGTTCTCACCCAAATCTTACCTTGAACTGAACATAATTCCCACACGTTGTGAGAGGGACCTGGTGAAAGATAATTGAATCATGGGTGCGGTTTCCCCCATACTATTCTCATGGTAGTGAATAAGTCTCATGAGATCTAACGGTTTTTTAGGGGAAACCCCTTTCACTTGGCTCTTATTCTCTCTTGCCTGCTGCCATGTAAAACATGCCTTTCACCTTCTGTCATGATTATAAGGCCTCCTCAGCCACTTGGAACTGTAAGTCCATTAAACCTCTTTTTCTTTATAAATTACCCAGTCTCACGTATGTCTTTATCAGCAGTGTGAAAACAGACTAATACATCCAGTGTTTTTCCAGCAAGTTCCCCTCTTTTGCTAAGCTAGCTGGGTTTCAGTAACTTCAATTAGAATTGTCCTAACTCTTATAACTACCAAGGATGCTAAGTTGATTCTTTCAAAAATCTTCATTGGGCTTCTCTCTAAGTTCATGGCGTAGTATAAAGAAATTGTGAGCACTCAATCCCTGAACACCAAAGTTGACCACCTAGGATATACAGCAGGGGGATATATGCATCCCAAAGACAGACAATTGGATAAAACTCAAGAACAAACCCAAAGCAAAAAAGGTAATTTCACACAACGTCAGAATTAGAAGTGAACTTTAAGGCCACCAAATCCAGTGCCTATCTGACATATGAAATGGCTCTAAATTTCAACGTCCTGAAGGATTTCAATCCATTTTCAGTGCGTTTTTATGACAAAAAGATTCATCTAGGTTGAACCAAAATCTGCTTCCCTGTAACTTTGAACCACTGGTCTTAATTATATGCCTGGGAGCTATACAAAATAGATCAAAGACTTCCTTCACGTGATAGCCCTTGAAATATTTAAAGTCAAAATACTATTATTACTATTTCCATTTATTGAGTAATTACTACATGCCAGTACATGGTTATCATGTTTAATCTTCATCACATGCTGAGAAGTAGATGGCATCTGGAGCCTTATTTTACAAATGAGGACACTGAGACAGAGTTGGGGGTGGGAAGGGAAGGGACTGAGGTCTGATCATTGTCATATGTCACCATCTTCCAGCGAGGCATTCTGAAGACTTCAAGAATTGGACCTTCCAGGTTGTTCTGAGCTTACATATGTCACAATGGGAGGATGGAACATATTTCATAGTTTGTGGGCTTGATTTGTTCCTTTCAGTTGTTTAGATATGTGGTGCATTGGCCTCTATTTGTACTCCCATCCTGAGCCCCACAAATGTTAGCAGGGAGCCTGGTGGGATATCTTCAGGAGGGGCTATCTCTTGGTGAACAGCAGCTACACATTCCTTGCCATCTCAGCCTCCTACTGCTTACTCTTTAGAGTTCTCTTGTCTCCTATTTCCCACAAAGGGGGTTTTGCCTCTTATTCACATTTCCATTTAACTGTCACCACCTTCTGCCCCTTCACTCTTGGGTGCTGAAGGCCAGCTGGGTTGAATTCATTCCCAGGTCAACATGTGGGTAGCATTTCCGTTTTCTATTGCTGCCTAACAAACTATCCCAAAACAGACTGGCATAAGGCAGCCATTCTATTATCCTGACATTATATGAGCAGCAGTGTGAACATGGCACTGCGAAGCAGGCTGGTCTCTGTTCCACAATGTCTGATGCTTCCGGTGGGAAGACTTGAGGACTAGAGGTGACTGGAATCATCTAAAGATACCATTATTCACACATCTGATAGTTGATACCAGTTCAGTTGAGATCTCAGAGTGGTTGTTGGCCTACGCTGGCCTCTCTATGTGGTCTTTCCATATGAGCTAGTTTGGCTTCCTTACAGCATGGTGGCCAGATTTCAAGAGCCTAAAGAGTGAGCAATCCCGGAGAGCAAGGTGGAATTATGTGATATTTCTCCACTCTAACCCCAGAGGTCACACAGCGTCACTTCCGTCATAGTCTACTGGCAGAGGAAGTGAGCAAAGGTTTTCCCAGGCTTAAGGGAGGGGACATGGGCCCCCACACAATGGGAGAATTCTACAGTATAAGAAGAGCATGGCATGGGAGATACTGTTGTGGTCATTTTGGGAAATTTTTATTTTACACAGGGAAGAAAAGAAGAAAGGATGGAAATGATGCTTGAGACCACGCTCTGTATTCGATTCTCTGTACTAACGACTCCATTGACCATGCCACGTGGGGGTCCTTATTCTGAATTTGCAGGTGAGCAGACGAAGGCTCAGAGAAGTTCCACTTCTTCACTCCTACACTGCTGGTGGGAATGTCAACTAGTACAACCACTATGGAAAACAGTGTGGAGATTCCTTAAAGAATTAAAAGTAGAACTACCATTTGATCAGCAATCCCACTACTGGGTATCTACCCAGAGGAAAAGAAGTTATTATACAAAAAAGATACTTGTCACGCATGTTTATAGCAGCCTAATTCGCAACTGAAAAAATGTGGAACCAACCCAAATGTCCATCAATCAACGAATGGGTAAAGAAACTGTGGTGTGTGTGTGTGCATATATATATATGTGTCTGTGTGTATGTGTGTGTGTGTGTGTATATAAATGCATATATATGGTCTCTGTTCCACAATGTCTGATGCATATATATATACACATATATATACACACACATATATAGATATATATACACCCTTTATATACCATTAATTCATTCCTTTTTATGGCTGAGTAGTATTCCATCATATATATATGTGTGTATATATAGTAGTATATATTAGTATATATATATACTATTATATATAATATATAATAGTAGTATTCCATCATATATATACACACACACACACACACACATATACACACACACATACATATATATATGTGATGGAATACTACTCAGCCATAAAAAGGAATGAATTAATGGCATTCGCAGCAACCTGGATGGGATTGGGGACTATTATTCTAAGTGAAGTAATTCAGGAATGGAAAACCAACATTGTGTGTTTTCACTCATAAGTGGAAGCTAAGCTACGAGGATGCAAAGATATAAGAATGACACAATGGACTTTGGGGACTCAGGGGGAAAGGGTGGAAAGGGGGTGAGGGATAAAAGACTACAAATTGGGTTTAGTGTACACTGCTCAGGTGATGGGTGCACCAAAATCTCACAAATCACCACTAAAGAACTTACTTATGTAACCGAACACCACCTGTTCCCCCAAAAACCTATAGATATAAAAGAAATAAATTAAAAAAAGAGAAGTTCGGGTTCTTGCCCAAGATCACACAGAAAGTGATAGCATATACCAGTGGTACTCAAACTTTACGGAGTAGCAGAATCAAATGAGGGGCTTATTCCAACACAGATTGTGGGATACCACCCCCAGGGATTTGGAGTCAATCAGTCTGGAGTGGGCCTTGAGAATTTGCATCTCCAACAAGTTCCCACGTGATGCTGATGATCCCAGCCCAGTGACCACAGCTGGAGAACTGCTGGTATACAGTTTTTGAAGCCATATCTGGGTGAACTTCTGCCTCATTATGCTTGTGTTGGAGAGCATTGGTATTCCTCACCCAGGACCAGAGAAACAGAAGGATGACTCACAGCCATCATGTCTTTAATTCTAAGAGAAAACATTATATGTAGCAAGATAGGATTTTCATTATTCCTTAGCCACTTCTCTCTCTCCCTCTTCCACTCACCCTTGGAGTTCTTCAGTAAGACAGCATAAAAGAACACAGATTTTATCAGCATGATAACCTACCAGGGTATTCTCTGAGAGTCCATCACTAATAGCAAAAGCAAGGGTGATCTCATTTGGAGCTTCATTCTGAAAAACCAAAGATGTCCCGTTACACGAATGTTTAAGATTGATATAAGATGTAATGTGGCCATTAGCATTCTTCATGGAATGGGACTCCATGAAGAGAAAAGAGAGGGGTAAAAAAGAAGAGAAAATCTTGAAGAAGAGGAAGGGACATTAAGAAATTGTAAGTGCTTAACATCCATGGTTTCCAGTTCTTGCATAAGTAAGAGCGCATGTCCTGGCCCACTTCCTGTTGGGTGGGGTCAAGTGGCTAGTTCATGCCAACTAAGCCAAGAAGAAGTGATGGGCATTGCTCCCCTGCTGGGGTATTTGATTACCAATGAGAGACCCTTCTGCACTCTCCTTTTCTGTTAGCATGGTAGCTGGTGATGTTCACGATGACGGCAGCTACATCAGTCTGGGGCAGAACACCTGCCAACTCATGGGGCACAGGTGAAGTGGGTGAGAAACAAACATTTGCATAGTTTAAACTCCTAGATTTGAGGGAGTATTTGTTATGGCAGCATGGCTAGCCTATTCTAACTGATACAGGAGAAAAGAGAGAGAAGGAACATCCAGGTGTCTCTCCAAGGAGCATTATGAAGACACCAAAGTAAGACTGGTTAAGAAAAGCAAATGAATCCTTTGTATCATTCCCTGGCCTCTGTGAGATTGACGACCTTCTTATAGTAAGACTCGTATGTCTCTTCCAGATTTCACAAGGGCATCTAAGGAAATTTGGATCTGCACTTCCTGTCATTCTCCACCCCATCACTTAGCTCTAACCATGTTAAACCACAGCTAAACCTTCAGAGTACAGATGCCCTCTGAAGTGTAACTTCAATACAACATCCTGTAGCCAGATTCAAGGCTGAGATCCTATGACTCCTGCCCCTCACTGAACCTCAGTTCTGGGTCCTAACAGAGCTTGCTCAGCAACATACTGTTTTCCGCAGGTTGGTGAAGGTGCCAAGGCTTTGTCAATGCTGTGCCTGCAATATTTCTCCCGCCACCTACTTACTGAGCATCCTTTGGAAGATGCCCAGGGCTGCAGCAGCCGGCATTCATGGCATTCCTGATAGTATGTCCTGCCAGGCAGGAAAAAGGGGAAGCTTTGTGCTGCTGGGTTCTGAGCTCCCAGAACTGCACCAACGACCAAGGGGCCTGGTTCAGAGCATTGTCTTGCTTGATGGACATAGAGGGCCCGAGTTCCAGCAGAAGCAGCTGGGATCCAAGCCTGGATGGCAGAGGGTGGGCCGGAGCTACCCCAATCCCTCCACCTCACCATCTGCCTCTCTGGGTTTCTGTTGCTGTCTGATTTTTAAAAATAAGTTCAAATGGAAAACAAAGCAAACTTGTGAAAAACAATGTGAAGCATTGAAATAATTTATATTTAGAGTCTGACCCAAAACATGTATCTCCCCCATGTTTAGCATAGTCCTATGTTTTTCATCAAATTTTGAAAAGGAGAACAACAACAACAACAAACTATGGCACGCCTTTAGTGTACTTGGTGTCACTCTAGGAGTCTCTGTTTGGTCTCCTCACACCCTCATAACATTATCTCCAAACTACTCCATGTTGGGAAGCAGACCCTGAAACGTCCCCTGTGAACAGTAGCCACCCCCCAGCTGCATTCCCTACATAGTTATTTTCCCCTTCATGATCTGCATCTCACCAAGACAGAAGCCAGAAATTTACTTTCCCATCCTCCTCTGCAGCAGGGGCATGGTCATGTGACTTAGGCTCAGCCAATCAGAAGCACCTTCATGGGATATGGATTCAGGGGCACCTCCAAGAACTGGGCACAGCACAAGATTCATTTAGTAAAGGATGACTGTGTAATCACACATCTGGCTTCCAGCGTAGACGTGGAGCTTCCAGAGCAGAGGCTGCTGGGGCAGTTAAGTCCCAGGGTCTGCCTGCATTTCCCAAGTAAAAATCCAGGGTTTTAGGGTCATTTGGACATCGTGTCAGGCTGCAGAGCTTCCAGGCCTGGTTCTCTGGTCTTTGTTAATGTTTTTACGTAAATTTCTTATCTATTTATACTCTCTAGAGAGAATTCTGTTGTTTGCAACTATGAATGTTGACTAACACGATAGTTAACACAGCACCCCTGTTATCCAAAATGTATTTTCCCTCTTACATAACCGGCCTCATAACAAAGAGAAAGATATTTTCTTAAGGCTCTTCTATCCCCTCCGATCTTGGTGTGGTCCAGAGAAGCATCTGGATTAGGAGGCTTCAGAAACTTGATTCATGGCTGATGTGGTTTGGCTATGTCACCACCCAAATCTCATCTTGAATTGTAGCTCTATAATTCCCACGTGTTGTGGGAGGGACCCAGTACCCTCAGATAATCCAATCATGGGGGTGGTTTCCCCCATACTATTCTCGTGGTAGTGAATAGGTCTCACAAGGTCTGTTGGCTTTATAAGGGGGACCCCCTTTCACTTGATTCTCATTCTCTCTCTTGCCTGCCACTACGTAAGATATGCCTTTCACCTTCTGCCATGATGGTGAGGCCTCCCCAACCACGTGGAACTGTGTGTCCATTCACCCTCTTTTTCTTTATACATTACTCAGTCTCAGGTATGTCTTTATCAGCAGCCTAAGAACAGACTAATACAATGAACAGACTAATTCCTTTATTCAAAAGATAGTCACTGAGTACCTGCTGTGTTTCAGGCAGGACATGATGATATCCAGGATGCTAAGTTGATCCTTTCAAAAATCCGTTTCGGGCTTCTCCCTACGTTCATGGTGTGGTGTAAAGAAATTGTGGGCACTCAATCCCTGAACACTGAAGTTGACCACCTAAGATACAGAGCAGGGGGATATGGGCATCCCAAAGACAGACAATTGGATAAAACCTGCACTCATGTGGCTCAGGGTGTGGTCAGAGAAACAGACTTTAGCCAAAAAGCCACATACACTACTGCAAAGCTGCAGTTGTGACAGAGCTCTGAACCAGAGAAAAACAAAGTAACAGGTGCCTACACGTGGGAGACTTCACCTTATGCAGAAGGTAACGAAAGACTCAGTTGAGGATATGGCACTTGTGATGGAAACAATGCTATGTAGTCATCAAACTTCCATTTTCCTCCTGGACACGTAAGAAGACTACATTTCTCAACCTTCCTTACACCTAGCTGGGCCCATGTGACTAAGTTTAGGCCAGTGGAATAAAGGCAGAGTGAGGTAAGTCATTTCTAGGCCTGGCCATCAAATATCCTTCATTCAATCTTCCATAGCCACTCACCACTGCATTCTAATTTCTCTTTGAAATTGGCATTCTCAATTCCAAGATGACAGAGCTATGCAAAGGTATGATCCTGGATCCTTGAGTGATCGCTTCAAAGAGACACATCAGCCTTTAATAGTACCAAAAAGGCCAGGCGCGGTGGCTCACACCTGTAATCTCAGCATTTTGGGAGACCGAGGCAGGGGGATCACCCGAGGTCAGGAGTTTGAGACCAACCTGACCAACGTGGAGAAACCCCATCTCTACTAAAAGTACAAAAATCAGCCAGGCATGGTGGCATATGCCTATAATCCCAGCTACCCAGGAGGCTGAGGCAGGAGAATCACTTGAACCTGGGAGGCAGAGGTTGCAGTGAGCTGAGATCATGCCATTACACTCCAGCCTGGGCAACAAGAGTGAAACTCCGTCTCAAAAAAAAAAAAAGGTAGCAAAAATTAGACTAATTGTGTTGAGCCATTGAGCTTTCAAGGGCTATTTGTTACTGCAGCTTAGCTCATCCTACCCTAATACACAGTTGAGCAGAGAGCTGAATAATGAACAGGGTCTAAATAAAGAGAGGAAGTGAAAGCATTTTAGAGAGAGAATGGCCCAATGCAAAGGCTTTGTGGTGGGAGCGAGAAAAGCAAGAAGGAAGAATTGAGAAAGGCCAAGGAAGGTGAACAGAGTAAGAGATGGTGGATTCAAGATAAGGCTGCAGTGGTTGGCAGAGACGAGACTGTGTGGGCCACGTATTGGCCAAGTGAAGGCGTAGCACCTGCAAGATTCATACCTGTTCACATTCCCACTACCCAGAGACTCTGGCTGAGGTCCTGTCTGTTTTCAAGAAAGAGACCCTGGAGCTCTTCACTGTTAGCCTTCCTCGCTCCCAGATGCTGAGAGCCTTGAGAAGACGCTGTACTTTTCCGTTCTACAGTAAGCTGCCCACATCAAAGCCCAAGAAGCCACAGGCATTTGGGGGAGTTGTGGGTCAGATATTTAATTATTCTAATCTAGACGTCTATTTTCCCCACACTGCCAAGAACAGAAAGTTCATTTTGGAAAAAAGAGGGTAGTTCCTTGGAAGGACTGAATCTCATCTTTGATCTGCAAAGCTCTCGGACTCACCTCAAGATTTCCAAAGCCCAGAAACCCACAGACACTATCCCTCGCCCACAATAATGGACAAAACAAGAAGCCGCTAGTGCTTGTGGTAGAGGGAGGTGAGGGAGGTCTTGGATGTATTTCACTTTTATTTATTTCTAAGAAATACCACCTTTAAGATGAGGAGACGTGAGTGGACATACATTTCTAAACAACTTTGTTGATCTGATAAAATCAGATAAAGAAATTACTGTAAAAATATTGCCTCATCTACAAAGCTCAGGACATTTTTTTCCCTTTTGCTTTTTTTTATCTTTGAGAAAGATAATGAAAGAGGAAGCTTGAAACCCCGTTTCCACTGATGTTCGAATACACAACTGCTGGGTTTAAAAACCAGAGGAGATCAAAGGGAATGGGGCCCATTCCGATAAAATTATAGCAGCACTGGCAGAGGGTGTGGGCTCATTTAGGAACTCGGAGGCAAGGAGTTGTTGACACACCTTCATCAGAGCTGAGGACAGAAAGAAAAATGCCTGAAATTCCAAGGGATTAATTAGGAGTGTAGCTCATAATGTTGCAGCAGCTGCACACACAGTTAGCTGATACGTTTCCCTCGGTGAACACCTCGAGCCCCGGATATCAGTACCGTTCATAGGAAAAATGGATGGTGGTGACTCCCAGTTCCAAAGGAGAGGTCTTCTGCCCTCAAAATGTAACTGGCCTAGGCCCAGTTACATTAAGTCTGGGGTGAGAGATTGGGAAAAACAAATAAATTTGGAAATACAGTGGCAAGTAAGGAACCAAAAACATTTTGGGTTTATATTATATTAAAGTACCAACATTTTGGTATTTCATTAGCCCCATTTTACAGATGAGAAAACAGATTCAGAGAGGCTGAATAATTGTGTATAACTGTGCATAGCCACTTAGCCAGCTTTGACTGAATTCTTACTGCTTTCCACTTAAAATGAGTATTCCAGTGGTTTTCTAGTCCCCTTCAATCACTGGTGGGTGGGGCCTCCATACCCAATACCTGACTATTAGGCTGTTGGGCAGGTATGACAAATCAGGTGGGAATGTTTGGGAAAAACCCACCTGGGTGGTCCTTGCAAATGCTATCAACGACTACATAAATCTAGTGCTGCTATTAAGAACTGACTCTCTGTATTAAATAGTAGAGAGGTGAACATTCCACACTGCTGTCCTAATCCTGTACTCCTTGGTCCATGCCAATTTAAAGGGCACAGGAAGTTGAAAAGCCTAGCCAACCGTTTTTATCCTAAACCAGTCATTGCAAATGAAAGTATGCACTCAGGGATGCAACTTCTGACAATCGGTTGAAGTAGATTCCACAAAAACCAAATGACTTTAGTATTAGCTTAATTCAAGTGTAACCAGGAAGGTGAATTAATTTCAAAAAGAGGGCCAGGCACGGTGGCTCATGCATGTAATCCCAGCTGTTTGGGAAGCCAAGGTGGGAGGATCATTTGAGGCCAGGAGTTCGAGACCAACCTGGACAATATAGCACCATCCCATCTCTACAAATTTTTTTTTTTTTTTTTTGAGTAGCCAGGCATGGTAGCACACAACTGTAGTCCCAGCTACTTGGGAGGCTGAGGTGGGAGGATCGTTTGAGCCCAGGCTCTCGAGGCTGCAATGAGTTATGATCACGCCAGTGTACTCTAACCTGGGTGACAGCACAAGATCCTGTCTCAAATATACATATATGTACATATATATGCTAAAAACATATTTTAAAACATAACATCCCTGTTTCTTTACCTCCTCTTTAATGGAAATAATATTATTAACAACTAGAATTTGCTTAGCTACAAAGGGTACTGTGTGTCTAACATGCCATTTAAATCTTCTAACAACCCATGGAATAAAGTAATTTACTATCCCCATTTTAAAGATGAGGAAACTGAGACTTGGAGGGGTTAAATCATTGTGTATCAATGTGCATAATCAGACAGTGAGTGGGAGGGCCAAGATTTGAATCCCAGTCTATCTGACCACTTTCCCGCCTCCAATGCCCCAGTCAGCACTCTCAGCTGGCTCCCCACCCTGCCTCTCAGGAGGAAGCTCATCAAGTTCCCAGCAATAGAGACTGTAATGATCAAATCAGCAGAGAGTGAGGCAGAATTGACAGATGATTCCAGAGCAGATGATCCCATTTAACCCTTGAAAAGGAAACTGCTCTGAAGAAAAGTAGCAACCCCCGCCCCCCCATGCTTTAGTTGGTCAACCTATAGTGGAATGAATTACCGAGGAAAGCAGCATTTCTAACTTAGCTGCAAATAGCAGTCCAAATTTTAAACAAAACAAGGCCCGGCACAGTGGCTTATGCCTTGTAATGCCAGCACTTTGACAAGCCGAGGCAGGCAGATCGTTTGAGGTCAGGAGTTCAAGACCAGCCTGGCCAACATGGTGAAACACCTTTTTTACAAAAATACAAAAATTAGTGGGCGTGGGACGTGGGGCGTGGGGGCACACACATATAATTACAGCTACTCAGGAGGCTGAGGCAGCAGAATCACTTGAACCCGAGAGGCAGAGGTTGCAGTGAGCCAAGATCGTGCCACTGCCCTCCAGCCTGGGCAAGAGAGTGAGACTTTGTCTCAAAAAACAACAACAACAACAACAACAACAACAACAAAGTTTACCCTACCAGGGTGTACTTGCTTCTTTGCATCTTGGAAAAGCATTCATAGTAAAACATATTGGGATTTAATGTTACCCAATAATAATGATAGGATAAGGTAATGTAGTTACCATGTATCATGCTCTTGGCTAAAAGGCAGGCACAGTGATAGGCACTGGAAATATCTCATGCCATCCAATTCACAATTCCATATGTAGGTACTTCCTTTCATTTCATTTTTCAGATAAGGAAACAAAGCATCCAAGATGTGAAATAATTTGCCAATTTCATACAGCTCCTAAGTGGTAGAGTTGGGATTTGAACCTGCATTGTTCTGAAACTTTTCCTCTCTCCTACGACTACAGGCTGCCATTCCTCTTATGACCTGCTTCTATCCCAATCAGTTTCTCCTGCCCCGTTTTGAGCAAGGCACCACAATCCAGGCTTTCTACCCAAAACTCGAGAGTCTGTCTTGTCGTCTCCACATTTGGTACCGCCCACTTCTAATCAGTCAACGTATACCATTGACTCTAATTCTATTACCACTCAAAAGTGTCCCCTCCTGTTTGGATCCTTTACCAGAGGACTACAGGAATGGAAAGAAATCACCAGCACCATGAGGGTGTTGGGGATGATAAAAGAGCATTTGTGGCCAGGCGTGGTGGCTCACGCCTGTAGTCCCAGCACTTTGGGAGACTGAGGTGGGTGGATCACTTGAGGTCAGGAGTTCGAGACCAGCCTGGCCAACATGGTGAAACTCCGTCTCTACTAAAAATAAAAAATTAGCTGGGCGTGGTAGCGGGCCCCTGTAGTCCCAGCTACTCGGGAGGCTGAGGCAGGAGAATTACTTGAACCCAGGAGGCGGAGGTTGCAGTGAGCCAAGCCAGGCTGCGCTCCAGCCTGGGCAACAAGAGCGAAATTCCATCTCAAAAAAAAAAAAAAAAGTGCATTTGTACATGAAAACCACTTGAAACATAACTATAGGTTTAACTTTCCCCATTACAGGCAGGAGAGGGAAAAAAAAAAACACAATAAATTATATTTTGAAATTTTTAAGTCTTGCTCCTACTCTCATTGAAACATACTCCTACATCTCTTATGGCTATGAAAATTGATACGACCTTTTTGGAAAATAATTTGACCATATATATCAAGAGCCATAAAAATGTTCATCCCCTTTGACCCAGTAATCCCACTCCTGGGAATTTATCCGAGGGAAATCATTCAAAATAAGAAGAAGAAAAAAGAGCTAGTTGTGTACAGATGTTTGTTACCTCTTTGTAATCGTAAGAATCTAAAAGCCAAATAAATGTAGAATTATAGTGGAATAATGGAGCCAATTTCAGTGTAGTTAACTCAATGGTATATTAGGCAGTTGCAAAAATAATAAATATGGGCACTAGGTAGAACCTTGGAAAAATACACAGGAAATAATGCTGAATGAAATATATATGTTCTGTAATTATAACTACATAAAAACATATATTTTTACAGATGAAAAATGAAAGGGGTCATGGAGGAATGTAAACAATGCATATGATTGATTAGTGGGATTACAGACACGGCTTCTTTGATGCTTTAGAGTTGGATGAAAATGTTATAAAGCCTTTTGGAAGCTCCCTAATGAAGGGAGTGGTCGTGACCATGAGAAGGGACCCCAGCCCCAGACCTGGGGAGGGAAGCGGCTTCCTGCTGCTTTCTGTGCTGCATGTAGGGAGGTCGGCCAGCCCTGCAGACAAGACCATGACTGCCCTACGGTAGGCACAGCCGGCAGAACCCTCAGAGGCTTTTCTCATCTTGGGCTGGGATATTGGTTTAGCAGAGTAGCGACAGAATCAACTCCTTGTCTCCCTGGCTTCTGGGTCTGTGACAGCAGCCTGAGGCTCTCGTTTTACCAAGGTCGGGGACTGGATACGGACCCTCCCCTTAGGATAAAGCTTGTCCAAGCTCCAAACAGCAAGCAGAAGCACGGTCAGGCCTCCTGGCCAAGGCGAGGAACCCAGATGGAGATCCCGGTGAGGGGTGGTGGAAGATCAGAGAGATGTGGCAAAGCTCCCACAGAAAGGATTCAAACCCCAAAGGGCCTTGAACCTGGCCTCGCTGCCCACTGCCCCATCAGGAGGTGATCAAGCGGCAATACCAACCTAATGCCCAGCCAATCTGCTCCTCAGCTGAGTTTACTCAGCCGTCCCGCATGGCAGGGCCCTCTTCGCTCTTGTGTGCCTCTCCCTCCTTTTTATCCTTCTCTTTTCAGCCCTCCTTGACCCCAGACCTGTGAATGACACACACCCAAGGACACAGCATAGTCCCTCAGTGCGGCCCAGTGCTGAGTGGTGAGTGACTCATTAGGAGCAGTCCTTGCAGATGCAGTGTTAGATTCATCCACCACGTCCCTGCTGAGCAATTCCAGATCTGGCCATTTGCTGGAGGCATGGGCGAGGCTCTCCCCAGAGCCATCCTGTGAGTAAACACCCCTTCGTCACAAACAGGATGCGTGCCGACACTGGCTTTCATCTGGCTGCACATAGAAGGGATGGAGAATCCAGGCTTTGGCTGATCAAAACAGTGGGCAGGAAGCCAGCAGGGGTCCATTGTCCCTTTCCGCCACCCTGGACTTTGCTCCCACACAGCTGCCTTCGGATTTTTAAACAGCATTTGTTCAGGAGACAGTGTTTTTGCCAAGGCTGGCACTGGACTCAAAGGAGTTGGAAAGTGGGTAGCTCTGAATCACAATGATTCCTCTTAGCCCTTTCCTCTCTTGGCAGGTGTCCTCTGCATCCACAAGAAGATGGACAGATCCCACTTACAGAGAAACTTGTGGGGAAGAGGCCAGAATTAATTAACAAGAAGATGTTGTTATAAACAACATTTGCTTAAGAAATGCACTCATTACTTTCACACCCAAAGGTAAATTAAATCAGGCAAATCCAGGAGAGACTAGGAAAGAAACTGCTTCAGGATATCAGAAAAATGATGCGTTTCTGCGTATCATTTGTAGATCGGTAGGTCCACCTAAGTTCTCAAGGGCATTTAAAACATGAAAAGCTTGTTTGTTTGTTTGTTTGTTTGTTTTGAGATGGAGTCTCGCTCTGTCACCCAGGCTGGAATGCAGTGGCATGGTCTCGGCTCACTGCAAACTCCACCTCCTGGGCTCAAGTGATTCTCCTGCCTCAGCTTCCCAAGTAGCCGGGACTGCAGAGGTGCACCGCCACACTGGGCTAGTTTTTGTATTTTTTGTAGAGATGGGGTTGTACCATATTTGGCCAGGCTGGTCTTGAACTCCTGACCTCAGGTGATCTGCCCGCCTCAGCCTCCCAAACTACAGGGATTACAGGTGTGAGCCAACACGCCCAGCCCCAAAAAGCACTTTTAAATATTCCATTTGAACTCTCCTTATACTTTGCAGCATTTGGTGGTGGTGGTTGTTAATTTGAGGCAGAGTTTCTCAACCTGGGCTTGATTGACATTAGAGGCTGGATCATTCTTTGTTGTGACGGTCCTGTGCTGTCAAGAATGTTTAGCAACATCCCTGGCCTCCCCTCACCAGATCATGGTAACACCTCCTTGGTTGTGATGAGCAAGTATGTCTCTAGACATTCCCAAATGTCCCTTGGGCAGTAAAGCTGCCCCCTCCTTTGAGAACCATTGATTTAGGAGGGAGAAGAAGTTAAGGAGGAGAAAGTTTTCTAATTCAAAGTAAAATTCAACCTAGCTCCTGCACAGATCATCACTTCCTTATAAAGAGGCAGACCTTTATGAATGGGATATTGTGGTGCTTTATATTGGAGTTTGACTATATAGGCAAAGATTCCAATGCTGTAATCTCCAGAGGAAAAGCATTCACTGGAAAAGGCAAAGCTGTTAACATTGGTCGTGTAGGCACATCTGAAATGTCCCTGCTTTTTAAATGACCCCTGTTTGGGCAGGTTTGCTTACAAACTGACACAGCAGACAAAGTAAGGATATTTCTTTTACAAAAAAAGATTCATCTCCTGGCTCCTTGAAATGAACCCCCTTAGAACTTTTCCAGTTCTCAGTGTTTGGTGTTACTAACTTGACAGACTGTCTAGGCTGCAGAGAAACTGAGAAGAGTAACAGAAATGAAGAAAGCATTTATAAAATTCTTATTCACATCAGTTTTGTGTAAAGTGCTATCTCCCTAATGGTTTTACTCCTACCTTTTTCAGCTAACATCTATTGGCCAAACTGAGGCTCAAAACAAGGGATCAGGTCTCTGAAAGTTTGCTTATTTTACAGGGATTCACCCTTTGAACACTGGCTGGGCCTAACCTAGACACTCGGTAGTAATGATAAAACAGTAAAGTATTAGTCAGCCATGTTCAAGGTGCACGTGATCTGTTGGGAGAAGCAGAACATTCACTTTTTAACCAACTATGGAAAACGAGTCAGACAACAAGTGAACTCTCCTTGCATGGATGGCACTGAGCAGAACATTCTTCCAAATAGGTGAAGTAAATCAAAGGAGACTTCCTGGAAGAGGGGGCTTTGAGTTAGGCAGGGATCAGTAGAGAGTCTCTGCATACCCCCACTGGATCCCAGGGAACACTGCTGACCACCAGAGCCTGGATGAGCAGTAACTTCAACCTTCTCACTTTCTCCTGCCCTCTTTCCTGTGCCTGGCAGATCCTTTTTCGCGGGCTGCAGTGAGGATAGCCATTTCCTAATCATGTGATCCCATCCTCCTGGCCACAGTTGGTTGGTTCAGGGGTGGGCATCTGACCCAACCTGAAACCATCCAAATTCCCTCCTCTGGCAGTTTGGAATATGAACTACAAGCTTACATTTCCTGTGACTCCAAGTCACGTCCTGTTTATCTAACAAACACATATAATGCTTACTATGTACCAGGCACTGTCCTAAGTGGTTCATAAATACAAATTCATTTAATCCTCATAACAGTTCTATGAAGTAGATACTATCATTGTCCCTCATTTTACAGATGGGCACACAGAGGTACAGAGAAGTTAAGTAACTTGCCCAAAGACACACAGCTGGTAAGGGGCAGAGTTACTAACCATGTTGCCTTGGGGAATTAAAAATAAGCATGGGCCAGGAGCAGTGGTTCATGCCTGTAATCCCAGCACTTTGGGATGTCAAGGTGGGTGGATAAGCTAAGGTCAGGAGTTTGAGACCAGCCTGGCCAACATAGTGAATCCCTGTCTCTACTAAAAATACAAAAATTAGTTGGGCATGGTGGCGGGCACCTGTAATCCCAGCTACTCAGGAGGCTGAGGCAGGAGAATCGCTTGAACCCAGGAGGCGGAAGTTGTGGTGAGTCAAGATCGCACCACTACACTCCAGCCCGGACAACAGAGAGAGACTTCTTCTCAAAACAAAAAATAAAATAAAATATAAGCACATACAAAGCTGGAATCAGCCTTCTTGTCCCATTTCTGTCACTTTCGATTTGCCCTTGAGTAAATTGCTTAGCTTTGCTGTCCACAGTTTCCTTCAGCTGTAAAAGAAAAGGGTGGATTAGATCAGTGTTTTCCAAGTGTGGTGTAGATACTGGTGGGATGAGAGATTATAATATTTTTTCCATAGCTATATATTTATATTCATGTATATTAGAAAGGACACATAATAGATGATAGATGGATAGATAGATAATTTTACATACATATAGATATCCCCAAGCCTGTGATATCACAAATAGTATTGCTTGAGATGAAACCAGAGTGGGTAGTAACATCATAGTTTAGAAGTGAGTTCAGGAAACACAGGGTCATACAATGGGAAGCGTGGCCCTTGACGTTCACATGTGCCTGCACTGCCTGAGTCAACATGGTTTCAGTGGGGATGACTCCATTCCTGCACGCCAAGGTGCATTTATGACCCAGGCCAGCCACAGTGATTGTCCTGGGGAAGGACATGTGATCCAAGAGGACAAGTGAGGCCCCCTGGGGAATTTTGCTGGACCAATCAGAAAAGCCCGGTGCTGCCAAGGACATCTGCCACCACCCAGAGAGGATCGAGGCAAGGCAGAGATACCTTTAAGGACTGGAAGAGGGACAGGAGGGCCTGTGAACGCGCCATCTAGCCTCAGAGCCAGTGGAGCTGATATCACATCTACCCCCAGGGCTTTCCCTTACCTAAGGCAACACAGTTTTCTTTGTGCTTTCCACTGACTATAGTTTGAATTTGCTTTTTGTCCCTTGCAAATAGTTTTGATGAACACAGGCAGGCAATGCAGTCTTAGGACTTAGTGAACAACTGCTACTTTCTAGTACCAGGTGGTGACACCACAGTCTAAAAAGCCACAGTGACTTTGGCAGAGAGAAATGACAGACATCACAGCTTCCATGCTGAAAGTGATGACCCTGTCTCAGGCAGCATGGGGGAGAGAAGAGAGGCCAACTTTGACATTGACTATCCTCAGCCTCAGTTTCCTCCTCTGCAGAGTGGGAATAATAGTATCTCCGATGCATGGTCATCCTAAGGCCAAATGGCATAATAGAAGCAAGCTATCTAATGAAGTTTCTTAACTTAACAAAAGGTAGCTATTACCATGTTGTGCCAGGAGTTTTATATAAAGTATTGTATCAAATTCCATGTGATCCTCACCACAATCCTGTACTTTAAAATCACCAGCTTTACTCCAGAGAAACTGGGATTCAGAGAGGTTAGGTGACTTGCTCTCAAGCAAACAGCCAATAAAGAACAGAGCTGTCCTTCAAGCCAGATCTAGCAGACCCCATCCAAGGCTGGGTGGGGGGGAATATTCCAAGGTTTTGGAAGCAAGACTCCAAGGAGCCAGTCATCAGGGGCAAAGGAATGTGAAAGCCACTGGTAGAGGCAAGTGAACCAGACAAGATAGCACAGGAAATTCCCTGAGAGCTCTCCTTACTTCCTGCCCACTTTGGAAAGATCCTTGGAAAATCCTGGGGCTCAGATTTGGAGGAAAATCAGCTTCGTGGAACAAAGGCATAAAATAATCCAGCAAAGCACCCAGTCCTGATGCATCAGGAGGAACTAACATTAATACACGGCCACAGATCCCAGACGTTGTTATGGTTGGATTACACGGACTTGGAAAGTTCAGGCATGAGATGCCTGAATGATAACAATAGAAAACAGATCAAAAGCCCAAAGAAAGAAATCAAGAGAAATGAAAAACAGAAGGAACTGCAGGGGAAGATGAAAGAGGAGAATTATAATTTGACACTGAAGGAGAGCCAGTGTTTAAGGTTTTTCTGGCAGTTGATCCACAGCCAGATGAGACTTTTTGTAGCATTATTGGCAGTATGAAGTTACAATCCTTGAGCTCTTTTGTAGACTTTGGGGACCTTAGGGTTAAAAGAGTTCCCTGAGAATCTCCTAAGTCCATCTCTTCCTTTAAATCATCCTGGAGGTGTTCAGTGCCTGAATCTGCATAGATCTTGTCATATTCAGCTCGTCCATCAACACCAGGGAGAGCAGTAAGGTATAGGAGGAATTGAAGGTAAGGTGGTACAACCCCCTGGCCACAATCCCATAAGAGTCTCAGTGCTCCAAGTGTCAGAAAACTCCCAGTTTCTCAGTTCAGATAATAGAGAACCTAATTTACACTGACAAACAAAAGAGGAAATGAATTGACTAAGAAAACTGAACAGTTGAGCGAGGTCTAACTAGCTTCAGGTATGGTTTGATCCAGGAGTTCAAAAGATGTCACAGGGCTCAGTATCTATGTTTCACTCCATATTTGCTTTTGTCTCAAGCTCCACATGGTGACAAAATGGCAAATGTCATATTTGTATCCTCCCATGTTTGAGTCCAACAGAAAGAGAATATGCCTTTCTCCCAAAAGTCTAAGCACTAGACTCATCAAGACCCATTGGCTCTAATAGGGTCATATGCCCATCTCAGTGGCTAGAGGAATATGATGCTCTGATTGGCCAGGCCTGTACCTAGAACCAGTAGCAAAGTCAACTCCATCCCCAGACTGAGAAATGAGGGTGGAAGACAAGTGATTCCTTGAGATAAAGTGAATTGCATCATTAGGAGTTGGTAAATGACATGCCGGGAATCAAAAAATAATGGGTCTCCACTATTTCCCATCCCAGCTCTGTCTCCTGCATGTGACACTCTTTTGCCATTTTCTCTCCTCACAAGAAAATAGGAAGTAACAGCATTATCATCTGGTCCTGAAATATCAATGGCATATACAGTTTCTCCTTGTCAATTAAAAAACTAAAGCCCAAGTCATTTTACATTTGCTTTTCCAAAATGTATTAAATTGGATGTTTTTAAGTCTTTATGTACAATACATAAATAAACAAATAAAAATATACCAGCAGTGGCAGGGCACAGTGGCTCATGCCTGTAATCCCAGCACTTTGGGAGGCCGAGGCAGGTGGATCCCTTGAGCCCAGGGGTTTGAGACCAGCCTGGACAATGTGGTGAAATCCTATCTTTACAAAAGGTAAAAAAAATTAGCTGGGTGCGGCAGCATGCACCTGTAGTCCCAGCCACTTGGGAGGCTGAGGTGGGAGGATTGATGGAGCCTGGGAGGTCGAGGCTGCAGTGAGCCATGATCACCACTCACTGCACTCAAGCCTGGGATATAGATCATCCAGATAAGAACCACTCGTTGACATCTACTTATGACCATGCAGTGTCTTAAGCACTAGGGCATACAAAAGGGTTACAAGACCCCAGTTCCTGTTGCTGAGAAACCCACACTCTAATAAGGTTTAGGGAAGCATTGGCCTTAACGGCAAAATATCAACCTGAAGTTTCTCATGAAATTTTTAGTTGTTTAATTAAGTCTCTCAGAAAGAGACCTATCCTGGCACCCTTCCATCCCTCAAATTTTAACCAATGGCTTGACAGTTAATAACACATTTTTACATTTACTTTTGTATCTGAGAATTCCAATATCTCTAGGAGGGTTGATTCTGTTTTTAATTGTCATTTTATGGATGAGGGAGAAAAGTTCAGACAGGTTGAGTGACTTGCCTGGGGTCACATAACTAAAAAGTGATTATACCCAAACTTGACATCCACTCCCTCATTCCTACCTCTAGTTATGTGAACCTACCTGAGGTCAAAAACATTGTTACTATCGCTGGATACAGAGGAAGCCAGAAGTCCACCAAGAGGTTGTCCCAAGACAGAAGAGCCCAGAAGCCATTTGAGGTCCACGCTGTTATCTTGCATTCTGTACTACTCAAGCCACATGGATAAAATTGCAAGCTTTCCTCCATCATTCTCAGCAAGCTAACACAGAAGCAGAAAACCAAACACGGCATATTCTCATTCATAAGTGAGAGGAGAACAATGAGAACACATGGACACAGGGAGGGGAGCATCACACACCGGGGCCTGTCAGAGGGTGGGAGGCAAAGGGAGGGAGAGCATTAGGACAAATACCTAATGCATACGGGGCTTCAAACCTAGATGATGGGTTGATGGGTGCAGCAAACCATGGCACATGTATACCTATGTAACAAACCTGCACGTGTGTCCCAGAACTTAAGGTCAAATTGAAAAAATAATTGTAAGCCTTCCTAAAATGGAACGAGGAAACAACAGCCTTTATTTCTTTGTTTTGTTGGCCTGTCTACTAGATGCCAGGCCCTGGGCTAAGCCCTGAGATTACCCAGACACAATGAGTCCCTGTCCTCCAGGAATACACATTCTTAGGAAATGGAAGAGAAGGACTCTTGACAAAGCCATGTGATGAAGGCAATGGTTAAGAAGTGCCCAGGCAGCTCAGGGAGCTGGGAGGAATATACCTGCTCAGACTGGGAAGGCTGAAGGAAGAGGGAGAAGGTGGGATCTGTCAGGTAGCAGGGTTGGACATGGGAAAGAAGGTTCGTGTGAACTGAAGTGGAGAGTAGGAACAGGGGTCAAGGAGGTGAGGCTGGTGATTCTGGCAATGCTTAAATAGGCACAAAGGAGATGGCCCAACTGACCCCTGAAGACCATCGGCAGCTCCAAAGAGGACAGAGGCTTTTTTTGTTTTGGGTTCCTTCCAGATGCAGTGCAGTAGGTGAGTTGGACGTGGGCACGTGTGCAGGTGGAGAGAGCTGTTAGGAAGCTGTCAAAGTTATCCAGGTGAGAACTAATGGTCACCAAAGCTAAGCAGTGCTGGGGCCATGGGGGAGAAATACTCAGGTTGGAGAGGGATTCCAGGGCAAGTTCAGATAAGGCCAGGAGGGCTGCTATGGGGGAGCAGGAGAGTGGAGAGTCAGAGGTGGCAACCAGGGCCCCGGCACAAGTGACGCGGTTGTGAGAGGGGTGGGGGGCACAAGAGAGGAGGATATGAGATATTTTGTGATGTTTTGAGATTGTGGTGCTCACAGGAAAGAAATGAGACAAGTCCAATGGGCTGTGGAATACAGAGGAGTGGGGCTTCCAACCTGGGCTGGAAAGACAGCTGGGAGTCATCCCAGGATGTCCACGGCCACGAATGTGAATGGTGGCTAGAGCACTAGATTGAATGCATCACTCAGGGGAGAGTTTATAGAACAAGAAACAGGACAAGTATAAAGTCCCAGAAGACAAATGAAGGGGTATGAAGAAAACCTGGAGAGAGGGGTGACCTAGGAGCCCAAGAAGGAAAAGCTTCTTAAGGAGAGGGTAATAGTCAAAACCTGCAGGAAAATTGGTCAGATAAGGATTAAACAGTTCTTACTGGATTTTGCAATGAAGAAGTCCCTAACTTTGCTGGCAAGCATGTCAGGGAAATGGTGGGACCGGCAGCCAGCACACAGTTGATGGATAGGAAGATGGGAGGTGATGACATGGTCTTGTGGCTGGGGACAACTCTTTCAGGAAGCTTGGCAGGGAAGGGACAGACAGAGATAGGACCACAGGATGGAGAGAAGGTTTAAGGCTTAGAGGTTTAGGCTGTTGTTATTTTAAGAGAGTAAAAGGCTTGTTTATAGTATGCCTAAGGACCCTCAGCAGGTGTAGGGGTGGAGGGGGATTGATTCGAGTTTAGAAGGCAGGGTGCATGTCCTCTTCGGAGGCTGGAGGAAAGAAGAGAAGGGAGGGTCAAGATTTAGATAAATGTGTCCATGGGAAGGCAAGATGTCAAGAGAGGTCAGCCTGATAAGCTGGATTTTCTGAAAGAATTCGTGGGCAGAAGTGTTTGCCAGAAGTGAGGTGACAAGCATGGGGTGACCAGGCTAGCTCTGAGACAGTGGTAAAGATTCTGAGCAGCACTGAAGGGGAACAGGAGAGGCTACTGAGCCATGCCAGGACCATGGAGCTTAAAGGCTCTGAGGTTCCTAGTGGACCAGAGCAGCCCAGTTGTATGATTTTCCAATCTTTTGATTTGGAATTCATGGCAAGATCAGTAGGGACTAGGCTGAAAGATCTTGCTTATGAAGAAAGAATGAGCTAAACCAATAAAGACAATAAAATGAAATTAAAGAGAAATATTTAATCTACTTGAGGGAACAAACTTCTCAGCATTTTAGCAGGACCTGTCTATGGTCCAAGTGATACGATTATATAAAAAGACACTCATCCATTCAATAAGGTAGGTCTGCAGAATTTCTACTTGACAACACTTCTTAACCTGGATTGCTTTACTAAATGCTTTTGGAAGTAAAACCTTCCCAAATGTACCCTAATTTATACTTTTCAATAATTCAGATGGGGCAATGGGAATGAGTAAAAATGCTGATCTTAAAATTGAATGGAATTTTACATTTTAAAAAAATTAATGCTAAGAACTCAAATACCAGCTACTGGAAAGTTCAAGTCATGTAAGGCATGCAAGCCACACTCTGGATATGTGCTTTAGACTTGGAGCAACATATGTCAATGTCCCCCTCAACCCAAAATAGAGTCACTATAGGGGAGGACTAGGGAGGGTGAGCAAAGGTCCATCCTCCCAGCCCTTAGAAGCACTGTATTCTGTAAGATGAGAATGAGGGTGGGGGTAGGAAAGAGACCCAACCTCCCTGATAGAGACCACTGAAAGGAGCTGTTGTTAATTAGCAGGCACCCTGGTTGGTGAAAAAAGCAAGAGCCCATGTTTATTGAGGATTCCCTCTAGTCTGACATTGTGCTAACTTTACATTGGGCTATCTCAGGTGATTCAAATAACAGCTGATGACCTGCTTACCGTTATTATGGTTCTCATCTTGGAGATAAAAAAATGGAGACCTATTGAGGTGAAGAGTATGTCTAAGGGTGCATAGTCAGGACAGGGCAGAGCCAGGACAGAAGCCCAGATTTATCGTATTCAAGGCCAGAGTTCTAAACCACGGTGCCTTACTTTTTCTAACCTTACATGAAGTCACCACTGCCCACATTTCTGGCTGTCTCAGAGAGGCCCAAGCAGCTACAGACAAGCCTATGAGCTTTGAAGCAGGCACTGAGCTCTGAGCATAAATATTAACATAACTGGGTGGGGGCCACTTAGTGATAGGAGCTTTCAATGGAAAAGGTGGTTGCTCTTTTCCAAGCATGATATCTTGCAGCTGGGGTGCTGTAAGATGTGAGAGAGAGAGGGAGAGTCAACAAGATTGTGTGCCCAGCACAAGGAAGGCGCTCAGTTATGTCATAGAGGTGAGAAAAGAGAAGAAACTTTGGTAGGAGGGGAGGAGGTAAGAAAGATTCCCGGCTACTGAGTTTGAGATAGCAGGTTTCTTCTTTCTACAAACATGTATGCAGTTCCTAACATTCCTAACTGCAGAAGGAACTTATGCATTTCCTAACAGGTGCCAGATTCTTTTCTAGGCAATGAAATCATTGGGCGGTGTTGGGGTGGAGGGGGCAGGGGGAATGGAGACTGTGAGGTCCTGTGAGCCCCACCTCTTTGTATCTATGCCCTTATGGGTCCCTTCCCTTGAGTGTGGTCATAACCTGTTGTTAATCACCTCCAGTCTACAGAATGTGGGAAAGGTGAAGAGATGTGCATGACCACGTGTATGTGACTGTGTTACATAAGTTTGCAATGCCCATCTTGTGAAGAGACTTCCTCTTCTTTGCTGCCTTTAAAGAAGTCTGCTGCCAGTTGTGGGCTACCATCTAGAGAAGGCCACATGACAAAGAGCTGAGGGCAGCCTCTGGCCAACAGGTAGCAAAAACAAAACAAAACAAAACAAAACTGAAGGCTTTAACTCAGTAGCCTGCAAGGAACTGAATGTTGCCAAGAAACACATGAGCCTAGAAGTAGATCCTTCCCCAACTGAGCCTCAGATAAGACTGCAGCCCCAGATGACATCTCTATTGCAGCCTTGTGAGAGCCTAAGCAAAGAACCCAGATAAACTGTGCTCAAATTCTTGACCCACAGAAGATAAAGAATGCCTGTTGCTTTAAGCTGCCATGTTTGTGATAATATTGTCATGCACTGATAGACAACTAATGTGGAGGCCAAAGGGACCTTCCTAGAAGATGGAATCTTAATGTCTCTCTTTCCCAAACTTTAGCCATTTGGTTCTACCTTTCACAGAAAGATTAGTCTGTCCTCTAGGGTGATTCCTCTTCTCAGATTTTTCAAAACAGCCCAGGTTTTATGTGCTATTCCTATTTTTAAATAAAAGTGATTCCTTCCATGTACAATAAAATTTAATAGAAAATACATCATTCATGTTCTAATTTATATACCAGTGTAATACTTTTTGTTGAGAAAAAAAACTCTTGCAATTCAGGAAAACAATTTTTATCAGACTATGTTTCTTCATTTGGGGTTTGGAAAATACAATTTCACCTTTCCTTTTTCTGACACTGGGGAAAGCCACAAATGTGCTAAAGTTGTAGTTTGGGAAACTGAGTTCAGGTAAGAAAGTTTACTGGCTCAAGCATTCTGTCTAAACTACAACCCAGTTCTACGTGATTTCTGAGGAAGGAGAGGCTATTCATGCCAAGTGGCCACAGTCATGCCTAAGTGTACAGGAGGCAAGCCTAGTTGGTCAACCCAGAGGGAAAGAGAAAATTCAACAAGTTAGCTAGTAAGAGCTTCCCAAGAAGTTCCTTTTTTTTTTTCTGAGACAAGAGTCTCACTCTGTTGCCCAGACTGGAGTGCATTAGCTCGATCTCTGCTCACTGCAACCTGTGCCTCCTGTGTTCAAGTGATTCTTATGCCTCAGCTTCCCAAGTAGCTGGGACTACAGGTGCATGCCACCACACCTGACTAATTTTTGTATTTTTTTTTTTTTTTTCTAGTAGAGACAGGGTTTCACCATGTTGCCTAGGCTGGTCTCAAACTCCTGAGCTCAGGCAATTCTGCCCTCCTCAGCCTCCCAAAGTGTTAGGATTATAGGCATGAGCCACAGTGCCTGGCCAGTTACCTTAGGTTTTGAAAGCAGAAGGGATAGGAAAGAGGCTCTGGAAGAAACCAGGGCAATGAGGATGTTGGATTTCAGGAAGTGCTTTGAACGAAAACAGTTAAGGGAAAATGCAGCCAGACGCTTGAATTGAACTATGGGTATAAGAAGGAAACAGTTGAGAGGAGGGTCTGGGGGTCAAAAGGACACAGGGATAGAGGTGCCTGCCTCTGGGACAAAGGAGTAGGTAAAGAGCAGTGCAGGAGAGAAAACAAGTAAAGACACAGAGGGCAAAGAAGGAAGAAGACAGTGTTGCCTGATGCAAAAGATTCCCGGAAACATCAACAAGAATATGCAGAAGCAAATGGAGCACCATAACATAAATGCCACAGAAGCAGGGTTTTGTCTATTTTGGCCATGGCTATATCCTGAGCCTGAACTCTGTCTGCCACAGACACTCAATAAATATTACTGACTGACTGAACAAAGACCGAAAGAAATGAAAGAAGATAAGACAAAGATACCAAAGGTGGGGCAGAAGAGGTTTTACTCAGTTCATCCATCCATCCACCTATCAATCCATCCACAAAGAGTTGTTGAGCCTTTTCTTCGGGCCCAACACTATAACCATCAGAAATAAAGCCACAATCAAAACAGCCAAGACACCCTGCTCTTGAGAAGTTCGCATTCTACTTGGGAAAGACAGGTGTCATACAGGCAAGCAAAGAAAATAAATACAAAATTTTTAAAATGCTATGACACAAATGAATCAGGATTTAGTAGGGGAGAGTAATTGGGTAGGGGGCAATGAGCATGTGGTCAGAGAAGATCTGGCAGAAGAAGAGGCTGCTGTTAGAGCTAGAATAAGATGAGAAGCAGTAGCCAGTCACATGAAGAGAGAGTAGAAGTGCATCCCAGTCGGGGTGAACAGCAAACACGGTCTCTGCTGTGACCTGAATGTTGGGTCCCCCCAGGATTCTATGTTGAGACCTAATCCCCTATGTGATGGTCTTTGGAGGTGGGCCTTTGAGAGATAGTTAGGTCATGAGAGTAGATCCCTTATGAATGGGACTAGTGTCCTTATAAGAAGAGACATGCAAGAGCTGATTTCTTTCTTGGCTGTGTGAGGATGCAACAAGAAGGTGGCTGTCTACACACAAGGTGGAGAATGCTCACCAGATACCAGATCTGCCAATGCCTTGATCTTGGACTTCCCAGCCTCCAGAACTGTGAGAAATAAATGTTTATTATTTATTATTATTAAATAAATGTTTATTTAATTCAGTCTACGGCATTTTCATTATAGCAACCCAAACTAAGACATTCCCAAAGATGGAAATCCATTTAGGCACACAGAGGGACAGCAAACAGCCCATATGGGTATAGTAGGGTTCAATGGGGAGGGGTCTAAGGTGAAGTCCTAAAGCCAGCAGGAACCAGATGGTGTAAATGGCAAGGAACTTGAGAAGATATCAGAGGTGAATAAATGTCACCTGACTTACTTACTTGAAAGTCACTCTCGTGTCAGGGTTGTGAAGGGGCAAAAATAGAAACGAGGAGACCACATAAGGGGACTGATGAGAGATGACAGTGGCTTCCACCACTGCAAATGGTGGCCCTGGGGAGCAGAGAAGTAGGCAGGCTTATGACCTGCTTACTGTTATTACCGTCCTCATTTTGGAGATGAAAAAATGGAGATTATTGAACGTACCTTGGAAGAGGAGTGGACCCATCTTGCTGAAATGTTGAAACAAACTGGAAAGGAAGAGAATAGATCAAGAATGACTGGCATGTTCCTAGCTAAGAACTGGATGGATGGCAGTGCCATGGCGTGAGATGGGTAAGGGTTGATGGGGACCATGCTGAGGAGGGCGCTCCTTGGGGAGATATGCAGAGTTCCATTTAGGACTGGTTGAGTTGAGATGTCCACTGAACATCTAAATGGAGATGTCTACCCACTGAATGGATTGGGAGTTACGGGCCCACATGACACCATGCAGAGAGTGTAGAGAGAGAAAGTTATTGATTTTTTTAAAAGTTTTTTTTAACAAGACAGTTTTTTCCAGGCTGGGTGTGGTGGCTCATGCCTATAATCCCAGCACTTTGGGAGGCCAAGGCGGGCGGATCATGAGGTCAAGAGATCAAGGCCAGCCTGGCCAATATGGCGAAACCCCATCTCTACTGAAAATACAAAAATTAGCTGGGCATGGTGACACGTGCCTGTAGTCCCAGCTACTCGGGAGGCTGAGGCAGGAGAGTCACTTGAACCCAGGGGGCAGAGGTTGCAGTGAGCTGAGATGGCTCCATTGCACTCCAGCCAGTTGACAGGGCAAGATTCCATCTTAAAGAAAAAGACAGCTTTTACCCCCTTTCAAATTAACTAAAATGAAAAAGAATGGGAAGACTCTGTTTCTCAGTTTTGGCAAAGATGTGGGAAAATGAACACTTTCAAACACAGCTACCGAGTGAGCAACCGAGCAATGTGTATTTAACGCCTATAAAAGTCAAGTATGCCCTTAAATCCAGCAATTACATTTCTAGGGATGTGGTGGAAAGCAGGGATGTGGAATGTACTCAAGTATGTCTGTATCCATATGTTTGCTCATGGTAGCTTTGTTTAAGTACTGAGAAATAGAGTAGTTCGGTACAATGGAGTACCACGTAGCCATTAAAAAATGATGTGGTAAAATGTTACTGTTGTGTCAGAGATAACAACGAAAGATTTTGAAACCGAGCAAAGGAGTATGGGATGTCATTTGCCTGGAATGCTGCATGGCATCTAGTGGGCCCTTTGAGGTAATCTGATTCTATAGGTGTCTCCACCTTGCATTGTCTTTGATGAGGCTATTTTGCAACTCTCTAAGTTGTAACAACAACAAAAAGGCAGTCATGCAAATCAATCTTATTCCTAGAAATACAAATGAATTTTGCCCCAATTGTTGTCCACCCTGCAGAAAATATGATTCCAAATGTAACATTTTATGGCCATTGAGATAGTAACCCATTTTGCATCTGTTAACAAATCATTTTGGATATTCTGACGGCCTATAGGCTACAGTTTCAATGTGTCCCCTCCAAAATTCAAGTGTTTAAAATTAATGGCGAGTATGCTAGCATTAACAGGTAGGAGCCTTTAAGAGGTGATTAGGTCTTGAGGGTGTCTCCCACGTGAATGAAATTAAGACCCTTATAAAAGAAGCTTTACACAGCAGTCAGCTCTCTTGCCCTCCACCTTCCCCACACGAGGATACGGTGTTCCTTCCCTCCAGAGGATACAGCAACATGATGCCATCTTAGAAACAGAGACCAGGCCCTCACCAGCCTTCATCTTGGACTCCCCAGCCTCTAAAACTGAGAGAAAGTAAATTTCTGTTCTTTATAAATTAACGAGCCTCAGACCAGGCGCCGTGGCTCATGCCTGCCATCCCAGCACTTTGGGAGGCCAAGGTGGGCGGATCACCTGAGGTCAGGAGTTCAAGACCAGCCTAACCAATATGGAGAAACCCCGTCTCTACTAAAAATACAAAATTAGTTGGGCGTGGGCATGCCTGTAATCCCAGCTACTTGGGAGGCTGAGGCAGGAGAACTGCTTGAACCTGGGAGATGGAGGTTGTGGCGAGCCGAGATTGAGCCATTGCACTCCAGCCTGGGCAACAAGAACGAAACTCTGTCTCAAAAAAAAAAAAAAAAATTAACCAGTCTCAGGTATTTTTTATAACAACACAAACAGACTAAAATGCTATACATATGTCTGTTCTTCAGATTCTCCTTTGAACAGGTTGTAACATATTACCGGGATTCCTAGTTAATTAATGAGCTGAATAAAATCTTTGCAATATGTCTATTTTATACCTGCATGACAGTCACAATTTTACTTTTTGAAAATTATCCTGTAACATTTGGCACAGAAAGGTGTTTATGCTACAGACCAAGGACTGGCAAACTATGGGCTGCCAGGCAAATCTGGCCTGCCACCTATTTTTGTAAATAAAATTTTATTGGAACACGGACATGTCCATCTGTCTTCATACTGGTTTTGTACTATAGCAGCAAGGTTGAGAAGTTGCAACAGAGGCCTTATGGCCTGCAAAGCAAAAAATATGTACTATCTGGTTCTTTAATGGTAATGTTTACTGACCTCTGCTATAAATGAAAAACTATTACCAAGCAGGATTCCAAAAATGCATTTTATGTGCATATATATATATATACACACACATACACACACACACACACAGAGTCAAAAGTGTAGGAGGGTATACAGTAAAACGTTTTCTAGGAATCATTGTGGATTTGAACATCTTGCCTTTATACTCCACCCACCAGTCATGACAGAATCCTCTGAATACTAAAGAGAAGTCCAACCTTAGAATTCTCATAAAATGTTTAATATAAAGTTATTCAAAATGATTCATGAAAGCTGCAAGATGGAGTGGACTTGGAATCAGGTAACTAGTTTGTCCAAGCTTGCCCAAGACTTATCCAGTTTTAAAATTAAAAAGTCCCAAGCTCAAAGAACCTCATCACTCCCAGGCAAACTGGGGCAACTGATCACTCCAGCAGGAAATCGTATACTACCATGGCTTAGGTCCTAGATCTGCTACTCATCTGCTACTCCCACTTGACACCATTTACCCTCTCTAAGCTGCACTTACTTCAACTGCAAATATATACTCCCCTGTTCCGATATCACTGTGAGTACGAAGTGAGTTAGCACACGCACATGTGCTCAGTAAACCGTGATAGCAAACAATAAAGATCATTATCACTTGGTCCCCTACATAAAATGATGCAATGGCTAGACATTGTGTGGCATTATAACATAGATAGGATGAGAGGAAATCACCTAGAAGGTTGTCATGTAATTATAAGGTTACCACATAATATAATTTGTTGTCCAAACCAGGACAGTGTTGAGAGTGGAGGGGGGACCCTATAATTACATTGGCATAACAGGAGCAAACCAAGCCCCTCCTGAGCAAGCCTGTACATACTGTCAGGGATCACAGGGTAACATGGTATTAAGGCTGGCTTCACGGGTGTCAACCTGTACAGTCACACATGGCCTCACACTCAGAGAGCCGGGTGCTTGGTTCTGGCTCTGATACTTCAGAGCATGAAAAATTGCTCTTGAAATACCATCTTGAAATTCTTAATAATTTTTCAACATGGGGCCCCACGTTTTCATTTTGTGCTACGCCCTGCAAATGATGTAACTGATCCTGTGTAGGGAGGATCCTATTGGGCAGAGAGACGAGATGGCATGACCTCTGAAACCCCTTCCAGGCCTAGGCAGCTAAGCTTCCAAGCCCCCAAGGAGAAAGTTTCAGTTTTAACATCAGCTAGTTCAGATCCCCCGAGGTTAAAAATAACAGCCCATGATGAGGCAAAGGATGGAGGCTGGGGTCCCCAAGCAGCCTCTCTGTCCCACTCAGAGCAGGTGCCAGTCTGCTATGAGGAGCCAGCCAACATGAGCTCAGAGGTGCTGCTCAGGCTCCACCTCACGCCTGTTTGAACTCTGATTTTGTCCATGGCCAACGTTTCTGCAACCTGGCAAAGGCTTGGGCAACTGAGCAGCTGGATGAACCCTAGAGGGCAATGGAGTGTTAGTCATCCTACAAAGTTCAACTTACCCATCTGGCAACCCCAGCCCTGCTAATGGCTGTGAATGCCATTTATGGGGCTTTCAAGGGCAGTAACTGTAGAATCCAGCTCACTGTCTTTACAAACCAGAACAAAGCCGGGTGGCATTGCCAGAGAACTGCAGCTGCTTGCACGGCAACTAAGAAGTTGATTTTAAACTCTGGGGTGAACCCTAGAAAAGACAGCAAGATGTAAACCAATAGAAAAACCACTCCAGGCTTATTTTGGAGAAGGGGAGGGGCCGTGGACACTGACCATTTCCAGGTTGCACCTCCCAGAGCCCCAGTCATTCCCATGAGTTACAACAGACTTTCCCAACCCCAGCGCTATTGACTTTTGGGCTGGATCACACTTTGTTGTGGGAGCTGTCCTGTGCACTGAAGAATGTTTAGCACTGTCCCTGCCCTCTGCCCAGAGATGCCAGTACCACCTTCCCCACTCTCCCACACATTTGTGACAATCCAAAACTGTCTCCAGACTTTGTCGCATGTCCCCTGGGGTGCAAAATTGCCTCAGTTGAGAACCCCTTGTTTACAGCATCAAAGACTATCCACATGAATGGTGATTATGTGAATGAAATGAGTTTACAATGGTTCACCCTCTTAGGACAGTACCTAACAGGTTAAGCACTACATGAGTATTTGTTAAATAAATGAAATGATTGTACCCCGCTACCCCCACCCAGCCCACGTGCCAGCTGGAGCGCCCCACTCACCCTACATAGCAATCATACCATGCACTTCTCTGTGTCTGTACAGCACCTCCACCTCTATTTTTTGCTTTTGCCTCTATTTGTGGCTCGGCCACTTGCTACCAGGGCAAATGTCTTCACTTCTCTGAGTTCTTAGCTGAAAACTGAGAAAATCTTATTCATCTCATGGAATTGTTTTGATAATTTGTTCCTGTATGACAGGCACCTGCAACAGTGGCTGGCACACAGTAGGTGCTCGGGGCCTAATGAAGAGGTATTGTTTTTACCACCCAACATTGCCTGACAGGTGTTTGAAAAAAAAAAAAAAAGAATGCACCTACATTGCATGGACACCGTGTGTGTGCTTCAGACTAGAAACTTGGCACTGGATTCCAAAGATCAACACAGGATTTTTCTTTCTCTTCCCTTTCTCGCTTATAAGCGAGGACACAGCTGGGTTCTGTGATAAAATGCCCAACTCCACCTGCTCTAGATGTGGCAAGGTAAGTTTGGGCTCCTATAAGTCTGCTCTGTGACACACCTGCTTCTGCAGCTCCTTCCTGGGGTGGGGAGGGGGGTGGGGACACCTGATCATAGGGTGAGCAAGCGGCTCACCAGGACCAGGGGGTTTCAAGGAGGGGGGACTTTCAGTGCTAAAACCCAGAATGTGCTGGCCCAACCAGGATAAGCTGATCACCTTCCCTGAGAGTTTGGGATTCTATGAGGACTCCTGTCTGGAGTGCAGCCCCACTGCTAGGGCGGTCCTTTATTGTCAGAAACCTTATTCCCAGAAGGAGATATGAAGTGGAAACTGAGTGTCCTCTGCCCTGCGGTGCCCAGCTTCATTCAAGGCAAGCTTGGTCCCCCGGCTTTCATGGGGATGTGAACGCCTTGCCAGGCTCCTCTCTGCTCCTTCCTCACTCCTTAGCACTGGCCTTGACATCCTGTAGCTGAGCCCAGGTCCTGTCCCTGAAGAGCTGCTGCCCCAGCCCCACTGCCAGCACAACCCCTCCCACCCCACCTGTCCCAAGGCCACCTGCGGTCACTTAGGCTCTGTCTCTGCTTGGGGGCCACCCTAACACTGGTTCTCTTTTCACCTTAAAAAGAGTTGCTGGAACTGAACCCCAGTGACTTGTCAGCATTCACGCCACTCCTTCCAAACCCTCCAGAAAGCACACCTGTGGATGAGAGGCGCAATTAACGTTATCAGTCATAAAGGATCAGAAGGAAAACCCAGTGGCCGTTGGGAATTGTGAGTGCCATAACCACTTCCAAGCATTTGGGGTTTTGTTTTATTTTCTCTGGCCTGGAGGGGTGTGGAGAGGGGCCATATATAAGACAAAGCCTGTTTTCTCTTTTTGAGACAGAGTCTCATTCTGTCACCCAAGCTGGAGAGCAGTGGTGCAATCTCAGCTCACTGCAACCTCTGCCTCCCGGGTTCAAGCAATTCTCATGCCTCAGCCTCCCGAGTGGCTGGGACTACAGGCACACCCCACCATGCCCGGCTAATTTTTTGTATTTTTAGTAGAGATGGGGTTTTGCCATGTTGGGCAGACTAGACTCGAACTCCTGACCTCAAGTGATCCACCTGCCTCGGCCTCCCAAAGTGCTGGGATTACAGGTGTGAGCCACCACACCCAGCCCATTTCAAATTTACCACTCCAGACCTTTCTTGTAGAGGGGGAGAACTGGAACCTATGAGAAATCATATGGAACTGAAATTCACCCCTGGAAACTGACCTGGGGTAGGGACACCAGGTGGAATGAACCCCCAAGCAGACCCTACAGAGGCAAGGAAGGAGATTGAGACCTGTCTGTAGAAAGCTGTTATGAGCCTAGAATTTTAACTTATGCTATTGACACCATGCCAAGCACCCAACGAAAAGGAAAGAGAAGAACCTACACCTCCTCCCCCTTGCTAGTGAGTGAGGTAAAATGATCCGGGGTGGAAAAACAAAACAAAACAAAACGAGGTGAGGAACACCAGATGGAGCAGAGAGGCTGCCCAGAAATTGCTGCTTTTGTCAACCTAGATTTGTTTGCAGGTGAGTGCAGTGTTGATAGAAAGCAAGTCTATTTCGAGAGGGGATCTCCTATCAAAGAGCAAGCTCTGGAACTAGTCCCCAAACACAGACGGATCTACTGACAGAACTACGATCACTCCAACCCCAATCTCCCAAGAAGTTCTGAGGATACAATAGTTCTCAATCCTTAAGTGCACAGATTGTTCACGGAGAGTGACTCAGTGGTTAGTAATGGCTTATTAGCCTGTTCCTGGAGGTAATTTACATCTCGTTTGAGCCTCTGCTTTTCAGGCATTTTTCTACAATGGCTCTAGGCTTTTTTTTTTTTAAAAAAAAGAAACTAAATCCATTTAATACTCATGCATATTCTCCAAAATGCCTTAAATCAGTACCTAAAACTTGAAACTAGTTTTTCCCCCAATGAAGAAATTATCTGGCCCTGTTCTCTCTTACTTGCTGTCCTATGATTGAAAAGCACCTTTTGTGGGGGAATTTTTAAAATAATTGCCACCAAATACTTCAAATGGAATTCAGATTGCCACCTATTTCACATTTCATGCTTTTGTGACATTCTTGTTCAGGAATGAATCTTTTATGAAAGGTCTATTTTAAGTTGCACCTTCCAGAACCTTATTTTTGTCTCTGAAAGGAAGAGGCAGAGCAGAACCTGGATTCTTCCAATTCACTGATTCATTGTGAACTTAGCATTGGCTCTCCTGGGGGTCGGCAGGGTGGGGGTGATGGGCTCCAAGCAGAGGCAGGGGGCACTGGCTTTGCACTCAGCCTTGCCTTTTTTTTTTTTTCAGTCAGGCTGTCTTATTCAACTGAAAACAACCCCCCAAGGATTTAAGCACGCTTTCTCGTGCTTTCTCCAGCTCCTCCCTGAAGGAAAAACTCACTTGATCTTAAGCACCAACTGCTGTCCAGTCAAATTTCTCACCTCTGCCAGGGAGCCATGCCTTCGAGTTCCCAGCACCTCGTGGGGTCTGCAGGCTGATTGTGGCCTCTGTCAGTGGATCCAGAGTTGTTTTCCCAGGTGTGGGGGAGGGTTTTCCCAGTGGGGGAGGGTTTCCCCTGAGACTTCTCCACCCATTCTTGTCTGTTCATTCCACAGATTTTTTTTACTATCTTCCTTAAGAGAAAGTATCTAAAAACTCGGAAATGAGGCAAAAAGACGCCTTCATGCCCTTTCCCCAAAGCCATCCTAGCATTGTGTAATAAGTCCTGTGTTAGATTGGGTTCCCCTGATAAGGACTCTGAGACAGGCAGGTGCAAGAACAGGGTGTGCTGGGGCTGCTCCAGGCAGGAACTCTTGTGGAAAGGGAGGCAGGGGTGAGGAAGAAGCTCACCCACAGCGAGGCTGCTGCTGAGGCCTCAGCCTGTCCCATGGAAAGCTCTGGAGCCCAGGTGGCCATCGGTGTTGTTGCAAATTAAGGCAAGAGCACCAGGCTTTGTATCACCTGTTCAAGACCAACCAGGAGTAAGGGAGGGAAGGTGTACACTTGGGGGAGGAAGTCCATCTCAGGTGATTTCCAGGTAAGAACAGAGCTGTAAGCCATCTACCCACATCAGCAGCTGATACTCCCAGCAGCTGAGGGACAGGGCTGAACCCCAAAGAGGGTATCTGGGTAATATCCAAGGGTCCGTCAATGTGAAGGGATGGGCACTTTGACTTAGTATGCATTATTGATTAAGGCCCAGATTCCAGACACTAACTTAAAGGAAATTGCTAAGTTGCAAATGATGTTTGTCTGGTAGACATGCAAACAGTTCCTGTCTGATAGAAAAGATAGCCCCAGGCTGGGCGCGGTGGCTCACACCTGTAAGCCACTTTGGGAGATGGAGGCAGGCGGATCACCTGAGGCCAGGAGTTCCAGACAAGCCTGGCCACCATTGCGAAACCCGAAACCCCGTCTCTACTGAAAATACAAAAAAATTAGCCGGGCATGGTGGCAGGCACCTGTAATCCTAGCTACTCGGGAGGCGGAGGCAGGAGAATTGCTTGAGCTGGGGAAGCAGAGGCTGCAGTGAACTGAGATCACACCACTGTACTCCAACCTGGGCAACAAGAGTGCAACTCCATCTCAAAAAAAAAAAAAACAAAGCCCCAAAGGTTATGGTTTCATTGTCCTATATATAGGACATAAACCAGTTTTGAATTTGATTTAGCAAAACCATTGTCAGTACTCCCTCTTTCAATAGCTACATCTACATGAGTCTGTCATATACTCCTGGGACCAATGTTACCATCCTGCTGGTTTCCTACTCCCTTGCCTCACCCTAGTCCTGGCCCCAGCCCCATGTTGCCTATATTTACCTGAGTCATGATTTCAACATCTTTTTTTTTTTTTTTTGAGACAGGGCCTTGCTCCATTGCCCAGGCTGGAGTGGTGTGATTATAGCTTACTGCAGCCTTGGCCTCCCAGGCTCAAGCAATCCTCCCACCTTAGCTTCCTGAGTAGCTGGGGCCACAGGCACACACCACCACACCTGGCTAAGTTTTTTAAAAATTTTTAGTAGAGATTGGGTCTTATAATGTTGCCCAGGCTGGTCTCGAACTCCTGCACTCAGGTGATCCTCCCACCTTGGCCTCCCAGAGTGCTGGGATTCCAGGTATGAGCCACTGCACCCAGACATGTTTTCAACTTTGACATCTCTGAGTGCCTCCTCTAGAAATAGTGTTGATGCAGCCACCCTCTGGTGAGCTCTGGTGATTTGTCAGGGTCTGTACTTCACTCTAGATGTGATCAGAGGTAGCCACGTGCCTACTATGATCCAGGCGTTGTCCCAGATGCAAGGATGAAGCCAGGAGGCTCTACAGGTGTGTTGCAGCTGAGACCCTAGGGCCAGTCAAAGCTGGGCTCAAACCTCACTGCTCCCTGTTAGCCATGTGATCCTGAACAAATGATTGAGACTTTCTAAGCCTCAGTTTTCGTATCCTTAAAACAAGGCTAGTAACAATGAGTGCCTTGAAGAACTAACGCCCATAAAATGCTTTGTCTAGGGAATACTATATTCAACAAACGGCAGATATTATCAATAACCATTCTCTATTGTGGTAAAATGTGTGACAAAATTCACCATTTTAATCATTTTCAAGTGTACAGTTCAACGGAATTAAGTCCATTCACACTGTGGTACAACCATGACCACCATCCGTCTCCAGAATGTATTCACCTTTCCAAACTGATCCTTTGCCCATTGAACACGATAACTCTCCATTCCCCTCTCCCTCCAGCCCTGGGTAATCACTATTCTACTCTCTGCCTCTATGAATTTGGCTACTCTGGGTACATCTTATAAGTGGAATCATACACTATTTGTCCTGTTGTCTGTCTTTTTTCACTTAGCATAATATCCTCAACGATGTTGTAGCAGTATCAGAATTTCATTCCTTTTAAGGCTGAAAATATTCCATTGTACACCTATAGATCACTTTGTGTTTATCCATTCCTCCATCAACCAACATTTGGGTGGTTTCTGTCTTTTGGCTATTGTGACTAATGCTACTATGAACACAGGGACACAAATATCTGTTCAAATATCTTCTTTTGATTATTTTTGGCATATACCTAGAAATGAAATAACTGGATTGGATTGTAATTCTATGTTTACTTTTTCGAGAAGCATCCATACTGTTTTCCATAACGACTGCATCATTTCAATTTCCTGTTAGCGACGCACAATAATTTTAACTTTCCCACATCCTCATCAACACTTGTTATTTTCTGTTTTTTGTTTTTTGACTTTTTTTTATAGCAGGCATCCTAATTGGTGCGAACTGGTATCTCATCATGGTTTTTATTTGCATTATTTGCATTTCCCTAATGATGAGTGATGCCGAGCATCTTTTCACATGTCTATTAGCCATTTGTAAATCTTCTCTGGAGAAATGTCTACTCCAGTTCTTTGCCCATGACTCTAATTGGGTTGTCTGTATTTTTTTGATGTTGTGGGGTGGGACTACTAGCTCTTCTTAAGAGGAGGAAAGCCATTCTGTGTCCTCCCAACAGACATTCATACACACACTCCAGGTGATGGCCATAGAGTTGAGCCGATGGGACAGATCCCTGAAACACAAAGCAACTAACTGCTGCAGCAGTGCACAGACTTGCCTGGAAATCAGCCCCACGAGTCAGGGGTACAGGCTGTACTCATAAGCAGGATACTCCAGCCAGCCTCTGAACACACTGGGACATTGGTTTCATGAGTGCAGCACACTCTAACCCAGTGAGATAAGAGACTACAGATGAAGCAACTCAAATACCAAGACAACTTGGCTCAGCACCCACTGGGAGAGGACATGGTCTTTTCACACCCGCTTCTGTACTGGGCTTGTCAATCTCACCTTGCAGAGAAGCTGAACAAATCCTGGCCTGCCCTTCGCACCCTACCTGATGCCAAGGCGATGAGGTAGCCAGTGACCAGGAATGTCTGAGCTTCAAATAGAAGTACCTATGCCAAAATCAAGGCTTTCCTTTGGAGTAAGTATAAGCACCCCGATGTCTTCTAAAAGTCTGGTCTGGTTTCTTTGGGCCATGCATCTAGCACAGAGCCTGGAACATTAGAAGGGGTTTAACAAAAGTTGCACAGAACTTTGTGGCCCTGGGTGAAACCTGGAGAGAGCCCACAGAAAAGTGACTCTCCCCCTTTGTAATGAAAATCAAGGCACTTGCCTTCCTGAAAATCCGACATCCTCACAGCCACTGGAAATTGTTTCCATGGCAAAGCAATCAACAACACATTACATTCATATTAATTTGCCAGGGCTGCCATAAGAAAATACCACAGGCAGGGTGGCTGAAACACCAGAAAAAGTTCTGGAGCCTAGAAATCCAAGCCCAAGGTGTCGGCAGGGATAGATGGTTCTGAGGGCTGTGAGGGGAAATCTGTTCCATGCCGCTCACCTGACTTCCAGTGGTTTGTGTTCTTTGGCTTCTACTGCTTCACCTCAATCCTGGCTTCACCTTCACATGGCATTCTCCCTGTGCCTCTGTGACTTTCCATAGTCATCTTCCTATATGACACCAGTCATACTGGATGAGTGGCCCGTCCTTCTCCAGTACAGCCTCATCTCAACTTAATCACATGTGCAATTACCCTGTTCCCAAATAAGGTCACTTTCTGCAGGACTAGGGGTTAGGACTTCAACAAATGAATTTTGGGGGACACAGTTTAACCCATAAAAGCATCTGAAATCTATTTCAGCCTGTATCAAAACATCTTATGTACCCCTAAATATATACACCTATTATGTACTCACAAAAAAATTTTAATTAGAAGAAAATTTAAAAACAAAATCTATATCTGTCACCTCTTTTCATTCTGAAAAGCCACAAAATAGCAATGATAATATTTCTCAATTAATGTTTGCAGAAGGTTTCTTTTCATTTGGGGAATCCCTACCCCCTAGCACAGGCCTTATAGAAAAGGTAACAGCACAGGTTTCAGAGTCAAACAAGTTTTGCCTTGAAGCCCGGCCTCAGCATTTCCTTCCTGGATGACCTAGAATGTGTTACTTAACCTCTCTAATGATCAGACTTCTCATTCATATACAGAAGATAAAAATATTGGGTTGGTGCAAAAGTAATTGCAAAACCCACAATTACTTTTGCACCAACCTAATACTCAAATTGCAGAGTCGTTGGGGGCAAAGAAGGTAAAATATAGCACCTCATCCATAACAAAAGCTTAGATACATCAGTGTGGCAGAACGCTAATTGCCGCCTTTTCTCATAGCAATAGAGACCCCAATTTTTAGTGGCATATGACCACCCAACTTCTCCATGCTGCTAAGTGTGATCCTGTGGCCAAGTTCGGCCAATGGCATTGAAGCACAAGTGTCAAGTGGCAGCTTGTAGGAATCTTCACTAAGCGAACGCTGTGCACACTCTGACTTTCTTCATTACCTCTTCCACCTGTCTGTTGTTGATGGCCATGATGGCTGGAGCAGGAGCTGCCACCTTAGACAATGAGGTGATATTGGGAATGGAGACATGTATGGTGGACCAACAAGACAGAAGGAATCCAGGTCCATAATGCTTCCTAGAGCAGAGCCCCACACCAATCCTGGACCACCTGCCTCTGAGGTTTTATGGGAGAAAGAAACAAATTGGCATCTTATTTAAGCTGCAGTTACGTGGAGGGGGAACCTCTATTACTTGGCAGCTGAACATAATCCTAACTGATACAGTTGGGTCCTTTCCCTGGCTCATACTAAGTGATCATTAAATGTGTGTTGAATTGGATTATGCCTGTGGTGTTGCATACAATTTCACAAGTTTCCATGGTTGGCCTTCAGGGTTAGGTGTTCTGACTCTGAAGAGCAGAGGGGTAGGTGCCTCTCCTTCAATCCATGTCCCTGTGCAAGTAGTGGTGAGTTTGTGACTCAGAATACAAACCCCTGTAGCCCCCTGAGCACAATGGAGGCTGTTACTGAAGACTTGTGAGGTAGTTTGTTCTATTTGCAATAGAATGAGGGCGGGTAAAAGGGATGGAGAGAAAGAAGTAGAAAAAAAGTAAAGCAGTTTTCTGTGCCGTTCTGCTTTCTCTCCCAATCTCCCAGGAATAGGGCTACTATTTCTTTTTTTAATATAATGCTTTTTTTTTTTTTTTTTTTTTTTTAGAAATACAGGGTCTCACTAGGTTACCCAGGCTAGATTCAAACTCCCAGGTTCAAGTGATCCTCCTGCCTTAGCCTCTCAAGTAGCTGGGACTACAGGCATGCTCCACCATGCCCGGTGTAGAGTTGCTATTTCTTGAATACAGTTTATATCCATGATTACCAATCCTGCAGGCCAGAGAACATTTCCCCCGTTTTGCACACGGTGTTCTACAGTTTGCTCAAGGCTCACAGCTATGGAACCACAGAGCCAGGATTGGAGTCCACGTCTGCTGGGCTCCAAAACCTGAGCTCTCCTCAAACCCACATATTATACATCTCCCCCAGAACCCTGTCTACCTTGCTGTTTGGAAAAACTTGTAATCCCAGGTCTGCAATCAAGCTGTTCTGAGTTGCTGTCAATGCAGGAGCCCATCACAATCCAGGACACACAAGGTGGCAGACAGGATGGGCTTCTGAATGCTGGGAGATCAAAGTACAAATCCCTGCTCTCTGGCTCAGCATTCATGTGAGCTTTGGGTACATTTCTCGGCCTCTCCATATTCATTTCTTCATCTGCAAGCAGTAAGAACATCCATCTTAAGGGTTTTCCATGAAGGCTAAGTTTTAACCAATGTGATAACTTACATAAAGTGTCTAGCAAAAGAAGGAGCCTGTGTTAGTCCATTCTCACGCTGCTATAAGGACATACCCAAGACTGGGTAATATATAAAGAAAGAGGTTTAATTGACTCACAGTTCCACAGGGCTGGGGGCGCCTCAGGAAACTGACAATCACAGTGGAAGGGGAAGCAAACACTTCCTTTTTCACATGGTGGCAGCAAGGAGAAGTGCAGAGCGAAGCAGGGAAAGACCTCTTTTAAATCCATCAGGTCTCACTGATGGTGAGTGAGAACTCACTCACTATCCTGAGAGTGGTATAGGGGAACCACCCCCATGATTCAATTATCTCCCTGTGGTCCCACCATTACAATTCAAGATGAAACTTCGGGTAGGGACACAGCCAAACCACATCAGAGTTCAATAAGCATAAACAATAACTCTCTTCCCCTTGGTTTGTTCTCGAAATTCTGCCTAGTAAGGAATATGCGGGCACACATGGGTAAAATCTAACTGGTCCCTCCAACCCACCCCCAAGCCCTTTCTGCCTCTTGCATTGCAGCATGGGAGAGTGGATGGAGATGAGTTAGAGAATTGGAAGACTCATGAGCCAGTCCGGTCTCGGCCACTTGCCCGCTGGGTGACCTTGGGCAGGAAATATAACTTCTCTGGAGACCTGAGATTGCACACTGAAAGAATTTTATTTTATTTTATTATACTTTAAGTTCTAGGGTACATGTGCACAACATGCAGGTTTGTTACATATGTATACATGTGCCATGTTGGTGTGCTGCACCCATTAACTCGTCATCTACATTAGGTATATCTCCTAATGCCATCCCTCCCCCCTCCCTCCACCCCATGACAGGCCCCGGTGTGTGATGTTCCCTTTCCTTTGTCCAAGTGTTCTCATTGTTCAATTCCCACCTATGAGTGAGAACATGCGGTGTTTGGTTTATTGTCCTTGAGATAGTTTGCTGAGAATGATGGTTTCCAGCTTCATCCATGTCCGTACAAAGGACATGAACTCATCCTTTTTTATGGCTGCATAGTATTCCATGGTGTATATGTGCCACATTTTCTTAATCCAGTCTATCATTGATGGACATTTGGGTTGGCTCCAAGTCTTTGCTATTGTGAATAGTGCCGCAATAAACATACACACACTGAAAGAATTTTATAAATGATAAAAGGCTGGTCAAACAAAGATGGCAGCACAGCACTCAGATTTAGAGTGGGGATAGAAGCCATCACTCCACGTTTTATTTTTAGAGGACAGCTGGACAAAGGACTCTCCTCCATGAAAGACTAGGGAAAGCAGTTTGGTTAATGGTCCTTCACCCACAGGCCAAAAGGTGGAAGGTCACAGCAAGGCCTTGTCTACCAGGAAGATTCCTGCTGGGAAGCCTGGGGGCTAGCTGCCCTTGCAAGGCCGGAGCAACTGGTTTTCCAACCAAAGAAAGGAGCACTTTGTATTCAGGATTCTAGGGAAGAAGAAAGAGGAGGAGAATGGAGAGACTGAGACTGTCAGAGTCTCCCCCTTGCTTCCTCACTAACCGAGCAGAATCCAGTGGCTCATTTAATGGCGGCCATTATTGCTATTATTAGTTAACACCTACTGAACACTGTCTAGGGCCCGGCATAGTGCTAGATAAGCACTGTCTCACTGAACCCTCACGACTGCCCAGTGCAAGGTTGATGTATTCATTTGGCTGATCTGGCAACTCCTCATTTGGCTGATCTGGCAACTCAGGTTAGAGGCACTTCCCTGCCTGACTCCAAGTACATGGCAACCTACGTAGGTGCTCATCACCCATGTGCCATCCTACGTAGGTTTTCATCACCCATGTGCCATCCTACATAGATATTCATCACCCATGTGCCATCCTATGTAGGTGCTCATCACCCATATGCCATCCTATGTAGGTGTTCATCACCCATGTGCCATCCTATGTAAATGCTCACCACCAGTGTCCATCCTATGTAAGTGCTCACCACCAATGTGCCATCCTATGTAAATGCTTACCCATTACCTGCGTGCCATCCTACATAAGTACTTGCTCATCACCTGCACTCCATCCTATGTGAGTGGTCATCATCTGTGTGCCATCCTATATAAGTGTGGCTCATTACCTGTGTGCCATCCTATGTAAGTGCTCATCACCCGCATGATATCCTATATCAGTGCTCATCACCCGCATGACATCTTATGTAAGTCCTCATCACCTGCGTCCCATCCCACGTAAGTGCGTACTCATCACCCGCATGTCATTCTATATGAGTACTCGTCACCCACATGACATTTTATATAAGTGCTCATCACCCAAGTGACATCCTACGTAAGTGCTTACTATAGATCAGGGTGTGCCAGTGAAGCACTGAGGAGATAGAAATGACCCTGACAAGGTGCCTGGGTCATAGTCCACGAAGTGGGCAAAGGCCTAAACAGAAAGAGGGTCGTACATGGGGCTTACAGGACCCCACATCCTATCTCCTCCTCGTTCTTATGCTCAGTTTTGGAACCACCACCCACCAACTACCCCAGGATTCTAGAATCATGGGGTGCAGGGTCTCCTTCTCCTCTCCCCTACACTCAGCCACTTGTCCAGGTCAATCAGTTTGATGCAAGGTCAAGCTGCAGGTGCCAGGCTTAGGAGTGACTGACAGTCTTTATTACTGGGTCCTATCACTGAGCGTCCAAAGGCAACCAGTACCAGTTTTGTTACAAGGAAAGGAACAAGACGGAGAAAAGGAGCTGGGTGCAGTGGTGCATGACTGCAGTCCCAGGCACTGAGGAGACTGAGGCAAGAGGATCACTTAGCCCAGGAGTTCAAATGAGCCTGGGCAACCTGGTGAGAACCTGTCTCAAAATCAAAGCAAACCAAACCAAAACAAAGATCAAGAAAAAGGCAGTTCATTGCAAAGACAGAGTGATCTTCTTGGGCATCTTCACTTAATTGGTGATTTCTATTTTTTTTTTTTTTTTGAGACGGAGTCTTGCTCTGTCTCCCAGGCTGGAGCGCAGTGGCCGGATCTCAGCTCACTGCAAGCTCCGCCTCCCGGGTTTATGCCTTTCTCCTGCCTCAGCCTCCCCAGTAGCTGGGACTACAGGCGCCCGCCACCACGCCCGGCTAGTTTTTTGTATTTTTTTAGTAGAGACGAGGTTTCACCGTGTTAGCCAGGATGGTCTTGATCTCCTGACCTCAGTGATCCACCCGTCTCGGCCTCCCAAAGTGTTGGGATTACAGGCTTGAGCCACCGCGCCCGGCCCTAATTGGTGATTTCATAGGCTCTTTTTCCATCCTCTCAACAGCTCTGGGATGTGATTGGTGTCCCTATTTCATAGATAAGGAATCTGAGGATCAGAGAGGGAATGAACTTGCCTAGGATCACACAGTGAGGAAGTGGCCAAGCGAGATGTTCCCATTCTAGTTCATTTCCATCTAGATCTACAGAGCAGGGAGAAGGAAACCATTAATTAGGCTTGTACTAAATGCTTGTAAAAGATGCTTCCAAAAAGACTTCTCAGAGGAGGGGCCTCTTGGGCTTAGGGGTAAACAGAATGGATTTGGAAGTCAATCTGCCTGGGTGTGAGTCCTATCTCCACACTCACTAGCTTCCAGACCTGTTTCCTCTTGTAAAACAAAGGTGATAATAGCACCCGCTTCTTGGGAATTGTTGTGAAAATTAAATAAGCAAATGAAGATAAAGCACTAGAATAGTGTTTGAAACACAGTAGCCCGGGCATTATCCTATCATCAAAAAATAATAATATTATTCCCACTATATGACTATTGAAGAAAGATCATAATTTGTTGAGCACCTATTGTGTGCCAGGCACCATGACTGATGACATTTCTATTATCACTACTCCACATTATAATACTACAAAGTAGGTATGGTTATTATGCCCATATAGAGAAAACCAAAACCCAAAAAGAATATGGTAGCCAGCCTCCAAGGTGCTCCTCAATGTTCCTTCCCCCTGGTATTCATGTCCTGCTGTGACCTTCTCCCACATCAAATAGGGCTGGCTGACCCACGTAACCAACAGGATGTGGTGGAAACAAGGATGCGTGACTTCTGAGGCTACATCATAGAAGACATGGAAGCTTCCATCACTTTCTTAGATGGCTATCTTTGGGGAAGCCAGCCACCATGCCATGAGGGCACTCAAGCAGCCCTGTGGAGAGGCTGGCATCATGAGGAACTGAGGACTCTTGTCAATGGCCAGCACCAATTTGCCAAGAAAGTGAGCTGCCAGGGTAGCAGATTTTCCAACTTCAGCTGATGTGTTTACCATAGCCTCATGCGAGACCTGTAGCCAGAACCACCCAGGAAAGCCCCTCTTAAATTCCTCATCATAGAAACTGTGAGATTAAAAAAAAATAAGCCTCTCTCTTTCTCTTTCTCTCTCTCCCTCTCTTTTTAGTGATGGGGTCTTGCCCTGTTGCCCAGGCTGGAGTGCCGTGGTGCAATCATAGCTCACTGCATCCTCAAACTCATGGGCTCAAGCGATCCTCCTACCTGAGCATCCTGAGTAGTTTTGTTTGTTTGTTTGTTTGTTTTTAAGTCTCTAAGGGTTGGGTAATGTGTTACAGAGAAAATGACAGTGAATACAGAGGATGGACAACACGCCTGGGAATAATAAGATTGAGATGCAGGTGTGCCTGGCTCAAAGTCCATGCCCATAACCCCCACATCATTAAAAAGAAGGAGAAGGATATTCAGGTTGTGCCATATGCCTTTCTCCCCTAGCCCCTCTAACCAGAGTCCAGCTGGCTGGGGAATAATGGCACACAAAGACCCCATGCTGAAGGCTAGAGCCAGTCCAGACCTGGCTCAAGAGAAGAGGTGGGGCTGCCCAGGGACTGGAGGCAGCCGGCTGTCTGCCCCCTTCCTTGTTTTGGGAGGCCCTGCGGAGAAGAAGGGGTATTCACCTTGTTTGGAAGCTGCCCACTCATGCCAGTGGCCATGGCAACCCTCACCATTCAGAGCTTCTCCTCCAAGCCTGGAACTGCCCAGAGTACCAGCTGCCACCCTCAGATGTACCCACCATGGCCCAGTCTGCCACCTTCCTCCAGGCAGAGGCTTCCACAGCTGCTGGAGCCTCCCCTAGGAGCTCCAGTGGGGAGAAGCAGGGGTCCTCTCCTACCCCTTAGCCCTGGGGTCTGGAATTCAACCCTCCCCCACTCTGTTCCCAGTTGCCCTCTGTTCAGCAAGAGGAGCCTGGAAACCACCTCGATCAGGGTCCTCAAACTCCCTCTCCCCTGTGCCACTCTGAATTCCAGGCTATCACCACGACATAGCCAAAACACCCTGGCTCGCTTTGAAAGTGTCTGGGGAGCTTTTGATCTCCTGAAAAAAAAAAAAAAAGGCATTTATTATCAGAGACTGTTTGGACCAGATTTTAGTGTCCTCAAGAGACAAAGAGAATTCTCTCTGCAGTTGAGGAAGCTTCAAAATAGAAAATCGGAGGGTGGGGTAGGTGACGGCCAGAAAGAAACCATCTATCAACCAGCGGGGAAGCGGGGACCGTAAACCTCTTTGGTGGCTGCAGGTTTCATCACAGCCTGACTTATGCATCTAACTCTGGAGAGGAGGTGAGAATGGGGTGTGCAGAAGTCAGAGGGTCCCGCAGTCTTCCCTCCTTCAGCGTTGGTGGCCACAGTCTGTCTGTGGTCACCTGCTCCCATAGCTCCCCGCTCTGCCTTCCATTTATCGAGACCTTCCCTTTACATTTGCAGAGGGGGAAGAAGCAGAGGTTAGGTTGCTGACATTCTGCACACCCCACCATTCCCCAGAGAAATCCTGGGGTCGATCAATAGAATCCAGCCACCTCTCACTGGTAGAAGGCACGTGTTTTTCCCCCTGGAGGTTTTTAACCTGTTGCTTCATGTAAGCCTCCTATTGTCAAGTAGAGAGAAACTGAGGGGCTTTGGAAGCCAACAGACTTGGGAAATTCTTGGCAAATTCTTAACTCTGTCTCTTTGTGGGTGACCTGGGATATGTTCCCGGTGTCCTCAGCCTCCGAGTGCACTTGGAAAATTAAATGGGATAATCTATGCGGAGTGACCAGTACAAGGCCCAGCATGTTCTAGAAGCTCAAAGGAATGGCTACCATAGGTCAGGGTAAGGACACTACCACTTTTCACGATGACACAACTGAAGCTCAGAGAGGGTGAGTAACAATCCCAAGGTCACAAAGCATATTGGATGCAGAGCCCAAACCAGGACCTGGGGCTCTAGGTCTCCATCCACCTTGCCATTTGTTTCTCTCACTCAGCTAGACATTTTCATTCCCATCCATAAAATGGGGATAGGGATAGTACTTATTCGTAGGATAGCTGGAGGGACAGTGTGGGAGGTGGTCAGGCGTGTGGACTCTAGTACCAAGTTCCTAGGTTCAAATCCCAGTTCTCCATCTATGAACTTTGTGACCTTGTGTAAGTTATTGACATCTGGGTGCCTCATCTCTCCCATCTGTAAACTGGAGCTAATATGGATCTAGCTCACAGGCTTGTTGGAGGAATAACTTGGGTTAATAGTCAGTAAAGATCCCTCAATAATCTAAAACCCTGCTGCCTGGGGTTCCCACACCCAGAGGTCTAGGCTAACCAAGCCCAGGGCAGGCTTCTGGGAGATGGTGAAGCTGGCTGCAGACCGTCCTGACCCCACAGAGGGCTTGATGGGATGAGGAGAGGCACTGCCCCAGTAGGACTGGGACTGGGAGGGAAGGTCAAGGGGACTGGAGGCCTCTATCCCATGCCACCTTCGGCCAGTATTACCCGAGAATTGCTCCCTCTCTAGCTGAGTGGAGTGTCAGGCATGTGGGCCAAGTTCTTGGGTAACCCAGTTTTAAGCAATTCTCTAAAGGAGTGTTAAGCCCCAGAGGAATGCATGTCGGCTGTGTTGGTACAGCTTCTGGGTTTGATCTCTGTTTTAAAGACATTCATTAATCAGCCTCCACTCTATTTTTAGACAACTCATGCCTAGCCATCCACCAGACTCTGGCCCCTCTCTGAGACTGGACTTTGTGTTCTGATTTAAAAAAGAAAAAATGTGAGAGAGAGAACTGAAGCAATTTTCTTAATGCTCCTTTAGGAAGGGAGTAATACAGAAATCACTTCTCAGCACATCAGCAGTTTGCTAAATTTACACCAAATTGCTGTCCTGATGATGCTGTGTTCATTCCTCTATATTTGGGATGTTTTGCCTGTTTTGTGACTGTTTCTTTAGGAGTCAGCTTCCTCTACCAGACTGAGAATAAGCAGAGAGTCTGTCTCTCTTGCTGTTGACATGGTTTCTTTATTAGTATCCCCAGCATCTAACACAGTGTCTGGCACCAGGGATCTCCATGAATATTTGTCAGGTGGATGCCCATTCTTCCTGTCCCCATCCCTTCTTTCTCTTCAGCAAGACACACAGCACCTTGAGGGTGGTCTCTGAGGGATAGAGATTTTTCCAGTCCAGCTAACTCTCTTTCCTCTACTTCTCATACTGAAATCCCCTTTCCACTAGGATTTCCACTAGGGACCCACTTCTTGTGGTTCAGACAAGGTGAACCTTGTTCACGGGGTCAGACATATGACCCAGACCTGGCCACAGTTCCCAATCTCCGTGAACACAGTTGATTCAGACAGGGACCCATGAGCTAAGAAAAGCTGATGAGAGCACCCACAGGAGAGTAAGGTATAGCACAGTTTGGGATCTAGATCTGTGCTGTCTAATACAGTAGCCAGTAGCCATGTGTAGCCATTTAGATCTAAATTTGAATTAATGAAAACTAAAAATTAACTAAAATAAAATAAAAAATTCAGCTCCTCAATCACATTATTCATATTTCAAGTGTTTTAATAGCCATGCCTGGCTAGTGGTTACTGCACCATACAGCACAGATATAGGAGAGTTCTATTATCATAGAAAGTTCTGTTGGACAGCACAGACACTGCCATTTTGGAACCGAGTCCCAAAAGATTTCTTGATCTGTCTATCTTTCTATCTTCCTTCCTTCCTTCCTTCCTTCCTTCCTTCCTTCCTTCCTTCCTTCCTTCCTTCCTTCCTTCCTTCCTTCCTTCCATCCTTCCCTCCTTCCTTCCTCCCTCCCTCCCTCTTCTCTCTCCTTCTCCTTCCCCTTCCTCTTCCTCCTCTTTTCCTCTTCTTCTTCTTCTTCTTCTTCTTCTTCTTCTTCTTCTTCTTCTTCTTCTTCTTCTTCTTCTTCTTCTTCTTCTTCTTCTTCTTCTTCTTCTTCTCCTTTTTATATTAAGTTTGTTTGAGTTGGCTTTCTATTATATAGAACCCTAACAGTCTTGACCAAGATAGACAGGACTAATTATAGTTCATCAAGCACTCGTAGATGCTAAAGTTCATCCAGATGAGATCATTTAACACCCACAGAGTCATTCAGTTTCCAGACAAGCCCTTGTCAGTGGATCACAGAATACCAGTTTATCTTCTCAACTTTGACCAGGCAAATATCTCACCCTTTCTTCCAGATATTGATGATTCCAGATAGATGATAGATAGATAGATAGATAGATAGATAGATAGATAGATAGATAGATAGACAGAGCATTACTCACTCACCTGGCACAGTAATCTTACACCTTTCTTCATTTAATTACCTCCATTCTGATCTGATATTCAAGTTGTTCCTATTTGCACAATGAAAACCTCCTGCCTTTGAGAAGCAAGGATCTGAGGCTTAATTGGACCCCCTTAAATTTGAGGGCTACCTCAAATTTAAATTAACGAACTTGGGTCAGTAAGAAAGAGAATTCTCACAAAAATCCTAGAACAACTCCAAACTCAGTCTTTCTTAAATGTGATGCAGAAAATGACAGGAAGACCAGAAATCAAGACACTATTCTCTTGCATCTTCTGTAGCACCTGATTATTAATGTGACTCTATCCCCACTACTAACTGCTAAACTCTCAACTTCTATACCTTCAGCTCAAATCTTAAAAGACAGAGACTCTGAGGAACCTAATTTGCTCTTATCCCTGTTAAGAAAGTTCCAGACCAGACCTCCCCATAGACTACCAGCCAGCCAATGAACTGGTTGCTCTTGGGTCAGGTGCTTTCCTCTGGTCCAATCAGCTGAGGTGGAAGGGGTCACATGATATCAGAACAATGACAGGTCTGATCTCTCAGCAGAGATGGTGCATGGAGCAGTGGTTCTAAATATACAGTGTTAAAAAAGTATCAGTGGGATCAAGGTTAAATGTACCAACTGTGAGGCCAGACTGGGCTCAAATGTAGTTCTTCTGTTCATTAACTGTGACCTTGGGCCAGTTATTTCAACTCTTATTTCTAAAATGGGGTAATAATACTTATCTCACTAGATTGGTTAGCAGAGAGCCTGTTGGCAGCAAGCACGCATACTCTGTTAGCTATGTTTTTATTTATTTGTTGAATTTATTATTTTTTGCATTATATTATTAGCCTCTTCTGGATACCAAGGAAGTTGTCCATAGAGGGAAAAAATTATACCAAGAAGCAAGAGAGCCTGTTTTCTGACCCCCTCTCAGTCACTTGGTAATTACTGTTCCTCAGTCTTCACATCCGAGGGTATAACAATTTTTCCTGACTGAAGACAGAAGGGGTATACCAGATAGTTTCACCAAGATCCATCAAATTCTAGTCAAAGATTCTTGTACTTTAATTAAGCCCATTCCTTCCTGTTTGATCTCCTAAGGGCAGAGAATAACCATGTAAGCTCTGGTCATTTTAAAAAATCATCATTCCTGCTCTAATTATATCAAGCCATTCATTCACTGGTCATCCTGGGAAGGTCAACAGCAATCTCCAAAGAGTCTGGTACCATGCCCTGCTCACAAGTCACTGCTATAAGACTGACATTTATCAAAATGTCTGCCCATCTCCGCAGAGACGCTCTTAATGTGACTTGTTTCTGCTTCATGACAATGACCTTGGTTACAACCAATTGGTCCAGGAATAGGCACCTGGCCCAGTCTGGGCCAATCTGGCTCCCTCTCTTGGGAATGGTGACCAAAAGAGTCTGTCTCAGCAGAAACTGGAAATGTAACATAACCAGTCATAAGCCAGGGGCCTGCCGGGAGTGCCGTGGGGGCTAAAGAACAGAAAAGCCTAGTCTACAAAGAAAGAAGAGAATGAAATTGATGTCCAAGAAAACTGGATTCAAGACACCAGAGAGAAAACGAGCCAACCCCTTCACACTTCCAGGCCCTTTCTGAGGCATGACAATGTGGCAGAATGTGTTTTCCAGAATGGTTACAATGCTTTTCATCCCACACGCTGTTCCAGAACCTTGCCACTGCATCAAAAGATGGTGTCTATATCCCTTCCCCCTGAAACAGTGAGCCTCTGTGACTGCCCACAGTTCTAAGATGTGGCAGAAGTGATGCTGTGTGATTGCTGAGTCTAGATCATAAAAGGCAACACAGCTTGCACACAGCTCTATCTCTTTGGACACTCATCCTTGGAACACAGCCACCATGCTCTGAGGAAGCACAGGTCACATGGAGCGTCCCATGGGGAGACAAATGGAGGCTCCCAGCCATCAGCGCTGGCTGAGCAACCAGCTGACAGCCAGCACCAACCTGCCACCAGATGAGTGCGCCATCTTGAAAGCAGATCCTCCAGTCCCCGTGAAACCAGCCCAGGTGACACCACGAGAAGCAGAGGTGAGACTTCCCCACTGAGCTCCACGTAAATTGCAGACTCAGGAGCAATATATGATTGTCATTTAAAACTGCTAAATTTGAGGTTGGTTTGTTAAGCAGCAATAGATCACTAGAACAATGATGTCTCTGTCTTCAATTTGCAAAAGACAGTCCTATATCCTTAGAGCAAAGCCCCCATTCTGGCTTAAGCTAGTTCACATGGATTTATTTGACCTGCAACTAAAGAATGAAAGCTATTGAAGGCTTCTTTTCCCACTTTAAACAGAAGTGAGAGGAGGGAAAGGAAATTAAGGCTCTCTTTCTACTCTGTACCCCACCACATGCATTCAGGTAAGAGTCCTTAGTCCTTTCCACATGTATGTGTATATTTGCATAGCTGGAACCTTAAACTTTTTTACCCCCTTAAGGATTAGTTATGAGGTTTTGCTCACTTCACCCCAAAGGCGACTGTCAGTCACAGAGTGGTAACAAAACCAAAAGACTGTTTCCGTTAAGAACAATGATCCTGACCGGGCACGGTGGCTCACACCTGTAATCCCAGCACTTTGGGAGACTGAGGCGGGTGGCTCACTTGAGGTCAGGAGTTCAAGACCAGTCTGGCCAACATGATGAAACCCATCTCTACTAAAAATACACAAAATTAGCAAGGCTTGGTGGCGCGCGCCTGTAATCCCAGCTACTTGGGAGGCTGAGGTGGGAGAATCGCTTGAACCTGGAAGGCAAAGGTTTCGGTGAGCCAAGATCGTGCCATTGCACTCCAGCCTGGGTGACAAGAGTGAGACTCCATCTCAGAAAAAAAAAAAAAAAAAAAAAAAAAAGCTGGGCATGGTGGCTCATGCCTATAATCCTAGCACTATGAGAGGCTGAAGCAGGTGGATTACCTGAGGTCCAGAGTTTAAGACCAGCGTGGCCAATATGGTGAAACCTGTCTCTACTAAAAATACAAAAATTAGCGAGGTGCAGTCATGCGCCTGCAATCCCAGCTATTCTGGAGGCTGAGGCAAGAGAATCACTTGAGCTCGGGAGACAGAGGTTGCGGTGAGCCAAGATCACACCATCGCACTCTAGCCTGGGCTACAGAGCAAGACTTCATCTCAGAAAAAAAGAACAGTGATCCTTCCTGGCACAGGCTGCTCTGCCCAGCCACCATCACATAACATGTATCACATAACACAGATCACATAACATGTATCACATAACAGACATTACGTAACTTTGTCATATAACACATCACATAACACTTAACATAGCACTGCATCATAGAACATACATCAGGTAACACTGCATCATGTACAGCACATAATACCACATAGCATAACATACACACCATATAACACTGCATCATGTAACATGCATGATAAAATACCACATCACATACCTTACATCATCATATAACACACATCACATAACACTGCATCATATATCATATAACACTGCAACATATAACATATCACATAGCATGCATCACATCATATATCATATAGTGCTGCAACATATACATCACATAATATCACATCACATACCATACATCATCACATTACATACATTACATAACACAGCATCATATATATCACATAACACTGCAACATATAACATACCACATACTATATACCACATAACATATATCAGATAACACAGTATCCCATAACATTTATCACATAATTGCAATATATGTATTAGATAACGTATAACACATAACATATGTCACATCACATATACCACATAACACCATATCACCAAATGTACATGCTTCAGTAACTCATTATCTTGTGCAGAAGAAAAAACAAAGACACAGAGTCTGGGTGTCCTGGATGCTACCCCCTTAAAGTCAGAGTCTGAGCCACTGCCAGGGACACTCAGGACTCCTGGGTACCTTTAGGTTGAACCGAGCCTTCAGCCACAGAGACTAAGGATCCACCATCAGGAAAGAGGTGAGAAGAAACTGGAAACAATTGTGGCCCATCAAGAAGTTTCGGCCAATCAGGATGTACCTACCATACATCATTACCACAAATCCCATCACAACAAAACCTCTGTGTCATATAAACATTTCCAAGCCCTGACAAGAACCAATATACTGAGTTCCAGGGAAATCAATACATTTCAACAGAGTCTTCGTATATATGGCAATGAGATTTGACCCCGTGTCATCTCCAGGGTTGAAGAAATGTTGGAAATGAGTTCCAGGGAAATCAATATATTGCAACAGCCTTGGCATATATGGCAATGAGACTTGACCCAGTATCATCTCCAAGGCTGAAGAAATGGCAGAGCAAAAAGCCATTGCTATGCCACTCTCCTGACCTGGCTGTGGAGTAAGGACTAAAATTAAGGCCAATAGTATATGCTGCCTTGATATCTGGTGAGACTGGGAGGATGTTGCGTGGCCGAACCACAAGTTCCTCTCCCCACTCCTATGGGAAAGATCCCCTAGCCAAGCAATCCTCTTTGGCAAAGGCACCAGGTGCAGTTCTTGCTTATCCTTGAATAGTAGGTTTCAGTTCTCTGCCAATCATGGACTTATTCAAACAAGTCAATCACATCCCCTCATGGAAATCAGGGGGCACCTCGCCCTCTTGGTACCACAAAGCCTGCCTCCCACAGCCCTGTTTGTTCCTTCTGTGCCTGCCTCAGCATAACCCCTGCACTCAGCTGCTATTGGGCTCATCTGCACAGTGTCAGGTGCTATGTATTTGGCCATCGCAGTAACTCTAGTGTGGGAGTCCCCTTCTCACCCATTGGGTGAATGGGAGGCAATTAAACCACTGATCTTTCACAAGGTTCTGGTGCTTCCCATCCAGGAGCCTTGGTGGTGTTGAGCATCAGGATTCACTGGCTCTGCAGTCCATTTATTCAACAACAGTTATTGCATGGGTTTTGGGGCCAGGCACTGGCCTCCAGGGTCGTATGCCCAGTTGCTGAGACCTTGTCCCTGACCCATTGTGGACGTTAGTCAGCAACATTTACTGACGACACACACTCACCCAATTCCCAATCATTGGGAAGCAATTGGCCCAACAAACCAAATCCCACTATGGGATGTGTATGACATGGGGCTGCAGTAAGGTCCTTGGTGCCATATTTAAGCTTCTACATATTCTAATCCTGGCTCCTTCTTCCCCTCTAGAAGGCTGGAAACTTTTCAAAGAAGAGGGTGTTACTCTGACCGTATTAGCCATGAGCAGCCACAGTGAAAGAACTAATGAATTAGTTGCCTTTGCTTGTCTTGGCCCTGGACTTCAGATGTCCTTCAGGAGCAATGGAGGGATCCAAAAGCCAACACTGGAAGATGTGGATGGTGCTTCCAGCTCAAGGATGTGGCCTCCAGCAAGTCCCTGAACATCTTTAAGCCCTCACCTGTCAGACAGGGTTGATGATTAATTTTTTTTTTTTTTTTTTTTTAGATGGAGTCTCACTCTGCCTCCTAGGCTGGAGTACAGTGGTGTGACCCAGGCTCACTGCAACCTCCGCCTCCCAGGTTCAAGCAATTCTCCTGCTTCAGCGCCAACCCCCCCGACCCACCCCACCAAGTAGCTGGGATTACAGGCATGTGCTACCACGCCTGGCTAATTTTTGTATTTTTTTAAGTAAAAACAAGTTTTCGCCATGTTGGCCAGGCTGGCCTTGAACTCCTGACCTCAAGCAATCCACCCACCTTGGCTTCCCAAAGTGCTGGGATTATAGGCATGAGCCACCACGCCTGGTCAATGATTACATTTTCCTGCCTAACTCCCTGGGCTGCTGGGATAGCAGATGAGAATGGGTGAGGGGCTCTTTGGAGAGTGAAGGTGGTGCTGTCCAACAGCTATGTCAGACTACTGTGGTCTGAGTGTTTGTGTCTCACTACCCTGAAACAGATGTGTCGAAATCCCAAGCCGCGATGTGATGGTATTCACCTTTGGGAAGTGATTAGTTAATGAGGGTTCTGCTTCATGGGATTAGTGCCCTTTTGAAACAGGCCCAAGAGGGCCGGGTGTGGTGGCTCACGCCTATAATCCCAGCACTTTGGGAGGCAAAGCGGGGGCGGGTTTCACCTGAGGTCGGGAGTTCGAGACCAGCCTGACCAACATGGAGAAACCACATCTCTACTAAAAATACAAAATTAGCTGGGCGTGGTAGCACATGCCTGTAATCCCAGCTATTTGGGAGGCTGAGGCAAGAGAATCACCTGAACCCAGGAGGCGCAGGTTGCGGTGAGCCGAGACTGTGCCACTGCACTCCAGCCTGGGCAACAAGAGTGAAACTCCGTCTCAAGAAGAAAAAAAATGAAAAAGAAAGAGGCCCAAGAGAGTTCATTCACCCCTTTCATCACATGAGGAAACAGCAAAATGATGGGCTATGAATCAGGAAGCGGCCCTCACCAGACACCAAATCTGCTTTGTCTTGATGTTAGGCTTCTCAGCCTCCAGCACTGCGAGAAATAAATGTCTGATGTTTACAAGTCACCCAGTTTATGGTATTTTGTTATAGTGACCCGAATGGTCTAAGATAGTCACCCAGTAGAAGGCAGCCCCTGTGTGTGGGCAGGTCCCACACAAAGGCAAGCCCAGCCCCAAGGTCGCCACCAACAAACCCAAGAGCCATTTTTCCATGGGGTCTGAAAACTACACCATTAGATGCTGCTTAGTTTAGGACTTTATATTGGGTTGAATTATGACCCCCAAAAAGTATGTCTGAGTCCTAACCCCTGGTCCCTGTGAATATGACCTTATTTGAAGAGTCTTTGCAGCTGCTATTAAGTTAAGGATCTCAAGATGAGATCATCCTGGATCAACCAGGTAACCCTAAATCCAATGATGAGTGTTTTTTGTTTTGTTTTGTTTTTGTTTTTGTTTTTTTGAGACAGAGTCTTGCTCTGTTGCCCAAGCTGGAGTGCAGTGGTGCAATCTCAGCTCACTGCAACCTCTGTCTCTCAGGTTCAAGTGATTCTCCTGCCTCAGCCTCCCAAGTAACTGGGATTACAGGTGTGTGACACCACACCCAGCTATTTTTTGTATTTTTAGTAGAGACGGGGTTTCACCATGTTAGCCAAGCTGGTCTTGAACTCCTGACCTCATGATCTGCCCACCTCGGCCTCCCAAAGTGCCAGGATTACAGGCGTGAGCCACTGCACCCAGCCTATAAATGCATTTTATAAGTTCAAATTGGCATTTACTTGTTATGGAAGATATTCATTGAGAATAGTTAGTGATATGGTTCGGCTATGTCCCCGCCCAAATCTCACCCTGAATTGTAACAATCCCCACATGTCAAGGACTGGACCAGGTGGAGATAATTGAATCATGGGAGCAGGTTTTCTGTGCAATTCTCATGACAGTGAATAAGACTTATTAGATCTGATGGTTTTCTAAAGGGAAGTTCCCCTGCACATGCTCTCTTGCCTGCTGCCTTTTAAGACGTGCCTTTGCTTCTCCTTCTGCCATGATTATGAAGTCTCCTCAGCCATGTGGAACTGTGAGTCCATTAAACCTCTTTCCTTTATAAATTACCCAGTCTCCAATATGTCTTTTTTTAGCAGCATGAGAACAGACTAATACAGTTAGGCTATCAAATAAATGCACAAATCTGGAATATGGATTATAGATACAGTGAACATATTGCCCAAACCTGCATGATATTAATTAAATGGGATGACAGGAACTGTCTGCAGATGACCACGATCAAATGACCCTACTTATTAATGACGTTTGTCTTCCATCAGACCCCAGGGCCCGTTAAACTCAAGTCAAACATTTTCTAGTTTCCCAGGCACGTCTGTGGAATCCAGTTTGAAAAACAGCGTCTTAAGCTACTCTTGGCCTGCCGATGAGATGTTATCACATCACACGATACCCCCAGCAGATGTGAAGATTAGAACCCTGGGCCAGGAATGTCTGAGGAGGGAGGCTGGGGGTAGGTGAGATGGCAGAGGAAGGAATGGGAAGAAAAGGAAAAGAGGAAGAATCTGAAAGGTCTGCCGGGGATGGGTTTTGGAGTTCAGGGTAAGAAAGAAGAAAGACTTCAACTAGGAGAGATGTGGAGAGGACACCACCTCCCAAATCTGTGCTGTTCATGAGGGTACCTGACAGTAACCTTGTTGATCCCCCAGGGCAAGCAAACATCTGAGGCTCAGTGAACCTGGAGGGAGAGCAAGCTGGTGAGGTTCTGCACATCAGGTGTGTTTTAGGAATTATTTGCCAGGCTTTGAGAGAATGTTCTCCAGGCTTATCAACTGTGTCCAGCTTCCATGGTGTATTAAACAAACGGGGTGGTTTAAAACCACAAAAAGAGTGTTCTTTCACAGTTCTGGAGGCTAAAAGTCTGAAGTCAAGGTGTTGGCAGGACACCCTTCCTCTGAAGGCTCCAGGGAAGAGTCCTCCTTGTCTCTTCCAGATTCTGGGAGCTCCAGGCTGTCCTTGGCATTCCTTGGCGTGTAGCTCATCACCCCAATCTCTGCCTCTGTCTTCATACAGCCTTCGCCCATCTGTGTGTCTCTGCATGCACTCCTATTCCTATAGTATAAAGACTACAGTCATTAGATTTAAGGGCCCACCCTAATCCAGTATGACCTTATCCTAAGTAATTACATCTGCCAAGATCCTATTTCCAAATAAAGTCACATTCAGAGGTTCTAGATGGACATGAATTTTGGTGGGGGGCAGACACTATTAAACTCACTATGCATGGCATTCATTGGTATTGTAGATCAATACCTTACTGGTTTATCCAGTACTGACTCCAGCTAAGGAGAAGGCAAGCTTTCTATAAGCAGTCTGCTGCTTCTAGTTCCCCCAGAACATTCTCCCTTCAATCCATCTTCTGAACTCGCTGTCTTCCTTCTTTACAGGTCCCCCTTGTCCTACATTCCCTATGTTGCCAAATAGAGCAACCACATGCTCAGGAACTACTCATGCTAAAAACTTGCAGGTCAGTCTCAACAGCTCACGCCCGCTCACTTCCCCCACCACTGATCCTAAAACTCACACAAATCCCTGGGTGTTTATTCCCATTTCTGACATTCCCCTCCTCTCTCATTTCTGCTTTATGTCTTTATCGCTGTTCACCTGGACTGCCATGAAAACGCCTTGTCCCCGTCCAGTCAGCACTTCACTGATCTCAAATGCAAGACTAGCTGTGCACTCCACAAGCCCCTTTAGGAATCACTTGAAAGTAATAAACCCTCTGCTTCAGAACAATTTACATAAGCACCTACTGCACACCACACTGAGTGGCAATGAGTACATGCATAATCATGACTCCTTCCATCATAGTAATTGTACCCATTATTATATCATCTTATTTAATCCTTCCAGCAACCCTACAAGACTGGCGTTATCATGCCCACTTGATGGGTTAAAGAAATAACAACAAAACAGGTTTGGGCCGTGAAAGTAAACTGTCCAAAGTCATACCACTAGTAAGTACCTTCAGAGCCAAGATTTATACCCAGATCTACCTGTGTCTATATTTTTGGCTCTTAAACGAATATTAACGCCCCACCCCTCTTGTCATCAAAGCAGACGAGATGTCCCCTCCTTGGTTACCCATAGCAAGGACTTCTTTCAAGCACTGTTAACGTTTCAATCCTAGTTCCTTGTTCACAGATTTGTCTTTGGTGTTTTTGAGTTCCCAGGACTTGGGCAATGCCTGGCACAGACTAGGTGCTTAACAAATGTTTTAGTCATGGAGTTTTTCTTGTGCCCCACTGAACTGGGCCCCCATCTCTCAACTCAGTCTGAAATTAATTGTACTTTCTTTTTAAGTCAGCAAGAGACCCCTTGAGATGAGCTACACTAGCCTGGGGTGGCAGCCAGGCACAACACCTGGTCGCTGGCCAGGGAGGGAGGCTCTCTAGCCCAACAGGTGGCCCCCAGCCCAGATCCTCAAGGAGCCCCACCCTCTAGGAGACCATGGCTGGGAGGCCCATCTGGCCCAGGCTGCGCCTGAGTGCTGAAGATCTTTGTGTCTCCAAGCTGAGAACTGGGTCCCTGCTCCTTGCCAACCATTCACAGGGGAGAAATGATTAAAACGCTGGAGAGACTGACTCATGGGGAAATATGAAAAAAGCACAACAGTCCCCAAATATGTTTAGCTTGGCCCCATCACAAAGGGGGGATGTGATAAGGGCTCCAAGCTAAAGGGAGGCAAAGTAAAGGCGGGAGAATCATGCAGAGCCAGCTGGCTGGGAGGGACCCAAGGGAAAATGAAAATGAGGCAGAGGGAAATGAAATGGGGCATCGAGTTGGAGGAAAAAGAGTTTCTGGAGCTCAAGGGCATCTTTCCATAAGGAGATCAGAGTTGGGGACCGCTGCCAGAGATTTTAAACAACCCGCTCCACACTGGCCAGGCATTGCCTCCTACTCTGTGCCAGGCATTGCCCAAGTGCTGGGAACTCAAAGACAATGAAGACAAATATGTGAACAAGGAATTAGGATTGAAATCTTTGGCCGGGCGTGATGGCTCATGCCTGTAATCCCAGCACTTTGGGAGGCCGAGGCGGGCAGATCACTGAGGTCAGGAGTTCGAGACCAGCCTGACCAACATGGTGAAATCCCAGCTCTACTAAAAAATATAAAAAATTACCCAGGGGTGGTGGCAGGGCCCTGTAATCCCAGCTACTCCGGAGGCTGAGGCAGGCGAATTGCTTGAACCTGGGAGGCAGAGGTTGCGGTGAGCTGAGATCACATCACTGCACTCCTGCCTGGGCGACAAGAGCAAAACTCCACCTCAAAAAAAAAAAAAAAAAAAAAGTTTCTGGAGCTCAAAGGCATCTTTCCATAGGGAGGTCAAAGTCAGGGACCACTGCTAGAGATTTTAAACAACCCCCTCCACACTGGTCACTCCCAGCGTTGGCAGCTGGAGACTAAAGTCTCATTCATTCCTTCAGCAAACACTTCCATGCCCACCCCAGGCCAAGCACAGTGCCAGGCTTGAGGTTGCTGAGTGACGAAAACAGTGCCTCTACTCTCAGACAGCTTATATTCTACCAGGAAGAAGCAGTCCCTGAGGCCTCTGCCTTAGCCGTGCCATCTGCCTAGAACGTTCTTCCACCGGGTATTGGTATGGCCACCTCCCTCATCTTGGTCAAGTTTTATTCAGGAAGCCCCTACTCCATGGGGCCGACCCTATTTATTATGGAAACTGTCTTAGTCTGTTCAGGCTGCTAGAACAAAATGCCTTAGACTGGGTCATTTATAAACCACAGAAATGTATTGCTCACAGTTCTGAGGGCCGGAAAGACCAAGGTCAAGAGGCCAGCAGGTGCCGTGTCTGGTGAGGAGCTTGCTTTCTGCTTCAAAGATGGCACCTTGCGGCTGTGCCTCACATGGCAGAAGGAGTTGGGGAGCTCCTTCCAGTCTGTCCTATAAGGGCACTGAATTAGTCTGTTTTGCATTGCTATAAAGAAATACCTGAGACTGAATAATTTATAAAGAAAAGTTTAATTGGCTTACGGTTCTGCAGGCTGTACAGAAACCATGGCCCCAGCATCTGCCTCTGGTGAGGCCTCAGGGAAGGCGAGGCAGAGCCAGTGCATTCCATGGTGAGAGAGGGAGAGAGAGGGGGTGGGGGAGAGGGTGGGGGAGAGGGAAAGGGAGAGGGGAGGAGTAGAGGGGAGGAGGAGGAGGAGAGGGAAGGGGGAAAGGGAGAGGGGGAGAGGGAGAGGGAGAGGGGCAGGGGCAAGGGTAGAGAGAGAAAAAGAGGGAGAGGGAGAGAGAGGGAGGCAGAGAGAGGGAGAGTGAGAGGGAGGGAGAGTGAGAAAGAGAGAGAGGGAGGGAGAGGAAGAGAGGAGGGAGAGAGAGGAAGAGATGGAGGGAGGGAGAGGGGGGAGGGAGAGGAAGGGGGAGTGAGGGGGAGGGAGAGGGAAAGAGATAGAGGGAGAGGGAGAGAGAGGGAGAGAAACAGGGAGAGAGAGGGAAGGAAAGGGAGAGGGAAAGAGAGAGGGAGGGAGACAGGAGAGGAGGTGGGGAGGGAGGGGGAGAAAGAGAGAGAGGGAGAAGGAGAGAGGGGGCAGGGAAGAGGGGGAGGGAGAGAGAGAGGGAGAGAGAAAGACAGGGAGAGAGAGAGGGAGGGAGGGGGAGAAAGAGAGGGAAAGAGTGAGGGAGGCAGGGATGGAGAGGGAGAGAGAGAGGGAGAGGAAGAGAGAGGAAGGAGGTGCCACACTCTTTTAAACCACCAGATCTCGTGTGAACTCAGAGGGGGAACTCATTCATTATCACAAGGGCAGCACCATGCCATTCAGGAGGGATCCACCCCCATGATCCGAACACCTCCCACGAGGCCCACCTCCAACATTGGAGGTCCCATTGCAACATGAGATTTGGAGGGGAAAAAAAAACATCCAAACCATATCAGGCACTGATCCCATTCGGGAGGGTGGGACTCTCACAACTTAGTCACTTCCCAAAGGCCCCACTTCTTCATACTATCACACTGGGCATTAGGTTCCAACATATGAATTTGTGGGGGGGGACACCAATATTCAGACCACAGCAGTCACCTTACTACTGACCACCTTATTCAACAGGGTCACCCACACAAAGTTCCACCACGCCCGCTCCTCTATGCGGCTCCACTTGTTCTGTGTTCTAGGGGATTTCGCATGCTTCAACACACTATGTAATTGCTCTTATTTTGTTTGTCATCTGTTTCTTCCCACCTTGGGAAGACCCACAGGGCCTCAACTGAGGGCTGCAGAAGTTACCTAAGGAACAAACACAGTTATCCTGTCTCAGAATTCGTCCCCTCCTCACTGTCTCTGTTACCTGCAGCCAGGCCATCTGCAGAGCTGGCAAGCAATGGGACAGACATGGAACTGATGCTGGCATTGTCTCTCTGGTTTTGGGTCTGAACCAGCGCTCCCGTGTGAGAGTCAAAACACCTCTTCACATCTCTTGCCTCCGTCCTCACCTCCTTTGGGCCTCTTTTCTTCCAGCTGTCTGCGAGCCAGGCTGAGTTCCTCACAAATGTAAAGCAATAATAAGTAATCATCAGACTAATGAGGCTGAGGGTGATCATGCAGGAACTCCCTGCCACATGACAAACAGCCGGCTGCTGATTTATCATGGGACAGACGTAAATACTTGCCTCTCCCCTGAGCAGGAACATATGTTCTTAGTCATATAGTAGCTGCTGAAAACACCCCATTGGGGTTGTTCACCCTCTACTGAGATGAGATGGAGGCAGAGGGGCCCAAGCTTTGCCAGGAATGAGTGGTGGTTAACAGGGTAAGGTTCTTTCTCTTTCTTCAACCTGGCCACCGATTAAACAAACTCAAATAACCAGTGGGTCTAGCATAGGAGTGAAGCATCAGTTCTAGGCCCAAAAGCTCAGGATGCTTAAACTCCAGCTGCCACCCAGTAGGGTGTGACTTCCGTTAAGTTGCTTAACAATGATGAGCCTCAGTTTTCTTCCTCTGAAAATAGGTTAATAATAGTATCTTCCCTCATTCGGTTGTTGTGAAGATCAAGAATGAATGTCAACTGTCTAGCACAGAGTAAAACCTTAATAAATGGATGGCCAGGCACGGTGGCCCACACCTGTAATCCTAGTACTCTGGGAGGATGAGGTGGGTGGATCACCTGAGGTCAGGAGTTCAAGACCAGCCTGGCCAACATGGTGAAATCCTGTCTCTACTAAAAATACAAAAATTAGCTGGGCATGGTGGTGCACACCTGTAATCCCAGCTACTCAGGAGGCTGAGGCAGGAGAATTGCTCCAACCCAGGAGGCAGAGGTTGCACAGAGCCAAGATCATGCCACTGCACTCCAGCCTGGGTGACAGAGTGAGGCTCTGTCATAAATAAATAAATAAATAAATAAATAAACAAACAAACAAATAAATAAATAAATAAATGGAGCACAGTCAGTGTCAACATGCTATATTGTTAGTCAACATGATTCTTGCTCTTATCCTGGAAGACCCCTTGCTCTCCCGTGGGTGCCTGGTTATGCTCACTCCATCCCATCTTTGTCCTCACCCAGAGCCCCTCTCCTCTTCCCTCTTCCTGTCCAAATTCTAACCATCCCTCCCAATGCCTGCTCCATTTTTTTCCAGCCATTCCTGATTCCTCCTCGCCTTGATCTTGTACTGGAAATAGTAAGTGGCTTTTACACTTTTTTTTTAAGCCACAGATCCCTTTGTTACAAGGAAATCATACCCAGAAATAAACACAAATAAGACCAAAAAGGCAGAGCTGTGAAAGAAAGGAGAAGTGAGAACTGAGTCTCTACCATCCACGGACTTACCTTAGGGTTTGGAAGATGAGCCCCTCCCCCATGGACGTAGAGGGAATCAGATCATCGGATCACGGTGTCACCATGTTCTGCCTTGGACTTTGAGTCAGGCAGCTGCCATCTTCAGTCCATAGTGCACAGTTCTGCCCCTTCACCCTGCTTTATTCCCTTGTCCATCTTTCTGTCTCCTCCAATAAGCTTCTGGGGCAAGAACCATGCCTCCTTCATGTCTTCCTACTTATATCCCAAAACTCAGACAGGGCTCTGTACCCAACATACGTCTGTTAACATGAAATGAGATACATCCAGACAGTTTATAAATACACCTAAGCAAAGCCTCTCCTCATTACAGATGGGGTAAACTGAGGCAGGGCAACCCAGGTATTTATCAACAGAGTCAGTCCTGGAATAGGAGCCCCCAGATGCCTAGCTCCAGCCTCACCTACTAGCCTCGGAGGCTCCCAAATGCAAGTGACTTGCTGTTCATATTCCCTGGCATCCAGCAACCCAAGAATTTTGCTTTTGCTGTCAGGAGGATGGAAGGATAGGAGCTTAGGGTAAGTAAGACAAAAGCTCTCTGGGAAAGAACTGCTGCTGTCTGAGCAAGAGAGACAGGGGAGAGAACCCAAGAAGTTTAAGACAAGAATGAAACATGTATCTTGTTAAATACTAAGTTCTACTGTCTGGGCCAGGGGTTTTGAGGCCACAAGGACTTCCCAGAGCAGATGGAAGTAGGAGGGAAGCCAGGAGTGTGTATAAGGGAAAAGGCCCCAGTGGGGAGGGTTCCAGACAGCCTCCTCCCATACCCTAGCTTTCTTCTGAGCAGCTCTGCCTTCATCAGTCTTACTTGTGTTTATTTCTGGGTATGATTTCCTTGTAACAAAGGGATCTGTGGCTTACAAAAACGTTTAAAAACCACTTACTATTTCCAGTACAAGATCAAGGCTAGGAGAAATCAAGAATGGCTGGAAAAGATGGGGCAGGCATTGGGAGGGATGGTTAGAATTTGGAGAGGAAAAGGAGAGGGGCTCTGGGTGAGGACAAAGATGGGATGGAGTGAGCATGACCAGGTGCCCACAGGACAGCAAGGGGTCTTCCAGGGTAAGAGCAAGAATCATGTTGACTATCAATGGAGAATGGAGAGGGTTGGGTATGAGAGGGGGTGGGGTGAGGGAAAGTATAAGGGTGGACCTTCACTCTGCTCTCCTGCTTCAAATGCCTTCTTAGACAATGGCTCCCGATGGGCCTTGTAGATCCAACTAACAAAGCCCTATTCCCTTCTCCATCAGACATCCCTAGTTGCCTCTGAACCACTACCAGTCAATCAAATATAGGAGGATGCCTTTCTCATGACCCTTTGTCATGAGGTTGCCAGAGTCACCCCTGTCAACTACCTCACGTGATCACCTGTCAGCTGTGTGAACCTTGATCAGGTGACTTAACCTCTCTGAACCTCAGGTCCTCATGTGCCAAATGGGGTGACACTGTTGTGAGAATTATACATGAGATAATTTATAATCGCACATACCGAGGTTCCTGGCCCTTGAGGAATTCTCAATAAACAAAAGGTAGTTGGCTCTGGAAGACTTTGGGAAACCAAGCTCAGGTTGTGGTTGATTATGGGTTACCATGGAAACCAGATCTAAAGGCTGGAGAATAGACAGGCCTAGTGTGTCCAGAGCACCTAGGCCTGATTCACTTTAGAATCTATTTTCTTGAGTCCTTAAATGCACCTTGGAGTTCACACAGGCATGAAGGAATGGCTCAATGCATTGTCCTCAGCCCCTGAGCAAGGCAGTAAGCCCAGTTCCACACAGGGGCAATTCCTGAATACACATTCACTGCGTGAAGAAAGTACCAAGGACCTAGCTCCGTAACGCGTGTAGACAGGAGTGATTGATGAGTTTAACTTCATGCATCTCATTGCAGCCTAAAACGATGTGACAAGTCCCGGCGCGGTGGCTCATGCCTATAATCCCAGCACTTTGGGAGGCCAAAGTGGGTGGATCACTTGAGGTCAGGAGTTCGAGACTAGCCCGGCCAACGTGGTGAAACCCCGTCTCTACTAACAATACAAAAAAATTAGCTAGGCATGGTGGTGCACACCTGTAATCTCAGCTACTCAGGAGGCTGAGGCAGGAGAATCGCTTGAACCCAGGAGGCAGAAGTTGCAGTGAGCCGAGATCACATCATTGCACTCCAGCCTGGGTGACAAGAGTGAAACTCCATCTCAAAAAAAAAAAAAAAAAAGAGGATGTGACAAAAAGTTAGGTGAACTTGCTGGTCTCATTCTATCTGAGTTGGTGCCTCTCAGGGTTCTTTGTTTAATTTGACTTGTGCTGGGGTTGATGGAAGATATGCATCAGTAACAGGTGCTTTTCATTGGATACTTTGATACTCATCACCAGCCAGCAGATTCCAAGGTTGAACCACTGCTGGTATGTCTGTTCTTAAGTGTTGAACTGATGGCTGCTCTCTCCCTGGTAATAGGGCATCTGCCACATCGGTAGCTATCAGTGGGAGGCACTCAAATGGAACCCCCATAACTACCACTTCTAACTCTATGAACTTGGCACTGGTCACTTAATCCTCTGAGCCTGCGTTTCCCGCTCTGAAAAATAGGTATGGCACTGACACAAGCTGCCCTGCCTGCCACTGGTTTGCTGGAATGAAATCAAAGGTATAGAAATGGACTTTGGGAGGTGGAGGCAGGTGGATCACCTGAGGTCAGGAATTCAAGACCAGGCTGGCCAACACGGTGAAACCCCATTTCTACTAAAAATACAAAAATTAGCTGGGCACGGTAGTGTACACCTGTAGTCCCAGCTACTCAGGAGGCTGTAGCAGGAGGATCACTTGAACCCGGAAAGAAGAGCCTGTTCCCCAAGCCCTTCCATTTCTATACTTTTTTTTTCGAGCCAGAGTCTGTCGCCACTGCCTGGGCGACACAGCGAGACTCTGGTTCACAAAAAAAAAAAAAAAAAAAAAAAAGCATAGAAATGGAAGGGCTTGGGGAACAGGCTCTGTCTCAAGCTATCGTTACCAGATGGTCAGCTGATCCCACATGACTTATTGTGAAAACACAGTAAGTATGTTCCTGAGAATTAAGGGGTTGTGGGGAAGAATGCATCTTTCTGATATTCTAAAAGCCACTCTCTAGAGAGATTAGTTATAAATGCAACACAGAGGCCTTAATACAAGTGTAATATACTTGACCTGTTCGTCACATGGTGCTGGCAAATTGCTTAATGTCTCCAGACCTCAGTTTCCCCATGTGCAAAATAAAGGGACTTGGGTGGATGGTTTGCTCCTTGGTTCCAACTTTCTATGACTATTGATAGGCATTAGATTTTGAGAGTCATGAACCATAATGTCTACAATTCCACCACAGTTTGAGCACAACTGAATTATCTCAGCAAGCACATGCCTGACTTTGGATAGGTTTCATCTCATACTTCCTCACAACAAATTAAAAGAGACGCTCAGGGAAGTTCAATTTCCAAGGTCACAGAGCTAATAAATGACTTGGACCAGGACTTGAACCTGGACCTGCTTGTCCCAAAACCTATGTATCTTCCAAGACACAGTGCTTTTGCCAAGTGATAGAGATTTTCCAGATTTACAATGAGATATTTTTATGTTGTTTTGTAGGGAAACCAGATATACATAATAATATATATAAAATTAGATATATTTATATAATTATATATAAAATTACATATACATATAATTATATATAAAATTACATATAACATATTTATAATTATATGTAATATATAATATATGACATATAGTGTATAATATATAATACATAATATATATTTTTCTATGTTATATTTTATATGTTATATATGGTTTTTTGTTTTTTTTTTTTTGAGACAGAGTCTTGCTCTGTCACCCAGGCTGGAGTGCAGTGGCGCGATCTCGGCTCACTGTAAGCTCCACCTCCCGGGTTAACACCATTCTCCTGCCTCAGCCTCCCGAGTAGCTGGGACTACAGGTGCCCGCCACCACACCTGGCTAATTTTTTTTTTTTTTGTATTTTTAATAGAGACAGGGTTTCACCGTGTTAGCCAGGATGGTCTCAATCTCCTGACCTCTTGATCCGCTGCCTCGGCCTCCCAAAGTGCCGGGATTACAGGCGTGAGCCACCGCGCCCGGCCTATATATGTATTTTTGAAACCCTTTAGAAGGTCAAGACTCTTCAGAAGGTCAAGGTCATTTAGCTGGGTGAACGATTAATTCCCGCAAGCAACAACACCCTGTGTATAAACTGCACCCAGAATGCAGCCCTTTCAAGATGGAGAAGGAGGGGCCTCAGGGAGGGCAGAACGCCCAGCGCACCTGCCAGGTCTGTGAAAGATGGGAGAGGTTGAAGAAGAAAGAGTAGGAAAAGGCTTTCTTCCCCCCTCAAGTTAGAAAGCAGGCAGAGCAAGAGAGAGAGATCAAAAACCACTAAAGGTCCCTCATGTCAACCTCTCCCTGTTTTAATTAAGCAGAGAGTCCACACCCCCACCCCCACTCCCTCAAAAATGCTTTGCACTCAGCAAGAGCTGCTTCACAGCAGGTTGCAGTTAAGCCTTCAAACAACCAGCAGCCTCAGGAAATGCCAGCAGCCCACAGGTGCGGGGCGAGGCGGGGCCCCTCCCGTTCTCCGCACCCAGACGGAGCAGTCACAAGACGGACTAAGGAGCCGCAAGAGCGTTCCCTGAACCCTTCTCCACGGGGCCGTGATTCTCGGCAACGAGCCTCCAACTGTGGCAACCCTCGGTAAGACAGGCATCTTCCGTGGGGACCCAGCCAACACCTACAGACATCCATACATACTAAGCTCAGAAAAACTCACAAAACAATTCTTGCAGCTATTAAGTGCAATGCATTTGTATTTTCTTTTTTCTTTTTTTTTTTAATGCTGGCTGCAGCTTTCTATATAGCGTCACGATTCACTGAGTGTTTCCAAACTCATTTTGAAAATGCAGTCTGCTGGAGGGAGGCATTAATGTCCTCCAAGTTAGGCAGAGACTGACCTGCTCTCCCTCCTTGCCTCATTAGCTCTACCCAGCCCAGGTCCCTGCTCCGGCAAACTTGCAGCTCTGGAATGTCTTTAACTCCTCCACACCTCCAGGCCAGGGCCATACTCCTTGCTCAGCCCAGTGCCCATTCTCCTATCCCTCTCTTCTTCCTACAGTTCAGACCACCTCTATGTCTCTGAATTTTTTTTTAAATTTTATTTGTTTTTTCTTCTTCCTTTTTTTTTTTGTTTGTTTCTGCTAGAGGTTTTTATTTTGTTTTGTTTTAGATAGAGTCTCACTCTGTCACCCAGGCTGGAGTGCAGTGGCACGATGTTGGCTCCCTGCAACCTCCACCTCCCAGGTTCAAGCAATTCTCCTGCCTCAGCCTCCCAAGTAGCTGGGATTACAGGCACACGCCACACCTGGCTAAGTTTTGTATTTTTAGAGACAGGGTTTCAACATGTTGGCCAGGCTGGTCTCAAACTCCTGACCTCAAGTGATCCGCCTGTCTCGGCCTCCCAAAGTGCTGGATTACAGGCGTGAGCCATGGCACCCGGCCTCCTCCCTGAATTTCTCATGTGTAACTGTTGCGGATTGCAAGCGCCTCTGTTCTCCACTGATCACCCTAGGTGTGGCTGTTCTGTGGGGAACAGGTTATGAGTCCTCCAGGGTCTGTTTATTCTGTGGCCGAAGTCCCACTAATCAAAGTTTTTCCATCAACATTTCTAAATGGAAGAGAAGGCAGAAAGTGGGGTGAGGGTGGGAGGGGCGCAGGAGGAGGGAGGACTGGGACCTCCTCCAAAGACCCCATTCCTAAAGAAGGAAAATTGCAATTATTGTCAACTTTGTGTGGGGGGCCTTCCATGCTTAGCAGGAAGAGGACAATGGTTTTCAGACCCAGCATTGATGGCAACACCTGCCTTCCAGGTGGGAGGCAGGATTCCTCTCAGAGACAAGATGCTGAAGAAGATGCTGAGAGACGCCCTGGGGGACCTTCTCAGAAGAGAAAAGCAAGCCCCACTGGACCTTCCAGAAAGGCAGGAATGAGGGGAAGGCAACGGTTAGCAGCCAACCACTGGGAAAACACCGAGCAGGGTGGGCCCCTGGGGAGCAGGGGGAGCTCCAGCGATGTTGAGGAGGGCATGGCGGGTGCATTGGGGGCTTCATCTATTCCATCAAGCCCACCCGGAAAGGCAGGCTCTGTGTCCCACTGGCCAGGTTCAATCCTGGGACCCTGGACTACTTACCAAACCCTTCTGTGTTTCTGCTTCCTGGCAGTCACATGGGTCCTGCCTCTTAGGGTTCTGTGAGGACCCAATGGGTTAATACAAATAACACTTAGAGCATGGCCAGATACAGGAAAAGTGTTCTGTCCACTTTAATTCATCATCACATCCACTCTGCAAGGTACTTTTTTTTGAGACGGAGTCTCTGTCATCTAGGCTGGAGTGCAGTGGTGCGATCTCAGTCACTGCAACCTCTGCCTTATAGGTTCAAGTGATTCTCCTGCCTCAGCCTCCCATGTAGCTGGGACTACAGGCGTGTGCCACCACGACCAATTAATTTTTGTATTTTTCATGGAGATGGGCTTCCACTATATTGACCAGGCTGGTCTCGAACTTCTGATCTCAAATGATCCGCCCACCTCGGTCTCCCAAAGTGTTAGGATTACAGGCGTGAGCCACTGCGCCTGGCCCAAGGTGAATATTATCCCCATTTTGTAGATGAGGAAACTGAGGTTCAGAGGGCCCCAGAAGAAATGGCCTCACAGAATCCACTACACAAAGAATGTTTATTGAGCAACTGTCACGGGAAAGGCAGGAAATTCAGAGGAGGTTAATAGGCCATTCTGTCCCAAAGAGGTTTGTGTTTCTAGTGGGGTGATGATTGCAAACCCCAGTACAGTTTCTCTGCTTTCAAAGGGCAGAGAGATCCCAGGAGAAGGAAGGTGGGAGAGGAAGGGGATTTGGGCTGGTTAGAGGAAGCTTCGCTAGAGGAACTAAGTTCCGGGATAATCAGGGTTTGTGATGGGGTGGGCAGAGAAAACCATCAACTCAGAGGCAGGAGAGGCTTTCATAGTATTTGTATCCTCTCTCCTCAGGCTCTGCATTGGCTGGCCCTGATTACAGAAAAAAAAATCGCTCTGCTTCAGAGTGGGTCAAGAGACCCACTGATTAAAAGCCTCAAATGTATGAATACATATGGGCACCAAGAAGGGAACAGACACGGGGCCTGTTGAGGGTAGAGAATGGAAGGAAAGTAAGGAATTAAAACCACTGTGCTTATTACCTGGGTGGCAAAATAATCTGCACACCAAACCCCTGTGACATGCAACTTACCTGCACCTGTCCCTGTACCCCGAATCTAAAGTAAAAATTAAAAAAAAAGAAAAAAGAAAGTTGAAATGACTAATAACAAAAAAAAAAATGATTTTTAGAGATGGGGTCTTGCTATGTTGCTCAGGCTGGTCTTAAACTTCTGGGCTCAGGTGATCCTCCCTCCTTGGCCTCCCAAAGTGCTGGAATTATTTTTAATGATGTTGGTTCATACTTTCTTTGTTATACGTATGGAGATTCTCACCCACTGTTACCAGTTAGCTTTCCCAAACTGTGCTTTAACTGCTGGTTTTGTAATAAAAAGCAGTATCTTCAAAAAAAATAAATAAAATGAACAATTTGAAAACACAAACAAAGAAGGCCTCACTGTAGGTTTTCGATCTCCAAGCGAGGCTGTATACACTCAGCCGGGGAGGAAAGGATCCATGATCATTGTTAGAGGTAAACATGGAAAAGATAGCACAGTGACAAGCCAGTGGCCCTCAACCTTGGTGGCATATTAGAATACCCTGGAAGGTCCCACCCCAATTAAGTCTGAATCTCTGAAGGTGGGGCCGAGGCATCAGTAGGTTTTAAAACTCCTGCGGGCTGCTGTGCAAAGGCAGACTTGAAGCTCTGTTCCTTCATTTCAAAAAGAAAGAAAGAAAATGGAAGTGGCCAGAGCTTCTCTCCAGGCGAAGAACAGAAAGCAGAAAAGAACTGGCTTCTTTTTGTGATCTTGGTCCAAACCTCTTTTTCTCTCACTGAAGGATTCTCCCAGCAACCTCCAAGCAACCAGCCAAGAGATGCTGCCCTGAATTTTTGGTCCTCAGCTATAGAACAAAGAAGTCTTTGAGGTTTAACAAGAGGCTGCTCAGCTCTCTGGCCCCTGGGCTACTAAGATCGAGATTGGGAGCCTGGGCTGCCACATGTGTGAGGGAGGGAGCCTCGGAGCAGGGCTGCCAGCTGGTACCCTCCAAAGGCAGCACCTTACCTCCTGCCCACCCTCCTCCCAACCCTCAGGAGGGTGCTTGCAGTGAGATGAGCTGCCACAGGGAATAAAAACCAGCAGCACCCCCTCAGCATCCCTCCACTGTGTCAGGATCACAGTGTGCCCCAGCCCCCAGCCCAGCCCTCTCTCCCCTGGAGGGAAATCAGCTTAAATTTGACTGGTTATCAGGAATCCCTCATCTGGTCAGTGCCAAGATATCCCCAGCCTCCTGCTCCCAAACCCGGCTCCTTGGGAAGTGCTCCTCCAAGCAGGTGGAAACATAGCTTGCCTGAAGTGGTGGTGAATCTCCTCGTGGTGAGGGTTGGGAGGATAGGTGGTACTTGGACTAGACTTGGGAGTATGGGAGTGGGAAGGGCAGTGGAAGGGGGATTTTGTTCCATCTTTTTTTTGAGATGGAGTCTCGCTCTGTTGCCCAGGCTAGAGTGCAGCAGCGTTCTGGGCTTACTGCAAGCTCTGCCTCCTGGGTTCACGCCATTCTCCTGCCTCAGCCGCCCTAGTAGCTGGGACTACAGGCACCCACCACCATGCCCAGCTAATTTTTTGTATTTTTAGTAGAGACGGGGTTTCACCGTGTTAGCCAGGATGGTCTCGATCTCCTGACCTCGTGATCCGCCCGCCTCGGCCTCCCAAAGTGCTGGGATTACAGGCGTGAGCCACCGCGCCCGGCCTGTCCCATCTCTTTTTGTTGTTGTTGTTGCTTTCTCCAGTCTCAGAGGTAGGAGATGTTGGGCAGCATTCAAGAAAAAGTTCACCTCTCCAAGCCTTAGCGTAGGCAACTGGCCACCACCCCTGCTCATTCCGGCGGTTTGAATGGCTTGCTCCTGACTGTGCCCTCTGCATTTGCCTTCATCTACCTCCATTCTTCTTTAGGGTCAACATGCCAGGACCCTACATCTTCCCCCACATCACTTGTTCACAGGGGCTCCTTCTCCTGGAGTTCTGTCTAATGGCTTCCCAGACCTGAGTCTCATGGACATGTCCACTCTTCTTGTCCAACATCTCAGGAGCCTTGAATACTGCTGACCACTGTGGTTGTAGGATGGTGGTAGGGTGGTGTAGGGTGGTGGGAGGGTGGTGTAGGGTGGTGGGAGGGTGGTGTAGGGTGGTGGATAGGTGGTTGTAGGGTAGTGTACAGTGGTGGTCAGGTCGTGGTAAGATGGTATAGGGTGGTGATAGGGTAGTCGTAGGGTGGTGGGAGGGTGGTTGTAGGGTGGTAAGGTGGTGGGATGGTGGTGTAGGGTGGTGGTAGGGTGGAGGTAGGGTGGTTGTAGGGTGGTAGGGTGGTGGTAGAGGGTGGTGGAAGGATAGTGGTAGGGTGGTGTAGGGTGGTGGTAGAGGGTGTGGAAGAATAGTGGTAGGGTGGTGTAGGGTGGTTGTAGGGTGGTAGGGCGGTGGTAGAGGGTGATGGAAGGATAGTGGTAGGGTGGTGTAGGGTGGTGGGAGGGTGGTGGTAGAGGGTGTGGAAGAATAGTGGTAGGGTGGTGTAGGGTGCAGGTAGGGTGGTTGCAGAGTGGTAGGGTGGTGGTAGAGGGTGGTGGTAGAGGGTGGTGGAAGAATAGTGGTAGGGTGGTGTAGGGTGCAGGTAGGGTGGTTGTAGGGTGGTAGGGCGGTGGTAGAGGGTGGTGGAAGGATAGCGGTAAGGTGGTGTAGGGTGGTGGAAGGGTGGTGGTAGAGGGTGTGGAAGAATAGTGGTAGGGTGGTGTAGGGTGGAGGTAGGGTGGTTGTAGGGTGGTAGGGCAGTGGTAGAGGGTGGTGGGAGGATAGTCGTAGGGTGTTGTAGGGTGGTGGTAGGGTGGTGGTGGAGGGTGTGGAAGAATAGTGGTAGGGTTGTATAGGGTGGTGGTAGGGTGAAAATAAAATTACATGTATGTATTGAGGTCTGGCACACAGTGTTCAAAACATGTTAGCTCTCTCTCCCCTGCGTACTCTCAAGAGTGTATGGTGTTGAGTGTACCCTGGGCCCTGGCTCTGTGTCATTCTGCAATGACTGAGGAAGGCTGGAAACAAGGAGGTGCCCATGGAGAACAAACCCACTTCTGGTTACTGGTTTGAGGCCTGGTAACAGTGGCCACCCCCGACCTTCCTGGGCTGCCGTCTTTGAAGACCACCATCCCTAAGGTGAGCAGAGATGGTTCAGAGATTTTTCCTTTGTCTTTCTGCAGAGGAAGTACAACCAGAAGTTGGGATGAGTTGGCCTTGAGATGGAAGAGATTGGAGATACCCCACTTTTCCCGGTGACTGCTTTGATAAGCAGACAATCTTCCTTTCTCTTTCCTTTGAAGATTTTGGTCCAGTTTGCAAAGGAGCTAGTATCTCAGTTGTTTTAAGAATGTATAGTCCTGGAGGAAGACACCAACTGAGAAAATGGAGCACCTAGAAAAAGGCAGATAAGGGAATAAAAGAAATGACTAAATTTTTTAGCCATTTATAGTTTTAGCCATTTAAATTTTTTAAATTATGATAAACAGAAGAAAATAGTTATGAGCTTAAGTAGGGAAGTATTTCTAAGCACACACATATTAAGAACATATAATGGAAAGAGTGATATATTTGAATACATTTTTAAAATGTATTTCTCTATGTTAAAAAAACTTTTTTTTTTTTTTTTTTTTTTTTTTTGTGAGATGGAGTCTCACTCTGTCACCCAGGCTGGAGTGCAGTAGTGCAATCTCAGCTCGCTGCAACCTCCACTCCCTGAGTTCTGGCAATTCTCTTGTCTCAGCCTCCCCATTAGCTGGGATTACAGGTGCCCACTACCACAACTGGCTAATTTTCCTATTTTTAGTAGAGACAGGGTTTCACCATGTTGGCCAGGCTGGTCTCGAACTCCTGACCTAAAGTGATTCACCTGCCTCAGTCTCCCAAAGTGGTGGCAGACATAAGCCACTGTGCCCAGCTAAAAAACAATTTCTATAGATAAAAAGAAACTATATATCATTGTATAGGTTAGAAAACAAAGTATTTGAAATATATATAACAAAATTAATATCTTTAATATGTAAACAGCTTTTACAAATTAATAAGAAAAAGAAAATCCCGGCTACAAAGTTCAATGGACATAAATATGCAATTTACAAATAAAGACATACAGATGTAAAAAGTATATCCTGCCAGGGCGCGGTGGCTCACGCCTGTAATCCCAGCACTTTGGGAGGCCGAGGCGGGCGGATCACAAGGTCAGGAGATTGAGAGCATCCTGGCTAACACGGTGAAACCCCAACTCTACTAAAAATAGAAAAATTAGCTGGACGTGATGGTGGGCGCCTGTAGTCCCAGCTACTCGGGAGGCTGAGTCAGGAGAATGGCGTGAACCCGGGAGGTGGAGCTTGCAGTGAGCCAAGATCACGCCACTGCACTCCCGCCTGGGTCACAGAACCAGACTCCGTCTCAAAAAAAAAAAAAAAAAAAAAAAAATATATATATATATATATATGTGTGTGTGTGTGTGTGTGTGTGTGTGTGTGTGTATCCTTTGAGTAATAAATACAAAGTAAAATAACAGTGAAATTCCTTTTTTTCCCCCACTTAGCTTATTGTCAATGATTAAAAATAAATGCTTAATGTTGGTAAGATTATGGGAAACAGAAACTCTGATTCAAAGCTACTGAAAATATAAAGTGATATAACATTTCTGGGGGCAGTTTGCCAGTATGAATTAAAACTTTTATATGATTTACTCACATTCGCTTTTAGGAATGTCTCTTAAGAAAATAACTAGAAGTGGCTGGGTGTGGTGGCTCACGCCTGTAATCCCAGCACTTTGGGAGGCCAAGGCAGGTGGATCATGAGGTCAGGAGATCAAGACCATCCTGGCCAACATGGTGAAACCCCATCTTTACTAAAAATATAAAACTTAGCCAGGCATGGTGGCGCGTGCCTGTAATCCCAGCTACTCGGGAGGCGGAGGCAGGAGAATCCCTTGAACCAGGGAGTCAGAGGTTGCAGTGAGCCGAGATCGCACCACAGCACTCTAGCCTGGTGACAGAGGGAGACTCTGTCTCAAAAAAATAAATAAATAAATAGAAGTGTATACACAGATTTGCATATAAAGATGTTAGTCAAAGAATTATTCATAATAATTTTTAAATTAAGAACAACCTAGGCCAGGTGCAGTGGCTCACATCTGTAATCCAAGCACTTTGGGAGGCTGAGGAGGGTGGATCATGAGGTCAGGAGTTCCAAACCAGCCTGACCAACACGGTGAAACTCCGTCTCTACTAAAATTACAAAAATCAGCTGGGTGTAGTGGTGCACGCCTATAATCCCAGCTACTCAGGAGGCTGATGCAGGAGAATCGCTTGAACCTGGGAGGCAGAGGTTCCAGTGAGCCAAGACTGCATCACTGCACTCCAGCCTGGACAACACAGCAAGACTTCATCTCAAAAAAAAAAAAAAAAAAAAGAAACTAAATGCTGAGGCAGGACAATCACTTGAACCTGGGAGGCAGAGATTACAGTAAGCCAAGATGGTGCCACTGCACTCCAGCCTGGGTGACAGAGCAAGACTCTGTCTCAAAAAAAATAAAATAAAAAGGAAAGAAAAAAAAGAACAACTTAAATGTCTGCAAATAGATACTTGGTTTAATATACTTCGGCATAAATATATTGGATAGAATGCTGTGCAGCAATAAAAATCATAATTTCACCAGGTGCAGTGGCTCACACCTGTAATCCCAACACTTGGGGAGGCTGAGGCGGGCAGATGACTAGGTCAGGAGTTCGAGACCAGCCTGGTCAATATGGCGAAACCCCGTCTCTACTGAAAAATACAAAAATTAGTTGGGCACAGTGGGAGGTGCCTGTAATCCCAGCTACGCGGGAGGCTGAGGCAGGAGAATCGCTTGAACCTGGGAGGCAGAGGTTGTGGTGAGCCAAGATCATGCCGCTGCACTCCAGCCTGGATGACAGAGTGAGATTCCGTCTCAAAAAAAAAAAAAAAAAAAAATATATATATATATATATATATATATATACACACACACACACATATATATATATATATAAAATTTCAAAGTATGAATATACAGAAATATTCACAATATAATATATTGGAAGGAAGCTGGGAAGCTAAGGAAATGTGGTTTACAAAACACAGGCTGAAGGAAATGGCCAAGAGAGTCCTTGAGTGCTCTGTGTAGATCTTTTGTCCAGTCTTTGGCAGGAAAGGTAGGGCTCTACGATTGACAGCTCACCAGAGACACCTGGAGTGGGGCAAGGAGGCTTCCCCAGGAAGGGAGCACAGGATAGACAAATATATAGGTCATCTGTGCAATTGAGAAAGATGATTGTGGTGGTAGCAGTGGTGGTGGTGGAGGTTGGGGCAGGGGGAGATTAGGGTGGCATCTGTGATGCTGGAATTCTCAATGACCGTCGAAGCATGTGCTTTACAGTTACCTACGAAGCAGGGTCCTAAAAAATAATTTTGCTATATTTCCCAAAAGCTTTGAAATAGGGAAAAATCCAAAACTGCTAATTTCCTTATATTTATTTTGTTGTTTAGCAGTCTATTTGTTTGCAGCAGAGTCTCAGTCTGACCTCCAAGCCCATCCAGAGGGCCCGGGCGGCTGCAGGAGGGCCGCCGCTCCTGCCCGCGGAGCTGGAGCAGGGACCAGAGACAGAGACTGCGGCATCCACCAGGAGAGTCCCAAGGCTCCCAGACCGGAGCTCCATACCAACCCTGGAGGGCAAAGCGGGGAGAGGGAGCGAAGGTGAAGAGCCCAGGAGCCTGGAGAGCGGGGATCCTTTGTCTGAGGAAGCTGCAAGGAAATGGAGGGGACTCCCTAAAGTAGATTCCTTCTGTCTTCAGGGTGGCTTTTTATGCTAAGTCCCACCTGGGATGCTGGTGCGCTGAAGCATTTAGGGAGCTGGCCCGGCAGAGGGGATGCAGGGAAAGCCTGGGGGTGGAGGCCGGGAGAACCACAGACCCCACCATCTGAGAGCTTGACACCAACAACAAGTCTGTGGCCAAAGCACTGTGGGTACTGGGTTTTGTACCAGGAGTTTCTGGCCGTATAACAACCCACCCTTGTGGGAACTAATCCATCCCCTTAAGAACAAATCCAGTCTCGCCAGAGCAAGAGCTCAGTCGCTACCAGGAGAACAGCATCAAGTCATTCATGAGAGACTCACCCCATGACCCTGCCAGGCCCACCTCCAACACCACCACATTGGAGATCAAATTTCAACATGAGTTTTGGCGGGGACAAACAAACCATATCCAAACCATAGCAAACTCCGTCGCTGAATGCCAGAAACTGAAAGCCTAAGCATGGCCCTATACTGTCTAGGCTCCTGCTCTGCCACGGACCAGATTCAGCCGCATGGCAAGGTCCCCAGCTGGTTCATGAGCACATTTCAGAAGCACTGAGGATCGTGTTAAACTGCAGGTCTTGATTCAGTATGTCTGGGGGAGGGACTGAGATTGTGTTGCTAAACAGATCCTAGATGACCCTGATGTTGCTGGTCCATGGATCACACTTTGGGGGAAAAAGGGGGTCTACCATCTCTGTTCTATGCCCCACCCCCCATTTTGATGCAGGCTGCCCCCATCCCTCTCACCTGCACCACCACCTGGCTCCACCCTCTAAGTGGAACCGCTCCCTCTCTCCAGGCTCAGAGCCTCTCCACCGCCTCCCTCACCCACTTTCACTGACAGGTTCTCAAAAGGCTCATGACAGTCAGGCGTGGTGGCCCACACCTGTAATCCTAGCACTTTGGGAGGCTGAGGCAGGCTGATTACTTGAGCCCTGGAGTTTGAGGCCAGCCTGGGCAACATAGCAAGACCCTATCTCTACAAAATAATACAAAATTAGTCGGGTATGGTGGCACATGCCTGTCGTCCCAGCTTCTAGGGATGCTGAGGTGGGAGGATCGTCTGAGTTCAGGAAGTTGAGGCTGCAATGAGCCGTGACTGCACCACTGCACTCCAGCCTAGGTGTCAGAGACCCTGTCTCAAAAAAGAAGAAAGAAAAAAAAAAGGCTCATGACACTATCTGCTTCGTTTTCCTTACCATTTCCTTCCTACGAAAGCCTAGCAGTTAGCCTCTGCCTCAGATCTCTCTCTCTCTCTCTCTGTGTGTGTGTGTGTGTGTGTGTGTGTGTGTGTGTGTGTGTGTGTGTCTCTGCAGAACAGATTTTCAAAAGTCACCAACAACCTCTTAAAAACCCTGCTTATTGCTGGGTGCAGTGGTGCACGCCTGTAATCCCAGCACTTTGAGAGGCTGAGGCAGATGAATCACCTGAGGTCAGGAGTTCGAGACTAGCCTGACTAACACGGCGAAACCCTGTCTCTACTAAATACGAAAAAATAAATAACCGGGTGTGGTGGTGCATGCCTATAATCCGAGCTACTTGGGAGGCTGAGACAGGAGAATTGTTTGTATCTGGGAGGCGGAGGTTGCAGTGAGCGAGATCACGCCTTTGCACTCCAGCCTGGGCAACAAGAGCAAAACTCCGTCTCCAAAAAAAAAAAAAAGGAAAAAATCCTGCTTATTGGTCTTTTCTTAGTCCTCTCTCTCTAAGAAAGGAGACTTCTGTCCCATTAAATGCTATTGACCAAACCCCATACAGTTTAGCATAGAATTTTTGCCCTGGTTTGTCCTGATTTCTCCCTACCTCTCAGGCCTATCCCCTTTATTCCAGTTCTTCATTCTACTCCCTGAAATTGTATTTCTACCTCCAAGTTCAGACGGCATGCAGAACCAAATCTGCAGCTCCAACTAGTCTCTGAATCTCAAACCATGCATTTCTGATTTCTGAAACTCAAGGTCTCAAAGGACACTGATTATTTTTCCATTTAATTCAGTGGAATGCAATAAACATGTTACTAGGTATTGTGCTGTGAAAACAAGGTGATGTGGAGCCTTCCTCCAAGGGGTTCCTAGGAACAAACCTTCCTGATACCAGTGGTATGCTGGTAAACCAGCTCTCTTAAAGAAAACAAAAAAAAAAAAGCCCCAATGTATGACATTTACCAGTCTCCACCATGGCTTATTTAAAACTTCAGCCATAACATTACTGAACACAGACAAGAGATGCACAGAATTGGCTCTCCAGAGCCAGAATGAGTCAGCTTCAGCACAGCACTGTTGGCCCTCACACAGCTACCAGTTATTATCCCAGTCATCCACCCTCAAATCTTAGAACCAAAGCATCCTTGATACTATGCTGTCCCATTCACCCTCACATCTAGTAAATCAGCAACTGTGGTGACTTTTATAGCAAGGCCCTAAAACTCTTTGAAGGTAAATTATGATAAATTAGAGAAGAAAAGAGAATAAATGGCAAATGGAAAAAAGTAGTAAGATGGTAGGGACTTAAACCCAATCGTGTTGATAATTACATGACATGTAAATGGTCCAAACACTCTAATTAAAAGACAGAGACCTAGATTTCTTCCCCCTGGAAAAAAACAGCAAGAGCCAAATTTTTGTTGTCTACAAAGACACACCCTACATAGTAAGACACAGATAAGTAAAAAGCATGGAAAAAGATATGACATGCATAAGAAAGCTGCCAGTTGAACAAACTTAACTTCAGAACAAGGAAGATAAGAGACAAAGAGGGATACTTCTTTATTTCTTTTTCTTTCCTTTTTTTTTTTTTTTTTTTTTTTTTTTTTTTGAGATAGGGTCATCCTCTGTCACCCAGGCTGGGGTGCAGTGGTGCAATCACAGTTCACTGCAGCCTCGGCCTCCTTGGCTTAAGCATTTCTCCCACCTCAGCCCCCCGAGTAGCTGGGATTATAGGAACGTGTCACCATGTCTGGCTAATTTTTGTATAATTTTGTAATTTTGCATAATTTGGGGGGTTTGGTATAGTTTTATAATTTTTTGTAGAGAGAGGGTTTTGCCATGTTGCCTAGGTTGATCTTGACCTCCTAGGCTCAAGCAATACACCCACCTCAGCTTCCCAAAGTTCTGGGATAACAAGTGTGAGCCACCACGCCCAGCAGATATTTCTTAATGATTTAAGAGTTAATCCATATGTATATCTATTATATATCCATTAGAAGATTTAAAAAAAAAAAACTTCAAGAAGATATATCAATCAGAAATGTATATGCACATAAAGACAGAGCTTCAAAATACATAAAGTATCAACTGACAGAATTTCAAGGTGAAATGAAGAAATCTTCAAATCTACCTAGAGATTTTTTTTTTTTTTTTTTGAGATGGAGTCTCGCTCTGTCACCCAGGCTGGAGTGCAGTGGCCTGATCTCGGCTCACTGCAAGCTCTGCCTCTTGGCTTCAAGCGATTCTCCCGCCTCAGCCTCCCGAGTAGCTAGGATTACAGGCATTTGTCACCATGTCTGGCTAATGTTTGTATAATTTTGTAATTTTGCATAATTTGTGGGGTTTGGTATAGTTTTATAATTTTTTGTAGAGAGAGGGTTTCACCATGTTGCCCAGGTGGATCTTGACCTCCCAGTCTCAAGCAATACACCCACTTCAGCCACCCAAAGTTCTGGAATTACAGGTGTGAGCCACCACACCCAGCAGATATTTCTTAATAATTTAAGAGTTAGTTCATATGTACATCTATTATACATCCATTAGAAGATTTTAAAAAATAAAACTTCAAGAAGATATATCAATCAGAAATGTATATGCACATAAAGACCGAGCTTCAAAATGCATAAAGTATCAACTGACAGATTTTAAAGGCGAAATGAAGAAATCTTCTAATCTACCTAGTGGGTTTTTTTGTTTTGTTTTGTTTTGTTTTGTTTTGTTTTGTTTGAGACGCAGTCTTGCTCTGTCACCCAGGCTGGAGTGCAGTGGCGCAATCTCGGCTCACTGCAAGCTCCGCCTCCCGGGTTCACGCCATTCTCCTGCCTCAGCCTCCCCAGTAGCTGGGACTACAGGCGCCCACCACCACGCCCGGCTAATTTTTTGTATTTTTAGTAGAGATGGGGTTTCACTGTGTTAGCCAGGATGGTCTCGATCTCCTGACCTCGTGATCCACCCACCTTGGCCTCCCAAAGTGCTGGGATTACAGGCATGAGCCACCGTGCCTGGCCCCATCTAGAGATTTTAAACTTCTTCTCAGAACTGATAGAGCAAACAGAGAGAAAATCAGTAAAGACATAGAAGACTTCAACCACCTTGTTAACCTAACTGGCCTAATTGACATGAATAGAACACTCCATTGAGCATCAGAAGACATGTTCTTTTCAAATGCACATGGAACATTCAAGATAGACAGTTTGCTATACCATAAAACAACTTCCAATATATATAAGAGTTGAGATCATAGATTATATTTGCTGACTACAAAAAAAAGTTAACATTTAAAAAAGAGAAAAATATATTTGAAAAACCCTGAAATAATGGGAAACTAAACAAAATACATTTAAATAGCAGCACATGCATCATAAAAGAACCCACATGGGAAATTAGAAAATATTTTGAACTAAGTGATAATGAAAATACAACATATCAAAATTTGGAGGATGCATCTAAATCAGTGCTTAGATGGAGCTACATAACTTTCAATGCTTATAAGAAGAAAGGTCTAAAATCAACATTTAAAGCCGGGCGTGGTGGCTCACGCGTGTAATCCCAACACTTTGAAAGACTGAGGCAGGCGGATCATCTGAGGTCAGGAGTTTGAGACCAGCCTGGCCAACATGGAGAAATCCTGTCTCTACTAAAAATGCAAAAATTAGCCAAGCATGGTGGCACATGTCTGTAATCTCAGCTACTTGGGAAGCTGAGGCAGGAGAATGGCTTGGAGGCGGAGGTTGCAGTGAGCTGAGATTGCACCACTGCACTCCAGCCTGGGTGACAGACAGAGACTGCATCTCGAAACAAAACAAAACCAAAAAAACTACATTTAAGCTAGTAAATAGTAAGAAACTACTAGTAAAAGAAGACCAAATTAAATCCAAAGTAAGCAAAAGGAAGAAAACAATAAAAATAAGAGCAGAAGCTGGGTGCAGTGGCTCACGCCTGTAATCCCAGCACTTTGGGAGGCTGAGGCAGGCAGATGACCTGAGGTCAGGAGTTCGAGACCAGCCTGGCTAACATGGTGAAACCCTGTTTCTACTAAAAATAAAAAAAATTAGCCAGGCGTGGTGGTGCACACCTGTAATCCTAGCTACTCAGGAGGCTGAGACAGGAGAATCATTTGAACCCAGGAGGTGGAGGTTGCAGTGTGCAAACATTGCACTATTGTACTCCACCTTGGGCAACAAGAGCGAAATGCCATCTCAAAAAAATAAAATAAGAGCAGAAATCAAAGAAATAAAACACAGACTTATACTTTAAAAACTCAATGGAACCCAAAGCTAATTCTTAGAAAATATCAATAAAATTATAAGCCTCTAGCTAGACTAGCCAAGGGAAAAAAAGAGAGAGAGAACACACAAATTATCACTATAAGGAATGAAAGAGAGACTTCATTAGAAATCCTACATATAATGAAAGGATAATGAGCAAATAGCACAAACAACTTTATGTCGATAAAGTCAACAATTTAGATAAAAGGGACAAATTACATGAAGGACAAAAATCACCAAATCTAGCTTAATAAGAAATAAGAAGTCAGAAACAGGTCTAATCTATTAAAGAAATTGATTTTCTAATTAAAAGTTTTCCCTGAAAGAAAACTCCAGGCCAGGTGGCTACGCTGGTAAATTCAATCAAACATTTAAGGACATTTAATGTCAGCTTCTCTCAAAATCTTTCAGAAAACAGAAGCGAGATCTCTTCTCAACTCATTCTATGAGGTCAGCATAACATGGTACCAAAACTGGACGGCTATTACAAGAAAACTACAGACCAATATTTCTCAAGAACATGAACACAAAATTCCTTAACAAAGTATTGGCAATTTGAACCAAGAATAAATTAAAAGAGATAATACATCATGACAAAGTGGGGTTCATCCCAGGAACACAGGATGATTTAACATTTAAAAATCAACTAATGTAAATCATCCTATTAACAATAAAGGAGAAAAACCATGTGGTCAATTTGACAGATAATACAAAAAGGATTAGATAAAGTACAACTTGCATTCATAATAAAAATTCTCAGAAAGCTAGAACTAGATAGGCACATCTTCAACCTAACCTAGAGTATCCACAAAAAACCATCAGCAGCAAACTTTATGATGAATGATTGAATACTTTTCACCTGAGATCTGAAATGAGCAAGGGTATCTAATCTCATAACTTTTATTTAACATTTATAGCTGGTTCTCGTTTGTGCAGAAAATGATTTTAGACATAGCCAATCTTTATAAAACTTAACAACCTAACAGAAATAAGTGAATTCAGCAAGGTTATATGACACAAGGTCAAAATAAATCAATTATTTTTCTATATGCTTGCATAGAACAATTGAAAAATAACATCCAAAATACCATTTATAATAGCATCTAAAAATCCATAAATACCTAGGGATAAATTTAACAAACTATATCCAAAATATATAGATGAATATAATTTTGGTAAACAAAAAAAATTACTGAGAGAAATTAAAGAAGACCTAACCAAATGGTAAGATATGTTGTGTTCAAGGGTTGGAAGACTTGGTGTATTAGTCCATTCTCACACTGCTATAAAGACACTACCTGAGACTGAGTAATCTATAAACAGAAGAGATTTAATTGACTCTCAGTTCCACATGGCTGGAGAGAGAGACCTCAGGAAACTTAAATCATGGCAATAGGCAAAGGGGAAACAAGGCATGTCTTACATGGCGGCAGGAGAGAGGGAGAGAGAAAGTGTCATGTTTCTAAACCATCAGATCTTGTGAGAACTCACTATCAGGAGAACTGTATGGGAGAAATCCACCCCCATGATCCAATCACTTTCTACCAGGTCCCTCCCTTGACATGTGGGGATTACAATTTGAGATGAGATTTGGGTGGAGACACAGAGCCAAACTATATCACTTGGTGTTGTCAATATGTTAGTTTTGCCCAAATTGATTTGTAGATTCAGCTCAGTCCCACTCAAAGTCCTAGAAGGGTTTTTTCTTTTTTTGGTAGAAATAGACAAGGTGATGATTACATTTATATGGAAATACAAAGGACATAAACTGACGTCCCAGAATTTTCAAGTTTTTTTAAAAGAATAAAGTTGGATGACTTACATCTAAACTGATTTCAAAACTTATTATGAAGCTAGTAATCAAGACAATGTGCTATTGGCATAAAGACAGATCAATATATAAATGGAACAGACCAGAGAATCCAGAAAAAGATTCCACACATATATGGTCAATTGATTTTTAATGAGAGTGCTAAAATAATTTGACAGAAAGAATAGCCTTTTCAAAAATGCTGCTGGAAAAACTGAGCATACACACGAGAAAAAAATGAACCCTGAATCTTACCTCACACCGTAGGCAAAAATTAACCTAACATCAAGCATAGAGCTAAACTTTGTAAAAGCTAAAACCACAAAGAATTCTGGAGGAAAAATAGGCAAACATATTTTTGATCTTGGCACAGGCAAAGATTTTTTAGAAAGGATACAGAAAGCACTATGGAAAAGGAGAAAAATGGGTGGATAAATCAGACTTCATCAAAATTAAAAATATCCACTCTTTGAAGACATCATTAAAGAATTGTAAAAGAAAGCCACGGACTGGTAAAAAATAAATTTGAAATAAAAATATCTGACGAAAGACTTGTACCAAGATATGCAAAGAACTCTTGTACCTCAAAAATAAAACAAAGACCTAATTTTTAAAATAAGCAAAAGATGTGGTTAGACATTTCCCAAAAGAAGACATATTAACAACCTACAGCACACAAAAAGGTGATCAATGTCATTAGTCATCGTAGAACTGCAGTGAGATGTACTACACTATGTAGACACCAGAATGTTTAAAATTAAAAAGATTTATCAAACGTTAGAGCAGATATGGGACAACTGGGAATCTCATACATTTGCACATACTGTTAGTGGAAATATAAAATGATACAATCACTTTGGAAAACAGTTTGACAGTTTCTTATAAAGTTAGACATATACTTAAGTACAAACCAATGATTTCACTCTTAGGAGAAGTGAAAACATATGGCTATCCAGACTTGTAAACAGATGCTCATTGGGCATTTACTGAGGTTTTTTTTTTTTTTTTTTTTTTTTTTTTTTTTTTTTTTTTTTTAAGACGGGGGCTCACTCTGTCCCCAAGGCTGGAATGCAATGGCACAATCTCCACTCTGCTCACTGCAGCCTCAACTTCCCCAGGCCCAAGTTTTTCTCCCACCTCAGCCTCCCAAGGAGCTGGGACTACAGGCATGGACCACACCACACTTAGCTAACTTTTGTAGTTTTTGCCATGTTACCCAGACTGGTCTTGAACTCCTGAGCTCAAGTGATCCACCCACCTCAGCCTACCAAAGTGCTAGGACTACAGGTGTGAGCCACCACACCTGGCCCCACTGAACATCTCGATGGATGAATAAGTCTGAAGTAGCAGACTTACTCGTAATATCCCCAAATTTGAAACAACCCAGATGTCCATTAACAGGTAAACATGTTATGGTATATTCATGCAAGGGAGTAATAATCAGCAATGAAAAGAAACAAACTATTTATGTATACAATAAATCCCAAAACTATGCTGAGCAAAAGAAGCCAGACATGAGGCTGGGCGTGATGGCTTATGCCTGTAATCCCAACACTTTGGGAGGCCGAGGCAGGCAGATCACGAGGTCAGGAGTTTGAGACCAGCCTGACTAACTTGTTGAAACCCCATCTCTACTAGAGTTACAAAAAATTAGCTGGGCTTCGTGGCACGCGCCTGTAATCCCAGCTACTCAGGAGGCTGAGGAAGGAGAATCGCTTGAACCCGGGAGGCGGAGGTTGCAGTGAGCCGAGATCACGCCTTTGCACTCCAGCCTGGGCAACAGGGCAAGACTCCATCCCCCCCCCCAAAAAAAAAAGAAAAAGGAGAAGCCAGACATGAAAGAGTAGGTGCCATATGACCCATTCATAGGAAATTCTAGACTTCTTAACAGTGGATGATTTTGGCCTCCAAGGGACATTTGGAAATGTCTAGAAATATTTTTGGTTGTCACAAGTTGGGATAAGCTACTGACATCTGGTGAGTGGAGGCCAGGGATGCTGCTAAACATCCTTTAATGCACAAGACAGACCCCCACAGCAAAGAATTATCCAAATTATCCACTATTGAACCAAAATGTCAACATTGGCAAGGCTGAGAAACCCCGGACAAAACTAATCTATAGTGACAGAAAACAGGTTGGTGATTGCCACTGGCTGGGGGTGGTAAAGTGAGGGTTGATCACAAAGGGGCATGTGAGTGGAGAAAATGTTTTAGGTCTTGATTGTGGTAAAAGGGAAGCATTTCATTTTATACAAATTATACCTTGGAAAAATTGACTTTTAGAAAAACGACTCTGAATGCTACTTTAAAATACTTTTTTTTTTTTTTTTTTTTTTGTCATTGCCATCCATCAGTTAACTACCCTGTAAATTACCCTGAGCAAATCTCTCAGTAGTGAAGCTATTTTCTTTACTGGATGAGACCTTAGGTACAGAAATTGGGAAACCCCACACATCCCACAAAATTGAATCCATGTTTTCTAATTGGAATTTGAGGAGAGTGGAACCATCAGAGTAGCAAGAACAAAGAAACCTCCCCGTCAACCAATAGTATTATAGTATCATATTATTACATACATACACATGTGTGTGTATGGAGACACACATAGCCATTGGCACATGTGATATTTGCATGGTGCCTGGTACAAAGAAAGGATAAAATGAGTGTTAATAACCTTTGCCTCAGTAACACATTCTTTATGCTTTTATTTCTACATCCATTGATGCTTTAATAAAGCCAAAAGGCTGGACACAGTGGCTCACACCTGAAAACCCAGCACTTTGGGAGGCCGAGGTAGGCAGATCACCTGAGGTCAGGAGTTCAAAACCAGCCTGACCAACATGGTGAAATCAGGTCTCCACTAAAAATACAAAAATTAGCCAGGTGTGGTGGCATGTACCTGTAATCCCAGCTACTTGGGAGGCTAAGGCAGGAGAATCAGGAGGTGGAGGTTGCAGTGAGCTGAAATCGTGCCACTGCACTCCATTCTAGGCAACAGAGTGAGACTCTGTCTCAAAAATAAATAAATAAATAATAAAGCCAAAAGACTCTTTCGCCTTTTAGCTAAGGTGCAGTCTTTTGGAATGAGGGCACTGTGAAGAGAAGGCAGCTTCTATAGGAATCCTCGCAAAAACTCACCAGTTTTGGAGTCCTTCTCAGTGGTGAGCTGGAGTGAGCTCACACTGGCTTCTGAGACCTGATCAAGGGCTTCTCTTACAAACTCCCGGTTTAGCAACCTCAGGTTGGCAGTTGGAAATCAACCACGGTGGAAGTCTTTACACCATGGAAATTGGCAAATGTGACACATCAGGGCTTGTTCCCCTGGAGAGCCAGGCGTTCAGTGCTTGCCGGCACATCACTGCCGCTGACTCAGAAAGAAGTGAAATTCATACGGAAGAGAGAATGCACATGGGTGTGAACATGAACATTGTGGTTTGAAATGTGTGAGGTTTTTTCCTCTTATGTCATAAAGACAGTTGGAATTGCCCTGACGATCCATCTTCCCATGAAAAAAAAAAAAATCAAAAAGCCAAGGGGGTGTGGGTGGGGAGCCTGGATAGGTTCCATACAGTATTTTAATAAAAAATTGTAATGTAGCCTGGGGTCTTCTGGGTAAACAAAACAAAATGTTTAGTTTAAAAACCTGTTCTTTGCATTAGAATAAAAGTGAATGAGAGTATAGAGTTGGGTGAGATCTTAGCCATGTTCTCAAAGGAAGGACAGAGAAGCCCTAATTCAGGGAGGGCTTGGCCACAGTCCCTGTGTGATGTGCTTCAGATATGCGTCATCCTGCAACAAGCTGGAGAAGACAGAGGCGTTTTGCTTAAGGTCCCCAAGGTGAGTGCCAGGCAGGGCTGAGGCATCCTGCCCAGCGCCTCTTGCCCCTGACTTCCTGGCTGCTTCTCCAAGCTAGCAAGGTCAGGGTGGATGGAGAGAAACGTTCCCCAGAGGCCAGAGTTGCCCATGAGAAGTGGCTCTGCCCTGAACTGTCTCTCATTTTCTCGGGTCCAGGCTGGCCTGTGAGGCAAAGTTGACTTCTTCCTGATGTGAGGAACAAGGAGATCAACCAGATATCCAAGTGTGGCTCAGCTTTTGCTGAGGCTTGGGAGGGAGGTGGGAGCCAGAGAGAGTTCTGTGGCTTGAGGGTTCCTCTATGGATTTTATTTAAACCTTTTTTTTTTTTTTTTTTTTTTTTTGAGATGCAGTTTCACTCTGTCACCTGGACTGGAGTGCAGTGGTGCGATCTCGGCTCACTGCAACCTCTGCCTCCCAGGTTCAAGCAACTCTCCCACCTCAGCCTCCCAAGTAGCTTGGATTACAGGTGCACACCACCATGCCTGGCTAATTTTTATATTTTTAGTAGAGATGGGGTTTCGCCATGTTGGCCAGGCTGGTCTCGAACTCCTGACCTCAAGTGTTCTGCCCACCTCGGCCTCCCAAAGTGGTGGGATTACAGGCGTGAGCCACTGCGCCCAACTAAACCATCTTTCAAATGGGATTTTAGGAACAGTGTTGGGTCACTACAAGATACCAGCCCATGTCCCTGGGCTTGGAAATCAGGCCTGGAAAGTTGAAGGCCTTCTCTGAGCCTCATCTGAGGGTGTATGCAGGAGAGCCTAGGGTGCTTCCATTCCCCGGGGCCAACAAGTAAGAGCAGAGAAAAGTGGAGAACCCCAGAGCCAGCAGTTCCTCTGGGCAAGCCAGAGCTGGGCCCAGAATCAGCCCACAGCCTTTGCCTCCAAAGAACCTGGAGGTGGGAGCATCACCAGCTCAGTCCCCAGCCTCCCAGCACAACAGCCAACAGCAGGGCAGGGCAACCTGCTCTCCCGGGTGGGGCTAAGGAAGGAGACCTCTCTCTCTGCAGCCTCCTCCCTCTGATAGTGGGACTTTTAAAACTTGATCAAAAAATGAAATAATAAATTAAAAAAGGAAAGAAAGCAAACAAGCACAAAAGAGCAGGCGGGGAAAACCCTAGGTAGGAATCAATGAAGCCTTTAAACCTTCTTCCCTGCAAAAGTCTGCATTTCTCTGTTGTCTTTGGGAACCCGCTGAATGGCTGGGAAACTGTTTTTAATAAACAAGAGTTCAAACGCTGAGTCTCCATAGCCAACAGTCACGCCTTAAACGCTAAACTTTACATGAAAACTCTCCCAGTCCCTTTGAACTCTCCTTCCCTCTCCGACAGAGCATTCCAGTGTTTATACATTTTTTGAGATTGCTGGCAGGATTGCGAGGGGCTTTGAATACTTTCCCTCTCTTTAGCAATCTCCTGCCTTCAGAACCCATTAATGCCCCACTCAGCAACATCAAGGTAATGCTTTGAAGTCCCTTCTGGCTACAGGCCTCTCACACTCTTTGGTTACTGTGCAATCAAATAATTAAATGGATTCTCAGGGAAAAAAAAAAATCATTCTTTTCCTTGGTAATTAAACACTCCAGGTTGGACAGGAGCGCTGTGTTGCCAAGGGAGTGAGAATCTATAAAGACTCCAAGCCCAGAAGTCTATGCTGGTGGCCCCCAAGGGAGAAAAATAATAACAAGAAAGTCAGCTCAATCCTCACTTCCCTTCTTGGCTGGCAGCAACCCTGGCCCACCCCAGGCTCTCCTGTCTCAGGGCCTCCCTTCCTAGGGCTGGGGATGGGGGTGGTGGGGGCATCTTTTGGCCAAAATAAGCTTGTCAGAGGCTGTGGCTGCTGGAGGTCAAGGAGCAGGTTCTACTCCCGTCCCAGGGGGATTATGCCCCTAAGGAGGCAGAAGGGGGGCAGGAAGAGGAGGGCAGAGAGTGGAGGGAGGGAGGGTAAAAGGAGCAGGGGGGAGAAGAAGGAAGGGGAAAGAAGAATGAGGAAGAGAGATGAGGAAGGCAGAGAATGGGTGAAAGGGGGAGGCAGGGAAAGGGAAGAAGAAAGAAAGGAGCAGGGAGAGGGGTGAGGGAGAGGTAGGGGAGGAGGGAGAAAATGGGGGAGGAGGGGAAGTGAAAACTGTTTAGGTGGCAGCTGCGGCTATTGGTTTCTTGCCTCTCTGTCTTCCACGCCCCCACCGGGGTTTTCTTCTCCCAGAACAGATCTGACTCCCATTCTTCGTCTGGGTAGAGCCCCAACCTGCTAAAGTCCAGGGCACCCCTCACCACCTGCTTTGCCCTTATAGCCTCAACTCTCACCTCTTTCCTCTGGGGAGCCCCCTGGGTGTTCAGACAAATTTTATTCAAGCAACACCCCCCCCCCCCCCCCCCCCCCCCCCGCCGCTGGAGATGGAGTCTCTGTCCTCCAGGCTGGAGTGTAGTGGCTCCATCTCAGCTTACTGCAACCTCTGCCTCCCAGGTTCAAGAGATTCTCCTGCCTCAGGCTGGGGTTACAGGCGCCCACCACCACACTCGACTAATTTTCTGTATTTTTAGCAGAGACAAGGTTTCACCATGTTGGCCAGGCTGGTCTCCAACTCCTGACCTCAAGTGATCCACCTGCCTCAGCCTCCCAAAATGCTGGGATTACAGGTGTGAACCACTGCGCCAACCAACTTTTTTTTTTTTTTTTTTTTTTGAGACGAGGTCTCGCTAGACTCCTAGACTCCTAGAGACTAGAGTCAATAACTCCCAGATTCAAGTGATCCACCCACCTCAGCCTCCCAAAGTATTGGGATTACAGGCATGAGCCACCATGCCAGGCTATTCAAGCAACTTCTCCGGTGAATCATAATCTCTCAATCAGGTGGTCCTCTGGGTTTTCATAGTCTGTTTCCCCACCCCTCCCACCCCCTCCACAGGCCCATAATAGTCCTCAGCAGGTGCTGGTGATGCTGGCAATGACAGTGATGTGCACACAACCGCCAAAGAGGCTTAGGTCCAAGAAGCACTTTTAAAAATGGCCACCGTCTACCCCATGCTTTGTTTGTGAGCATCTCTGTGACAGGAACATGGCATCCTCTGTGACAGGAACTTGAAGCATCTCTTCATCACTCCCGTCTTGTACCCCAAAGTGGCCAATTTCCCCTCTCTAACCATCTCTCCCTATGTGGTGTATGCACCTGAATGTCCAGGAACTTGGGCTCCCTGACATCCAAACTGGCCTTGAGAATAGATTCCCCCCAACCCCTAGGACAGGAGCCATATTATTAGTCAGAATTATTTGGGTTGGCCATGACAAAAACCCAAGACAAATTGACTGAAGAGAAAAAAAAAAAAGATGACAGGATTTATTGACTCCCAAGGCTGGGCTTTCAGAGCAGTTGAATCTAAGGACCCAAGTGAAGTCATAGGACTTAATGGATCTTTTTCTGTACCCCCACCCTGCCACTTTGTGGCTCTGATTTCCACCTTGGTGGCTTCAATCCCAGATAGGAGCTCTTCATACCATGGCCCCCAGAAGCCCAAGGATTTGGTTATCCCATTTCAGAAACTTCAACAGGGAGAGAGCACCTCATTCTCTGAATTCGTGGCACAAATCCCAGGTGTGACTCTCATTGGAACAACTTAAGTCACATGTCCCTCCCTGGACCAATCACAGTAGCCAAAATGATGGGTTCTACTAATTGGCCAGATCATATGAGCATCTTTGCAACTGAAGGGTGCTCCCCAAAGGAATACCGAGATGTTAACATCAGGAGGTGAAAACACGGATGTTGGGCCAGCTAAAACAACAGATAACCACTGCAAGAACAAATCTTACTGGTGCCATTTATGGAGATTCTTAGAGGAAGGTGGCTGGGAAGACGTTGTGTGTTAGGGACGAAAGGGTGAAGACAAAGGTAGGATCAGAAACAAGATCTCATCAGATCTTGTACAAAGGTGGAAGGTGTGGAGCAATGGAATCAGGCAAGTAGTAGACACGCCAAGCAGGTGACCAAGGAGCAGGACCTCTCATTAGGTAAGGGGGTAGGGCAAGGCAGGCAGGAACTCCAAGCCAAATTCTGTCCCAGTCCAGAAGTCAATGATACAATTCCTGGGGAGTCAGTAGCCTATCCTGGGCTCAGCCTACCACCTGCCTCCAAGTGGGAGAGGCTATGCTATGCGTCTTGTTAGAAAAAGTCAAGGCATCAAAGCAGTTTTAGATGTGGATGGAGGTGGTTTGCAGAAATGCCCACAAACTCTGCTTGAAGCAACGAAAGTCTTCACACATGGAGAGATTTATCCTGAAAAATTATGAGATGCTCAGAAGGCTTTACTTGGTCAAGAGAAGATGTCATCTATGGAAAGGAAATACACCAAAATATTATCAGATGGTATCTCTGGATAGTGGGGATTACAGTTGAATTTCTTTGTCTTTTTCATAATTCTATGTGTTTTCCAAATTTTCTACCGTGACTATTTATTTTTGTGGTCAGGAAAAATATAAATCAAAGGGGGGAAACCATCCCTAAACTGTTTCTATCAGATGCTGTATAAGTCAATCTTTCACGCTAATAATCCACTTTTCCATTTATTTTATTTTCTCGCCATGTCTCTGCTTGTCACCCTGGGTATCCCTCAGTCTGGATAATTGGCCTCTGGCTGCCTGGAAGCAGCGGCTGAAGCAGTCCTATTCCCTAAAGTGAGGTGGGGAGGGGGCCCTGCTTCTCCCAGCTGAGGCTGGGCCAGGAAACCCTAGCAATGGTTCCCACTGAGCCTGGCTGCTGCTGATGAAATAGGACTCAGATGTCCAGCAGCTGTGACCCTCCCCAAGCTTGGATCCCTCCCCCTCCTCTCACCTCCCGGGCTTCTTCAGGCAAGAGGAATGAACAACAAAGGCCTTGTGGCCATCTCAGCCATGCCAAGAAATGGGTGTCATCTGGAGGACGTGTCAGCCCAAACCTTTTATGTTGACAAACCATGTAGATCAGAAGACTAATTGCTTCTTGCTGTCTTTAGCCCGCCAAGGGCTCAACAATTATCCACAAATCATTTATACAATTGATAATCACAAATGACTTTACACTAGTGGAACTAGACACCCACGCACCCATTGCCTGATTGGGGATAGGATTTGAGACTTAATTTACAAATGAAGGTCCCAGCAAGCACAGGAAACCCTCCCAAGAGTCAATAAGACCACTCCCACCCCCAAGCCACCCAGTAGTTAATTCCTTCCCTTGGAAAAAATATATGGTGGAATGACACTCACCGACCTGTGCCAGACTCAGAATCCTAGAGAAAAAGATTTGGACAGCTAGTGGAAGACACAGCCTCAAAGCCCGTGGCAGTCCGAAAGCCACGGAAGATCCAATGCTTTACATTATCTCCCTGGAAATCTTTGGAGACAGAGATTTCATAGTTTCTCCCAATGACCTACTGCAGTTTTATATCCTGGTAACAGATGGGTTTTGCAGGAATCATTGCATCTCCTGCTTTTCTTCTTCTTCCTTTTTTTTTTTTTTTTTTTTTTTTTTTTTTGAGATGGAGTCTCGCTCTGTCGCCCAGGCTGGAGTGCAGTGGCGCGATCTCGGCTGGCTGCAAGCTCCGCCCAATTTTTTAAATTTTTAATAGAGACGGTGTTTCACCGTGTTAGCCAGGATGGTCTCAATCTCCTGACCTTGTGATCCGCCTGCCTCGGCCTCCCAAAGTGCTGGGATTACAGGCGTGAGCCACCGCGCCCGGCACATCTCCTGCTTTTCATCCTGTTTTGCCTTCCATGAGCATAAAGGGAAAGGCTCAGATCCTATCTTCATCTTCAGCTGGGCAAAGACAGGCAACTTGGATTTTCCAGTTTGGCCCAGGCTGGGTAGAAATGAAAACCAGAGCTGTGTGTAGTAGTCAGGAGAGAGCATGTCCAAGAAAATCTGGCTTAGCCAGCTCAGGTTTGTGAAGGGAGGTAGGCAGGTGAAATGTAGTTACTGAGACGATTTGCAGGGAGGAGTGCCGATGTCTTGCACGTGGTAATGAAAGTTTCTCCTAGAAGTGATGCTTCAAGTTTTGTGTTTTGAAAATCTGTCCTTTGCTTTTTCTATTAGGATGGAGAAAATGACAGCCGTGACAATTTGTTCAGTCCAGAGACAGACAGCACTCTAGGTCATTGCCACAGGTTGAATTGTGTCCACCCAAAAAGATATGGTGAGGTCCTAACTACCAGTACCTCAGAATGTGGCCTGATTTGGAAATAAGGTCTTTGCAGATGTAATCAGGTTAAGATGAGGCCAGGCGTGGTGGCTCACACCTGTAATCCCAGCACTTGGAGAGGCCAAGGCGGGTGGACTACCTGAGGTCACGAGTTCGAGACCAGCCTGGCCAACATGGTGAAACCCCATGTCTAAAATACAAATGATTTTGTACTAAAAATACAAAATCAGCCGGGCGTGGTGGCACATGACTGTAATCCCAGCTACTCAGAAGGCTGAGGCAGGAGAATCACTTGAACCCAGGAGGCAGAGGTTGCAGTGAGCCAAGGCCGCACCATTGCACTCCAGCCTGGGCAACGAGAGTGAAACTCTGTCTCAAAAAAATAAAAAAGAAGAAGCCAGGTGCATTGGCTCACACCTGTAATCCCAGCACTTTGGGAGGCTGAGGCAGGTCGATTGCCTGAGGTCAGGAGTTTGAGACCAGCCTGGTCAACATGGTGAAACCCTGTCCCTACTAAAAATACAAAAAATTAGCTGGGCATGGTGGCAGGCACCTGTAATCCCAACTACTAGGGAGGCTGAGGCAGGAGAATCACTTGAACCTGGGAGGCGGAGGTTGCAGTGAGCCGAGATCGTGCCATTGCACTCCAGCCTAGGCAAAAGAGCAAAACTCTGTCTCAAAAAAAAAAGGGGGGGATGGGGGTGGGGGTGGGGGGGAGGGAAATTTGATTTGGACACAAACATGTCCAGAGAGACAACTGTGTGGAGGGATGCAGTGAAGACGGGAGTTGTGCTGCCACAAGCCAAAGAATGTGTGGGGCTACCAGAAGCTGAAAGAAGTAAGGAAGGCTCCTTCTCCACCAGGTTTCAGAGGGACCATGGCCCTGTTGATACCTTGACCTCAGACTTCCAGCCTCCAGAACTGTGAAACAATACATTTCTGTTGTTCTAAGCCTTCCCATTTGTGGTACTTTGTTACAGCAGCCCTAGGGAACTAATACAGTATTTTAAACAGAAAGTAAATTAATACAGAAAATCTGGCACTTTGAATTGTGTTTAAAGAGTTGACAGAGGCCAGGCACGATGGCTCACGCCTGTAATCCCAGCACTTTGGGAGGCCGAGGCGGGCAGATCACGAGGTCAGGAGATCGAGACCATCCTGGCTAACACGGTGACACCCCATCTCTACTAAAAATACAAAAAATTAGCCGGACGTGGTGGCGGGCAACTGTAGTCCCGGCTACTCGGGAGGCTGAGGCAGGAGAATGGCATGAACCCGGGAGGTGGAGCTTGCAGTGAGCCAAGATGGCACCACTGCCCTCCAGCCTGGGCGACAGAGCGAGACTCTGTCTCAAAAAACAAACAAGCAAACAAACAAAATATATTTACTCCCCGTCTCATAGATAAATAAGTATGCAATTAAATAATCAAAATTTCATTACAAATTAGAACCTGCAGGGAAATAAATGAAGGAAGTTCTGCAATGGAGAGGATCAGACGGCCACACACATGGATCCCATGGTCAGAGAAGACCTCTGACATTTGAGACAATACCCGAAGGCTAAAAGGAGACAAACGTAGGAAAGGGTGAAGGAGGGTGCGTGCCCAGCAGAGGGGCTCATACACAAAGTTCCTGCGCAGCAGGTCACGTTAGGGCAGTGGTCCCCAACCTTTTTGGCACCAGGGACTGGTTTCGTGGAAGACAATTTTTCCATGGACGAGGGCGGTGTGGGAGAGATGGTTGCAGGATGAAACTGTTCCACCTCAGATCATCAAAGCATTAGATTCTCATAAGGAGCACACAACCTAGATCCCTCGCATGCGCAGTTCACACACAGTTTGCACTCCTGTGGTGATCTAATGTCACCGCTGATCTGACAGGAGGCAGAGCTCAGACAGTCCTGCTCCCTCACCCACCGCTCACCTCCTTCTGTGTGGCCTGGTTCCTAACAGGCCACAGACCAGTACAGGTCTGGAGCCCAGAGGCTGGGGACTCTGGTTTAGGGGAACTAGAAGGTGAGCGTGGAGGGAGCACAAAGGATTTTTTTCAAAACTAGGCATTGGACGAGGTAGAGGAGGCCCTGTTCAGGGGCCGTGGTTCTACCTGGGGCAGACCCTTCTAAAACAGTCCCTACACACTCGTCTCCTAAGCTGCCAGACCTAAGGTCCTGTGCCGATTCTCCCTGTTTGGGCCCAGAGACTGTGCCAAGCAGGCGGCCTGCTCCCTGGGATAATTCTGGTAATAGCCAACGTTTATCAAAATGCCTTTTTTTTTTTTTTTTTTTTTTGAGACGGAGTCTCGCTCTGTCGCTCAGGCTGGAGTGCAGTGGCCGGATCTCAGCTCACTGCAAGCTCCGCCTCCCGGGTTTTTTTACGCCATTCTCCTGCCTCAGCCTCCCGAGTAGCTGGGACTACAGGCGCCCGCCACCTCGCCCAGTTTGTATTTTTTAGTAGAGACGGGGTTTCACCGTGTTAACCAGGATGGTCTCCATCTCCTAACCTCGTGATCCGCCCGTCTCGGCCTCCCAAAGTGCTGGGATTACAGGCTTGAGCCACCGCGCCCGGCCTTTTTTTTTTTTTTCCAAAAATTAGCCAGGTGTGCACCTGTAGTCCCAGCTACTCAGGAGGCTGAGGTGAGTTGGGAAGATCGCTTGAGCACAGGAGGTTGAGGCTGCAGTAAGCCATGATCGTGCCACTGCACTCCAGCCTGGGAGACAGAGTAAGACTCTCTCAAAAAAAAAAAAAGCCTTTTTTTTTTTTTTGGCTGGTGGTGGTTGTTTTTGTTTGTTTTTAAACCAAGTCACCATACCCACTTCCTGAGACAAATCATGGAGTAGCGTCCACTCATATCAGATTTCTAAGAAATATGGTTGATAAAGTGAGGTAATAACCACTAAGAAGGATGTAAAGCATTCTTTTCAAGCTTCTGTGTAATTTGGGGTGTTTCTATACAACTACATTATCTACTAAAAGTAAAAAAAAAGTGGGGGGACACTTTTCTAAACCCTAAAACAAAAACAACTTTACCTGATTATTCAAGTAGACAGTAATATTTTCTCAGGGGTAATTGCCAATTTCCTTCTTTTTGACAGCATGATGATGGCCCCAAAATTTTCTAGAGTGGGGAGAATAAAATGGGATTTTCCCCCCAAAATCCAACATTTCAGGCCCTTCCATACAAACTGCCTTCCTGGCTGCAAGCCCATAGAGAATTTCCAAGTACTGTAAGGCCTTGGGCTTGATAAAGAAAAATTTACAGATGCTTTGCGGCCAAAGGCTGCCTTGAGCAGCAGCAAGTCTGTTTCCAAATAAAGCAAGCCACAAACCCACTCTCCCATTACCTTGGGCAAGACAGCAGATGGCAGCCCCCAGGTGGTACAGCAGGAAGGCTGCAAGGTGGATTGCACACGAGGAGCAAATTCTAACAAGTGGTGAGATCCTCACCCATGTCACCATCATAGCCACTCTAGACAGAGGACTCACATATTATCCTCATTGAACAAACGAGGAAACCGTGGCTCCCTACGTGGCCCAGCTCCGAGTGGACTCAAACCCAGGTCTGCCTGACCCACAGCCTGCTCTTGACCTCTGATCATCTGGTTAAGAATTAATCAGATAAATAAGGCGGGAACATAGAGAAAAGCCCAGGAAGTGAAGACGAAGTTATGTGACTTGAAGCTAGAGACGAAAAAGAGGAAGATCAGAGGGTATTAAGGCAACAGGACGCTGGTGTGCACATGAGTCCCCTGGAGAGGCGGGAAACACGCAGGTCCCGTCTATCCCACGGAATGGGGTGAGCCTCTGCCTCTCTCAGGCTCCCACGAGTCCGCTTCATGATCTTCAGACCACACTAGCGAGAGCCTGCGGGGAGGTACGGAAGGGTTTCTGGAAGAGTTGCGTCTTAAATGATTTGGGGACAAAGAAGAGAGAAGTTGACAGCCCAAGCCATGGGTTTTAGCATTTTCTTTGGAGGCACAAATCCCTTTAAGAATCTAATAAAAAATACAGATCCTTGCCTCAGAGGAAGGCATGAGCAGGTGACACTGTGAACCGTTTCAAGGGCGCTCAACTCCTGGAAGCACATCCACACCGGATTAGGAGGCCCTAAGTGTTAACATGAGAGAAGCACAAAAATGGGCCCCTCTTAGAAGAGGCAGAAATACACAGTTCCAAAATATGTAAGAGCTCCTACAACTCAATAACAAGAAATCTAACAGCCCAATCTTTTTTTCTTTGTTTTTGGAGATGGCATCTTGCTGTGTTGCCCAGTCTGGTCTTGAACTCCTGGGCTCAAGCGATCCTCCCACTTTGACCCCCAAAGTGCTAGGATAACCCAATTTTTAAATGAGTTAAAGACTTTAATAGACATGTCTTGGCTGGGGTCAGTGGCTCACACCTGTAATCCTAGCACTTTGGGAGGTTGAGGCAGGGGAATCACCTGAGGTCAGGAGTTCAAGACCAGCCTGGCCAACATGGTGAAACCCAGTCTCTACTAAAATACAAAAATTAGCCGGACGTGATGGCGGGTGCTTTTAATCCCAGCTACTCAGGAGGCTGAGACAGGAGAATCACTTGAACCTGGGAGACAGTGGTTGCAGTGAGCCAAGATCACACCACTGGACTCCAGCCTGGGTGGCTGAGCGAGACTCAATGCCAAAAAAAAAAAAAAAAAAAAAGGCCGGGCGCGGTGGCTCAAGCCTGTAATCCCAGCACTTTGGGAGGCTGAGACGGGCGGATCACGAGGTCAGGAGATCGAGACCATCCTGGCTAACACAGTGAAACCCCGTCTCTACTAAAAAATACAAAAATCTAGCTGGGCGAGGTGGCGGGCGCCTGTAGTCCCAGCTACTCCGGAGGCTGAGGCAGGAGAATGGCGGGAACCCGGGAGGCGGAGCTTGCAGTGAGCTGAGATCCGGCCACTGCACTCCAGCCTGGGCGACAGAGCAAGACTCCGTCTCAAAAAAAAAAAATAGATATTTCTCCAAAGACATACACATGGCCAACATGTATATGAAAAGATGCTCAGTGTCACTAACCATCAGGGAAATGCAAATCAAAATCATGATGAGGTACCATCTCATACCTATTAGGATGGCTGTTATCACAAAAAACAAGACGAGTGTTGATGAGGATGTGGAGAGATTGGAACTCTTGTATACTGTTGGTGGGAATGCAAAGTGCTGCAACCACTATGGAAAACACTACAGAGATTTCTTAAAACATTTAAAATAGAACGGTCATATGATTCAGCAATTCGACTTCTGGGTATTTATCAAAAATCACCGAACTCAAGGTCTTGCTGGGCATGGTGGCTCACACCTGTAATCCCAGCACTTTGGGAGGCTGAGGTAAGTGGAATATTTGAGGCCAGGAGTTCAAGACCAGCCTGGCCAACATGGCAAAAACCCTGTCTCTACTAAAAATACAAAAAAATAGACGGGCATGGTGGCCGGTGCCTGTAATCCCAGCTACTTGGGAGGCTCAGGCAGGAGAATCACTTGAATCCAGGAAGTGGAGGTTGCAGTCCATTGCACTCCAGCCCGGGCAACAGAGTGAGACTCCATCTCAAAAAAAAAAAAAAAAAAGGGAAAGAGATCAAGGTCTTAAAGAGATATTAGCACTTCCATGGTTATTGCAGCATTATTCACAATAGCCAAGATGTGGAAATGACCCAAGTGTCCATCAATGGATAAATGGATAAAGAAAATGTAATATAAATACACAGTGGAATACTATTCAGCCTTAAAAAAAAAAAAAAAAAAAGATGAAAATCCTGTCATTTGTGACAACATAGATTAACCTACAGCACATTGTGCTAAGTGAAATAAGCCAGGCACGGATTGACAAATACTGCAGGATTCCAGTTATATAGGTATCAAATTCGACTTCACAGAATTAGAGAGCCAAATGCTGGTTTTCAGGGGCTGCAGTGAGGGGGCAATGAGTTGCTGATCATTGTGCATAAAGTCTCAATTATGCAAGATAAATAAGTTCCAGAAATCTTCTGTGCAACACTGTCCCTATGGCTAACAATACTGTATTATATACTTAAAAGTTTAAGAGGGGCCGGGTGCGGTGGCTCACTCCTGTAATCCCAGCACTTTGGGAGACCAAGGAGGGCAGATCACTTGAGGCCAGGAGTTCAAGACCAGCCTGGCCAACATGGTGAAACCCAGCCTCTACTAAAAATACAAAAATTAGCCGATGTGGTGGCACATGCCTGTAATCCCAGCTACTGGGGAGGCTGAGGCACAAGAATCGCTTGAACCCGGGAAGCAGAGTTTGCAGTGAGCTGAGATCGCGCCACTGCATTCCAGCCTGGGCAACAGGGCAAGACTCTGTCTCCAAAAAAAAAAAAAAAAAAAAAAAAGATTTAAAAATGAAAACAGGGGCTGGTTGTCGTGGCTCATGTCTGTAATCCCAGCATTTTGGGAGGCCAAGGCGGGCGGATTGCTGAGTTTGAGACCAGCCTGGGCAACACAGCAAAACCTCATCTCTACTAGAAAAAAATACAAAAATTAGCCAGGCATAGTGGTGGGTGCCAGCTAATCAGGAGGCTGAAGCCTGAGAATAGCTTGAATCCAGGAGGTGGAGGTTGCAGTGAGCCGAGATTGCGCCACTGCACTCCAGCCTGGATGACAGAGCAAGACTCTGTTTAAAAAAAAAAACAGAAACACTGAAAACAGGAGGTAGAAACATGAGTGATCAACTAGTCCAGTTCTCTCTCACAAATGCACCTTAGAAGTACCCAGGAACCCGCTCACGGCCCCCAGAGGGTGGTGGTGCTGGGCCTTCAGTCCAGTTTGTCTGAGGCCCAAGCCCCAACCTCATCATTCTCCTCAATCAAGAGGCCTGAAGATAGAGATGAAAAGCCATCCACAAACTCCAATCCTCACCACACACAATAGGTTGCATCCCTTTACCCTTTTGTCTTGGAAAGAAGCTTATAATTCTGAAAGTGGGTGGGCACCCTGGTGTGAGCCCCCATTCCAGCCAGGAGGGGAGGACACAGCAACCTTCATGGTTAGGGGCAAGTTCAAGGAATCAGAGAGCTCCTCCAGCCTCTCGCCAGATGCCCTCACACCCTCGCCTTCTCGGAGGGTAACTCAGGACTCTCCCAGCAGCCTTGACAACTCCTACTCCTGCCACCACGCCGAGGCTACTGGGTTCGAGTCCATCCCTACCCCGCATGGCCAGAACCCTGGCCTTTCTCTATGCTGCCGGCCTGACGCCAGTTGGCAGCAGGAAGAACAAGCCAACCAGATCCACTGCAGACCACTGAGTTCATTTCATGAAAACTCAGCACACAAGAAGTCCAACTGCAGTTACAGATCCTCTCTTTTTAAAAAGGGTTCTTCCTAGGACTCCACTAAAAAGACCTGCTTTCCCAGATCTAAAGAATGGCCTGGCATGCCAAGTGCTCAGGGTACAGGGAGAGCATGTTTGTTGACAGGGCAACTGCCTGCTGAGGTCCTCGGCCACATAAGCACACCTATCCACTGAGCGGTGCAGAAGCTGCTCCTGTCGCCTCCTCCTGCACCGCCTGCTTGCTATATTCCTGACACCTGACCAGCCCTGGGCCTGATGGCCCACGATAAAATAGTCAGATAGGATTAATAGTCAGCCTTGTTGATCAGTTCCCAGAATGGGGAGGGTGCCTGGCTAGCTTTGATCTCTAAGTCCACTGGCCCCACGTGGACGTTCCAGGTCTATGAAACCATCTGCTGAACGGCTTTCATGTCAGAGACACCTATTGAAATGCCAAGTACTCCTGGGAGGGCCTCCTCTCATCCCCTAGTCCCCTGCACCTACCTGGCTGGACTGGAGACAATCTGCCCAGGAGGAAGAGGCTGAATGGAGGTGTTAAGAGGGAAGAGGACTCCCAAAGGACATGTCGTCTACAGCCTGCTCCAAGGCAACAAAAGCCTCAGCCAGTAGCCAAGTGATTTGAAGAAATGGTTTTACAAAACCTCCAGGTGGGTCCAGATCAGGTCAGGGCTCCAGGTCAGAGACGGGCTTGGGTAAGGTGGGAAATCAAGCACAGACGCCTACACATGGAAGGGCCCCTTGGCCCTGTTCCCACCCTGGGGATTCAAACACAAGGCCAATGTTTTGAAAAATATAAAATTTTAATAAAGGCTACATCTCTTAATTACAATAATTATTGTACCAAGTCGTTTTCCTTAAATGAACTCTTTATAATGCATAATTTACAGTATAAGTAGAACAAAATGGCATGACAAAAGTCATTGAGTACAAGACTTGTAATAAAAAGGCATAAAATATATTTATACATAAACCCCTTTCAAAAAACAAGGGAAAGCTTGAGCCCTCAATATAGGGCGACACACGGAGCGGGTGACCGTGCAGGTACAGGTACTGTACTGATTTAAAGTCAAGCACTAGAGATAGTGGATTAATACTCTTTTGCCGTACACTATATACAGATGTATAGTACAAGCAACAATGGCAAACAGAATGTACAGATTAACTTAACACAAAAACCCGAACATCAAAATGAAGGTGTCTGGAGGAAAGGTGCTGCTGGGTCTCCCCACAACTGTTCATTTTCTTTGCGGGGTACGGGGTAGTTCCTGAATGGCTGTGGTCCAATAACTAATGTAAAACAAAAACAGAAACAAAAAAAAACAAGGAACTGTCGTTTCCACAAAGCACAGCGGCAGTGATTCTAGCAGGCCTCAGCCATGGGGCCCTGGGCCTGGGGAGGCTACATGAGGTGGAGCCTCAGTCACAGGATCAACCTGGGGCCCCAAGGAGCGGGGTTCCCTGCCTCTCCCTCTGCATCCCATCCAACACAACCCCCAAAATGTTGATGATGATGCAACATGGTCAACCCTCAAGACCTTTAAGACAAAACAGAGCAGCATAGGAAAAAAAAAAAAAAAATGCACCAATTTCTGCGTGTGTCAATGGTAGGGCACCATTTTAAAAAGTCTGTCTTCACTTGGAGGGGCGTAGTGCAAAGCATTAATTCCTCTGTTAGTGAAGAAACCATGAACGCACTCCAAGCTCAACTCCTAAGTTTAGTCAGAACAATTAAAACTTCCTCTCTCCCCCTTCCAAGTTTAAAGCAGCATATCCATAAACTGGGGATGGGGGAAATCAACTGTTCTATAAATATCAGTAAGGATTCCCGTTCAGGTAAGCTATACAGTTTCTCTTAGTTTATGGATTTCAGATCCCTAGGAAGTCATATATTATGTATGGCAGTCTCTCAAATACAGGCAGCATCTTCAATAGCCAAGAGTGGTCATGTTTTTAATAAATAGTTCAGGCTTTTCTCATCTCGGTCAGTACCCAGCTCATGAATCATGAAAACCAACCTCCCCCGCCCCCCGAAGGCCCACTGGCCTATTCTTCCTTAGACTTTATCTTCTTCATTGGTTTAATTTTCCTTCAAAATGTTTTGTCGCAGTTGCTCATGGCCAAGACAGTTCACAAGAGCTTCGGGCTCCAACAGTTCACCAAAGCCAGACCCCCAAGGCTCAATCGATCCGCTCCACTTTGCCCAGAATCCGGCCTTCATACATTGGGAGCACCGTCTCATCCTCCCAGATCTCCTCAAACACCGCTCCACAGGCAAACTCATCGCTTGCCTTTTTGAAGTAATACCTTAAAAGGAAAACCAGAAAAGCTTCTTGGTAAACTGCATTGTCCACATTGTTGAAAAGAAAAGCATGCCAACATGGAGGCCTGAGGTATCCTAGGAATTTGCTATGGCAGGTGTGCATATACACTGTTGCCCATATCTGCTTTAAGATAGCAACTGGGACTTGGCCACACCACAAGAAGCAGGTGGGCCGAGATGACGAAGGCCGGGCACCCACTGAGCAGCAGCCTGGGCTGGACCTGCCACCTGCAATCTTCAGCCCAGCACCTCTGCTATCTCCTAACACACATACACTGTGAAAAACAGACCTGCTTTTCCCCCACAACCTTTTTCAGCAGCGGGGTGGAGGAGGGAAGGGAAGGACAAATGCCTGCAGTTAATTTGCAGCAGCAGCCAAGCAGGTCCTTCAAAGAGACTCCAGACTATCTCTAGGTTCAGCCACATCCTGAACCCACCAGCTGGAGAGCCAGGACCTGCAGAAGTCTGTGAACCTACCACCTGGAGAGGCGGAACCTGCCGAAGTCTGTGAAAGGCTGAATTCCAGATGCTTTAGCAGTCCGGAGGCCTCTCGGCCTTCCCATCCTCCAGGGCCCAAGTGCAGCACTCCTGGATGGCCCTGGCACAGCCACACAGGAGGCAAGCCACCCCAGCGCAGCTTCCCAGGGCCGAACAGACGGCACAGGCCCCATGATGCCCTCCCCTCTTCTCCCCATTTCCAGGCCTCTTCTCCCATCCCACCCCTCCAGGGTCAAACACCAAAGGCCCTTCTATTATGCCCGTTGATTAAAGGCTCCTTTTATCCCTCCCCAGCATTCTTTCTTCTGAGGCTGTTTAATTGTACAGATGCAAATGCCTGGCCTCTCTCAGGAGCGCCACATTCGGAAACAACTGCTGTCCTCTCGGGCCAGGCCCACCCCCAAGCCCCTTCTGAGGAAATTAAGCGAGGGCCTCTTCCTTCCCTGTCCCCAGCCAAGGGAGACCCCTCAGAGGGATTAAACTTGCCCCTGCAAGCTGTCATTTCCAGCCCATAAAGGCCACTCACAGAGGGAAGGTCACAGCCCCCTGGGGGGATGGGAGAACCTTTCAAACATTTAATTGTGTCTCAGGGTTATGGTTGGGCTTTGTTTCTGTCTTTTCCCTTAAAAAAAAAAAAAAAATTAACTCCCCTTGGTTAGAGCTCAATTTTTTTCCTCTTTCTTAAAGGCAAGCCAAATACTTTCGTAGGAGATAAGGCTAAACACAGTGAACAGCTGGGTTTAGTCAAGGTTCTTTGTCTTTAGCATTCCTGACCCAGCTAATGCACTGGGGTGAACAACGGCATGGCTCTGACTGGGCAGCACTGAAGACACTTCATGTTAAGGGGTCAAAATTCTCGGGGGAGCATGAGAGGAGACAGTGAGAAAATGGGGAGGGGCTCTGTGCACAGGAGACCTGGGACAGTGGGGGGAAAAGTCACTTTTCCACGTAAGAGGCTCAAACCTCCACGCCACCCTCCGTCAGACCCCTTTGGTCCCAGCTCCCCCAGCTCCGACCCCTCTGGGGTTTACCAAGTTGGGCTTTCACAGCATGTCTGAGCAAACACGCAGTGACCTTTTACATAATTGCAACCTCCTCCAGAGAGGAGAGAGGCCACATTCTCTGGGCCCCACCCCCAGGACTTCAAACACACTGCACTGCCCTCATTTTCTCCAAGAAACAGGCTTTTCCACTGCAACATGCTTTATGTGGCAAACTTTGCTTTCTTCTGACATCTGGCACCAATAGCGTCTGGCGCGTCTGAAGGGACTGTTTGCTTTTTGAACCCCTGCCATGTTGAGATTACTCAACGCATCCCAGGTCCCCCTACCTCCCACCCTTGCTCCACGGCCCCAACCTCACTGGGTCTTTTTTTGTTTTTTTGAAGGGGGATGTATTTGTACAAATTGAGATGTTGGAGCACCAGCCCTGCTGGGAGGGTGAGGCATGACACCCTGTGTCCCTGTCCCACCCCAGGAGGGCACTGAGTCCAGCTCAGGCCCTGCAGAGATAAGGCGGCTGGGAGGGCCTTCCCACAGCCTGGTGCACTCAGGAAAGAACTGGAGAGGATCGGAGGGTTGACCATTTGTGCAAGTCTTTGTGCATTAAAGGGGAGGCCAGAGCTTCAAAGCCAGGCTTATTAACTGTGCCTCAGGGAGAAAAAAAAAAAAAAATCAGAGCCAGATGTGGCCAGAGCAGCTGAGGGAGGCACCTTCCCCGCAAGCTTATGCCAGCGCCACATGGCTCTTCTCCGAGGTCACCTACAGTTCCACTCAAAGTCCAGCCGAGACAAAGCCAAGATCAAAATGAATCCCCAGAGGGGCACACTTGTGTCATTAGTTTCACCTTGTGTCTTTTCAAGATAAAAGCAGAAGCAGCAGCAGCCAGGCCTGTTCCCCCATCCCTTTGATACCTTTTCACAATTGTCTCCGCCCAGGTGTAAAAGGGAATATCCAAGCCCAGCAACACGCCCTGCTGGCCAGTCACCTCCAGGGGCTCAGTCCAACCTCCATCCCCTCCCGCCACAAAAGAGGGGCTCACCTTGAGCTCCCGCCCGAACTAACTCCCAGATGAAGGTGGCTGGTAAAACTACACAGGGCCTGCTCTAGAGGGGAGGGTGTCTCAGAGCCCTGCAGGTGGACTCATTCCCATCCAGGAGCCCATATGCCCGCCTGGCAGGTTACCAAGTGCTATTCAGAGTTTTCCACTCACACCCCTGGCCCTGGTGGCAGCAATGGGTTCACACCTGGGCATAGACTGTGGTCCTGTACAGGGTCCATGGCACACAGCTGAGGAGTTGGAACTCTCTCTCGGGTGTAGACCCCAGAGTGAGCACCTGCTTAAACCAGGGTGCCCCTATCTCACCCTTGTGCCAGCCTGGAGCCCTAAACCTGAGACAGAACTGGAGCAGAATCCACAGGTTCTCTTGGGCTGCAGGCCATGGAGAAGGGCAAGGGAGGACTCAGGATGAACGGAGGCAGTCATCACCTGCTGTTAGGAGGAAGTGGTCAAGAGAAGGAATGGCCTAGGGCTGGCCCTCATGCTCCTCAGCTCTTGAACCCTCTCAAGGGCCCTAAAAGGTCAGCATGGACCTTCTCAAGGGCACCTCCGTCCATTCTGCAGACAAGGTGAGGACACCAGTAAGTTCCCTTCCTGAAGCCCCTGCAGGGAAGAAGGCAACAAAGCCCAGGCCCGGGCAGGAAGAGTGGACTGCCCTCTTCACCCTGTGCCCACTCACAGGTCCAGCCCCTTCTTTGTTATGGACAAAGGCACATCCCTGCTTCTAATGGCCCATGAAACCCAGGGAGGTTCTTCAGGTGGAAAGGCAGACTGAGAAAAACATGGGGGACCTTTCCTAGGCATGATTCCTGACTATTTGGAGCCTTCAATATGAGGGTCTCTCCTAAACTCAAGCCAGGAGGGTGGCGCTTCCAGACCTTCCCCCCTTATCAGCCTGCCTGTCCCTCTTTTTTCTCCCTGCTCCCCGCTCGTCCACAAGCCCTTCAATTGCAGGTAAAGCCTCTGCAGTGCGGCCTGAGCCCCACTCTCCTCCTGTCAGAGCAAGCGGCTGCTCCTTTTCTCCTCAGTCTGGTTCACCTGGTGCAAAGAGCCTGGCCAGGTCCCCCAGAGAACCCTCCATGCAGCGTCCCTCTTGTGGCTGCTGCTTCGTTGTTCTGCTAGTGGTGAGGGGAGACAAGAAATGAGAAGGAGCCTCCCCCAGCGCCTGCTGAGCTCCCTTCCACCCTGCCCCGCCCAGGTCTGCTCAGCCAGGGGAGCTGCTCCAGGCTCTGGCTCTTGGTTCTGAGCAAACAAACTGAAAGCAGAAAAAAGCCACAGGACTCTTACCTATAATTTCCCTTTTTGCTGAGCTGCTCTTTAAAGTGGCCCAGGGTCAAGCTCTGAGCCTTCAGCATCCTCCGGTATGGAATTTCTTCCCCACAGAAAAAGTAAGTGACAACCAACTCACTGGCCTGGAGCGCATGGACACCTGCCAGTTTCTTTGGCTCTTTGTGACTGAAAATAAGATGGAATGGAACAAGTTCAGCATTTTAAAGCAGACACACATCTAAAGCAAACACACACGTGCGCACATGTGCGTAAGTGACAGGGTATCCAAACACTAGGGTTGCAGTTAAAAGTGGGGGCTGGGGCAGAGCCCCACATCCCAGAGGCAGGCAGCTCTGGGGAACACACAGTCCAAGCCCACATGCTCTGCATGGAGCATGCGGAAAAGGATGATTTCCTTGTGGTTGTACGAATTGGTATCGCTTTCCCCACTGCCACCAAATGAAGGTACACAGCTGCCTCTTTCAGGTTAGCATAAATGGGGTGCTTCCCCAAGAAGATGAGAGAAGAGAAAATTATCAGAGAGATGCCGGGTCTCACCTGGACTGGAGAGTGCTAAAGAGACAAACCCAGAGCAGGACACCTTTGGGATGGCATAAACTCAGAACACCTGAAGCCCACCCCTTATTCCAGCAGAATGAGAACAATTAACGGGGGGTAGCCCACAGTCATGTCCATGTCCCCATTTATTCTGAGATTTTGTAGAGTATCCTGAAAAAAAAGCTGCTAGGCTGGGCGTGGTGGCTCACGCCTGTAATCCCAGCACTTTGGGAGGCTGAGGTGGGCAGATCACTTGAGGCCAGGAGTTCGAGACCAGCCTAGCCAACATGGTGAAACCCTGTCTCTACTAAAAAAAAAAAAAAAAATGAGCTGGGCATGGTGGTGGGCAACTGCAATCCCAGCTACTCGGGACACTGAGGCAGGAGAATGGCATGAACCCGGGAGATGGAGCTCGCACTGAGCCGAGATCGCGCCACTGCACTCCAGCATGGGAGACAGAGCGAGACTCTGTCTCCAAAAAAAGAAAAAAAAGCGGCTGGCCCAGACCCAGACGGCTGGTACACTTAGGGTCAACCAACTGAAACAATGAAAGGATCCAGGGTAGTGACCTACTGAGGACTTCAAACACTGCTCACTGCTCAGGATGAAGACACAGAAAGAAAACTTTCTACGGACCATTTCAGATCTCTTTAGCAGGTTTCTTTTTAATTGCACCATCCAGTAACTAAACTGAGCAGCCTTCTCAATCTACTTTGAATGAGACTAAATTTACAGAAAGAATCACTGCCCAATTTGGGGGAAGATATTCTGTCTTCTCCACGCAAAAACACAAGGATGGTCCCCTCCATCTCTGCCACAGTGGAGAATGATCCTTCTGCTCAGAGGTGACAAATGTTTTCAGTACTACTAACTTGCAAGTTGAATGGGGGCAACTTTTCCAGCTGAATTTGAGGTCCCTTCTACCATTCTAATGGCTTCGTGTCCCAGCTTTTGATTTGTGTATGACCAAAAAAACTTTTGCTATGATGCATTTGTCAGTAGGACATGGATGGCCACATCTGTGTTTACTGTTCCTCATCACTAGCACTAAAATCAAGGTGATTTTAAACAGCAAAAAAAGTTTCCCGAAAATGAAACTCCAGATAGCAAATACTCTGAAACATAAACCACTCGGCAGATCTCAGTAATGCCAGGTAAAGACACTCACTCTTCTGGAGCCAGGCTTGTATTGGAGAAGGGCGTGGCTCCCGCCTGAACAGTGGCCAAGTGATTCCTGTCCCTCTGCTGACTGGCCACACAGCACCTAAGGACACAGCCAGGGCGAGGGATTTAGAGGTGCACTGTTGTTCCCAGAGCAATTGAGGAACAGACAGAAAATTACTCTTTGGCCTCCTGAAGAGACATGAACCCGACTTCCATCCCTATGGAAACCCAACCAAGACCCTGGGTTAACAGTGACTGAAGAGGCCGGGAAGACATCTTGGAACAGCCGTTCTAAGCCCCTCTGGGAGCCCAGGACGGGACACTCTTAGCCCCAGCAAAGGGCTGAGGACTCTTGTTCCTCCATCTCATAGCTTCTTATACGCTCAACTAACCAGCCTTAAACAATCAAGACATTTGTAAGAAATGGCATTTGTAAGGAATTACTGAAATTCATTCTCCCAATTCTAGGCATGACTTGCCTCACAGATCCTGGCTTAACTCTGGTAGAATGAACATAACTGAAGGGAACAATTTCTAGAAGCTAGAAAGGAGAAGCTTACTCATCCATAAGCAATTCTTCCTCTTATGGGAGGGTTTGAGACCCAGGCAGAGAGGCCCTCCCCATTAGCCACAGACCAGGTCACCACCCAAACCTAATCCCTGCCCCAACCTAGGATCCCTCACTTTCACTCACCGCTGCTTTGGGGGCTTTGACACCTCAGCCAGCCTGCGACAGGCCTCCTCCAGCTGAGCCAGAGTGTTGGGTGGCGTCAGGGGAGGCATAGCAGGGTCCTGGGTGAACAGGTGGGCACGGGGGGTGGTGCGGGGGTGCGCGCTGTTGCCCCCCCACAGATGGTGCCGGCTGGCTCGTTCGCCTGGAGACGAGCGGGCAGACTCCAAGGGGTAGGCCTTTTTTGTGCTTTGGGCACTAAACAAGGAATGAGCAGAGAGAAAACAGAAGGAAAGAAACTGGGTTAGAAGAACTGGAAAATGTGACTTCAATAGAAACTTGTCTATTCTGCTCAGAGGGAGAGAAAAGAAAAAAATAACTACCATAACACGAACAGGGGTCAGTGCCAAAACATGACATTGTTGTGGTCTGCTCAGTCCAACGTTTAATATTAAGATGGCAGGAGCAAATAGTCACATTTGTATTCGGCGGACTGCAAAAACAGCCATTCCCACAATACCTCCGTACTGAGTGCCCATGACCCTCGCGGCCGCGGCGGCGGCAAGCGGTGTTTACCTATGGGGCTTGGGCTTGCTCTGCCGCTCACTCTCCAGCATCCACTGCCAGACATCCTGCGACCTGTCTCCTTCCTCCCGGGGAAGTTGCACGGCCCCAGCTCCGCCGGGGGCCCCTCCTTCCCTGGCGGGCAGGGCCAGGCCCGGCTCCGTGCCTTTCCCATTGCGTTTGGGCAAGGTACTGCCTCTGCTGCCGCTGTGGGGAACCAAGAACCACACCCAACCCAGAGACCTGGTTAAATCTCCGGGACTCCTAGAATCAGACAATCCAGCAAGTGGCGGGGTGGTGACACGAAAATCCCATGCACCTGCTCCCCACACCCTCACCCGGCCGTGCCCTCTGCCGCCCTCTTAGAAACTAAACACCTATGATGCGGCTCCCACCTCACACCTGCCCATGGACCTGGCTGGGAGAGAAGCCCCACACGGGACACTGTGGTCTGCCCGGCACTTACCCAAACTGCTCGCCGGGCATGGTTTCCAAGGCCTTGGGGTGGCTTTTGCATTTCGAGTAGCAGTAATACTCGGGGCCCCCAGGGCAGAAGCAGTGCACCCGCTGCGTGGCCTCCGCCTCGATCTCCTCCTTGGTCTTGGGGACGGCATGGTGGTGGATGTAGTGGTGGTGGACATGCTTCGTCGTCTGCTTGGTCACAAAGCCCTTGCCCCCGAGGAGGGGACAAGCGCCCGGCGAGGCGGCCGCAGGAGGCAGCTTGCCACCGGGCGGGAGCAGGGAGTGGTACTGCGAATGGTGGTGGTGGTGGTGGTCCGGAGAGCGGGAGCGGGGGCTATAGCGGCCTACGCCCGGGGACTGGCAGCCAGGGGTCTTGAGGACCCTGGACAGGTGATCGTCCAGTATCGTCTGTGGGTCTTCCTCATAGCTGCCGGAGGGCAGTAGGGAGAGGGGGTGCTGCGTGGGCGCCCCCTCCCGAGAACTGAGTGTGAGCTCGGAGCCCTCCTTCTCTTCATCCTGAAAGGGAAGACGTCAGAAGGGGAAGTAACCCAGGAAGCAGGAGGGCCCGAGGCCCTGGGCTTGCAACATCAGGCCCCCTTCGCAGGAGCACATACACCCATGTGCACGCCCACAGCCACGCCTATGCGCGCACACACAGGCCCACCTATAAAAGCACATATCCACACGCATGCGCACACCCACACGCAACACACGTACATGCACACGCAGCCCACACGCATGCACACACCCACAAGCAGCCCACACGCATGCGCATACTCATACGTGCGCGTGCGCGCACGCCGTGGACGGAAGCAGGGAGAGGGCCTAGGCCGCATTACCTCTCGGATCTGCTGCAGGCGCTCCTCCAGGCTGTGGCGGCTCTCCAACTCCAGCTTCAGCTTCTCCAGCCTCGAGATCAGCTCAGCTGCAAAGGTGGCGGGTTCCACGGGGGTCATCTCCTTGGGCAGGCGGTGGGTTCTCTACAGGACGTGGAAAGAAAAGGGAGGAGGCACGCTCAGCAGGCCGGGCGGGCGGTGGCTTGGCCGGAGCTTCCCGCACCGGTCGCTGCATACCGCAAACCCATGTTCGGGTGGAGAGTGGATGGCAAGGCGGCCTGGGCTGCTCGGGACTTTTATGCGCTAACGCCATGGCCTCATGGAGAGCCATGGTCCCCACCAGCGTTTGCCTTGGGCAGGAGCAGTTGGTCGCACTCTGAGAGGCCCTGCTTGTTCTCTCTGTAGTACAACCAGCCCATCAGTAGCTACTCTGAAGTAGAAAATCTTCAAAGACTGTTGTCAAACATCAAAAAAAAAAAAAAAAAAAAAAAAAAAAAGGCAGCCCTCTGAGGTAGGGAGGGGAGAGACCAACTCAAGGAATAAAAAGTAGAATCTAAACAGAAAGGGAGTTGAAAATTTAAAAAAATAAGATTGGAAAGGAGGTGGGAGGGAGGAAAGGGGGGGAAGGGAGTCAAACGGCCTGGATCAGAGAAGTGGTAGTTTATTTCCTGGCCGCACACTGCGCACCTTTGAGGTGGTGGTGTCTCAACACTGTCCTCGATCTCCCTCGTTTTTCTCCTTCCCTCCTCCCCCTCTCTTTGTACAGAAAATGAAGAAAGCTGCTGCAGGCTAGTAGCAGAACACTGCTGAGCTTGGCTGCCTGAAGCTGATCTATCAAGGGAAAAGGGAACATCTCCAAATCAAGTGCAGAATATAAAAAGGCACTGAGTACGCCTGCCAAAAGCAGCAAACAGAGAGAACCCCTGCTGCCCAGCTTTCTGTCCTTTTCCTGTCATCTCGCTCCCCCCACCCAACCCCCCACCTCTCCAGTTGTTCTACCTCCTTCTTCCTAATCTCTCTCTTCCTTGGCTCCTTTGGGGTGGGGTGGGGGGAGCACAGAAAGCTAACTTGCTCCCCCAGCTGAAAAGATGGGCCTTGCCAAGGCAACCACTTAGCTGCAGAAACTGAGAGGGGAGAGAAAGGCTCCTGTGTAGGTGGTCATTCTCACACAGGCTGGCTCCTTGCAGCCCCCGATCAAAGCGCTGCCTGATGGAGAAAGTCGATTTGCACACCCCAGGACAAAATCATCTAATTTACAAGCTTGGGCGATAGAACTTTTCTTTGTTAACACACATATTCCCCAGTCAAAAAAACAATAATAGTATGTCATCAATACTTACTATCTGTGGAGGAGAGAGAATGCTAGAGGTCCTCAGAAAAGCAATTTTAATATGCTAATTTTAAAACAAGGTAAGTGTGCCCTTGTCCGTGTGAGGGGCTTTCAGAGAAGAGCTACAGTTTGTGCACTAATGCAACATGGGTTTAGCAATTCAATGTGTTAATTTTTTAAACACAACATAACCAGACAGACCAATTGGATTCTCTGAGGCTGGCAGGAAGGATTCATAAACACCTGCTGTGAGCTAGGTGCTTTCTTCCCCTCCTTAAAGAAGAGTGTCACTGCAACCTGGATCTGAGGCTATGGTAAACAGCACAGCCCTAAAATGGGAATGTAGATGGGGAAGTTCTCTTGAGTACAGCCATGTGCTGACTGCTTTAGCAGGCATGGAAATAAAAGGAGAGGTCCCAGAAAAGCCCTTCATCCACCATCTCAGTCACAGGAAGAAGCTGCTCAGGAGATCCTCACTTCTGAACACTTTGTTCATTCTGTATTTGATAGGCACAGACTCACCAGCAGGCACCAAGCCAAGTTCTGGAGTTGGAAAAGAACAGCTACCCTCCAGGGCTTTAGAAGCCAGGAGGAGAAATGGTCAATCAATACATAAATGAATGACTAAAATCACTGACTAAAATAACTTGGAGTCCTGTGGTTGACACAAGTAGAATGTCCCAGTGAGGAGGGCAGGAGAATGTCCCAAGGAGGCAGAGGTTCCTTATTCTCTCAAATGTTTACTGAGCACCTATTATGTGTCTGTCCCAAGGGGGCAGAGGTTCCTTATTCTCTCAAATGTTTACTGAGCACCTATTATGTGTCTGTCCCAAGGGGGCAGAGGTTCCTTATTCTCTCAAATGTTTACTAAGCGCCTATTATGTGTCTGTCCCAAGGGGGCAGAGGTTCCTTATTCATTCACTCAAATGTTTACTGAGCACTTGTTATGTGTCAGTTAGTGTTATAGTCTCTGTGCATACAGAGGTTAACAGAATAGATAAAACTCCTCCCCTCCCCCCAGAGGGCTTCCATTCTAGTGGAAATACAGTGAGCTCACCAAGCTGTAGTGAAGCATGGATCATCTAGCATTTCTTGGTTTCTGGGAAATAAGTGCTTCAGTTTCTTTCTCATAGGGATTTTTTTTTTTTTTTTAATTCAGAAAATGCAAAGGTTCAAAAATAGGTCATCAAACCTCTGACATAGTTTGGATGTTTGTCCCCTCCAGATCGCATGTTGAAATATGATCCCCAATGGTGGAAGTGGGCCTAGTGGGAGGTGTTTGGGTGCTTGGTGCCCTCCCTGCAGCAATGAGCAAGTTTTCCCTGTTAGTTCATATGAGATCTGGTTGTTTGAAAGAACATGGCACTGCCCACCTGCCCCCCCAACCCCAGCTTGCTGCTTCTTCCCTGTTACACAGTGGCTCCCCTTCCCCTTGCATTATGATTGAAAGCTCCCTGAAACCTTCACCAGAAGCAGATGTTGGCACCATGCTTCTTGTACAGCCTGCATATCTGTGAACCAAATAAGCCTCTTTTTTTTTTTTTCTTTTGAGACTGAGTCTCGCTCTGTCACCCAGGCTGGCGTGCAGCGGCGTGATCTCAGCTCACAACCTCCACCTCCCAGGTTCAAGTGATTCCTCTGCCTTAGCCTCCCAAGTAGCTGAGACTACAGGCGCGCATCACCACACCCAGCTAATTTTTGTATTTTTAGTGGAGGTGGGGTTTCACCATGTTGGCCAGGCTGGTCTCAAACTCCTGACCTAGGGTGATCTGCCCACCTCAGACTCCCAAAGTGCTGAGATTACAGGCATGAGCCACTGCACCAAGCCATAAACCTCTTTTCTTTATAAATTACTCAACCTCAGGTATTCCTTTATAGCAAAACTGATTGATAACCTCATAATCACATTACTGTGCTCACCATCACAACCCAAAAAACATGTAATGCCTATTGTCCAGTTCTTCTTTTCTCTCCGTTTGCCCTAGGGGACCTTAGGGACTGCTCTTTTCTACCGTCCCTATACCTCCCAACTTCCACCTCCCATTCCTTTTCTTTAGGACTCAACATGGCAGAAAACAGCTGTCTCCTCACTCCAGACTGTACTCACCGGGAAATGAGGTAGAGACACTTGACCATTGGCCTTCACACTGCGATGCATTTCTCTCTGGAGCTGTTTCTTACTTCCCACACGATAAGGAGGAATTCCATCTCTAAGGGAAAGAAAAAGAATCCACAGGCTTACAAGGATGTTTACATGTTTACATGGGCTACTCTCATATGCCATCTTGAGATCCCGCCGACAGGGTCACATGCTTCCATAGGAGGGTCACATGTCTCCAGATACCATCAGTGTTCCCACAGGGAAGGATCCACCCAAGATCAAATTTAAATCCTGCCCATCAATCATCTATGGAAACTTGGCTCCCTCGGATGCAGGAGCATCGACTTGGAAAGAGCCTGGAAAGTTCATCTCTTGGGCTGTTGTCTTAGAACTGGGTTACACTCCAGCCAGCCTAGGCAGAGCAAAGGCTCCCCTATTTTATAGGTGCCCCAAGTAGGAGATTCTCAGGCCCCATTGATCCTCCCACTTGTTCCCACTGCTTCAAACCAGGAACCAGTACCTTGTGGAGAGGGCCAGGGCAGAAAGTTGTAGGGATAAGGACCAAACCTACAGAGGGCTAAATCAGGCATTAGTGAAGTATGCATAACTCTCCAAGTCAACTTCCCAGTCATTTCCAAATGTATTATTTTTATAAACCAGTACAGGGTGATAATAAAAAGAATACATAACATTTTGGCCCCTTCTCTCAGCTCCAAACCCTGCCACCCCCCAACCAACGAATTTTCAAAGATGCATGACCAATGTGGGCATGAAAAGAAAAGCCCCTACTATGTGGTGGTCTGTGCAATCCATTTAAAGATTAGCACCTACTATGTGCCAGATCTTCTCCTAGGCATTAGGCAAGAGAGCAGTAGACAAAGTGGATACATAATTCAAACAACTGCTCTCTTGAAGTCTATATTCTAATGGGGAGGCACATGCAATGAACAAAATAAAAAATAGTATGTTAGTGATATGTACTATGAATAAATACACAGCAGGGAAAGGAGAATCACTGGCGGGTGGGTAAGCTGCAAATTTAAATTGGATGTGGGTGTCAATGAAGTCCTCATTGAGAAAGGGACCTTTGGGCAAAGACCTGTAGAAGTATGGGCCCCTATCCATTATATTTTTAAAAACAATAACAAGTAGAAGAATTTTTTAAAAGCGTCCACTCCAGCTACTGTTCACTACAACCATGACCTGGAGTTGCCATGATTTTTTCCAGAAAGAATTTCCTTCTTAAAAGCAGAATGGTCAAGGTGTGACTATTTTCCCATTGATGTCCCTTCAGGAGGCCACTTATTTACAAAAGCCTCAGGGTGCAAACATTTTCATAATGAATCATACTTGGAGGCTGTAAATATTGAAACTGGGTTTTTGGCTACTTCCCTTTCCCCAATGTTTGGTTCATCATAGAGTGGAAGAAAAATACTTTAGGATAATTAGCAATGTCTAAAAATACCCAGGAGGCAGCCAGGAGTAACTGGTCAACCTCTAGCTCCTTATCTCAAATGCCCTAGAATTCTAAGTAGCTGCATTTTCAGGAAGTCTGCTGACCTAGGTCAGAAAATGGGGCCACACAAGGGACAATGAAGATTCCAATAGATCAACAAACCAATGTATGTTAACCAAAGCCTGGCTAAGGAGTGCATAAAGGATAATTGCATTGAGGGGAGTAGGGAAGGGAGAGAAGAGAGATCAGTAGCCACAGCAACAGCTTACCCACAAATATGAGTACTGCCCCAAAGAAAGGTGAGTATGGAGCAGAGACAGAGCGGTGTGGGAAAGATAAGCAGCAGCTGGTTGACCAGTGCTGGAGAAACAGATCTCCCAGTCAGCCTCCTACTCATGAGGCTCGGAACTTGACCAAGCCCACCTAAAGATTATTTATCAAAACTCTTGTTTCTTCACCTTGGGTAGTTTAGCAGGTACAGTTGAAAATGGGACTTCAAGCATGCCTGGCTTGACCAGAAACCAAATCGCACCCAAGACAACTGATCCCAACCTGAGAATGCCAGCTCCTACATACTGAGTCCCTACTGTAGGTCAGACATCGGACCTATAATCAGACTTCATTCTCATAAGAACCTTAATGAGCCACATTTTACAGATGACCAGAAATGCTCAGTAGCTCACCTAGTGTTACAGTCAGTAGCAGATTGAGAACTCATACCCAAGCCACTGCTGGACTCCAGAACAAGCATCTGTTAACAACCTACACTTGGTCCTCATTTCAATAAGATGCCCTTCCCAGCCCCAAACAGCAGTCAAGCTTCCTGATGGTCTGAATGTGGAGGTGCCATTTCCTAAGCCCCATGCAGTCACCTTTCAGAAGGGATGAGGAGGAAATTTGTGGAATGTTCTAGAAAGTCTTCCCCAACCCCATAGTACTCACTAGCTATGGGGCTTGCCAGGTGGTTCCCAAGCCATGCTGAATATCCCCATCTCTCACCTAAAACACCTTGTATGGTGGGGGTGGCGGTATCCCACAGATTGGGCTCATGCTGGTCTAACCAAATTCTGCTGCCCTAGAGCTGTAAGACAGTCTACCCTCTCTCTTCCGGGGACTTAAGACAGTGGATGACTCTGCTCCAGGCCTCTTCCTGACAGTCTTGGGGGCAGGAGTCAAGCACTCCATGGACCCCACCATGACAAGTGACATAAGGCTTCAAGAGTCCTAGAAGAGTCCCCCATTTACCCCCTTGAAGACTCTGACGTTTCCACTGGTAGCTTTCACTCTTTTCTCCTTTTCCTTCTCCCAGATGAAAGTCAATGGTAGGGCTTTTATGCCTCTTTTTCTTCTTCCATATAATAAGGTTAAAAAAAAAAAAAAAAAGCCAGGATGGGGGTAGGGATGGGGAGGGGAGTAGATAACTGCAATATTGAAGGCAAAAGGAACAAATTATTTCACAAGCACCTCATACTGCCCCCATCACCACCACCACACACATTCCATTACCCAGGGCAGGTGAAGGACTAAACTGCTGGAAAGGCAACTTGTAACCAGAGCAGAAAAGGAAGATGTCAGCCCATAGAGGCTCAGAAATGCTAACAGGCGCCTTCAAGGAAATGTGGCTTTAATTCCCTTCAGCCAAGAATCTTCTTCCAAAACAGCCCCTCATTCCAAAAGGGGGCCTCTCTTCTTTTATTCAAGCTCTAAAAGTCTATGATCAGTTTCCTGGCTGCTCAAGCCTGTGGGCTGGAGAGCACCAGAGTTTCGGTCCCTATACGGTCTCCTTTAATTATAAACATTTTAGTTAACGAGCCTGCTGCTAGGCCCAGCTGTTTCTGGGGAGCACGGTTTTGAAGTGTAGACTCCACTTAGCTGCCATTTGAGTCGAGCCAATTAGCTTAGCCTTTTGACTTCACCATGCCCGACCTACCCTGAATGTCATTTTCTGGCGACTTTGAAATAGCAGACTCATGAACACATGCGTCCACTCGCATCTTCATTTGGCAACCACTCTGAAGGCAGCCTCTGATCACAGCCAACATCAAAAGCCTGGTTTGTAGGAAAAGGTTAATATTTGAAGTTCACTCAGATGCATTTCCTGGTGTCCAAAGTAAACCCCCATAAATAAGATATAAAGAAATACAAATAAATAACTCGCGACACTCCCTGTGTGGAACACCAAAAAATCATCTTGTGCCGACTTGGGGACACTCAGAGCTAAAGCAATATACAAACGTAGCTGATCCTGATTATAAAAGCAGCTCCTAGCAGAAAGGGACAAAGGCCTCCACGCCACTGACTTAGCTTTCATGCTTCCTGGCAACCTCTAACCATGGCTACACTTGGGCGGTAAAGAGTCTGCTGCTTCTGATGTTTTCTGCCCCTTCACTACATCTTTCTAAGCCTGATGCCCTGGAATGGCCCCACAAGCCTTCTGCCTCCAGTGCTGCAAGAATTTTGGTGGCAGTCTGGCAGTTAAAAAACTTTTTTTTTTGACAGGTCGCAGTGGCTCATGCCTGTGATCCCACCACTTTGGGAGGCTGAGGCGGGCAGATCAGGAGGTCAAGAGATGGAGACCATTCTGGCCAACATGGTGAAGCCCCGTCTCTACTGAAAATAGAAAAATTAGCTGGGCGTGGTGGTGCACGCCTGTAGTCCCAGCTACTCGGGAGGCTGAGGCAGGAGAATCGCTTGAACCCAGGAGGCAGAGATTCCAGTGAGCCAACATTGTGCCACTGCCAGTCTGGCGACAGAGTGAGACTCCGTCTTGAAAAAAAAATTAAGCCATTTCTTCCGAGAATGCAGGTTTCAGAGTAACAGGCTCATAAAACAGCCTTCTCAGAGGCCCAAATCCCCAGCCATCTTTAACAGGGCTTTTTGCTTAGCAGGAAAACAGAAGTCAGCAGTAGGCTTTGGAAGAAGGCAATGATTTCTTTAAAGCCCCTGCCTGCTCTGCACACTCAGGCCCTGGCGTGTGGCTCCCTGGAATAACCAAGTGCAGGCCAGCACTGCCCCAACTTCTACGCAGGCCTCTTGCAAAGGCCCCCGGGACTTAATTGGTTCTGTCGCAAATGAGACGATTGCTTTCCTGGGCTTGTGTCTAATGAACTCCAACCTTCTGGAGTCTATTGAAGGCTGCCTGTGACCCCCTCTCTCCCCCTTCCCCCTCCCTAGCCCTGTTCCCTCCCCAGCTCCCAGCAAGGCAGCCAGCCCCCCTCCCCAGCCCCTCACAGCCCGCACTGGCCATTGTGACGGGGAGAAACAGCCAGGGCTCTTTTCATGCTTTATGGGGCGCTCCTATTCACTTGTTCAAGGAAATTTCAAAGGGGCCTGCTACCCTCTTATCCCCTCTAAGCTTCCCGGGATGAACAATGGGCTGAAAGCGATTCAGTTCAGCTTTTCATCCCCCACACACTTTATTTCTTGCCCAGCGCTCTCATCTGCACGAGGCCCACAATTGGCAGAGCTCTGAAGAGGGGGTCTGATCCCAGCCCTGGGAATCCCGGGTGACCGCCCAGCACTGGGCAGGATCACACACACCCAGGGCCAGTCGGCCAGAGAACACGTTGCATCGCCAAGTCTGCTTGCAGCAGAGTGGGGAGGGCCCCAGAGACCCCCATGCCTGGCACCCAATGGCAGCTTGAGTCAGTGCCAACAAGTCTGGAGACCCTTCTGATGTTTTCTAGTGAGCCCCACTAGAGGCAGCGTGAGACAATGCCCAAGAGACAGTGATCCCACATGGATGCCAAATGCACTCCCAATTAGTATAAATGCCCAGGTGGGCACAACTGTGACAGTTAATCAGATAACCTGCGCACTTGGTTGGCAGAGAGCACAGAGTCACGCAACACCACCAGGACGAACAGAGCCAACGCCATGAGCCCACGGGTCTCCAGGCCTTGCAGGCACTTCCTCCTGGCTTACTGGTTTACTCATTATCCATCCAAGGCAGCTTTGCCACAGGATAGGCTTATTAACACTAACAGGTTCTGCCACCAGGGACCTAAAGGTATCTACTATGCCCCCAAAGAGAAAGCTGCTATGTGAGGGACTTACCCTCTTCTGTCTCTGTATCAAAGTGGACCTCACTGACCTACACACTAACCCTTGCCACCTAGAATAGGGACTGGCAAAGGTAACCTTTCTGATCCCTGAAAAGTGGCTCCCCCATGCTTGGAATCCAAAGTGCTTCAGCTAAAGGGAGAAGGGTGAGAGCTGTAAAGTCACCTCTAAATAAAAGAAAGTTTTTTTTCTGGCAAGAGGATAAAAGAAGAGGAAGTAAATGGGGAGGCTGCAGGGAAGAACTTAGAACCTGCTCCCTTCTACCCCTCCCCGAACCAGTCTTCCTAAAAAGCAGTCTTGATTACTAAGAAATATAAATAAAAGAAACCCAAAGTGGCTCAAAGGTCTCATGACCAACTGGTCCTATTCACAGATCTCATGTTGAGAATGCTTGTGCCTGGGGGAAGGGCAGAGCGGGCAAAGTGCAGGGCCTGGACCTGAGGTCTGTCTCAGAGGTGCATGGCTGTGGAAGCACCAGACCTTATTTCCTCATCTGTAAAATCCCAAGTATCTGCCTGCCTACCTTTCTGATTGGGTCTTGCTAGGATCAAACAGAAATAAGTATGGGACTACACCCAAATTATCTCATCATGAACCCAGAATAACACCTCAATGATGGGGACTGACATGCAGCCAAGGACCAGGAAGCAAGCCAAAAATAGTCTCTAAGAAAACTAAACAGAAGTCTTATCATCTTACGTAAACTGCATTTGACTTAGGAGATTCACTCAATGCCTTCAATCAATTTCAACTTACTCTTATTTTACACATAATGCTAAGATTCCCACACAATGCACAAATTAATATATGCTACAGGAGGAATGCTTGCTAGAAGCAAGCACACAGACAGCAAAACACCACAGCAGGGAGAATGAAAAGAGAAAAGAGAGAAACTTTTCGAAGGGGAAAGGGTCAGACAACCGTATGCACCCTCATTGACTATGAGAGAACCACTACAACAAAGTACACAAACAGATCTTGATATTATTTGGATAACTGACAGATAAATTTTGCCCTGTCTAATACTATTCAATAATGACAGAGCAAATGTATTCTAAGAAATATGCCCACCAAAAAATTATCAAAGCATAATTTTTTCAAGTATGGATACTGAAAGTTCAGTCAATATGGAAAACTGACTTCTGTGAAACTTCTCCTATCTCCATACTGGATGAAAGGTGTGTACTTTCCTGTTTCCATATTGGATGGAAGATGTGTATTAATGCCAAAATGCTATTTTTATTAAAATTGAACCTTGCACCTTAAGGATCTCTCTCCCTTTACTAACAAGGGAATTTGAGGTAACACAATAAAAGCCACTAGCAAAATAAATAGTAGGTTCCCAAACTCACCTCATCAACTTTCCCTCCAATTGGTCCCATGCCACCCACAGGCCAGGCAACAGGACATTGGCCAATGAAAACCAGATAGTTTCAAACAAACTGGAAGAATAGATGGTCTAGTTTTAGGAAGCTAAAAGGAACAAACTCTAAATATTTAAAGTGTGCCAGAACTTACACGGTTCAGTGGGTTTGCCTTTCAAAATTGTTCCCTTAGCAGGCGAAATTCTGACTCCAAAACATTGAAAAGCTTTCAAAGACCATTTCTGGAACAATGAATCTCAACCGGGTGTTGGGTGCGAAACCTTTGGGGAATTTCAGCCATCACCCCATCCCCAGGCTCCACTCTGGGTCTCCTGAACCAAAACCTCAAAGGATGGCAGGAGACGGGGATACCCAGGCCACAGCTACACATCCCTCCTCATGAGACTCACTGAGGATCACTGCTGTCCATCCTCAGAGATTGCCATGACTTGACTTCAGATGACCTAAAATTCAAAACGTTACCTTGACTAAGGGCCTTCTGACCTCATCAGACCACGCCAATATCTTGGGTTACTTTCAAAAACCAAAGGCTGTCTGCCAAAGATCCAAGATCAGACACGACTTTGGAGACAGCCCCTACTTAGGGTCCTCAGTATCTAACACTCCACACACACTTACTGAATAAACGATGTCCATTTAAAAACTTAACAGTACGGAACGTTACACACTGTGGCTCTTTAGAGATTTCTGGCTTTCCCACCCCCACTTGCAATGCCTTTTCCTCCAAAAACAATGAATACCTAAACACAGACCCTTCTAATGCCACCTTGTCTCTCAGCTGTTGGTTCTGCAGAAAGGATACCTGGATTTCTGGACCAGCCAAGCAACTGTTCCTACAGGGACAACCAGATGACAACCAGAAGAAGGTTTTTTAAACTCAAGGAATCTATAAATATTCATTCATCCTAATCTTCTACTGTCCTTTAGTTTTCTTCTGTTACAATATCCTCCCAACTTTCAAAGCTCTAAGCTTTACCCTACCCAGATGACCATGTCATCCTCCTTAACCAGCACCATACCCTTGTCATACTCCCCTCCCACCAAACCGATGTCCATACACGCACAGGTGGGGTCTTCAAAGCCAGGTGAGGATGACAGATGATTCTGGCTAAGTGCCCAGGTGGTTTCTACTCCCAAGCAAGCCCACAGAAGGGCAGCCACGATACTCACACACTGCTGTCCGTCATGGACATGGAATCGTCCGTCAGCGCATCGCTGGATATCTCACTGTCATTGGCGCTGGTGGCTGGCGCAAAGACATAGCCGGAACCTACATGATAAGGATTAACAGGATCGCTCCTCTTGAAGGACCTATGGGCAAAGTACAACAGTGGTTCAGTCACTGAAGCTCACCAGAAAGCCAGGTAATCAAGTGACCCCAGGACAATCCAGCACACCATCCCACTATATGCTCAACGCCAACCTGCTGCCCGGGTCCAGCTGCTCACCTGGGCAGAAAGCAGAGGCCACAAAAGGGAGGCCTCCTGAGCCACCAGCTCATCACCCTGGGGAGAAAGCAAGCTGGTTCCTCTGCCCCCCCCCAGTGGTGGGTCTGCCAGGGCAGAGGGTATTCCAGAGGCAGCCCAGGGGATCCTGTGAAGTTCTAAATGCACTTAGAGACAGGAAGGAACTGGACTCTGCTTTAGGAGAGGAGACCATGGAATGGAACAGGGGAACAAATCAGTGGAGATGGAATATCTTTCTCCGCTCCACCTCCCTATCCAATCCTGCACCAAAGAATACAATTTCAGGGTCCCAAGACATCTTAAATATCCAAACTCCTTGTCTGGGGTCTGTTAGCCCAGTCCAGAGATGCAAACAGCTAGAGGCCAGTGTGGTCTTCTCACTTCGACCCTGGGCCCACGGTGAGCTGGACAGATGGGACAGCAAAGTTCAAGACAACGTTCAGGACTCCAATCCCACCTGCGAGCTCTGCCGTGAGCTGCTGCCATGCCCCTTCCCCCACCCCCGGCTTCCACTCCCCAGGGCTGGCTAGTGCAGCAGGACTGAAATGAGCAACATGGCTGTTTGAAAGGAAGGCCCAGGCCCCTCCTCCGGTGTCTCCAGCCCTTTTGTTTCAATGGCCTCTGGCTCCTCATTTCACCCTCTTGATCTCCTTCCAGAACAACCAGTGTGCACGTCTCCTGCTGGGCTGCATTCCTCTTGTGTCACCAGTGAGGGGCTTAAGTAGGGGGGAGGGGCAGATAGGTCGGCAGGCTGCAGTAAGGGACCACGTTAAGGCCTGAAGTCGCAGGAGGCCTGTTTACAAAGACCCTGGCATCCTCCACTGGTCCCACCAAGTCTATGCCGGCAACAAAGAAATCAAGTGAGGGAGAAAAGAAAGGCTCAGAAAAGAGAAAATATTCTATTAGTCCACAGCAGCTGGTCTGTAAAGATGGCCATGGGGTTGGCAAATGAAAAGGACCCAGAAAGGTGACAGTCAGCTGTCTGCACATGTTCACCAAGCACCTACTCACTTGCTACGTGCTGAACTCTGGTCTCCTGGCACTCAGGGCCTGGTGGGGGTATGTCAGCATACTGTGGGGGTGTCATGAGGGAGGTACGCTCAGTGTTATTACAGGCCCACGAGGAGGGGAGAAGGAGCACTGGACTGTGCCCATTCTACAGATGAGGCCCTTGGAATCGAGAATTCCAGCAGCCTGCCCAGATCACATAGCTGGAGCCAGTGGGCATGGATTGAGTCACCTGGCTTTCCATCAGACTGCCTCCCAATACAAAGACTAGACTCAACATGTTTCCAGGTTCTCATAGAATAAAAAGCAGGAAAGGAGTGGCTTAGTATAGGTAACCCAGATGATGGATAGAACGTTTCTAGGAGGGACGGCTGGGGACGGCTCCCTGGGACAGATGGGACTCATGGGACTCCCTGGGATAGATGGGACTCATGGTTGAGCAGGAATTTCAGGAGATGACACCCAGGACTAGGTAAAGGGAAAGGCAGTGAAAAGCTCTCCCTAGACTAGCGAGAGAGAGGGGTCTAATTAGCCAGGCTAAGAAGACCTGGCAAAGACATGGAAGTAGGTCTTCAGTGCAAGGTCAGAGTCCTGTCTTAACTGGATGGGGAGGGGCCAGGGGACAGCAGGGGCGCCAGGGGACTGGCAGGGAGAAAACACATAGGATCCAAGGTCTTTTACCAGGCTGGACTGAAAGGAGGGGTGGGTGCAGGCAGGGAGCCCTGGGGGGAAGCCACTGCCACAATTTGGTGTGAGAGTCTGTCTCAGCAGGGGATGGTGGGACGGAAAAGAAGGTGGGAGAGGCAGTCCCTGCCTTTAAGGAGTTTGCACTAGGTGGAGTCACCAAACAAACACAAAAAGTTACAGGGCCATAAACTTTTTAAGCCAGAAGGGACCCCTGTAATCATCACAACCACCCAAGGAGGTAACTGAGCACCACGTGGACCAAAGGCCTTGTCAGACTTGGCCAGAGGAGCTGGACCACAGCTGTGCCCTTGATCCTGTCCAACTGCACCAAGTCAGATCTTAGAAATATGCTGTAGGCAAAGAACTGACCAGAAGGTGCAGACCAGCAGCGCTGCACATGAACCCCTCGACACTGACCAAGTGACTTGTGACTGTCATGTGGACACTCGGACCCTGTTCTCATATCTGTAGAGGGCAGGAAGTCTCATGACAGCCTAGGACTTTTTGGTGAAGATGAAATGAGAATGGTAAGATCTTCCAGGCCTTCCTCCAGGTCCATGTGTCCTCAATCCGGAATTCCCCAACACCAAGGGCAGAGAGGAGTGGTGAGGGTGAAAAGAACAGTTCATTCTTCTGGAGAAAAGAAGGTTGATTCAGTGAAAAAGGCCTCATAGTTGAGAAGGAGGGCTCTCTGTTCAGCATCCCCACTAAAGGAAGAACAAGGGGAAATGGGCTTCAAAAGTTAGAAAGAAAAAAATACTTCTAAATGGTCAGAGGAAATCCATAAAGTAGGTAGGGACAGGCTGTGAAATCACCCAAGTCTTTAAACCAGGGCCACAGTGCCCGGCCATCTGGGTGTGTAAGTGAGGCCTCAAAGCAGGATGCACAAGATGACTTCCTTGGGGCTTTTTCCTCTGGTTAGGAATCCAGTGATGAGGCCATGCTGTAAACTCTCAGTAGGGACCAGAAGTCAGAGGCTGGGCACTGCTGCCTACTTGGCTGTAGTGCTCACTGCTGGGCTGAGTCACAACCTCTCCAGACGTGGGCACCCACCTGAAGAGCAGGCAGTTGGATCTTGGCCCTCTGCACCAAGTTCTTAGGTCTCCAAATGAACCAACAAAGGCACAGTAATTTGGGGAAAATCACAGGAAAATTCCAAAAAAAAACCAAGCGCCAACAAAAACAGAGAGCTCCAGCCGGGCGTGGTGGCCTGTGCCTGTAATCCCAGCACTTCGGGAGGCCAAGATGGGTGGATCACCTGAGGTCAGGAGTTCGAGACCAGCCTGACCAACATGGAGAAAACCCGTCTCTACTAAAAATACAAAATTAGCCGGGTGTGGTGGCGCATGCCTGTAATCCCAGCTACTCGAGAGGCTGAGGCAGGAGAATTGCTTGAACCTGGGAGGCGGAGGTTGTGGTGAGCAGAGATCACCCCATTGCATTCCAACCTAGGCAACAAGAATGAAACTCCATCTCAAAAAAAAACAAAAACAAAAACAAAAAACACACACAAAAACAAAACCAGAGAGCTCCTATTTTCTCAAATACCCTAATTTCGTTCATCATCTTTATCATGATTTATAATGATTGGACACTGGTGTTTCCATGTCGAACACCTGTCCTGTGAAACCAGACTGTAAGCTCCATGAGGGACAGCCCTGTCCTCACACGAATCTCCGATGCTGAAAGTAGCGAATGGCACATGGCAGGGACTCAAAACCTTGTTGACTCTCCTTAAAGGACCTACGACCATCGGATGGGTCGCTGGAAAAGTTTTTTAGTTTAACAGGCATGGTGCAGCACCGAAAAAGCCAAAACAGCCTTAAATAGCATTCAAACACTCTTTCTTCCATGCCTTCAGTCCTGCTATCTTGGTGGTATTAACACATCAACCATGTCTCCAGTGTAAGAGCTATACTTCAGCCTCTGTGGGGAGAAAATGACTCAACAGAAAATTCCTTCCTCCCAGCAAAAAAGACACCTAACTCAAACCCTATGTGTGCTCACACAGCTTTGCACTCGTTTAACACATGGATCCCAAAATAAACTTGTCTCCCTTCACTTCCAAAATAGAGGACTACTGTGTGACCAGTAATTAAAAATGGAATATACTGCTCTTAACTCAGTTGACTGCAATAAAGTACTTGGATTTTCCTACAATCATAACAAGACGGGACAGAGAAAGGAGGCAGGGTTGTGGGGAGAGGCAGAGACTCAGTTTTTCAGAACTCAGACCTTTGTCAAAAGTGCCACATAATTTTAAGAAAACGGAGTGGGGCTGTTTTCTTGTGATTACTTTTTTAAAAAAAAAGGTGGGGGAAGAAACTTAACCACGCTACGGTAATTGTACCCAGATGCTTTATTTCTTCAAGACTGTTGTGCTTCCAGTTGCTGCGAGGATTTTAAATTCCTACACAGAGTAGAGGCCTATGGTGCAGATTTTGCAACAGCCCCACATCCACAGACCTGGTCTGCAACCTCAAGTAAGCAAGGGGTTTTCAGCCTGCAGGTGGCAGAAACCCCTGGAACCTTCAGGGAAAGGAGATGCCAGCTGCTTTCTGTTTTCCCCTATCCTGTTCTTACCTCCTCTTAATGAGATGCTGTGGCCGTGCCCTGCCCCATATACCAAAGGGGAGCCTCCACATAGGGAACACAGAACTAACCTGATAGAACTGACCATAAGGGGTCCTCCTCCTCTTCCTCTTCCTCCTCCTCCTCACCTTCCCTTCTCAAAACAATGCAACTTCAAAAGTATATGCTTCTAAGTCTGTGCGTTCAGGGCTTTCCAAGAGCCCTCTGAAAATTTACTCACAAGGTCACTGCCCAAAAGGCAATACCCTCTTCAACAAGCGTTTTCTAAGGCAAGATCAAGGGACACTCGGCAAGGGGCCAGGACTCCAACAGCACTGGGCAACGGGGCCTTTTGAAAACAGGCAAACTTTTACAAGTGGATCTTAGCAAACTGCCCTCACCAGAGCTTCCATCCTCTAATTGCGGACTACTGCTTCCAGCATATCTTTCCTATGGCATCATTTTCTTTGATAATTGAAGCCAAGCTTGATTCCAATGGCTCTGCACAAAAACGGGCCTCATCAGCGAGTCCTTTCAGAGAACTGGAAGCAGCACTCAGAGCCAGCAGAGGGCCATCTGCTGGGCCCGACTTCTTTTAAGGGAGGCCAGAGCAGAGGGCCCAACGGGAGGCAGATGAGCCCCACCTTGGGCAGGACACACAAGGGCCCGTGCAGAAAGGCGAGGACACAGGGAGGGCTCTGTGCACCCAGCACCGTATTCTCCTCCCTAAAATAAATGCTGGGCCCAGTGCCTAATTCCACAACCCCCCTTCGCACACACCTCAACACTGTGCGTGTGTCTGTGTGCCGGGGTTTTACACGTGCTGCTACCAACAAGTTGCTTTTGCTCTAAGTTATTTATAGCCATCGTCAAAAGCCCAGGCAACCCCCTCAACCACTCAGACCAGAGTCCTGCCCTCTGAGGATAATTCCTGCTCTTCCGCCCCAACTATTTATATTAAACCTGACACCAAATCAGTAAGGACACAAACAAGTCATTAAAAATGAGGCTCCTTTGAGTGCCCAAGGTAAACACAGGGCTTGCAAGCCTGGCCAGTGCTCCGGGCATCCAGCTGCCAAGACCGCTCCTCAGCAGCTGATGAAGCAAGACCCTCCTCAGCAGGACTGACGTTTCTGTTTCATTCGTTTTACTGACTTATTAAGCCCATCCCAGACGCCAGGTACTCTGCAGAATGAGTGAGTGTGCGAGGGAGGGAAGGGGGGCACTTAAACCTTAGATGGGATCTCTACATTCCAAGAACTAGCTGGAAAACCAGACTTCAGTTCAACAAGAAAGTTGAGGCATGGGGGACAGGGGGCCATTCTAAAACCTGACAATGGAAAATGGGCTAAGCCAAGAGCCACCCTTTAAAAGTGACATCTCAACCTGGTTGCCCTTTTGACATTATCATTACTAATTATAACACTTTGCGGCTGTTCAAAACGTTTCTCTCTACAAAAGGCTTTCATGTTTATTATTTTGGTCCTAATAACAATCCTATGACACAGACAGAAGGAATGGTGCCCACCCATTTTACAGATGGACACATGCGGTTCAGAAAGGCTTCAACACCCAGGTAGTAAGTGGTGGACAGGGCTGGAACGCAAGCCTTGGAATAACTCAGGAGACCTTTTGATATACTGTGCACACACTCGAATGTCCTGCACGTTAAAATGATGTTAGATCATCTGGCTATGTCTTAAATTCTCTTTAAATATGAGCTTCAGAGAGTCCATGAAGATGCTTCATCTCAAACCAACAGTGGGAGAAAGCACACATGAATCTAGTATGGAAACTCTCAGGTCAATGACAAGCTGTCACCTCTTTATCAATAATGTCCACAGTTCACAGCCAAGAAGGCAGCCCTGGAAAACAGGAGCTTCTGCCCCTGCCTTCTGGATCTCAAAAGCTCCAGGAGTCAAATCCTGGTAATATCCCAGATGAGGCAAGCCCAGGCTGGGTCTCAATTGCCCACCCACAAAGGGGAGGGTTCACAGCAGAGCCCTGCCTGGGGAGGTCATCCAAAACCACACACTGTGCTATTTACAAAGGTGACACTCCGGTCCCGACAGTGGGAGACACAGAAGCCTCAGTCAGGAGTCCCCTGGAGAAGGAGCCTTTACCACGGCCCTTACGTAGTCTCAGCTTTGGCTGCCAGACTAGAGAGCAAGGAGGCCAGCGCCAGAGGCTTACCCAAATGTTTTCATAATGGTGCCGGCAGGCATAGCAGGTGCCCAGCGACTGACCCACTGCAGAGGCCAGACCCAGGGTCTTCCTCCCAGACAACCTGACTCCATAAGCATGAAGACGGTGAAACACCTCCCTGGAACCTGTGCTTCCTTGCAAAAGTCAATCTGGTTCCACTTAGGTGTAGACCAGATGTCTGAGTAAAACTGGTTCCCAAGCCACAAGCGCGCCCCCTGGTGGTTGGAGAACAAGCCCTTCCCCTCCTGGCCAACAGTCAACTCCGCCACCCCTAAAATCATGGCCCGCTAGGCTCAGACTTGGCCACCGGAGAGGCTCAGGATCAACCATCTGGTGCCCACCTCTCTTCCTGCTGCTGAGCACTAGAGACCACATCCTACAGAGAAAGGGAAATCCAGAGGCAGCTATCAGATCGCAGCCTGAGCCCCTAACACACAGAGAAATCCACAAAGGCAGCAAGATACACCATTCAGAGAGCAGTCAAGTGCAGCCCCATTCCCTGCCTGTCATCAACCACACCCCAGAATTAAGAGGCTCATTCTCTTTTGGGATATTTGGAAGTCGGGAGGAGGGGAGAAAACAGAAAAACTCATTCTAACAAGAGGTCTGAAGTTGCCTCCAAAGGTCAAGAATCTTAAGACTTGGCCATTCTGCAAAGAACTATTTGTCTTTGAAGCCTCAAAGAGAAAGTACTCCAGGGCCCCAGTACTCCGGGCCAAGATCTCTTCTCCATCAGCACTAACAAAATAATCAACTGAAGTCTGACCCTCGGACTCATGAGCATTGAAAACCTGGATTAATATGCCAGCAGGCTCTAAAGCTAAGGGTCCTTCATTCGGGAAAGTCACAGGACCTTCCCTAGTTAGAGGCCTTTCTTGCTGGGTAAATATCTAGTTCTACAAAGAGAACCACAAACTCAGTTAAGCCAATTGCTGGCTCTTATCTTAACAGAAAAGTTCAAAAAATAAAAATAAAAAATCCCACTTACCCCTCAATGGGTGCACACATTATTTCCTGTGCCTCCACCACAACCCAGCTGCCTCCCTAGCCACATTAATTCCACCCCCTACTGATTAGTGGTGAAGTGACCCCTTCCAAAACCAGCGCTTAGTGGATCTGGTGACTCAGAGGCATCAAAAGCTGCTGTCCTCTCTCTCTCTCTCTCTCTCTCTCTCTCTCTCTCTCAGCCCCTTCTGAGACACTAGCCCAGGATAATAAGTAACCCACATTAGTGAATACTCCTTGCCACTGTTTGATGTCAGCACTGAAGACTGCAGGTATTTAGCCGTATGTTCATCACTTTCCCCCTCTTTAAACAACAAAAAGCAAGATCAAAAAGGGTTCATGGCCAGCAGTCCTAACTCTCAACAGACCTGTCAGTCTCTGCAGCGCACCCATCCATCCATCCACCATACCTAAAACATCTGCAAAGTCCACAGCATCAGCCCACCCACCCTCGTCCAAGTCTCACCTGTATCCACTGTCAACAGTTTCCGTGGACCTCACACTCGCCGTCGCCCTCAGAGTTTTGCTGGACAAGCCAACCACAGTTGGCGAAAGTTTGCACTTGAAGTCGGCACAAGTCCACTCCTCTTCTTCATTCAAGGTGGGGAGATAGCCACACACGACCTTTAGGCTCCCGAGTCCCCCATTACTCATGTAAGCTGTGTTTTCTCCCCCACTCCTCACATATTCGAGGTATATATCAGAAGTCAAAAACATCTGGTAGGCATTTTCCTCCATCACCGACTGGATCTCGGTCTGCGCCTGGTCAAACATGATGGAATCAATCTGCTGCTTCTTGATGCCATCTCTTATGTATGTCTTGGTGGCAGGCTTCAGCTGCTTGGAGACAATGCTGTTGTTCTCAATGTACCTTTTGTAGATCGCTTTGGCTACTCGTAAAGTTTTGGCATCCTTCAGGTTCATCTGCCTGAAGCCATTGCAGGCAAACCAGAAGTCTAAGGTATCCACGCATTTCTCCCTCTCCAGGAAAGTCCGGAACAGGTAAGCACCGTCTTGATCGCCCAACAAGGAGTGTAAGGACTTGGTCCACCGGGTCAGAGGGGAATCCGGAGATGCCCGCCCCTCCGGCTCCCCCAACCCGTCTTCGTTCCGCCTGGTGTTGGAAGAGACAGGCACAGGTTTGGTGACCTGGCCCTTGCCCACCCCTAGCTGACACGGTGGGGTCTCCCCTTCTTCCCCTGGCACTGGGGGCCGCGGGGCATCCTCACGGAAGCTGCTGCTGGGGTCCAGGGAGGCGAGTCACCAACATAGCGCTACTCATGGTGAGGGAGCTCTTCCTACAGAGTTTGGGAATTTTTTTTTCTTCCTCTTCCAGTTCCTCTCAGCAATCGGCGTGGTCTCTCTGTCTCTCTCAAGTCAGCAGGGGCTCATCTGAGCCTCCTCTCTGGAAAGAAAAGGAAGGGGGGAGGTGGGGAGAGAGAAAAGGGTATTGATCTAATCAAAACCAGATCTACCCAACATCAAAGCAAGAAAGTAAACAGGCTTTTCAACTCCTCAAATACAAATCAAGCAACCCAGCTATCTGCGAGGTGCTCATCTAAAGTATCAGGCGCTGCTTTTCAAAGGCGAAATCTGAGCTCCCTGCACACTTTTCGGGGTTGGGGGTGGGAGGGAGCTGTTGGGAGAGGCGGGGAAGGTGAGAGGAGGGCAAGTGCTGGGGGCGGCAGGGGGACACCGGAGGTGTATGTAAGACACAACCTTCCAAAAACCCACTCAGCCAGGGCGCACACAGGGCAGGTCAGCCCGCGCCTCGCTTCCCCTCCTTTCCCCTCCCCCGATCCCATCAACTCCAAAAAGGCGCACTCCCAGCCGCTAGGCTGTGTGCAGGTGAAACCAATTTCGGTAAATTTTCTCCACTCGGCTCTGCACAGATAACTCGAGCTCCAAACGTGCCCTTCCCCGGCATCTGGTTCCCATTCTCCCCACCCACCCCCTCCCTCTGCGCTCCCTCTTCCCACTCCTTAAAAATTCAGAAGATCCTCGCCCGAGAGAAGCCCGCCCAGCATAGGCGGATTGGGCTCCTGGACTCCCAGATTCAGCACGCATACGCCCCCTCCCCAACTCAGATGTGAGTGTTCGCTGCGCGCCCCCTACCCCCGCCAAGAATCCAGCTCAGTCAACACCTCTGTCTTCCCTGACCTCCACCAAACCAGAAACCAACTCACTCAGTGGAAACTTTGATCTTCAAACTTTGAGAGAGAGCTGAGAAGCCTCGGACTCGGAACCGTCGCCCCCGTGCCCCCAGCCCACCTCCCGGAGCCGCGAAACCTACAAAACTGGATCACCAGCCGTCTCACGCCACTACTGCCTGTGCCAAGAATCCCAAACTCTACTGATTTCAAGCCTGTCTTTTTTCCAAAAGAAAAAAGTCATATCTAACCAATAAACAAGCTGCTTTCCCTAGCACGGAAAGGATCAAACTAGGAAGGGTAGGGGCGGACCGGGGGACGGGGTGCAACCCCGGGCAAGGAGCCAGGGACCCCGGGTCTGGGATGGGTGCACGCTGACCCCGACCGAAGCTTCGAGCCGCGGGGCTGGGCGGCGCGGCCCACGAAGTAGTGGGGCTGCCGTTAGCACCGCGCTACCCGGGCGGCGGGGAGGTGGGGCGGCCCCGTTACCTGGAAGACGAAGGCCGCCGAGGCCGGGCTCTCATGTCCTCCGAGCTCCTCCGGCCCGGTCCCCCGGCCCAAAAGCAACTGAACGCCTCCAGAGGCCCGGCGGACACACCTCGAGGCCGGAGCCCTGGGACGCGCCAGCAGCGTCCAGTGCCCGGGCGGGGGGTCGGTCCCCAGCGCCGCCGCTCGCAGAGGAGCCCGCAGAAAAAGCACAGAAAGCAGCAGCCTAGTACAGAAATGGCGACGCGCGGAGTGTCTGCCTCTCCGCAAAATGGGCCGGGGCGGCCACGGGCGCGGGGGCCGGGCAGGGAAAAGGGACGCGAGGGACGCGGGCGCCCCGGACTTGGGCCGGTCCTGCGCGCAGACTGAGCCTCCGCCAGCGCTGTGGGCCCCTTAGCGCGGACCCGCGGCAGGGAGGGGAGAAGGGGAGGGGGGGAGAAGTAGGAGGAGAGGATGGGGCGGAGGAGAGGCGGGGGGCGGGGGAGGGCAAGCGGGGGGCGCCGCTACCCTTTCATCCCACCTCTCAAAGGCACTCCCGCGCGCACTCACACTCCGACTCACATCCATAACCGCGACAGCGACGCGACCCCCGGGGGGTATCTGCCCGCTCTCTGCCCCCGCCACTGCAGCCACTCGGAGAAGTCTCTTCTCCCGGCCCCCCGCCAACCCGGTCCCCGCGCTGGGGAGGGGGCTCCGGCGCACGGCGCGCGGGGCTGCCCGGCCAAGTCCCCCGGGAAGACTGGGCGCTGGGGTCCGACGCTCCTCTCAGCGCCTGCCCCTAGCCCGCCCCGAAATAGCCGGCCTGCCAACTTCAAAGGGCCGCCCCGCACATCAAAGCGCGCGGGCCGCCCGGCTGCCTCGGCCTGGGCACTCACCATTGATCCCCGCGCGCGATCCGCGGTGAGACCTCGCAGGCGCCCCTGGCAGGGGCCCGGCCCCGGCCCCCGGCTCGGCTCGCGGCGGCAGCCCCGGGCCCCCCCGGGCCGGCTGCGGCGTCGGGGAACATGGGGAGTCGCGCGGCGGGGGAGGGGGTGCGGGAAACAACAATCCCGGGATCAGAGCGAGAGCCACCGGCCGGGGAGGGGGAGCGGCGCGCCCCACCGCCCCTTTTATGCAAAAGATCCGAGCGGGCCTCCGCCCCCGCCGCGGCCGTCCCCGGCCCCTGCGGCCCCCGCCCGGCCCGGCTTTCAACGCAGGTCCTGTTTCCAGCAGTCACTCGGCGCACCAAATGTCCTCCGGGCGCTTCCAACAAAAACTGCGCTGTGGATTTAACTGTGCACTTCAAAGGCGCGAGCCGAGCGCACGGTCCTGAAAGGGAGGTACAGGCCGGCCGCGCCCCGGGCCGCCCCCCACAGCCCCGCCGCTGCTCCTCAGGGCCGCCCCGCCCGCGCCCCCCTCCAGGCCCGGCCTCCGTCTGGCCGGGCCCCCTCCCGCCCCCAGCGCCCACGCCGCGGCTCGGCGCGACCTCGCCCCCTGTCCGAGGGGGGCTTTCTTTGAAGCGGCTCAGCTGGGGCCGAGCCTCCACCCCCCCACCTTTTACAGCAGGGCCTTCGGCGGGCGCCTCGGCCGCCGGGCGGCCCCGAAATCCATCGCTCTGAGGGGTTATTTTTATTTCCCGGCTCTCGGGCTGTTACTGAGTTGCCAGGACCTTATCAAAGCGCTGCCGGCTCCAGCCGACTCCCCCGGGCCGGGCTCGCGGAGCCAGTGATCCCGCCGCGCCAATCACAGCCGCACTCGGCCGGCCCGCGCCGCCCGCCTTAAAGGGACAGCGCCCCGCTCCCGCCCCGCCCCGCCCCGGCCCGCCCCCGCCGCACGCTCCGCTCCCGCGTTAACCCTTCCCCGGCTTCTCCTCCGCCCCCTGCCAGCCCCCCGCGGCCCGGAGGGCGTTCTCAGCCCGAGTTCTGATTTCTTCTTTCAAGTTCTCCGGCCTCTTTGCTCCCGCCTCCACCCCCTGCCTGCCCTCGCTCTCCCCCGCTCTGGAATGCAACAGTTTCTTGTAGCATTATAGCCATCGCAAGAACTGCAAGCAAGCAGATTTTTTTTTTCTTCTATCATCAAACACTTTTCTACTTCTATTCAAGTTTCCCTGGGAATTTGGGCTTGGAGGACTTTATAAAGGGAGTTCTGGCCCTGGGGTTGGCTGGCCCGCTGTCATAGGGCGGACTCGGGCCCAGCCGCTGGAGGCGTGTGCAGGCCTGTGCGCGCTTGTGCACGTGCATCTATCTGAGTTCGGGTAAATATAGGACTGCAGTTGGTGGATGAATTGCGTTTGTGCATGTGTGAAGGTGGGGTGTGAATCCGCCAGTATAGGCCTGAGTGCTAACACCAGTTAGGAGGCATACCTCAGTGCCCTGAAGACCTAAGTCCAGCTTCCTAACCTGCTGGCCATAAGACCCTCATAGCGGCACACATTGGCCATCTCTGCCAAACAACTGCATACCCGTTACTCTTCCGAAGTCCCCTCTTCTGCCATATGTTACATATTAAACCGATATGGAATATCTTTTTTCCCACTCCAAACGACAAGACATGCCGTTTTAATGTATCGAAAATGCCTCATCCCATTGTCACCTTTGAATTTCTCCCACATTTTCCCAAAAACGTTTATAAGGCACACACAACCTTCTCCCTTAAAATGAGAAAGTATGTCACAAACCCAGAGCATTATGTATTTATTCATCTGCTGCTATAGAATGATCCCTTATGAGCGAATAATTAACTTTTCTTCCTTTTAAAAAACATAAAGGGCCGGGCACGGTGGCTCACGCCTATAATCCCAACATTTTGGGAGGCCCAGGCTGGAGGATCACCTGAGGTCAGGAGTTCGAGACCAGCCCGGCCAACATGGTGAAACCCCGTCTCTACTAAAAATACAAAGATCAGCCGGGTGTGGTGGCGCGTGCCTGTAATCCCAGCTACTTGGGAGGCTGAGGCAGGAGAATCACTTGAACCTAGGAGGTGGGGGGTTGCAGTGAGCCAAGATGGCGCCACTGCACGGCAGCCTGGGTGACAAAGCGAGACTCCCTATTAAAAAAAAACAAAAACAAAAACAAATAAACAAAAAACCCAAAACCCATAAAGGTGTGAACCAAAGAGATCCAAGAAGAGAAAGGCAGAGTCCCGGCCTCAGAGCTGTGCAAGGCTCTTACTCTCCAACTTAATGGATGACAAGCCCTTTTAAATGCGAGATGGCCTGTCATTAGGCCTTCAGAACTTTAAAACATGCAAGAATTGTGGCTCTATCTAGGTATCCATAGAAAAAAAGAAGGAAGAGGCTGGGCATGGTGGCTCACGTCTGTAATCCCAGCACTTTGGGAGGCCAAGGTGGGCAGATCACCTGAGGTCAGGCACTTGAAACTAGCCTGGCCAACATAGTAAAACCCTGTCCCTACTAAAAATACGAAAATTAGCCAGGCGTGGTGGTGGGCGCCTGTAGTCGCAGCTGCTTGGGAGGCTGAGTCAGGAGAATCGTTTAAACCCAGGAGGTTAAGGTTGCAGTCAGCCTGGGCGACAGAGCGAGACTCCATCTCAAAAAAAAAAAAAAAAAAAGGAGAGAAAGAGGAGGAGGATCCACCACCCATTATCTGCTGGAAAGGGGCAGGCGGCAGGACTGTGCACCACCTGCCCTCAGCCGAAGGGGCTGTGACAAGGGACTAGAAAGCTCTTAGAGCCATGCCGCTGGACTCTGGCTCATCGGTGCCATGACAGGTGGCAGCTCCTCCCCAAAACCGGCCTCTCAGTGCCCATGGTCTGCCCCTCCAGGCTCTCGACCCCAGGCAGCCAGGTTGGCATAAAGGCAGCAGTACTAGCTCTGAAATGTGGCCGTCAAGCCAGCCAGGAAGGCCAGGGAAAGAGTGTGGCCCGATGACTCATCTTTGCTTAGGACAACTGCTGGTGTGAGGAAACCAGTAGGCTCTAAACGCCCCAGCCTGCTGGTATTCTGGGGGGTCAGTGGTCCATGGCCCCTCTTAGCCACCAGCTCTGAGCTGGCCCAGGGCCACGAACACAGCCACCCCCTTTGGCCACCCCAGGAGTGCCAAGAGTAAAACTGTCACTGGGTTCCAGGGAGTCTTTAGGCCACAGAGGGTGTTATTCCTGGAACAGAAGTGTAGACAGGGGTATGGATTGCCATAGAAGTGTCTACCATATAAACAACAGTAAAGGTACACACACAGACACACACACACACACAAAATGTGGGGGGTGGGGGAGAGATAGAAAAATCAAAACATCTAAAATCAAAATAAACAATGTTCAGAAAAAAGAGGTTTTCAAAAAGGAAGTGGAAACTTGGTCTTCATGGGTGGTTTTCCTCTCCTCCCATTTGTCACCAATGACCGTCACTGCCTCCCCCAACCAGTCCTAATCACTGTAGGCTCAACTTTAACCAAAGGACTACCTCATTATCCCACCGCTGCGACCGCGACAAGAGGGGACTGGGACTGGGGACCCAGGAGCAAGGCCTGGTTTGGTTTGGATCTTCTCAGTCAATAGTGACACCTCTGAGGGCCGGGCGCGGTGTCTCACACCTGTAATCCCAGCACTTTGGGAGGCCAAGGCAGGCGGATCGCTTGAGGTCAGGAGTTCGAGACCAGCCTGACCAACATGGAGAAACTCTGTCTCTACTAAAAATACAAAATTAGCCAGGCATGGTAGCACATGCCTGTAATCCCAGCTACTTGAGAGGCTGAGGCAGGAGAATCGCTTGAACCCAGGAGACAGAGGTAGTGGTGAGCCAAGATCGTGCCATTGCACTCCAGCCTGGGCAATGAGCAAACTCTGTCTCAAAAAATAAAAAATAAATTAAAATAAATAGAAAAACAACTTGTCTAAGAGCATGGTTTCCAGAACAGGTGCTGGGGTCGCCTTAGGGCAATGACTCCTTCCACCATCACCCGTGGCCTGTCCCCTTTCCTGCAGCTTTATCTCTGGTGGGACAGTTCCCTTCCAGCAGGAGGCCGGGCCAAGTGCTGGAAAGCCCTCTCTCTAGCCTCTGAGTCTCTGACTACTTGTTGATAATATTTCTAGAGGAGAATCCAAAGTCCTATGCTTATACCAGCCCCTTTCTCAAGATAGCACATTTTCCATTTTCCCCTTCTCCCTGGCAGCAGCACTATCATGTGACTTGTTGTAATCCTGCACGGTTGCCTGGAAACTGGAAAGCAAGGTGATGGATTTCTGCACATGCTCACTCACCCCCCGCTCCACCTTTAAAGAAAAACCCTGCAGAGGATAAACAGTCCACTTTGCCTAAGTGCAGACAAGTTTAATAAAGCAGAGAGTGATTCTTTGCTGGAATTATATACTGGGCTGAAATCCTAGAATCCCAGAAAACAAGGACTAAGGGCTCCCTGGGAGGCATCTGGCCAGATCTCTGACCTTTAGTCAGCTTCACAAAAACCACTGTGGAGGGGAAGTCACACCAGCTGGGACTTCAGAGGAGCTGAGACCCAGGACATTGCTCTCTCAGATTCAGTAACTTTGTCTTTTATTCCTTTGGAAAAGTGCCGCCTTAGACAATGTACCTTTGTTTGGGGAGGAGGGTGAAGAGAGACACAGGTAACCTTTCCTAAGACTGAAGGTTAGCTAACCACGCTGTTTCCATTTGTTCACCTGTAGACTGGAGGAAACCTCCCCTGCAAAGGCTGTTGTGAGCCTGAGCAATACGATAAATGCCTGGCACAGAGCTGGACACACAATAGAAGAGATGTTCAGAACATGGTGGTTATTTTTGCAGAGTAACTCTGTTCCCTCAATAGTCTGTTACCTATTCTGGGAAGAAACTCCCCATCTCCAAAGCAAAGATACCTTCCATTGGGAGCGACAACCTGGGAGAGTGTGACCCCAGGAGGCTGACCACAGGGGGCCCAAGGGAGACAAAGGAGGCTGTGCCCTGCTACCGTCTTTCAAGGACAGTCCTATGCAGAAAGAAATAAGCCCAGGGGCCATTCAAGTGTTATCTAGTCCAACCCTTCATTTAAGAAACCAGACAAATTGGCTGGGTGTGGTGGCTCACGCATGTAATCCCAGCACTTTGGGAGGCTGAGGTGGGCGGATCACCTGAGGTTACGAGTTTGAGACCAGCCTGTCCAACATGGTGAAACCCTGTCTCTACTAAAAATACAAAAATTAGCTGAGCATGGTGGTGCACGCCTGTAATCCCAGCTACTTGGGAGGCTGAGGCATGAGAATCGCCTGAACCCGGGAGGCAGAGGTTGCAGTGAGCGGAGATCGCGCCACTGCACTTCAGCCTGGGCAATAAGAGCCAAACTCTGTCGAAAGAAGAAGAAAGAGAAGAAAGAGAGAGAGAAAGAGAGAAAAAAAGAAAGAGAGGAAGAGAGGAAAAAGAAAGGAATGGAAGGGAAGGGAAGGGAAGGGAGGAAGGGAATGAATGAAGGAAGGAAGGAGGAGGAAGGAGGAAGGAAGTAAGGAAGGAGGAATAGGAGGATGAGTAGAGGACAAGGAGGGAAGAGGAGGAGGGTGGCAAAAAGAGGAACGAGAAGAAAAGACGAGAAGAAGCCAGAAAGAAAGAAAGAAAAGAAGAAAGCAAGAAAAGAAGAAAGAACAGAAATGGAGGCCCCCCTCCCCCCTCCCCTCCTCCCCCCTCTTCCTTTCCTTCTAAAAGCCCCTCCCTCTCTCCCTCCCCCATCAGACAAATTAAGCAAAGGGAAAGTGAGATTTCTCCAGAATCCCTTTGCCCGTATCAGAGATGAGCTGGAACTTCTGAGGGGTCCTGACTCCTGGCCCAGCCTCTTTTTCCTCCACACCATAATGAGGAGACACAGGGTGGGGCTGGCTGAGATGGAGGGGGTGGGACAATCTGGAGGTCTTGACTTTTACAACAGGACTAATACATACAATCTGGGATACTTTCCTAAAAGAATCACAACAGGGCTTCTGCCTGCAATCCCTCTGAAGCATGCTTCATCCAGCCCCTACCTGTAGGTAGGTTGCCTTGACTCTGCCAGCTGGGCTACCTGATCTGGGTAGTGCCTGATCTCTGCCTGATCTGGGACAGTGCGACCCACGTCTTTTAGAGTGGCAGCCGTTTACGGCATCTCCGTGAAGTTGATCCACCTAAAGGGGAATGGACCTCCTTCCTCTCCCCTTGGCAGAGGAGGGATTGGGAATGCCAAGGTGGAGATTTTGAAGTGACAAGAGGAAAAGTAAGGTTCCCTAAGAAATCCCATCTTCGGCGGCCTTCCTCAGTCCTCCACTCCTGTCGGGATGTCAGGACTGTGGGAACTCCGTCGGAGAGCCCCACCGGGGGGCTCTGTCGGCCTTCTTTGCCGGAGGCCGACAGACCTCTTCCCCACACCTTAGGTGACCAAAATAAACTTGCAGTTTTGCTCCTAAAAAAAAAAAAAAAAAAAAAAAAAGAAATCCCATCTTCAAGGCCAGATACAGTGACTAACGCCTGTAATCCCACCACTTTGGGAGCCCAAGGTGGGCGGATCACCTGAGGTCAGGAGTTTGAGACCAGCCTGGCCAACATGGCAAAACCCCATCTCTACTGAAAATACAAAAATTAGCCTGATGTGGTGGCAGGCACCTGTAATCTCAGCTACCCAGGAGGCTGAGACAGGAGAATCGTTTGAACCCGGGAGGCGGAGGTTGCAATGAGCCGAGATCGTGCCACCGCACTCCAGCCTGGGCGACAAAGTGAGACTCTGCCTCAAAAAAAAAAAAGAAAAGAAATCTCTTCTTCAGAAGTGTTGGGGGAATTTATTTGTTGATAAAACATCTTTTTTTTATATATGAAATTTAAAACACAGCTAAACAGTAATTTAAAACTTCCTAATTGCGTTGCCTTTCAAATGCTTTTATTATGGATTATAGATAGAGCTGCAAACTGCCAATTTTTTTTCAGCATCTCTCCCTTCATGGTCTTCAAGTTTGGCTTTTAGGAATTGGCTTGAACTTGTAACCAGAGGAGAGCACTGATATGCCTATATTAAAACAAATCCAGAAAGAGGTTTTGTTTTCTTTTTTCTTTCTTCTTATTATTTTATTTTACTTATTTATTTTATAATTTTTTTTTGAGATGGAGTCTCATTCTGTCGCCCAGGCTGGAGTGCAGTGGCATGATCTCGGTTCACTGCAACCTCCGCCTCCCGGGTTCAAGCAATTCTCCTTTCTCAGCCTCCCAAGTAGCTGGGATTACAGACGCTCACCACCACGCCTGGCTAATTTTTTTTTTTTTTTTTGTATTTTCAGTAGAGATGGAGTTTCCCCATGTTGACCTTGTGATTCCCCCATCCTGACCTTGTGATCCTCCTGCCTTGGCCTCCTAAAATGCTGGCATTATAGGCGTGAGCCACCGCTCCCGGCCCAGAGGTTCTGTTTCCTTAAGTGATCTTCTCCACCGAGAGACACCAAAACAAAGGGTGAGGTGGGGGGAAAACAGCCCCCCAAGGTCATTTTTAGAAAAGGCACTGAAAAATAGAAAGGAATCCCCCTAAACTCATCATGCCAACCTGCGACACATGAAGCTTTGCCGATCCATACGTCTGTGTTCCTAAGCCATCCCCCGTAGACGTTTTCCTCACCTCCTGATATCTTACTTTGCTCATTTTAAACAACTTCTGGAAACCAAAGTTTAGCTGAGCTTGAAATAAGTTGCCTTATTCTCCGCTGGGCGCAGTGGCTCATGCCTGTAATCCTAGTACTTTGGGAGGCTGAGGCGGGCGGATCACGAGGTCATCGAGACTCTCCTGGCTAACACAGTGAAACCCTGTCTCCACTAAAAAAAATACAAAAAATAAGCCAGGCATAGTGGCACGCGCCTGTAATCCCAGCTACTTAGAAGGGTGAGAAAGGAGAATAGTTTGAACCTGGGAGGTGGAGGTTGCAGTGAGCTGAGATCGTGCCACTGCACTCCAGCCTGGGGGACAGAGTGAGACTCCGTCTCAAAAAAAAAAAAAAAAAAAAAAGAAAGAAAGAAAAAAAAAGAAACCTGGGCCACATCTAGACTCTGCCCTCTCCCTTAAACGCCTCCATTCATTCACCTAGCCCTGTTGATTCTGCCTCTAAAGAATCTCCTAGCATCATCCCCTGCTCCGCAAATCCACAACCACTATCATAGCTCTTGCCAGGAACAGCCAAATGTTCTAATGATGCTTCACACCTACAGTTTATAGCCCCAACCCCTGACTCCCCTTACATAGTGCTGCACTGGTAAACATTGTGAGTGCAAAGCCAACCATGTCATTCCCCTGCTTCAGATCCTCCCCGGCTGCACATAACCTTCAGGATAAGGCCCAGAACCCTTTGTGTGGCGCACAGGTAGACAGCCCAGGCCCAGGCCCTTTTCCGGCTCTATTTCTTTCTCTCTTTCTTTTTTCCTTTGTTGTTGTTTTTTTTTTGGTTTGTTTGTTTGTTTGTTTGTTTTTTGAGATGGAGGAGTCTCGCTCTTGTTGCCCAGGCTGGAATGCAGTGGCCCAATCTTGGCTCACTGGAACCTCCACCTCCCGGATTGAAGTGATTCTCTTGCCTCAGCCTCTAGAGTAGCTGGGACTACAGATGCATGCCGCCATGCCTGGCTACTTTTCATATTTTTAGTAGAGATGGGGATTCACCGTGTTGGCTAGGCTGGTCTTGATCTCCTGACTTCAGGCGATCTGCCCGCCTCAGCCTCCCAGAGTTTAGGGATTACAGGCATGAGCCACCATGCCCGGCCCTCCAGCTCTATTTCTTGCTGACATCCCCTTGTCCCTACCATATGCATGATGGCTTGCCTCTCCTTTTCCTCCCTGGCTGACTACCCTCCCTCTGCCACTTATTCAGTCCTCTCCCACCTCATCCCTGGAGACCAGGCTAGAGCCCGTCCTCCTACTGTGGCATCTGGGGCTCACCTCTAGCAAAACACTGTGGTTCATCTACTTCTCTGTCCCACCCACTCAACCATGAACTCTCTGAGGACAGGGACCGTGTTTTGTGATACTTGCATTCCTTGAACTAGACTGTGGGAAGGAGGGACCTGGGAGATATTTAACAGCTGGTGAAACCTGTACACCGGCCAATCAGAACTGATACCAGCCTAGGATCTGGAACAGGGTCTTGGAAACCCTCTGCCAGAGTCAAGCCAGTAGTCACTGTGTCATAAGGAGCTGTGGGTGGCATCCTCTAAGTTGGGCCCTGATGATCCCTGCTTCCTGGTTCTACACTCTGCGTACTTCCCTCCCCTTGAGCATGGATGGCATTTGACTCTCTTCTAACATATAGAATGTGGCTGATGCAACAGCACATCCCCCACATTAGGCTATCAAAAGGCTGCGATTTCTTCCTTAGGTGCTTTCCCTAGAATCTTGAGGCATCCCTGTTGAGGGACCCGTGTGACGAGGGACAAGCCCTGCCACCAACCAAGTGATCTCAGAAGCCGAACGCCACCCAGGCAAGCCTTGACATGATGCAGGTCCAGCTGCTAGCTTGCTGGTAGCCTCAAGGAGGAGGCACCCGGTTAAGCCATATCCAGATTCTGGACCCACAGATGAAGATGTATCCTCTGGGGAGGGGAGTGGCGAAAACCGACCTGCTGATAAGACTTCGCCCTGTGAGTTAACATTCCTAATGGTAAGAACCCAGTTGCAAGACATACAGGTTGTGAATCTTTTCTATAATTATTTTTTATGTTTTCTTTTATTGAGACAGAGTCTCTCTGTGTTGCCCAGGCTGGAGAGCAATTACGTGATCTCGACTCAGTGCAACCTCTGCCACCCAGGTTCAGGCGAATCTCCTGCCTCAGCCTCCCAAGTAGCTGGGACTACAGGTGTGCGCCACCATGCCTGGCTAATTTTTGTAATTCTAGTAGAGACGGGGTTTCACCATGTTGGCCAGGCTGGCCTTGAACTCTTTACCTTGAGTGATCGGCCAGCCTTGGCCTCCCAAAGTGCTGGGATTACAGGCGTGAGGCACTGTGCCCGGCCCTTTTCTGTACTTTATGAAATGACAGCACATTGATGGTCGATGACGACAAGCATAAGCTACTGGCAGTAATTATCACATATTTGGGCCAAGCGCAGTGGCTCGCGCTTGTAATCCCAGCACTTTGAGAGGCCAAGGCAGGTGGATCACCTGAGGTCAGAAGTTCGAGACTAGCCTGGCCAACATGGCAAAACCCCATCTCTGCTAAAAATACAAAATAATTAGCTGGGAATGGTGGCAGGCGCCTGTAATCCCAGCTACTCTTCAGGACGAGGCAGGAGAATAGCTTGAACCCAGGAGGCAGAGGTTGCAGTGAGCCGAGATGGTGCCACTGCACTCCAGCCTGGACGAGAAGAGCCAGACTCCGTCTAATAAATAAATAAAAATAAATAAATATCACATATTTGAAGTTCTTCAAAGGTTTCTGGAAATTTCTATTGAAATATATCAAAATTCTCCTAATAGATTAAGAAATATCGAATTATTTTGAGATGTTACTGAGTTACAGGATAGAGACATTTGGTCACACTCAAAAACAGTATTTGCTTTGCTGCCACTTTTTTCTTTTTCTTTTTCTTTTTCTTTTTTTTTTAAGACGGAGTCTCGCTCTGTTCTCCAGGCTGGAGTGCAGTGGCATGATCTCGGCTCACTGCAAGCTCTGCCTCCCGGGATCATGCCATTCTCCTGCCTCAGCCTCCTGAGTAGCTGGGACTACAGGCGCCTGCCATGGCGCCCGGCTAATTTTTTTTTTTTTTTTTTTTTGTATTTTTAGTAGAGACGAGGTTTCACCTTGGTCTTGATCTCCTGACCTTGTGATCCGCCCGCCTCGGCCTCCCAAAGTGCTGGGATTACAGGCGTGAGCTACCGCACCCAGCCATGCTGCCACCTTTTTCTTCCCCAATGGAAAGAACCCATTGGTCTAGGAGGTAAATGTGAATGGTCCTTGCTAACTATTGCATTCAGATTAGAGGAGAGGAAATGAATCTTCCCTATGGAGTGACTAGGAACCTGGGAAAAAAGAGGCTATTAAGAGTATCATGTGACTTAAATGTGGTGGCAAAATTGGCTGGGACGTGGGCTAATTCTATGCATGATGATGGTTTTTAGAAAGCAGACCTCGGAGTCCTTGTCACTGAATTTGGATGGGAAGTGGTGGGGGCGGGGGACGGGGATTGGCGGAGAGGATTCCTGAATGTTTTGGCTCAGAAAGACTTTGAAGAAATCTTGGTATTTGATGACCCTTTTAACGACAGTGTGCCCTGGTAGTATGTTCTCTAAACAAACAAGGAGAAATGGTCTACAGATCAATATGGTTGAACGTTAATAGCTTCCTTAGCAAAAACATTACTATCACAAACAATAAAATGTGTAGATTGGCCAGGTGCGGTGGCTCACGCCTGTAATCCCAGCACTTTGGGAAGCCGAGGCGGCGGATCACGAGGTCAGGAGATAGAGACCATCCTGGCTAACACGGTGAAACCCTGTCTCTACTAAAAATACAAAAAATTAGCCAGGCATGGTGGCATGTGCCTGTAGTCCCAGCTAGTCGGGAGACTGAGGCAGGAGAATCACTTGAACCTGGGAGATGGAGGTTGCAGTGAGCCAAGAATGTTCCACTGCACTCCAACCTGGGAGACAGAGTGAGACTCCAACTCAAAAAAAAAAAAAAAAAAAAAGTGTAGATTGAGCCTCACCTCCTGGTAGTCATGCTCTTTTGGTAAATACTTTTGCTGATAACTTTTGAGCATAGAAAAAGATACAATAATTACTGAAAGTAGAAAATCTATCTTGATAGCCTCAATGAATCACCCAAACACCTAAGGGATGTTGGGGGAAAAAAAAAACTGGTCAGGTGCAGTGGTGCACGCCTGTAATCCCAGCACTTTGGGAGGCTGAGGCAGGGTGGATCACTCCTGTTGCCCAGGAGACCAGCCTGGGCAACATGGTGAAACCCTGTCTCTATAAAAATACAAAAATACAGAAATTAGCTGAGGGGGGCAGGGGGAGGGAGAGCATCAGGATAAATAGCTAATGCTGGGCTTAATACCTCGGTGATTGGTTGACAGGTGCAGCAAACCATCGTAGCACACTTGTACCTATGTAACAAACCTGCACATCCTGCACATGTATCCTGGAACTTAAAATAAAAATTAGCCAAGTATGGTGGCGCACACCTATAATCCCAGCTATTGGGGTCAGGAGGCTGAGGTGGGAGGATCGCTTGAGTCCAGGAGTTTGAGGCCGCAGTGAGCTGAGATCACACCACTGCACTCCAGCCTGGGAGACAGAGTGAGATCTTGTTTCCCGGAAAAATACAAAAGTAAAGAAAAGAAAAGAAAGAAAGAAAAACTTCAGTGAAAAACAAGTATTGAGCTAGCCCAGCTTTTCAGATAAGGAAGACTGGAGCAAGACATCCCACCAGCGTCAGCAGGTCAAGCAGAGTGAGGTTAGGTGACAAGGCAAATCTTTTAGCTGATAATATTGTTCCCTGCCCCCACACCACCCCCACTGAAACGAGTCTTTCTTTTTGTAAACTGCCTTGTTTTCAAGAAGCTCAATTTGTTAAATGCATTCATCTATCTACCTTTGTATAACTTTTCACAGGAATTCATTGGTTCACAAAGCAGAAAATGATCAAGACCTGGCGGCCTGACTTTGGGGTCAGAAAATACGGTCACAAAGAGCAGAGTGCAGTAAGTAGGGGCTCCATTCCCATCCTCTCTTCTACTCCAAGGTCAGAGAGGAGCCAGAGCAATTTGTAAGAGCACAGAGGTGTGAAAGGCAGGTGCCAGACGCGGCCTGCCCAGGGAATGAGGGGGAGGCAGTGTCGCTGTCTGCAGAGTGGATACTCAGAGCATGCCCTTGGGGACACCCTCAGCTGTAGAACAGATTCCTGAGGTCAAGACCAAGAAAGGCACCAGGGCCACCCAGGAAGGGAGTACGTGGGGTGGCCTTGGGACTTCACCCATTTCCGCTCGCTCAGGCAGCCACCCACTTTGTGCAGGTCCAGCAGCTGCTCCAGCCGAACTTGGTTTATCTGTAATAGACCTGGCCCTCCCCCACTCCATTCCCATCCCTTGAACTTTGACCTTTTCTCCTCAACAAAGGCCACCTTCCTTCCCTCCTCTCACCGTCCCCAAGAGATGCCCTGCTCTGAATTTCCCTGTGAAAGGCATCAACCTTAAACTCTACAAGACAATGGAGGGTCTTTCATGCCCCTAGGGAGGCAGTTGTGCCTGGGAACATGCGGCTGGGCCTTTTCTCCGGGAGCCAGGGTGGCACGAGGAAAGCAGGCACCCAAGGCAGTGGGCGCTGGGGCCCCCAAGTGGAACCTAAGAGCAGTGTCTCTGCCCTCAGCAGCCCCCAGTCTGCAGGAAGGTGGAAAGAGGACACCAATAATCCCTGTTTTGATATTTTTTTGTGCCACATGATTGGCAGGAGAGGTGAGACAGACACAGGGCACAGGAGAGTTGGAGGCTGTGGGCAGCTGGGAATAGGACCTGCAAAGACCCCAGGCAAGAGGAAGCTCTGCCCTTTCCAGAAATTCATAAAAACTAAGAACCAGGGAGAGCAGGGAGGGAGAAAGGTGAAGTGGGGCAGACTGGCTTAGGCCGGCTTGGCAGAGCACTGTGGGCCACGGGAAAGAGGTGTTTTCTTTATCCCAACGTGTCTGGATGAGCCAGGGGAGTGTGGCTCAATGGTTCAACACAGAGGCTCTGGAAATGGACAGCCACACCTCCTATGGAGAGTCTGTCGTTCCTCTGTGCCTTGGTTTCCCCAAGTATATAATGTAAGGAATGGCAGTGCCTGTCTGGAGGGTTGTTGGGAGGATTAAATGAAGAAGTGATGCAGCCGGGCATGGTGGCTCATGCCTGTAATCCCAGCATTTTGTGAGGCCGAGATGGGCAGATCACTTAGGGTCAGGAGTTCAAGACCAGTCTGGCCAACATGGTGAAAACTCACCTCTATCAAAAAATACAAAAATTAGCCGGGCATGGTGGCATGTGCCTGTAGTCCCAGCTACTCGGGAGGCGGAGGCAGGAGAACCACTTGAACCCAGGAGGAGGAGGTTACAGTGAGCCACTGCACACCAGTCTGGGTGACAGAGTGGGACCCTGCCTCAAAAAAAAAAAAAAAAAAAAGAAGAAGAAGAAAGAAAGAAAAGAAGTGATGCAGTAAAGTGGTTAGAACCCCCCTGATGCCCAGGGAATACCTGGTAAGGGTTAGACATCTTTGGAAAAAACAAAGAGAGCAACCTGGCCTAGGGCCCTGCTCCCCCGGCTAGGGAGGTCCTACAAGTTATTGGGCTCTTGAAGATCTCCCTCCCTTCCCTATAAAGTGGGAATGAAATATGACAGATTTAAGGTGAGGTTTGAATGGAAACAGTCTAGCCAGTACATTTAGTTTCTGAAAGATGTAAGTGCTCAGCTTTCTGGCACAAATGGCTTCCCAAGGCCCATAAAGGTCTTGGCGCATATTTAATCTTTTCACTGCTCATTACAAATCTTTAGCTAGGGGTAGCGGCTGCAGCCAGGTGACGCCTGGTGAGTCTCTGTCAGAATGTGCCCACTCCCATGCTCAAGTCTTGCTGTGATGACAGCGGGGACTTCTAGGTACTTGCAAATGGTCAAGTGTTCTTTGAATTTAGGAGCCCTGAACCCTGTATAGCATCACAGCCCCCAGCCTTGCTAGGTGCCCCCATCATCACGACCCCTGGGCCTTCCTCCGGCGCCAAAAGTTGCATTGATGTGTTTTATAATTTTTTTTTTTTTTTTTTTTTTTTTAGATGGAGTTTCGCTCTTGTTGCCCAGGCTGGAGTACAATGGCACCATCTCAGCTCATTGCGACTTCTGCTTCCTGGATTCAAGCAATTCTCCTCCCTCAGCCTCCCGAGTAGCTGGGATTACAGGCATGTGCTACTATGCCTGGCTAATTTTTGTATTTTTAGTAGAGATGGAGTTTCACCATGTTGGCCAGACGGGTCTTGAACTCCTGACCTCAGGTGATCCACCTGCCTCGGCCTCTCAAAGTGCTGGGATTATAGGTATGAACCACCACGCCCGGCCTTGTTCTCTAATTCTTGTTCCTCCTCCCAAAAGCTGTAAGGTGGGCCCCAGGGGGTGAGGCCAGGAAAGTCAGGGTGCCCATCTTTAGGCCCGGCTTATCCCTCAAACATTCGCGCAGTGCCCCTTTCTCCCCATCGTCCACAGACCTTTCCATAATTGGCAACAGATATACACTGCAGCATGTTGGGTCTCTCTTAAGAATTTTGTAAGTATCGAGGTATGGTCACCAAGTTCAAGAGGACTTCCTTCTGCACCTTTGGTGCCTGCTTTGTAAATCCTGCAGGAAGCTCTGTTTCACCATTCTTTTGGGTATAGATTCCATTCCTCATTCACATTCTGCATCAGAAAAAGGCTTGTTCAAAGGGAGCCCTTGGGGCAAGTATTAAAATGGCCACAGACATGTCACACCTCCCAGCCACCGTGCATTTTCTGTTGCTGACCAGGCGTTTCTAAAGCAGAGGGAGTATGCCAGGTATGGGCATGCTTTCCTGAAGAGTGAGTATGTCTTGCCCACAAACAAGGCCTCTGTGTAACTTTGAGATATGCTGATTGTGATATCTTGATGTTACTGTGTCATCGGGGCAACCCCCAGGTGGATGGGAGGTGGTTTAAAAGATAGCGATCATTGCCAGGTGCGGAGGCTCATGCCTGTAATCTCAGCACTTTGGGAGGCTGAGATGGGTGGATCACCTGAGGTCAGGAGTTCGAGACCAGCCTGGCCAACATGGTGAAATCTTGTCTCTACTAAAAATACAAAAATTAGCCGGGCATGATGGCATGTGCCTGTAATCCCAGCTACTGGGGAGGCTGAGGCAGGAGAATTGCTTGAACCCAGGGGGCGGAGGTTGCGGTGAGCCGAGATCTCGCCATTGCACTCCAGCCTGGGTAACAAGAGTGAAACTCCATGTCAAAAAAAAAAAAAAAAAAAGATGACCATCAGGACCAAGCCCTCCAGGCTCCTCTCCAGTCCTCTGCATGCTGAACTATTGACTCAACATTTCTTCAACACCCTGTTCACACCCAACCTCTGCGCACTTTGCCCTGCCTCGGCTGTCTGTCCTCTTTCCATGTGTGCCTGGCACCAGTCTACATCCTAGAGGTTCCTTGTCCTGGGTTCCCAAGGCTCTCTTGCCAGAGCCTCATCAAAGATGAGTGCAAACCCACACAAAGGTGTGTGCAAACCCACTGGTGTTTCCCATTGTCTCTGAGGCCAGGACAGTGCCCAGCATGGCGGGCATTTAGTGTTGAAAGGAGGTAAGAAGGGAGGCAGAGAGGGAGACATGTACTTATTCATTCTGGAAGTACTTGACTTTGACAGTGTGTGTGGCTGTATCTGCGTGACTGATAGCCATCAGTTTTCAGATTATGTTTCTCTCTCATAGGGGTTGGTGGCAATGAGGGAGGCTGGATGGCTTTAGGAGGTACAGTGGACCCAGCAAAGGCATTCTTAGACTTGTCTTCCTCTGCTAGAGTAACATTTGATGGCAGAAGAGGGCAAGGAGAGCATTTTTTTTGGTTTTCCAGCCAGACTGTCCATGCTTGACCTTGCCTACTTCAGTAAAGTGAACAAAGTTCCAAGGGCTTGGGGACAGAATTCAACAGGCACTTCCCTTCATTGTCTGCATCTTCCCACCACCCTTCTTGGGGCAGGTCTGTTCCATCCGTTGTTGGGCAGCCTGGTGGGCTGTGTCCTTCTCTGCTGGCTCTGGTTGGGGGCATGCTTGCCCTCCACCCCTCCCGTTTCCATGGTGGGGTAGGGACCCCTGGCCTGTGAAGAGGAGGAGGGATCCCAGGCCTCATTGGGAAAATCCAACGTTGTTCCTCTAAACTAACTAGTATCTTTTTTTTTGTTTTTTGTTTTTGAGACAGAGTCTTGCTCTGTCACCCAGGTTGGAGTGCAGTGGCGCCATCTCGGCTCATTGCAACCTCCACCTCCTGGATTCAAGCAATTCTCTTCCTCAGCCTCCCGAGTAGCTAGGATTACAGGTGCCCGCGACCATTGCTGGCTTTTTTTTTTTTTTTTTGTATTTTTAGTAGAGACGGGGTTTCACCATCTTAGCCAGGCTGGTCTTGAACTCCTGACCTCGTAATCCACCCGCCTTGGCCTCCCAGAGTGCTGGGATTACTGGCATGAGCCACCGCGTCCAGCCAAACTAATGTCACATAGTGTCTTAGTCAGTTTTCTGTTGCTTATAACAGAATACTTGAAACTGGATTATTTATTTATTTATTTATTTGAGATGGAGTCTCACTGTGTTACCCAGGCTGGAGTGCAGTGGTGCTATCTCGGCTCATGGCAACCTCTGCCTCCCAGGTTCAAGCGATTCTCCTGCCTCAGCCTCCTGAGTAGCTGAGATTACAGGTGACGGCCAAAACACCAAGCTAATTTTTTATTTCTAGTAGAGACGGGTTTTCACTATGTTGCCCAGGCTGGTCTCAAACTCCTGACCTCAGGTGATCCACGCCCCCCCCCAGCCTCCCAAAGTGCTGGGATTACAGGCATGAGCCACTGTGCCCCACTGAAACTGGATAATTTATAAAGAAGGGGAATTTATTTCTTATACAGTTATGGAGGCTGAAGGGGCTATATCTAGTCAAGGGGCTATATTATCAGACGAGGGCCTTTTTGCTGGTGGGGACTCTCTTCACAGTCCCAAGTCCGTGTAGGGCATCATATGATGAGGGGGCTGAGCATGCTAGCTCAGGTCTCTCTTCCTGTTCTTATAAAGCCCCTAGTCCCACTCTCATGAGAACCCATTCACCTGTCAATTCATTCATGCCAATCACCTCTTAAAGGTCATACCTCTCATTACTGCCACGTTGGGGATTAAATTTTAACATGAAGGCCAGGCGTGGTGGCTCACATCTGTAATCCCAGCACTTTGGGAGGGCGAGGTGGGCAGATCATGAAGTCAGGAGTTCAAGACCAGCCTGGCCAACATGGTGAAACCCCATCTATACTAAAGATACAAAAATTAGAGCCTGTAATCCCAGCTACTGAGGAGGCTGAAGCAGGAGAATCACTTGAACCCGGGAGGCAGAGGTTACAATGAGCAGAGATCATGCCACTGCACTCCAGCCTGGGTGACAGAGCAAGACTCTATCTCAAAAAAAAATAAAATAAAATAAATAAATAAATAAATAAATAAATAAATTTCAACATGAGTTTTAGAGGAAAGAGATATTCAAACCACACCAGGTAGTAACTGTGCCTAATTTGGGATCCAGCTCTAGAATGCTCTTACTTGATCTGAGGTTTTATTTCCATCTGCCTGGCTCATGTGTCTGCTCTCAATTTGCTCTCTGCTTGGTCAAGGAAAAGCAGTACTATTTATTAGCCCCTAAAACCTCAACACGCAATTTAGAAGTTGTTTCCTCATTAAATTTATTCTTTGAGTTGGGCCTTACCCAAGGGAACCCAAAACCAGGCCCAAAAGGAACAAAGGAGGGGATGCACGGAGGTAGGAAGCCACAGTGACCCTCTCTCAGAAGTATTTTCTACTCGGGTGAGGTTGTTTGTATTGTATATATGAGGTGCCGGATCTTTCCTTCTTTCCTTCTTTCTTCTTCTTTCTTTCTTTCTTTCTTTCTTTCTTTCTTTCTTTCTTTCTTTCTTTCTTTCTTTCCTTTCTTTCTTCCTTCCTTCCTTCCTTCCTTCCTTCCTTCCTTCCTTCCTTCCTTCCTTCCTTCCTTCCTTCCTTCCTTCCTTCCTTTTCTTTCTTTCTTTTTCTCTCTTTCTCTCTTTCTCTCTTTCCTTTCTCTCTTTCTCCCTTTCTCCCTTTCTCCCTTTCTCCCTTTCTCTTCCCCCCCCCCCCCACACTCTCTCTCTCTCTCTTTCTTTCTTTTTTTGAGACAGAGTCTCAGTCTGTCACCCAGGCTGGAGTACAGTGGCGCAATCTCGGCTCACTGTAATCTCTGCCTCACGGGTTCACGCCATTCTCCTGCCTCAGCCTCTCCAGTAGCTGGGACTACAGGTGCCCGCCACCACGTCCAGCTAATTTTTTTGTATTTTTTTAGTAGAGACAGGGTTTCACCATGTTAGCCAAAATGGGACTACAGGGTGCTGGATTTTTCTAAAGGTGCTTGTCCAGACAGCCCAACCAACATGGAGCCATGAAAGTTGCCAGGGCCAAGCCTTCTACTTGTTTTGTATCCAGCACCATGTAATATTAAGAAACAAGCGGGCCAGGCACAGTGGCTCATGCCTGTGATCCCAGCACTTTGGGAGGCCGAGGCGGGCAGATCACAAGGTCAGGAGATTGAGACCATCCTGGCTAACACAGTGAAACCCTGTCTCTACTAAAAATACAAAAAACTTAGCTGGGCGTGGTGGCAGGCGCCTGTAGTCCCGGCTACTCAGGAGACCGAGGCAGGAGAATGGCGTGAACCCAGGAGGTGAAGCTTGCAGTGAGCCAAGATAGTGCCTTTGCACTCCAGCCTGGGAGACAGAGTGAGACTCCGTCTCAAAAAAAAAAAAAAAAAAAAGAAACAAGAAACAAGCGAGGAAATTAATGAACAAGAAGTAACACCACACTATGGACTTTGGAGTCAGAAAGACAAATCAGATTTCAAATCCTAACCCCACACTGACTAGCTGAGACCTTGAGTAAGTTGTACATCCTTTTTAAGCTTTAATATCACCATCCATTAAATGGATCTAAGGATAAAGACCCACTTTGTGAGGGTATCTTTTATCTGCTGTGTGAGATCATCTGTGAGCTATTCTTTTCTTTTCTTTTTTTTTTTATTTTCAGACGGAGTTTCACTCTTGTTGCCCAGGCTGGAGTGCAATGGCACGATCTCGGCTCACCACAACCTCCGCATCCTGGGTTCAAACGATTCTCCTACCTCAGCCTCCCAAGTAGCTGGTATTACAGGCATGCGCCACCATGCCCAGCTAATTTTGTGTTTTTAGTAGAGACGGGGTTTCTCCATGTTGGTCAGGCTGGTCTCGAAATGGTGACCTCAGGTGATCTGCCCTCCTCAGCCTCTCAAAGTGCTGGGATTACAGGCATGAGCCACTGCGCCCTGCCGAGTTATCCTTTTTCATATGTTTCCCACCTAACAGGCCCAGGATATTGTGGGTATCAAGATAATATATGCAAGCCGGGCGTGGTGGCTCACGCCTGTAATCCCAGCACTTTGAGAAGCTAAGGCAGGTGGATCACCTGAGGTCAGGAGTTCAAGACCAGCCTGGCCAACATGGTGAAACTCCATCTCTACTAAAAATACAAAAAATGGCCGGGTATGGTGGCACATGCCTGTAATCCCTGCTACTTGGGAGGCTGAGGCAGGAGAATTGCTTGAACCTGGGAGGTGGGGGTTGCAGTGAGTGGAGATCACACTATTGCACTCCAGGCTGGGCAACAAGAGTGAAACAATGCCTCAAAAAGAAAAAAAAAAGAAAAAGAAAAAAGAAAAGATAACATATGCAAAGTGCCCACCACAGTTGCTGGCACAGAGGGAGCAGAATGTCTGCTGGCATTGTGTTTGCTGTTAGTGTCTTCTTCGGAGGTGCTCTGATCCGAAAAGCCGACCTTGGATCCCTGGCCGTAGTGATCAGGCTGTCCTGTAAGTATGGCTCCTGTAAGTAGGCTGAGTCAGGCGCTCCCACAGACCCTTGCAGACTGGCCTGGCACCAGCCACAGGGAATCCACTGCCCGGCCCTCAGAGGGAAGGTGGACCAGCAACACAGCTCAGCTCCTTGGCGCCATCTTCCCTCACAAAAGAGCGGCACTGTCTGAAGCCCCCAGGGCCAAGGAGCAGTAAAAGGCCATAAAGGCGGAGGGAGGAGCCGCCATAAACTGGAGCCAGAGTCCTTAGCAGTTTCCTTTCTGATAAGGGCTTCAAGGGTTTGGAGGAGACCTGCTGTGATTTCCTAGTCTGGGCTCGCGTGCCCTGGATGTTTGAATGCTTGGGTCAGAGTGCACAGAGGGAAGATCAAGGAGGAGAAACTGTCAGAAGGGACAGGAAAGGACAGGAGGGGGCATCCGACGAAGGCCAAGAGGCCGGCTACAGAAGGGGCCATGGAATAACACCACAAGGGTGGCTCGGGTGAAGGCCACTTCCTGCATACCAGGTCCCTGTAAAGGGATCACCTCATTCGCTCTCCCACCCAACGGAGAGTGAGACGGCCCCCCCATTACCAACCTATTTTTCAGGAGACCCGGGTTAGAGGGAGGATCTGCTACATCATGAGCAGGGTACAGTGCAAAATGCAAACGTCAGCCCTCTTGTGCACCATTTGTCAGGAATTTCAAGATGGCAGCCACAGAAGGTTAAAGCTAGTGGGCGGCCTTCTGAGTGTGGAGCCTTGTGTGACTGCACTGATCTCTTGTCCGTGAAGCTGGCCCTGTCTAGAGGGGTTGAGACGCTTGACAAAGGTCACACAATAGTAAGAAGCGGTGGCTCTGATGTGAACACAGTGCAGTGGGACAGGACAAAGCCCCGGGTGGGTCTTTTAGTTCCTCCCATCCTTTCTATAAGATGGGCAGTGCTCAAAGAGGGTAAAGGAGCTGTTGAGGGTCACACAGCTCCCTGAGAGGTGGGTTCTTCCAATAAGGCAGGGAATTCAAGATGGGCCATTGTCTCGTAAGATGTCAGTCTCTACTTGCTTAGAAAAGCAAAACACACGCCCAAAACATGCCCAAACCAGAACACCAGCAGCCTGGAAACACCAGACAAGAAAATGGAAGAAAATATATAATGAAGCCAGGCATGGTGGCTCACGCCTATAATCCCATCACTTTCACACCCAAAACACACCCAAACCAGGACACCCGCAGCCTGGAAATACCAGACAAGAAAGTGAAAGAAAATATATGATGAGGCCAGGCATGGTGGCTCACGCCCATAATCCCAGCACTTTGGGAGACTGAGGGGTGCGGATCACTTCAGGTCAGGAGTTCAAGACCAGCCTGGTCAACAGGGCGAAACCCCGTCTCTACTAAAAATACAAAAATGAGCCAGGCATGGTGGCACACATCTGTAGTCCCAGCTACTCAGGAGGCTGAGGCAGGAGAATCGTTTGAACCTGGGAGGCAGAGGTTGCAGTGAGCCGAGATAATGCCACTGTACTGGTCCAGGCTGAGCAACAGAGTGAGTGAGACTCTGTCTCAAAACAAAAACAAAAATCACAACAACAACAAAAATACATATATATATAATGAGTTTTTATAGAATGGTAAGCTCATTTTCTGAGCGAGGGGATTTTTTTCAGTGAGTACAAACAGGAGTGGTAACTTTCCGGGCCCTACACTCCTCTAGCATTTCCATCCCCTTAGACACCCTATTAGGGCAGTGGTAGTGGCCAGGGCTGGAAGGAGCTGCTGCATAAATGTCCTCCAGAATGGAAGTGTGGACTCTACCACCAGGAACTCACCTGCCTCGGGCCCAGGGCACAGGTCTGCCTGTCTTGTGCCCTCTTATGCAGAGAGGTGTTTCCTCAAACCCCTGGTCCAGTGTTAGCTTTCCCTTCTCTGAGTAACAGGCGTCAGTGTTCATAGGCCCACAGCTCTGAAGGCAGCCAGTTCGAGCTGCTGTTTTTAAGAGCAGAGCCATCAAACTAAAGTGGCATTTTTATTAATTTTCCAGTTGACTACATGTTCTTATCAATTAAATGGACAGTCAGGAGGGTTAGTGGTGAGAGTCCAGGTTGGGCTCAGAAGCCCACGTTCCAGTGATGGCTCCAGCTCCCTCTGTGACCCCAGACACTCTGGGCTGCCAGAGGTCCTCATCTACACAAGGAGGGGCTTCAACATCAGCCTCTCTGCCTCCATGACTCTTACATTAGCGCTCTCCTATCCCCATTCTTCTTCCTCACTGCATAATCTTAGCCTGGGAGGCAGCTCAGCCTCACCTCCAAGGTGGACAGACTCATCAGAGCAAAGACTTCAGAAGGCACCCACTCATTCTTCCTCCCTTTTCACAGCCTGGGTTGTCCTTGGCCTCCTTGGAGGCTGGCAGGGAGAGGAGAGGTCCTGGCCTGGGCCTTGAGTCTGGCTCTCAGGTACACCATTCAAGGACAATAGCAAGGATATAGGCAGATGCTAAGAGGTTGGGACCAACCAATGTATTCCTGCTTTCCCTGTGGCCTCTTCCAAAAAGCCGTCATATCTCCGCTTCAAGAGAAAGAGCCAGGTTTCCTAAACACTCCTAGAGTTAGTGGAGTCTAGGATGTCATCCTGTACATTCCTGAAACCATTCCAAGCATGTGGGGTTATGTATAATCATAGGAATTAGGAAATAACATTTATGCCTATGGGGATTAAGAAAACCATGGACGCACATGGGAACATTATATAGTCATTGAAATGGTAATGGTGCTGTAATGATATCAGAAATGCTTATGATGTAATATTAACTCAGAAGAGCAAGGTGCAAAACTGGATAGAATATGTACTCAACCAGGTAGAATACATAGAAAAAAAACACCAGGATCGGGCGTGGTGGCCTGTAATCCCAGCACTTTGGGAGGCTGAGGCAGGTGAATCACCTGAGGTCAGGAGTTCGAGACCAGCCTGGCCAACATGATGAAACCCTGTCTCTACTAAAAATAAAAAATTAGCCGGGTATGGTGGTATGCCCCTGTAGTCCCAGCTACTTGGGAGGCTGAGGCAGAAGAATCGCTTGAACCTGGGAGGTGGAGGTTGCAGGGAGCCAAGATCATGCCACTGCACTCCAGCCTGGGTGGCAGAGTGAGACTCCATCTCAAAAACAAAAAACAAAACAAAACAAAACAAAAAACAACAACCAGTACAGATGATGGGATTGTGGAACATTTTTTTCTTGCTTTTTGTATTTGCATTAGTATGTTTCCGTTGCTGGCCACCCCAGCCCCTTCCTGAAGCCAGGCCTGGCTGGCTATATTTTGTACCATGTGACCCCCACCCACTTTCCCCTTCCCAGGCACAGCTGACTGGGATGTCACTTGTGGGTAGCCAGCTATAGGCAGACCAACACCATGTGACTTGAGTAGTCTGGCCTAGAAAGATGAGCTGTTATTTGTTCAGCTTTCCTCTTGAGCTGAGAAATGTGAACTGAGAAACAAAGAAAAAAGTTTGCTCCACTGGATTGAAGCTGCAGAGGGGACCAGAACACTGCTAGAGGAATGGCCACCTTGGGTGAGGGGCTTGTTGAGGCTATGAGGGGGCAGGGGCCAGAGGCCAGCAGAGAAAGCCAAATCCTAGGGACAGAGAAGTCAACAGCCACCTTGGCCAATTCCCCCACAAGCAACCTTATTCTTGCAACACACTCCCATTTTCCCTTGCGGTCAACTGAGAGGGTCTCTGATCCTTGCAGCTGAAAAATGTTATGTTACACCTTCCAAAATTTCTATGGCTCTATACTATTATTATTATTATTGCTTTTGAGATAGGTTCTCACTCTGTGGCCCAGATTGGAGTGCACTGGCGGTATCATAGCTAACTGTAACCTTGAACTCTGGGCCTCAAGTGATCCTCCTGCCTCAGCCTTTGGAGTAGCTAAGACTATAGTGTGCGTCACCATACCCAGCTAAATTTTTTTTTTTTTTTTGAGACAGAATTTCACTCTTGTAGCCCAGGCTAGAGTGCAATGGGGTGATCTCGGCTCACTGCAACCTCTGCCTCCTGGGTTCGAGGAATTCTCTAGCCTCATCCTCCCAAATAGCTGAGATTACAGGCGCCCGCCACCATGCCTGGCTAATTGTTGTATTTTTAGTAGAGATGGAGTTTCGCCATGTTGGCCAGGCTGGTTTTGAACTCTAGACCTCAGGTGATCCACCCACCTCGGCCTCCCAAAGTGCTGGGATTGTAGGCGTGAGCCACCATGCCTGGCCCTGGCTAATTTGTTTTTTGTAGAGATGGAGGCTCATCATGATGCCCATGCTGATCCTGAACTCCTGGGCTCAAGCGATCCTCCTTCCTCACCCTCCCAAAGTATTGGGATTACAGGTGTGAGCCACTGCACGCAGCCTATATAACTTTTAATACAATAGGGAACCACCAAAAAGGGAAGTCCACAGCATGTCAGGTGACCCTGTCATTTTGGAATGCCTTCTTATACCCAGTCAAATACTACAAATTTTCCTGGTCTTGTGTCTTTCCACCAGGGCTGTAGAGGAACTAGAAAGGCTAGAGTTTTAGGCTATTGGGACATTGTGCACCCCTGGATGTCCCTCTGGGACTCTGCCATCAGACAGTCTCAGCCAGGGCCTGTTGGAGACAAACTGCCAGGGAAACAGGGCCTCGTCACCTTCGACAGGCACCTTGGCATTGCCTATCTTGTGCTGATCACATCCTCAGACATTTGGTGGATCTCCATTTACATGTGGTCTCTGTACTGCCTCACACACTCTCAGCTCTCTCTCTTTCTTTGTCTCTCTTTCTTTTTTTGATGTTGTTAAACTCTGTCGCCCAAGCTGGAGTGCAGTGGCACAATGTTGGCTTACAGCAACCTCTGCCTCCCAGATTCAAGCAATTCTCTTGCCTCAGCCTCCTGAGTAGCTGGGATTACAGGCGCCCGCCACCACACTCGGCTAATTTTCATATTTTTAATAGAAATGAGTTTTCACCATGTTGGCCAGGCTGGTCTTGAACTCCAGACCTCAAGTGATCTGCTCACCTCGGCCTCCCAAAGTGCTGGGATTACAGCTGTGAGCCACTGCGCCCAGCCTCTTTCTCACTTTCTCTCTCACACACACAGACACTCACACACATGTGCACGCACACATGCATATGCTCACACACACACACACACAGATGCTCAGACACACCCAAACCAGGACACCAGCAGCCTGGAAATACCAGACAAGAAAGTGGAAGAAGATATATAATGAGTTTGATAGAACTGGAAGTCCATTTCCTGAGCAAGGGGACTTTTGTGAGTGAGTATAGACAGACAGGAGTGATAACTTTCCTGGCCCTAGAAGCTTCTAGCATTTCCATCCCCTCACACGCTTCTTCCCTTGAAGTTTCTGTCCTTCACACTTCCTGCTATCTCAGGCTCTTGGCCAGATCTGCGGACTTGAAAGGCACAGCAAATGGCCTCAAATGTTCTTCCTCCTGGATAAAATGCACGCAACCACACTTACCTATTAGTGGACTTTCTTCCTACTTGCCTGAAATGTGGATTTCTGAACAGAAGAGGCCCGGGGTGGATGAAGTGGGAGAGAAGTACCGAGGAGAAAAAGGGGAGGAGTGTGGACTATTTTTTTTTTTTTTTTTTTGAGACGGAGTCTCGCTCTGTCACCCAGGCTGGAGTGCAATGGCATGATCTTGGCTCACTGCAACCTCTGCCTCCCGGGTTCAAACGATTCTCCTGTCTCAGCCTCCTGAGTAGCTGGGATTACAGGTGCCTGACACCACACCGGCTAATTGTTGTATGTTTTTAGTAGAGATGGGGCTTCACCACGTTGGCCAGGATGGTTTCAAACTCCTGACTTCAGGTGATCCTCCTGCCTCAGCCTCCCAGCTGTAATCCTCAGCTGGGATTACAGGCATGAGCCACCACACCTGGCCTAGCTTGAGCAAATTTCTCACCCTTCCTGAGCTTCACTTGTCCCAACTGCAAAATGGGAATAAGCTGCTCTGTTACAGGAAGGATAAAATGAGAAATGGACATAAAGGTCCATGCATACCGCAAGTGACCTTCTTCATCTTAGGGAGTCAGACTGTGACTGCCTTCCCTTCCTACTCCCCTCTGGACTCCTCCTGGGAATATGTCCTTCCCAGGAGCCTGGTGGGGGCTGGGCAGTCACCCCAGGCTAGGGGGGCGTCCACCTTGCAGACTTTTCCATAGCAGACTGACCGCTTGCTTTGCAGACTGTCAATGGGCAGTGCAGTCCAGGCCAGGGAAGGGCTAGTGGCGGCTGCAGTTCTGCGACCAGGTTTGGAAACGCGTGTCAAACGCAATTCCAACCAGATGAGGCTGGCCTGCTTCCAACGGCCGCTTTCCATCCAAGGTCTGGCCAAGGGGAGCTTTGCCCAGATCCCCTCCACAGGCAGTCCAGGCAGCAAGGCCTATTTGTTCCCCCGAGTCCTCGGGTCCAGACTCACAAGCTCACCTCTCTATTCCAGAGGCTCTGTTCAGAAGCTCCAAGCCATGAGTCATGGAGCCTGGTGGCGCTAGGGAAGGTGGGAAGGGTAGGTGCAGGCTCCAGGGCACATAGCAACTGGAAGAAGCCATCTGCCCATCCTGTAGTTAAACAAGGCTGGTCCTCTCCCTAACAAGCAGGGAAAGGAGCTGGGAAAAAGAAGAGGACGAAGAGATGCTCTCCAACCACCACAACATGGGGCAAACATAGGCCTCCTCCAGCGAAAGGAAATATCCCATATGAAGCAGATGGGCCTGAGGCAGTTGGCCAGAGAGCCAGTGACTTCTCTTTTTGCTGCTTAGAAATGGTGGCTGAAAAAAACACACACGCCACCACCACCCAAAAAAACTAGAGAATGCAGCATACCAGCAAAGAGTCACAGAAGGAAAGGAAATCCAAATGTTTTGAGTTTAGCTATTAAGCATAGTTTCCAGCGAGTGTACTCATGTCTTGAAATGAAACAGATGAAAGCAACATGTGTCAATGGTTGTAGGAAGGCAATAATGTCATCAACAGGAAATAAAGAAATTGAACACTGAAGCCTCAGCCCAGAATTTAACTCTTCTCTTGCCCAGGTCCCCAAGGCTTTCTGCGTGAAGACTGAGAACGTTTCCTGTAAGACTGGGTCACTGCCCCTCTCCACCTGCCTGGAAGGTCCTTGAGGCACCCCCTGCAAGGATCACGAGCACCTGAGAAGGACTCGCTTTCTTTCTTAAGGGATGTGGCCTTGGAAGAAAGGGAACCCCAAGGGGCCCTGGGCCAGCTGAAGAGGAAGCTGCATAGCCTCTCTCTCTATGAAGAGGCTACAAAGCCCTGGCTGTGGGATCACAGTTAAGAGTTCCTGGCAGGGACAGTGCTGGCTGCTGGCAGAGCCAGCAAAGCCAAGGCCAACGTGCTGGCACTAAAAGGGCTGGTGGCGCCACCAGGGAGTCCCGCAGGCCCCAGGAGTCTCTGAATGTTGCTCAGGCCCAGAAGCTAGGAGATCCCTTCTCAGCCAATCCCCCAACCCAAGGCAGAATGCAGAGCGCATGCACTGGCCCCTCTGGTCAATCCAAGAGAACCTTAGGAAGAGCGGGGACTTTGGGCCTTGGAAGGTGAGGCTAACACTCACATGCCTTGAGAGTGGCCGGGATGACTCCTGCAGGCCAGTCTCGCTGGCTGCTTTTATCTCGGATGAATCCACCCTATTTGGCTTTGGGGATGCCTGACTCACTGTGGACATTGTATGTCACTTGCAAACAATTCATAAAACTTAAATATCAAACACATCATGCTGGATCAAATAGATCAAACAGATCACGTGGAATCTTGGAGTGAGAGCATTCATGAGTTCAGTTTCAGACCTGGCCTTAGAGCTCTTAAGTCCAGGAGTGCCAGACAGCACCGTGGGCTGCACCTGTTCTCTGCATCAGAGTCCTCGGGGAGGTCTACACAAAGCCAGATTCCAGAGCTTTTCTCTGGAGACTCAGGAGGTCAGGCTGAGGGGTCAGCAGCTTAGCCCAGTGATTTTTAGACCACCCTGGATCAAGATAGCCTAAAACAAATGGATGTAATTGTCATCACATACAGATAAAATTAATGGACAGAAATGTCTCAATTCTTTCTCTCACAATTAAGAAAACCAACCCTAAAAGATGTTTGGTAGGTCTTGACACTGAATTCTAGTACAGGATTTTTGGTATTTGCCCAGAAATACACATTTGGGTTTACTGTACCCGTGTGCATTAGTCAGCTTGGACTGCCATAGCAAAACAACAGACACTGGATGGTTACATCACAGACATTTACTTCTCACAGCTCTGGAGGTTGGAAGGCCAACATGAAGATGCCGACCCCTTTGGTTCCTGGTGAGGGCTCTCTTTCTGGCTTGCAGAGAGCTGCTGTCTGGCTATGTCATGCTATGGCTGAGAGACAGAGAGCGAGCAAGCTCTCTGGCATCTCTTTTTTTTTTTTAGATGGAGTCTCGCTCTTGTCACCCAAGCTGGAGTGCAGTGGCATGATCTTGGCTCACTGCAGCCTCTACCTCCTGGGTTCCAGCGATTCTCCTGCCTCAGCCTCCCCAGTAGCTGAGATTACAGGCACACGTCACCACACCTGGCTAATTTTTGTATTTTTAGTAGAGACAGGGTTTCACCATGTTGGCCAGGCTGGTCTCAAATTCCTGACCTCAGGTGATCTGCCTGCCTCAGCTTCCCAATGCTGGGATTACAGGTGTGAGCCACTGTGCCTGGACTTTGTGTCTCCTCTTATAGGGGCACTAATCCCACCATGAGGACCCCATCCTCATGACCTCATCTGAACCTAATCACCGCCCAAAGGCCCTATCTCTGAATATTGGGAGTCAGGGCATCAACATGGGAATTTTGGGGAGACACAGTGGGGTCCATAGCACCATGTTTCATGGAGCTCCTCCGGGAGTACCACCAGGTCGATCTGACCCACATGTCAGGGGCCTGCCGGGTGGGCACTGGCATAGGCTTGGGGGCAGTGTCAGCAATGGTCAGACCCAGGCTTTCGCTCTCCAGGAGCCCTCATTGTGTGAGAGATCAACATAGAAACGGTAATGACCAAGGCGGAGATGTACCCAGGGTGCTGGGGGAGCAAGAAGGGGCACTAAGTCTACTTTAGAGGAGATGACAAGGTGTAAAATCAGCTCAAGGAAACTGAGAAGGGCAAACCTGGAAGATGGAACAGCACAAGCACAGGCTCCGAAGCTCGACGCAGCCTGGGGAGAGGGGATGGTTCCCTGTGGAGCTGGACAACACATATCCCACAGGGGGCTGTCTGGAGTGGAGGTTGTTGTGGCCAGATCCAGGAGAAACCCAGGGCTCTGCGAGGAGTATGGCCTTGACTTTGCAGATAAATTGTCTTAAACCGGGCAGTTGGGGAGCTATGTAACCCGAGCTGGGTTTTAGAAAGCTGCCTGTTGTGGGCGTGTTGGGGCTAGAAGTAATGAGAGGTAGGATTCAGACAGCAGGGACCCCATGGGAGTCCATTACATGAATGTAAGCGATCGTATTTGTTTAGATATTCATATTTTATTTCAGCAACTGTCTTAGGTCGGGCTCCCTAGAAACTGACCCTGTGAGGGGAATGCATGTGAATTACTAGGAAAAGTCTCAGGAAAACCCTGCAGGCGAGCGAGGGAATGGAAGGGAAGGAAGCCAGGCAAGGCTGTGACACCGAGCAGTGTCCACAGAGGGGGACTTTGGTTCCACCCACGGGGAAATCTGGAGACGGCGTAGGTCACGGCTCACCACTGTCCTGGCTTGGGGACAAGGGAGCTGGAGGATTTATACCCCAGCATCTGTCCACCACTGGTTAAGGGCTGGGAGGAGGTTAGGGGTATGCAGACACTTGTTGCTCTCCAAGTTGCCGGCACAAGGCATTCTAGCAGCTTCTACCAGAGAAGCAGCAGGAAATGCTGCGAGTGAAGCAGGAAGAAGCTGGTGTCCAGGGTGCGGTGGGGGTGAGGGGAGAGGGGGTGGGAAAGCAGAGCTCTGAGGGCATCTGGTGCCATGTAAGGCTGCCCAAGGACTTCCAGTGCATCTCATGACTAGCCAGGGCCAGCCAGGAATTCCTGCTTGGGAAGAACTTAGTATGGTTCAAATCTAGAATGTCGAGGAAAGCCCAAAACAGGACAGCCACATCAGCTCCTTTTCTGGGATTACGGGGACTTTATGACTCTAAAAAATTTTTTCCAGCCGGGAGTGGACAAGGGATTTGGCAAGCAAGGAATGCCCCATGCTGACCTCACCAGCTAACCATGAACCACATCAGTGGCTACAACAGGGCTTTGCTGCAAGAATCAGGGCCCATCCAAGGGCTGCCACTGACTGGCTAACTGATGTGGGGAAGGCCAAGTTCTCATTCGTCGGTCACTCAGTGCTCTTTATCTCCACAACCACGATGGCTCTGCATGCCCTACTCATCTCTAAGATGGTTATAAAGATAAAAACAGGATTCCAGCTTGGGCAAGTTTTCCAAGAATGTTCAAGGCTTGCTGTAAGTCCATAATATATGCCACTTCTGAAATGCTGAGTAATGTCAGACAAGGGCCAGCAGGGAGAAAAGTGACATTTACTGAATGTCCCCTACAGGTTGGTGGCTGCCTTCGCAAGCTTCACGCAGGTGACGAGAAGGTGCATAGGGAGAACTTTGACCTTCAAGGCTGGATACTGACAGAAACCTTGGTCTGTCCCTGTGGCCGCAGCTATCACTAAGGCATGTGGTCTCCACCCAAAATGCAATTAATCACTGAGCACGGGCGTTACCTCTTCAGACTTGTGAATAAACAGAGATCAAAGACAGCCAGTCAATGAGACTCTGATAGGCCTTTAACCAGGCCCGGTGCCAGCTCGCTGGCCGCCTGCACTCCTGATCCAGCCAGACACACTCAGCCACCCATATGTCAACTCCCTGTCCTGCCTCCCACCCTCTAGGGCCAGGCCAACCTTCCACAGTGTCCCAGAGCCATTGAGCTTCCAGATTAACCTCTTCCCTGTTATAATGGTGCATGGAAGCCAGCTTTCTCTTGGAAAATCAGGACTGTGGATGATGTGGCTGGGACACCATCCCTTTCCCCTTCCTCTTGACAGCCCACTGGGTCCTGTCACTGATAGACCCAGAAGCAGAGCACCTCCCTGTGAAACATTCAAATCTGCGCCCCAGGCCCATTTACTGACTTGTCTTGGATCCTCAAGATTGCAAGAAAACAAGGAGACTATGACTGTAACATCTGAACTGTCAGGGAACTCCTGTATAAACTCTTTCGGCCTCTCTGCCAGGGTTCATGTCCCACCTCACTGTGGGAACCCTGGTGCCCCAGATGTGGGGATGAGAGTGAGGGGGCGGGAAGTCTGTGCCATGCTCCAGGATGGCCAGGCTCTCCTGGCCACCCCCAGTGTCTACATCAAAGTCCCCACCCCATTGCACGGCACGGGAACCTCTGCCCACAGCTCTAGAATGTGAGCTCTTTAAGGGCAAGGAAAAGATTCATTCACCTTTGCATTTCCAGAGCTTCACCGAAAGCAGGGGCGCAGCAAGGTTAGATGTCCTTGATGCAGGACTCACCACACACCACCGGGAACACTGAGGATCTGAGAGCCTGTGGGACTTGCCCAAGCTAAGCTGTTCAGTAAATGGCAGGGTCTGGACTTGAACACATGTCTGCCTGACTTCAAAGTCTGGGCTTGTTCCAGTACATCACACATATGTCTGAGCTAAGACATCTGGGTTTACAACATCATAAAAATCAAAGGTTGGCAATACGTTCCCAGCATCCAGTTTCACACATGGACCAGTTTTGTCCCACAGCCAAGGACTGGTGACCCTGGCTTCAGGTACCTCTTTGCTGACAGGGGCTCTGGGGAAGAGAGTGCAGTGGGCGCTGTCCATGCAGCCCCTCTGGGGGCCACACTACGGATGTTTTCGGTTACCAACAAATTCTCTCTTCTCTAAGAGGATGTAGGCTGCCTTGTATAATATCTACATTAGCGGCCAGGCACAGTGGCTCATTATAGGCATGAGCTACCAGCACTTTGGGAGGCCAAGGCAGGTGGATCACCTCAGGTCAGGAGTTCGAGACCAGCTTGGCCAACATGGTGAAACCCCGTCTCTACTAAAAATACAAAAATTAGCTGGGTGTGGTGGCATACACCTGTGATCCCAGTTACTTGGAAGGCTGAGGCAGGAGAATCACTTGAACCGGGGAGGTGGAGGTTGCAGTGAGCCAATATTGCACCACTGCACTCCCCCATGGGCAACAAAGCAAGACCTTGTCTCAAAAAAAAAAAAAAAAAAAAAAAATCTAAATTAGCAGATGATTTTCAAAGTTTTTGGACTGGATTGTGGAACAAATCGTATCATTTCCCCATATCAGTCTACATTGAATGTTTGTCATAATTTTATTTTATTTATTTTTATTCTTAATTTTGAGACAGGGGCTCACTGTGTCATCCAGGCTGGAGTGCAGTGGTGTAATCATGGCTCATGGCAGCCTTGAACTACTGGGTTCCAGTAATCTTCCCACCTCAAACCTCCCAAGTAAGCTGGGATGACAGGTGCACATCACCACGCCCAGCTAACCATCATAATTTTCCAAGAACAAATCAAATGCAATGAACTGACCAAACAACCCTCACTGGCATCCTCTGGAGAATGCATAACCTGTCTGTGATCAAGGAGAGTCTATGTTACACACTGCTACACATTACCTGCCCTTCTTCAGGGAACACTCTGATACTGTGGCACAGTTGGCCACAGTATTTCTTTTTTCTTTTTTTTTTTTTGAGACAGAGTCTCACTCAGTCGCCCAGGCTGGAGTGCAGTGGCACAATCTCGGCTCACTGTAACCTCCGCCTCCTGGGTTCAAGTGATTCTCCTGCTTCTGCCTCCCGAGTAGCTGGGATTACAGGTGTGCGCCACCACGCCCGGCTAATTTGTGTATTTTAAGTAGAGATGGGGTTTCACCATGTTGGTCAGGCTGGTCTTGATATCTTGACCTCGTGATTCGCCCGCCTTCGCCTCCCAAAGTGCTGGGATTATAGGTGTGAGCCACCACGCCCGGTCACAGTGTTTCTTTCTGAGCTTGAAAAACCAGAAAGGGGGATAAACGGTTGGAAGTGAAATTTGGCCAGCTGGTTAGATCATGAGTGTTAAAAGGTGCTAAAATCAAGGGGGCCACTGGCTTTGGCCAGAGTCATCTTCCCAACACAGCCTTTCTGCAAAGGTCTGGCAGCTGCAGGGCAGCCACACCACGATACAAGAGTCAGTTGCAGAGGGAGTAGGAGGTCCCCAGCTCTCTCCTGCCCTCCTTTGATTCTTCCACCTGAGGCCCAAGTATGACTTGTGTCTTGAGATGCTGCAGTCTCTTTCCCTAGGGTACATTTATACCACTTCAGAGAAGCTTTTGGTGTTTTTGGTTTTTTAGAGAATAGAAACAGAGGCCAGGCATGGTGGCTCACGCCTGTAATGCCAGCACTTTGGGAAGCTGAGACAGCTGGGTCACTTGAGGTCTGGAGTTGGAGACCAGCCTGGCCAACATGGTGAAGCCCCGTCTCTACTAAAAATATGAAAATTAGCTGGGCATTGTGGCACGCGCCTGTAGTCCCAACTACTCGAGAGGCTGAGGCAGGAGAATCGCTTGAACCCGGGAGGCAGAGGTTGCAGTGGGACAAGATTGAGCCATTGCACTTCAACCTGGGCGACGGGGCAAAGCTCCATCCTCCCACTCCCCCTGCAAAAAAAAGAAGCAATTATTTCAGCCTGACACGGCATGGTGGCTCACACTTGTAATCCCAGCACTTTGGGAGGCTGAGGCGGGTGGATCACTTGAGCCCAGGAGTTGGACACCAGTCTGGGCAACATAGTGAGACCTCATCTCTACAAAATTTTTTTTTTTTTAATTAGCTGGATGTGGTGGTGCACAACTGTAGTCCCAACTCAACTGGAGAGGCTGAGGTGGGAGGATCCCTTGAGCCCACCTCAAGCTTCAGTGAGCCATGGTCAAACCACTGTACTTCAGCCTGGGTGATAGAGCAAGACCTTCCTCTCTCTCTCTCTCTCTCTCTCTCTCTCTCTCTCTCTCTCTCTCTCTCTCTCTCTCTTGCGCTCTCTCTCTCTCTCTCTCTCTCTCTCTCTCTCTCTATATATATATATATATATATATTTTTTTTTTTTTTTTCCTATAGAGACAAGGTCTCACTCTGTCACCCAGGCCGCTCATGAATTCCTGGCCTCAACCAGTCCTCCTACTCAGCTTCAGCTCCCCCAAGAGCTGGGGTTACAGGTATGAGCCACGGTGACAGCCATCTTTTGTAAGAGCTGGAGTGATGGCTGCAGATGGATGGGGTCACAGTCTTCTCAGGTGTGCTGGTGACTGTCTCCTGAGAGCTGGACAGAGGCCTCTGCACTCTGTCTGCATTCAGGGAACATTTACAGAATCACGCTCTGTGTACAGCACTGTGTTGTCCTGGTGGTCTGGGGTGCATTTCCTGGTCTCACCATCTGAGGACTCAGATGGCTCTCTGTAGAAGCCCAAATGAGGGTTGGTGGGGCTGAGGCATGTTGGCAGTGGTGAAGATAACCTCCCTCAGCACCCAGCCTTCCCCACTGGTCGGGACTAGGAATGTGGTCGGAGAGCCCTGCAGAGAGGCTGCAGAGAGGCTATAGCTGCCCTGGCAGCTGTTCAAGTATCTATCCATTTCAAAGGCTTTTTGTTAAACTTCTAACAGCCGAAAGGACAGCCTGAAGCCATGCATCAGGAAGGCCTCCCAATTTCGGTGACCAGGAAGTCTATTGAGTTCCCTCCAACCCCTCCAGCACCTAGAATGGAGACCTGAACTGGGCAATCAGCCCAATAAATCAGGGGATGGCACCCCAGGGGCCATCATGACCCAGGGGAGGCCCCCTCTGGCTTTGGGATTTACTGAAGGGCAACACACAGGTGTGCAGGGCAGGAAGGCGAAAGGAAGCTTTGGAAAGATGCTAGCAGGGATGATGCCAGTGTCATACAAGTGTTGGGTCTCCCTGGGGCGATGTTTGATGCAGTCTTCCTTTCTTCCCCGGCTCCTGTCTGCTCATCCAGCTCTAGCTGCGGGAGTCAGCTCTGCCTTTGGTGGGGGTTCTGCTACTACCAAGTCATGGGTGCTCTCCAGGCAAGTCATCTTGGCTTCTGAAATGTTATTTTCTCATTCACAAAATAAAGACGTTGGCCTGGTCACCAGGTCTGCTTCTCTCTGATGCGTGTCAGGGACATCTCAGAGGATGCAAGGAGAGTGAGAGAGGTGGGGGATGTGGGGGAGGCGCCCTGAGGGATCAAGCCATGGGTGTCCTGGGCGCACCCATGAAGAGCCAGGTCCACTGACACCAAGAAAGGAAGGCTTTCCTCCCCTCTACCCCCAAACCTTGTGCCTTTAAGTGTCTTCGTTTGATTTGAATTCTTGATTGCCATTGTGGAGGGGTGTGGCTGAGTGGGACCTTTGATCTCGCCTCCCCAGAGTTTCTGGGGTCTGTGGTTCGGCAGAGAAGTTTGGGGTTAGCAGCAGTCACTGCCATCCATATGAGGGGGGCGCTCAGGCCCAAATTGATGTCAGGTTCCCGGCCAGGCGGAGTGTTACCTGGAGCTTTGAAGCTTGTAATGACTCCAGACCGTCTTCTCAAGTCAGCGGCTACAAATGTTAATAAAATTAAAGCCACCTGAGAGTTCAGCTGGGCGATCCTTTGAACGCAAGTCTGTGATGGGTTATTACCCTCAATTACCTAGTTGTCCACTCTCTTCGCTTGGGGTTAAACTCTTAACTCTTCCCTTTGAAGTCATTATCCTTTTATCTATGACTGGACCAAGGAATTTCAGGACAATAATCAATGGAAACTTCATAAGAATAGAGAAGCCAGCCGGGAGGGGAAAAGGTGTGAATATCCCTTTAACCGTTGGGGGGAAGGGGGATGGGGAGATGGGGGGATGGGGGATGGGGGATGGCGGATGGGGGCCGAGAAGGCCCTGTGTCCCCAACTTGAAGAACTAAAAAAGGAAGTGGGGGTACCTGATAATGACCCAGTGAGCAATTTTCAGATCTTCTAGAAAATGAAGAGAAAACGATAATTTGGGGGCGATCAGAGAGGTGCAGCCTTCATCAAAGGAGAAGGGAAAGTAATGAAGCAAAAAGACACAATTAAAGAATGGGTTTAATTAGGGCTTTGATGTCTGACATGGTGCATGACACTGTTAAAGGGGGAAGGGGATCAACTATTCAAGCGCCAGGAAATGGCTTGTTAAAAAGATCCGTCCCCCAAAGACGCTGTCAGAAAGAGGGGAAACTTTCCTGCCGCTTCCCTACCAAAGAGGAAAGTCAGTTTCACTTGGATCCTCACCATCAGGAGGAAAAAACATCACAACTTTTTTTCTGGTAAAAGTGTTTCTGGGTTCCTAGAGGCAGCAGCTCTTTGAGGATCATTATACTCGGTGCTGGCCTCCCCCTGTTTAAAGAGAGAAGGAAAGAGAGAGACAGGAGAAAAGAATGAAAAAAAAAAAAAAAAACAAAAAAAAACAAAAACGGAGTGTGTGTGCGCTAACGAATGTTGGCAATGTGTGTTTCATTTCTCCTTTTCATTTAATCCCATTTGGAATGCTTGTCTACACAGAGAAGATGAAAACACAGGGGGGAAGAGCCTGTCTGCAGTTTCCCAGTCGCACTGGAATGAGCAAGAAGCCTTCTCCAGTAACGAGCAGCAGCCCCAGCCTGGTTTTAGATGTGACAGAGCCGCGTCTGCCCCTCTACCACGTAGCCCGCACCTCTCAGGCTGACACACACATGCACACACAAACACTGCCAATTGAGGATTTGAAAGCTCACATTTTGCCCTTGTTACAACTCCCCCACTCCTCATTAAAAAAAGAAATAATAAAATAAAAACTCCTTTTATTGTGTGCAACATCTGGAAAGCTCCCTTCTCCATCTGCTAGGTCCTGACAGTGTTTGCAACCACAAAGCCAGCATCTCCTCCTGCAATGTGTCACGAAGGCTGGGGGTTGGAAGCCCTGGTGAGGAAGCCTAGGAGGGGGTCAGACAAACAGGCCTGCCCTCTGCCTGCTGGAGGCTGGAGCCAGCGTGGGTCCCCTTGGCCTGGGTTCTGGGCCCTGGGCTTCATGTGACTCCTAGTTTAAGGGAGGCAGCCGGTAGCCCCCTGAGTCTGTTCAGACAGGAAGCAATGGCTGAATATTCTCATGTTCCTGGGAATAACTCGAGTCAGGCCCTCCTGCCAGTGCCGGGAAGAAGGACAAACAGCTTGGAGACCCTAATGTGTAGGCTTGGGATTCAGTTTGAAATGAGCCTGTTGGGTTTTTATTTCAAAACGCTCCTGTCTTGGGTTTTTATTTCCTCTCTCTTATTTACACACACACTCAGCTAGCACTCTGGAAGAAAAAAAAAAAAAAAAGACAGCAGGTTTTGAAAAGTAGAGTGGTTTATGTGAAAAGATCGAAATGTTTCTCATACTTTCTCCAAAGGCCTAGGGCTCTTTTCTCCCAGGGACTGAACTTTTTCTCAGAGACGTAATCCTTTAAAGCCTCAGCCCTCATTTCTTTTAGGTCACTCTTCCATTTCTTGGATTTAAAGAAACCAGAGGGGTCACAGATGTGGACATGTCACTCAAAATGAGCCATGGGGCTCTGGTCATTCTGCTTTGGAGGATGAGGGTTAGTTAGAAAGACAGCCTTAGTGATGATAGGCTGGTGGACAGAGGCACATGATCCAGACCCAGCCAGTGAAAAGTGACAGAAATTTAGGATGGCTTGAGCGACGGTCAGGGTGGTGATGTCCTCAGCTGTGCTGATCTTGGACACTGTGCCTAGACAGACATGCATGTATTTATATGTGAACCAAACGTGCTGGGCTGTCTAGGATGCTATGATGTATCTGCTCCTGATGAAAGCGAATGCTAAAGTTAGCTCAACAAAAAGCAAACCTCTTCAAATCAAGTGTCATTCTTCTAGATACCTAAAAGCTGCTTTATAATACAATTTATGCAGACGCTGGAGGAACTTCTACTTGAATTGGAGGGACTCCTTTGCTTTTCTGCCCAAACTACAACTGCTCAAACATTTCTACTGTGAAGAAATAAAATATATGAAAAGCACGGTAAGGCCAGGCACAGTGTCTCATGCCTGTAATCCCAGCAGTTTGGGATGCTGGGGTGGATGGATAATTTGAGGTCAGGAGTTCGAGGAGATCAGCCTGGCCAACATGGGAAAACCTTGTCTCTACTAAAAAAAAAAAAATAGCAAAAAAATTAGCTGGGTAGTAGTGGTGCACACCTGTAATCACAGCTACTCAGGAGGCTAAGGCATGAGAATCACCTGAACCTGGGACAGGGAGGTTACTGCCAGCCAAGATTGTACCACTGCACTCCAGTCTGGGCGACAGCGTGAAACCCTGTCTCAAACAAACAAACAAAAAACATGGTAAGCCTAAATCGGCCCACATTAAGAATAATCTCTCCTCACTTTAGGATTTTCCATTTTATGGTGGTTTTCTAATCTTTGCACCTTGGAAAGTAAGATGCCTGGGGATCGGGATCCTTATAGTAGAAGGGGAAAAAAACTATTATGGAGGGCCTGGATTTTGTAAAGAGTTTTGAAATGCCCTGGCTTATTCTAAGTGTCTCTCCTCACAAAAGGAAGATATGACATGAAGTATATATATATTTTTATTTTTATTTTTATTTTTTTGAGACAGAGTCTCACTCTGTCGCCCAGGCTGAAGTGCAGTGGCATAATCTCAGCTCACTGCAACCTCCACCTCCCAGGTTCAAGCGATTCTCCTGCCTCAGCCTCCCAAGTAGCTGAGATTACAGGCACGCACCACCATACTGGGCTAATTTTTGTATTTTTGGTAGAGACGGGGTTTCACCATTTTGGCCAGGCTGGTCTCAAACTCCTGACCTCAAGTGATCTGCCTGCCTCGGCCTCCCAAAGTGCTGGATTACAGGCACAGTCACCATGCCTGGACTGAAGTATATTTTTGATGATCGGTTTTGGGACAGTCTCATCTTGGCTTCGGATATGTAATTCTGCTGGGTAGAAAGGACTATGGGGGAAGAGGGCTCTGGACTGGCACCGAGGCCCCAGGAGTCTAGCTGGGCAACGCTGAAGGCTTTTGGGGAACCGGGGTCAGGGACTGGCTTGATCCCAGCATCACTTTTCCATATTACCCACTGGAATATGCCAATATTTCACCTTTACATAGTGTTGGTGGTGGGGGCTGTTTGTTTATGTGACAAACATTTCTGCAGCAAGAGAAAATGGATGTTAATTACCAAGTGAAGCTAAACCCCAGTTTATGAAGAGGCTTCTCCAAAAGAAGCTGCAGGCTACAGAGAGAAGTCTTACTTTAGGAACCAAGTAAAAGGCTTTCCTTTCATGTTGTTTTCAGAGAGGACGTCTTCGTTTGTGATGAGAGTAGTTGTCAGGAACAGGCTCCTATTAAAGGTGGTTTTGCTGGAAGCAGGAGAAGGCCCGAAGCCAGGGATATTCTTTTTAATAAGTCCCCAGCCTCAAAGCAGAAACAGGGCCTCGGTCCCAACACAGAGGAGAGATGCTTCCCACCCAGTCTCACACTGGAGGTGGGGCAGGGTGCATGTGAGTGTGTGAGTGTGTGAGTGTGTGAGTGAGTGTGTGAGCGTGTGAGCGTGTGAGCGTGTGAGCGTGTGAGTGTGTGAGTGTGTGAGTGCAGGTGTTATTCTGAGGGTGCTGGGGACACTCCAGAAGGCCTTTCACTCTCATGGAAGGAAAGAATGAACTTAAGACCCACAGTCCTCAGGGTAAGTCACACCTACCGCCCCAGGAATCTGGGCTTTGCAGAGTTTTATCTATCAGGTACAGCCTGAGTCTATGCCTCACTCTGCCACACACTGAGGATAGGTTTCCTGGGACAAGTTACCCAATCCCTCCATGCCTCCATTTCCTAGCCTGTAAGACAGAGGAGGACTCCTGTGTCATGGGATTGGGGACTATTAGAGGTAGTGTACTGTCTTTGCCACATTATAGCAGGCACTCAGTATACTCATTATTTTTCCCTTTTTTGGGGGGGGGGGGGATGGAGTTTTGCTCTTGTCACCCAGGCTGGCATGCAATGGCGCCATCTTGGCTCACTGCAACCTCTGCCTCCCGGGTTCAAGCCATTGTCTTGCCTGGGCCTCCAGAGTAGCTGGGATTACAGGCATGCGCCACCATGCCTGTCTATTTTTCTATTTTTAGTAGAGACAGAGTTTCTCCATGTTGGTCAGCCTGGCCTCAAACTCCCGACCTCAGGTGATCCGCCCACCTCAGCCTCCCAAAGTGTTGGGATTACAGGCGTGAGCCACTGCGCCCGGCCTTATTTTTCCAATAATTCTTCTGTGTGAAAAAAAACAGGTAAGAATGGGTTTTGTTTAGGCTCCAAGACTGTAAGCTTTCTGAGAGTAGGTACTGCATCTCACTTTGTAGCCTCAAGTTCCAGCACACTGTTGGGAGTACGATGGACTCTAATACACGGTTGTGGTTGCTGGTATAGATCACTGAGGAACTGCTGTTGGTCAGGAGAGGGTAGGGGATGAGAACTACAGTAGTCTTTGCTTTACAAAAGCATAGTCTTGGCCGGGTGCAGTGGCTGTAATCCCAGCACTTTGGGAGGTCGAGGCAGGTGGATCACCTGAGGTCAGGAGTTTGAGACCAGCCTAACCAACATGTTGAAACCCTGTTTCTACTAAAAATACAAAATTAGTCAGGCATGGTGGTGCACACCTGTAATCCCAGCTACTCGGGAGGCTGAGGCAGTAGAATCTCTTGAACCCAGGAGGTGGAGATTGTAATGAGCTGAGATCATGCCATAGCACTCCAGCCTGGGTGACAGAGTGAGACTCTGTCTCAAAAAAAAAAAAAAAAAAAAAAAAAAAAGCATAATCTTATAGGATTGTTAAAATTGGAAACATTACTTTTATCGAACAGACAGCAAGCTTTAAGGACAAGTTGAAGTCTGTGATGTATTAAACAGGGGCACCTACTGATAGAGCTTGGAAATGCAACCTGAGTCTACTAGACATTGCAAAGGAGGAGGAAGAGAAGTAGGTTCAGAGTTGAAGGATCCTCAACCCCTAGAATCAATTGAAGAGGAGGTAAAGGTGGAGGAGGCATTTCAACTTAGGAAGAGTCAAATGCTACCAGGTTTTCAGATTGCTGGCGGTCTGCCACAACTGGGCCACTAAGCACATCCAACATGCCACAGACGTTGTTCCTACACGAATCTGATCCTAGGGAGTGGCTCTGCCTGGCCAACAGTTGAGATGACTCTGCCTCCATCTGCCCTAGCTGTCTTGTCTGAGCTTCGTGACCCTCCACAAACATGTAAAATGCCTGACTAGGGCACAATTTCTAATGGTGGCGCATTAAAAAATGGGATGCACCAAGAGGGGCTCAAAACCATGGCCTTGATGGATGGTCTGATGGACTGAACTAACCAACCGGAGAGTCTCCTCTCCTCCACCTGGAGACAGTAACTCCAGTCTTGCAATAGAAGTCAATGGGAAGATAGGATTCGCTTCGTAGTGATCTTTGCTGGAACCTGTGAGTGTCATGCCCTTGTCTTAGTGTTTACTCTTGGGATTATCTGCACAGCAGATAATCTGATGAGGTTGTCTATTCACTTGTTTCCATGAACAGTCGCTGAACACCTACTATGTGCTGGGCACTGTGCTAAGGACTGAAGCCCTACTAGAGCACCACAAAAGAGGTACTTTAGGGGATACATTTGTTATTGTGCTCACATTGTGTTAGAGTCATTGGAGCAGTTCAGCGGTACTGATGATCCTTGGCTAGCCATGTGGCCGTGGCCAAGCCATTTACATTCTCTGTCAATTAGTTACTTCTTCAGTAAAGTGAGGGGTTGGACTAGATCATCTCCAAAGTCTCTTTCAGCAAAAACATTCTAAGCATCATGCTCCGTGTGGAAAAGATCAGGTAATTGCCATCACTCTGGATAAACACAGTGTTACTAAAGGGTGGTAATAAATTTTGTCACTGTCTGTCATAATCATGTTCTGCCACATCATCTCTCTTCACACACAGATGTTTTTTTCCTCTATCAAAAGCCTGCTCCCTCCCTCCTGAGCGCCTCATCACTGTTGGTGCCATCCATTCTGGCAGGCTCCTTATTGGAACTGCCAAAGCACTAAGGCCTTGATGCCATGCCTGTCCCCTGACGTGAAGGGAAACAAGTTGGGTACATGACAGCGCATCCAGCCTTCTCTGAGCACCTCCTGAAGGGAAGGAGGAAGTTGGGCTACTTGAGGTTGAAGAATAAAGACAGGGAGAGTTCTTTCTCTAAAACAGCCGTGTTGATGGCACAGTGGCTCTTCCGAGACGTTCCTCGCCTATGCGGGGCTTCTGATAATTACCTGGTTGATTGCCTAAAATCTGGGGACTTTTCTGGGAGCTGCTGAACGGCATTTGTTTCCATATCTTTGGAGAAGAATATCAGATATGAGCCTTAACATCTTAGTGTTTTTGTAATTAGTATTTCTCCACTGAAATGGAAATGTCTTCTCTCCTACCCTGTTTTACTAGAACGTTGTGTACGGTAGGTCTTCTGTTGTTCAAAAAAAGAGAGACCGTTTGGAACAGTCTGAAATATCTTTAAAGGAACAGTCAAATCATCCATTCAACTAAATAGGAGTCAACTCCCCTGGAAATCACTTCCAAAAACTTCTTTGGAGTATGACATTTTCAAAGCAAAATTCTTTTCTTTTTTCAAAATACCACAAGCAATGCATTGAGTTCAGGGAATACTGCCTGCCAAACTTCAATTTTTATATTTAACCTTTCTTCTTCTTTTTTAATGTCTTGCAAAAACATGCTTGAAACTCTTCAAAAACCTTTTCAGCTTGAAAGTTTGGGAAAGAGTCTTAACTGACGAAACTCTCAGTTCTTAGCTTCCCTGTGTCTTCCCTTCCCCTCCTTTGGTTAAGGAGAAAAATTAGTATTGACCGCTCACCAAACAAGGCCAACTCTAATCAGCCTGGGAAAGGGACGGACATTCGGTGCTGGTTGCTGACTTTTCATATCTACACTACCTGAGTGACTCTTAATCAGGTCCCAGTGTATCTTTTTAAAGCAAAAACTCATAGGTTCTTGGGCCATTAAGAGTGAGAAACCCTAAAACTGTGGTTGTGGTAGAAACATGACATTGAACACACCCCACTCCCCCTGTGTCAAGACACATAAGCATTGTGTAGTCAAGTTCTGCCAAAGAAATTGAAAATATATCTATAAAGTGGGGCTACTGGCTAGTCAGTAGAAGAATTGAACTTTTAAAAAGGTGTTGATAAAATACTTGTTAGAACAGGAAAACAGGATTAGTGGTGGTGTTCTGGGCATGACGTCCTCTGGGCCAAAAAAAGAAAATAATCATGTTGTTCTATTTTTCCTGGGGCCCAGCAAAGCAGTCTCAGCCCAAACATCAGGCCTCTAATCTTATTTTCTTTTTCTCTAGCATGTATTTTATTAACCCATTTTCTCATTTACCCACTCTGAATAGCTCAGTGGGTAGCATCCTTCTCAGAAAGTGAAAACCTCCTTGGAGATGCTGTGTCGAAGCAGAAATGCACACAAACCCCCAGCCCTAGTTGCAGCAAAGAATAGCCCCTTCTGTAATCCCGTCTGGTGAATCCACACATTGTATTCCAGCCTGCCAGGAGTGCTCATGCCTTATTAAAACATGGGCCATCAGGCCATCAAGGAATGCAGCTGGCAAAAGGCTGGCAGCTTGCAAAGTGATTAATATCTAGGTAGGGATGAAAAGAAGTCCTTCCCATCCAGGGCCCAAGGCAAAGGGTTTCCACAGATCTGCCACCTGGCAACAGGCTACTACCCCAAAATAGGATGGGTCCAGAGCTGATGGTCTTTCGAAGGCATCAAAGTGCAGCTTGCCTTGGACTGCATGTTGTAGGGGATCAGCCATGGGTTTAGATTCAGCCAGGTGACCTGTGTTCACATCTTATTTTTGCCACCATCTTGATTGAATGATCTTCGACTGCCACTTTCCTTCTTGGAGCCAAATTATAGGGGTAGTCCTGAGTGACTGATCTCACTGTACAGATGTGTTGTGAAGAATTCTAGACCCTCAAAATGAAGGGTCTAGAATGCCCAGTTCTAGGACCCTTGGAATAAAGATGTAGACATGATATCCCTATTTCAAACGCAAAGCCTTAAGGTGGGGGATAGGTATGTATCCCTGCTTCCCCACTACCAATTTCCCATTTTGACTTTTGGAAAAGTCTGTCCCATAGTCTCTTTGCAAAAGTGAGATAGGGTGGAGGCTGATGGAGAGCTGCACAGGAAGTGAGCTCACTCAGTCTAATCCAACGAACCCTCAGTGCCCACTGTATACTCCAGTCTGTGCCAGTTGCTGGACAACACAACATGTACATCATGTTGTACTGGGGAAGACAAAAACCACAATGAGCTAACACTACACTTTCACCAGAATGGCTTAAGTTTGAAAAACTGTCAATACCATGTGTTGGCAAAGATATGAAGCAATGGGATCTCACATACCTTGTTGATAAGGGTGTAAATTCGTTCAATCACTTTGGAAAATTGTTTGGCAATACCTGCTAAAGCTAAACATATGTCTGTCCTATGTCCTGGTAATTCTACTTCTGGTACATATCCAGGGGAAGTAATGTTCACCAAAAGACACATACAATAATATCCATAGCATGTTCACCAAAAGACACATACATGTTCACCAAAAGACACATACAATAATATCCATAGCAGCTATATTCATAATAGCTCCAAATGAGAACTAGCTCTATTACTGGAACTGGCACTTCACACAATTTTTATGATCTTTGTCTCTTAATCTTTTATATAATTAACATATTCCTTCATCCAAAAAATAAGAAAAATGCTGTGGAGGTGATTCTTTATTTCTTTTTTCTTTTCTTTTTTTTTTTTTTTTTTTTTTTGAGACGGAGTCTCGCTCTGTCGCCAGGCTGGGGTGCAGTGGCCGGATCTCAGCTCACTGCAACCTCCACCTCCCAGGTTCAAGCGATTCTCCTGCCTCAGCCTCCTGAGTAGCTGAGATTACAGGCAAGTGCCACCATGCCCAGCTAATTTTTGTAGTTTTAGTAGAAATGGGGTTTCACCATGTTGACCAGGATGGGCTCAATCTCTTGACCTTGTGATCTGACCACCTTGGCCTCCAAAGTGCTGGGATTATAGGCATGAGCCACTGCACCTGGCTTTTTTCCTTTCTTTTATATTTTGAGATGGGAGTCAGAGTCTCGCTCTATTGGCCAGGCTGGAGTGCAATGGCATGAATTTGGCTCACTGCAACCTCCACCTCCTGGGCTCAAGTGATTCTCCTGTCTCAGCCTCCTGAGTAGTTGGGATTACAGGCACATGCCACCACATCTGGCTAACTTTTGTATTTTTAGTAGAGACAGGGTTTCACCATGTTGGTCAGGCTGGTCTCGAACTCCTGACCTCAGGTGATCTGCCTACCTCGGCCTTCTAAAGTGCTGGGATTACAGGTGTGAGCCACTGCACTCGGCTCGTTTTTTTTTTTTTTTTTTAGACAGGAGTCGGAGTCTTGCTCTGTTGGCCAGGCTGGAGTGCAATGGTGCGATCTTGGCTCACTGCAACCTCTGTCTCCTGGGCTCAATCAATTCTCCTGTCTCAGCCTCCTGAGTAGCTGGGATTATAGGTGCACACCACCACACCCGGCTAACTTTTGTATTTTTAGTAGATGGGGGTTTCACCATGTTGGTCAGGCTGGTCTCGAACTCCTGACCTCGTGATCCACCTGCCCTGGCCTCCCAAAGTGCCAGGATTACAGGCATGAGCCACTGTGCCTGGCCTGTGGAGGTGATTCTTATGCCTTGGAACATGTAGGTTATGTGCATGTTTCTGTGTGTGTATGTTGGAGGCGGCAGTGTCAAGGAAAATGGCATCCAAGGAGATGGCTGGGTCTGCTCCTATTTGAAATTTTTCTAAGCATCTGTGGGGGTATGGCATTGGATAAACACTGGGGATTCTTCATAGTAGAAACCTCACCATCTGTTCTTCTGAGGCACTGGGGCCAAGAAAGCATCTTGCACAGAATCAAAAGTCAGTAAATGTTGACCTGAACTGAATTCCCTGCTCTCAGAGACCTTATAACATTTTCATAGAACAACAACAACAACAACAATGAATTTCACCCAGAAACACAGCAACTTATGGCAAATCATTTAGTCCCAATTGAAAACAGCTGTGTGGTAAGGTACTTTGGGCATTAAAAAATTTACACCTGTCTTAGTCCATTTTGTGTTGCTATATCAGAATACCATAGACTGGGTAATTTATAAAGAAGAAGAATGTATTTCTCACAGTTCTGGAAGCTGGGAGTTCACTATTAAGGTGTTGGCATCTGGTGAGGGCCTTCCTGCTGCTTTTTCCCATGGTGGAAGATGGAAGGGGAAAGGGCAAGAGAGCAAGAGAGCAAACAAATGGAGCTGAACTCATTTTTATACCAAAGCCACTCTGGTGATAACTAACCCACTCCTGAGATAACAATATTAATCCATTCATGAAGGCAGAACTCTTATGACCTAATCATCTCTTATTAGGCCCCACCTCCCAATACTGTTGCATTGGGAATTAAGTTGCTGACACATGATCTTTGAGGGTGCATTCACCCCATAGTAACATCTAATCTTAGATCCATCACTAACTGGCTATGTGATATTGGGTATCACCTGACCTCAGGTGATCCACCTGCCTCGGCCTCCCAAAGTGCTGGGTGGGATTATAGGCGCGAGCCACCACGCCCGGCCAGGCCAATCATTTTGGAGCTATGCTTACATTTTATCTGTCACATGACACATCTCATCCATCAAGAAATCCCATCATAGCTGATTTGAAAACCATGGGCTGTGACTGCACTGCTCTTCCAAATGCCTAAGTCAGCCCCTCATAACAATAGTGACGTATTTGCTTCCCTTTGTTTGTTTGGTTTTTTAACAAATCAAAGAAAAGGCATTTTAGTGGTTCACTAATTCAATTGACTAAATAAAGCCACACGACTATGGCTTCAGGTCGCATCAGGCTCAGCTCTGCAATTTTCTAGTCTGTGAACTCGGGCCAAAGCCCCCTTCGTAAGTTCACTGTGGTTACCTTGCCCCATCCATCCCAACTGGCCTTGACCTAAGGATGTCCCCAAATGCTTCCATTTTTTTTTTTTTGCTTTGCTTTGCTTCGGCCTGCAAATCTCCCCACCTCCACCTTCCACAAGAGCTTGGGGATGCTTGGCATTGCTTGGTCTCTTAGGATGAAATTCATCAAACTCGGTCTCCATAATATTTGTGGGCAGTGTCTCTTCATTTCCTCAGGGATCAGATAGCGGGGATTAAATCTCATGGTGCCAGGGCTGGAGGATAGCTGACTCTCAACCCGAATCCCTTCTGCCAGTACTAACCAACTCCATAAGGAAAAAGGCCACTTATTACATTGCATTGGGAATCAAGCTGCTGACACATGATCTTTGAAGGACACATTCACACCACTATACCTTGGAATATCTAGAGTATGTGTATATTTCTGTGTGTGTATGTTGGAGGGGGTGATGTCAAGGAAAATGGCATCCAAGGAGATAGCTGTGTATGCTCCTATTTGAAATTTTCCTAAGCATCCATGGGGGTAGGGCAGTGGGATGAACACTGGGGATCCTTCAGGGTAGAGACCACATCATCTGTGGTGTGTGTGGGGACCCGCCGTAATTCTTAGGTCATCCATGAGAGATGCTGTCACTGAAGGGGGAGGGGTGTTTGAATTGGATACATAGACTGTAGATTTAAAGGCAATACTTGCTATGTTTTCAAAACGGAATTTTAAAATGAAGTTTGAAAAGTCATATTGATTTTCAATTAGAAAAATTTCATTTTGGGCTGGGTGCAGTGGCTCACGCCTGTAATCCCAGCACTTTGGAAGGTTGAGGCGGGTGGATCACGAGGTCAGGGGTTCGAGACCATCCTGGCCAACATGGTGAAAGCCTGTGTCTACTAAAAATACAAAAATTAGCTGGGTGTGGTGGCGGGCAACTGTAATCCCAGCTACTCGGGAGGCTGAGACAGGAGAATGGCTTGAACCTGGGAGGTGGAGGTTGCAGTGAGCTGGGATCATACCATTGTACTCCAGCCTGGGTGATAGGACGAGACTCCTTCTCAAAAAAAAAAAAAAAAAAAAGGCCGGGCACAGTGGCTCATGCCTGTAATCCCAGCGCTTTGGGAGGCCAAGGCGGGTGGATCACAAGGTCAGGAGATTGAGACTATCCTGGCCAACATGGTGAAACCCCATCTCTACTAAAAATACAAAAAAAAATTAGCTGGGCATGGTGGTGGGTGCCTATAATCCTAGCTACTTGGGAGGCTGAGCTAGGAGAATGGCTTGAACCCGGGAGGCGGAGGTTACAGTGAGCCAAGATCATGCTGCTGCACTCCAGCCTGGTAACAGAGGAAGACTCTGTCTCAAAATAATAATAATAATAATAAAATAAAATAAAAATTCATGTTAACCTCTTGTCCCCTTTGGTCATTATGAAGACACCATGAATGGCATAATAGGATTTCTATTTATATGGATTTGGTTATACAATGCTCCCTGGGATCTGGAAGGGAAGGATGATGGATCCTAAAGTACTTTACACTTGAAACAACGATATGCTCTGGAGCGGAACTGAGGACAAGCTGGGGTTTGTGTGGAAACTTTGAAGGGGTAGGAGGCAGAGGACTGATTCTAGGAGTCAATTTTAGGGATTTTGATAAGAGGTGTATTTGCCTGCCAGTCCCAACTGTCTACTCATCTTGGGACTCTGAAGAAGTATTTTGTCTGGGTTGGGGTGATGTGTCACCTTGGAGGGGAAGAGGCAGTGCTAGGCTTAGTACAGTGAGGGATAGGGTAGGTGCAAGATCCCTGTTCTGCTGGCGGAGAGAGTAAACTCAGTGTGACCAAGTTTGCAGAGTTAGTCAATGCCGGAACCAGACCTGAAGGCAGCTCAGGCTTGAGTTAGGTCTGAGCCATGCTCTGCCCTGGTTAGGCGCGTGCTGGTTCCTTATTTTTCTTTCTTTTTTTTTTTTTTTTTTTTTTTTTTTTTTTTTTTTATTTTTATTTTTTTATTATACTTTAAGTTCTAGGGTACATGTGCATAACGTGCAGGTTTGTTACATATGTATACTTATGCCATGTTGGTGTGCTGCACCCATCAACTCGTCAGCACCCATCAATTCATCATTTATATCATGTATAACTCCCCAATGCAATCCCTCCCTCCTCCCCCCTCCCCCCTCCCCATGATAGACCCCAGTGTGTGATGTTCCCCTTCCCGAGTCCAAGTGATCTCATTGTTCAGTTCCCACCTATGAGTGAGAACATGCGGTGTTTGGTTTTCTCTTCTTGTGATAGTTTGCTAAGAATGATGGTTTCCAGCTGCATCCATGTCCCTACAAAGGACGCAAACTCATCCTTTTTTATGGCTGCATAGTATTCCATGGTGTATATGTGCCACATTTTCTTAATCCAGTCTGTCACAGATGGACATTTGGGTTGATTCCAAGTCTTTGCTATTGTGAATAGTGCCGCAATAAACATACGTGTACATGTGTCTTTGTAGTAGACTAATTTATAATCCTTTGGGTATATACCCAGTAGTGGGATGGCTGGGTCATATGGTACATCTAGTTCTAGATCCTTGAGGAATTGCCATACTGTTTTCCATAATGGTTGAACTAGTTTACAATCCCACCAACAGTGTAAAAGTGTTCCTATTTCTCCACATCCTCTCCAACACCTGTTGTTTCCTGACTTCTTAATGATTGCCATTCTAACTGGTGTGAGATGGTATCTCATTGTGGTTTTGATTTGCATTTCTCTGATGGCCAGTGATGATGAGCATTTTTTCATGTGTCTGTTGGCTGTATGAATATCTTCTTTTGAGAAATGTCTGTTCATATCCTTTCCCCACTTTTTGATGGGGTTGTTTGTTTTTTTCTCGTATATTTGTTTGAGTTCTTTGTAGATTCTGGATATTAGCCCTTTGTCAGATGAGTAGGTTGCAAAAATTTTCTCCCATTCTGTAGGTTGCCTGTTCACTCTGATGGTAGTTTCTTTTGCTGTGCAAAAGCTCTTTAGTTTAATTAGATCCCATTTGTCAATTATGGCTTTTGCTGCCGTTGCTTTTGGTGTTTTAGACATGAAGTCCTTGCCCATGCCTATGTCCTGAATGGTACTACCTAGATTTTCTTCTAGGGTTTTTATGGTATTAGGTCTAACATTTAAGTCTCTAATCCATCTTGAATTAATCTTCGTATAAGGGGTAAGGAAAGGATCCAGTTTCAGCTTTCTACTTATGGCTAGCCAATTTTCCCAGCACCATTTATTAAATAGGGAATCCTTTCCCCATTTCTTGTTTCTCTCAGGTTTGTCAAAGATCAGATGGCTGTAGATGTGCGGTATTATTTCTGAGGACTCTGTTCTGTTCCATTGGTCTATATCTCTGTTTTGGTACCAGTACCATGCTGTTTTGGTTACTGTAGCCTTGTAGTATAGTTTGAAGTCAGGTAGCGTGACGCCTCCAGCTTTGTCCTTTTGACTTAGGATTGTCTTGGCAATGCGGGCTCTTTTTTGGTTCCATATGAACTTTAAAGCAGTTTTTTCCAATTCCGTGAAGAAAGTCATTGGTAGCTTGATGGGGATGGCATTGAATCTATAAATAACCTTGGGGAGTATGGCCATTTTCACGATATTGATTCTTCCTATCCATGAGCATGGTATGTTCTTCCATTTGTTTGTGTCCTCTTTGATTTCACTGAGCAGTGGTTTGTAGTTCTCCTTGAAGAGGTCCTTTACATCCCTTGTAAGCTGGATTCCTAGGTATTTTATTCTCTTTGAAGCAATTGTGAATGGAAGTTCATTCCTGATTTGGCTCTCTGCTTGTCTGTTGCTGGTGTATAAGAATGCTTGTGATTTTTGCACATTAATTTTGTATCCTGAGACTTTGCTGAAGTTGCTTATCAGCTTAAGGAGATTTTGGGCTGAGACGATGGGGTTTTCTAAATATACAATCATGTCATCTGCAAACAGGGACAATTTGACTTCTTCTTTTCCTAACTGGATACCCTTGATTTCTTTCTCTTGCCTGATTGCCCTAGCCAGAACTTCCAACACTATGTTGAATAGGAGTGGTGAGAGAGGGCATCCCTGTCTTGTGCCAGTTTTCAAAGGGAATTTTTCCAGTTTTTGCCCATTCAGTATGATATTAGCTGTGGGTTTGTCATAAATAGCTCTTATTATTTTGAGGTACGTTCCATCAATACCGAATTTATTGAGCGTTTTTAGCATGAAGGGCTGTTGAATTTTGTCAAAAGCCTTTTCTGCATCTATTGAGACAATCATGTGGTTCTTGTCTTTGGTTCTGTTTATATGCTGGATTACGTTTATTGATTTGCGAATGTTGAACCAGCCTTGCATCCCAGGGATGAAGCCCACTTGATCATGGTGGATAAGCTTTTTGATGTGCTGCTGAATCCGGTTTGCCAGTATTTTATTGAGGATTTTTGCATCAATGTTCATCAGGGATATTGGTCTAAAATTCTCTTTTTTTGTTGTGTCTCTGCCAGGCTTTGGTATCAGGATGATGTTGGCCTCATAAAATGAGTTAGGGAGGATTCCCTCTTTTTCTATTGATTGGAATAGTTTCAGAAGGAATGGTACCAGCTCCTCCTTGTACCTCTGGTAGAATTCAGCTGTGAATCCATCTGGTCCTGGACTTTTTTTGGTGGGTAGGCTATTAATTGTTGCCTCAATTTCAGAGCCTGCTATTGGTCTATTCAGGGATTCAACTTCTTCCTGGTTTAGCCTTGGGAGAGTGTAAGTGTCCAGGAAATTATCCATTTCTTCTAGATTTTCTAGTTGATTTGCGTAGAGGCGTTTATAGTATTCTCTGATGGTAGTTTGTATTTCTGTGGGGTCAGTGGTGATATCCCCTTTATCATTTTTTATTGCATCTATTTGATTCCTCTCTCTTTTTTTCTTTATTAGCCTTGCTAGCGGTCTGTCAATTTTGTTGATCTTTTCAAAAAACCAACTCCTGGATTCATTGATTTTTTGGAGGGTTTTTTGTGTCTCTATCTCCTTCAGTTCTGCTCTGATCTTAGTTATTTCTTGCCTTCTGCTAGCTTTTGAATGTGATTGCTCTTGCCTCTCTAGTTCTTTTAATTGTGATGTTAGAGTGTCAATTTTAGATCTTTCCTGCTTTCTCTTGTGGGCATTTAGTGCTATAAATTTCCCTCTACACACTGCTTTAAATGTGTCCCAGAGATTCTGGTATGTTGTATCTTTGTTCTCATTGGTTTCAAAGAACATCTTTATTTCCGCTTTCATTTCGTTATGTACCCAGTAGTCATTCAGGAGCAGGTTGTTCAGTTTCCATGTAGTTGAGCGGTTTTGATTGAGTTTCTTAGTCCTGAGTTCTAGTTTGATTGCACTGTGGTCTGAGAGACAGTTTGTTATAATTTCTGTTCTTTTACATTTGCTGAGGAGTACTTTACTTCCAATTATGTGGTCAATTTTGGAATAAGTGCGATGTGGTGCTGAGAAGAATGTATATTCTGTTGATTTGGGGTGGAGAGTTCTATAGATGTCTATTAGGTCTGCTTGCTGCAGAGATGAGTTCAATTCCTGGATATCCTTGTTAACTTTCTGTCTCGTTGATCTGTCTAATGTTGACAGCGGAGTGTTGAAGTCCCCCATTATTATTGTATGGGAGTCTAAGTCTCTTTGTAAGTCTCTAAGGACTTGCTTTATGAATCTGGGTGCTCCTGTATTGGGTGCATATATATTTAGGAGAGTTAGCTCTTCCTGTTGAATTGATCCCTTTACCATTATGTAATGGCCTTCTTTGTCTCTTTTGATCTTTGATGGTTTAAAGTCTGTTTTATCAGAGACTAGGATTGCAACCCCTGCTTTTTTTTGTTCTCCATTTGCTTGGTAGATCTTCCTCCATCCCTTTATTTTGAGCCTATGTATGTCTCTGCATGTGAGATGGGTCTCCTGAATACAGCAGACTGATGGGTCTTGACTCTTTATCCAGTTTGCCAGTCTGTGTCTTTTAATTGGAGCATTTAGTCCATTAACATTTAAGGTTAATATTGTTATGTGTGAACTTGATCCTGCCATTATGATATTAACTGGTTATTTTGCTCGTTAATTGATGCAGTTTCTTCCTAGCCTCGATGGTCTTTACATTTTGCCAAGTTTTTGCGATGGCTGGTACCGGTTGTTCCTTTCCATGTTTAGGGCTTCCTTCAGGGTCTCTTGTAAGGCAGGCCTGGTGGTGACAAAATCTCTAAGCATTTGCTTATCTGTAAAGGATTTTATTTCTCCTTCACTTATGAAACTTAGTTTGGCTGGATATGAAATTCTGGGTTGAAAATTCTTTTCTTTAAGAACGTTGAATATTGGCCCCCACTCTCTTCTGGCTTGTAGAGTTTCTGCCGAGAGATCTGCTGTTAGTCTGATGGGCTTCCCTTTGTGGGTGACCCGACCTTTCTCTCTGGCTGCCCTTAAGATTTTTTCCTTCATTTCAACTTTGGTGAATCTGGCAATTATGTGTCTTGGAGTTGCTCTTCTGGAGGAGTATCTTTGTGGCGTTCTCTGTATTTCCTGAATTTGAATGTTGGCCTGCCCTACTAGGTTGGGGAAGTTCTCCTGGATGATATCCTGAAGAGTGTTTTCCAACTTGGTTCCATTTTCCCCCTCACTTTCCGGCACCCCAATCAGACGTAGATTTGGTCTTTTTACGTAATCCCATACTTCTTGCAGGCTTTGCTCATTTCTTTTTCTTCTTTTTTCTTTTGGTTTCTCTTCTCGCTTCATTTCATTCATTTGATCTTCAATCGCTGATACTCTTTCTTCCAGTTGATCGAGTCGGTTACTGAAGCTTGTGCATTTGTCACGTATTTCTCGTGTCATGGTTTTCATCTCTGTCATTTCGTTTATGATCTTCTCTGCATTAATGAGTCTAGCTGTCAATTCTTCCACTCTTTTTTCAAGATTTTTAGTTTCTTTGCGCTGGGTACGTAATTCCTCCTTTAGCTCTGATAAGTTTGATGGACTGAAGCCTTCTTCTCTCCTCTCGTCCAAGTCATTCTCTGACCAGCTTTGATCCGTTGCTGGTGATGGGCTGCGCTCCTTTGCAGGGGGAGATGCGCTCTTATTTTTTGAATTTCCAGCTTTTCTGCCCTGCTTCTTCCCCATCTTTGTGGTTTTATCTGTCTCTGGTCTTTGATGGTGGTGACGAACTGATGGGGTTTTGGTATAGGTGTCCTTCCTGTTTGATAGTTTTCCTTCTGACAGTCAGAAGGACTGTCTGTTGGTCTGTTGGAGATTGCTTGAGGTCCACTCCAGACCCTGTTTGCCTGGGTATCAGCAGCAGAGGTTGCCGAAGATAGAATATTGCTGAACAGCGAGTGTACCTGTCTGATTCTTCCTTTGGAAGTGTCCTCTCAGGGGTGTACTCCACCCTGTGAGGTGTGGGGTGTCAGACTGCCCCTAGTGGGGGATTTCTCCCAGCTAGGCTACTCAGGGGTCAGGGACACACCTGAGCAGGCAGTCTGTCCGTTCTCAGATCTCAACCTCCGCGTTGGGAGATCCGCGGCTCTCCCCAAAGCTGTCAGACAGAGTCGTTCGCGTCTGCACCGGCTCCCGCTACTTCCCCTGTTGGTCTTCAGCTGTGCGCTGTCCCCAGAGGTGGAGACTACAGAGACAGGCAGGCTTCCTTGAGCTGCTGTGAGCTCCACCCAGTTCGAGCTTCCCAGCGGCTTTGTTTACCTACTTAAGCCTCAGCAATGGCGGGCGCCCCTCCCCCAGCCTCGCTGCTGCCTTGCGGATAGATCGCGGCAGACTGCTGTGTTAGCAGTGAGGGAGGCTTCGTGGGCGTGGGACCCTCCCGGCCAGGTGTGGGATATATTCTCCTGGAATGCCTGTATGCTTACAGCGCAGTATTGGGGTGGGAGTTACCCGATTTTCCAGGTGTTGTGTGTCTCAGTTCCCCTGGCTAGGAAAACGGATCCCCTTCCCCCTTGCGCTTCCAGGTGAGGCGATGCCTCGCCCTGCTTCAGCTCTCGCTGGTCAGGCTGCAGCAGCTGACCAGCACCGATTGTCCGGCACTCCCTAGTGAGATGACCCCAGTACCTCAGTTGAAAATGCAGAAATCACCGGTCTTCTGTGTCGCTCGTGCTGGGAGTTGGAGACTGGAGTTGTTCCTATTCGGCCATCTTGCTCCGCCCCCTTTTTTTTTTTTTTTTTTTTGAGACAGAGTCTCGCTCTGTCGCCCGGGCTGGAGTGCAGTGGTGCGATCTCTGCTCACTGCAAGCTCTGCCGCCTCCCAGGTTAACGCCATTATCCTGCCTCAGCCTCTCTAGAAGCTGGGACTACAGGCGCCCGCCACCACGCCCGGCTAATTTTTTGTATTTTCAGTAGAGATGGGGTTTCACCGTGTTCGCCAGGATGGTCTCATCTCCTGACCTCGTGATCCGCCCACCTCAGCCTCCCAAAGTGCTGGGATTACAGGCCTGAGCCACTGCGCCCGGCCTCCTTATTTTTCTTAGGAACAGATTCCTTAGCACCCACAGTCCCCTGGCAGGAACGGGCCAGTCCCAGGCTTAGCCGTAAGTGAAGAGAGTGATGAGGAAGAGTCTAGGTTGCTGGTGTTGGGCAGGGGACGTCTCAGTAGGAGGGCCCTGAATCGAGTACCTTCCTGTGTATTCCTAAGAACCTGGTGTTGAGACCCTGGGCTTGGCAGGAGTGGCAGGGCACCAAAGCAGAGAAGCACACTGGAAAAGTAAGGGGTGTCCTCCTCCTCACTGCCATCGCTCCTGTTGCCATGCGTGGGGTGATCTGCAGGTACTAGGCCCTGGCTTGGCATGACGGGCACCACTGCCTTTAATCCTACAGCAACCACATATGGCAGGTTTTCTGACCTAAGGAGTGAGGCTTACGAGGGATGGGTGGGGGATCTGAGGACAGTGCCTCTGTTTCTTTGCTGGCACCAAGGGCTTGGCAGACATGACTGCACAGATTCTCATGAGAAGTGGGTATCTGGGAGAGGTTCCACTCAGGCTGGGAGAGGCAGAGGCAGGATGTGTTCCGTTCATCCCCAGTGCAAGAGGTAATGAGAGCAATAAAAGCATCTGCAGGAAAGAGGGCATCACCCGGCAGCTCCAAGTTCACCATGGACTTCGAAGCAGTGCAGACCCCAACTATTCATTCCTCCCCCATAGACAGCCAAATGGCCACACTGTGCAGGGGGTCCTCCTACCTTCGCAGATTTATTTCCCCAGTATCAACAGCCGAGGCAGGGACGCGTCTCATGAACAGCTCATAGGAAACCTCATTCCACCACAAGGCATCCGCTCCCACCCACCAGAAAAGGCTTCAAAGTGGCAACCAAGCCTTGATCTAGTGGCCAGTTTGGGCACATTCCCTTCTCCTGGGTGACTTCCTTCTCCATTCTTATAGGAAATTCTTGTAAAGCTCCATAAAGTCTAAAATGGGGGCCGGGCATGGTTGATCACGCCTATAATCCCAGCACTTTGGGAGGCTGAGGTGGGCGGCTCACCTGAGGTTGGGAGTTCGAGACCAGCCTGGCCAATACGGTGAAACCCCGTTTCTACTTAAAAACAAAACAAAACAAAAACAAAAACAAAAACAAAAAAAACTAGCTGGGCATGGTGGCAGGCACCTGTAACCTCAGCTACTTGGGAGGCTGAGGCAGGAGAATTGCTTGAACTCAGGAGACAGAGGTTACAGTGAGCTGAGATCATGCCACTGCCCTTCAGCCTGGCCAACAGAGTAACACTCTATCTCCAAAGAAAAAAAACAAAAAAACAAAATCAAGAAGTGTGAAATCAGAAGGTCTTCTAACAGTGATTCTTATCCTGAACACACCTTCAAATCATTCAGAAGCTTTAAAACCATTCGCAACCCCAGCCCTGAGCTTTTAATTGGTCTGCAGTGGGCTCTGGGCCTGGGCGTGTCTGGGAAGCTCCTCTGGCGATTTTGATGTGCAGCCTGGGGTGAGAGGCACTGTGCCCTCTCCCTGAGTCAGTAGAAGTCTTCATCAGGCCCTGCTGCATCACCATGGCTGCTTCTCCTTGAGAGATAACCTCTCAGACTCATTTCTTCATCTGCAAAGAAGAGTTAAGGGACTCTACCTCATACAGTAGCCATGATGAGGGTTTAGGGAGCAATGCCTGTAAAAGGGCCATGCCCTCCAAAAATAGATGATTTACAATCAGAACTGATCCACACTTGAAAACTTTGAGTTCAAAGTTTTCAAGTTTTATGTTGTTCAAGAACAGGCCAGGCATGGTGGCTCATGCCTGTAATCCCAGCACTTTGTGAGGCCAAGACGGATGGATTGCTGAGCTCAGGAATTTTTTAGACCAGCATGGGCATCATGGCAAAATCCCATCTCTACAAAAAATGAAATACAAAAATTAGCCAGGCATGGTGGTGCACACTTGGGAGCACTCCCATGCTACTTGGGAGGCTGAAGTAGGAGGATCGCTTGAGTCCAGGAGGTTGAGGCTGCAGTGAGTCATGATCATGCAACCCCACTCCAGTTTGGGTGGCAGAGTGAGATCCTGTCTCAAATAAAAAATAATAATAATAAATAAATAAATAAAACACAGCCATTGACTCAGAAACTGTCTACACCCCGTTTTTCACCTCTGTGTAAACTATAGAAAGTGGGGCTCCAGGCTTATTCTGAAGGAAACCTGCCTCCTGACTTTTAAGGGTTTGGAAGCTGCTGGCTCCTAAGATATGATTTGCACATTATGCTCTCTTGGAGCATTTTATTTTAAGCAAAACAAAAAAATGTAACATTTTGAATCTGTCTTTGGCCACAGAGAGAATCAAACTTGGAAAAGAGGGGGTTCAGCTTCTTTCCTTCCTGGCTGCCCTAGGAACCAGAAACATTCCATCCACATCTCTCCTCAGCTGTTTTTCCATCATCTCCAAACAGAAAATCAGAGACATCAGCAATGTGAAAGCCAAATCCTATGTGTCTGAGGCGTTGTGAAGGCATCCAGTTTTAATAATGTCCCAGTGTGGGGACATCTGGCTGGACATCAAGGATCTGCTGATTGCTTCACACTTTCCCCACCCATTGCTCAAGGTTAGCTACTTATCTGCTTCCTAAGATTTTGTCACAGAGTCTTGGCATTACAAAGACCTGAGAGATACAGATCACGGGCTCACAGAATGCAATTTCCCATCTCCTACTCCTTCCCTGACACCAGTGCTCCAAGACTTAGAGGAATGAGGGCCCGCTACCTTCAAGGACAAGGGAAGACCTACCTCAAATGGTAACTCTGACCTCGCAAATAATGGGAAAGGCTGCAGCTTCCTCATGGATCCTTTCCCCACTGCCCAGAGAAATCTCTCTCCAGAGAACTGGGAGGAAACCGAGGGCCCAGGCGTGGAAGAATTACTTGTGAGCAACAGTGAGCGAAGCCATTTGGAAGTGATGCCAGGACTCCCCTCTTGCAATTCCCACTCCATTTCTCAAACTCTTACCCAAGAGCAGACTCTTGCACATACCACTGTTTGGGAATCTGGCCAAGTGCTGTTCTCCTATAAAACGTCTTATCAGATGGTTTATGAAATTAAGCTTTGTTGCTGTATCCTACATTTCCAAACAGACACTGTTCCCAGGGCCACGGTTGAAAGAAAAGCCTTTCAACCTTTCTACATCCCAAGATACGTAACATCCTGAAGAAACTAGTAGATGGACAATGGCCCATGAGTGACCACTGGAAAGAAAAAAGAGTTGGCTCATCTCATCATGGGTTAAGTTGACGTGTCTAATACTCCACAGTAAGCTGTGGGTGTGTATTAGTATGTTCTCGAACTGCTATAAATAAATACCTGAGACTGGGTAATTTATAAAGAAAATAGGTTTAATTGGCTCATGGTTCTGCAGGCTACACAGGAAGCATGGCTGGGGAGTCCTCAGGAAACTTACAATCATGGCGGAAGGTGAAGGGGAAGCAGGCACATCTTCACGTGGCCAGAGCAGGAGGAAGAGAGATCTTCTGATAACTCACTCATTAGCACAAGAACAGCACCAAAGGAGAAATCTGCCTGAATGATCCAATCACTTCTCACCAGGCCCCACCTCCAACATCAGTGATTACAATTTGACATGAGATTTGGGTGTGGACACAGACCCAAACCATATCAGGATGTCAGGGAGTAAGTAACAAGAAAGACACTCTGAAGCCAAAAACTTGGGATTCTAGACCTAATTTTAGCATCTAGGTAGCTGACTTTAATCTCAGAAAAATCATTTTACCTTAGAGATTCTCAGCTTTCTCATCTGTAAAAAAAAGGGGGGGGGGGAGGGCATTAATAATACCAGCTATAAGGGTTTGTCCATACCTTTGGGAAAATTGAGTTAACAGATGAAACAAGAGTTTTATAATGATAAAGTCAAATGAAAGGGAGGTGGTATGTTTAATTCCTAAGACAAGAAGACATCATTATAACAAGGGGGACCAATTCTGGAAAGAAATGATGGGTTTGGGTCAAAGAAACTAAGCAGAGGTTTTTTAAAAGTATGAAAGTAAAAGGAAGGAAAACGAGGAAAAGGCCTCTGGTTGGCCACAAGTCAGTAGAAGCCAAAACAATGGACTTTGATTGCAAGGAGCAGAAACTCCTCTGTCAGCCGTGAACAAGGCGGGTGGCATCACCAGCACATCAGCCCCATTCCTTTGCTAGCTCTGAGCTTTAACTCTTGTCAGTGAGAATCTTCTTGGATGAGGCCGGGCCACAGGTCACTGGTCCAGTGACTGAGAAGAGGGCTGGGTTGGCTGCATCTAGAACAGGGGCTAGGGGAAGGGCAGGTCCCCTAAAGAGGGTGCCGTGAGTGTGGCAGGTGTCTTGAGGTTTAACCTGATGCAGCAACCAGGAAAGTATACGTGGCCCTAAGCTGCAGTGATACATGTACAGGATCCAGATCAAAGCGGGTAGAACCGGCTGGGCAGGGTGGCTCAAGCCTGTAATACCAGCACTTTGGGAGGCAGAGGCAGGCAGGTCACCTGAAGTTGAGAGTTTGAGATCAGCCTGGCCAACATAGTGAAACCCTGCCTCTACTAAAAATACAAAAATAAGTTGGGCATGGTGGCATTTGCCTATAATCCCAGCTACTCAGGAGGCTGAGGCAGGAGAATCGCTTGAACCTGGGAGGCGGAGGTTGCAGTGAGCCGAGATCGTGCCATTGCATTCCAGCCTGGGTGACAGAGCGAGACTCCGTCTCAAAACAAACAAACAAACAAAACAAACAAACAAAACAAAGGGGACCAAACTCATTCATTCATTCCTCAACAAACATTTATTGAAAGTCTACTATGTGCCAATTCAAATTTTATATCTTTGCTTTCAAAGAGCTCAAAAGTCCAGGGAGACTCAGAAATAAACTATTATCACACATACAGTGCATTAAGAGCTATGAGAGTGATGTGGACATCACATTGCGGGAATCACAGCAGACATTCTTTATCCTGAGGAGGTGATGGTTGATACAAGCTGAGTCCCGGGGAATGGGTGGGCATTAGCCAGGGGCTTCCTGGAAGAGGGAGCTCCAGACACAGGGAATGGCATGTGACAATGCCACAAGGCATGAGGCCACAAGGCCCCACCAGAGAGCTGCAAGTCATGTAACAAGGCAGGGATGCCTGTGGGTGGGACGGTAGAGGTGGCTGCTGGAGGTCAGACTCCTTCACTTGGGAAATACTGAAATTAGCACCTGTGAAGTGCCTGCTAGATGCCAGGTTCTGTCAATACAAAGATGGAAACAATACAACTCTGCCCTTAGGGAGTTTCATCCAATTGGGGAAGACATCCAGGCATGGACAATATTGTGTGCGTAGGATGTACTCATTGCCTGCTATGGACTCACAGAGGAGGCATCTCAGATTGTAAAGGATATTGAGTACTATGATATGGAGAATGGCCTTGATTAAGATCAGCTACAGCAGAGGCCAGGGGAAAATGGAGGTTAAGGAGTGCAGGCAGGAGAGTAACAGGGAGAGAGCTGGGTTCCCAGGAGAGAGGCTGGAGGCAGTGGGGAAAATGGACAGCAGAGCAGTGAGGCTGCTGAAGAAGCTATTGCAATAGTTGAGAAATAGCAGAGGCTTGGGCTACACTGCTGACAGTGAAGATAGAGAAAAGGAGGAGAGCCAGAAAGCTCTGTAGATGCTGGAGCTTGCAGAAATTGGGAATTAATTAGTTGTAAGCATGAAGGGAAAAACAGGGTTCAAGCGTCTGCTGGGCTTCTGATGTGGGTGACTAGTAAATGGGACAAGTTTAGTCCTAGACATTTTGAAATTCAGTCGCCCATTGGGCATGAGGGTGGAGACATCTAGCAGTTAGTTGAAGAAAGGGCTCTAAGTTCAGAAGAAAGGACTGGGTGGGTGTCATAGTTGGTGAGTAGAAGCTGAAGCCTGGATACGGAAATGATCATATATGGAATGAGGTCTACAGAAACCAACAATGAAGGAAAGCAGGAGGCCGGGCGCAGTGGCTCATGCCTGTAATCCCAGCACTTTGGGAGGCCGAGGCAGGTGGATCACTTGAGGTCAGGGGTTTGAGACCAGTCTGGCCACCATGGTGAAACCCTGTCTCTACTAAAAATACAAAAATTAGCTGGGCTTGGTGGTGGGTGCCTGTGATCCCAACTATTCAGGAGGCTGACACAGGAGAATCGCTTGAACCAGGAGATGGGGGTTGCAGTGAGCCAAGATCATGCGCCACTGCACTCCGGCCTGGGCAACAGAGGGAGCCTCCATAAACAACAACAACAACAACAAAATAAAACAAAAAACAAAAACAAACAAACAAACAAACGCAGAAGAGAAGCCCATAAAGGAGACTGCAATGGCAGAGACGTGGTGGTGGGGGTTGGGGGTGCGGGTGAACCAGCCAAAGGAGAAGAGTTTGAGAGAGCAGAGAGGGGAAGAAAGGCAGACGAGGCAAAACGGGATATCCTTTGGATGTGACAATGGTGTAACTTTAGCAAGAGCAGCCTCAGTAGTTACAGGCACGGGAAGTGAGTCTGTAGTGGGCTGAAAAGTAAGAGGAGAGTTGGAGAGCGGAGACCTACGTGTAAGAGCTTTTATGAAAAGCTTGGTTGAAGGGAAGAGACCAACTCAGACCACGTCTGGAAGAAGGTGTTCAGTGGGCACCGCTTTTTTTTTTGAGATGGAGTTTCACTCTGTTGCCCAGGCGGAAGTGCAGTAGCGGGATCTTGGCTCACTGCAACCTCCGCCTCCCGGGTTCAAGCAATTCTCCTGCCTCAGCCTCCTGAGTAGTTGGAATTACAGGCACCCGCCACCGCGCCTGGCTAATTTTTGTATTTTTAGTAGAGATGGGGTTTCCCCATATTAGCCAGGCTGGTCTTGAACTCCTGACCTCAGGTGATCTGCCCACCTTGGTCTCCCAAAGTCCTGGGGTTGCAGGCATGAGCCACTGCGCCCGGCCTGGGCACTGCTTTTTAAGAGGATGGTCAGCAGACCGAGTGTGCCCAGGAGGTCCCAGAAGTTGATGAAGGATCTGGAAACAAAGCGCCTAGCAGCTACTAAAAGAACTGAGGATTCTTCATTCGAGATGGTGGCTGAGGGAGCCTTCTTCAAATACCCAAATACCTGTCATAAGGGAGAAGAACTCATTTCCTTTCAGGTATTCCTAAAGAGCAGAATTAGGACTCATGGGTAGAAGTTATAGGAAGGACAATTTTGAGTCAATATAAAGAACAGCTTCCAACGAAGAAGCGCTTCCTACAATGAAATGGATTGCCTTGGAAGATAAACATTCTACCTTTTCACTGGAAGCATTTGGCTGATTCAAGACCAGCACATGATGATCCTGGGGAACTATCCAGAAGCAGCCTGACTTGGATGTCACTTTTCCATCATCCATCGAACCCCACCCCTCCATCCTGGGCCGCATTCCACAAGAGACTGAGCCAGAAGTGACCTTAAGGGCTCCTAGCAACCTAGAGATTTTATGAGCCTAAAAAGTTTCTAGGCCAGGCGCGGTGGCTTGCGCTGTAATCCCAGCACTTTGGGAGGCTGAGGCGGGCAGATTGCCTGAGGTTAGGAGTTCAATATCAGCCATGGAGAAATTCCGTCTCTACTAAAAATATAAAATTAGCAGGGCGTGGTGGCACATGCTGTAATCCCAGCTACTCGGGAGGCTGAGGCAGGAGAATCACTTGAACCTGGGAGGCAGAGGTTGCAGTGAGCCAAGATCTCGCCATTGTATTCCAGCACAGGCAACAAGAGTGAGACTCTATCTCCAAAAAAAAAAAAAAAAAAAAAAAAATTCTAATTAAATCATGCAAATGAGGAAATCAATCCACTGCAAGCTTCACCTGTGGGCCAAAGCCTGTCTGCTGTCTGTTTTTGTGAATAAAATTGTACTGCAATGCAGATATACATGGTCTATGACTGCATTTGCACTGCAACTGCAGAATTGAGTCGTTGCAACAGAGACCGTATGACCTGAAGCTGAAAACATTTGCTATCTGGCACTTTATAGAAAAAATTCGCTGACCTCCTCTCTACATCCCTGAGATAAAATGGTTGAACACACTGGTCTCCCAGTCTAAGCTATACATCTAGCTGAGATTTCTCAGTTTATCTTAGACTTAGTATACATCTTTGGGAACCTGAATTTGTAACACACAAAAAAAAGCCAAACAGAGACTCAGACCTGGAGCTGTCAAACAAACCCAGCTACAGCTGCATGTTTTATTTGGTTCAGGCTGGGTTACAAATACCAACTGTGAGCAAGGCAAACTTTGCACACTCCCCCCCTTTTTTTTTGAGACAGAGTCTCACTCTGTCGCCAGACTGGAGTGCAGTAGCGCGATCTTGGCTCACTGCAACCTCTGCCTCCTGGGTTCAAGTGATTCTCCTGCCTCAGCCTCCCAAGTAGCTGGGACTACAGGTGTGTACCACCATGCCCAGCTAAGTTTTGTATTTTTAGTAGAGACAGGGTTTCACCATGTTGGTCAGGATGGTCTCGATCTCTTGACCTCGTGATCCACCCGCCTCAGCCTCCCAAAGTGTTGGGGTTACAGGCGTGAGCCACCATGCCCATCTTGCACACTCTTAAAGTAGAAACAAAATAGCCAAAGGAGTCCAGCGGCTTCCCTTGAAGGCGGGTGATGGGGCTTTCTAAACCACACAGACTTGGGTCAGATTTGATGGAAGGGAGTTCTAGCCAAATTCAGAGAACGTTTCTTCCCCCGTGTCTACTCTCTGGCTAATGGTGACATGGACAAAAGCTCTTGCACAAAGTATCCAAAATCTGCCCTGTACTGCAATCTAAGAGGGTCTGCTCAGCCACAGGCTTCTGGAAGGCGTGTATAAACAGCTAGCCCTACCTTTCTGATCTGAGTTTTCTCTTCCCTGTAATATCGGGATTGGCTGTTTTCACCAGAAAGTGGCCTTTTCTTTACTCCCATCCAGTTCCACTGACGTCCACTTGAGAATATGAAGCTGAACCTGTAGCTACCCTGATGGGGTCGCACTCATGCAGGGCTGGAAAGGACATGCACTGACCTTGCCTACACCAGTGTTTCCCCAACGGAACACGCTCTTCTAGAAAGGGGACAAGTTCTCACTTGTCCTGCATCCTGGAGCATTATAGCTACTCTTCCTTGAACTCTCAGGTTAGGAGACAGCACTTCTCCTGGGCTCCTATTTAGAACTCTCTTATGAAATGTACCACCAAATCCTATACATTACAGGTATTTATATACCACTTTAGTTTTTCTAGACTGTGACTTCCCTGGGCATGGGACTTGTGCCCAATTCATCTTTGGGTCAGTGCCTGACACACAGAGGATGTGTCTTGAATATACACAGAATGAATCATGGAATCTTTAAAAAAAATTTTATTTTTCAGATGGGGTCTCACTCTGTTACCCAGGTTGGAGTGCGGTGGTATGATCACAGCTCACCATAGCCTCCATCTCCCTGGGCTCAGGTTATCCTCCCACCTCAGCCTCCCAAGTAGCTTGTGCCACTATGCCCAGGGCTTGTGCCACTATGCCCAGCTAATTTTTTTATTTTTTATTTTTTGCAGTCCCAGTATGTTGTCCAGATTGGTCTCAAACTCCTGGGCTCAAGTAATCCTCCTGCCTCAGCCTCCCAGTGTTGGGATTACAGGCATGCGCCACTGCACCTGGCCTGAATCACTAAATCTTTTCTTTTTTCTTTTTTCTTTTTTTTTTGAGACGGAGTCTTGCTCTGTTGCCCAGGCTGGAGAGCAGTAGCATGATCTCGGCTCACTGCAACTTCTACTTCCCGGGTTCAAGCGATTCTCCTGCCTCAGTCTCCCGAGTAGCTGGGACTACAGTTGCATGCCACCATGCCCAGCTAATTTTTGTATTTTTAGTAGAGATGGGGTTTCGACATGTTGGCCAGGCTGATCTCAAACTCCTGACCTCAGGTGATCCGCCTGCCTTGGCCTCCCAAAGTGCTGGGATTACAGTCGTGAGCCACTGCGTCGGGCCTCGCTGAATCTTAAAATCTGCTAAGTAGTGGCCACCTGGATAGGCTACACCAAAGGGAAAAACTGGCCTCATTCCAACCAGGGTCAATCACTCTGGGGGGGCTGGGAGAACTGGGAGAAATCCGTCTCATTAGAGAATTATGACTGTGCCCAAATTTGTGACTGGCCAGTTTGGCAATACTAGGCACAGGCTCTGTATTCATCTGCCTGCAGGATGAATCTTGGATGAAAAATTAAATGAGGCACGTTATTCTTATAAAGCAAAGGAAGGAAACGAGGAGTCTGAACATGAGCAGTGTATTAGTCTGTTCTCATGCTGCTATAAAGACATACCCAAGACTGGATAATTTATAAAGGGAAGAGGACTCACAGTTCCACATGGCTGGGGAGGCCTCACAATCATAGTGGAAGGCAAAGGAGGAGGAAAGTCACGTCTTACACGGTGGCAGGCAAGAGAGCATGTGCAGGGGAACTGCCCTTTATAAAACCATCAGATCTCATAAGATTTATTCACTATCATGAGAACCAAACAGAAAACCCTGCCCCCATGATTCAATTACCTCCCACCGGGTCCCTCCCGTGATTATGGGAGCTATAAATTCAAGATGAGATTTGGGTAGGGACCCAGCCAAACCACATCAAGCAGGCTGGAAAACGTTCCCTGAGTTGGTGAATGAGAAAGGGAACTGGTTACGGCCTGGGCAGACGAGGTAAAGTACACCATGCCATGTGGAGTGTGCAGCTCCCACAGTGGTATGTGGAAGGCACGGTGCCCTCTGTTGAGGAATGTGGCCCAGTCTGTCACCCAACTTCTCCTAGATAGTGTGGGTCACTTCTTAGCCAGCTCTGTCCTCAGAGTGGTACTGAACCGCTGATGAAGGGTATCTGCCAAAGGAGCAGCCACATGGGTCACTTGCTAAGCTGATCTGAGGAAAGGAATCTTCCAGACACATTCTTGGAAAGTTCTTGATTCAGCAAAGGTCATTTTCTCTGACTACCCAACAGCTCTACTCTTTCCACCCGTCTTGGGTTATTAGAATGAAAAGGTCTACGTGTTTTGTCTTTATAAAAGTTGGAAGAAGCGTATGTAACAATTCTTGGTTCCAGATTCACTAAATAGAGACAAATAATCCTCCACAACCTAACTGGTTGCCAAGCTGGTAACAAGTTAAATTATTCTTCTTTCTTTCTTTCTTTTTTTTTTTTTTTTGAGACAGAGTCTCACTCTGTCACCCAGGCTGGAGTACAGTGGTGAGATCTTGGCTCACTGCAACCTCTGCCTCCCGGGTTCAAGCGATTCTCCTGCCTCAGCCTCCCAAGTAGCTGGGACTATAGGTGCCCACCATCATGCCCAGCTAATTGTTGTATTTTTAGTAGAGATGGGGTTTCACCATGTGGGCCGGCCTGGTCTTGAACTCCTGACCTCAGGTGATCCGCCTGCCTCGGCCTCCCAAAGTGCTGGTATTACAGGCGTGAGCCACTGCGCCCAGCCTGAAATGTTCCTTTTCGAAGGCTTTTCTTCATGGGCTGAACTAGTTGAATATTCTAAAAATATGAGCTTAGTGATGTTGGACAGAAAATATTACCTTCATATCAGCATTTTTCATTGAGCCAAGGGCCTTGGAACTGTGTTCAAAATTAGAGTCATCTCTAGAAAATAGTTAGTGTGGATTTACTGTGCATGGATGATCTAGAAATCCATTGAGTGGTAACTGCAGGAAGAGAAAAATTCCCTTGCCTCCTTCATTGATTTTTCTGCACAATTCTTTGATGCTACTGAATAGGTTTTTAAAACTTTCTCTTGTCTGTTGACATCAAGCCACCAAGTTCATTTTTGGAAGTGATGAAACACTGCTTTGGTGGTGCTAAAAATGTCTACATGTTCTTATGTGTTTAGAAGAGAACTGATTCTAGGCTGAGCACAGTGACTGGTGCCTGTAATCCCAGCACTTCAGGAGGCTGAGGCAGGTGGATCACTTGAGGCCAGGAGTTGGAGACCAGCCTGGCCAAAATGGTGAAACCCTGTCTCTACTAAAAAATAGAAAATTAGCTGGGTGTGGTGCTGCGTGACTGTAGTCCCAGCTACTCAGAAGGCTGACGGAGGAGAATCGTTTGAACCTGGGAGGCCGAGATTGCAGTGAGCTGAGATCATGCCACGCACTCCAGCCTGGATGACAAAGCGGGACAGTCTCGAAACAAAACAAAACACAACAGAACAAAACAAAAATTAGCTGGGCATGGTGGCGCATGCATGTAGTCCCAGCTACTCGGGAGGCTGAGACAAGAGAATTGTTCGAACACATGAGGCAGAGGTTGCAGTGAGCCGAGATTGTGCCACTGCACTCCAGCCTGGGCAACAGAGCGAGACTTTGTCAAAGAAAAAAAAAAAAAAAAAAGGAAGAGAATTGGTTCTTTTGCTCAAACTACTGCTTGATTCTGAAACATATGGATTCATCTCATCTGATTAGGTTCATTGTATCCTATCAAAATGTTTCCTCCTCCATAAATGAGTATCACATTCTCTTATAACTGAGGAATTGGCACTTTACATGCTTCAAATACTTTCTGTGTCCTTCAAAATTGTGCTCACCATCAAATGAAACCTCTTACTTTTGACTAAATGAGTTATTTCCAAAACTATGGTCTTTCTTGATCATTTTATTGATTTGAGAATCTGCACATCACATTTACTTTCCTTAAATATAGTGAAGCATGAAAACATTTTAATACTTGAATTTAAAAAAAAATGAAGTGTTGCCAAAAAGATCTGTTTTTTTTCCTGAGGCTCAGGATGAATCATTAGCAACCTTGACTCTGACTGGTAAGACTGATATAGGCGATAGTAAATGCAAGTTTTGGTGGTTAGTAGGGATCTTAACTCTGGTTAAGAAAAGACCTTAAAGAAGGGACACATAGGGCCAGGTGCAGTGGCTCCCACCTGTAATCCCAGCACTTTGGGAGGCCCAAGTTAGGGGATCACCTGAGGTTGGGAGTTTGAGACCAGCCTGGCCAACACAGTGAAACCCCATCTCTACTAAGAATACAAAAATTGCTGGGTGTGGTAGTGCATGCGTGTGATCCCAGCTACTTGGGAAGCTGAGGCATGAGAATCACTAGAATCTGGGAGGGGAAGATTGCACCACTGCACTCCAGCCTGGACGGCAGAGTTATAGCAGCGCAATTCGCAATTGCAAAAATATGGAACCAGCCCAAATGCCCGTCAATTAACGAGTGGATAAAGAAACTGTGGCCTATGTATACTATGTAATACTACTCAGTCATAAAAAGGAATGAATTAATGGCATTCACAGGAATCTGGATGGAACTGGAGACTATTATTCTAAGTGAAGTAATTCAGGAATGGAAAAGCAAATGTCATATGTTCTCACTCATAAGTGGGAGCTAAGCTATGAGGATGCAAAGGTATAAGAATGACAAAACAGACCTTGGGGACTTGAGGTAAAGGGTGGGAGTGGGATGAGGGATAAAAGACTACAAATTGGGGCTGGGTGCAGTGGTTCACACCTGTAATCCCAGCACTTTGGGAGGCCGAGGTGGGTGGATCACGAGGTCAGGAGTTTAAGACCAGCCTGGCCAACATGATGAAACCCCGTCTCTACTAAAAATACAAAACTTAGCCAGGTGTGGTGGCAGGCACCTGTAATCCCAGCTACTGTAATCCCAGCTACTTGGGAGGCTGAGGCAGAGAACTGCTTGAACCCGGGAGGTGGAGGTTGCAGTGAGCCAAGATAGCGCCACTGCATTCCAGCCTGGGTGACTGACAGAACAAGACTCTGTCTCAAAAAAAAAAAAAAAAAAAAGACTACCAATTGGATTCAGTGTATACTGCTCTGGTGATGGGTGCACCAAATTCTCACAAAGAACTTCATGTAATTAAATACTACCTGTTTCCCCCAAAACCTATGGAAATTAAAAAAAAAAAAAAAAGACTCTGTCTCAAAAAAGAAAAAAGAAGGGACAGATAGCAAGACTAGCTGTTGAGTAAGAAGGGTGAAGGGTTGTTTACAGTCAAATATCAGCTGCAGGTAACATTTCTCTTTCAAGTGGCCTAAGCGGGCAGGGCATGGTGGCTCAGCCTGTAATCCCACCCAGCACTTTGGGAGAGTGAAGGAGGTGGACCACTTGAGGTCAGGAGTTTGAGACTGGCCTGACCAACATGGTGAAACCCTGTCTCTACTAAAAGTACAAAAACTAGTTGGGCATGGTGGTATGTACCTGTAATCCCAGCTACTCGGGAGGCTGAGGCAGGAGAATCGCTAGAATCCGGGAGGTGGAGGTTGCAGTGAGCCGAGATCGTGCCACTGCACTCCAGCCTAGATGACAGAGTGAGACTCTACTTCAAAAAAAAAAAAAAAAAAAAAAAGATGGTCTAAGTGATTTCTACATTGTGGTTTGTACATATTAAACACATCACTAGTTTGATAAGGCTGTAGTCATTATCTCTTGTGTATTTATCTGGACGGGGAAGCTAAGCATACAGAATTTAAGTGGCTAGCCTAAAGGCCAACTTACCAAACTGTGAGAAATGGAATCTGGCTATCAATACAAGCTCTTTCCTTAAGTATTATGAACTATATACTTCCACTATACAGAATTTGATAACATGCCTGAAGATGGAGTAGAATTATACTTTCTTTTCTCCATGGTCAGAAGGCAATAAAGTAAAATTCAACTATCCTTAGGGGTGTAATCACTTTATTAATACAGATAAAACCATTATGACCAAGTAGGAATTATAGCATAAGCTCAGCACATAAAATGGAATTATTTAAACTTATTACAGTGAAGCTAGTCAGGAATAAGACTCCACTTATTTTTGGCCTGAACACTTCTTTCAGATGAAGAGAAATGTTACTCCCAGTTTTACATATATTTCTGGGAGTGAAACTCAGGGCTTGTCCACAATACTACAGTTTTCCTATGTTGGGATCCTCTCTACTTGAAGAGCCTGGGGGAAAAGCACACCCTCCTTAGCAATGAGTGGTAAGTAGTCTAAAGTCAAGCTCACCATCATCCCCAGCATTTCTTAGCTTGATTTCAGCCAATGCCACCTGGCAGAAGAGTGGTACCACTTTTACGATATCAGCCACCGAAAAATCCCAAGTCCATGCTACCAACCTGTCTCTCACTGTTCGATCTGTGCAATCGACTAGCTAACTGACATGCCTTTAAAGTTGCAACTGGGTCCCGACTTCTCTTTTTGCACCCAGGAGAGGCACATTCTATTACTAAAAGAGAAATCCAGGGCTGGATTCATGGTGGCACAGCCCCCAGTTTTTGGCACATCTACTCAAACCATAGTCAATTCTACAGACATTTCCAGTGGGGAATGCTACCCCCAGCACCGTCTCAAAGCTATGACTGAATTCACCCAACATCTCAAGGGCATCACGGCTAGTTGACTTTCCTTTGCCACTTCTTTGAAGGACAGTCAGCAGATCCAAAGCATTTACTGAATTTACTTCTATAGCTTCCCCCTGGAGACTGTAAAGTACCCAAATGCTGGAGTGCAGTGGCGCGATCTCGGCTCTTTGCAACCTCCGCCTCCCGGGTTCAAGCAATTCTCCTGCCTCAGCCTCCCAAGTTACTGGGATTACAGATGTCCATCACCACGCCCGACTAATTTTTTGTATTTTTAGTACAGACGGGGTTTCACCATGTTAGCAAGGGTGGTCTCGATCTCCTGACCTCGTGATCCGCCCACCTCAGCCTCCCAAAGTGCTGAGATTACAGGAGTGAGCCACTGCACCCGGCCCCTCAATTTTCGTTAGTAGGAAAAAGTCATTTTCCCCCTTCCTGCCTCTAAATAAGCTCACAACCTAAACTATTTGACAGAATTGTAATGTCTTGCCTTGCTTTGTAAGTCCCTATTAATAACTTTTAGTGTCGGCATGAAGGAATTTTACTGCCAAACTATGAAAAATATAGGCAAAGGAAGATATTTATGACTTCTAGACATTGTAGTAAGCATTTACAAAATTTACTAAAGAATTTAGGATATTACAACGTTTTTATGTAGTAAGAAAGTCTTACCAGTATTTCCAGAATTTTAACAAGTTTAATTTCCCTTTTAAAGAGTTGTATCATCTTCTGGTGCTCAATACTAAAGCCCCTTACATGGCTGTTTTTTGTTTTTTGGTTTTTTGAGATGGAGTTTTGCTCTTGTTGCCCAGGCTGGAGTGCAGTGGCGTGATCGCAGCTCACTGCAACCTCCACCTCCCGGGTCCAAGTGATTCTCCTGTCTCAGCTTTCTGAGTAGCTGGGATTACAGGTGCCTGCCACCACGCCAGGCTAAGTTTTGGTATTTTTTTTAGTAGAGACAGCGTTTTACCATGTTGGCCAGGCTGTTCTCGAACTCCTGACCTCAGGTGATCCACCCGCCTTACCCTCCCAAAGTGTTGGGATTACAGGCGTGAGCCACCGGACCCGGCCTACATGGCTGTTTTTAATGCAATCTCCTTTACCCCCAAAATGTTTCCATAGTTGGGATGTGTGTCTCTGCCCAAACCTCATGTTAAAATGTAATCCTCAATTTTAAGGTTGAAGGTGGGTGGGGCCTGGTGGTGGGAATTGATTGGGTCACGGGGACATAATTTCTTTTCTTGTTTTTCCTTTTTTTTTTTGAGACGGAGTCTCGCTCTGTCGCCCAGGCTGGAGTGCAGTGGCATGATCTCGGCTCACTGCAAGCTCTGCCTCCCGGGTTCATGCCATTCTCCTGCCTCAGCCTCCTGAGTAGCTGGTTCTACAGGCACTCGCCACCACATGCAGCTAACTATTTTTTTTTTTTTTTTTGTATTTTTAGTAGATATGGGGTTTCACCATGTTAGCCAGTATGGTCTCAATCTCCTGACCTCGTGATCCGCCCGCCTTGGCCTCCCAAAGTGCTGGGATTACAGGCCTGAGCCACTGTGCCCCACCCCCTTTCTTTATAAATTACCCAGTCTCAGGTTTATTTTTTTATAGCAATGTAAGAATGGCCTAATACAATGTTTTCACAATCATTTGCCTGGGTTAACTATTGTTTGCTTGTTTTTCGAGGGGAGTGCTGGACATTATTAATAGGAGTAGTTTTGTGAATAAGTATACTAACTTGAGGTGAAGTTCTACCTAAATATCACCTTAAGTCAAAGTTGGCATTTTGTTGTTGTTAGTAAGGATAAAAATGCCTGAAAATCAATGATAATTCCGGAATTTAATATTAGTAAGGATCAGAAGCAAAAACATTTGGCTGAGTGCAGAGGAACTTCTCTTTCAGAGGATCCATTTTATCAGGATTTATCCTGAGGGAGGGCTAGCTGGCAAAGTGGCTAACTTCATTTAGCAACTCTACAAAATTTACAAATTGGTGCAGACTGTAGGATGAGAGAAGAGCTGAACTTTCAAGAACGTTTCCCTGAACTTTCACAAATAATCGAGGATACCAGTTCACATGGCCAGGTCTGTATGAGCTCCAGTGATTTTGTGGGTTTAGTGTCTAGTGGAGCCACCCCCAATTGCAAACCATTATCTAGCATCAAAGGAAAGAACTTCCTCCAAACCCTGAGGAACTCTCAGAATGCCTGGTCCACTCGCCACTAAGCTCAGGTCTCTAGATGTCTAGCGGCCACCACACTCTTTAGTTTGGACCCTCAAGGAATTAGATGTGTCTTCTCTAACCCACTGCCCATTCTGACTTCTTTCTCAAGGGCAAATTCAAAGGACTTTATCCTCTTTGAAGCACCCTTTGTCTAACCCTGCTGGCCACCCCTCTCTTATCCACTACTTCTCTTTCAAAAACTCATGTGGTGCCTCATGCCTATAATCCCAGCACTTTGGGAGGCTGAGATGGGTGGATCACAAGGTCAGGAGTTGGAGACCAGCCTGACTAACATGGTGAAATCCCGTGTCTACTAAAAGTACAAAAATTAGCCAGGCGTGGTGGCATGCATCTGTAATCCCAGCTACTTAGGAGGCTGAGGCAGGAGAATCGCTTGAACCCAGGAGGTGGAGGTTGCAGTGAGCCGAGATCATGCCACTGCACTCCAGCCTGGGTGACAGAGCGAGAGTCTGTCTCAAAAAACAAACAAAAACCAAAAAACTCCTTTCCTCAGCTTCCAGAAAGAACAGTGCACTCTCCCCTGGTCCTCTCCTATTCCTCTTCCTCTCCTTTTCTGTTTCCCCCAAGACCTTCCCCTTCTTGGTGAAACCATTGGCTCTCCCAGCATCAACTGTAACCCAGATGTTCCTGGCTTGACAAATCTCTGGGCCCTGACCCAGGTTTCCAGTTGCCTGATGAAGCTCATTATGTCTAAACCCAAACTCATCCTTCTTCCCTGACTGAAACCTGTGCCACACATCTTTTGAGGCTAGAAGCCTTGGCCCCAAGTCTTCTGAAGCTGGAAGCCTTGGCCCCACATCTGTTTCTTTTTTGCAGTCATGTCATTTATTCAGGTGTCATGGTGGCTACTGAATCTTTGCCCCACTTTCCATTCACAGAGAAATGCCTCTCTCACTGAGGACTTGGACCAATTTATGGGAATACTACACACATTGCCTACATTTTTCTTTGCCTGCAGCCTCTTGTCTCTTCTAAGCCAGGGGTCCCCAACCCCTGGGCTGAGGACCTGTACTGGTGTGTGGCCTGTTAGGAACGAGACCTCACAACAGGAGATGAGCCGCCTTGGAGCAAGCATTACCACCCGAGCTCCACCCCATCGGATCAGGGCAGCATTCGACTCTCATAGGAGTGTGAACCCTATTGTGAACTGTGCATGCAAGAGATCTAAGTCACATGCTCTTTATGAGAGTCTAACTAATGCCTCATGATCCGAAGTGGAACTGTTTTATCTTGAAACCATCCCCACTGCGTCCTATCCCCTACCCCTACCCTGTCCGTGGAAAAACTGTCTTCCATAAAACTGGTCCCTGGTGCCAAAAAGGTTGGGGACTGCTGCTGTAATCCATCCCATCATCTCCACCAGGTGCAGTGGCTCATGCCTGTAATCCCAGCACTTTGGGAGACTGGGGTGGGCAGACCACTTGAGGTCAGGAGTTCAAGACCAGCCTGGTCAACATGGTGAAACCCCGTCTTTACTAAAAAATACAAAAATTAGCCATGCATGGTGGCAGGTGCCTGTAATCTCAGCTACTAGGCTGAGGAAGGGAGAATTGTTTGAGCCTGGGAGGTGGAGGTTGCAGTGAGGCGAGATCGTGCCACTGCACTCTAGTCTGGGCAACAGAGTAAGACTCCATCTAAAAAAAAAAAAAGGAAAAAAAAAATACATTCCATTTCATGCTGTTGCTGGACAAATGCTCATACGGCAATTTCTGATGATGTTCAAATGACTCTAATTGCTGTTCAAATGACTCTAATTGCTTCCTCTTGCTTATAAAATAACCTCCAAACTTTTCCTGCATGGAGACAATGCATTGTAGTGAAAAGAGCAAAAATGAGTGAATCAGAGACACAAGGGTTCCAATTTCTGCTTTTGCCAGATGTTACATATGTGGCCTTGGACAAGTTTCCAAACTTCTCTTTGCTTCAGCTTCCCTAAATATAAATAAGACTTATAAATTTACTGAGAATTGTCATAAAATTAAAATAGCCTTCATTTATTGAAAGTTTATTGCATGTTAGAATTTTTAAAATGCAACACCTCATTTAATCTTCATAACCATGTTCTACTATTCCTCTATTTTCTTTTTCTTTCTTTTTTCTTTTCTTTTCTTTTCTTTTCTTTTCTTTTTTTTTGAGACAGAATCTCTCTCTGTCGCCCAGCCTGGAGTGAAGTGGTGCGATCTCGGCTCACTGCAACCTCTGCCTCCTGGGTTCAAGTAATTCTCATGCCTCAGCCTCCTGAGGAGCTGACACTACAGGCATGCACCACCACATTTGGCTAATTTTTGTATTTTTAGTAGTGATGGGGTTTCGCCATGTTGGCCAGTCTGGTCTTGAACTCCTGGCCTCAAGTGATCTGCCCACCTTGGCCTCCCAAAGTGCTGGGATTACAGGTGTTGAGTCACCGCACCTGGCCTTATTCCTCTATTTTCTAGGATCAGGAAACTCGGACTCAGAGAAGCTAAGCACCCAGCCGAATTCCAGATCCTTAACTGACCTGTGCTGAGGCCTCTCCTAGTACTGCAGGTAGTCAGTATGTATAGTTCCCTTTGTCTTCCATAATCTGACTCTGACACACCTTCAAAAGCTTATCTCATGCTACTTTTCTCCCAGCAGTTGTAATCTCCCTGGTTTGAACTACCTCACTGGCTGTGGCTCTACCTACAAGGCCCTTCCCGCATTTTCACCTCCTGAAATCCTACTGCTATCCTAAACTCTAGCCAAGTGTCACCTCTTCCTAGAAGACCTGACTGCAAACATTCCTGCCTCCCTGGAAATCTCATAATGCTTGCCATTTCTCATATGCAAAGATCAGGTTTTCTCTTGTATTATCATTTTTTCCCTTTTGTGCACATGTTTTATTTTCCTTCCTGAATCACAAACTCTTTCTGGGCAAGGAGCATGATGCCAAGGTCTTATTCAACCTTGTTTGCCTTTTAGTTCCAGGCTCAGTCCCTGGGACAGATGAAGCACTTGCAAAGGTCTGTAGAATATTTAATTTTTGTGCAAATTTAATCCAGCTTTGAAGAGTTGAGCTCAATCTACAGTTTGCATGAAGTGAATGTGTTCCTCATGTGTTAGAGGTGATATCACAGGGAGAACAGTAATTACAATGTGAGATGGAGATGGGGCCAATTAATCTTTTTCCTTTGCCAATAAAAAGGCAGAGAGAGTGAACATTACATGGTTTTAGGCAAAGTACCTGACAGCGGGGACCAGTGGTAGGAGGTCTACTTAGGTTTGCTATCTTAACTAGCCTATTTAAAAAAGATTTCTGGCACTATAAAGATGTGTGGATTTGCCTTTGAAGGTATACAGATTTACCATCACTCTCGTGTGCGCACACACACACCCTCCCACACACACCCCACAATCCAAATAACATAGTATAAAGGGTTTTAAAAGAAAACTCTTAATCCACCCCATTTATATTTCAGCAGCTTCCAAATTCACATGCCCGAATGCAATAAATAAAAATACTGGAGAAGAAAATCAGATAACACAAGTGGGAACTCAGTCAGAGAAAGATTCCCGAACATTGCAGGAAATATCACTCTAGGCAGAAAACTGCTACCAGATCCTTAACTCTGAGAAAGAACAGGTGGAGACGTGATGAGTCAACGCCGCTGAGGCTTCACGCAGCAACCACCACGGCCCGGCTTGGGTAAATATTTTTATTACAAACACAGTGATGTATAATGGGCCAAACAATCCATCCTGAAAAAGATTGCACACAGGATTGTGACACTGCAGTAGCTGGGAAAGTGGGCCAGAACCCGAGCTTACATGTTCCTAACCTGACGAGCAGCATCAGGGCTGATGTCAGGTTAGTGACAGCTGCCATCACCTCACAGGAAGCAAAACTGGGAAATGCAAAATTCGGCTTTGAGAAATCTCAGTCGATGGCAAGACATTTCTTTAAAAAGTGCAAGATTTGCAGGACCCTCCACCATCCTCTTAGGCAAATATTTCTTCTTAAGGAAACAGTGTCTTTTCTATTTTCCTTTCTCCCTCAAACTCTCACAGGGTCTGCCTCTTGGACTGAGCTGAATTCCAGTCAAACCAATGTTTTACATGTCTCCCCTTCCTTCCTTCCTTCCTTCCTTCCTTCCTTCCTTCCTTCCTTCCTTCCTTCCTTCCTTCCTTCCTTCCTTCCTTCCTTCCTTCCTTCCTTTCCTCCCTCCCTCCCTTCCTTCCTCTCTCTTTCTCCTTCCTTCCTTCCTTTTTCTTTCTCTTTCTCTTTCTCTCTCTCCTCCCCCCTCTTTCTTTACTTCCTTTCTCTCTCTTTTTTTTTTTTTTGATGGAGTCTCACCCTCTCACCCAGACTGGAGTGCAGTGGCACAATCTCGGCTCACTGCAACCTCAGCCTCCCAGGTTCAAGAGATTCTCCTGCCTCAGTTTCCAAAGTAGCTGGGATTATAGGTATGCACCACCATGCCCAGCTAATTTTTTTTTTTTTTTTTTTTTAAAGTAGAGACAGGGTTTCATGATATGTTGGCCAGACTGGTTCCAAACTCCTGACTTCAGGTGATCTATCCGCCTCGGCCTTCCAAAGTGCTGGGATTACAGGTGCAAGCCACCTCGCCCAGCCTATTTAGATATTTTCAAACCACCTGTGGATCACAGGGTTGGACTAATCGTCTGGTGACTGCGGCATTCAGTAAGATGTGGAGAGTTAAGAGAGCAGAGGGGCCACCCAGCCCCTGCACCTGGCTTCCTTTACACAGTTACCTTCTCCCCCCCACCCCCAGGCTCAGACTGAGAAGAATAAGATCCAGGAGATGGGCTAAGAGGCCAGGAGAGAGAGAACTGGGCTGTGGTGGTGAGAAAGTGAGAAAACTAACGGGAAATCAGAAGGCCGATTCATTTGTTTATCTAGATGATTATGCTCTACTTAGTTGAATAGTTTTGAAGTGCTCTGTGGTTCAGGAAATTTCCTCTCACAGGCTTATCAGGTCCACAGCCTTCCATGTGCCTGATAGTTCCACGAAAGAAGGCTCCTGAGCACAGGGTACGGGTTTTGAGGGACATTTTACTAATACACTTGCTAATATAATTAAGACAAGTAATGCATACCAAACCTCAAGCAGAGAAGAGGTGAAAAAAATTCAACTAAGGTTGCTTCCATCTTTTAAAAGAACAGAATAAAAAGACGTGGCGCTCTTAAATATCTCTAACTCAGGGTTTCCCAGGAAGTGTTTCTAAATCCGCAGCTGGACTTGTGGTTCTAGAAATGCAACATAGATTGACAGAATTTTTGAACAGGAAGGAACTTTTAAGCAATATCTTAGGTTTGGGCTTCTCTGATCAATATTTCACAGAACTCTACAATAAAATACGTGAGTCACAGAAGAAGCTGAAAGATAATTCCATGGATCACATCATTTTAGGAAATTGCAGATTAAAGGAAGGTAGGCCGGGCACGGTGGCTCACGCCTGTAATCCCAGCACTTCGAGAGGCTGAGGTGGGTGGATCACCTGAGGTCAGGAGTTCAAGACCTGCCTGACCAACATGGTGAAATCCCATCTCTACTTAAAATACAAAATCAGCCAGGCGTGGTGGGCATGCCTGTAATCCCAGCTACTCGGGAGGCTGAGGCAGGAGAATCACTTGAACCAGGAGGCGGAGGTTGCAGTGAGCTCAGATGGCACCATTGCACTCCAGCCTGGGCAACAAGAGCAAAACTCCATCTCAAAAAAAAAAAAAAAAAGAAAAAAGAAAGGTAAATTGGTTTCTTTAGCAAAGGGTGTGGCAGCTTACAGATGGCAATAGATTCTTCACCTTTGCTGGGTCTACGTACTCTGCCCTTGTCTCTGGGCGGGTTCGGTCTTTGACAGTTGAAGCGATCCTGCCAGTTTCTGGGTGCTGGCCTTACGGGGTTGGTGGCTTCCATGTCTGGTCTCTGGCTGGGCTGGCTCTGGAGGGTTCCTCAAAGCTGCCACTCCCCAGCAAACAGGCAGCATCAGTTGCCTACTATGTGAATGGGTCTTGTGGGCTTGAGCCCTTGCCTCCCATGACTGCCACCCCAGCCAACATCTGACTGCACCTGCATGAAACCCAAGTGAGAACAGCCTAGCTGAGCCCGATGAACCCTCAGCACTGAGAGAGATGATAGGAAGTTATTGTTTAAGCCATTAAGTTTTGGGGTGGTTCATGTTGCTGTCTAGCACACAGTTGGCAATCAGCAACTATTTATTCAATGAATGAATGACTGAGTGAGTGGTGTAAATGCGAATCTTTGCCACATTTCCTAAATATGACACCTGAATACTTCAAGACAAATCTTACAGAACAGGGTTTACAGAATGCTAGTCTGAGAAACAATAAATGAGAAGATTGAAATGGTAGAGTCTGGGAAATACTGGTCCAGTTATGTCCTTCTGTTATCGATTAGAAAAGTGAGCCAGACAGGTCAAGAGAATTACCCAAGAAAATAAAACTAATTGTTAGACTCCACCTATGAACGAATTTCCTTTCCTAGCTAAAGTAAAGAGTATGGATACAATGGTGTCCCTCCCATAGCCACATTTTAACTAATTAAATAGATCAGGCTTCTAACTTGGTAGCCCTTTCTTTCTGTTCCATGATAAACTCTTTGTGTCCAACTAGCTATTTTCCATGCGACCTCTTTTACGTAGCAGACTTCCAAAGATGATAGAAGACTATGAATTAGGCTAGGCACAGTGGCTCACACCTGTAATCCCAGAACTTTGGGAGGCCAAGGTGGGCAAACCACTTGAGGCCATGTGTTCGACACCAGCCTGGCCAACATAGTAAAACCCCATCTCTACTAAAAATAAAAAAAATTAGCCGGGCATGGTGGCGCACACCTGTAATCCCAGCTACTTGGGAGGCTGAGGCAGGAGAATTGCTTGAACCCACAAGACGGAGGTTGCAGTGAGCTGAGATCGTGCCAAATACTATTACTATTTTCAAATACTATTACAGCCTATACCACCACTTCCTAATCAAGTCTCCAAAGCCAAGAACCACTTCAATATCAGTTGAAAAAAAGTTTTACCTAATTATCTTCATTCCCTACTTTGAACTGACCAACCATGTATCTTTTTCTGGTTTTATCAAAGGGGCTGCCAGGACAAAAGCACATCTAATTTTAAGTAGGTTTTAGTTAGCAGACTTAAAATTGATCATGCATTTTAGTTTCAGTAACTTGCAATTTCTATACCCTTTGATAATTCATTTTAAAGAGCAAGCCATCTTTAATGACAAGGCTTAAAAGAGATGACCTTTCTGAACAAAATATGAAAGCTCAGAAGAGATAGTTCTTTTAAGGAAACTATGAATTAAAATGACCTTGTGTTCTGAAACTTTTCTCCCACCATTTTTGATGTTTTACCTTTCCTTTTTACTCTTAGAAAGAAAGCTAAAACACCACTGCCTTCTATGGATGGTGATGCACTTCAATAAGAGAGCTGTTAATTGTTAATTCCAACTCACAGTTCCTTCTGTCTGCACTGTCTCTACAGATGCCTTTAATGAGGTTGCTCACCACTACAAGCATATACCCGTTTCTGAAGAAATCTCTGTTGATATGTGACATTACAGGATAATGTTTGAATCTGAGCTATTTCCCTTGAATCACAGTCAATTCTTTTGTACGGTCTTAGAAGCAAGTCCGTCATTCTCTGTTCCCTCTTAGTCTTCCTGTTTTCTTCATTATGCCCCTGATGGCTGCCCTCTGGGAAGTTCATTGTTGAGTGGGGAGGCTGCAAAATCAGAGCTCAGACCCCTGAAAGGGTGCACTGCTTGGTGATGCAGAAATGGTGGACTTGAACAAAATTGTGACATACGTGGATGACTGAATAGCTAACTTTGCTGTTCGCCCTTCTCTTCCCTGACCCCGTAAGTGGATGACAACAAACACCAAGAACCCAGGGTTGCAGAGTGTTTCTTCTGCTTGGCTTGTTCCAAACCCTTTACCAACCACTACCTGTTGACAATTACTTGCTGGAATAGAAAAAGCACAGGTGGATGACTCCGGTACAGCAGCCAATAATGATAACTTGAGATGTAACGAAATTAGGTACTTGTGATGAACAATTGATCTTCCAGCAGATAAAAGAACGGATGGAATCTTAGATGATTTTATAATAAGGCACAGTGTTTATAATTTATTTCCTGAGCACTAGTTTTTTTCTCCCAGTAGCCATTTCTATATTCACCACTCAACTCAGTAAGGAATTTCAAACATGCCAAATGCAATTTTTCTTTCTCTTCCTTTATCAGAGAATGTTCACAAAGACATTAGTGTCAACTATCCATTCCTATCACATCCAGTCAAAGTGACCTAAAGTTTCATTCCCTTTACTCCCAGACATACATGACATGGTTCAGAAAGGAAACAGGATCTGGGTAATGTCAAAGGTTCACCAGTGTTTGTAATTTCATAACCCTCGAAATAAGGAAAAGAAAGAATGGCAGGCAACCTTCCAAAACACCTAGTGATATTTACTCATGGAAAATAAATAGTCTTGAGTGGGAGTTCCAAAGTCAGCATTCAACACAATTCACAAAGTATTTTCACCTCAAGCAGCTAATAACCTTACTAATGAAATCTGGTGAGCTTCAACTTGTTTTCCATGGTCTGTACAGAAAGAAGTACTTAACAGGAATCCTGCAGGAATCTTTCCCTTCAGACTAAATCATAGTCTGAGTACCAATAATCCTCATTTGTTTTAATAGCGTCTGCAATTATTTTGCTTTTTCCTAAATATTCTTGAAACCAGTACTATAATTTATTGTATATGCAGGAAAAACCTCATCTTCCAAAGGTCACAGACTTATATTCCTGGAGGAGGTGTCAGGGTATCTGAACATTACCAGTAGCCCCACAGAGATGAGTTAGTGCAAGAATCCCAGGCCTCCTACTGATGGCCACAGCCCAGTCCTGTTTATGCCAATTCTCACCCTGGCTTTGGAAGTGGCTGTAAAACCTGTTACTTCCTTATCATCTTCGTGGCTCAGTTACAGTACAAAAAGGGGTAATTAATCCTTGGGCTGCAAACAACAGACTTGGGTGTGGGAAAGAGAAAAGAATTTTGAAAAAGTGTAAATAAACATTGTGCCCCGTCCTTTTACAGTAAACCAGAGTATTACAGCCCCGCCCATGGGCCAGATTTTTAGAGAGCTCAAAATGCCCATGGCACACACCACAATGCAGTCGAAAGAATCTGGAGCATCCATTCACTCATTCACCGCAATTCAAAATTTCCTTGGCAGATGGGTTGACCAATCATCGCAGAACAGCTCTTGGGCATTTGGGTGGGGAGAGGGACCCAGACTTCACCATCCACTCATGGAAGTAACACCATGTGGTGCCCACATGCAAACTGGACCAAGTAAAGCATATTCTGTGGCTACTTGCCAATGTGTCGTGTCCTCATAACCTCACCTCACATTTTTTAGGCTTTGTTAAGGATCATCGATTGATATAATGAAAGCAACCACCATAAAAAGGCAGATCAAGAAAGTAACAATAAAACCACAGCAGCTATCTAAAATTGTCACACCATATTCTGCCTCTAGGGTTCCAGGACGTGACTGGAGACCAATGAGACAAATACTTGGACTGATATCAGATGATCCAGCAATTTTATCCTAAACACCAATTCATGCACTAATTATGGATTTGATTGTTGACATGATATAAGGTATATTTTCCCGAAGTATTTGAGATTGCTAGCATTTGCTGGGGAAAAATACCATATATATGTCACATTTATTTTAGCAAATGAGGTTCAATAAAAAGTAGAAATAAAACTGATAAGTACAAAATAATATTTTAATAATATATGAACATGAACATGAAAAGTGTAAACAGGTCAGAATTTTTGATATGATACTATAAACGTGATTTTGATCGTACGCAACTAGTAAAATTCTATGCAAAAGGATTAACAAGGCGTATCATAAGAAATCATTTCTTTGCCCAATATAAGCAGTTCTCAGCACATACTCAAATGCACACAAACATGAAAATCAAAAATAATGGAATGTTAAAAAAATAACTTAGGCAGACACAAATAAAACCACCCCACTAGCGTATGAATGATGCATGTTTTTATGATCTTAATTACATTTAAGGATTTTTAAAATGCCACTGATCTTACAGTTTACAATATCCAAATCTTCAAACCTGCTGGAGGAAGTCCACAGCGCAGCCTGGAAATTGTATCCATTGCATTCTCTTGTGCAGTTACCTGTAAACCAAAAATCACAGTCACGACTTTCTCTAGGTTTAACAGGTATGTCAATCAAAAAATAAGCTCCAATTCTGGAGAAGTTGATAGGGGTTGAAAAGGATATTTAATATCAAAATTTCATCATTTATGCTTATCTATAAGGGATCAAATCTTACTGACACCAAGCAAACAGAATCTTTTGAAAAATGTGTGATCCACAAGATCTTTCCTTTTAATTCAAAGCCAAATAAGTAGTTCAGTCTTTCACTGCACAAACAGGAAGGGTGTTTGATGGAATTACAGGAGGTAAACATAATCTGTGTTAGTGATGTCACTGGGAACCTTTGACTACAAAAGGTCTCATGCATCCGCAAAAAGAGCACTGAGGGTACTCAAGTCACTGTGAGTGCTGGATCACTGAGCTGTTGATCTATTCTGGTCTGGAGAACAACGCCAAACCCTTAGGGGAAAGGACTTTGAAGATGTGAGCTATCCTAGCAAGCATTGCAACATCTCTCTATCTTAAAGGAAGATTATGTCTCCTTCACTCCATCACTGGGCCTCAAGACGTCTTGTCCTCTTGTCCAGGTAAGGCCTGGACTTGCCCTGCCCCTGCAGATCCTCTCATCTTTCTTTTTTCGAGACAGAGTCTTGCTCTGTTGCCCAGGCTGGAATGCCGTGGTGTGATCTCAGCTCACTGCAACCTCTGCCTCCCAGGTTCAAGCAATTATCCTGCCTCAGCCTCCTGAGTAGCTGGGATTATAGGTGTGTGCCACCACACCTAGCTAATTTTTGTATTTTTAGTAGAGACAGGGTTTCACCATGTTGGCCAGGCTGGTCTTGAACTCCTGAGCTCAGGTGATCCTCCTGCCTTGGCCTCCCAAATTGCTGGGATTACAGGAGTGAGCCACCGTGCCCAGCAGATTCTCTCATCTTGTTCTGACAGTACAGACGAAGCACTGGGATGAGAAGGGGGGTGACTTCTTAAAGACATGCTACTTACTAAAAACAAGTCTTTTTCAAAACTTGTATTATGTCCAAGCATTTTAATAAAGACAAAGGCCAAACGAGGAGGCTCACAGGTGCCACAACACAAACTAATCAGGAGACACCTGCTTATGGGCTGTACCTTCTGCCTTGGTATGTAGTCAGTTCTTCTTGAAGGATGGAGGCTCTCTTTTGCAGAAAATTAACCTAGAAAAGACCCTTGTGTGAGAAGAGGTGGACGTGGCTTACATGTCAATATTGTGCAAATAGTATGGTACGATTTTATTTAAATTCAGACAATTCCCCAGATAAAACTCAGAGGATTTGTTGAATGTCAATGTTGTGTTTTTTACATTTGGTCACATCCCATCCTTATTGAAAATCCATCAGATACGACAGAATAAAGTTCAAACTCCTCATTGCAGCGCCGTTTTGATCTGGCCCGCCCCCATCACTGTGGCTTTACCTGTCCTCACGCCCTGTCCACCACTGCTGTTTCTACACCATGTCTTTCTCACTCCGTCGCTCTTTGGCCCAGGCCATTTTCTCTCTTTGGAACACTTGTCTTTCTGTCTCCTATTCATCCTCCACCATTTGGTTTAAACATCATCTCTCCTGTGGAATTGTTCAACTCCTCCCCAACTGCTCCCCGCCTCCTAGCCCCAGGCAAAGCCAGTGGTCCCCTGCTCTGTGTTCCTCCCTTCTATTACTGATACTTCTCACACTGCTTTGTGGGTATTTGTTTTCATATGTCTTCCCTAAACCTGAGAGCTTCTCTTGGGCAAGAATGACTTTTCTGTCTCTCTACCCCAGTTTCTTTTACAGGGCTGGGAATGTGGCTGGTTTCACTAGCTGTTGAATGAATGGAGGAGTGAGTGAGTGTAAAGAAAATTACTGCTTTCTGGAAATGTTAGTCCATCCTAGGGATTCCCTGAGGTTGGAGAGACAGAACTTCATAGTGGAAAGAGCCTGAGCTTTGTCTGGAGTTAGGCCAACTTGGGTTCAATTCCTGGCTTGCCATTTGTGGCTCTAGGAAAATTACTTAAGCTCTTGATGCCTAATCTGTGAAATGGGGTTAATGACAGCTACTTCCCAGGGTTATGAGGATGACATGAAACAACTAGAGAAACTACCTAGTGCAGAGCTCATAGCAGGCACAATTGCCAGACCACCATTCTTAGGCGGCTGGAGGAAACTGCGTTGTTTAGCATATTGTCTTCAATCAGATCTTTACAAAGCATTTGATTATTGTGAAGCATACATTTCTATACTATTAAAGATGCCTGTATCAGGCGTGGATTCAAAAGTACCTTACACAACCCAATATAAATGGTTTGGGGCTAACTTATACCATGGCTTAATGTAATCAAGAGTCAGTGGTATTTGATCGTTTCAGAATTGTTTATTCTTGTGTCTTTGGTCTGAACTGAAACCATGGCAACGGTTGATCCCGAAACATAGTTATGCAAGAGAATACAGCTGGCAGAACAGAAAATGTGCTTGAAAGAGAAGAAAACACAGTCTTTCTAAATGGGTGCATCTCAAAGTGGTCCTCCTGGTTTTGCTGATTTGTATGGCACCCTCGTCTTCATTTTATCCAATTGCTCAAGTGACCCATAGGACAATTGATAATTTTGACAGATGCAGGGATTACACTGATTCAACTTCCCTCCCCCAACCATGCTCTGTAATCGGAATTCCAACAATTCTCAAAAAACACAGGCACCTGTGCTTTCAAACTAAATTTGCTCACTGTATGGCCTGTGACTCCTCCGTGCAGCTGCCAACTCTGAGGCCCTATCGCAGCTGGCAGCACTCTCTTTCTGGGTCAGCCTGCAGTTTTAGGAGGCTGAAGTGGCTTTTATTACAGTGAAATGATATGAATGATAATAGAAGTCCTGCAGGTAGTTTTCAGATTTCTTTTTTTTTTTTTTTCCTTTTCCTAAAAAAACCCCTCTGAAGGCATCAGGTCCTACCTAGCTGACACTATCTGTAGCTCACCTACAAACTTAATGGGTAAACCACACCTGGAGTGGAGCTTTTCATGTAAATAAAGATTACTTAACCCTTTGTATGTTCCCATTCTCCTCCAGTACTTATTTTTATATGCAGGCGTGAGCAAATTTCATAGCCCATAGAAGCAATCGGAAATGGTAGCATATGGATTGAGATTATGAACATTTCATTATCAGATTAGAGACTTTTTACTAGGGGAATATAAAAGGAGCAGCTAAAATGTGTTCCACATTTTATCTTACATATTATAAATAGATAACGTGGATATCATCAAACCATATCATTTATTTTATTCATAAATATATTTATTAAGCACCTGTTATGTGCCAGGCACAGTACTTGATACAGGGAATAAAGAAATACTTTCTTTCCTTCATGGAATTTTTCAAGGAAAAAGTATGTCTGAAACTTCAAAGTGGGCTGGGCACGGTGGCTCATGCTTGTAATCCCAACACTTTGGGAGGCTGAGGTGGGCGAATCGCTTGAGGTCAGGAGTTCGAGACCAGCCTGGCCAAGATAGCGAAATCCCGTCTCCACTACAAATACAAAAATTAGCTGGGCGTGGTGGCATGCGCCTGTAATCCCAGCTACTTGAGAGGATGAGGCTGGAGACTCGCTTAAACTCGGGAGGCAGAGGCTGCAGTGAGCCAAGATGGCACCACTGAACTCCAGCCTGGGTGACAGTGAAATTCCATCTCAAAAAAATGAAAAAAAATAAAATAAAATTCGAAGTGTATTGGAAATGTGAATACACAAACTCTTTCTCATGATACCAACAATATGTAAAACAGTCAAACAATACAGAAGTATGTAGCAAAAATATGTTAGAAGTTTTCTTACATCATGAACCGCATCAAGAATCACACATTTCTTTTTTTTCTTTTCTCTCTTTTTTTTTCTTTTTTTTAGATGGAGTCTTGCTCTGTCACCCAGGCTGGAGTGCAGTGGTGCGATCTCAGCTCACTGCAACCTCTGCCTCCCAGGTTCAAGTGATTCTCCTGCCTCAGCTTCCTGAGTAGCTGGGATTACAGGCATGCACTACCACGCCTAGCTAATTTTTGTATTTTTAGGAGAGACGGGGTATCACCCTGTTGGCCAGGCTGGTCTCAAACTCCTGATCTCAGGTGATCCACCTGCCTCGGCCTCCCAAAGTGCTGGGATTACAGGCGTGAGCCACCGCACCCAACCATATTTCTTTTTCTTTTCTTTTTTTTTTTTTGAGATGGAGTCTCGCTCTGCCGCCCAGGCTGGAGTGCAGTGGCCGGATCTCAGCTCACTGCAAGCTCCGCCTCCTGGGTTTATGCCATTCTCCTGCCTCAGCCTCCCGAGTAGCTGGGACTACAGGCGCCCGCCACGTCGCCCGGCTAGTTTTTTTGTTTTTGTATTTTTTAGTAGAGACGGGGTTTCACCGTGTTAGCCAGGATGGTCTTGATCTCCTGACCTCATGATCCACCTGTCTAGGCTTCCCAAAGTGCTGGGATTACAGGCTTGAGCCACCGTGCCCGGCCCATATTTCTTTTCTTTTTTGAGACAGAGTCTTGTTCTGTCACCCAGGCTGGAGTGCAGTGGTGCGATCTCGGCTCACTGCAACCTCTGCCTCCCGGGTTCAAGTGATTCTCCTGCCTCAGCCTCCCAAGTAGCTGGGAATATAGGCACGGGCCACCATGCCCAGCTAATTTTTGTATTTTTAGTAAAGATGGGATTTTGCCACGTTGGCTAGGCTGGTCTCAAACTCCTGACCTCAGAAGGTCTGCCAGCCTCGGCCTCCCAAAGCGCTAGGATTATAGGCATGAACCACCACGCCCAGCCAAGAACCATACATTTCAACAACAACTATTTAACCTAATTGTTTGAATACCTTGTCATTATTTTGCCTTGAACATAGAATGTATCTTGTTATCTCTAACGACCATGTAAAATACACCAGAATAAAAGTGCTTCTAACATAACTGTGCTTTCAATTTCTTTGCACTTCTACACAGTGAGGAATCAGCCATATGCTAAGTGATGGCATTTCGGACCTGAAACCAAGAATAAAAGAATGAGGCTATATTGAAAGGTAGACTGTAAATGAATTGATGTTACAACTGACTGAACTTTTCAATTTTAAGGGTGCTTCAAAGAAATTCTTATTGAGACAATGAGTTATTAAACAAGAAAAAAATTTAAAAAAATGAAAACAATTTATCCTGAGTAGCAAGTTTTACAATGACATCACATTGATTTCTGGCATCAATTTGGAATCAGATTTATTTGCAAGTTTCTTTTCAGAGTATGCATATCACCTAATCCTTGGAAAATGGCTTGATTCTAGTAATTACCTGTGATTTTAGGGAGGAAATGGTGTCTTCAAGTTCTTGTCTTAGGGATGCTGGCATCAACCCTTTCAATTTTGTTTCATATTCTTGTCGTATGTAAGTTATCTAAATTGGAAAAAAATTAAGAGTTATCTTTTTACCACATAAATGATTGTTTTGAATTTAAGAAGTCCCAGAATAGTATCTGTTCATCACAATGAAAGGTTTGTTATATACGGTCAGAAACCAGACAATAAAGATGAAATAAGAAGAAGAGTTAAAAACTCAAAAGGCTACCCAGCCTGACCCCATGACTCTGAGAGAGACAGTCCCTGTAACAATGCTTTCTTTAAAATCCTTGTGAACACAATTTTCAGCATCTGATAAGTAAAATAATTGTTTTCTCCTCTTCACTCATGAGGTTCCCCACTCTGCCAGCCCTGCAGCCTCTCCTTGATCAGGATGTGAACTCCAACCATACTAAGCTGTGATCTGAGGACAACTCATAGCATGTCTCTGCTTTGATTAAAATACTCCTTGAGGGTGTGGTGGCTCACGCCTGTAGTCCCAGCACTTTGGGAGACTGAGGTGGGCAGATCACTTGAGCCCAGGAGTTTGAGACCAGCCTGGGCATCTCTAAAAAATATATAAAAATTAGCTGGGCATGGTGGTGCACATCTGTAGTCTCAGCTACCTGGGAGGCTGAGGTGGGAGGATCCTTTGAGCCCAGGAGGTCAAACCTGCAGTGAGCCAAGATCGGGCCACTGCACTCCAGTCTGGGTGACAGAGTGAGACTTTGTCCCCCAAAACCCCCCAAAAAATCCCTACTCCCCCAAACTGACAGGTAGTTGGGGCACTAAGTGTGATTCATATGACCATGAAGACATGAATGAAGGAGAATCTGCATAGCGGTGTCTCCAACCCCCTTTGACACAAGTAGACAGGTAGAGTGCACTGGGCATAGGAAGGTTCCTGGTTCCCTTCTGCCTCCTGAATACTGTCGGGCCTGTGTTTAACTAACTGATGCTCACTGGGCTAGTAAAAAAAACAGGTCGGTGGCTCATCCCATTCATCTCTCTCAAGGCTAAAGGAGTGAGTGAGAGGGTAGAAGAAAAGCCTTTGGAAGAATATGCCTGAGCAGGATGATGTGCATGGATGAGGCATGAATATGCATGTGTAGATATTGGTGCCTTCTTCCAGCTGTGTTTCTGCATTTCTCTTCCTCCTACTATGAGATATGATAGAATTAATTATTTTTAAAATCTGTTGCATGTGCTGTGCATGACTTAACCAAACATTAAAGCTGAGTTGCAGTGTATCATACCAAGTGATTCATCACACACACCTGGAAATAGGCAATATACTACGAAAATTGTGCACAACTGAGTTGAGTTGGATAAGCCTATCAATTTGCTGAAGATAATTTAAAATGAACGGTCTTTAAGACCCAACTTTTCTTACACTAAATTGAATTAAGGAAGAAATGTGCTTAACAATTCATTTCATTACCTACTACAATCCTGTGGCCACTGTTCTAGAATACAAATTTTCAATTTTTGGCAAAGTGCTTTTTTTGGGATATGCTATAATCCTGTGACTTATACTTAAAGGAAAAAAAGAAATAATAAAATATGATCTCTCCCACAGATGCAAAGTCTTTGCTGATGAAATATCTGTTGATTCTCCTATCTATTGATTTTTCTCATCTTCTCTTCTTCAACTTACTTCCAAGTGAGCCAGTTCCAGCTACTCACATACTTGAGTCAGTTAGCTGACTCAAACGAAGGAAAAATGCAAAGCAAAACACATGCTTTATAAACCAGACCTCAGGGTAACATTTATTGAGGGTTCGTGGGTTATATATAGATTATTGTTTTTTTTCTATCACTCAACACTGGCTCTGGAAGTTTGAGTTTCAACTCTTTTAAAAACAACTCATGCACGCCCTATTCCCTTTTTAAACAAATTTTATTCTGTGTTTTATTACTGAAATACGTTGTCCTACCCATCCCACCCCAGAGTAAAAATCTCACCCAGGCTCCCTATTTCTTTCCCTCATCTCCTCTTCCCCACACCATCCAGGGACAAATGCGCCAGGCTTCCCTGCCCACTGGTCATTCTGGAGTGTGTCCATTGGGTAGTAATGTGGAAACCACCAGGGCCTTTGTGGAGAAAATGGAGGGGGCTGAAGGAGTCCCAAGAGGGGCTTATTTCAGGGCCTTGGACCCTTGCTCATAGGCGAGCTTGATCTTATCATCTGGACAGGTGGAGGCAGATTTTTCCTGAGCATAGGCATTGCTCAAGTACCGATGCACACCACGGAAGGCCTCAGGGATGGTGAATCTCCGGTACTTTTTTTTTTTTTTTTCTTTTGAGATGGCATCTCACTCTGTCGCCCAGGCTGGAGTGCAGTGGCGTGATCTTGGCTCACTGTAATCTCTGCCTCCCAGGTTCCAGCAATTCTTTTGCCTCAGCCTCCTGAGTAGCTGGGATTACAAGTACGTACCACCACACCTGGCTAATTTTTTTTTTTGTATTATTATTATTATTTTTTTAGTAGACACGGGGTTTCAACTTGTAGGCCAGGCTGGTCTTGAACTCCTGACCTCAAGTGATCTGCCCACCTTGGCCTCCCAAAGTGCTGGAATTACAGGCATGAGCCATGACACCCGGCACCCCGGCACTTCTTACACAACACTTGTACTATGTGGAGCTTTGACAACAGGTTGCAGTCAGCCAGGGTGAGCTCATTGCCATCCAGAAACTTCCTCTGAGAGATGCCTTCATCTTCAGCACTGGTTTCATCCACTTCTTCTGGGTCGGGGGATGTCAAGTAATTGTCTAAAACCTTCAGGGCTTTCAGGAGTCCCTTCTCCAGACTGTCATTTAGTGCTGGGTTTGAATTTTTGATGTAAGCAGAAAATCTGGCAAATATGTCCAGCTCAGCTGTGTTGGACTCAGGGTTCAGAGCTGCCAGCTTGGGGTACCTGGGAGGGCACAGCACTGCCTACAGAAATTCCTCAGGCTTGTTGGTGTCCTTGTGCTCTTCCATGCCATACAGCAGGAATGGGAGCTGCCCTTCTGGGTACAGCTTTTGCACTATCTTGGTCTGCCTCTTGGTGTCAATGATGGTGACACTGAAGGTGACTCCCTTGAACCACAGCACCATGAACAGTCTCTAGGAGAAGGGGCAGTTCCCAATCTTGACCCCATCACTGCCAGCCTTCATGAACAATTCAACTTGCAGTTGTTCTTCAGCTATGGTTGCGCTAGGGACCAGAAAATGGCCATAGCTGGGGGAACTGGGGCATGCACTATTTCTTACATCCTTATCTGTTTAGAATGTCTATCTGTTTTCCTAAGCTGGCACTCAGCAAGAAGGCCACGTTCCATTTGACTGCCAAGATGGTGAAGCCCAATGATGAGAAGCCAGACAAGTTCAAGTCTGGCATTTTCCAGGGTCTTCTGAAGCTGGAGATGGCTTAGCTCGGTTGCATTTACAATGCAATCCTTGAGGATTTGGTCTTCTCACATGAAACTGGATGGCAGCCAGCTCATAAAGGTTCATTTGGACAAAGCACAGCAGAACAATAGGGAACACAAGGTCAAAACTTTTTCTGGTATTTATAAGAAGCTCATGGGCAAATACGTTGATTTTGAATTTCCAGAATTTCAACTGTAAACACAAATTATAAAGTATATTCACAGTAAAAAAAATAGAACAAAGCCTATCCATTGCCTTTATATTTAAAAGACAACTTTGCTGGGTATAAAACTGCTTCAATCCCACTTTCTTTCTCTCATAACTTTGTGAACATAAAGATCAAGTTAGCTAGGCATGGTGGTGTGCACCTATAGTCCCAACTACTTGGGAGGCTGAGGTGGGAGGATTACTTGAGCCCCTCAGAGCATTTCTCCAGTGTTTTCTGGCATTACATATTGCCATGGTAAAGTCTGAGGCCAATCTGTTTTTTTTTCATGTTGAATATAACTTTCTTTTTCTGCTTGGATGCTATGATTTTCTTTTTCCTTCATTTAGTAACTTCACTGGGAAATGCTTTGATACTAATTATTTTATACTAATTTTCCTGAGACATTGTGTGTGCCCTTTCTACCTTTACATTCCATTATTTGAACAAAAGTTTCCTTTGTTTAGAAGGATTATTTGTATTTGACTATATATATATCTTTTCCTGTTGGTTCTCTTCTTCAGAGACAAAAATTTTGCGAACGTTGGCTCTTCTTTGGCAATCTCCCATAACATTTTCTCTATTATTATTTTTACTTTCATATCATTTTATTTTGAGACAGGGTCTTGCTATGTTGCCCAGGCTGGTCTCCAACTCCTGGACTCAACCGATCTTCCTGCCTCAGCCTCCTGAGTAGTTGGAATTACATGCATGCATCACTGCACCAAACTCTTCTTATCATTTTATATCTATTTTATATTTTCATTTCATTTTATATAATAGCCTCTAGCCTAATTACTATATTTCCTTGGATGGTTTTAGTTATGATTTTCCTATTTTGTTTCATCTACTATGGTTTCAATCTTTTGCTTTTGTGTACCATTTTTCCTAAGCTCTGAGAGATCACTTTTCATCTGTCTGTTGACTTATATCATCTTTAAATATCTCTTCTTTTTCCTACTTCTCTATCGCCCTCCACCATTTTCCTTGAGAGAGAGATGTCTAAATGTGTTTTGTGAATGCTTTGACACTGTGAAGAGCTGTTATAAAGAACTATAATTAGTCTGAACTTTCCTACTGTAATTTTCCATTTGATATACAGAACATTATTTGCTTACATTCTTTCTTCTCCTCTCTTTTAATCCAGCAAAGATCATATGCTAGTTCCTTTTTCCAAAAGAAAAATTACACCTCATTTTTGAATGGAACCAGCTATTTGCTGAGAGTTGAGGTGTGGCAGGAGTAGCTGGGGTCAGGCCACAGCTATGATTTGGTTTTGTTGTCTTCGTTACTCTTTGACCAAATCTATGATTTCATTTGCTCTGGGGGCCTATGTCCCTCAGTTTTCAAGCACTTTGGAGGTCACAGCCAAGTACTTAAGCCCTTTGGTTCATGCTCATGGCTGGTTTCTCCTGACTCTCCTTCCTCCCGCCCTGCCCACTATTCACATATGATGGTTTCTCTCTAGTAGGAGGCTAGGCCATCGAGAGTAGAAGATTGGGTGTGTCCAAGGTTGCTCTTTGATCACCATTATTCCTTCCATCACTTTTCAAATTCAGAAGTTACATTTTCCAACATTTATTGAAGATTCATGCATTTATACTTCCTGTCTATTCCTTTATTCTTTGTTTTTGTGATTTTAGTGAATTTGAATGAATTTAAAATAAGCCTCTGGAAAATATGAAATTACCTCATGCATGAGTGAGACCGTCAACTGGGAAAATATTACTACCCTGAATCCTTAAGCTCAAATGCTGAATTTAAAAATCATTATATAAAGCTGAATCCTGTTACTTTAATAAAGTCATGAAAAACTTTAACCAATCTGTTTTCATTCTATGAGGTTAATAAAGTTACCACCAGCAAACATTTACTGAGGACTTTTTGTGTTGACTCTCCATGTTTTATATGGACTTAATCCTTCTGATGACCCAATGAGGGAAGCACAGAGAGGTAAAACATGATTTGAACTTAGGTAGTCTGACTCTCAAACACATATTATTGTCCACTTTGCTCTACAGTTTCTCAAATAATCCTTCTAAATGCTGAGCTGATTTGTCCACCCCAGGGGGAAGAGAATGCCAGAGACACATGCATTAGAGGAGTCTTTGCTACCACGTTCTAGTGCTCTCACCAGCACAACAGGGCCCAGGGACAGGGGATGGGGTGTTGAACTGCAGTGTTTCCAGACATCCATCTAGTCATCAATCTTTTTAAAAAAGTGACAACCACGAAAACAACAACTGGTTCCAGAGGACTCCCCACACCTTCCTACTGATTTTAAAATTTTAGCTTACTACGGATTTATATATGACCAACTGGAGAAAACCTCTACAAATGCAATATACATGTCTGGCCTGAAAGTTCCACAAATTCCCCAAAGAAGCACATATTCAAAATCTAACCAGTGAAGGATACATGTAAATTTGTCATATGGCAAAATGACAAAAGAAAAAGAAATAGTTTATATTCCTATATATCACTCTTGATTCTTGTGACCTTTTTTTTTGAGACTGAGTTTCACTCTTATTGCCCAGGCTGGAGTGCAATGGCACAATCTCGGCTCACCGCAACCTCTGCCTCCCGGGTTCAAGTGATTCTCCTGCCTTAGCCTCCCGAGTAGCTGGGATTACAGGCATGCACCACCATTCCTGGCTAATTCTGTATTTTTAGTAGAGACGAGGTTTCTCCATGTTGGTCAGGCTGGTCTCAAACTCTCGACCTCAGGTGATCCACCTTCCTTGGCCTCCCAAAGTGCTGAGATTACAGGCATGAGCCACTCTGCCCAGCCTTTTTTTTTTTAATTTAATTTTTTTATTTTTATTTAATTTTATTTTTTAAGAGACAGGGTCTTGCTCTATCACCTAGGCTGGAGTGCCATGGCACAGTCATGGCTCACTGCAGCCTCAACCTCCCGAGGTTCAAGCAATCCTCCTGCCTCAGCCTCCCGAGTAGCTGGGACTACAGGTGTGTGCCACCATGCCCAGTTAATTTTTTTTTTCCCCCGTATGGATAGTTTCTCACTATGTTGCCTAGGCTGGTCTCAAACTCCAGGGCTCAAGTGATCCTCATGCCTTGGCCTCCCAAAGTGCTAAGATAATAGGCATAAGCCACCATGCCTGGCTTTTGCTACTGCTTTTGTATCCCCACCTCTGACCCAGGCTGTGTTTAAGGGGAAACAATGAGGTCATGAGAACTTTTACTTATGGACTATTCATGAATTTGGAACTGCCGAAACAATCTGGCCTTACAACAGACCATGAAGCAAGACGAGGTTGAGTGGAGTTAAGCAAAGGGTTTGATGGACACACTATTCCTTTGATTCAAGATCAAAAGTTTTACACATACATGTATTTTATCATTATATATGAATATTAAATTCATTAGCATAAAGTATCTTATTATACCAGTGTGATGTCTATTAAACACTAAGGTATTCAAAGGCTGTTCTGCTGCGGCTCATTTCCATCCTCTCTCCATTCCCACCATCCTCAAAAAGCACTGTGGATAATTACGTGCTCTTCCATGTCCCTCAACCACATCGCACCAAAGAGAGGGGCTTCCCTCTCTCCACCACGGTTACTTCTCTCTCTACCTTCCTTCATCTTCTTTCCCTTAGCAAAATAAAATTAGGAAACCCACTCAGGACATTGTGATAATGACATTTCCATAATTAGTAATAAGACTCCTGTAAGCTGAGTGGAAATGGGGTCTTTATAACATGGTGCCCACGTGACTAACAGGCCGTGCCCTGCTCCGTGGCAACAGTCTGCCTGCTCTTCCCTCCAAGGCATGGCACTGACACTATGATTCCCTTAACTACAGGCGCCCGCCTCATCGCCCGGCTAGTTTTTTGTATTTTTAAGTAGAGACAGGGTTTCACCGTATTAGCCAGGATGGTCTCGATCTCCTGACCTCGTGATCCTCCCGTCTCGGCCTCCCAAAGTGCTGGGATTACAGGCTTGAGCCACCGCGCCCGGCCCGATTCCCTTAACTTTTAAAGTAAACTGTGAAGACCAAGACCATCCCTAACTAGAGTTTCATGTTCCAATCAAGTAAAACTGAAATGATGGGTAATCAGACAAATGCTCATTTGCATAAATAAGAGACTACAAAGTGTATGGAATGTGCAGTTGACTTGAGCCAAGGGGTCCCTAGAGATAAAAATTCAAAGTGACATTGGAAAAAGGGAGCCTCGAAAATCTGTAATTTCATTAAAAATAGCGAAGGGAGAACTAAAACATATTTTATGATGTTTTTATTCAAAAAAACACTGTATTGACTGGGCATGTTGGCTCATGCCTGTAATCCCAGCACTCTGGGAGGCCGAGGCTGCTGGATAACCTGAGGTCAGTAGTTCAAGACTAGCCTAGCCAACACAGTGAAACTCCATCTCCACTAAAAATACAAAAATCAGCCAGGCATAGTGGCAGGTGCCTGTAATCCCAGCTACTCGGGAGACTGAGGCAGAAGAATCGCTTGAAGCCAGGAGGTGGAGGTTGCAGCGAGCCAACATTGCGCCACTGCACTCCAGCCTGGGCAACAGAGTGAGAGTCTGTCTCAAAACAAACACTGTATCAACCAGTCATGTCCATATGTCAAAACCATGTCAAATATGTCATCTTGTTTACAATAAAACAAAAACTAAGATTGAAATGTACAGCTCTGTGCAATCAGCTTAGGCACAGGCCTCAAATGCAAGTTATTTTATTGCAAGCTCCAATGTGACCAACACAGCATTGTCTTTTGAGGAGCTGAGAAGAGAGGAACCTCCTATTGCATTGCCACTGGCTTATGCTACAGTAGTTGTTTATATGTCTCTGCATAGTCATTTATTATCACATTTTGAGGTAAGGGTGAAGCAGTTCAGGAAAATAAGTGTGCCTGAGGCCAGGTGTGGTGGCTCATGCCTCTAATCCCAGCACTTTGGGAGGCTGAGGCAGGAGTATCGCTTGAACTCAGGAGTTCAAGACCAGCCTGGGCAACATAATGAGACCTCATTTCTACTGAAAATTAAAAAAAAAAAATCCGCTGAGCACGGTGGCATGCATCTGTGGTCCCAGCTACTTGAGAGTCTAAGGCGGGAGGGTTGCTTGAGCCCAGGAGATCCAGGCTGCAGTGAGCTATGTTTGTGCTACTGTACCCAGCCTGGGCAACTTGAACGAGACCCTGTCTCAAAAAAAAAAAAAAAAAAAAAAAAAAAAAAAGTGTGACTAATATTACTTTACAAAGCCCAGCAAGCATTTCTGGGGTCAGTTCAGCAGAGAACAAGGGAAACTACGTAAGAATTCTATTGATGTTATCTCCTGAATCTTTCCATTTTGCCACTGGAACCATCCCAGTCCAGAATACATTCAATACATCCATCTTGCATCTGGATGACTGCAATATTGGTAAGTTGGTTTTGCTTTTCAAGCAGAATTTGCTTAACCTTTAAGATCAAAATTAATATCCTGTATATGGCCAACAAGGCCCTGTACTGTCTGGCCCTATTCACCTCCTAACCTGCAACTCCAGAGAGTCACCTGGCCTCTGGAATACTAGACATGTTTGCTTTCTCTCAATTCATTCACCAGTGCCCTGTGAATTAGGATGGTTCTTGCTTTTCTCTGATTCTTCTTTCTTGTTGTGTGGGTTTTGCCACTGTGTCCATCTGGACCTCTGGATATTGGGGGTCCCTGCTCTGTGGTGATGTCAGGGAGGGTGCAGATCTAGGCACCCAGGGGGAGGGAGTTTGGCCAGGCCTTCATGATGAGGCTGTGTTGGGGCCAACTGACTCTCCTTTAGACAAGTCATAGCCTTGAGTGTGGCAGGCACCAGCTTTATTCCCAAGAACGGGCCCCACACCAGCCCTTGCTTTCAAGCTGCAACCCAGGCTCCTGGCACTTTCCTGGCAAGAAGCACTTCTGTCATCCCTAACAGGTTTCCTTCCAGCTGCCTCTGCCTGCTGCTGGGCTCAGTACCTGGAGGCTGTGGCCTCACTCACCACTCAGGTTCTGTTCTGTTTCTACATCACAGAAATGTTCGTCTTGCTTTTAATACCAAATACTGGCTGGGTGCAGTGGCTCCTGCCTGTAATCCCAGCACTTTGGGAGGCCAAGGTGGGCAAGAGTTCAAGACCAGCCTGGCCAACATGGTGAAACCTCTTCTCTACTGCAAATACCAAAAAAAAAAAAAAAAAAAAAAAAAAAAAGAAAAGAAAAACTTTGCTGGGCCTGGTGGCAAGCACCTGTAGTCCCAGGTGCTCAGGGAGGCTGAGGCAGAAGAATTGCTTGAACCCAGGAGGCAGAGGTTGCAGTGAGCCAAGATTAAAAAAAATTACATCTTTCTAATTCTTTCTCTCTCTCTATAAATATATGTATTTTATGTATATATTTTTTATTTCCATGAGGTTTTCGGGGAACAGGTGGTATTTGGTTACATGAGTAAGTTCAGTGATGATTTGTGAGAATTTGGTGCACCCATGGCCCAAGCAGTGTACACTGAACCCAATTGGTAGTCTTTTATCCCTCACCTCCTTCCCACCCTTTCTCCCTGAGCCCCCAAAGTCCATTGTGTCATTCTCATGCCTTTGCATCCTCATAGCTTAGCTCCCACTTATGAGTGAGAACATATGATGTTTGGTCTTCCATTCCCGAGTTACTTCACTTAGAATAATAGTCTCCAACTCCATTCAGGTTGCTGTGAATGTCATTAATTCATTCCTTTTTATGGCTAAGTAGTATTCTATTGTATGTAGGCCACAGTTTCTTTATCCACTCATCGATTAATTGGCATTTGGGTTGGTTCCACATTTTTGCAACTGCAAATTGTGCTGCCATAAACATGCATGTGCAAGTACCTTTTCCATATAATCACCTCTTTTCCTCTGGGTAGATACCCAGTAATGGGATTGCTGGATCAAGTGATAGTTCTACTTTTAGCTCCTTAAGAAATGTCCACACTGTTTTCCATTGTGACTGTACGAGTTAACATTCCCAGCAGCAGTGCGAACATACTCCCTTTTCACTGCATCCACAGCAACATCTATTATTTTTTGATTATGGTCTTTCCTTCCTTCTTTCCTTCTTCCCTTCCCCTCCCTGCCTCCCTCCCTCCCTTCCTCTTTCTTTTTCTTTCTTTCTTTTTTATTTTTGAGATGGTGAAGTCTCACTCTGTCGCCCAGGCAGAAGTGCGGTGGCATGATCTGGCTCACTACAAAACTCTGCCTCCCAGGTTCAAGTGATTCTCCTGCCTCAGCCTCCCGAGTAGCTGGGATTAAGGTGTGCACCACCACTACACCCAACTCATTTTTATATTTTTAGTAGAGACAGGGTTTCACCATGAACTCCTGACCTCAGGTGATCCCCCTGCCTTGGCCTCCCAAAGTGCTGGGATTACAGGTGTGGGCCACCACACCCAGCCGATTATGGCCATTCTTGAGAGTGTAAGGTGGTATACAAATGGCCAAAAATGCTCAACATCACTAATGATCAGAAAAATGCAAATCAAAACCACAATGCGATCTCTTTTTATATTTTATCAATCATTGTAGAGTGTTTGGAACTGAGGGGGTGTCTGGTAATATCCCCTAATAGAGCCATCCAGTAGAAAAGGACAACCTGTTTTGTAACCTTTTGATTTAATGAAGTGTAGGGATTAAGAGCCCAGACGCTGGAACTGGTGTGCCTGGAGCTGGGTCTGAGTTGTGCCCTTAAATCTGTGTGCTCCCAGAAAGAGTAACTTCTCTGTGCCTCAGTTTCCTTATCAGGAAAATAATTTTTCAAGGCCACTGTGAAGATTAGATGATTTAATACCTGTAAAATTTGTATAAGGGTTGCACGTAATAAATGTTCAATAAATATTAGTTATCATTATATGACTTAATGGAGATTTTTATTATATCTATTTCATATTATGTATATAGTACGAATTATATTTATATATATTCTATTTAGCCAGTTCCTATCATTAGACTTTATTGCTTTTTCCAATTATTTGCAACATTAGAAATCCTTATAGCAAATTATTTGCTTAAATTAATGATTAATTGAGGACTCCATTGAAATGTTTTTGTATTTTTTAGTATCTGTGGGTTGAGAAAGTACCTTATCAAAAGCTCCTATGAATTCAGAATCAATTTTAAATGAATTTAGATTTTATAATTTAAAACAATCCATATACATTTGAAAAACAGTAGTGCCTGTTTATCCAGGCTACCAACAATGGCTGGTGAGTGCCTTAGTTTGGGCTGCTATAACAAATACCATAGATTGAGCGGCTTAATCAAGAAGCATATATTTCTCACAGTTCTGGAGGCTGAAAGTCCAAGATCAGGGTGTCAACATGGCCAGGTTCTTGGCAAGGGCTCTCCTCCTGCTTCCAGTTTATAGCAATGTGTATGTGGACCTCCCCATATGGCCTTTCCTTGACATGCTCTGCTCTCTCTCTCTCTCTTTATAAAGGCATTCATCTCTTTATGGGGCACCTACCTTCATGACCTCATCTAGATCTAATTACCTCCCAAAGGCCACCTCCAAATACTGTCACATTGGAGATTAGGGATTTAACACATGAATTTGGGAGGGGACACAAACATTCATTGTATAGCAGTGTGCATACGGATTTTCTCGGATCCTTGTCAGTAACTCTGGCCCATGGGTGGGGAACCATTGCTTCACTGTAAATGACTTAATTTAAGGGAAGGATCTCAGCTCAAAACTCTTTTCAACTGGATTTCCACCAGGAGGATTAAGGGAAAATAACATATACTTCTACTCATTGTGGATTAGTTTATTCAGAACCTGTTCTCTGAATGCCTGGCTTAGCAGAATGCGTTAAGCAAAGTGAGTCTGACTGGTGGGGGGACTGAAGGTGGCAGGAGGAGGGGAGGGAGAACAAGAGGTGACTTTGGAGCATGGCATGTAGTCTGAGGGAGGGTGGACAAGGTCAGGCACTGCAATTGGCCATCTGGTGTAAGAAGAGTGCAGCAAAAAGACACAGGGCTTCTGAAGGGTGGCAAAGGACCAGAGGAGGTGGGCAGGAACTGGGCACAGGAAGGAGGCTTGCTGGGAGGGATCAGATGTAACATAAACAGGAATGTGGAGGATGTTTCTGAAGGATGGGCCTCTATGCAGCCAAATGTTTCTGCATAGGATTTTTAGGGGAATGAGTATATTTTGGTTTCAAGAATAAGAATGAGGGCTGGGTGTAGTGGCTCATGCCTGTAATCCCAGCACTTTGGGAGGCTGAGGTGGGTGGATCATGAGGTCAGGAGATCAAGACCAGTCTGGGCAACATGGTGAAACCCCATCTCTATGAAAAATACAAAAATAAGCCAGGTGTGGTGGTGCGCACCTGTAGTCCCAGCTACTTGGGAGGCTGAGGCAGGAGAATCACTTGAACTCAGGAGGTAGAGGTTGCAGTGAGCCGAGACTGTGCCACAGCACTCCAGCCTGGCAACAGAGTGAGACTCCATCAAAAAGAAAAAAAAAAGAATAGGAATGAAATAAATACTAGTAAAAGATGATGCCAAAAAAAATGCTGTAGTACAGGTGAGAAAATGCACCGCCTTCTAAGAAATTCCATTTTTATTGGGGTTAAGGTATCATGCGTTGCCACAGCAACTGCCAAGAAAAATCCATTTTAAGAAAGGTGCTCTGCTACAGAGCTCATGTACTTTGATTCTGAAATATAAAGTGAAAATGTAAAAATAACTGCAATTTTCTTAACGATCTTAAAAATACTCATTTCCCCCCTTTTTTCAATACCATTTCCTCTTCAGGTACTTTATTCTAACTGGCGTCCTCTCAAACTAAGCACGAAGCGCAATAGGAGTCCTCCGTTCCCTGTTCATAGGAACCGTTCCACCGCAAGGGAGTGAAGCCTGCTGCTTAACGGGCCTGGGACTCCAAGGCAAGGGGGTGGCTGATGCAGGAAGCAGTTGCCGACCTCTGTTGTTTGAAGGGTGGCATGAACTAGTTTCTAGAAAGGGTTATATTTTCAGGACCATTTTCTGATCCCGTGGAGAGAAAGTTAGCTTTAGCATGAGTGAACGGTTCAAACCTAGCACTTTAATTAGGTTTAGATGCTCTAAATCCAGCTTCAGGTAGTTCAAAAGATTCTCTGACACCAAAAAGAAAACAAGGGTCTGGTAAGTCTACCTCTAAGGATTCACACACAGAGAAAAGATAGAAAATGGGTAAGACAGTCGAAGACCAGAAACTTACTAATAAACTGTCTGAATTTGTTCATGAATCAAAGACTTAAATTCTGAATAAGATTGAGGTTGTCACTGGGGCCGTACCATGGCAGCAAAGACTCAGAAGAGGAGCTCAGACAGTGATCCATCCTAAAGCATGAATTACTGCGGAAGCCGGGCCAATAGTGATGGCAAAGGGAACCTAATAGAAGAACAGGCCCTTATCATAAATGCTCCCTCGGATAATATCAATCCTGACACTGAAGATCCAGAACCAAAACCTATGATCATTGGCACCAATAATGTGTTTGAAGTTGGTTGTCATTCCCAAGCCATGAAAATGGGAGATAATAATGTCATTGAATTAAAAGCATATGTAGGCAGAAATGTAATATTGACAAGTGGCTGCCTCACTGGGGCTTGCTGTAACCTAAATACTTTTGAAGTCATCCCTGAGAATATGGTGATCTATGGTGCAGACTGCCTTCGTCGGGTGCAGGCTGAGCGACTGCAGCCCCAGACACTACAGCTGGATTTCTTGATGAAAATCTTGCCAAATTACCACCACCTAAAGAAGACTATGAAAGGAAGCTCAACTCCAGTAAAGAACTAAGAACAGTACATGCCATGAAGATAACATTTTGTCTTTGACTGCTGTCTTTTGAATGGGCCACAGTGTTTATGTGCTCTTAGCAATTCACAGAATAATACATATTGACTTCATTTTGTAAAATTGGGTTGAGAGGAGAGTAATGGATTTTCATTGTAACTGTCCTTTGTAATTCATATAAAATGTATCATTTTCCTATAACCTTGCTTCTTTTCTGATAATTGGCAGATTTAGCTTTCTTTTGTTATATAAACTGCTAGCCACAAATTTTAGTTATGTAAAAGACTACCCATGACAAGAAAGGACATATTGTTATGTATTTATATTCTAGCATAGACTAAACTGAATAAAATGCTGGTAACAGGAAAAAAAAAATTGAGGTTGTGATGTAAAATAAACATGTGAATATTAAAATTTTGGACAGTATTTTGCATATAAGCAGTACTCTTTACTTCCTGATGGAGATGGCAAAGCTGAAACCATATTACAGAGCTCCTATTAATAAATGTGGCCTTGGGAGGTACTCATTTAGAATTTCACAAGACACATGTAGCGGAGATTTTATTCAGCAGCATTCATTCCAGCATTTATTCCAGCATTATTCACCAGTTTTCTGGTAACTGGAATCTACCCCTCTCCCATTCTCTGTCCCACCCAAGGGTCAAGGGTAGAGTATGTGACAGGACCCTAAGGCAATCATCACATCACATTATCTGGAGCCATAACTATTTAGGGCCTGGGAACATGATTCAAGTCCAGGTAACCAGAGTCACTGACAGTCAAAGGATGCAGACTCTCTCACCCACCAGACTTTCCCGCGGATGTCATTCTGGAATTGTGACAACCATCTTGCTACCCTCAGTAAGAAGTGAAATGAGGGTTTTGGCAATCCAGGGGAAGAACCGAGAAGTGGAGAAAAATAAACTGAGCCCTTTATCCATCCATACCTAAAGTTAGCCCTGTCCTTGGATTTTTCAGCTTGGGTTAGATTTTCTGTCCCTTGCAACCCAAACGGCCTGAATTGACACAACACAGAATATGCAAAATATTCACTTACATTTATGTGTGTCGCATCTGTTAGACCAGGGGTCAACAGACTTCAGCCTGCAGACCAAATTTGGCACACTGCTTGTTTTTGTAAATAAAGATTTCCTGTAACACAGCCATGCTCACTTGTTTACTTATTGTCTGTGATTGCTTTCTCACGACAATGGCAGTATTGAGTAGTCTTGACAGAGACCTTATGGCTCACAAGCCCTGAAACATTTGTTATCTGGCCCTTTATAGAAAGTTGGTTGACCCCTGCAACTAGACTGAGCTCCACTAGGTAGGGACTGTGTTCGTTTTGCTGACTGCTACGGCCTCAGCATTTAGCTTGGTGTCTGGCACATGGTAGCAACTCAATACAATAAATATTTGCTGATGAATGAACGAATCAGACAGAGCTTACAACCTTTGGTGTTAAGTAAGTCTTTGTCTCAAAATGACAAGGTCTTCGGAATGTCTAGAGTAAACTCATCACACACGCTTTCCCTAAAGACAAAGAGAAGATTCTGTCATCTCAGTATTGCAGTTCTTAATCAGCACAGTGGCTATTAATAAGTAGGCTGGCTTCAAAGCTGAGAAAGTCGGAGGCAAACACCAGGGCCTACAGGGCTGCTGAGATCAAAGGGGATCTTAGAGATTCACCCCGAAGGAGGGGAGTTGGTTTCATCATGTTCTTTCCTCCTCTGTGCTTCTCCGGTTTACTCACTATCAGACTTTTTATATGGTTGAGATAGTCAATGACTCATGACTCTTTTCTTCTAAAACCAAATGCCAGCTCCTTTCTTGCTAGAATATATACTTTTGGTCTCATTTCTAATGTTTTTCTTCTTACTAATAACATTCCTAATACGTTTTCTTTCCTTAGGTTGATATATACTATGAATACTCCACTCTTTCAAAGAAGAGTTGGTACAGGTCCTAAAGCAGTTTGAACAGTTCAGCAATTCTATAGGCATGGGATGAGAAAGGCTGAATGTAGAAAGTCTGGACAGGTACGTGTTGAAGAACGTGAATATTTGGAGGACCAAGTTTAAACAAGTTGGAAGGAAGCACCTTGTCTATGTTGAAAGGTATATCCCTGAAAGCGTTTGGGGAAAACCTGGGGGAGGGAGAGGGTGTTTTTTACTTCTGTTTATAATGTCTGACTTTCCTCTCAGAAAGAGGGTGACTAGGCCTTTTTGGTTGGGGCTAGACTTCCTAAAAAAGGTAGTTTTCATCAACAAAGCACCAAAACCCCAACCAAAGGGTAGGTGGAGAAAGACTCTTGAGGTTTATAACTGACTTTGCTAATAAAAGACCCAAGAAGACCTACAGAATAAGGCTGATACTCAGAGAGACTCATGGGGGTTTTGGAGTCTCCCTGATATTTACAATTTGTACATAGAAGTAAGGTTGGCACTCGGAACATAGCAAATACTTAGTAAATATTGCTTTAATGAGTAAACGGCTGAACAAAGTTGTTGTTGAATAGGTAGGTGGCACCTTGAAATTATGGAGGGTAGTAAAGGTCATATCAACAAATTGAGATGGAATGTAGTAAAAAATAGAAAAAGCAAAGAAAACCCCACATTATGAACACCTTATATGTGCCAGATACTATATTAAGCAATTGATGCATAATCTTTTACATACTGTGATGATTCTAATTCTTACATACAATTTGGAAGACAGACATTATCTACTCACTTCATCGAGAAGGAAATAGGTTCACAGTGTGTTAACTGTTGGAACCACGATTGAAACCTGACATCTAACCCTGTACTGTGCCCATTTATTACTGGGAGGTGGAGAAGGGAAGAGGATTGATCTAGAAGTATTGTGATGAAATCTCAGGACAGGAGATTCTGGGATTCAGGGGGGCAGCTGGGAGCTGCTGGAGTGATCTAGGAAAGTGAGGAACTCCTAATCTGATCTCAGGTGAGGGCTATGGGAAGGTCATAAAATAGAAGCTGATTAATTACCTGTCTTCGTAGAATAGAAACAAGAGATGAGTTATATGAGAATATATGCTTCAGCCATATGCCTAGAAGAAGGGTGATGTCCCTGCAGAGACAAGGCAATGGGTACAGTACAGGGAGTTGGTCTGGGTGTGGGTAGGACACAAGGTATGTTTGGGGGTTTGCATGTACTTAGTTTGAGAAGCAGAGGAGACATTCATGAGGAAATATGCAAGTGGAGCTCAGGAGAAAAGCAGGACTAGAGACTCAAGAATCACGGGCCAGAAAAAGAAGCTGCAGCCCTGGGAATGGAAGAGCTCTCTGAAGGGGAAAGGGGAGAACAGGAATGTCCCAGGAGCCAAGGCTCATCTATAAGGGACTTCCATATTTAGGATGCAGGAGAAGGAAGCAGAAGCAGGGAATGACCAGAAATGGCCCTAGAGATGAGATGAAAGTTAGGAGAGTGGGGAGCAAGGCTTTGGGGTTCCCAAGAGTAGGAGGGAAAGTAGGTGTTAGGTGCTGCTGAGATCAAGGAAAATAAGCAAGAAGACCAGGCCATTTCGGTTGCAGTGAGGCGAGATTGCGCCACTGCACTCCAGCCTGGGCGACAGAGTGAGACTCTATCTCAAAAAAAAAAGAAAAAAAAAAAAAAAAAGAAAGACCAGGCCATTTCTATCCCCTGCCTTGAATATCACCACCGCATAGGAAATAGAGTGGTCTAGATAGCAGATTAATCACGAGAGATTTTGGTGAGCAGCAGTGCTACAAATAGGGGAGTTTAAGAAGAAATTATTTTGTTGATAAACATATAGTTTCCTATTTTAAAGCAAAACTTAAAATAAAAGATCCACATCTAACCTTCAGTTAAATATCATTCAAGTATCTGATTTAGACAGAGTTCTGACCTGGTTTGAGGGCATTTTTCAAAAGAGGCAAGCTATGACTGCTCTTTCTTTTCTGCATATTTAAACTCTTGACAATTATAAATAAGATAAACCTCTCCCTCAAAGTACCAATTATCTCCTTATGTTTGAGAAGGCATGAGTTGCCAGATATGGTATTCTATACAAAACACAAAATAGGAAGACAAAGGCAGCCGTTGTCCCACTGGTGCACCCCGGATTTACTCAGGCAGTTCGAATGAACACTAATGAAGATTTTGTGCATAAATCCCCCCACCTTCCAGCTAAAGGGAACCGAGACCCCACAACCTCACAGCAGAACATTTCTTAACACCATTGTAAACACTGACTCCATTCAGGAGTTGTTCACCTTTACACAGCAGAGAGAAAAGAAATTTTTGTTCGATTAAAACTTAGGGAGTGTGACATCATCAAAAGACTTCCTTTAGGCTTTCTGAAAGAAAAAAGCTTATACTTTTTACATGAGGAGTAAAAAGGAGCTTCAGAAATACATAACTGACATATAAGAGGCCAGGAAGGGAACAGGAGACATCAGTAACTCCTATGTTACTGATGCAGGATAATGGAGGCCTTTACAGAGGTGATGAGATTTGACTGGAACATTGAAGAACGAGTAGGAACTTTCAAGATGGATGAGAGGAAGAAAAAACGGCTAGCCTGGGAAAGGGCAGGAAGCATAGGGGTGACTGTGTGTGGCATGCTTCGGGACTGTCACAGGGTAGAGTATGGGTGGAGGTCATGGGGTGGGCAGGGGATAAGTGAGATAGGTGGAGACAAGGTGGTTAGGACTTTGAAGCTTATGCCAAGGTACCTGGGCTTTATTCTGAAGACAATGGAAAAACTAACTCAAGGTTTCTGATTGGAGATTAATATATCTTGATTTCCTCTCCCCTCCCCTCCCCTCCCCTCCCCTTCCCTTCCCTCCCCTCTTTCTTCTCATTTCTTTCTTTTTCAGATAGGTTCTCACTCTGTCACCCAGGCTGGAGTGCAGTGATGCAACCACAGCTCACTTCAGGCTCCACCTCCTGGTCTTAGGCGATCCTTCCACCTCAACCTCCCAAGGAGCTGGGACTACAGGCATGTACCACCATGCTCTGCTAATTTTTGAATTTTTTTTTTTTTTTTTTTTGTAAAAACAAGGTTTATGCCACGTTGCCCAGCCCAGGCTCAGCAATTCACCCGCTTGAGGTGAGCTCAAGCAATCCACCTGCTTTGGCCTCCCAAAGTGCCGCCTGGCCATACCTTGATTTCTGTTACAGGAAGAGAAACCTAATGTCTTCATCATGCTTCTAGTTTTTTCTTCTCCAGCTGATTCTCCAAACTGTTGTATGTTTCTCTAAAATGCAGATCTGATCATCTCACCCCAACTCCACTCCCATATAAAAACAGTTCTGTGATTTCTTTTATCTGTAGATTAAAGACAACCTCCTTTGCATGGATCATCTAAGAACCTTCTCATATGATCTTAGACTAATTTTCCAGGACCTTGTGCTCCAGTAATGACTTGGCATTTTCCCCAAAAGTCCCACGTCATGTTGTGACTCATGCCTTTGTACATGCTGTTCTGTGCTCCTCTGCATCCTTCCTTCCTCTGAACTGGCTAGAGAACCGCTCTCCATTCTTACATAGGACTTCTCCATGACACTCTTCCTCAACCTTCCAGTCACAGTAACCAACCTCTCCACTAAAATCCTTTGGTATTATGTTCATCTAACAGTTATTGGTTGACACTTACGGAGTGTTTTCTATGTGCTAGGTACCATATTGTACTCTTTTGTATATATTGTATTTCATTTAATCTTCTATGAATGCTATATGGTACTTTTATGGCTGTTTACGTAAGAAGAAATAGGCTTATCCATAGTCACACAGCTACGTGGTACCTGAGTCGGGACCTGTATGAGGTCTTCCTTACCCGAGAGCCTCCACTTGTACTTCATTATCAGATACTATTGTAACTATGGATTTGCACACTGCTTTCTCCTATTAGACTGGGTTCCCTGAGAGCAAGTTCTATGTTAAACTGGAGATCAATGCTATTTCAAAATTATATAATATTAAATAATTATTCTTTTGAAGTTTGAGACCATTACATGGACTGTCTTTGCCAATGTAAAGACATTTTTGCTAACCTATTATGTAGGCTGGAGTTTGCATGAAGCAGAACATATCCAACCACGTAGACCTGGGCTCACTTAATTGGCGTTACACCTGCTCTAGGTAAGATGGAGAAACGGCAGCCAGTTAGTAGTTCACTTTCCATCTTTCAAGAGAGATTGATGTCTATATTTTTTTTACACAGCAGATAAACTGGTAATGAATATATATATATATGTTTATTTATTTATTAAAAACTTTTTTTGAGATAGGGTCTTACTCTGTCACCCAGGCTAGAGTGCAGTGATGCAGTCATGACTCACTGCAGCCTCAACTTCATGAGCTCAGATGATCCTCCCACCTTGGCCTCCTGAGGAGCTGGGACCACAGGTGGGCACCACCACGCCTGACTAAGTTCTGTATTTTTTATAGAGACAGGGTTTCGCCATGTTGCCTAGCCTGGTGGTAATGAATATTAACTTGGCTTGGTCCACTTAGACATAAATGAAAGTACAGTTTCTGTTAGAAACACTTACATAAGAATATGAAAAAGATAAGTACACTGTTACTGACTTAGACAAAACCAGTGCAACCTTAAGAAACGGTACCGGGAGGGCAATAGTTACGTTAGATTGAGCAACAGGCTTCATCTTCTAATCTTTTTTTCATGATTATTTTCACTAGTGTGCTCTTTTAGGAATGTGTCTGTGCATTCTTTATAAAACTGTTGCCCAGATCTTTTTTAAAATCACATCAAACCAAAAAAGGTCAAATAAAGAGCAGGAAGATTTTGTTCTTTCCGTTGAAGGCATTTCTTTAATATTAAAAATGTACTGAAATGTAGAAATCATATTCTGATGATGTCTGAAAAGAATTCATGGTAAAGAGTGAAAAGACAAAGAAAAAAGCTCTCAGCAATCACTGGTGGCTGAGGGCCGCGGGGTCCTCATTGGGACAGCTTTTCTCTTTACTTCAAATGGCAGAAAAAATTCACGATTTAAAATGAGAAAAAAAATCCTAAACGTGTGGATATGATGATGAATGCCACTCTTCATGTTCATTGGCCCACATGGTAAAACATATTATGGTGAAAATCCCAACTTCATTTGTAAGCGGAAACAAACAGAAAGGGCATCTTTTCTTATTCAAATAGAGTTCTAGAGGGTGTGGTTTTGCTTTATTTCCAACCATAAGAGGCTCCCATCTGAAGGATCTTTCTGTGTAGCTTGAGTGCCCAAGTTGGAAACTTAGGTCTCTACAGCAATTTCATTCCCTCTCTTTATCTTGCACATGTATTTAAAACTGACGTCGGCAGCAGAAAGGCTAAGATTTTAGGGTTAAGGATACTATTTTATATCGCATGATGTTAACCTTTTTCATCCAGCTTTGAGAAAACTCTTTTTTTCTCCTTCATTTTGATGAGCTGAATTAATCTTGCTTCTTTATGTTCCTTAGGAAGCTTTAAAACACGAAGACAGGTGAGACCAAATCCCTGTACTAAAGGCAGCTTATGTGATCTTTGTCATAGCCAGTAATCTTGGAAATATAAGGGTTGTTGTATTGTAAACTTAGGTTAATATATATTTTAAATGTCCCTTAAGGCAAAGTAGATGTTTGATGGAATGTGAATTTTCAAAAGACTTGTCTGAGATTTTTTTAGTCTACACATGGTATAGCTCAACTTAGTTTGTGGATCACATATGGCAACCATAAGAAGTCTGAGAGAAAAAGTGGGGTGGCCGGGCGCGGTGGCTCAAGCCTGTAATCCCAGCACTTTGGGAGGCCGAGATGGGCGGATCACAAGGTCAGGAGATCGAGACCATCCTGGCTAACACGGTGAAACCCCGTCTCTACTAAAAAATACAAAAAAACTAGCCAGGCAAGGTGGCGGGCGCCTGTAGTCCCAGCTACTCGGGAGGCTGAGGCAGGGAGAAAGGCATAAACCCGGGAGGCGGAGCTTGCAGTGAGCTGAGATCTGGCCACTGCGCTCCAGCCTGGGAGACAGAACGAGACTCCGTCTCAAAAAAAAAAAAAAAAAAAAAAAAAAGTGGGGTGGCCAGTAGAAGGTAGGAGCTCTGTCGCCCAGGCTGGAGCACAGTGGCCGGATCTCAGCTCACTGCAAGCTCCGCCTCCCGGGTTCACGCCATTCTCCTGCCTCAGCCTCCCGAGTAGCTGGGACTACAGGCACCCGCCACCTCGCCCGGCTAGTTTTTTGTATTTTTTTAGTAGAGACGGGGTTTCACCGTGTTAGCCAGAATGGTCTCGATCTCCTGACCTCGTGATCCGCCCGTCTCGGCCTCCCAAAATACTGGGATTACAGGCTTGAGCCACCGCGCCCGGCCTCCCTATATTTCTTAATTTAAACTATTCTGAGCCAATCGAATGGTAGAGACTGGTGGGTAGTTAGGTGAGAAAGTGCTAGGATGGTGGAGCTGCATAGGAAACCCAGCCCACAACCCAGCACAGAACTAGATATCTGCATTTTATGCCAGCTTCCTCCTTTGCCTCCCTGATCAATGCCGAATGCCCAAGAGTTGACCAGAAGTAGCCTCTGTTCTGTGGAGAACCCAAAGGAAGAATCAAACCCTGTCTTCAAGGAAGTAACAGTTTTGCGGGGGAAGCAAAATGAACCTATAAACATTATACAAGGCCAAGGCAGGTGGATCACGAGGTCAGGAGATCAAGACTATCTTGGCTAACACGGTGAAACCCCGTCTCTACTAAAAATACAAAAAATTAGCCGGGCGTGTTGGCGGGCACCTGTAGTCCCAGCTACTGGGGAGGCTGAGGCAGGAGAATGGCGTGAACCCGGGAGGCGGAGCTTGCAGTGAGCCGAGATGGCGCCACCGCACTCCAGCCTGGGTGGCAGAGCAAGACTCTGTCTCCAAAAAAACAAAAACAAAATTATACATCCAGCTACAGGGAAACTCAGTATAATAGACATTTGGGGAAAGAAAAAGATCTTTGGGCATGGCATTGCTCGGGAAGGTCTGTGGGAGGTGAGTCTTGAGCTATGCTCCCAAAGCTGAGTAGCAGCTGGACAGGCAGAAGTTTGGTAAAAGGAAATTCCAGGTGAAGGAAAAAACATGAGCCAAGGCGAAAATGAGTGTGGCTGGTGTGAGAGCTGAGCACCCACACTTGGCTGAGGGCTTGACGGGAGATGCTGGGGAATGCTTAGAAATAATATTGGACAGTCCATTAATTAAGTTTTAAGAGAACTTAAATGTCTGGCAGAGAGATCCAATAAGTGAGTGTGAGGCAGTTGTTTTTCTGAGCAGGGGAATAACATGATGACAATGGTATTTTAGGAAGACTGCCCAGATGTGACGCAGCTAGGAAGAGACCATTTTGTCCAAATCCAAGGTGATTAGGAGTCAAACGAAGATGTCCACAGGGAGAATGGAGAAGGTGAATAGAACTAAAGTGACATTTTGGAGTTAGAAATAACATGACTTGGTGATGACATAGTTATAAGATGTGACTGATGCAGCAGGTAGAGCCCAAGACAATGAATGCCAAGGTTTCCAGCCGTCTTCCTCTCAATACTGATAACACTCAGCGTCCCCACTGAACTATCTTTGATACCTTTGGTTTCCTGGTTTCCACTTGTCTTAGTCAGCTCAGGCTGCTATAACAAAACATTGTCGATTGGGTGGCTTAAACAACAAACATTTATTCCTCATAGTTCTAGAGGCTGGGAAATCCAAGATCAGGGTACCAGCACGGTCCAGTTTAGGCAAGGGCTCTCCTGACTTGCAGATGGCTGCCTCCTTACTGTGCATCCTCACATGGTAGAGAGAGTGCAAGATTTCTCTTATGTCTCTTTTTGTAAGGGCATTAATATCACCATGAAGGCCCTACTCTCATGATCTTCCAAAGGCCCAATTACCTTCCAAAGGCCCCATCTCTAATACCATCACACTGGAGCTTAGAGCTTCAATATTTTGGCGGGGTGAGAGGCATTAACATTCAGCCCATAACACCACCTCAATTTTAATGCCTTTTATCTCCAGACCATAGATTTTTTTTCACCCCCACTTTGCTGTGTCATTGGCCTCCTTTCCATTGGCAAGCCTAGCCCTACACCAAACTGCTAAGACAATGCAGGTCAGGACAGGAGGTACATATAAAAGCCTCAGTCCATCAGCTGGAGACAACTGAATTCTTCTTGCTATTGCAGACCCAGTATCGGGGTCTCAGGATCAACTCAAGGGTATGCTTCATTAACCCAGTTCATATGCATGGGCTTCGGCCATTCCCTCCTGCCTACTGCTCCAGGTCCTTGCTAGAATTAGAGCACAGGGCAGATGAAAGACGAGCCTAGGATACTGTGGGAGGTTCTGTGGAACAGAACTTTCTCTTTCCTTCCGATATGAGCCTGGAAACATAGGCTCAGGAACTGATAGCAGGTATCTTGCAACCATGAAAAAGACAATTTGTGGAGAATGGAGCCAACAATAAGGGAATAGAGTTAAAAAATGGAGAGAGAATAATTGGCTTTTGGTCACATAATTTGAGCTATTAGATTAAGCCTCCCCTGAAGCCAATGTTACTTCTCAGTTTACATGAAGCAACACATTCTTCTTATTGGTTAAACCATTTGTTCTCCAACCAGTTATTTCTAATAAATTATTTGACTGGGGCTGAGATTCCCTGCCAAGGACCTAGACTTTGCACCCTATAAGCTGTCCCCAGCAGTCCCCCAGCAAGGTAGTGAAGGCCACTCGATTTGAACTCTGCCACACCCTACTAGCTAGACTGGATTGCTTTGGGTACTGACACCTCCCCAGCTCCCAAACCAACTTCCACATCTCCAAATACCTTGCCTACCTCACTGTTCACCTGCATTTCAACTGTGATCACTCAAAACTTGCCTACTTTCTGAATTAATGAGTTAGTTTCCTCGTGTAGTCTCTTGGTGACTTAACCTAAAATTTATACACAAAAACTTATGTTGCCGGGTTTTTTGGGCCAAACCCGAACTCTGGGAGCTCCCTGACACCTGCATGCTTTATCCCCAGGCTACCTTCTGTTGCTACAGAAAGTAAACAGCAATAATAAAATACACGCATGCCGTTTCATTAGGGTCATCTACAAGTTCATGCTATTTAACCTCAATGGACCTTCTCCATTGCTGGGCAACCTTTAACTGGTCTCTGTTTTACATAGTGTGGGGGCCATTTTCATACAATGTCTATCTCATGGGACACCCACATGCTTAGTAGCCAACATTACTGGTGATCTGTTGATGACTGACGCTGCTGTAATCTAGGGTTCATTAGTCCCTTGTGCTGGGTGAAGCCTTTGGTAATACTCAGGCAGCACCAGAGAAAATAACTTTACACAAAGACAAAGAGTTTTGTTATTTGCTGTATGTCTTAATTGATGCAAGTCATCAAAGTAGGAATTGCAGAGAACAAGGTATAAATCAATAAAATAAGTAAATGGAAGTGATTAAAGGACAGAGCCACTTTAAAGCAAGCATTGCTCAATTTCCTGAAAACATAACCAAATTGCTTTGCAAAAGAAATCACAATGGTTTGCTTTTAATTTTTCCTAAAGAGCACTAATAACAAATAATGGAAAGTTCAATTGATAATTAAATTAAAAAAAACAACACTTCACTTTTGGGCATTCATTCATAAGTGAGGCAGTATTCTTTTCATTCATCAGTGAGGCAGTATTCTTTTCAAATTATTACACTCCGGCAAGGCATACTCAAGGTACTTGGTTCCTTCGTACTCTTTCCCTCCGTATTTCAGATTTTATATGAATGAAACATGATGAGTCATTCCTTTTCTTTGGATCCTTCAGGATATTATTTAAACACTGGCATCTGGTCTAAGGGAAACTTAATGCTAAGTCAGAGGAGTATTTGAAAAATAGTTTACATCTGGTTTTGTACTACCCATCCCTGGAAGTATGCAGGGAGGGTGGAGGAAATGAACACATTGCTGGCTCTCTGGGCTGTGGTGTTGGTGGGGCTGGGTCTTTTGGTGTAATGCATACCACAGCATTCCCTTTTATAAAGTGAGGGATTAGTGCCACCTTCTTTGTAGCAATGTCATGACCTCTATAATGCTTCTTAAATTGAGGCCAATGATGGACCCACCAAGCCTTAACACATGATTTAAATCCGATCTGACAGTACTTAAACCCAGAACTCCAGAAGGCTAATGGTTGAACAAGCTTGGGAGAACGTCCAGGGAACCAAATGTAGAAGCCCGATGAATTACGGAGGAATCACAACTCCAGGGCAATGGAGTGGGGAATAACATGACATATTCCGAGTTGGTATCTTTTATAGGATTGACTAAAACTGTTGTCCCACTATAATGTGCTAGAAAGCAAAAAAATATTTATTATTTTCACTCATACATCTATAATTTAAGAAGGATATGAGTTTTAACAACATTTGTACTCTTACACACACACACACACACACACAACCTATCGAGAGGAATCTTTCATAGAGGCTAAAAATTAGAAGCAATACTATTTTAGGGCGGTCATTCATTTTAGGTACAGGTATATAGTATTTTAAATTTCTCATACTTAATTAGACAAACTTAGAAACCTGATTAAAATCAGTTTGTGATATTTCTGTACTGAGGATAAACATAACTTGTAGAACCACGAAGAGCAAAACAAGCAATAATGAATCACGGCAGGACCCATGGAAGCTCACCTAGCAGTGACGTCTGACCTGCAGCAGCCACCATGCTCAGAGGGAGGCCGATGCCTGCACCACTCCCTTGTGCACTTTTTTTTTTTTGAGACTGAGTCTCGCTGTGTCACCTAGGCTGGAGTGCAGTGGCGCGGTCTCCACTCACTGCAACCTCTATCTCCCAGGTTCAAGTGATTCCCCTGGCTCAGCCTCCCAAGTAGCTGGGATTACAGGCGTGCACCACCATGCCCGGATAATTTTTGTATTTTTAGTAGAGATGGGTTTTTGCCATGTTGGCCAGGCTGGTCTTGAACTCCTGACCTCAAGTGATCGGCCCGCCTCAGCCTCTCAAAGTGCTGAGATTCCAGCCATGAGCCACTGTGCTCAGCCTCCTTGTGCACTATTCTTAGGGGACCTACTCCATTTCAATAAACTACAAGTTGGTGACAGGGCCAATGTTTATTTTGTTTTTGGCTTGTAAACAATTCACACGTCGAAAACATCTCTGCCCTGCTCCTTCAGTAATCCCCAGGGCCCTCCAGGTATGCTGAGCTATTCAATATACACGTTAAGCCTTTGGCATTTAGTCAGGAACTTTCTACCCACATCCAAGAGACCTTATTACCCCTGTGACTTGTATTTCCGCATTTTTCTTTTCCTAACTCAGATCCCCCACCTGGAATATCTTCTGTTTGTAGTTAAGCACTAAAAGTCTATATAATTCATAACTGCAAGGGCAGAGACGGCAGAGAAAACTCTAAAACCACCTGACTGTATGTGGCTTTTGGGAAGCAACATTCTCAGGATCACGCAAGCTGAAAAGGAATAGAAGTGCTTTCTGACAACAGCACCAAGTTAGAGGTACTTTCCCTTCTTTCCTGGGATGGAACAAGAAGTGTTTCCTTTTCTTTCCATGTTTGTTAGAATTTGGATGGTTTCTATTCTCTCAACTCAGTATTACTGATTGGCTGGAAGAGTTTGTTCCACCCTTTTAGCCAAAGTCACTTTTGAACAGGCTGTTTTCAACTGCCAGGCAAGCACCATACAAAATTGGCAAGAGATGCTTTTCTTTGGATCGTTGGGCCTCTCCTTTCTCTCTCCATCACTCCACTTACGGAATCTTGCCCTCCCCATCTAATGCCCCACATTGTCACATTTTCTCCCCATTTTCTCCTAGCAAACTTCTTTTGGTAAAGTCTCTAGTGTGTGACCATTTCAATGGGTAACTTGCATTACAAAGCCTCTGATGGTCAAGTCAAGGTCTAGTCCCTAATACCTGAATGTTTTGGCCCCCATCAATTCAGTTTTCGGCAGGCAGGCAGGGGAAGCATTTTGGGACAGGGGCAGCTGGCCCTTCTCTCCTCACTGAAATTGTGCTACCAGTTTGACTTCGCCTGGTGTTAAGATTAATTCTTTTACTACTGCCTATTACTGACTCATTTCTCTTTCCTTTTGAAAAGATGTTATGAGATCGAGCCCCAAATTCCAGCATAAAACTAGATTTGGTGGCAAGAAATTCTCTTCTAAGGAATAGTTTTAGACTTTAGAGTCTGATGTGCCAGAGTGAAATGCGTGTGTTACCACAGGGGTATAAACGTAGGGCTGGAGTTTGAAAAAGAGTATGCATAGCCTGGCGATAACAATTAGAATCGTCACAATAAATGAGACCTGAAGCCAATGGGGATAGATGATATCATTGAGGGAGACAGAATGTATAGCTGGAAGAAGCAGGGAATAAATACCAGAAAACAGAGATTATCCACTGTATGGGGAAGGCCAAAAATCAGAAGTCAATAGGAGAGATTGAGAAGCTGAGGTCTAAAAAAAGGAGAAGAAAAATAGGATTATGTTGGGGTAAGAAGTCAATGCAAATTAACCTCAGAAATCTCTTCTACTTGGCTATGAGCTCCTTCAGGAAAAAGACTCTCTTATTTATCTTACAGTCTAAGGCTAATGGCTCCTGGTACATAGTAAGTGCTGAATAAATGTTTGCTGAATAAGCGCCTTCTCTTTTTAAAAATAACCTGCTTGTCGTTTCAGTGGGGTATATGTTCTTTGAGGTTTTTTTTTTTTTTTTTTTTTAATTGATGCTTAAAAGAGGGTCTGAAACTTTTGTGTTCTGTCATTTCCAAAATATCCTCTAATTATACCCTAATAGTTATATAGGTATCATAGCAAAAATTTCCCAACAGGCAGGATTTCAACTCACTGTTTGGGTCCCGTTACTTTCTGTATATTTTTATAACTCAGTTCTAACTAAAAAAAAAACCCCTCATAATTGAAATTCTCAAGAACTTTTCTATTTACTGGCAGTATATTAATATACACAAATGTAAACACATTTATTATTCTTTGTCCCCTATTTAAAAACTGAATACCAACAAGTGTCAACTTTTAAAACCCATCATGCATTCTTCAGGCTTCACCTTAACCCCACCCTCCTCCAGACTTAGAAGCTCCAAAACATCACAGCTCACAAAGAAATAGAGCCTGCAACAATTAACCAACTTAATTTTCACAGACGCTACCATCAGTCAATACTTATTACATATTAATTTTCACATATGCTACAATCAGTTTTACACAAGCTTCACTAAAAAGGTCAGTATACACCTCTGCAAAAATGTAGCCATTTTAAGGATTAATGAAAACTAAGTAGATGCTACTTCAGAATTATGAATCTGACTGTCAGCCAACTCAGGGTCCAAAACCTTATGGGATGTATTACTCCTGTATTTACTGATCATGCAGTTGAATGCCTGCTTTGTACAAAGCACTGTGGTAGTGGGGCGGGGGGAGCACCAAGATTAAGCTCAATACAGATAACTGGGGAATCAACTTACACTATAGTTGTTGAAAAAATAACCCATTATTATAAAGAAATTTATCAAAACAACATAATAGATATAAAGAATATAAATATATAAATATTCACTATTATTTCTAAAGGGAAGCATATTTCTCAGATGTCTGTTGGGGTTGTTTGGCTGAGAAGGGGGTGGGTAAAACAAATAGTACGCAGCTGGTGGAAAGAGAAGGAGTATAAGCAGGTGGCAAAAGGGAAAACAGTAGTCAGTGGGGGTCAGGAATCTGAAGGTCAGACCACAGGGTGACATCACAGAAAAGAGGGCCCTGACTACACTTTAGAGCTCCCAAAGGGGAAATTGGGAGGTAGCATCAACAAGGGGAGAAGTACCCCCATGTATGGGAAATGCTACATCTCAGAAAAGAGGATCTTGCACTGTGTCTAAGGGAGCCAATGATAGGTGTAAGAGAAAAGGGCCAAAAAGTATCTTTGTGACTGATGCAAGGACAAGAAGAATGATGTTTCCATCCTGCATATGCAAGAGGACTTGGAGGCTTTCTGTCTCTCACTGGTACAAACTCCCTGTACCAACTGGAGAAAAACTCTGTTCATCTTCTATGTGGTGAAAGTTGACTGTGAAACAAATAGATATACTATATACACCAACACACAACAAACATATGTATATGTGTATGTATATATATAGTAATGTGTGTATGTATATGTATAGTATGTGTGTATTTATAGTATGTGTGTGTGTATGTGTAGATATATATATTTAGTACATATGCATGTGTGTGTGTATTCCTACTATAATATATTCACTGCCTTCAGAGGAGCCTTAGTCTAGTGGAAATGACGAAATATGTCCACAAGTAATTAGAATGAAGGTGATGTGTCTGAACTCAACAAAAGGTAGCTACTAGAAATCCTCAGGAAGCAAACTCTTTCAGTGAAACTTAGGCATTCTCATTAAAGAAAAAGACAAGGACATATATTATCACTGGTACTACTCGATATGGAACTGGAGGCCTCACCTGTGGAATACGACAAACATTAATAAATAAGGATGAAATATACGCAGGAAGATACAAACATTTTATCTGTTTAGGAATGATACAATTGCCTACTTAGAAAATTTAAGAAATCAACTGAAAGATCATTAGAAGTAATGTTGGTAAGAGCTCTGGTGAGACAACTGTGATACTCCTAAATACCAGAATTATCCATTTAGGAAGAAACAAGGGAAATCCATGAAGAGAAAATATACCATAATACATTTGGGAATAAGTTTAATAAGAAATGTACAACACAACCATCCATATTAGGATAGAATTCAATTGTAATGAAAAAACTAATGAAATGCAAAGAGACGTAAAGTTCCTGAATGGGAAGACTCAATATTGCAAAGATGTCAATTGTCCTGAGACTAATTCATAAATTCAATACAGTCCCCATAAGACAATCAGTGGGATTTAAAAAAATGAACTCTACAATCTTAGCCCAAGATTCACGTGAAGGAGAAAATGCTTAAGAATAACTAAGATGGCCGGGCGCGGTGGCTCAAGCCTGTAATCCCAGCACTTTGGGAGGCCGAGACGGGTGGATCACGAGGTCAGGAGATCGAGACCATCCTGGCTAACACGGTGAAACCCCGTCTCTACTAAAAATACAAAAACTAGCTGGGCGAGGTGGCGGGCGCCTGTAGTCCCAGCTACTCGGGAGGCTGAGGCAGGAGAATGGCATAAACCCGGGAGGCGGAGCTTGCAGTTAGCTGAGATCTGGCCACTGCACTCCAGTCCGGGCGACAGAGCGAGACTCCGCCTCAAAAAAAAAAAAAAAAAAAAAAAAAAAAAAAAAAAAAAAAAAAGAATAACTAAGACAATTCTTTAAAAAGATGATGGGAGGAGGCTTCTCTTTATAGAGGGTATTTACTACATATTAGTACTCTTCCGAAGGTTTTACTTGTAATACCTGATTGAATCCTCACAACAAATTCATAAGGTGAGTACCACTATTAATCCTTTTTCAAGATAGGGAGACGGAGGCAAATCAAGCCAGTATCTTGCTTGAGGTTCCATAGCAATTAAGTGGAAATGGCAGCACTGGGATCTGAAACCAGGCACTGTGACTCCGGAGCTCATGCTCTTAAGTACCATAATAGATGGCTCATACTGGCACAGGAAATCAATGAGTGGGAAGGAAGAGAAAGTCCCAGATTCACACGCATATCAAAAATTTGATTTTTGGAAATGATGACATTTCCAAAAAATGTGAGAAATATATCTCAGTCAGTACGTGGTATTAGTATTAATAACTGGCTATCTATTTGGAAGGGAAACTAGTAAGATTCCTGTATTAGTTTTCTATCATTGCTGTAACAAATTACCCAGTTAGCAGCTTAAAACAACACAGATTTATTCCCTCACAGTTTTGCAGGTCAGAAGTTTGAGGGAGCTCAGCTGGATCCTCAGCTCTGGGTATCACAAGGTCAAAATCAAGCTGTCAGCTGGCCTAGGCTCTTATCTGGAGGCTCTCGGGGAGAATTCACTTCTAAGCTCATTTGGGTTGTTGGCAGAATTCACTTCCTTGGCACTACAGGGCTGAGGTTCCCATTTCCTGGCTGGCTGTGAGCTGGGGGTCCCTCTCATCTCCTTGCGACTGCTACTCCTCATCAAGTTGTCCTCTCCCTCTTTAAAGTGGCAATGGCGCAATGGTTCTCATGCTTCAAATCTCTCTAGCCACCCCCCGCCCCCTTTTGCCACATTTGCCATGTTCTTCTGCCTCCAGTCACAGAAAGTTCTCGGTCCTTAGTGGTCATGTGCCTGGATCGGCCCCACCACTTGGATAATCTGGGATAATCTCCGTTTTTTAAGGTCACTGATTAGTAACCTTGATTATATCTGCAAAATCTCTTGCAATGCAATGTGCATAGTCACAGATGCCAGGGAATGGAGTATGGACCTCCCTCAGGGGCCATTCTGTCTACCCCAATCCTTATCCCACATAATATCTCACATAACATAATAAATTTGAGGTAGATTAAAGAGTTAAATGTATGAAACAAAACTCTCAAAAGTATAAGAAAATAAAAGAGAATATATTTCATAATCTAGGTTAGGGAGGACCTTCCTAAGCAAGCTTGGAAACCATAAGGAAAAAGATAGAAGATAGTCTTCTCAAAAAATTAAAATATTAAATAAAAATTAAAAGATAAGCAATTCTGAGAAAGTATTTGCAACTTATCTAACTAGCAAATAATTAACATACAGACTATGTGAAAAATAAACTTTTTTGTTTTTTTGGAGATGGAGTCCCCTCCGTCACCCAGGCTGGAGTGTAGTGGTACAATCTTGGCTCAATGCAACCTCCGCCTCCTGGGTTCAAGCCATTCTCCTGCCTCAGCCTCCCGAGTAGCTGGGATTACAGGCATGCGCCACCAAGTCCAGCTAATTTTTGTATTTTTAGTAGAGAAGTGGTTTCACCATGTTAGCCAGGCTGGTCTCCTGACCTCAGGCAATCCGCCCGCCTCGGCCTCCCAAAGTGCTGGGATTACAGGTGTGAGCCACTGTGCCCAGCCAAAAAATAAACTTCTATAGATCAAATTAGAAAAACAAATCAATAGAAAAAATTAGCAATAAATGTGATCAAGCAATTCATGGAAATGCAAATGCTTTCCACTCTTATTAATGAATGTTTAGATAATCCATTCGCAGGTCTGTTTCAAAATGTTAGACAAAGCAGGGAAGAATTATGAGGTCAAGATCCTGGAGATGACATAAAGCAGGAGAATTTGTAAAGCTGGCATGTGGGGACATTTTTACATGGTGGCCTTTGCCAATTCTTGAGTGGTTGGTGAGAGGCTGAGAAGCTGAACAAATCTTTCTTTTAACAGTTTCACACACAAAAAATCCAAAGAGACAAAAATTGCAGTCCAGGGCTCACTAAGGGGGAGTGTCTGATAAAATCCCTATGCTTTGGGTGGATTCCAAAGGGCTACACTCTAGGAGTAGGAGTGAATTGGAAATAAACCAGCTCTCTCCAGAAGTGAAGTTTAGCTTCAAATCATCTCAATCTCTGAAAATAAATTAAGGCTATTCAAGATTACAAGTGCCACTACCTGTCTATCTAGAAACAAATGTAAGTTCTCTGGAGGAAATTAACATCATCCTAGGTCTTAAATTGTTTCTATAAATTTTCATGTAAAATATCTGGCACTCAATCAAAAACAGCCAGACTCACAAGAAGCAAGACAACACGCCAAGAGAAACAAAAGACAATGAAACAAGATCCTTGTGAGCTCCAGATCATGGTTATAAGACTTAGACTTTATAAGAACCAAGACACAGGTCCAACAGAATAAGAAAAATGATTGTGAATTTTGATACAGAATAAGAAATTCAAAAAGAACTAAGTAGAAAGTCTAGCTCTGGAAAATATAATAAGGAAAAGTAAGAATGAGTTTAATAGTAGGTTAGACACAGCTAAGGAGAGAGTTAGTGAGCTAGAGGCTGGGTAAAAATAAAATATCCAGAATAAAAACAGACATAGGAAACAGGGCTAGAAGGTCTAATATATATATAATTGTATTTCCAGAAGGAAGACGCAGAGACAGAGTTAGGCAGAAGTAAAAACAGAAAAATCTAAATACCCTAACTACTAAAAAAAAGTATATCCATAATCAATTACAAATCTACCAACAAAGAAAAGTCTAAGTCCAAATGGCTTCATCAGTGAACTCCACCATATATATTACAGGTGTCCACCACCATGTTCAGCTAATTTTTGTATTTTTATTAGAGATGGGGTTTCACCATATTGGCCAGACTGGTCTCGAATGCCTGACCTCAAGTGATCCACCCACCTCGGCCTCCCAAAGTGCTGGGATTACAGGAGTGAGCCACCATGCTCGGTACCCCAAATATTTCAAAGGAAGAAAGACTATCAACTTTATACAAATTATTCCAGAAAATAGAGAGAGAATAATTTGTTTTATGAGGCCAGCAAACTTTAACATCAACATCTGATGAGAAAATTATAATAAAAGAAAGCTATAGGCCAATCTCCCTGAGAAACATAGATGCAAAAATCCTAAACAAAATATCAGTAGACCAAAATCCATCTACAGGTTTAAAAAAAGGGATAACAAATGGGATTAATTTCATGAATGCAATATTATTATATTATTATTATTATATCAATAACATTAGAAAATAAACCTGTAAATTTTATTGCATTCACTGAATAAGAAACAAAATGCATATGATTACTTCAAAAGATGGAGAAAAGGCATTTAAGAAAATTCAACATCTACTTGTGATTTTAAAAATGGAAAATGAACTCTTAGTAAGGATAGAAAGAAAATTCCTTATTGTGATGAAGGGAGTCTATACAAAGTCAATTGTATTTCAGTATGTCAGCAACAAACTGTGAGAAAACGCAATTTTAAAAAATGCCATTTAAGGCCAGGTGCAGTGGTTCACGCAGCACTGTGCACTCTGGGAAGCCAGAGGCAGGCAGATCACTTGAGGTCAGGAGTTTGAGACCAGTGTGGCCAACATGGTGAAACCCCATCCTACTAAAAACACAAAAATTAGCCAAGTATGGTGGCATGTGCCTGTAATCCCAGTTACTTGGGAGGCCGAGGCAGGAGAATCGCTTGAGCCCAGGAGGCGGAGGTTTCAGGGAGCCAAGATCATGCCTCTGCACTCCAGCCTGGGTGAAAGAGTGAGACTCTGTCTTAAAAGAAAGAAAAAAAAAAAAGAAGTCATTAAAAACAGCATTATGTTAAATAAATAGGAGCACATCCTACGACCCAAAAGATGTTAAAGATATCTTCATAGAAAATGTAAAACATAATAGAAAAATTAATTAATGTTTAAATAAAGTAGAGGGATATACTGTGTTCACAGTAATGACTGGAAGACATTAGAAATTGACAAACTGGGTCTAAAATTTATATAGAAATCAGAAGAACCTACCACTGAAACATAAACTTCACAAGGGCAAAGATTTTTGTTCAGTTTGTTCAGCAATGTATATCCAGGCCACATAGTAGGTGCTCAGTAAATGTCTGGTGAATTGAAGGTTCAAAGTATCTAAAGAGATTACAGTAAGAGTTCACGCTGAGCTTCATTCGGTTACCATGGCACATTCTGATATACCATCTCATTTACCTTCCTGTTTATGAAATCACACAAAGCCTCAAAATCTTATGTGCCGAATGGAGCAGTTGGGATCATTTGGTTTAGTTTTTCATTCTTTCTTCAGGGCATTCAGGCAAATAAAATCTTAAGCTGAAGAGCAGAAAAATAAGATAAAGTGCTGCTCTGGTTTCAACTGCAGGAGCCTGGCCTGAGCACCACCCCTTGGATTATCAACCATAAGAAACAGGACAAGCATCTGAACATGATGTCTGTGTCCTTTCCACCATGGCTTGCTACCTAACTGAGCTGACAAGAGCCCCCCAAATAAGTTTGTCAGGGCCAAGACAAGCAGGCTACAAATTCCTTCTTATTAATAATAAAAAACTAGACAATCTGGCTGTCAGCATGCTCTTTACCTCCTATTTCTTCTCACCATTTTGGAATAAACTCAGCAGTAAATCTCACATACAAAACCTAAAAAGGATCTTTAAACTATTTACTTTCCTTCATTATAATAGAAGCTCCTAGAGTGTGACCAAGTTTTCTATGCTATTTATATATACTGAGAGCTAAGTACGTATTAAGTTGCCGGATTCAAAAGAAACCTTGCACTTACTAAAATTTAAATGATGCCAATTACATTATATTCTTTACTAATTCTTATTTTTTCATTTAATTCAATAAATTACATGCATTTGAACATTTTCTAACTATATTTTTTTTCTACTGGAACTATGCCTTCTAATTTTGTATATAAATCCAACAGGGTATCTACATGGAACATATATTTAAATGGCCTTTTAAACTTCTGAATTGTCTGTTGTATTGAAAAATCACCTTTCTTTCCTTGTTTCTAGTTTCAACTGATGTATATCTGGTACCTTTAAAACATCTCCACTTTGGCTGGGCACGGTGGCTCATGCCTGTAATCCCAGCACTTTGGGAGGCTGAAGTGGGCGTTTGAGACCAGCCTGGTCAACAGGGTGAAACCAGGTCTCTATTAAAAATACAAAAATTAACCAGGTGTGGTGGTGCGTGCCTGTAATCCCAGCTACTCAGGAGACTGAAGCATGAGAATAGCTTGAGACCGGGAGGCAGAGGCTGCAGTGAGCCAAGATTGAGCCACTGTACTCCAGCCTGGGTGACAGAGCAAGACTCTGTCTCCAAAAAGGATGGGTAAATAAATAAATAAATTTTCATTTGTTTGCCAAAAAACAATTACAACTGCTTATACCTCAAAATAGCCCTTTCTCAACAGGAAAAGGGCTGGACTATAGCAAAAAAAGGAATTGCAAGTTAAGTGGCCTCTCGGATGTTTGATACAGTATTCTGAATATGACAAGCACAATCAGTAGTCGTCAAACATTTCTCTCTGCTGACTCACCCCCAACCCTCTTTTTACCATCACTGTGTTGATCTCTACTTTCTCCTTCTACCTGTTTACTGAATTCCATGAATTCAGTGCTTAGTACTGTCAAAACAGTAAGACTTGATAGAATACTGTGGGAACATATACAAATATATTCATTTTATCTTCCTGGGAAACTATATTTGATCACCCAGGTTAATGCTTGATAATTCTGCTTGCCCACCAATTTTAAAAGCTGGGGTAGAACACATCTTGGTTTTAAGCTTTTTCTATTTTATTCTTTAAGAGCCTCCATAATTTACTTGTTAGGAGTAAATCATATGTTTTAATCGAAAACATAATTTTTAATAAGGTGAAAATTAAAGCCAAAACTGTCTTAAAAATTAAATGGAAAGAAATGAGACTATACCCATTACTTCATTCTAAGAATAGAAGATGAGACCTGGCCCCAAGGCAGGCACAGCCTGGCTTTGAACCCTCCAGTCCCAGGTCAGAGCCCTGTGTGCTCCTGCGCCCTCCCTGTGGTCTTCATCATCCCTCAGTATTCACTGGAGGGACGAAGAGCCACTTCAACAATGTAGAAAATGCTTTATGGAAAAACAGCTGCAGCGATGCAGTCGGTGCGTTGCTGACACGTGGATTTGATATGTCAGCAAAGCACGGGATTAAAAACATGCAGCAAGCACACAGAGGATCCCGCCTCTTCTCTCCTCCCCCAGCACAGTCAGCCCAGTAAGGTTAAAAACAAAGAAAATCTCAAGAAAGCAAAGATGAAACAGAGCACATTCACACCAGAAGAGTGCTTTAAGTGATCCTTTAAAAATGGCATTGCAATCATTCTATATGGTTTTTAGTGAGGGTTTTGGGTACAAGTGTTTGATTTGCTTTGCCACCAAAATCTATTAGAATAACTGATTTACAAGAAATATTTTGATAAGATGATATTTAATAAAAACACTAATGTCCTTGACACTGGTTCAAGGGTTTGTTTTTTTTTTTTTTTTCCAGAAAACAGAGGCAAGTATTCAAACTGTCACGGAGAATAACATGTGGCCAAAATTAAATGTGGTTCTATCTCTCATAACAAGTCTTAGAATGATGCATCATACCAGCTGTCTGGGAACAAATGTATTTTGTTGGCATGGGAACAAAAGAATTAGTCTGAATTTTGTAAATAAACTGTGGTTATTAAAATTACTCGAAACAAACCAGAATAATAACCATTAAAAATGAAAAGTCAATAAAAGTCTTTGAATTACATTTCTGTTGCAATTCCTGTTTTCATAATGTGCTTTGGGATGAAACATAGCTTTGAGTTGTTAGTACTTTTAAATAGACTTCACTGCAGATGAGTTAGCCAACAGCAGCTAAGACTGTGAAGTTTTAAAATCTTTTATGGAAAATGGAAATTAAAGGCTTGGAAATCTGTAGAAGACCAATTCTTTTCAACAATTGTCACAATCGTTGCACAACTGATTTTCTGTCTCTATAGCATCTTCTTTTTTTTTTTTTTTTTTTTTTTTTTTTTTTGAGACGGAGTCTTGCTCTGTCACCTGGGCTGGAGTGCAGTGGCCGGATCTCAGCTCACTGCAAGCACCACCTCCTGGGTTTATGCCATTCTCCTGCCTCAGCCTCCCGAGTAGCTGGGACTACAGGCGCCCGCCACCTCGCCCGGCTAGTTTTTTGTATTTTTAGTAGAGACGAGGTTTCACCGTGTTAGCCAGGATGGTCTCGATCTCCTGACCTCGTGATCCGCCCATCTCGGCCTCCCAAAGTGTTGGGATTACAGGCTTGAGCCACCGCGCCCGGCCTAGCATCTTCTTCTTTAAGGCTATCTGTGACTCCATAGATTTGTTGGTTACCCTTGATGATGACTGAGGTGGTTTAAAGATAAGCAGTGCTTTCTACTGAAAGCTTTCAATTTATTGATTTTGGTTCTCCTAATATCCACGCTACTCCAGGATAGATCACTGGGCATTGTGGGAGGCAAATCAAGTCTTTGGGAATACAAATGATACCAGTTGTAATGGTTAACAGGCGGAAGGAGAGAAGGCGCTTCTAGAGACTTCTAATATTACCCGAAAGCTGCCTATACTAAAGGGACCAAGTTTTATTCTTTAAAAACCCAGAGACCCAAGAAGGAATCAGCAGAATGCTAAGTTCATCTGTAGAGAAAAATCAAGGACTTTTTTGGTGTCTTTTCTGCTTTGGCCTTCTTACAGGAGAGATTTGAAAGAAAAATCTGTCTTGCTTTAGAGGACAGCAGAAATGTGGGCTGCATGAGCAGGGCACTGGCATTTTGCTTTCTCTTCATCTTCCCCTGACCTGTGAACCCTTTTGGTGCTATAATGTCTGAGGAATAGCTGAGGGCCCAGAGAAGCCATGAATGATCCTAGCAGATGAAATGACCACCCCGGATGAAAATGATAAAAGAATATCTTCAATATATATTTTTTTAAGTCTAGACAAGAATACACTTAGAAAAAGTCACTTAGAATATATTTAGGAGGCCCAATACCAAGGGCCTGTGATCAGTACCCAAGCTCCCCAAGTTCAGCAGCTTTTGGAACTCTTCGTCCTCGAAGCCCCTGTGGCCTGTGATCCGGCTAATTCTTCCTCCCTCTTTCTCTCCATCTGTCACCCTCCCTCTCCCTCTTTCCATCCCTTCTCTCTTCCTCCCATTAATTCACCGAGCACCATTGGGCCTGATGCTGAGCCATATGCTGGGATACAAGGAGAAACATGACACAGTCCCAGCTCAGGTCCCACCCTCAGAGTGCACCAAGTACTGAGGCAGTTTGATGGAAAAAGCTTTAATCGTGATGGTGGGGGGATTTTAGTCCGTTCTCACACTGCTATAAAGATATTACCCAAGACTGAGTAATTTATAAACAAAGGAGGTTTAATTGACTCACGGTTCTGCATGGCTTGGAGGCCTCAGAAAACTTACAGTCATGGCGGAAGGGGAAGCACGCACCTTCTTCACAAGGTGCAGGAGACAGTTATTGAGAGAGAAAGGGGAAGAGCCCCTTATAAAACCATCAGATCTCGTGAGAACTCACTCACTAACACAGGAACAGCATGGGGGAAACCGCTCCCCATGATCCAGTCACTTCCTGCCAGGTCTCTCCCTCAACACCAGGGGATTACAACTCAAGATAAGATTTGGGTGGGGACACAAAGTCTAACCACATCAGGGGGCCACAGGAAGTGCTGCAAAGGCACAGCTAGATAAAAGTAGGACATCAGGTGGGTAGGGCTGGTTTGAGGATGGGGGCTCGGGAAGGCAAAGGCCTTACAGAGTGATTCAGTTCAACAAGCGCTGGTGGATGCCATGAAGACGACGGATCGGGCCCTTACCCTAAGGGGCGTAATGTCTAGTGGGAAATTCTCTTTGGTTTTCCTGGCTTTAAATTCTCCTGGCTCTGCTCTTCCTGCCCATTCCTTTTCAATCCTCTTTGCATCCTCCTCTATCTTATCTGCTCCCTTGGCTGTGGCCCTGCTTACCAATCTGCTCATGGCCCTCTTATATCCCTCTACGCTCTTCCTTGTCAATATTATCCACACATTCTGGGTTTCTGTTATATCCGCATCAAGATGACTCTGACATGCTTAAAGTCTTAGGGCTCTTTCTTGACTTCTGGATTCAGATTTTCATTTAAATGCCTCCAAATGAATGTCCTCCTGCTAGCATCTAGGATGAAACATCTAAAAAAAGATAGTGTCATTGTCCACTATACACCAGCTTATCAATTAAAAAACATGGTATTATTTTCAACATATTCCTTTCTTCCACTCTCTAAATCTCTATATTCTGTAAATTTTTCCTTTTTAAATTTTTCCTTTTTAAATTTTTCCTTTTTAAATTTTTCCTTTTTAAAAATTTAAATAATTTAAATATTTAAATAAATTTAAATTAAATAAAAATAAAAATATTTTTTTTTTTTTTTTTTTTTTTTTTTTTTTTTGAGACTGGATCTCCCTCTGTAGCCTAGGCTGGAGTACAGTGGCACAATCTTGGCTCACTGCAACCTCTGCTTCCCTGGCTCAAGGGATCCTCCTACCTTAGCCTCCTGAGTATCTAGGACTACAGGTGCACATGACCATACCTGGCTAATATTTTTGCTTTTTTTTTTTTTTAAGAGATGGGGTTTTACCATGTTGGCCAGGCTGGTCTGGAACTCCTGGGCTCAAGCAGCCTGCTTGCCTTAGCCTCCCAAAGTGCTGAGATTACAGGCGTGAGTCACCATGCTGGGCCTGAATTTTTCTTTCTTTTCTTTTCTTTTTTTTTCTTTTTTTTTTTGAGATGGAGTCTCACTCTGTCACACAGATTGGAGTGCAGTAGTGTGATCTCAGCTCACTGCAACCTCTGCTGCCCGGGTTCAAATGATTCTCCTGCCTCAGTCTCCTGAGTAGCTGGGATTACAGGCACCTGCCACCGTGCCTGGCTAATTTTTGTATTTTTAGTAGAGAAAGGGTTTCAACGTCTTGACCAGGCTGGCCTTGAACTCCTGACCTTGTAATCCACCCGCCTTAGCCTCCCAAAGTGCTGGGATTACAGGCATGAGCCACCGCGCCTGGTCTGAATTTTTCCTTTTAAATGCGTCTTCACATCTACCCTCTTCTTTCTACCCCTTTTGACAATATCCAGTTCAAGACTTCCATATTTCTCTTGTGACCAGTGATGTGAATTTTAGGCAAAAACGTCTGAATTGGTCTCCTTTCATTTCTTGTTCATCTTCCCTGCTGGACTAACCTTTCTAAAATATAACCTCAGTCATCTAGCACTCCCCAGCAAAGACAAAGTCCTCCATTGCTGGCAACTGCTTTCTAACGAATGACTGAACTGCTCAGCATTCCATCCAGAATTGGCTGGTGGTCCTGACACACACCACAGCGCTCAGTAAAGAGTAGATACTCAGTAACAAAGGATCCCTCTTCCCTTTTTTTAATGGATGAAATGAACAAAATGAACTTTCTGGTCTTGTTTTCCTCTTCACTGATATCACACCTTCTGGTCAAGATGTTACTCAACATCCCTTGAACACTCGGCATGTTCTGCTCCTCACTCTGCCCTCTAACTAGAATGTCCTTTCTGTCTGTTAATGCCCAGTCCAGATGTTCCCTTCTCCTCTATAAATAACTATATCACACATGTTGCATCTCTATGATGTTTTATAGTTTTTGAAATATTTTTACACACTTTATCTTGTTTCGATGTTCCCAAGAACCCTGTGGGAAGATATTTTTACTAACATTTTACTGATTAGGAACCCAATATCCAGAAAGGTTGAGTGGCTTACCCATGACCACATGATTAGTAGTGACAAAGGTAGACTGAGAACCAGCAGCACTTCTCCCACTAGATCATGACAGTCCTTGAAGCCTCTTCTGATTTCTTTTTTTTTTTTTTTTGAGACGGAGTCTCGCTCTGTCACCCAGGCTGGAGTGCAGTGGCCGGATCTCAGCTCACTGCAAGCTCCGCCTCCTGGGTTCACGCCATTCTCCTGCCTTAGCCTCCCGGGTAGCTGGGACTACAGGCGCCGCCACCTCGCCCGGCTAGTTTTTTTTCTGTATTTTTAGTAGAGACGGGGTTTCACCGTGTTAGCCAGGATGGTCTCGATCTCCTGACCTTGTGATCTGCCCGTCTCGGCCTCCCAAAGTGCTGGGATTACAGGCTTGAGCCACCGCGGCCGGCCGCCTCTTCTGATTTCTCTCCCTGTGCTTTGGTGAGGGTCTCTGGGACCCTGCAGCCCAAGAGGGAACCTCTTTCCCCACTCTGCAACTCCTAAATACACACAATTACCATGGAAACTGTCTTTGGTCACTAGTGTCTCCTAAATTAGTTGATGTGTCTAGGCCTTAAATATGAAGTTAGTTGCTGCAAAGCTGTGATCGAAATGTTAAAGTGTGACTTTTAGCTATTTTAAAATAATGTATGAGTCACTTGTGCCTGCACAGTCTAGGTCTTTAATGCTTGCAAAACCAGATGAGACTTAGAACTAAACCAGCTGGCTGCAAAAAATACTGAGCAGAAAACCAAAGAGGACCCCAGGGGCAGCCCAAGACAGCAACACAAGGTAGAAGCCAGGTGCCTTCAAGAGAAGGCTGGCAGAATGCTGATCCCTTCTGACCAGCTTTGGAAGGACCCAGTTCCCCTGAGGGCTGCAAGCTCTTGAAAAAACCCCAAATTAGCAAGTGCCACACACTGCCTAGGCAGTGGGACCCTAACCTTCCCCTGGTAAAAGATCCTCCCCTTCCTTCCCACAGGATCAGGGAAGATGGAAGGAAGGACCAGTGCTTGTGTTCTTTCTGCATATTGTTATTCTGAGCCTCCAAGCCATTTAGAAAAAGAACCAACTTCCAGCTGGGTGCGGCTCAGGCCTGTAAATCCCAGCACTTTGGAAGGCCGAGGTGGACAGATCACAAGGTCAGGAGTTCGAGACCAGCCTGGCCAATATGGTGAAACCCTGTCTCTACTAAAAATAAAAAAACTAGCCAGGCATGGTGGTGGGTGCCTGTAATCCCAGCTACTTGGGAGGCTGAGGCAGGAGAATCGCTTGAACCCGGGAAGCAGAGGTGGCAGTGAGCTGAGATAGCACCACTGTACTGCAGCCTGGGCAACAGAGCGAGACTCCATTATGGAAAAAAAAAAAAAAAAAAAAAAAAGAACCAACTTCCATTCCATGCCTGGGGTCTACATTTTATACACATCCCATTTACTCTATCAGACTGTAAACTCCCTGAGAGCAAAATCTGTAACTTATTCATGTTTGTTTCTTCTCAGACCTAACACTGTTTAGCAAAACATATCTGTTAAAAGAATAAAATACTTTGGGAGGCCGAGACGGGCAGATCAAGAGGTTAGGAGATCGAGACCATCCTGACTAACATGGTGAAACCCCGTCTCTACTAAAAATACAAAAAAATTAGCCGGGTGTGATGGCGGGCACCTGTAGTCCCAGCTACTTGGGAGGCTGAGGCAGGAGAATGGCATAAACCCGGGAGGCAGAGCTTGCAGTGAGCAGAGATTGCGCCACTGCACTCCAGCCTGGGCGACACAGTGAGACTCCGTCTCAAAAAAAAAAAAAAGAATAAAATGTTGAGTAAAAAAAGACTGAGTCTCCTGTGAAACACTCAGCATTGTATTTTATTTATTAGAACATCTCTGAAGTATTGTTTTTTTCTCACTAATTTGTTTAATAAAATATTCTTCTGGGAAACTGAGTGATCGACGTAATTAAAGCTATTCATACTTTCAAATTTTAAGATAGCCAGTTTGAAGCAGGGGTTTTGCTCTGTGAATGTTAATATCCACATATTGTTATGTTAGAATCTGACATTGTTTGGTGTCTTTGTTATAAATACATGCTTTACTCAGTGTTAAGAATACCAAGAAAACTTCTAGGCTATTTATTTTCTTCCTTTTCTTTTGTATAATTTATCAAGCCAAATTATCTAGTCTCATTGTGAATAACGAAACATTGTTTGCTCCCCATTGTGAATAATGAAACTCAGTGAATTTTAGTTTTACCCATAATATTTTAATCTGTACCTGCACCTGAGTGACAGATGGCATATATCCATTTTACAGAGTGTTTAACACAGTGGAAAATAACATTCTGGGAGTAAGCAGACCACTTACAGACCTACCCTGGGTCTGCCACTACTGTGTTGTACATTAGGGAAGTCACATCCTTCCTGATGACTCAGTTTCTTTGCACAATGAAGAAGTCTGACTCAAGGTCTGATCTCCCTTCTTTGATAAAATCTTGCTCAGATTAAACTGGAATTAGAAATTATTACCTCCTCTTATGAATAAAAATAATGGTGATTTTAAATTGCTGTTTATTGATCAGAGAAAACATCACGCTTTGGTAAAGCTGACTTAGACAATTTATTTCCTGATTCTATTAGTGTTATTCCTCTTGAATCTGCACAAGGAGCAAATTAACCCTTTGTGCCTCCCAATGAGTACACCTTCCCTGGGGACTCCGTGTGCTGATCTGTCCATGTGAGGGGACAGAAGAGAGAGTTGGTGGCACCAAGGCATGTGGTGGGCAACGAAGATGCCACCCACCAAGACCTGATGAGAAGCAGCTTTTTGTTCTTAATTAAAAACATAACTTTTAAAATGCTTCATTCATTTCTTGTTTTTATAGAATCAAAACAGAAATTTTTCTTAAATGAAAACCAGAAACCATTTAAACTTTTTAAAGCAAGCAAGTTAAAAAAAGCAGCTTAGGAAATTGTCTTTTGTAATTCTGCCAGTTTCAATTTTGATTCCTTAATGCAACTAGTATCAGGATAACAATATTTGCTTGAAAAGAAAGAGAAGATAGTCCTTAGGGGCTGTTTCAAACACATTTTAGTTGTTTGATTGGCTGATGTGAGACTAGCTACTGTTATTGAAGTTGCTTTGACGAACAACAAAAAAATACATTCATAATGTAACAATCTCAACATTTTAGATATCTTTAGTAAACTCATATTTAGCAGATCCTAAAAAGTGTCTATGACAATAGTTATAAATTTTTTTTTTTTTTTTGAGACAGCATCTTGCTCTGTCATCCCGGCTGGAGTGCAATGGTATAATCTTGGCTCACTGCACCCTCTGCTTTCCAGGTTCAAGCGATTCTCCTGCCTCAGTCTCCCGAGCAGCTGGGATTACAGGTGCCGGCCACCATGCCTGGCTAATTTTTGTATTTTTAGTAGAGATGGGGTTTTACCATGTTGGCCAGGCTGGTCTCGAACTCCTAACCTCAGGTGATCGACCTTCCAAAGTGCTGGTATTACAGGCATGAGCCACCATGCCCAGCCTAGTTCTAATTATTTTTGACTATTTGTATTAGTGTCACAAATTTAAAGGGGGACGTAGGTAAAATTCGGATAAAAGATTAAGTTAAATATAGATGAACAGTATTTGTTAAATATCTATTATTTGTTGTTCAGTTTAATTGAAACAACTGGCATTTTTTTTTTTTTTAGCTACACCCTAGGACCTTGTGGAAAGAACCCAACATCTCATGGTTACAAAGATTATGAAATATTCTGCTTTACCCATGGGTATTTCCTGACATTTCTTCGGTAAACTGTAGCCTAATAGAAGATATCAGGAATTAGTGTAAGAAATATTCTAAAAAGCTATTGTCACTACAAAGATGAAAGCAACTTTGATGATCAAAAAGAAGTCAATAAAAAAAGACTGAAAGTAGTTCCTGAATCCTTCTCTATTGTTCATTTGGGATTTCTTAATTTCCCTACTCTCAATGTATTATGGAATTTTCTGTGTGAAGTTTTGCCATGAATTAAATTGATGTCAACAAAAGTTTTACCTTAAGTCATATTTTACCACAAACTAGAGAAGCCCCAGTCCTCCAGGGAGCACCTTTTCTTGCCTTTAAGAAGCTTGTCTTTTCTCCTTCTTTTAGTTACAAGCGTCATCTACAGAGGATGAGGCTCAGTTGACCTTCAGTGACAATTAGATCTGGTGATTTGACATGAACAAATCCATGCTCCCATCTGAGGAGGCATTTTCATCTCCTTGACTTGGCACATGATGGGCAAGTCTGCTATGCTTGTGCTTCCTTTGCTCATTGCTTTTCTCTGCCCATGGAAAGTCAATGGCATTTGCTTCTCTACCAGGAAGCAGGAACACAATGTCTGTTTGCCTGCCATCCTTAATAAGTTTACTTTCTCTATCATTGCTATTCAGGTTTTTTTTTGCTAGATATGTAACTTGAGAATTGTCATGAAAGGAACAAAAGTTTGGAGTTCAGATAAACATGGATCTGAATACTCCTCTACTACTGTGTGATCTTGGATCTACTGCTGTGTGATCTTGGATGAGTTACTCAATCACTCTGGATTTTGGCGTGCTATTCACAAAACGCAGATAATAATAATGATCTTATGTGGTTATTGTGAAAATAAAAATGAACCAGTATGTGTAACACTTCTTGTATAGTCTCTGTCATCTTGTCAGCATTTGATAAGGTATAGTTATTATTAATTTTTTTTTTTTTTTGAGATGGAGCCTTGCTCTGTCTCCCAGGCTGGAGTACAGTGGCGTGATCTCGGCTTACTGCAACCTCCACCTCCCCAGTTCAAGCAATTCTCCTGCCTCAGCCTCCTGAGTAGCTAGGACTACAGGTGCCTGCCACCGTGCCTGGCTAATTTTTGTATTTTTAGGAGAGACAGGGTTTAGCCATATTGGCCAGGCCGGTCTTGAATTCCTGACCTCGTTGATCCGCCCACCTTGGCCTTCCTAAGTGTTGGGATTACAGGTGTGAGCCACTGTGCCCGGCCTAGTTATCAATTTTTTATTCTAGTATTATTCTATTTTGTTATCCTATACATAGACATTGTATAAAACGTATATGTATATGTGTATATTTATGCATATCTTATATACATGATATGTACATACATATGTGATATACATATGACACAGAGTTTATTAGCAAGTAGGAAGGAATTATAGAAGGGCAAGTCAATTCATTACATATGAACAGTCAGCATCTATTAGGTGCTTACTTTCATCATTTTGTACAATCCTCTACCGTGGGATCCTGTTTGTAAACATCTCCAGAGATTAAAGAAGAAAAAGAAGCTTCCCTGTTAGCCTTACTTTTGTGTTTCACCTTCCCTGAAATTCAGAATAAGCTAATATAATACGCCAATATTCTTGTACTGAGTTTTACAACCAAAGTATAAACATCTGTCAATTCCTATGACTGTTTCTGTACATAATGGATTGGTGGCACTTAGATCAATATTAGCAATGCTATACTCAGTGGCTGAGGACAATGCATTTATAAAGGGTTTCATCAAGATTCATGGTCTCTATTGATACATGTTGACTTTTTACTTTAAATTGTCAAAATTACCACTAAGTGCAATTTATTTTAACCAGAAGAGTTGGTGAAAATAATGCTGTCATTTAAAAATAAAATAGGTCATTAGCTATTGTCACAGCCATACTATTCTGGGTTAAATTACATTATTTTGAAAAGAATGGAAAGAAAGAGGAGAACACTGAAATTTAAAAGAAAACATGATTTATGCCTCTAAACAAAATAATATCCATTTATTTTGAAACGATGACATTGCAGACACTGTTGGCTGCATACTCAACACTCCATTTCCCTTCCTTTTTGTTCCAGTTTTCCTTCTTCTCCCAGTTTCATCACCAGCATGTGGGTCCTGATTACTCTAGGCTAGTTTTGTATACTCGGTTCTTTTGCCAGGGATTGGGTATGCCAGGCTAAGCATGTGATCTTCTCTGGCCAATGACATGGAAAGGGAGGGGGTAGTTTCCAGGAAAGACTTCCTTACGCATTAGGCCCTAGAAACTGGCGGCCCCTTTCTGCCTCCGAATAGTGCAGATCTAGGCAGGATGCCTGACACTGCTGCAGCCATCTTGAAGTTGCTTCTAGAACGAAGCCAGCACCGGCAGAGCCATGAGAATGCTTTACTTGTGGACTCCTTGTTCTGTGAGGTAATAAACTGCTTTATTTTTTATGTCAACCATGGGTGGGATATTCTGTTACTCGCACCCAAAGCATCATAACTGAAACAGGTAATGCGTAAACTGTTTTTTTTTTTTTTTGAGACAGAGATTTGTTCTTGTCACCCAGGCTGGAGTGCAATGGTGCGATCTCGGCTCACTGTAACCTCTGCCTCCGGGGTTCAAGTAATTCTCCTGCCTCAGCCTCCCAAGTAACTGGGATTATAGGCACCCGCCACCACACCAAGCTAATTTTTGTATTTTTAGTAGAGACGGGGTTTCGCCATGTTGGCCAAACTTGTCTCGAACTCCTGACTTGAGGTGATCCACCCACCTTGGCCTCCCAAAGTACTGGGATTACAGGAGTGAGCCATTGCACCCAGCCGCACACACTTCTTGACCTAGAGAAAGTAAACAGGAGAGTCAAATAGGAAAGGAGAAGGTACCTGTTCCTGTGACTCCAATTCTTTGTGTTGTAATTTTTTCTCTGCACATCGCACCTGATTAGAACGGTTTTCTAATTCATCTTGTAAAACCTGAAACAGTATAAAATAAAGATATCATTAATAATTAGCACACTTGAAAAAATAGTTTTACACCATGAACTGGCATTAAAAAGGCCTCAGATTTCTAGTTTATTACTCTTGTTCCAAAGCATTCGGGCAAACAATATCAGACTTTTGTGTGTCAGGCCAAGATGTTTTCTGCTTTAAGAATACCTAGTACAAAAATTTCATGGTTATAAAATAGACAAATTGGCAGATGTCAATCATATATTAAAATGTCTCATATCCTTCTAGCGCAGAACCACAAGCGTGTAATAAAGCATATGTAATAAAGCATAACACTATTGCAATGAAAATGGTTCCCTCAGGACACCTGCAAGATACACTTACACTCTGAATATCATTGTGACAGATAGGAATTGTAATATCTGACTAGCATAACATTTTTCAAAATTATATTATGATAATTTGAGTAAATTATAGTAGCCATAAATGAATTTCTTTATAAAGTCAGAGAGAATGGTATGGAATTTGAGGAATTTGTAAGAAATGGACAGAGGTGAACTCTTTCAGTTGCCAAGTAGCTGTTTGAAATAGAATTCAGGTTGATATGGGAAACAGAAACCACAAAGACCAATAATTATCACTGCATCAATTACTATGTTAGGTAAAGAGGTGAACTAGAAAAAGATCTTGTAGTTTCCATGTACTATTTCTATAATGACACTGGATTGTCCATTCAAACAATCCAGTGTCATTATAGAAACACTACATGGAAAGTTACAGTGAGCAGAATGCATGGGGTGGTAACAGCAAAGGTGTCAAATTCACAAAATTCAGTTCATCCAGTCAATATTAGTGAGTTCCTGCTCTATGTCAAGAATTGAAATAGGTACTCTAGACATAGCAGTGAAAGAAAATAGACCAAACCAAACCAAACAAAACAAAAACCCTGGTCAGGCACAGTGGTTCACATCTGTAATCCCAGCACTTTCAAAGGCTAAGGCAGGAGGATCACTTGAAGCCAGGAATTCAAGACTAGCCTGGGCAACATAGCAAGATCATTTCTACAATTTTTTAAATTTAATTAGCTGGGTGTGGGGGTGCAAACCTGTGGTCCCAGCTACTCAGGATACTGAGGCAGGAAGATCACTTGAGCCCAGGAGTTTGAAGCTGCAGAGGGCTATGACTGTGCCACTGCACTCCAGTCTGGGTGACAGAATGAGACCCTGTTCTGTTCCAAAAAAAAAAAAAATTCCTTGCATTCACATGCTTAGATTATAATGGGGTGGAGGTAGGCAATAAGCAAACAGTAAGTGTATTATATATCTGTGATGAGTGCAGAAGAAAAATAAAGCAGGGAAGGGGACATTCTAGAGTGGTGTGAGGAAGCGGGGATTGCAATTTTAAACAGATTGCAATTTTAAACAATTTTAAAAAGGTGTTTAAATTTAAACACCTTTAAACAGGTCCAAGAAGGCCTATCTGGGCAAAGACCTGAAGGACAAGAGAGAGCAAGTCACATGTAAACTTCCACAGGAAGAGCCTTCCAAGCAGTGGCCGCTGCATGTGGAATGACTCCGAGATGGTATGTTTGTGGAAGCCATAAGGTCACTGTTGAGAGTGAGCAAAGCAGCAGCAGTGAGGTCAAGGACGTAACAGGGTTCAAGTCACATCAGGTCACATGGAGTCTCGCAGGTCAACAGCTTTAGATTTTGCCTAGAGGTGGACAGGAAGCTGCTGGGGGGTGGGGAGCCGGTGCTGCTTTCATTGCTGTCTGAGGAGCAGACTGAGGGGCAAGGCAGAGGCAGGGAGTAGAGGAGAGGCAGGGAGCAGGGTGGGGAGGCCTGAGAGGAGCAGACTGAGGGTCAAGGCAGAGGCAGAGAGCAGGGGAGAGGCCACTGCAACACTGGGAAAGGGAAGATGGAGAGCGGGGCCAGGTGGTAGCAGCTGATGAAGGAGGGATCAGGTCCAGGTATGAAATAGAGTTGATGGCCCTGAGACAGTGGAAGCAGAGAGCAATAAACAGGACCCCAGGGATTCTGGCCTGAGGAGCTAAGACTGCAGTTGGCATTCACAGAGACAGAACAAGTGTTGGGGGAGAGGAGCTGGAGCTCAGCCTCAGCTGGGTTCAGTTTGAAATACCTACTACACATCTGGGTGGAGACATCAGTTCAGACACAACGGCTAAGTTAGTGTCCATTAAAGATTCCTGCAACACAATGCCAGTCTTTTTTATGTCCAGATAAATAGTGGTTCTTAACCTTTCGGGAGGTTCTAGACTCCTTTGAGCATCTGATGAAAGCTAAGTAGTTACTCCCTAGAAGGAGAAAAACCATAGTTTTATGATTTTGCTTTTCACTGTAGGGCATTCCTAGATTGCCTGAAGCCTATCCGTGAATGGACCCCAGGCTAAGAACTAATTTAAAAAGTGAAATGGTCTGTGAATGAGCTTGCATGCTTTAGGGTGTCTGAAATGGTTTGTGAGTGAGCTTGCATGCTTTAGGGTGTCTTTGATATTAGACTTGATTATAAATCTACAACTCAACCAGGTCTGAGAATGAGCTTGGAAATCTCTCCATTCTTGAATTGTCTATAATTCTGTTGTGTTCTACTTCCAAAAGGATGAATGCAATAGTTCCTGTGCTTGTTGATGAGGTAGCCTTCCCCCTGCCCCCGACTTTCATAGCTACCAATAAATAGGATCTCATCAGCTTCTCTTATGGCATAATTGGGGAAAGTAATGATTACTGTATCGGGAAGAATATTTATCCATTTTTTTGTCCCCACTTTTTCCTGCTCTCTAATCCATCCTCACACCACTGTTACAGTGATCTTGTTAAACTTAAATCTGATTATGTTGCTCCCTGACTAAAATGCTGAAACAACACTCCAGCCCCGCTGAGAGACAGCTCTCACTCCTTAGCATAGCATCCAAGGGCCTTCATCAACTGGCTTGGTCTCCAGTCACGCTGTGCCGTGGGAAGCCTTGGCGTGCCGTGCAGATGTCATTACCAGCAATAATAACAGGAGCTATCATCCACAGAGTGGATTTTATTTTTAACCCTTACGACAATTTTATGCACCCAGTATTATTCATCTATGTTAGAAAGGATGTAACTGAGGCTCCATGCAGTTAACTACTTTGCTCAAGTCCATGTGGTTAGCAGTAAGGCACTGGACTGGAATTTTTCTTTTTTGGGGGGAGGGGGGGTGGAGTCTCGCTCTGTCACCCAGGCTGGAGTGCAGTGGCACAATCTCGGCTCACTGCTACCTCTGCCTCTCGGATTCAAGCAATTCTGCCTCAGCCTCCAAGTAGCTGGGATTACAGGCATGTGCCACCACGCCCAGCTAATTTTTTGTATTTTTAGTAGAGACGGGGTTTCACCATGTTAGCCAGGATGGTCTCGATCTCCTGACCTTGTGATCCACCTGCCTCAGCCTCCCGAAGTGCTGGAATTACAGGTGTGAGCCACCATGTCCGGCCTGGACTGGAATTTTAACACATTTCTGTAACTTCAAATTCAATATGCTTGTGCTACTCCATGCTGCCTCTTTCCCACTCTGTACTGATTTTCTCTTTTCTTTGCCTGGAAGTCCCTACCGCACCTACTCTGCTCCATGATGTAATTGCCCTGATCTATACAAGAGCTAAGTATGGACTTCTCTGGACTTTCATCCATCTAGTGTTTAAGAGAATTAATTTACATGTCTGGGTGGCATGCAACTGTCTGCACAAAACTGCAGCTCAGGGATCTCCTTTCTTCATCTCTGCAAGCCCAGTGACAAGCCAGCTCAATGCCTGGTACACAGGTGATACTGAATTCATGTTTGTGGAAGGAACTCATAAACATTTGAACTCTACTCCCTAAAGATATTTACTTCAATCATCAGGGCTTCTGACTGTCCTTCATGTGGCACATTTAACCGAAGGTGATTATGTGTCCTGAGACACAAAATATACAAGTATATCCTCCAAATATCGATATCTATCTCTGAACATACACACACATATCATAATAATAATAATTGATAATATATTGTCTGGTTTCTGCTACAATATAAAATACTCCTTTAATTTTTATTTTTTTTGCTTTTAATTTTATTTCACAGAAAAGAAAGATGGCGTGCCTCTCCCTTCCCTTAAATGAAGAGTTGTTCCCCACCTCCTGGCTTCTCTCCCTCCTTGCCTTCACCTGCAGAACCCTGAGAGTGCCACACTCGGCATCCCACATCCTCCCCCATTCACTACATACCCCGTTACACCTGCCCCCTGTCCCCACTGCTCTCCTGAGTCAGTTTTCACACCAGTCACTTGTCATCTCCCAAATGCCAAAGCCAGAAGCTAACTTTCTTCCTTTTTCCACAGAAGCATTTGGCCCTACTCATGCCCAATTGTGTTTTTCTCTTGAGTTTTGAGGAAATAATTCTGCTCGGTGAAGTCAAGGGATTAAAAAAAAAAAAAGAGGATGCTGCAAAAGTGAAAGCCAAAGACAACAGGCCTGGAAAGAGGGTGGTGGATATGGAGAAGGGGATGGGTGCAGTGGAACCATTGACAGGGCATTGGAAAAAAGGGACTCAGAGATACCCCAAGGCTTTGAGATGGAATGACCAGAGAATAGTGAATTCTTGCTAAGCACAAGTCAGAAGCGGTGGGGCTGTGTGCTTTCTGACATGCTGGGCTGAAGGTGCTCGTGGGACTTCAAGAGGAACTATTGCTAGAGTCTGAATATTTGTGCCCCCTCCAAATTCATATGTTGAAATCTTAACCCTCAAAGCTATTAGGAGGCAGGACCTCTGGGAGGGAATGTCCTCAAGAATGGGACTGGTGCCCTTCTAAAAGCTCTGAGTGAGGTCCCTGGCCCCTTCTACCATGACAGGACACAGCACAAAGATGGGTGTCAATGAACTAGGAATCAGGCAGGCTCTCCCCAGACGCTGAATCTGCTGGTGCTTTGATCTTGGATGTCCCAGCCTCCAGAGTTGTGGGAAATAAGCTTTTGTGTTTAGGAGCCACCCTGTCCAAGGGATAATGGTACAGCAACCAGCGCTCACTAGGACCCCTAGCTAGCAGATCACATTGCTCAGTGGGTCTGAAGAGTGGGGCACGCTCTCAGACAGAGGTGCAGAGGTTCTAAAACCTGCCCTTTGGGTGATGCCCACATTCAGACAGGCAAAGGAGGAGATGGAGGCCCAGAAAGCTGGTGAAAGTCCAGATAGGCAGGAGGCAATTGAGGAGAAGTTAGGATGACATATTACGGAAATCTAGCTGAAGGAAAGTTCCAAGGAAGGCAGCGTAGCAAAGTAGATCTGATCCTTTTTCCGTACTTCATATAGTGAACAGACTACGAAGTCAACTATGTTTTATCAATATTATTAAAATGGAATTCAAATTACATTCGCTTTTCAAAAAGGCAGGCCTTTAAAAATTTCCTCATAAAGACGTAAAATGTGATCTTTCTAAAGTTAATCAGAGAAAGCAGTTGTATTTAGAAATGACTTTCGTTAACTATTAAAGATCAGTTAAAAAAATTGAAAAATCACCAAATAATATTTCACTTTCAAAAAAGTCAAAATGTACTGCATGAAAGGAAAATGACAGTTTATACTGGCGGCTGGTCCTGGTTTTATATTCTAAAAAATTATTAGGTTATTAGAGTTCCAACCTCAGAATTTGACATAAGGACTATGTGAAAATGACCACAATTGCTCAGTAAGTACAACCAGGGACTTTAAGTTGTGTCTTCTTTACTCAAAAAACCTTCAAATTTGACATTTCACACACACACAAAATCACGACTTTTAGTTTCTTCCTGAGAAAAGCCCAAGATAATTAAAGAATAGAATGTCCCACACTGGGTCAAAAATATAAAACAAAACCCAACTTGAACAGTTAAACTGTTTATTCTGCAGAACTGTCCCTCCTCCCCTAACTCTGCAGTGTTAACTGGCATCATTACTGAAAAGACAGTTCTTTTCTCCCAATTAAATCTGCCTTTAAATATGATGTAAGTCAGCTGGCTGTGGGAAGCCACAGCACTCCTGACTTTCAGAGTGCTTTCTCCTGGTCGGGAATAAAGAATGACGCTTTCCAGAAGAAAAATGTAAATGACATAATAAGCTTCACAAGAACAACGAGCGCACACTGCACTCTTTCAAAGGGAGAGCGTTGTAGGATAATTTGATTTGTTTGTTTCGAATCTGAAAATAATGAGAGCAAATGAAAGTGTAAAAAATGGAACATGTTAATGGGCTCCTCAGGGTGAGGAAAAAGACCTGGGAGCTAACGTGCCCACTGAATGGCACCTGTGACAGTACGGGGCTTTTCTGTGAGTTTGGGGAAAAAAGAGTAACTAGTCAATTAAAATGCTATTTTAATAAAATGTATGAACATAATTCAGCTCAAGCCACTCCTTAACTTGTAAAACCACGCATTAAGGAATTATTTGGAGTCTTATTAAAAAACAAAGTTGGCCGGGCGCGGTGGCTCAAGCCTGTAATCCCAGCACTTTGGGAGGCCGAGACGGGCGGATCACGAGGTCAGGAGATCGAGACCATCCTGGCTAACACGGTGAAACCCCGTCTCTACTAAAAATACAAAAAAAAAAAAAAAACTAGCCGGGCGAGGTGGCGGGTGCCTGTAGTCCCAGCTACTCGGGAGGCTGAGGCAGGAGAATGGCGTAAACCCGGGAGGCGGAGCTTGCAGTGAGCTGAGATCTGGCCACTGCACTCCAGCCTGGGCGACAGAGCGAGACTCCGTCTCAACAAAAAACAAAAACAAAAACAAAAACAAAGTTTTCTCTTGTAGTTCTGAGTCAGTTAAACAAGAATACAGTGATGGCAGACACATGCCTTTTAATAATGAATAAATGAAACACAAATTCATTTTAATTATAAAGTGGTTAAAAGGTTATTTAATAAAGGAAAACTTTATTGGAAGAGAGATATACTATGTCACAATGATAAAAAGAAATTTTTTTAAATGTTTCCAGAATAGAAGGTATATAACAGAGAGAGGCTTTCAGATGTAGTATTGTAGCAAGACCAGACATCTTTCTAGAGATTTCTGATCTCGCCTTTGGCCCACTTCTTAGCCAACTCCATTCTAGCAACCCAAGAGCTGTTACCTTACTACCCTTTTCCCAACAGGCTGTCTAAGCATACAAATTGGTCTTCAGCTTAAAGCTCAGAATATCAGTACTCTAACTTCATATCAGAGAATACAATTTCAAACTCTACTTTCCCATCTTTATCAAAACTCCGTGTATGAGAAATTTGGAAAAATCCACTTGCAAATCAAGACAGAATCATCAGCAGTAGAAAAGTCACCCTTCTGAGTCAGCGGTCCTGGAAACACCATCCTAGCAGAGTGGACTCCAGAGAAACATTCTCTTACACATTTTCTGTCATGTAGCTTGTAGGGTCATGTTCTTGCCCCCTTTTAGAGAGTTTCAAAGCAGTTCTCATTGAGTTGAAATGTAATGTGTTTGACACATATTCTGCCTCATTCTGTGTTGTTAAGTCTTGATAAAATGCTAGTAGTGCCTGGCCTTTTTACAAATCATCATGAGGTCTATGAGCACATTTTTCTGGGCCTGCCATACCTGAAGGGGCAGAGGGTAAATGGATCCTTTCCTTGGTTCTGTTCATAGGTTCATCCACATGTCCTCTGGGAAGTAGGAACCTTGAACGCTATAGTGTTCTGTTATTTAAAATAAACTGGATTGAACCATATGTAAGCAAAAAGAGTGTTGATTAAAGTTTTGCCCTATATAAATATAAAACTGGGGTCGGTAGAGTTGTGGATTTTAAGGGCCTTGGGTACAGTCTGTGGCCATGAAACAAGGAACCAGCTGAACCTCCGCTGGGTGAAACGCAGAGAGGGGACTTGCGAGCTGCAAGCTCTGCATAGCTGAGTTTTAACAAGAAGAAAAAGCCAGAGTATTTATACTAAAGATGCTGCCAAGAAGAAGTCACCCTGGCAAACTGCAGGAAATTGCTGAAGCAGGGTGACGGGCAGACGGCGGTTCTGTGTACTCTTCTCCCTACTTTTGTGTATGTTTAAAAGCTTCCATAATAAAAAGTCAAAACACTGAAAAAAGAAAAAAAGTCCCACTTAAAAAAAAATGAGGTCATCATATCCTTTCCTTCATGAGGCTTGAATTTACTATCCTACTTTGGAGAAAACAGATGATTCATTCGCCACTCAGTGGGCAGGAGGGATGCGGGAGGATTTACCCCATGAATGTTTTGAAGACAGAATGAAGAGACCAGGGGGTAGGATGTGCATATTTTGACTGAAGGAGAAGATAACTAGAAAGGGAAGGCCTATTTTTATTTTTATTGAGGTATAATTTGCATACAATCCAATTCAATGTTTATTTTTTCATGGTAATGGTCTGTTTTCCATTTAAAACATGTAAGATGATTTTTAAATGTATGTCATAAAATATTTGTTAAGTTATAAAATCTTGACGTAAACTTCTCTTCCCCTGGCTGCCTGGTCCTTCAGACAGGCGTGATGCCTGAGCTGTGACTGCAGTGAAGAGACACTAATTATAAAGGTGAAATAAGGGTGACTCTCATTTAAACCTTAATTACCTTCTTAATAATGCCCGCATTTGTTTAAGCAGCATTACTCCAATTCAGTCTATTAACTGGGCTGATAATATTTCTGATGAGGCCTCCTTTTGCAATGTAAATTGACACCGAAACAGTAAATGTTTTTCTTTCTACTACTGTTAAATGAAGGCTAAGGTAAAACACAAATAAAGCAGTAAAATCTTGCTCTATTTTCATGTGAGATTTACAGACTTTTTTTTTTTTTTTTTTTTTTTTAATCATATTGTAAATGACTAGGACAAAGCAAGAGGATCAAGCCCTGTCATCCACACAAGGAGCGGTAAATCTGGGGCTACCGAAAGTGACACAGTGGCAGCGTGACATTTTTACTGGGTGGTCTCATGGGCTATTTACCGAGGCCACTATAGTTTCTGTTTTATTATTATTTTTAAATAGGCTAAATCTACTAACAAAAGTAACTAGTCTTCTTCAACTGAAATGCCACTCAAGATTTCTTTTAAAGCGATTTCTTCATTCAGACCTACCCAGGATGAATAACAAACCATAAAAAACAGTTTTATTAGTGATTCTACAGTCATGGAAAACGGGTTATGCTGCAGATCTAAAGCCAGAGCCGCAGTTACTACTGCAGAGGCCACTAATGTATTCATAGCAGAACTGTATAATTTTTTTCTCCTGTGGCTTATGTTCAGGTTTTTGGTTTTTTTCACATTCCAAGCAACATTTATTTTTTTTTCTTAAAAAAAAAAAAACCCTGATAATTTTGTCTCTTTTGTGATATTGATGTGAAGGAAAAGAGATCTTTGGAGGTTTTTACCCAATACAAATGTTACTCCTCACATAAGGCAAAATTCCTTTCACGTGAAAACTTTTTAGTTGTTGTTGCGACAAACGACAACCACATGGACGAGAAACGGCACTTGCATATGAGCTGTTGTTGTAGTACTTATTAGGCTACTGATTCAACATAAAAGGCAAAAAACTGTGGACACTATACAGAGCAAGAGTTTTTCTTGTTTGTTATTCTCCAAGTACAAAAGTGTTCGTGTTTTCTCTTTCCTTCTCTCTCTCACCTATTTTCAGTCCTTCAAATTCCTAAAGGACTTCCTTTAAAGGTCCTAAAAATGCACTTTTTAAAAAAGTTAATGTTTCCTGGTCTTAACAGGGGTTCCAGGAAAAGAAATCATGTTATTTCAAGACTTTGATGATCTAAGGAAGCCGGAATCTCCTAACGCACCTCATTCATGTTTTCCTAGTCACACAAAAGACCATCCTGACATTACCCCCATCTCCTCTTAAAGGGGCCAGTCTGTTTCTACTCAGGAAATTCAAAGCACATTTCCCCACCTTCGTCGCTCGAGACAACTTCACTTGTGAACAAGTTCTTATCTCGGGTGGTAGAAATCTAGGATCAAATTCAAGAACCACAGCTAGGATTTTGTAAGATAGAGGCATTTCCTTGTCTGGCCAGGGTGATAAGTACTGGAACTTGAGTTCAGTCTCTGCGGAACAGAGTGTTAACTGTTAAATCCTCACAGACCACCCCTCTTCAGTGCAAGTCCAGGGAAGAGGGAGGACCCATAAGCCATTCATTTAAATTTCGATTTTCTTACAAAGAGTAATCATACACACATGCCATCCCCTGAGCCTGCAGTATCATTTCCAATCCCCTCCACCAGACTGTATTTCTCCTCCATGAAAACTGAAGTTAAGATTCATTTCTTCCATGAAATATTTCCAACACAGATTAAACTATTTCCCATTGTCATTATATTCCCTATATGGTAACATATTTATAGATCTCTTCCTATTGTGAATTTATCTAACTTCTTTTCTCATTTTAGGCTCTGAACTTCACAAAAGCAACAGCCTTTGCCCTGCCATTATTTGTTAAATGGTCTCTGAAATGCTTGGGAAAGTGTTATTTACACTACGGTAATGAGCATTTACTGGTAACATTAACCAACTCTATAAAGAGCAAGTTGCCTTTCATTTAAAACAGTTGGGGTACTCCCACTAAAATTCTAGGATTTTTTTCCCCCTTTAAGCTACATTTCCTCTCATTCTGTCCCTAGAGAAAAATAACTGAGTTTTATCCAGTCTGCTCCCTCCAGTGTCAGAAATGGCCTCCCTTCTTGTTTTTTAATAATAACACATCTATCAGTGCCCTTTTTTTCACGCACTAGAGGGCTGGTCACCACTGTTGCTCTCTCCCTTCTGCTATGTCCCTCTCAGGGTCTACACTGGTATGTTGTCTTTACCCATCTGCCCTTCAGGAAATTGTCCACATTTCTTTTGTTTGTTTTAAGAGATGGGGGTCTCACTATGTTGCCCAGGTCAGAGTACAGTGACTCACAGGCGTGATCGTAGCACCCTAGAGCCTGGACCTCCTGGGCTCAAGTGATCTTTCCACATCAACCTCCCAAGCAGTTGGGACTACAGGGGCACGCCGGCTGTTTTTGTTTTTCTTGGCCACATTTCTCAAGTGTTTGACTCCAGTACCCTTGTTTCTCCCTCATTAGTGAACTCCTTCCTCATCAGTGATCTGATTTTGGTTTCTAACTAATTATGAGACTTGTTCTCTGCAAGGTCGCAATGATTCTCTTATTGATGATCCAGTGGCCTTTTCCACAACTCGATTCTCCTGGACCTCTCTGTTGCACTGGGCACTATTAGAACGCTCTCCTTCCAGAAATCCTTCCCTTTGACACCACCATGTCATGCTGTCCTCCTCCTTCCCACATGCTTTCTGCTCCTCCTCCTCCTCCTCCTCTTCTCTCTCACTTGTGGATATTTCCCTAACTAGGTTCTTACCTCTCTAGTCTTCTTTCTGTACACTGTGTCCTTTGGATCATTAATTTTATAAGTTAATGGAAGTATTTCTATATTATGGGCATACAGCATGTACTAGACGTGGTACTAAACAATACCCTCAAAAAGCATCTAATCTAATGTGTATGGCAAGCTTATAAAGGAACTATTACAATGCCACATGAGTACTGCTAAAAAGAAGTCTTACCAAGCATTGCGACTGAACACAGGAGGAAAGCAACAAACGCCGGGGAAGGTTTACACAGTGAGCTTCCTTGAGGAGGCAACATGGGAGCTGGAGGGTTTCCCAGGAGGAGAGGAGAGGGGTCCTGGGGAGTCAATCGCAGAGGGAAAGACACGAAGGCATAGACCTGCAATGCGTGTTGGCTACACTGAAGGCATGGCCAAGCAGAGGGGTGGCTTTGAACCAGGAGAGGCTGCCTGGGTTGCATAGAAGGGCCTTGTGTGCCAGGAGGACTACAGACTTTACCCTGTAGGAATGGGAACCACGAAAGTGCCTAAGATGATCAGATTTACAATACAGGATGAATGTTCAGGTGACAATGTGGAAAATGGTGGCAGGAAGGCCTGCTGGGGACAATTAACAGAGTCTTGGCAAGACATGGGTGAATCTATGGGACAGGACAGAGGCAAGGATCAGTTTCCACTCAGCCCTCTCAGTACACAAGAGAAAATCAGGCCCAGAAAAATACACCCATAAGCTTTATGATCATTTGTAAAAAGGCCAGGAATACAGAATGAGGCTTAGGACATTAAATTTTTGGTCAATGAGAAATGCTTTAGAAACTCTGAAAATGAAAAGAATAAAAAAGCACAATTTTACAGACCGTGTAACCAAATACGCAAGAAAATCTGTCTCAGGAGTTCACTCTGTCATGGCTGGGAGGCCTCAGGAGGCCATACAGTAACACGTGGGAGATGAGCTTGATTTGGATAGGAGATGGTAGGAAATGACGGGCCTGGGGGAGTGCATGTGCCAGGATGGCAGCAGGGCCACAAGACAGGTTGCAGGGCTTGGTCATGCAATGAATGTGCCAGGTGTGAGAAGGAGGTTTAAAGAAGGACTCTGAGGCTTTCAGCATAGGTGGCTTGGGTGCTGTCATCAACTAAGGCAGAGAACACAGTAGAATTAAAATATACAGAAAGGAAGGGGAAAACTAGGCTTCTGCATGACACGGATTCAACAGGAATGATGATGCCAATGGCTTGACCACTAAAGTATGGTGTCAAAAAAGAAACCATGGAAGGAACAGTTTTGGGGAAGAAAGATCATGAGTTCCATTTTAGAGCTACTGAGTTTGAATGCGTATCAAGACATCCAGCTCCCTGCCTGATGGGCAACAGAAACACTAGCTCTAAGTAGGGCTTGCCTGGTGACGACTCCTACACTCATCTCCACACTCAGGATCGCACAAGTCCTCTAATTTGACATCTCCAACTGTCTTTCTTATGTGTATCTATGGTGACCTCACCATCATCGCAAACTTACCAAGTCCAAGACCAAACTCATAATTTTCCCCCTCAACCAGCTTCCCTTCCACCTGTCCTGCTGATCAATGACAAAATCATTCATTCAATGACCCAGTTCCTGGTTTTAAATGTCACAGTCATCTGTGAGCCCCACTCTCTCTGTTCTCCCTCCTAGTTAGTTGCCCACATTCCTTCAATTTCTTTTTTTTTTTTTTTTTTTTTGAGATGGAGTCTTGCTCTGTTGCCCAGGCTGTCACTGCAACCTCTGCCTCCTGGCTTCAAGCAATTCTCCTGCCTCAGCCTCCTGAGTAGCTGGGATTACAGGCGCCTGCCACCACACCTGGCTAATTTTTATATTTTTAGTAGAGATGGAGTTTGGCCAGGCTGGTCTTGAACTCCTGACCTCAGGTGATCCGCCCGCCTCAGCCTCCCAAAGTGCTGGGATTACAAGCGTGAGCCACTGCACCTGGCCTAACTTCTATTTGAAATGACTCCACTCTACCTCCTGATTTCTGCACACCAGGATTCCAGACTCTTTCCCAGTTGTGTCCTCCTGCATCCTGGCATGCAGGATGGGGCAAGGTTAGCATCCTGCACCCTGCATCCTTATCCTGTCAAGGCTAAAATTTCTTCCCTGGCTCTGAATCCCTTCCTAAACTAGCTTCATGTATCCATTTGGACTTCTTTCTTACTGTGCTCAATATATGGGAATCCCCATTTATCTGTGGTTTTATTTTCCCTAGTTTCAGTTACCCATGGTCAACTGTGGTCCAAAAAGAGATGAGTACAGTACAGACAAGAATATATTTTGTGAGAGAGGAGAGAAAGAGAGAGAAAGGGAGAGAGAGAAAGACCACATAATTTTTATCACAGTATATTGTTGTAATTGTTCTATTTTATTATGGTTGTTAATCTCTTAGAGTGCCTAATTTATAAATTAAACTTCATAATAAATGTATTAGTCCATGCTCATGCTGCTAATAAAGACATACCCAAGACTGGGTAATTTATAAAGGAAAGAGGTTTAATGGACTCACAGTTCCACATGGCTGGGGAGGCCTCATAATCATGGCGGAAGGTGAATGAGGAGCAAAGGCACATCTTACATGGAGGCAGGCAGAGAGAGAGCAAGTGTAGGGGAACTACCCTTTACAAAACCATCAGATCTTCTGAGACTTATTCACTATCACAAGAATAGAATGGGAAAAACTCGCTCCCATGATTCAATTACCCCCCCTTCCAGTCCCTCCCATGACACGTGGGAATTATTACAATTCAAGGTGAGATTTGGGTGGAGACACAGAGCCAAACCATATCAATAAGTATGTATATACAGGAAAAACATATGATACATCAGGTTCATTGCTGTCTGTAGTTTCAAGCAACCACTGGGATCTCGAAATGTAACCCCTGTGCATAAGAGGAGATTGCTGTCCTAACTCAGAGCTGTCATGCTAGCTCCAACGTGCAGGCACTGTGCTGTGGCTTTAACAGCTTTACTGACTTTCACAATGTCCCCCTGAGGTAGAAACCTCACCTTATAAGAAAGAGCAAAGGGCCGGCCACAGTGGCTCACACTTTGGGAGGCTGAGGCGGGTGGATCACAAGGTCAGGAGTTCAAGACCAGCCTGGCCAACATGGTGAAACCCTGTCTCTACTAAAACTACAAAAATTAGCCAGGTGCGGTTGCAGGTGCCTATAATCCCAGCTACTTGGGAGGCTGAGACAGGAGAATCACTTGAACCTGGGAGGTGAAGGTTGCAGTGAGCCAAGATCGTACCACTGCACTCTCGCCTGGGCAACAGAGTGAGACTCCATCTCAAAAAGAGAGAGAGAGAGAGAAAAAAAAAGCTAAGGTTTCTAGAGGCTAATCAAGGCTACACAGCTGCAAAGTCTTGCAGACAGGAAATGGCCCAGGTCCCTCTGCCTCTCAGCCTCTACCTTTCGCCACCAGTGGGCCCAGCTCCACACATTGCCCTGTGAGCTTTGTGGGTCTTGTCTTCATCATATCTAGAATGCCATTCTCCTGCTATTGCTTCCATCCTTCTGAAGCCTTCTGTGTCCCCAAATGCTCTAGATTTACTATTAATATTAAGATATGCCGGGCGCGGTGGCTCAAGCCTGTAATCCCAGCACTTTGGGAGGCCGAGACGGGCGGATCACGAGGTCAGGAGATCGAGACCATCCTGGCTAACATGGTGAAACCCCGTCTCTACTAAAAAATACAAAAAACTAGCCGGGCGTGGTGGCAGGCGCCTGTAGTCCCAGCTACTCGGGAGGCTGAGGCAGGAGAATGGCGGAAACCCGGGAGGCGGAGCTTGGAGTGAGCTGAGATCCGGCCACTGCACTCCAGCCCGGGAGACAGAACAAGACTCTGGCTCAAAAAAAAAAAAAAAAAAAAAAAAAAAAAAAAAAAAAAAAAAAAAGATATTTAGTCTTTAATGAATTAAAATGTACAAAAAACAAAAAGAAAAACAAGTTTTTGTGTCACAGATTCAACAGTCACAATGATTCCGACAGTTTCCCAATTAGAGTGTGGAGCCAAAACTACAGGGTATTACACAAAGTGATGAGTTGAATTATATCCTCCAGAAAGACATGTTGAAGTCCTAACTCCCAGTACCTCGGAACGTGGCCTTATTTGGAAATAGGATCCTTGCAGACATAATCAGATGTGGTCACCCTGGAGTAGAATGGGCTTTTAATCCAGTGTGATGGGCGTCCTCACAAGAAGAGACACACAGGAAGAGGTTGGCCCTGCGATGACGGGGCCACAGATGGGAGTGATGCATCTACAAGCCATGGATGCCAAGGATTGCTGGGAAACATCAGAAGCTGAAAGAGACAAGGAAGGATTCCTCCCTAGAGCCTTCAGAGGGAGCACAGCCCTGCCCACACCTTGACTTCGGACTTGTGGCCTCCAGAACTGTGAGATAATAGCTTCTCGTTGTTTCAACTCACCCAGTTTTTGGTTCTTTGTTACACATAGGAAGAAACGTCCCTTGTTTTCCATTTTCTCTTCAAAAATGTGTAAAATACACATACACACACAAACATTTCTTTCAACTACCCAGTCCTACTAGACCTCATTTTACCCATGTGAGGGCCAGCAGTCCACTCATTATGAGACAATCTGGAAAACGGCATTAGGGTATTACTATGTTATATTTATCCATCGGTATTTTCTTAATTTTGTGTGTGTACATGGTCATATCAGATTATTAAGGAAGCCACTCCAATAGAATGATGGCTCCTTCTTAGACGATGAAAGAGACACTGCCTGAGATACAGAGGTGGAGAACCTCAGGTGAGCCTGCCTCTCACACCCCACATTCACATGACGGATAGAAATCATTCACGCCAGATAAAGTGTTTTTCTTTTTCTAACCTTAGGATTCTATGATATCTGGAGCCAATATTCATGAAGGAAGAAGTTTAAAACTTTCCATTTAAACCACTTAGAATGAGAGGATTTACAAAGATCCTGTTTAATGTTCAGCTGACACATTGTCAAAAACATTTATCATGCAACCTTTTGAAGTTTCTTCCACTCCCTTCTAGTTATTAAAGCTTGGATTGCAGTTAGTTATCAACAACAAAGCATACACGTGATGGTGTTTTTAGAGTCAGCCTTTCAGTTTGATTTCTGAACGACTAAGCAAAATTCAGTTCTCCTGATCAGAAAAATGATTAGTGACCTAGTTTTCATGCTGAATGCACAAAACAGTTGATTTCTGAAATCACTTCTGTATGGGCCTAGAGATAATGCAAGGGACATGGAAATTTCATTTGTGTCATAATGCTCCCAACTGCAAGAATTTTCAGATATAAGAATGTGCCACTTCAAGTGAGGCTGTAATTCTTTCAGTGCAAATGAGGAAATAGTGACCTACATTATTGAGAAGATTCCTCTGGCAACTTAATTCCTAATGTAAATTTCTTCAGATTGAGAATAAGCTTCAGTTCATGTTTTGGCAAGAGGAATAAAACTCTTTCTGAATAACGCAGGCGAATAGTATTTTTTGAGTCTGTACAATGTATTAGAAGGTACAGAGTTGGGTAAGACATAGTCTCACCTTTTACGGCACTTACATTATCATAGAAAGTATGTGATAAGGACAAAAAGCAGGAGAGCATGGTAAGTGTGTTAAGTGTTCAATCGAGAGAACAAAAAGAAAAAGGAAGGGCAGAGGAAGACGTTCAATGACACCACAAGGAAGCAAGCAGATAAATGCAGAATGTGGGACATTCTACAGGACAACTGACCTGGTTTCTGCAAGAAGTCAATGACATGGGAAAAAAGTGAGGAAGGGTCTGCTGTAGCTCTGAAAAGACATGAGAGCTGTAACAACCAAATGTAATGTTTGGATCCTGATTCAGACAAATCAACTGTAAAATGGTACTTTGAAGTTAATTTGGGATACTTAGTTATGAAGTAAATATTCGATGATACTAACAGATCATTGTTTGCTGTCTTAGGTATGACAATGGCACTGTGACTGTGTAAGACAAAGCCCATGGTTTCTGAGAGGCATTCTGAAACACACAGTGTGAAACGATTTGATGTCTGGAATTTGCTTTAAAATATTTTAGCGGCCGGGCGCGGTGGCTCAAGCCTGTAATCCCAGCACTTTGGGAGGCCGAGACGGGCGGATCACGAGGTCAGGAGATCGAGACCATCCTGGCTAACACGGTGAAACCCCGTCTCTACTAAAAAGTACAAAAAACTAGCCGGGTGAGGTGGCGGGCGCCTGTAGTCCCAGCTACTCGGGAGGCTGAGGCAGGAGAATGGCATAAACCCGGGAGGCGGAGCTTGCAGTGAGCTGAGATCCGGCCACTGCACTCCAGACTGGGCGACAGAGCAAGACTCCGTCTCAAAAAAAAAAAAAATATATATATATATATTTTAGCAAGGAATGAGGGGGAAAAGACAAAGTAAATGTGGCCAAATCTTGATAGTTACTGAAGGTGAGTGACAGGCTACTATTCTGTCTACTTTTGGGTATGTCTGAAAATTTTCATAATAAAACTAAAAAAGAAACAAACATTTTATGTACAGTAAAATGATAGGAGAAAAACACAAAGAGATTGGGAACGTTTTCAGGAAGGAAGTAGCATTTGGGAAAAGCCTTGAATAATGGCTACAATTCTGACAGGCCTAAGGTGGAAAGGGGAAAGAATTGTCTGTTAAAGAAGTTGCATTTGCAAAAGTAAATACAAGGAAAATGGGGGTGTGCTGAACAAAAGGTGTGCAGTCCCTGGAGCAGGACCTGGAATATGTGAAGGGGAGGCACACCTGAAAAGAGGAGGTCAGAGCACAGTGAACTTCAGAGTGCAGGCTTTAGTTACACTTGGTGAAAAGCAGAGGGGCTTTTGTGCAATGCCTAAATCAAGAAAGATACGCACAGTTACTTCCTAGACATTTACAACATGTGTCCCAGGCTTAACAGGTTCAAAACTGGACATATTATCAGTTTTCCCACTTTATTTCCCTCTCCTTCTACTCACCCCTTTGCCTCAATCTAATTATGTTCCTATATATTCAGATCTAGATTAAGGGAACCCATATTCACCTAGTTATCCAAATCAAGAACTGCAAGGACACCCTTGAATTTTCTCTGCCATCTAACCATTTACCAGCCTTCCAAATATTTCTCCTCTTCAGCCCTATGGCTATTGTCCTTGTCTCTTTTCTTCTGGACAATGACTACAGTCATAGATCTCTTCATTCCAATTCATTATTGCCAGAGCAATATTCCCCATCATCTTCAAGTTTCTCTACCTCACTGCACAGTACCACTACCACACACACGAGGCATCAAGTTATCCAAGGCAAAAACTCAGGAGATCTCTTTGACAACTTGCTTCTACTCCACCTCTTCCCTCCCAAAGGCTCCTGTTTATTTGCCACTAACCCCTGTGATTCAATCTCTTTTACTTTGGTCCACTTCATGCCATTTTTACTGACATTCTCTGATTATATTGTCAGAACCCCCTTTCTGGTCTCCATCCATTCCTCTGGGTTCATCTTCATACAGCAGCCACTTATTTTGGAAGTCATTATTTAGGAGTTATCATTGAATCCCTTCTTTCCCTAAAGGAAACTTTACCCTGCCACATTCAGTTTTCACTAGGAGTCGCACATGATGAATAGAAGATTATAAGTCTTTGATAAAGAAAAACCTTAAAAACATGCATAATCTACCCACTTCTCTCCATCTCTAGTACTACCTCCTTGGTCCAAGTCATGGCCATCTTTTACCTAAAGATGACTCCAATAGCATAAGAGTCTCCATCTCCCTCCCATACATTCTACATGTCAGGTCTGTCCATTCATGTCCCTTACCCGCTCAAAGTTCTCCAACAACTTACGATTACACTTAGAATATCTAAGCTCCTCATCATGCTTAGAAGGCCCTACAAGGCGTGGCTTCCTCATGCCTCTCAGGCTTCTCCTTGTACCTGTCTCCATTTTGGTCCAGTCACACTTACCTTCCTACTATTCTCTGAACCTTACAAATTCATTACCATTAGCACTTCCCTTCTTTAATCTTTAATCTTTCTGATTAAAGTTTCTTGTTAGGAATGTATAAGCATTTTCTTCTTGCACTAGTAGTATATGAGGAATAGAAAAACATGGGTTTTACAAAGAAAAACTCTTAATATTGTTTTAACACCTTTCAAAGTAACTTTAATCAAAGAGACAATCTGCAAGATGAATCAGAACTTCATGTACTGGCTGGGCGTGGTGGCTTATGCCGGTAATCCCAGCACTTTGGGAGGCCAAGGTAGGCGGATCACGAGGTCAGGAGATCAAGACCATCCTCGCTAACACGGTGAAATTCCGTCTCTACAAAAAATACAAAAAATTATCTGGGCGTGGTCGCGGGCACCTGTTGTCCCAGCTACTTGGGAGGCTGAGGCAGGTGAATGGCGTGAACTCAGGAGGTGGAGCTTTCAGTGAGCCGAGTTGGTGCCACTGCACTCCATCCTGGGCGACAGAGCGAGACCCCGTCTCAAAAAAAAAAAAAGAACTTCTTGTACTGTGTAAAAACTGGTGTGATTCCACACACCCACCATACTTAACAGAGGAATGCAAATAGTCAAAAATATATTATTAAGCACAAACCAAGACTGGTTCTTGGCAGTGTAGCCGACATTTTAACAGTGTAGTTGAAAATGTGTTCAACCTTCGCCTTTCATCTAAGGCTTTCCTTTGCTAAGGAATCATGCCTGTAACTCAAACTCTAAGGTGAACATGACTTCTTTGAAATGAACCACCACAAACCAAACATCTAAAGCTTAGGATATAGTGTTTCTCTTCAAAACTGACAACCACCCCCCACCCTTGTTTTTGTATTACATGACCAGTCTTCTTGAAATAAGTGTGGTCTAGGAAATCTGACTTTCAAAATTAATTCTAAAAAATTCTATTTGCCCGTTGATGTACTGTTAGTATGGTTTGTCCGTCCAACTTCTGAAATGCTAAGTCCATTTGATCTCCTACTAACGGATCAAATCCTATTTTAGGACCTAATATCAATTTTAAAAATTTATGTTTTACTTCAGATTATAAAATAATACAGGCTAATTGAAGAAAAATGGAAAGGCATCAAGAGGAAAAGAAATTTCCATAATCCTTGCACTCAGATATAACCACTATTAGCACAGTGCCTTCTTTCCACATCTTTTTCCTATTCATATGAAACTGGCAGGTTGGCTCTGTAGGACTCCCTGAGTGTAATCATAGAAGCTTGTCTCTCGTCTCCCACTGTTCCTTTAATCCTGTTTAGTGGAGGCAGTTCTTCTCTTGCCCCTCGGCGAAAATTCAGAAGTGTGCCTTGATTTTTCAGGTCACTCTAGTCCTACAGTCACTTTAAATTGCAGACAAAGTTTTAATCCATTTAGGTCGTTCTCAACTGAAATTTAAATTGTTCCTAAGAGCAATTTAATGTAAGGCAAGACATATTTAAAGGATTCCAGAACACCATGCTTTGACCTGTCATCAAAGTGCTTTTACTTCCTGTTTGTCTTTGACCCAGGGACTTGAACCCTAGTGCAGTGGTTATGGTGCCTGCCTCACACACCTATGTCCCTAATGATGACTAAGATTGGACTGGATGTGTAGGTGTCTCCTGGCCTCACCCTCCTAGTTGTTATATTCTGTTCTTCTCTGGGAATATCCCTCAACATCTGTTTCACCCTGTTTCCCTGGCTTCAGCTCTTTGTTGCAGGTCTCTGTGCATTTTTCTTGGCCTGTTGGATGAATAGTCCTCTTTACTCTCGTCTCCTTTCACAGATAAGGGTCAAACAGAACAATAATCTCCCCTTCATAGTGAAATGAGATGCCTGAATTCCAGGTTCTTGCAAGAGAGTAAAACATCAAATCTGCAGCCTAATTCTAATAAAAAGATTACTTTAATTAACTAATAACATTAATAAAGATTTGCAATATATATGTTACAACAATTCTTAGATATTTGTATTAGTCTGTTTTCACACTGCTGATAAAGACATACCTGAGACTGGGTATATAAAGGAAAGAGGTTTAATTGACTCACAGTTCCACATGGCTGGGGCGGCCTCACAATCATGGTGGAAGAGCAAGGCACATCTTACATGGTGGCAGGAAAGGGAGAGAATGAAAGCCAAGCCAAAGGGGTTTCCTCTTATAAAACCATCAGGTCTTGTGAGACGCATTCACTACCATGAGAACAATATGGAGAAACTGCCCCCATGACTCAATTATCTCCCACTGGGCCCCTCCCACAACACGTCGGAATTATAGGAGCTATAATTCAAGATGATATTTGGGCGGGGACACTGCAAAACCATATCAATATTCAAATTTTAATTAATGGATAAAACTATCATCTGGTTCTAGGTGGAAGCATGTGCTTTAGGTGTGTGCCATCAGTCCACATTGAGCAGCATTATACAAAATAGCTCTGAGAAACTTGATACTCCTTTTCCTGTAAGAATATTAAGAACATCAGCTACATCTTACAGTTTTTCTTCCACTAAGCTTTCTTTGCTCTGCAATGTCTTCTACATTGCTACTGATGATCTTTCCAAAACAAACCTGACCTAGATCCTCTGCTGAAAAATCATCAGTAGTTCTTCTCTACCTACAGAATAATTTCAGACCCCTAAGCATGGCATATATCCTTGCTACTCAATGCCTGCTCTGAGAAACAGCAGTGTTGTAGGATCTTGAGCCCCACCCCAGACTGACAGCATCAGAGCCTGCATCTAACCAAAATTCCCAGGTGACCAGTGGGCACATTCAGGTGTGAGAAGCACTTACACAGTGCACCCTTCTTGAGGGTCCTATGGCTGAAATTCCTCTCCGGTGTCAGTGCTAGGAAAAGCTGTGCTTCTCCTAAGCACTTCACTTGGTTTCTGTTAAAGACACGGGCTACTGAAATTCGATTTCTTCTTGTCTTTAGCTGCTATGAAGCCCAGGCCAAACATGGAGCTCTCCTTTTAGCAGCTTTATTGGACTTCATGGCAGGCATTTTGTTTGTGAATTCTATTCTCGATTTCGTATTATTTTCAAATCTTTTTGTTTTACTGTGATTTTCTTATTAATTTTTATCCTGTTATACTGTAAGCATCTCTCTAAGTCACCTGAAATACTTTTGGGGATTTGGTGAGGTATAAGCCCATGATATTTGTATGTGTGTAAGACAGCAAGAAAGTAATAAAGTCAATACATATTTCATTTCCTGGCCTTCCCTTGCCCTAAATGGTATGTTTAACACCAGTGCTAACTTCTCCCAATCCAACCTGTCTGTGTGTGCAGAAGTCTCACGTCAGTTTTCATCACAAACCTAGAGGTATTTTCCATAGAAACCTCTTGTGTAAGAGGAACTGAAGATGTGAAGGCAAAAGAGCATTGGTGGTAAGGCTTGTGGCAGGCTGCATGTCACAGTGGGAGGTCTAGGTTTCTCTGCAGCTTAAGAAGTGTGCTGGCCATCCAGGTCCCAGCTTACTCTGCGTCTCCACTCTTTTCTAAATAAGGACTTTCTGCTCTTGGTCTTTTCTGTCATGAGCTGGGCTCCAAAGTGGCAATCTTCATTAAAAAGTGAAAACTGGGTGTTTCTGTCTAAAAACTAATTAATCCCTGTGGTGACATAAAACAAAACACAAACGGGTTCATGTAATGATAGTCAACTGCTTGTGATGGCATTCCTGGGTGAGACAGCATGGCTCGTTGGTGGCAACGAGTAGGTGGCGAACCTGGAGCTCCACTTTCTCTCTAGCAGCGTGGTTGGAGGCAAGACACCTGACCTCTTTGAACCTGTGTTTTCATCTATACCACAGCGAGACATTTGAGAGGTCATCTTCCAGCACTAAATTCAACTGTTACACGATCAACTGAGTTTCTAGTATTAGAGAGGCTGTTTAGTCTAGTGGTGAAACATTCAAATGCGTGGTAGAGTAATGAAGCATTCAAGGTTTCCAGTCTGGCTGCCTGAGCTGGAATCTCTGTTCCAACTCTTTGCTAGTTATGTGACTTTGGGCGAGTTATTTACATTTTTCTGGGCCTCAGTTTACTCATTTGTAAATGGGGAATAATAACAGTGCCTATCTCATATGGTGGACATGAGGATTATTACATAAAAACTCAGTATTAGCACATATGAGAGCTCAATAGGTGTTAGTTGCTATTTTATCACAACTGGGGAGTAAGAAATGGGCAACCATATTTACCTATATGATTCCATATCACACTTTTGTTAAGGTTTTGTAATTATTTTTCTTATGGAAACTCTATATTAGGGCCATCTAACGGTATACTGCTGACCAAGCTAGGACTCTCCAGCTTTCTAGAAATTCATCAAGGTTTTATCAAACATCTGAGTCAAAGCATTTGTGAAGTCAAAACATTTGTAACGTACATTTTCATTCCCTCTCTCTCCCCCTGCTCTAGTCACAAAAATAAACAAATGGCAAATAAAGTACAAGAAGTGCAAGAGCGTTGGGAGCTCATTCATGATCTTCTGGTAGAGCAGACAGAGTCCACTTTCTGTTTCAGGTACCACATGACTGAACACATAACTCCCCCAACCCTTTGCCCATTGCCAAAGTAGCATGCTCACTGCATGCATTTTGGCAAAGTACCAGGGTAGAAACAAAGCAAAAATAAAATACTACTACCACTTTCCCCACAGCCAGAGGTACCTACTGCTCAGGCTAATTTGCATAACAGAGTCCATCTACTGCTGTGAATGCTGCATGCCCAGCAGCCCTTCCCTGCTTGGTCAGAGGGCACTGCCACCCTCACACCAACATCTGAGAGTCAGCATGTTGAAAGGGAGACTCACCACCACCCTCTGCTCATTTAATGGATAGATACTTGAAAGCCCGCTGTGTTCAACAAAATAATTTTTGAGATGCCATAAGTAAGGAAAATCAGGGTACGAAATTAATGGTTCTGGCTCCCACGGGGCAATTATGATCATTTCTTCCATAATTCATGGATATGATATACAGAAGATGAATAGTAGAACAAAAAATAAACACCTTCTTATCCACTTCTTTTAGATCTCTAAGGAGACTGAAATATTCTGTATTTATGTGTCAGGTGGAAAGTAGCTGGAGAAATGATGGCTAACATTGCTTATATCTCAGGCAGAAATAGTTCCAAGTACTTTTGATATATGGCATATTAAAAATGCTTACAGAAATAACATAAAACAGGACAGGGTTATTCGCGTCACTATCCTCATCATGTAGTTGCCGCCCTCTTCCATCTGACTGGCAAAGCCCAGACAAACATGTAATTTCTGCTGTGCTGTGGGGCTTCAAAAGGGCTTTGAGCAACAACAACAACAAAAAACCCTCTGCTTTTTTCACCAGCAAATGTAAATAGTGACCAAAATAGTACTAGAAAGTAAGCTGGGTTAGAACTGTCTGGGTCCCGGTCTAATTTTCACTTTTGATGAGAAGATGTGAAGAAAGACTTTGCCTTCTGTGTAGGTGGGTGCTGTGGGTGATATTCAAAAGCAAGAACTCAGTAGGGCAGACAGCTGTGCTTATCGGCAGCAGAACCATAATGAAGCTTGCATTCCTGCCAAAAATCACCTATGCCAAGCAAAATTGGCTAATGTTGGGTCAGGAAGGAGAAAACTGGACATAAAAAATATGAATGGCGGACATAAGGCAGGAAATAATTGGAAAACACATTCAAAGTATAGCACACTGACAACAAAAACCACAGTATAATCACCATACATTGGTCATTCTCACTTTCCCTGCATGCTTTTTCCATTGCTGTGCTTTACAGAAAGGTAGGTGGATAGTATATGGCAACTCAGGATTCTGGTAGCTTTATGGAAATGCATAATATGTGAGTAGGGTATGCCTTTCTACCAGCTAGTGGTGGTCCGGGGGGTTACCAGGTATGCAGGCAATTAGAACCTGTGGAAATTATTAAAATTATTACGTAGCCTTCTGAAATTGCTGTTTTTATTCTGGGGAACGGCAAATCCAAATCTGCACAGGATACAAATTATATCAACTTTGGAAACAAAAACATAAGAAAATCTAAATATAGCTAATGAAAACCTTTACTGTCTAAAGAATAATTTAGAATTTATTTTAAGAGCTGTACTAAAGTGTTGTGCTACACATTGGTTCCTAGAAAACACACTCTTGTGAAGGCAAAATTCAAATATTTCACAAATAATAGTTCATTTCGATCCCTCCATTTCTTTAACAGCTATTATTCCCTCTCATGTCAAGTCAATTGGCTTTTTTCTTTTTTTTTTTTTTTTTTGAGATGGAGTCTCGCTCTGTCGCCCAGGCTGGAGTGCAGTGGCACCATCTCGGCTCACTGCAAGCTCTGCCTCCTGGGTTCATGCCATTCTCCTGCCTCAGCCACCCGAGTAGCTGGGACTACAGGTGCCCACCACCATGCCTGGCTAATTTTTTTGTACTTTTAGTAGAGGTGGGGTTTCACCGTGTTAGCCAGGATGGTCTTGATCTCCTGACCTCACGATCTGACCACCTCGGCCTCCCAAAGTGCTGGGATTACAGGCTTGAGCCACCATGCCTGGCCATCAATTGACTTTCCTTCTTCCATAAGTTCATCACGAAGGAGCTGAAGAACACGGAAGCCACCTTTTCTCTTTTGGTCTGGCCACTCTTCAACTGTCAGTTGGGTTTTGTTTTCTTTTTTAGGCCACCCTTCCAAAGGAGCCTTCGAATGTCAGTTCTCTAAGCCTTGAATATGCCCCTTGCCTAAATTATGCAAGTATCCTCTACCTTCTCCTCTTCAAAAAGGTTTGATGATTCCCAAGAGAATATATCCCTTTGAGCTCTAAGCATCATCTCTCTCCCATACATAGGTAAACACACATATATAGGTGTGTGTATATGTATATGTGCATATTTCTCTCTTCATGTACATATGTACATAAATCTTGCCCACAATGTAAAGGTGTAACATATTTAGTTAGTTCTGCTTGTTACATCTAATTTATTCTGGGTTGTGACAACCCAACTGATCAAAATGTGAAAAAGTCAACACTATATATTTTATGATCTTATTATTCTTTTGATCCATGTGAATACCAAATTTTTTTTTTTTTAATAACTATTGGCCATTTAAATGAAGATGAACATTCTTTAATAATAGATATATCTGTTGGTTTACTCTTGTCCCCTGACTGTCAGTTCAGAATGGGAGCCCAGACCTAGCATCGCTTTCCCCAGCTCCTAACAATTACGTGACTTTGACGTCTTCATTCATTAGTCACCTGTGTACCCGGCCATACTATCAGTTCTTTCACTTCCTCTCCTGGCTTCACCTCCATTTTGGAAACCCATTCGACTACTTACAGCAGTATTGTATTATTATTTGGAACTGATGCATGTCTGAAAAATTAAGCAATCCCATATTCTGGTAAACATAGCATTACCAAATTTATATACAAGAAAATATTGGTATATTTAGGCAGAAAAAAATAGTCTACCCTAGATGATGTTTAGGGCACATGTAGGTACAATGGAGGATGAGGGGTAGACAGGTTAGTGGAGCTGTTAGCCAGCAGGGAACAGTTGAAAGTTTTTGAGTAGGGGAGCTGTATGATTAGACCTGAATGATATATGGTTGACTTATTTGCAATGGTGATAATACAAGCAGCAGGTGGAGCAGAAGGAGCAAGGAGACCCAGGAAGAGTCCAGGGGAGAAGCAGTAAGTGTAAAGTGGATTAGGGTAATGGTAACAGAAAGGAAAGGAGTAATACAGAGCCAGAAAATAACTGATGTGACGTAGGAAGTGAGAAGGGAGAAAGTCGGTTGACACTCTCAGTCCAATTTAAGTCAGGAGTAATAAGGATGGAGGGGAAACATGCTGAGTTCTAGAGGCCAAAAGATCATCCATGCAGACGTGTCTATTCGGTCTGGAACCTGAAGAGAAGCCAGGGTCAGGTGCTCAGTTGGGATTGTTCTGCAAGAAGAATTAGAGTTGAAATTGTAGGAGTGAGTTTGCTGACAGAGAAAGAATAGAGAGAAAAACAACATAAAACTTTGGGGCAGAATTTATAGTTAGAGTCCCTGAAGAGAAAAAAAGAGGCAGTGAATGTATTACTAACCACAGAAGAAATTTTAAGTGTAGTGTAGAATCTGGGGAGTCAAGGGAGAAGAGAATTTCCAGGAGGTGGTTATCAGAATTGAATGTCGATCAGGGGAGTTAGGGGGATTTGTGATTAACATTATCCTTACAATCAGCACCAACATAACAACGATCACAAGAACAACTACTACTACAGTACTACGATTACTGTTGCTAATACTAAAAATATGTAGGAGGAAGTTGATTACTTCAAAGCATGCAGTTTTATTGGCTGAAAGATGTGAATAAACAAATCAATTTCTTCATTCAACAACAATTTACTCAGGGCTTATACCAAACTGAGCACTGGGTATAAAGCAAAGAATAAGAAATGACAGCATGGTGAAAGCAGAGAATATAGATATAGTCCTACTCCTTTTTTTCCTCTTTTTTTTTTTTTTTTTTTTAGACACAGTCTCACTCTGTCACCTAGGTTGGAGTATAGTGGCGCAATCTTGGCTCACTGCAACCTCCACCTCCCAGGTTCAAGTAATTCTCCTGCCTCAGCCTCTCAAGTAGCTGGGATTACAGGTGCCCACCACCATGCCAGGCTGATTTTTTAAATATATTTAGTAGAGATGGGGTTTTACCATGTTGGTCAGGCTGGTCTCCAACTCCTGACCTCGAGTGATCTAACTACCTTTGCCTCCCAAAGTGCTGGGATTACAGGCGTCAGCCACCGTGCCCAGCCAGCCCTACTCTTTTAAGAGTTTGGTGGTTGAAAGAGACTGAGAGGGGAAAGGAGAGCAGGGCAGGGGAGGGACTACTTGGAGTCCAGTAAAAGTTTTAGGGAAAGACCTGAATCTGAAACAGATTATTTAACCTTTATGTGTCTGAAATACTATATTGTGCTAATTGTACTGTGAGACTCATCCACTATTTATTATAGTGTTTCTGTTGGAAAATGTATTCAAAGTTTCCATCTGGGATACAAGGAACACATCCTTCCTTACAATAGTCTTCGTAGTGTAATTGATTCAAAATGTGGGGATAATGATGAAAATGAGAAAAGGAACAGGAGACTACGAGGATAAAAACCAACTGAAGTGCCGCAGAGGGGCATTTCAGGGACAAAGCGTTCCGAGGCCCTTGCTAGGAACATGCTGGGGCAAGAAAGTGATAGGAATGGAAGGCTGGGAGTCAAGCTTTCCTGTCTACAGGTCTGGATTCTAGAAATCATTTATTATTGCCATTACCTTTAAATAAGAAATTGCATTTAGAACCTTCAGAAGCCAGGAGTCTGTAAACAACGGTGCAAACAATTCAAACCCGAAGACATTCTCAGCTGTAATAAAATTTCTATTTACATGTTCCATTTTTTAAAATTCCTAGAAAAATGCTACCTTTATGACTGGGCTCTCATTGGGTAATACAATTTGCTCAGCTAAATAAATCTGTATATTTCAGGACATGTAACCACATCACACTTACAAGTCTTTGCTATGAATTTAAAAAGGCTCCTTGCCACAAGGCTGTTGTGGGCCTTAGGCAAGTGGCTAGATGGGCGGTATTCAGCACACATGTCCTCTCTTTAATCTAGAATGATCTCACAAACACAAAAACAAGTCAGTCCCAGAAGAGAGAATATTCTGCCCCTCCGCCACCAAAAATACTAGAAATATGACAAACATAAGGTTTTGAAACTTATTTGCTGGTTTTCAGAACTGCCATATTATGACCACTATCCTTAACATTTATCTTTTCTTTTGGTTGGTTTTTCCTCCCTAGCTTTTGAATCCTAGCTCTTCCTTCTGGTTCCAGGGCTTAACCTAAAGGCAGATATTTGAAAGTGCTTATTCGTGTTCAGTGTCCAGCGCAGTCGGCCTACTTTATGGACACTATACAGTAAATATACTGCTTTCCAAAATGTTTGTTTTTTTTCTCAAACCCTTCATCCCAGGCTCTCACAGTTTTTGAGTTTTAATTTTCCCACTCATGATTTCTTGGAAAGCATGCAGCTAGAGAATATGTGCTCAAGTGAAGGCATGGGTGGCTGAAGGTGAAAATGTTTAGAAGGGCCCCTGACTTCCTGACCAGGAAGAAATAAGCAACACAAAAGCAGGGAAGCGAACTGAACTGAACCGTCCACTGACTGTCATTTAAGGTGGTGGGCTCACTCGTTAAAAACCAAAGGGAACAAAAAAAATCCTGTACATTTTTTTTTCTGATAACTTTTCTCTATTAATATAAAATTTGACTTGTCTCTTCAACTATCCATATATAACTAAGCAAAAGCACGGGGGCATAAATGTGATATTTTGCTATATTTTAACTGGAAGTTACATTTACTATTTAAATTTCAATAAAATATTTACTATTTTTGGCTGGGCGTGGTGGCTCACGCCTGTAATCCCAGCTCTTTGGGAGGCTGAGGCAGATGGATCACCTGAGGTCAGGAATTTGAGACCAGGCTGGCCAACGTGGTGAAACCCAACATGGTGAAACCCCGTCTCTACTAAAAATACAAAAAAACTAGCTGTTTGTGGTGGTGGGCGCCTGTAGCCCCAGCTACTCAGGAGGCTGAGGCAGAAGAATTGCTTGAACCCAGCAGGCGGAGGTTGCAGTGAGCCAAGGTTGTGCCATTGTACTCCAGCTTGGGCAACAAGAGTGAAATCCCGTCTCAAAAAAAAAAAAAAAAAATTACTATTTTTTCTGTAGAATATAATCAATGATGGGGTTTTTGCAAGGTGCCCCCTTTAACTCATCCCATTACAATACTATGTTTTCATGAGCCCCTTGATTTTAATGTCTATTTCGGTAGAAGTTCAATGAGTATCTACTAAATTGTATTGACTTTATTTTGGGAGGGTTTAGTTTAGCTTTCTTTCTTTTTTGATCTATTTGTTTATGCTTATTGATAAAATCAAAGGGATTTTTATGTCATGAAATAATACGGCCTCAACATGGATGAAAGAAAAACTTGGATAAACATCACAAGAAGAAAGGAAAGGGAAATCCAACGTTGCAGACCTTCTAGATAGTTTAGGGACTGACGACTGAGAAGGGACAGACCAGAAAGTGTCCTTATCTTGGGGTTAAGCCTAAAGTGTGATTGTTCTCTTAGCCCTAAAATTTTGTCAGATGTTTCCATGTGAAACATTCAGAGAAACACTATAAATAATTTGCATCAAAGAGAGGTAGAGAGAAAGGGAAAGAAAAGGCAAGTGGGAAAATAGATCTGAGGACTCACTCCCAAGCATGGAAAGTCGAGGATTTGGGGATACTTAAGAAGTTAAATTTCTTGTTTTCTCTGCATATGTGTTGTCACATCATTGGAAAAAGAAGGTGCTTTCTGAAAGGAACTCTTTTTTGTTGTATACTTTTCACACAACAGTGGGTTTATTTGACAGTGAACACTAGGCACGGGGCTCTGCTGTGAACAGCCCTGTTCTTGCCGGGATTAGGGGCCAGTGGGAGGTGCAACAGCACCCACTCCATTGCACCTGGCTCTGCTACAGCAGGAGAAACAAAGGGCACAAAAGGTGAATAAAGAATGGAACATTAGTCTGGGCACAGGGGCTCACACCTGTAATCCCAGCACTTTGGGAGGACCAGGCAGGCAGATCACTTGAGGTCAGGAGTTCCAGACCCGCCTGGCCAACATGTTGAAACCCCATCTCTATTAAAAATTAAAAACAAAAAAATTTATCCGGCATGGTGGTGGCCAGCTGTAATCCCACCTACTGGGAGGCTGAAGCATGACAATCACTTGAACCCGGGAGGCGGAGGTTTCAGTGAGCTGAGATCATGCCACTGCACTCCAGCCTGGGCGTTAGAGTGAGACTCAGTCTCAAAAAAAAAAAAAAAAAAAAAAAAAAAACATAAACCAGTCCTAGAAGCTGGAAGAGTCCAGGAAATCTGTCTAGAGACACAGACATCCAAGATGGGACCTGTAGGAAGAGTAGGAGTTGGCAAGGGAAAGGGGCAAAAGGGAGAAGAAAGAGCATATGTCAAAGGCTGAAGATGAGAGGAAGCTCATCCTAACTCAAGATTTTTTAAAAGATCAGCAATGGTAGGGGTGTGAGCAGCAGGAAAGGAAAAGGAGAGACAGAGGACTGGGGCAGGCAGAGCAGCCTTGCGAGCGCATCTGGGCTGCATCCTCAGGGCCATGGGTACCCAGTGAAGAAGCATCACTCTGGATGTGGTGTGGAGGAGGGGTTGGAAGGGCACAAGCCTGGGGGTGGGAGCCTGTTCAGAAGCAGGGGAGAGTTGGTGCTTTCCTGAACTAGGGAAGGGCCTTGTGAATGCACAGAAGAGGATGAGCCAAGGTGAGGCTCAGAGGGCTGGGTGATGGACTGCTCATGGCAATGAAAGAGAGGAGGAAAGGAAGGGTTGGGTCAAGTGGGTGGACGCTGCCATGAACTATGTTTGGGAACACAGGAACAGCAGCAGCAGGTTTAAGGGGGTTCAGATAATCATTTCCATTTTGGACACAGAGAGTTTCAGTTTTCAGTAGGACATGTCATCTGTTTCAACAGCCAGGGAGGTTTTGGAAAGGGCTAGAACACACTATGATCTGAAAGATCTGGGCTAGAGATAGAAAGTTGCCAGTTGTCAGAACATAGGTGGTAGTGGCTGAGGTTGCCTAAGTGAGATTGCAGAGCCTAGTGAGAAAAGGAAGCCAGGAACAGTTTCCCTGAGGAGCAACAGGGTTTCAAGGCAAGAGACAAAGAGGGGCCCTGAAGGCTTCTAGGAAAGAGCCATCAGAGAGACAGAGGGCATCCCATTGTGTCAGATGCTTCAGGGGAGTCAAGCTGGTAAAGACAGAGGCAGCAAGGATGTCACTGGCAACGGGAAGAGCAGTTTCTGTGGAGTGATGGCGAAAGAGGCCGGACTGTAAAGTAATAAGAAATGAGTAGGGATGGAGCACAGACAGAAGCTAGAAGGGAAACGGGATTACGATAGATTTATTTAATATGGGTCACACTTGAACATATCTCAACACTTACTGAATAGGGCCTTTTTCAGTAATTTAACAGTTACGTAAATAAATGCAGGACCTATTAAGTAGCAGACACTATTCCAATGCTTTTCAAGCATTAATTCACTCGATTCTTGCAATTCCTATGAGACAGGCTTTATTGTTTCTCTCATTTTGGAAATGAGGAAACTGCTGCACAGAGAGGTTAAATAACTTGTTTGAAGTCACATAGTTTCTAAATGGTGGATCTGGGATTTGAACTCAGGCAGCCTGGTTCCAGAATCTATGTTTTTAAGTTCTATCTCTCTCTCTCTCTTTTTTTTTTTTTTGAGATGGAGTCTCGCTCTGTCACCCAGGCTGGAGTGCAGTGACGTGATCTCAGCTCACTGTAAGCTCCGCCTCCTGGGTTCACGCCATTCTGCCTCAGCCTACGAGTAGCTGGGACTACAGGCGCCCGCCACCATGCCTGGCTAAGTTTTTGTATTTTTAGTAGAGATGGGGTTTCACCGTGTTAGCCAGGACGGTCTCCATCTCCTGACCTCGTGATCCGCCCGCCTTGGCCTCCCAAAGTGCTGGGATTACAGGCATGAGCCACCGCGCCCGGCCTTTAAGTTCTATATCTCTCTTTAACCCAACACATGAAAGATCATCTAAGAGGACACTTTAAGCCTTAAGAAAAATGGAACAGTGGTAGCATTTAAAAAGATTGGGTTCCATGTAATACTTCATAGTTTGGCAAAGGTTGAAAAATTACTTAAAGTAGCACAGAGCCTGACATCTTCATACCACTGTGCTGGTATCCTTCCAAAAATAAAGAATGCTGCTGTATTGATCCCTTTTATTTATACATTGATCATTTAGCATCATAGAAATAAAGTCATTTGAACTAAATGGATTCTCAAAACAATTGGCTTCCTCTTAGAAAACAAATTCCTCAGGCTTCTTGCAAATCAATCTTGGCGTAAGTGTCTTTGCTGAGCCTCTACATCTATGTGGCTGCAAGAGATCATTATTGATCAACAGTTCCTTCCTTTGGAACACTCCTTAAATTAGTTACAGTGTTTAGGCCTCTTTTCTAAATTGGCCTTGGACATTTTGTTTGCAAGGACAACTAGTATAATTTAAAAAAAAAAATCACAGCAAGCAACAAAGCCAACTACTGAAGGAAAGAAATATTTCCCAGACAGACCACATGAGAAATGGCTTTGTTGAGCCCCACTCTAAAAGCCAAGGGAAATTTCTGCTTGAATCACAAGGAACCACAGTAGAGGTGAGAAAGATGCTCCATCCATTTTAGCAGCTCACATATATTTTAAAGTAAAAGTAGTGTTTGCATTTTCTTGCACATTTGACTACATGGAGTAGGAGGGGAAGACCAGACTTAGAAGTTCTGGATTTGAGACTTGATGTTGCTAAGAGCTGCCTAAAAAGAACCTGGCACTTCCCCTCAGGTGGGCTTAAGATTTTCATTTTTGAAATGGCGGATGAGGGCAGAAACACTGGGAGGTCAGTAGAGCCAATTTTCTCTCCCTTTCTCTCTCTCTCTCTCTCCTTCCTTCCTTCCTTCCTTCCTTCCTTCCTTCCTTCCTTCCTTCCTTCCTTCCTTCCTTCCCTCCCTCCTTCCCTCCCTCCCTCCCTCCCTCCCTCCCTCCCTCCCTCCCTCCTTCCTTCCTTCCTTCCTTCCTTCCTTCCTTCCTTCCTTTCCTCTCTCTCTCTCTTTCTTTCTTCCTTCTTTTCTTTCGTTTTTTGAGATGGAGTCTCGCTTTGTTGGCCAGGCTAGAGTGCAGTGGTGTGATCTTGGCTCACTGCAATCTCTGCCTCCTGGGTTCAAGGGATTCTGCTGCCTCAGCCTCCCAAGTAGCTGGGATTACAGGCACGCACCACCACACTTGGCTAATTTTTGTATTTTTAGTAGAGACGAGGTTCCACCATGTTGGCCAGGTTGGTCTTGAATTCCTGACCTCAGGTGATCTGCCCGCCTCGGCCTCCCAAAGTGCTGGGACTACAGGCGTGACCCACTATGCCTGGCCAGTAGAGTCAATTTTTTAAAGATTCTTTTCAGCTTCAAGACTCCATTAATCAATGAAATAAGATGGAATTATGATTTCAGCTGGTATAAAAGAAAACAGATTCACCTGAATCCAGTACAGTGAATACTCTGCTCATTAAATTTTGTTAAGAATAGAGGAAGAACGGATGAGTACATGACGTTTGAGAACACAGTGATGGTGAGCTTAAGTGGAAAACTGCCATTTAGAAGAAAAGAAGATCAGAATAAAAACCTAACTAGAAAAAATGGGGCATAGGATTTGAAAAGACAAGTCTGATATTTGAAGTGGTCGGCGCTCAGGATCAGTCTTCGTGCAAAAGCATTAAGTCAAGAAGTGAAATGGTAGATTTGTGAGCAACAAGGCTGAAACAGAGGCCACAACATGGAAGGAGATCCATTGTCTAGCTGGGAGGGATTTGAGGTCAATCACACATTCTGAGCTTCTCTAGATAAGCCTATCTACACGGTATCTAATCAAACACTACACAGTGTGTTCACGAAGAATACATGTGCATGAGATGTAGAACACAACCATCTTGTGATGTTAATGACACACTTGTTTTATATTCAAACAGGGAGCCCAAACTGTTTCCTGTGTTCTGTTCCATGATAGGTAGACATGAACTTAACAACGAGATGCTGTTTATTAACCATACCAAAGAAAAAAAATAGGCCAAACTTAGAGACACTGTAAACAAGAATTTGCTGATGCTATTTTTAAAAACAAAATGAAATCAGATAAGCCAGCTTGGAAAATAGAGAGGAAAGTAAATATATCTCTCCAAAGAACATCAATATTTGCTAAAATATGGAATAATTAGTTTTTTAGGCAGCAATGAAATACTACCTACAAAAATGATTCACTGCATTAAAACTGGCAGTCCAGTTGAGGTCTTGTAAGAGTTGTACAGGAAGCCAAGTTTATTGGGAGGAACCTGAGAACAGCTCAGTTCTCCAGATGAGAGAATATAGGCTAACACCACTTGTGAATTTGGAATGAATCTGCTACTAGGAATGGCAAGAATATAAAAGATGGGAAAAAAGCAATTGGGAAGAAAAGAAAAATAATGCTTGTTTCTAAGAATGCTGCTGCTTTGCTTTATGAACTAGTCTATTTGTTTTGGCTCCAACTAAACTAAAGAATGTTTCTGCATATTTTACAGTGTAGTTTATAGACATCAAAGGAACAATCTCCCCTTTCATCATTATTTACACACAAAAATAATGCAATTTGTGGTACATGTAAAATGTTACTTCTTAAAAAGCTCTCGAGTCTAATTTATTAATTGCTTGAGATTTAAAGTTAAACAAGGGTGAGATGCAAATCATCTGTTACTCTGAAATATTTTACCACCAAATCCTGTTTTATTAATGAGAAGCTGAACAGCCATATGAATATTTATTTAGGTGGTTAGAGGGCTTTATGAAGAATCCTACAGCAAGTGACAGAGACATAAAAGCTGAAGGGTTCTGCTTCTCTTGAAAAAATGGGGGTTGTTCTTTTTTTTTAATTCCACTTTTTCCTCTGTGTTTCCAACATTAAAGCATTCCTGTAACCCACCAACCATCCCGGCCTTCTTGCTCCAAATCTTTTGCTTTTGCTGCTACTACTGCTGCTCTTATAGCAATAGCCTCCCATTGACAACTCGGGAAATAACAGCTTCGTCTTTTTGGATGGCAGGACCGCATCACATTATTTTTGCCAATTACATACAATTGAAAAACATGATACATGTGTACTACTAGGTTTATTTTGCTTCATTTATTGATTTTGGTTCAGTTCCTTAGAAACTGTATAATTTACCATGCTATATTATAGATTTCCTGATGCAATAGCAACAAGTCCCTTAAAAATAACTCTATATAAATGTAAAACAGAATGAGCTAGAAATGTCTTTAAATTGTTCCATGATTTATAAGGCACAATTATGCAGAATCCCAGTTATGATAATACAACTGTTTATTCATAACTTCACTTTTCTCTCAGTAGCATATAACTACTATTGGAAAATATACATATATATATGCATATATTCATTCTTTTTCTAAAAATGTTTAAACACACGTACAACATACACATACATTCTCCTTTCTTTTAAAAAAATTATACATGTCTCAACCTACACATGTAAATATAGGATCAGGTACAATAGTGTTTGAAAGACTTCTGAAGTCAGGTGTTAAAAGTTCTACAGCAAAGAATATGATCTGAAATGAAGTCCACCAACAGGTTGGCTCTCAGCCCAGTCCTGTCCTGGGGGCAGTTCTTCCCAGTTCAGTCTAGCCCCTTCCCCTCTTCCACTGAATGGCCTCTCCTGCTGCCCCCAAGGTTGCCTGCTCCCTTCTTGCAGACACCTTCAAGCTCTATTCCTCAGGTTCCTAAATGACTTCCTCGACCTCTTCTCCCTCCCCGCTCCAAATACCACCTCCTAGTCCTTCAAGTGAGATGATCTCATCTAATTGTTAGGAAGAGTCTCTGATTAAACAGTTTCACATTAGAGTGTGAATTACTTCAAGTGGTTTAATATGTTAATACATCAAGGATGTCTGAATCTTAAAACAGGAGTTCGTTAAACTGAAGGCTTAGATATTTAACTAATCCAAGAACTAACATTTTGTGGGGGTGAGGATTTGGGGTCCCTACTTCTTTTAATACCAAGGTTGGTGTTGATGTGTTTAAAGCTGCCTTGAAAACAAGCAATAATAGGTATAAAATAAATTAATATATTTAGTAACCAGGGATTATACATATATATATGTTTTGAGATAGAGTCTCACTCTGTCACCCAGGCTGGAGTGCAGTGGCACGATCTCAACTCACTGCAACCTCCACCTCCTGGGTTCAAGTGATTCTCCTGTCTCAGTCTCCTGAGTAGCTGAGATTACTGGTGCGCACCACCACGCCTGGCTAATCTTTTGTATCTCGTAGAAATGGGGTTTCACCATGTTGGCCAGGCTGGTCTGGAACTCCTGACCTCAAGTGATCCATTCGCCTGGGCCTCCCAAAGTGCTGGGATGACAGGTGTGAGCCACTGTATTAGTCTGTTTTCATGCTGTTGGTAAAGATATACCCAAGACAGGGAAGAAAAAGAGGTTTAATTGGACTTACAGTTCCACATGGCTGGGGAGGCCTCAGAATCATGGTGGCGGCAAGAGAAAATCAGAAGGATGAAAAAGCGGAAACCCCTGATAACCCCATTAGATCTCGTGAGACTTACTCACTACCACTAGAACAGTATGGGGGAAACTGTCCCCGTGAGTCAAATTATCTCCCACTGGGTCCCTCCCACAACACGTGGGGATTATGGGACTACATGATGAGATCTGGGTGGGAACACAGAGCCAAGCCGTATCAGCCACCATGCCGGGCCAGTATCCTGGGAATATATTCTTTAAATCAATGAAGGCTTTATGTTTGAGCACTCAGTACTGTGGGTGTTATGCAGAAACCAAAAGTGTGAGACATGAAATAATAATTATTGGCTGGGGATGGTGGCTCACTCCTGTAATCCCAGCACTTTGGGAGGCCGAGGTGGCCAGATCACAAAGTCAGGAGTTTGACACCAGCCTGGCCAACATGGTGAAACCCTGTCTTTACTAAAAATACAAAAAATAGCTGGGCATGGTGGTGGGTGCCTGTAATCCAAGCTACTTGGGAGGCTGAGGCAGGAGAATCATTTGAGCCCAGGAGGCAGAGATTGCAGTGAGCTGAGATCACACCATCGCACTCCAGCATGGGTGGCAGGGCAAGACTCCATCTCAAAATAAAAAAGAAAAGAATTATTAAGGATTAATAACAGGACCTCATGAAAGTGTAAGGTCTGAGGACTGGGGCAGTCAGCAGAGCTTCATGGAGGAAGGAGATAAGACCTTGAGATGCTAAAACTTGATAAGTCTGAGGGTTAAAGATGCTGCTGAGGAGGAAGGTGACCAACATGAGAGAGGGCAGGCTGCGTGGCTGGCAAGTCGCTTGTGGATGGTGAGAACCAGCTTGATTGGAAGAGAATGTGTGTGTCAAGGAATACGGAGAAACCTGGACAGGCTCTGAAAGCTAAGCAGAAGAGTTTGATCATGATGTTATAAGCAACCCTCTAAATTCAATTTAGTCATATGATGTTGCAAGAAATTAAGACATCATCGAAAGATATAAAATAAAAAATGGAAAGTCCTGTTCCCCCGAAATAATCACTATTATCCATCTGGAGACCTACTCAGGACATCTTTTTATGTAGATGACACGCTGCACTCTTTTCACTTATTACATATTAGCAACCTTGCCTCATTTGCAGAGAGATTTACTTCATTCTTTAAAAATGGCCTCATAATATTCCATTGTGTAGATGTGTCATAATTTGTTTTCCCCAGCTTTTTGCTCAAACAATCCTGCAAAGATATTGTATAGACTTGTAAGTATATCCAGAGATGGATTCCTGTTGGGGGAACTGCTGGCCCAAAGGTTATGTGCATTTGAATGTTGGTAGATATGATCATGCTGCCCTCCACAGAGGCCACACTGACTTATACTCTCAGAAATGGGGCTCGAGCCTGCCGGTTTCCCTATATCTTCACCATTTACCACATTTTTAAAACGAAAACTTATACTGGTCAGATGGATGGCAGTCAGTCCCTTCAAAACTTTGGATTTCTGATTTACATTTATTTGATTATGAGTAACAATAAGCATATTTTTTTCATAGGTTTGCTGGACATTGATGTTCTGTCTGTGAATTCTGCATTCATGTTCTTTGCTCTTTTTGCCCACTGGGTTGTTAGTTTTCTTATTGATTTCCAAACCCTCTTTGTAAGACAAGGACATCACAGTGATTTAAGATTTCTTTGGCAGAGTTCTTCACACTGGACTGAAGCTGAGAGCCTTTTGGCAGGGATGTTGGCTGAGAGGAGGCTGTTTTAAATCAATCACAAGTTGAGAAGGGCTCTGAATAGGGTCATATCAGAGGAATAAGAAATACATTCAAGGACTCTGGCAATAGACTTGAGATAAATTAGGATGAAGGAAAGAAAGGACAAAGATGAACTCAAAGTTTCTAATAGGAAACAGAAAGACTGGCGGTAACCCCGATAGACTGGAAAGAAGGGCCAATCTGGAAGGGAAGATCACAACTCAATGTTGTAGATGGTGACTCTGAAATAGTAGTGCATCTTCAAAAGAAGAGGATTTACAGGCAGTGCAAGATATAGGACCCATCTAGGAATCAGGCCAGGGCTTCTGGGAATCATCTCTACAGAAGCGACAGCTGACATCACAGAGGAGATGATCTTAGTGTGGAAAAGAAAAGGAGAAGCAAAGCCCAGGACATAGACTCTAGGAACACCCACTGGGAGGAAGAGAGACCAGCAGGAGAGAGACAAGTAAAAGAAGTATCATATAAGCTAAGATAAGATAAGGGTTGGCAAACTACAGCCAGCAGGCCAAATCTAGCATTTACCTTGGTTTTGTCAATAAAGTTTTATTGGAACATAGCCATGCACATCTGTTGACATACTGTCTATGGCTGCTTTCAGGCCACAATGCTAAAAGCTAAGTAGCTGCAACTGGGACTATATGACCTGCAAAGCCTAACATTTTTACTATTTGGCCCTTTACAGAAAAAGCTTGACAACCCTTGTTCTAGAAGGAACACTGTTGGTCAATCAATACAGTCAAATGCTGCACAGAGCTAGAGGATGATGAGAAGTAGAAACACACTGTGGAATTTGGAGAAGAGGTGATAGGTTACTCTGTAAACTTTCTATATTAAGGTGGGATTACAAAAGGGATTTTTAAGAGAGTAGATGAAAGAGTTGAATCATATACACATCAGAAAAAGAACAAGAGGTTGGTTGGTAGCTAGGAAGGGTTGCAAGAGAAACAATGCCATACGGTCTATCCACTTGTCTAGAGACCATACTCTGCTTGTTGAGCTTAGCCATGACCACAGGGTCTGGAGCTGTGAGTCAGTTTCATCAAGGACGTGGGAGAAAGAGAACTGTTGTACCAGTAGTACTTGAGTAAATGTATTCAAGTACATTTCCTGCACCCTATGTCATTGTGGTATAATTGCCTATAGTACAGCTGTTACTATACTGTAACATTACTGTATCATTACTGCACTATAGGCAATTATCTAAATATATCTAAACACAGAAAAGGTACAGTAAAAATACATTATAAAAGATACAAAATGGTGCACCTACATAGGGCACTTACCATAAATGGAGCTTGCGGGACTGGAAGTTGCATTTGTGAGTCAGTGAGTGAGTGGTGAGTGAATGTGAAGGCCTAGGACATTACTGTACACTACTGTCGACTTTAAAATACTCTACACTTAGGCTATGCTAAACTTATAAAACAACATTTTCTTTCTTCAATAATGAATTCAGCTTAGCTTACTGGAACACTTTCACTTTATAAACTTAAAAAAAATATTTAAACTTTCTGACTCTTTGGTAATAACACAGCTTAAAACAGAAACACACTGTGCAGCTATACAATACGTTTTCCTTTGTTAAAAATGTATTTTCATTTGACGAATAATAATTGTGCCTATTCTATTTTTCTTTATATCCTTATTCCATAACCGTTTTTCTATTAATTTTTTTATTTTTACTTTGTAAACTTTTTGTTAAAAATAAGACAAAAACACACACATTAGGCTAGGCCTACAAAGGGTCAGGATCATTAAGAAGTTACTAGGTGGTAAAAATTTCTCATCATTTACTTCATTATAATCTTATGGGACTACCATCATCTATATAGTCCATCTTGACTGATTTGTTATGTAACATATGACTGCATCTAATATGTGCATATACACCTATGTAGCATATATTAGGCTGGTGCAAAAGTATTGCAGTTTTCGCCATTACCACAATTACTTTTGCACCACCTAATAAATATTAAATTGATCATTCAGTAATTTTGGTTGCTGAGGCTTACATTTATATCATTCAATGATCATTATGTCCATTATACGGCCTTTGAAGTATCTTCGATACAGTTTAGCATTATTAAAGATTAACAATGTCCAAGTCGTTTTTTGTTAAATTTGTAAAATTAAAAAACTAAATTATCCATATATATTCCAATAGTTTATTAATCAAAGTACTTCATTTTGGACCATGCAATACTACAATTAACCACCAGCCTGGGCAACATGGTGAAACCCTGTCTCTACTAAAAATACAAAACCTAGCTGGGCGTGGTGACGCGCATCTGTAGTCCCAGCTACTAAGGCTGGGGTCTGAGGAGGGAGGATCGCCTGAGCCCAGGAGTTGGGGGCTGCAGAAAGCCAAGATGGTGCCGCTGCACTCCAGCCTGGGCCATATAGCGAGATCCTTTCTCAAACAAATGAAAAAATCAATTAACCATATATAGTCACCTAGTGACTTCCAAAGAGTACAATTTAGCCATTGGTGAAGAGGAATCTATTCTCACCTGTGTTCTTTTCATCACTCTCTCTACTCACACATTTGTGCATTCACTCATCAAAACTTAATTGATCCTTAACGTACACAAGGCGATGATCCAGGGGCTAAACATATCTCTCATAGCACTTGAAGGATTTTGTCCACTGAACAAAGAATCTTATTTGACTAGTTTTAAAATAAGATAAAAATTGCCAGACTATAGAATCGGAGGGAAGGTATGGGGTAAAAAAACTTTTGAGAGAGAACTGTTCATTTCTTCTCTGCTCATTCATTGTTATTGCTTCTCCTTGCTCTAGGAAGCAAGGTCATAATTCACGGCTACAGTGTATCCAAGCTTATCTTCCAGAGCATTCTTCCTGAAAAATGGCACTTACGCTTTATGCTACTATGACTGAATGGCTCTGTCTTCCTTTCTGAGTGAGTAGGCAAACCTTCTTAGGTGGGATGGAAAATACATTTCTATTCTTAGCATTATTAATTCTGATTCAGGAGGGCACAAAGAAAATGCCACTTTCCTTGTGCCCTTAGGATGTGCATACAGGGGAGACAAGAATTAAATAGTGAACAGGTCCCAAACAATGCCATTTGATGCTAGGCATTGAGATTTCTTTCCGTTTCTCAATGCTACTAAAACACCACAGTGAGGTTTGTAATTTTATTCTTTGGGAAATTGATTCCTGTAAGCTTTTAGCACAGTAAAAATTGCCCAATCTTATGAAACATTCTACACCCCCCACCCCCTGCCCCCAACCAAGCCCTTCTGGTAACACAGACCAGATTGCTAGATGTCCTACTGGCAGCTGACCTTTTCTTGTGAACTCCAGTCAGTAGCCAAGGGAGAGAAGCATCAATGCTGTAAAATCTCTTTTCTATGCCTGCAAGCAAAAATTTTACAACATTTCTCCTTGATATGAAATCTCTGCTTGGACATCTGGCTTCACAGTGAGAAACTTTCAATACACTAGCTTCAAAGAAAGGACTTAGCCCTGGTGGTGCAGTGATGCCAGAAGAATGTTCCACAGTCTCTTTAAAGAACTATTTCTAACGTTTCCCCAAATGAACTTCTGTGAGCTCAGTGGATGGTGCTAACTCACATTTAGATAACTTGGCTTTGGCATACAGCCTTTTGTGGGCATTGCCCCTAGAGTATACAAATTATGTTCTTAGATAATACAGGCATACCTCGGAGATACTGCAAGTTCAGTTCCTGACCACTGCAATAAAGTGTATACCATGATAAAGAGAGTCTCACAAATTTTTTGGTTTCCCAATAGCATATAAAAGTCATGTTTACACCACACTATAGTCTATTAAGTGTGCAATAGCATTATGTCTAAAAGAACAATGCACATACCTTAATTAAAACTTTCTTATTGCTAAGACATGTTAACAATCATCTGAGCCCCCAGAAGGTCCTAATCTTTTTATTGGTGGAGGGTCTTGCTTTTGATGCTGATGGCTGCTGACTAATAAGGGTGGTGGTTGCTGAAGGCTGGGATGGCTGTGGCAATTTCTTAAACAGATAAAAATAAAGTTCACTGCACCAATTGACTTCCTTTCATGGAAGATTTCTCTGTAGCATGCGATGCTATTTGATTTAACCACAGTAGAATTTCTTTGAAAATGGGAGTCTATCTTCTCAAATCCTGCCACTGCTTTAACAACTAAGTTGATATAATATTCTAAATCCTATGTTGTCATCTCAACAATGTTCACAGCATCTTCCCCAGGAGTAGATTCCTCTCAAGAAAACATTGTCGGCCGGGCGCGGTGGCTCAAGCCTGTAATCCCAGCACTTTGGGAGGCCGAGACGGGCGGATCACGAGGTCAGGAGATCGAGACCATCCTGGCTAACACGGTGAAACCCCGTCTCTACTAAAAAAAAAACTACAAAAAACTAAACATTGTCCTTGCTCATCCATAAGAAGCAATTCTTCATTCAAGTTTGGTCATGAGGTTGCAGCAATTCAGTCACACCTTTAGGCTCCATTTCCAATTCTAGTTCTCTCCCTATTCTACCACATCTGCAGTTACTTCCTCAAAGTCATTCGTGAGAGTTGGAATCAACTTCTTCCAAACTCCTGTTAATGTTGAGATTTTGACCTCCTCCCATGAATCAAAAATGTTCTTAATGGTTCTAAAATGGTGAACCCTTTCCAGAAAGTTTTCAATTTACTTTGCCCAGATCCATTAGAGTAATTACCATCTATGGCAGCTATAGTGTTATGAAATGTATTTTTGACATAACAAGACTTGAAAGTTGAAATGACTCCTGGATTCATGAGCTGGAGAATGGATGCTGTGTTAGCAGGCCAGAAAAAACATTCATCTCCTTGTACATCTCCATCAGAGCTTTTGGGTGACCAGGTGCATGGTTAATCAGCAGTCATTGTTTTTAAAGGAATCTTTCTTTTCTGAGCAGGAGGTCTCAATAGTAGACTTAAAATATTCAGTAAACCATGCTGTAAACCAAGTTGCAGTGCAGGCTTTCTTGTTCCACTGAAAAAGCACAGGCAGATTAGATTTAGCATAATTCTTCAGGGTCCTAGGATTTTTGGAATGGTTAATGAGCACTGGCCTTAGTCACCAGCTGCACTTGCCTCGAACAAGAGAGTTAGCCTGTCCTTTTTAGTTTTAAAGCTTCTCTAGCCATAAAAGTCCTAGATGGCATGTTCTTCCAATAGAAGGTTGTTTCATCTACATAGAAAATCTGTCATTTAGTGTGGTCACCTTCATCAAGGACCTTAGCTAGATCTTCTGGGTAACTTGCTGTAGCTTCTACTTCAGCACTTGCTGCTTCACCTTGCATTTTTATGTTATGGAGATAGCTTCTTTCCTGAAACCTTATGAACAAACCTCTGCTAGCTTCAGACTTTTCTTTCTGCAGCTTCCTCACCTCTCTCAGCCTTCATGGAATTGAAGAAATTTATGACCTTGCTCTGAATTAGACTTTGGCTTAAGGAAAGGTTGTGGCTAGTTTGATCTTCTACTAGACTACTAAAATTTTCTCCATATCACCACAAAGCTGCTTTACTTTCTGCCATTCATGTGTTCACTGGAGTAGCACTTTTAATTTCCTTCAAGAACTTTTCCTTTGCATTCACAATGTGGCTGTTCGGTACAAGAGGTGTAGCTTTGGGCCTGTCTCGGCTTTCAACAACCCTTCCTCACTGAACTGAGTAATTTCTAGCTTTTGATTTAAAGTTAGAGATGTGTGACTCTTCTTTTCACTTGAACACTTAGAGGCCATTGTAGAATTATTAATTGACCTATGTCAATATTGTTGTGTCTCAGGGAAGAGGGGGGCCCGAGGAGATGGAGAGAGATGGGAGAATGGCCAGGAAGTGGAGCAGTTAGGGCACACGCAACATTTACTGTTTGTTGTCTCCCATGGGTGCAGCTCGTGGCGCCCCAAAACAATGACGATAGTAACATCGAAGATCACTGATAACAGATCAATCGCCATAACAGTTATAATAATGAAAAGGTCTGAAATATTGCGAGAATTACCAAAATGTGACAGAGACACAAAGTGGGCACATGCTGTTGGAAAAATGGTGCCAATCGACTTGACACCGGGTTGCCACAAACCTTGAATTGTACAAAACACAGTATCTGTGAGGTGCAATAAAATGAAGTGCGATAAAATGAGGTGTGTCTGTATATACAAGGCATGCGGTATTTTTTTTAAAAATCTGCATAATTAGGCAAAATATATGATGGTTACCACAAGATCTGAGTTCTCTCCCCATATCTGCTATACCATTACAGAATATTTATGAGCTTGCTGCCACTAAAAATAAAATGACATGAGAATAAAGTGATACTATTTGTTATCAGAACCTTTTATGATTTATGAGGGAACATCTTTCATTTATTCTGCGTATTTCCCGCACTTCCATTGAAACCAACATTGCACTAAAGCTTGCTCTCAAAAATCTCATCGTCTAGTTGGTGAGAAATAGAATTAATCTACATACAGGTCCACAATGTTCTGTCTGCAATCCTGAAATCCAAAAATCCTCTGGAAAACACAAATTTTTTTGGAAAGTCTGAGTTAACTTCTTCGGGAACAAAACCTGACTGATGTTGGGTGGGACTTACAATCTCGACTTGTCTTTTTCACTGCGGACACTCACACATTTCACAGTTCCTGTATGTGTCTGAGTAGACTGTGCAGTCCCAGGACCCACTGCAGATACAGCACAAGCACCACCTTCCTAGAACCTGCAGATTCGGACTGGGTGAGGGATTGTGGATCAGCACTGTAATACAGCAAACACTTTGTTAGAGGAATGGACGAGGCTGGCATGGGTTTCTCACTCTGATGCTTCACAGAAAAGATGACCTTTAAGTCAAAGGGAAAGGCCACTTTACACAGAGCTCAGGGGCATTTCCCATGGGGCACGGGATCGTAGAGAACACGGCATCTATGCTGAGCACTGGCAGCTGACGAGGGGGAGTGGAAGGTGATGTCTAGACAAGTGGTTCTCCAAGTGTTGGGTTTCAGGACTCCCGTCCACTCTTACAAACTGACAACCCCAAAGAGGTTTTGTATATGTGCATTACACCTACTGAATTTATCATATTACGTATTAAAACTAAGAAATATTAAAACATTTTATTCATTAAATAGTAATAAATCCATTATGTGTAAACATAAATACAATATTTTAATAGAAAAATCACTATTTTCCAAAGCAAAAAAAAAAAAAAAAATTAGTGAGACAACTAGCTGTGTTTCATTTTTTGCAAATCTTTTCAATGTCTGATTTGATAGAAGGCAGCTGGATTCTCAAATATGCTTCTGCATTCAATCTCTTGCAAGATGTTACTTCGACTGAAGAACAGGAAGAAAATCTAGTCTCACACAGATAAGTTAGAAAAGGGAGGAGTAATTTAGGAGCCTTTTTAGATGATTGCAGATAGTTTTGTTACTATGCTAAAATTTGACAAGTGGTAGCTTCTAAAAAGTTAGTTGCAATGTGGAATCTGAAACTCTCTCAGTGAACTTTTCATACTATTACCTTAACATCCATTGGTCTCTTTTGTATTTTGAATGGATCTTTTACTCAGGCATGGTTTTGTAACATCAGGTGTTTGTCATTTGGAAAACATGGTTCCGTGAGTTATACAAATCTTCCAAATATGCTTCACTCCTTTCCTTCCCCTTTCTTCCCATACACATCACTAATGATATCACCGATCTCATCAGAAAAGTCTGTAAATATTGTGAGGCTGTCAGGCTCACAGTGGTGGCATTAGTTTTCCAAAATTCTAATTTCTGCTTGAAAGCTCAAATTTTATCATTAGCAACAATATAGTCAGTTGTTATCCTTGAAATGTCAGGCTTGTTTCATTTCATTCATTTTCAAGAAGACATCTGCCAAACACTCAAGTGTGAATATGCATACGTTGCCTGTCGGTCTTTCTTTCAGAGTGACTAGAGTTCAGCTCATACTCATATAGACACAGAACTGCTTTTCCCTAAGACAGTCATTCTACTTCAGTATGCAGCAGAAGTGCTTCATGTGCACTTCCTATTAATATTAAAAGAGATGTGTCCTCGAGGTTTGAGATTTAACAAAATCAACACAGATGCTCTTCAACTAAGATGGTGTTAAGTCTCAATAAATCCAAGGTAAGTCGAAAATATCGTTAAGTTGAAAATGCACTTAATACCCTGATTAACCTATCATAAAGCTGAGAAATTGTAAGTTGAGCCACTGTAAATCAGGGACCATCTGTACATTTTATTGCTTTGTTGTTTTATTTTTTTTTAACCATAAGTACATGGTAGTGAAGAAAATAATGACTAGTCATATGGTTTCATGTTAAAGCCTTGTTTTGTGTGAAGGCACCATTGCTTCTATATCATCTGTGCAAGTATCAATATAGTAAAAAAGGAAAGTGATGTCTTTGTGTTATTATGAAAATAGTTTTGACCTTGTGGGGTCGTCGTAAAGGTCTCAGGGACTCATCGGAGTCTGCAGAGAACACCTTAAGAGCTGCTGGTTTAGATCATAACGTGCTTTTGTCTTTTTTTTTTTTTTCTTTTTTGAGATGGAGTCCTGCTCTGTCGCCCAGGCTAGAGTGAAATGGCGTGGTCTTGGCTCACTCCAACCTCTGCCTCCTGGGCTCAAGTGATTTTCCTGCCTCAGCCTCTCGAGTAGCTGGGATTACAGGTGCCCGCTGCCATGCCTGGCTAATTTGTGTATATTTATTAGAGACGGGGTTTCACCATGTTGGCCAAGCTGGTCTTGAACTCCTGACCTTGTGATCTGCCCGCCTCGGCCTCTCAAAGTGCTGGGATTACAGGCGTGAGCCACTGCGCCCAGCCTAGATCATAAAGTGTTTTATATGCTATATTGACAAGTATAGGTTTTATCCTATAGGCAATGGAAAGCCATTGATGAATTTTAAGATAAAACAACATGCCCGTATTTGTGTTTTAGAAAAGTTACCTTATCAATAGTGTGAGGCATAGATTTGAGAGGGTCAAGTTATTGGTAGTGATTCTAGATAAGGGTGATTGTGCTAGGCAAGGTCAAAGATGATGATGATCTGACCTAGAAGGTAGGATCTAGTGACTGGGGAGTGGGGTATGAGTTTGGAGATATTTAGGAGTTTTCTCTAGGGACTGACCTATGAGAGGTAAGGGAAGGAAAAAATTCATTCAGAGAGATTTCTAAGAATCTGACTTCAGTGAGTAGGTAGATGATGGTGGTACTTTAATTCAGATAATCAATACAAGAAGAAGAGCAGGCTAGGGCTGGGAGAAGAGCAAGAGGAAGATAAATTCAGTTTATGACAGGTCTAGATTGTTCAGTCTATGGTCCATCCAAATGGAAATGTCCAGTAGTAGTCAGAAATGTGAATTGAGGGCTCAGGAGAAAAGTTTGAATGGCGATGAAAATTCAAAATTCATTTGTCTGGAAGTTAACGTGAAGGGATGAGATTGTTCAGGGACAATCCAGTACATATAGATAAAACAAAATAGGCCCTAACTAATACCATTATTTCAGTGCAAAAAAGAAAAGACGGGAAGAAGAATGGAAAAGAGGGGTTCCGAAAGGTAGATGCCCCAGGAAACTGCTGCCATAGAGCTAAGAAAGTTTTTAGAGGCTAGTCCGTGCAGATTAAATCATTGTTCACAGGTGTTCATGGTCTTCTAACTAGAGTCAGTATATAATTTCCCTGCCTCATTGATGTGGACAGAAATGAGGCTGAGGATGCAGGGCTTTCTTTCAATCCATCCTCTTGCACTTCTGTAATCTACCATGAACAGGATATCCCAGACAACTACTAGTCCAAGCCAACTGTACAAACACATAGAGCTGGCCTGAATCTGATCTAAAGCCTGGAGTCAAACCCAGTCAGTCAATGCATACTCTGAATTTGAGCCACAATAGCGACCCGCAGACATGCTGCAAAAAAAAAAAAAATGTGAGTGAAGGTCACTGAGTCTCCAAAAGTGTTTGCTAGGCAGCATTATTGTGGTAATATCTGAGCAGCAGAAGATCCTTGTTAAATGTCATAAAGAAGTCAAATAGGCTTCTCAGATTAGATAGTAGATTTAATGTCCCTCTCCCAACACCAAATAAAATGAGTAAAGAAGAGTAAAAGCTAGCAAAAATACACCAACAGAACAATATCGGGTGATAAGGTAGACATCATACAAAAAACCATCAAAAACCTGGGGTCAAGGAAAGAAATATAATTCTGGAGCACAGTGAAGAGTTGCACAGGGGCTCAACTTCAAAACTTGCCATGCCCCTAGGATCATTATTTTGTTATGAGTCAAAATCCTGAGAATTCTCAATACTATCACCAAATTTGGAGGAAGGAAATGGCATGGCAGCCTCATCTTTTTCCTCTTCTGGCTGAGAGTAGGGGAGATGGATGTGGTAGAAAAACAGATAAACATCAGGGCTGGCCACCTCAGAGGAAAGGACTTCAGGGATATACACAAAATTGGGATCATTAAAAACTCAAAGGAAAAGAAGATGCCACTCCCATGTAGGCAGTGTGAACCCTGAAACACACTTAACATAACCTCAAAGCGAGAACAGTCAGTTCAGCCAGATGCATGCTGGTTTGTGCGCCAGCTCTGCCTTCCCCTTCCCTCAGGTCAGAGAACACACAGAGACACTACAAGTCAGTTTTACTTAACAAGGAAAACCACTATGCTTCAGAAGCATTTGCTATTGAATACTGAACATGTAGACATATCTCAGTCACTTACTGAATTTATCCTGGTTAATCTACTACACTTACATGAGAAAGAAAGACTTCTTCAGGAATGCCTCAGAAAATGCAAATCACTTCCACGGAGGAGCACTCTGTCTATGTCTGCTGGTCTGCAGACAGAAAAGTCTGCGGGTCATGTCTGCTGGTCTCTCTAGCCCAGGCTTCTCATGGCAATCTTAAATGCTCAATGAGCTGTGTTTACACATGGGAAGAAAATGTGAACGGGAACACTGCACCCATGTAACATGCCATTCAACCATACAGGTTAGCCAGCAGACATTCTTAAACATGAAAAAACTCAGGGAAGACAGCACCATCCAGTCAAATAAGAAACAAATCAAAGTAAAAACTGTGGGAATGGAGACACTATGGTAAAAGGCCTAGTATAAGCACTGCATAGATGGAAAATATAGCATGAGAATTAAACTATAGGATACAGTTTAAAAATTGTGAATATCATAAACCCTGACAGTGTGAAAATACTACTACTATCCAAGGTAGGAGGTGGCAGGGAAGGGTTCTCTCCTCATACGGGAGAAAGTATGAGGGTGCAAATGTACATGTTTTTCAGCCGAAATCAACATGTTCTGTCTAAAACTTCAACAATTACTGTTTTGCTCTAGTTTCTTTCATCTGTTGAATTAAAGTAAAATTAAAGATTTTTTTAAAACAACAACAAAAAATCTATAGTATTAATTTCAAAAGCCTACTCAGCTTTCTGTTCTTTTCCCCTTATACATAGTAGGATATCGGAAATAATGTTTACCTTAATTCTATGATGGTTATTTCTGGGTGATAGGATTTGGGGTGACTTTAGAAACTGTTACTTTTTTATTCTTACATTTTAAATTATTTATAAATGAGCATATGACATTTCTACTTCTTCAAAAACAAGAGAATAGATTTTCTTTATAAAAAAAGATGGATGCAAATATGCCATGATGTTAATTAATGTTGATTATGGGTAGTAGGTATATAGATATTTTCCTCTTTGTACTATTTTGTATAGTTGAGGAATAAATGGGAGATAAAAACTGGACCTTTAGTATCGACTACTGTGGTAGATTTAAGATGGCCTCAAAATCTATGCCATTCCTCCCACTGAGAGAATGGCCACTGTTTCGCCTCTCCTTGATTCTGGGCTGGCCCTATGATCTGTCTTGATCAATAGAATGTGGTGGAAGTGAGTTTGTGAATCTTCCCAGGGCAGGGCTTAATGGAAATGCAGGTTCTGCTTTTACCCCTTTTAATTCTCTTTGACATCAGCTACTAAGTGAAAAGTCTGATTAATCTATTAGCGAGAAAGACCATATGGCATGGGCCTGAAACCAGTTCAGACATTCCAATCCCAGCCAAGCTTTCTGCTGAATGTAACCTCGTGAAGCACCCCAGCCAATGCCATACATTGAGCAGATGAACCACCCAGCTGATCCCTGCCCAAATTTCTGATCCAAAGAATTATGTGCAGATAGCCATTGCTCTAAGCCAGCACTGGTGATAACTCTTTTGAAAGGTGTGACTTTGAATGTAAGGAGTGAGCTAAGGCAGTAAATAAGTGATAAAGAGTTTTTTGCTACTGATTTTTAAAAGGTAGTGTGTTACAGCATAAAAGATCTATTCTTGGCCAGATGTGGTGGCTCATGCCTGTAATCGCAGCACTTTGGGAGGCTGAGGCAGGTGGATCACCTGAAGTCAGGAGTTCGAGACCAGCCTGGCCAACATGGTGAAACCCCGTCGCTACTAAAAATACAAAAATTAGCTGGGCGTGGTGGTGGGTGCCTGTAATCTCAGCTACTTGGGAGGCTGAGGCAGGAGAATTGCTTGAACCTGGGAGGTGGAAGTTGCAGTGAGCTGAGATCATGCCGCTGCACTTCAACCTGGGCAACAGAGCGAGACTCCATCTCAAAAAATAAAATAAGATAAAATAAAATAAAATAAAAGATCTACTCTTATGAATTTCATTCATTTGTGTAACTCTTTTTACACTAAAGGAATTCTGTTTTGTAAAAGACCTGACTTCATGTGTTGTTTCTTGGACAGTGAGGATCATGCCTGCTGTTAGTCTCACCTACAACTATTCCCACAATGTTCAGTGGATTTCTTCAGGCTGGTAGCTTTTCCCTTTTTACCAATTTTTATTGCTTCTCATTGCAAAAGTGTTGTTATAGTTTAAATATAGATAAAACTAAAAAAATTTTAAATTCTGCCACTTAGAGATATCCACTAGTAAAATTTTGATATAACTGTAGTCTTTTTTTCTCTTGAGTCATACTTTTGTTTTGCAAAATGACCTCATATCTATATGTTTTGGAATGTGCATTTTCATTGAAAAATATCTTGTGAACATTTTCAATATGCTTAAATATGCTCTCCAACATCATTTCCTATAGTGCACAGTTTTCAGTGTATTTGCTATAGTTAAAAATATAGAAAGGATATAGAGAATGCTGGTGTTGCAGGTACCTGTCACATAAGAGGAGCTTAATAAATAATTACTGACTGAAAAGATGAAAGCTAGAACAAGCAGCTTTTTGATTAGCTAAAGTTTAGTGTGATTATTAATTGCCACCTTTGGGCAAATTCTGAAAATGGGTCAAAGACTAGGTATATCTCTCAGGCAATTTAATAATGATAGGTATTGCCAAATTATCCTTCAGAAATGTTTTATCAAGTTATATTGCACCTGACTGGTGACCCTTTAAGTGGATTTTAGTATACCTCAAATTTTCTCTAGAATTAGTTTAATGATTTATCTGCAGAAATATTATTATAAGCTCTGACAGAATGAGTACTAGGTTTACTCTCTGTCTCCATTCTTGATCACCAGCTTGAAAGAGTTCAGTTCATCATCAACCCAGAAGTGGAGTGAACTATGTTTCACAATTAGCATGCACACTACTTTTATGTCTCTATTGAATATATCTGCAGACAAATGTATTTGGTCCCAGAAAATCAAGCCTCATAGTGGCTGTGCCTCTTTCTGAGTATCAATATCTAATCATGTACCTAAATCTATGTATACAAAACACTTAAATATAATCAGAATGTTCAAATCAAACAACTGCTGCAAAAATGTTATATCATTCATGAAGAGAGAAAAACAGAATGACAATATCTAGGTTCATTTTGGCACTTGGTCATTTGACTCATTTTCATGGACAGAATGTAGTACACTGGGGTATGGTATAATAGTTAATAGTTGAGGCTCTCAAGTAAGACAGATTGTGGCTTGAAACTGTCTCTGCCAATTGTTCAGCAGGATGATCTTGGGCTAGCTATTTAACCTCATAGTCTCAATTTCCCCATTTGTAATATGGGGATGACAGAAATACCATCCTCATGAAGATTACTATAAGGCTTAAATGAGATAATGGAACATGAGATGAATGAAAATGGCAGAGCATGAAACATAGTACATGTTGAGTAAATATCAGCTATTTTTCACAGTACTTTTTGTGATATAGCCTTAAAAAAGGAGCCAAGGCAATGAACGCTAATGAATCAATGACCTTAGCAACTTTAATATAAGTTAGTAAAAAAGAAATGTCATTTACTTTATGTATAATCTAAGTGAGTGAATCAAAACTTAGCTATATCTTACCTACATTGTAATTTTAATTTTTTATTTTCAGGTAACATATGGTACATATGGTTTCTATATATATTATAAAACTGTAAGAATTAATTATTAAATTATTATTAAATAATTTTAAAATTAATTATTATATAATTTAAAAATTAAATAAAACTGTAAGAATTAGTTTAAAATGAGCAACTGTACTAATTATAATTCTTTCAGGATTTTTTAAATTATCAAGAAACTACCAGAACTATATTGTCAGGAGTACATTCATATTTTCCATTTTTGCTTATATTGAGATTTGATTATTCATTTAAAATTTGGATATTACCTAGCACTTGGTATTTGGACATAAAGTGAAAAAGAAATCCACTTAATATGGACATTTTATAGAACTAAAACAATTTAAACAAAATATGCAACGCAATTTATGTGAAGCAAGATCTGTTACACAGATCAATGGGGGCACTTCCTGTACGTTTGTAATTGAAAAAAAACTTGAAAGATGTTTTTAAACCACCAGAATATGAAAAAAAGTCTTTTTTTTTTTTGGTCTCCATAACACAGGTAGGGGAAATAAGCTTGCAGGTGGAAATATATAGGAAAAATGTCATTAACAAAAAAATAAGTCCTCACTGGTAAAGTGAGGAGGCCGGATGTAATGGCCTTGAAGGTTTTGTCCATCTGTTAAGGCTTTTTATTCTGTCTAGTGTTGTCTCAGCTTAAAGGGAATATATAAAAAGCAACTGACATTAACACTAACTCTTCCCAACGTTACTCAGATTGCCTGCAATAGGCTATAGAAAAAGAAGATGCAGAGGTCAGGCAGGAAAGGGCAGCTATAAAACCCAAAATTTTCTTCTATCGTTCTTTGCTTTGTATGATGACTCTACACTCTTTGAGTATTGTTATGTCAAACTAAAGTCGTTGAAAAATAATCTTTTGCTGGGAATTCTTTAAAAATTTTTTGTTCTCTTTTAAGCCTTATTTATAAAGGTTTCCAGATGCTTATCCTCATAGATTAAATCCAGTATGATGTAGACACTTACAATAATATTCACTGCTATGAAGCCAAGAAAAAACTACTTGGAGATCTAACTGCCTATCACCGAAAGAATCGGGGTCCAGGGAATTTTCTGTTGCTATTAAGGGCGTGATTCTCTGAAGTCATTTGGAAACAACCTAGTTTCTCAGCAAAAACACATCTTTCCTGTACTGTGTCGAAGCACATCAAATGGTTGGCATTCCAAGCTTCGAACAGGTTATTTCTCATTATGCGAATACATAATGAAAGGATGTGGGCAAAGAACAGAATGCAAATTGGAAGCTGACTTCTGACTTTAACAGCCGGCAGTGCTAGGCTCAAACAGTCATTCTAATTTCAAGAGACAGTTCCAAAGTGGTTCTCAAGAGAAAGGACAGGGTATTTTTAAAATATTTGTTCAATGTGAATGGATTGGGCTTGCCAAAAATGACTTTTTATGCTGGCATGCGATCTCTTAGAGGGAAGTCAGCCTGAGTCACTGGATACATCAAAGGTAGAGTCCAGTGAATGGAATTACTGCAGGCTGTGTGAACAAGCCAGACACCCGCATTCATCTGCCCACTGCTGGGATTTCAGCCCTCCTTTTAATTACATTAAAGCAGCTGGTACCACTGGTTACTGAAGTCTTCAGATTACCTTGATTGCTTGGTCATTATCTCTAATCAGCTGCTTCTTCTCATCTTCAAACTTTTGTCTAACATCCTGGAGCCGCCTTTCTGCAGCAAGCTGCTGCTGGCTGTTCTCCTCTTTCAGAGAGGAAATGGTTGTCTGAAGTTCTGCTATGATCTAAAATGAAAACAGCATGCTGTAACTTCAAATTCTTCTGGGAGAGGCATCTATTTATATGTACTGATGCTTAACAAAAGAATGGATTTGACAAAACTCTATTCCACAAATTAAATATTTTCAATTAACATATCACACACTATAATGCATGAAATTCCATACAATAAAAGAGTTTAATAAAACTGTGAATGGTGAACAACTGCTGAACCAAATATACTTGGAAGACGTTTCCACTCTAACATTCCACAATATTTACTCATCAGAAGAAAGAACATCTGTGATCTCAAAAATATGAAAAGTGTCAGATTTTATTTTACTGAGAAATATACTTATTAGAATGAGAAAAGCTATTCTGCTTTTCATAATGCTTTGAACTGTAATAACCAAAGAAAATAATGAACAGAGTTTATTCTTCAGTCACCTAATTCTATACAGTAATTTTTGGGAATTCACTAACGTTTGTGTATTGTGTTTAACACTTTACGTTCTTATGTCATATACTACTGTGAGACAAGCATTATTATTGCCTATCTTTTATTTTTTTTTAATTTTAATTTTAATTTTTGAGATGGAGTTTTGTTCTTGTTGCCCAGGCTGGAGTGCAATGGCGTGATCTCAGCTCACTGCAACCTCCGCTTCCTGGGTTCAAGTGATTCTCCTGCTTTAGCCTCCCGAGTAGCTGGGATTACAGGTGCCCGCCACCACACCTAGCTAATTTTTTGTATTTTTAGTAGAGATGGGGTTTCATCATGTTGGCCAGGATGGTCTCGAACTCCTGACCTTCAGGGATCCATCCACCTCGGCCTCCCAAAGTGCAGGGATTACAGGCGTGAGCCACTGTGCCCGGACTGCCTATCTTTTATAAATGAGGACACAGAGGCACAGAAAGAGGACAAATATCTTACATTGTTGAAAATGACATCCAACTAAAGAGACAGGCAGGATTTGAACCATGCAGTCAGACCCATCACTTCACTAACTGGGTCCTTTAGCCTGCCAACTTCATGTTTCATTCTTTTTTTTTTTTTTTTGAGACGGAGTCTCGCTCTGTCACCCAGGCTGGAGTGCAGTGGTGCCATCTCAGCTCAGTGTAACCTTCACCTCCTGGGTTCACGCCATTCTCCTGCCTCAGTCTCCTGAGTAGCTGAGACTACAGGCCACCACGCCCAGCTAATTTTTGTATTTTTAGTAGAGTCGGGTTTTGCCATATTAGCCAGGCTGGTCTCGAACTCCTGACCTTGTGATCCGCCCGCCTCAGCCTCCCAAAGTGCTGGGATTACACGTGTGAGCCACCATGCTTGGCCACTCTGTTATGTTTCTTTAAAACAAGGCTTTGGTATTGTAGGAAGTTTATACTTCCAAATAGGTTGTCTTCTTCCTAACTCATGGATAGTCACTTTGGTTTACATGGTACCATTTTCATTCACTCCTGTAGTATTCCCTACATTTAAGAATCTGTTCTCTCCCAGACAGGGTTATTCCAACTTCTCAAATTAACCATCTGATGAGAAACTTTTATACTGAATCGGCCTTCTGAGAGCACTGTGTCCTTCCTTTGGTTTGGATGTATCCATTTCCTTGCAAATTCAGTAGTGATGACTTTTGAAAAGCAGGAAATAGTCATTTCTTCTAATAAAAGAAACAACATTAGGCCCGCATTAGAATATAATTCTTTTGGTCCTAAGCAGGGGGGAGGGCAGTTGGTGAGAAACACTGGACGAGTTATCTTTCTTGAAGCTCAGTTTTTCCAACTACAAAACGAGATTAAAGCATTATAAGGCAATAAATAGAAGCTGTCTGGAGTCCCCCAGAAGCCAAATGCTATAGAAATACTAGTTGTTACTACTGACATAAATAGTAGCATCTTGACAATAAAATATAGAGTATTTATGCTTTGAGAAGTGAGCAAATTCACTGTACCAAAGTTTGACACTTAGAATTTGTCAATAATCAAATATTTAGCCAATTGTGAAATGACAAAATATATAATAGCAATGTCAATATTATTACATGCAAACTTGAGCCTTCTGCTATGAATGGAAACATTCATTTACTGAGAATGAAGATGTTTTCATCCATTTTCTGAATTTTGATTAAATATTGTTTTCATTCTGGCATCAATTCAATTAATTCTCATAGCACTTCTGTGAAACAGGAAAGGTTAAATTCTCATAGTAAATGTGAAAAACTGATGCGCAGAACAGTCAACTCACAGTCACAGAGCCAGAGGAGCCAGGGATAAAAAAGAGTCAGATTTCCTTGGCCTACTATGAAATTTAAGATTGATCTTTTATGAGAACATGGGACCAAATAGTAAAAAACAACTTACTATTTCAATGTTTTAAGCTGAGTAAACTATAACTTTGTAGAAGTGGGTTTAATTCTGGAGAGAGAAGAAGGGCAAGAGAGAGAATGAGAGAGAGGGGGTGTGTGTGTGTTTAGTTCTGTGCAGTGTAACACACGTATAGATTCATATATCCACAACCACAGTCATGCGATATATTTTTAAAGAACAAAGTATTTTTTTCTTACAACAATACTAAGATTGAGACTAGCTTGTAACTGACCAAAGAATAAAGATAAAAATATACTGGGATACTTCAGTCAAAGGCCATGGAACAGGGATATTTCTCATTCTCAGAACATTTAGGACAAAATAATTCAGGGTTTGAGGTGGGCGGATCACCTGAGCCCAGGAGTTCGAGACCAGCCTGGCCAACATGGCGAAACCCCGTCTCTACTAAAAATACAAAAAATTAGCCAGGCGTGGTGGCACACGCTGGAATCCCAGCTACTCGGGAGGCTGAGGCTGGAGAATCACTTGAACCTGGGAGGCGGAGGCTGCAGTGAGCCAAGATCGCGCCATTTCACTCCAGCCTGGGCAAAAAGGGTGAAACTCCATCTCAAAAAAAAAAAAAAAAGAAAGAAAGAAATGCAGGTTTTGGAAGGGACTACAAGTGAAGTCCAGGATGTTCTAAGAAGGACATGCTTGCTTTTGTGTGGAAAATAAAACCTTATATTCTTTGGGGGAACAAGGAGAGTTTCCTTTGGGGGAAATAATGAGATTATTTTTGGAAAGTTATTTTTAAAACTCAGGAAGGCGACATAAGGGGGAGAATGTTAAAACACTTCAGGTGAAACAACTTGGCTAGATAAATAGATAAATTATTTGGTTAATAGACTCACAGGTGATACGGATATGGAACAGTAACTAAAATAAGGATAATTTAAAAAACAAGATTTAATACTTTAAGATTGAGAAATAATCATAATAATCAGATTAACATGCTTCAGGTAAGGAACAAAACTCTACTGGTCCTAGACCTAGAGTATAAGAAAATGGACTACTTTCTCCTAAGCTCAGTGTATAATAACTGGCACCCAGTTTAAGTAGTAGAACTATAATCGGGGTAAGTAATAAAAGCCATCACCTGGCAAATTGTATTCAGTTAACCCGCCCTTCTTGTAGAATAATAATGTTAAAAAAAGGTTCTAAGAAAAATGAAAGCTAATATATACAATCATAATCAAAACCCTCCAGTTTTGATTGAATCATAATTAAAAACTATAAACAAAATGCTACCACTCAACTAAATGTTTATACTGTATTAGTTTCAATAAAAGACGTGGATTAGATAATTTTCATATGGATATTAAAAATTAGTATTTTCCGAAACAAAAGAAGAGCTATTTTGAGCTGATGGTGTAAGCACCCAAACTCATGAAAGTCATAATAGTTAATAATAGTTAACAATAATTGTTAAGCAATTAATGCTTTGCAAAAATGTTAGTGGTCTTAAAAAAAAAAACCAACAAACAGGATCCTAAATAGGGGTTAGGATTTCATCTTCAACTCATTCTGTTGTTTTTCAGATTGTAGTACAGTTTGAGAGTTTTATAAAATTCTTCTTTAAAATATGATACAATAGAGAAGACATGCCACTTAAGAAGCCATGCTTACTTAGGAAGGTTAGGTAAACACCGAAGCTTCTCATAAAATAAGTGGATGCCCCATGCATTCTGGGTTGGCCCCCAGGAGGCTGACACAGAGATGGGCACAGCAGTCATGTGGAATATTCCCAGGTACTAATACGCCTCAGGTGTTGGGCAGTGTGGGGCAGCGGTAGGAGACACTTGTCTCTTGGCAGCAGGCAAGCTCAACTGGCATTCAAACTTCAGTCCTGCCCATGTTTCTAACTGTGGACATTCTGGCAAAATGGCAGTATCTTTCCTTGAAAAATGGGCACTAGATGACTAGGCTGAGTGGGGAAAACTATATTAATATTGAAGAGGCAAGGTAAATATATAATCACTTATTATTTCAATGTTTTAAGAGGAGTAAACTCCAGCATTCATCACGACTGCAGTGTTTGCATCGTCTGCATTCTTTTATTAAGATTAAAAAATATGTGATTCTGATGGAAATGATATTTGGGGGCATGCCCAGAGATGATGCAAACACTGCAGTGGTGGCGAGGGTGAGTGCTGCAGATCTCAGAATGGGCACAGTGCTCAGGTGTGCCAAGGGTTCAATGTACATGTTCTATTAGGTCCTAAAGTCTTGATAAAATCGTGAAAAGTAAGCAGCTTCCTCTAGAGGCGGAAAATCTTTAAAATATTTTCCAAATTTAATCTTATGCTCTCTGAGGTACCAACACATTCATTACTAATGCATTCATTTTCTTTTTTTCAGAGAGGGATTTTTAAAAACCCAACAGAGTTAAGCAGCTTTGGTTTTAGTGTTCTCATCAGCTTAATGAGATATGTTAGAGATTCCAACAAACTATCACTTAAATGTGGAGAGATCCAATCCATAGTCTTGTTTCATAATGCTCATTTTTAAATAATCAGACATGCTTCTCTGAACGGACTGGCACTGTAGACTAATGCTTCTCAAATGCCAGTGCACAGATATAAATATTTAGAAGTTGGCAAACAAAATATTATCAATGTAAGGTTATCATCCTAACTTTTATGAAAAGGATGGACTATCTTTTATTATATTACACCCTTTCTAAGATTTTTTTGGTGTTGTGCTGTCCCTTGATTAATGAAATGATGGTAATAGTGTATGATAGTTGTCACTAGTTGGTTTTTCCTTCTCCACCTTCAAGTCTTTCCTTGGGAAAACAGTTAGCAACCCTATGCCTCTCCAAGCTTTTCAGGGAGATTTTATCAATTTGTGAACACCCAAAAACATGGTGTCTGAAGCAATAATCTGTTCCACCTTCCAAACCTTTTTTCATTCTTCCCTCCCTCCTTTCCTCTTTCTCTATGGCAATTTTAGTGCTGATACTATAATAATTGACATTCATTAAGTGCTTTAGTGTGTACTAGGCACCATACTGAACACATTTTTGGCATTGTTTTACTTAATAGTTAAAACCATCCTATGAGGTTGGTACTGCTCCTCTATTTGACAAATGAGGAAACGGAATTCCAAAGAGGGCAGGTAACTTGCTCCAGGTCATGGAAGTGGTAGGGCTGGTATTCAAATCCAGGGGTGCTGGACTCCAGAGCTCAGGCTTTCTTCTGCATTAACTTATATTTAATTTGTTTTAATATCAACTAATCAGGCTTCTTCATACATTCCTTTAGATAAATACTCCTGTTTACACTCTCATTATTTAGGCATTTTTATTAGCTATCTTATATCTCACTCTCGGTCTGCTTCCCTCATTTAACATAAAGCGAAACAAGCAGGATGTTAGGATATGCCAACTGGGGATTTTTAATGTTTTAATTTAAACTTTAACTTTTGGCCTAAATACATTTCTTTTGATTGCAAGAATTTTTTTCAATGGATTAAAAGGATATTTCTCCATGTTCTTTCCTCAAGGAAGGGTTGGAATAATGGCAATCAAGACATAATTATCATTTCTTACACAAACATATGACTCTTCATTTGGACAAAGACTTTTTGCTTTTCTAATAGGATGTGAATTACTAGAACTGAAATATTAGGCCAGGTGTGGTGGCTCACGCCTGTAATCCCAGCATTTTGGGAGGAGGGCGGATCACCTGAGGTCAGGAGTTTGAGACCAGCCTGACCAATATGGTGAAACCCTGTCTCTACTAAAAATACAAAAAATTAACTGGGCGCGGGGGTGTGTGCCTGTAATCCCACCTACTTAGGAGGCTGAGGCAGGAGAATCGCTTGAAGCCAACTTGGAGGTGGAGGTTGCAGTGGGTCAAGACCATGTGATAACAGTACAGCCTGGGCGACAAGAGTGAAACTTCTGTCTCAAAAACAGACAAACAAAAAAATGAAATTTTATAACTATCACCAAAGTTCTGCCATATTAAAAATGGAAGGGCTGGGCTGGGCGTGGTGGCTCATGCCTGTAATCCCAGCACTTTTGGAGGCTAAGGCAGGAGGATTATGAGGTCAGCAGATCGAGACCATCCTGGCGAACATGGTGAAACCCTGTCTCTACTAAAAATACAAAAAATTAGCCGGGCGTGGTGGCGGGAGCCTGTAGTCCCAGCTACTCGGGAGGCTGAGGCAGGAGAACGCCATGAACTTGGGAGGTGGAGCTTGCAGTGAGCCCAGATCGCGCCACTGCACTCCAGCCTGGGCAACAGAGCGAAACTCCATCTCGGGGGGGAAAAAAAAAAAAGGAAGGGATTGGGCCAGGCTGGTAATGTTAAGGTTAAGAACTTCCACTCTGAAGTCAGATCCAGACTGGGTCCTGGCTTAGTTACTTGCCAACTTCTGTGATCTTATCTCTCTGAATCTTAGTTTTCGCAAATGGAAAAATGGCACCAATAATAGTTCCTAATTCCAGAGTTATTGTGAAAGACTGAATGAGTCAACATGGTTAGTGCCCCATGAACATTAGGTATTATTATTGTTTTGTTGTTGTTACTACTATTATGTGGCATTTTGTGGTAGTATGGTAAATTCTAGGTTACTACCAAATACCACTGTATACATAAAAAAATATGAAGACAAGCTTGTTTTACCAATCATTAGACATGCTCACAAAACCAAATGGCTTAACTTACCTACCTACCTGCAAAGTAAAGATAAGTAGTATTTATTTGTTCTAGAATCACTTACACAAGTAAGGAATACTTGGAGTTCCTTAAATGATACTACTGGATATCACTGTAACAACTTACGCTGAAAAAGTACCCTGAGCATCGTATTTCAAGTAGAGACAGGCATTCAGTTATTGGCCTTTCTTATACTAAAACTACAATAGTAAGTACAAATAGCAAGTTATGGATGTAGGGACTTAGAATTCTCTTTTTCCCAAAAGGAGTCAACAGTTGAGCTGCAGACTTAACTTAGAATTATTTATCATTTTGAATTTTGTTTGAAGAAGCCTTTAGGTAGAGCAAAATGGAATATTACAAAAAAAGCACAGATAGTACCAAACTGCTTACATCATAAATGTAGGTGTATATCTCCTGTCCTTGTGAAGTATGTTTCAGCCTGGGCTTGTTCAAGTGTACAGGCTGGTTTTACAACATCTGAGTATGTGTGTGTGTGTGTGTGTGTGTGTGCGCGCGCATGTGTGTGTCGTTTCAAGTGGTTAAATATGCCTAATTTTTCTTGATTTTTAATGACTGAAATATTAAAACCATATTCTGTTTATTTGTATACACATAAAAATATGATACCATTTCACAAAAAAACTGAAAAGAATGAAGTTTAACTTGTACCAAAGTTTTACGTGGAGGTTTCATTTTTGTTTTGGTTTTACCTGGTTTTCTGTCTTTTAATGTTGCTTACCTGTGAAGATTTGGCAAGTTTCTGAGTGTATTCCTTCTCGATCTGCTTCAGCCTGCTGTTGGCCTGAAAAACACATGTACATGAACACATACACAGTGACCTGTGAGCCTGGTATCTCTTCCACATGCCTATTGCCAGGCAGCTGGGATGCCTGCCAGCTGCACCGCCCTTCTGGGGCAGCCAGAAAACCACAGGGCTTGTCTTTGATGTGACGCCAACTATTCATCACTTAAAAAGCGAAAAAAAAAAAAGATCTCTTCTGCCAATTATTAGACAAACATAAGACTTCTGTGGATAGAAAGAGAAACGGAGAAAGAGAGACAGAAATAGACGCAGCAAAAGTATGAAGGCTCAGAAGGTAAAGTAAGGGAAAGGGAGAAGAAATAAGAGGGGCAAGGGAAAGAGAGAGGGAAGTGGAGGAAGAGGAAAGGAAGGTAAATTTAATACTTTTTCATGTTAATTAAAAAATAAAAGAAATAGATGCTTCTGGACAAAGGAGAGATGGGATTTTGAGAATCACTGAGCAAAGAGCTGAGCCCCGACTCTGCCAAATGCATAAGAGCTACTTTTTACAGTGACAAATGTATCTAAATCAAACAAGTTTTATGTCCTGGAAATAGGGTGGCCTTTCTAGAATCAGTCCACATTGCTTAGAACTTGGTTATCCCCTCTGCCACTCAAGTTCCAATTCTTTTTATGTGATCTGTTTTCTGCTCTCTGGAAACTTTTGGGATCTTTATTTCATCGTCAGTGTTTAAAAATGTCACAGTGTCGTGCCCTAGACTGGGTCTTTTTCCCATCAGTCATGCGGGCACTAAAGAGGCTCTTTCAGTCTGAACTCGTGTCCTTCACTACTGGGAAAGGTTGGTCATTACTCTCATGATTTCCTCTTGTCTCTCTGTCTGTCCGTCTGTCTCTCTCCCTGCAACTCTGATTTTGTACCTCTTAGGTTTAGTGTCTCTTTTTCTTGTTGTTTCTATGTTCCATTTCTTTGTCTTTTTGATTATTCTTAGAATTTCCTCAACTTTTACCTAAAACTTTATATTCTGCCATCATATTCATAATTTCCAACAGTTCCTTTTTGTTATTTGAACAGCATCATCATCATCAACCCTCTTTTTACAGATGAGAAAACTAAGGCACAGAGAGGGTAAGTAACTTGCCCAGCATCACACAGCTAGGAAGTGATGAAGCCAGGACAGAAACTCACACTTTGGCTGCTGAGCACAGGTGCTCCACCAGTGAGAGCACCGCATCATGCCTTGCAATACAGTCCTGATATCTATCTATCTATCTATCTTTCCTTCCTTTCATCCATCCATCTACCCATCCATCCATCCATCCATCAGCTATCTGTCTATATGTCTATAACTATCTATCTATCGACACATATGTTTTAATTTTTTCCTGCTCAGTAGAATGTGCTTTTTTTTTTTCTTTTTTTTTTTTTTCTGAGTTCCCTTTATTTACTTTCACCTGTCTGTTTTGGTCTTTGTCTTTCACTTTAGATACTTTCCTCAAATATCTGGTGATCTTTGATGTCCTTTCTTATTCCAAGTGAGGCCTCCAAAACTGTATAGAAGAATCTTGCATGTGGACGGGTTTGTGGATGGGTGGGAATCACCACAGGATATGCTACAAAGGGGCCTGCACTCTCCCATGCCAGCATCTGACTGGATTTCCCTCTTGGATCAGTTTGCCCAGAGCTGCATCCTCCAGTTTCCTGCCAGGCAGCACAGATCTGATGGCCAGTATTTTCAGAAGGGCATCGAGGTGTTCAGGAGAGTGACTCTAGTGCAAGGCCAGCCTCACATTTCCCCTTAACTATAGCTGAGGCCCTTTCTCATTCCGTATCTCCACAGAGCAAACCAGGGGTAGGGATGGGGCAGTCTTGGGATAAAATCTGGGCCTTCTGCTCCAAATACAGACTTTCAACCAATCTTCCAGGTCTTCACTTTACCCCATACCCAGTCTCTCCAATTCCTGAACTTTCCCAAAGTTCTACCACGGGAGAGATCTTGCTGCTTCTAATTGGTATCCTTCAAGCCTCCCTTCCCCCAGGAATTGTTCAGTTTTTAGGATTCTTAGTTCTGCTAAGTTAATTTCAGGCCCAGCCTTTTTCAAGTTCTCAATGCTATTGATTTCTTATGTGTAAGGTTGTCTCTTATTTTCTTTGAAAAAAATTATAGCATAAAAATCTTGATACCTGAGTCTCATCTGCAGAGGTTCTGATTCAATTTGTCTGGGCTACAGGCTGGGCACTAAGATTTTTTAAAATTTCTGCTGCTATTTCAAAAGTTCAGCCGAGGTTAAAAACCACTGGTTCACGCCTTTTTCAATTTCATTACTTTCATTTTGATGGGACTTCCACAGGGAGTAGAGATATAAACAGGTGAGCTCTGTTCCAACTACCTTTAGTTGGAAGCAACTGATTTGTTTATTTTCATATCACAAATAGGATGAGGAAGCAATCCAATGCTCACGGCCCACTCTAGGCTCACCTCTATGGCAGTACTAAGGCTGAACTGGTCACTGTTGGTTAATCTGTCTCTCTCCTACTAGATTATGAGATCCTAGAAGGCAGCTCCTAGCCCCTAACATAGTGTTTGGGGCACAATTGTTCACCTAATGAATGAGTGGATGTCATACAAGCCCTTTTCCTCTTCTATCGCCTCAGTCCATACCTCTGAAGTTTTCTTTTCATAACCATTTTTTTTATGGACTTAAGTTTAAAACCAATTCTTCAGAGTTCATTCCATAAATCTCTTTGTATCTATAATCCCATTGAGGACACAGGGTAGTTTTGCTTCTTCAAGAATAGAGAGGGCATGTGACTACTGCTGTTTTTCTAGTAAGTCATCAGACTTGACTCCAGCTCTATGATGACTTAAAGCCGCTCTCCATCAGAATTAGGGCTACTCTGAACCTCTTGAGGTTTATTTGTCTTGGCTCACATTCTGTCACTATTTTTTTGGTCACAAAATGCTTAATAAAGTATTTGTTGCATTTAAAATAAACACTTACAGAGCTCATACCATGTCCCAGGCACTGTTTTAAGTGCTTTAAGTGCTTTAAAAATATTCACCCACTAGAAAATCTAAAAATTAATCCTGGTGTGGTAAAGATGAGGTTACTTTTCCCTAAAAATGCTGGAGTCACGGATAATAATTAATGCAGGAAAGCCTGTGTCTTGGTGGCGGCTACTCTTCAAGAGCTTATGGCCAGTTCCCAAATCTCGCAAACCCAATGAAGCTCCTTTATAACTAAATATCCAATTCATTCATCCACTCTAGGCAGCTGGACAATAATAATGAACAAAACAGCCAAGAATCCCTCTCTATTTTTATGAAACATCTAGAGAGTAAACAAAGTAACTTTGAAAAGTTCTATGGTGCATGTGCTATGGAGAAATATCAATCAGGAAAGAGAGAGAGGAAGTGATAAAAGTTAGGGGGTACGTTATAATTTTAAAAATACTGAAGTAACAGATGGCCTCCCTGAGAGGTTGACATATGAACAAAAACCTGTAGGGGATGGGGGTAATCTCTAGGGAAAGAACATTCCAGGCAGAAGGAAGAATCAGCACAAAGGCCTTGAGGCAGAGGCATGCACAGCATGTTCAAGACACAGTACGGAGGCCGCGAGCAGTGGCTCACCCCTGTAATCCAGCACTTTGGGAGGCTGCGGCAGGCAGATCACTTTAGGCCAGGAGTTCCAGACCAGCCTGGCCAAAATGGTGAATAATAAGGTACTAATAAGGCCACTCCAGCTTTTGTTTGGGGCAAGAATGAAGCAAATAAGACAGTTAGGAAGGCACTGCAAATAATCTAGGATGGCAATAGAGGAGGTGGTGAGAAGGGGTCAGATTTGGAGAAAAATTAGAAAGTAGAACCAACTGGATATACTGTATAATGGAAAGAGATGAGTCAAGGATGACTTCAAGATTTTTGTCCTAAGCAACTAGATGAATGAAGTTGTCATTACCTAACATGGGAAAAACTATAGGTGAAATAGGTTTTTGCAGAGAAGATCAAGAGATCAGTTTGTACCTATTAAACTTGGAGATGCCTATTAAACGTGCAGTATTGAAGTATTTGGGTATTCAAGTCTCGAGTTTATGGTTTAAGGTCTAGGTTAAAACTTTGAATTCAGAAGTCATCAGTTTATACAGGGTGTGTGAAACCATGCTACTGGATAAGATCCCAAGATTTCCACTGTATATACTGGATGAGATCCCAAGTATACACACAACAAAACAGAGGTCTAAGTATACTCAGCCCTGGGCCTGCAAATGTTAGGAGGCTGGGACATGAGGAGGAAACAGAAGTAATAGCCAGAGAGTCAAGAAATCAGGATAGGCTGGTGGCTCACGCCTGTAATCCCAGCACTTTGGGAGGCCAAGGCAGGTGGATCACCTGAGGTGAGGAGTTCGAGACCAGCCTGACCAACATGGTGAAACCCCGTCTCTACTAAAAATACAAAAAAAATTAGCTGGTGGCGGGTGCCTGCAATTCAAGCGACTTGGGAGGCTGAGGGAGGAGGATCACTTGAACCTGGGAAGTGGAGGCTGCAGTGAGCTGAGATCGTGCCATTGCACTCCAGCCTGCCTGACAAGACTCCATCTCAAAAAAAAAAAAAAAAAAAAAAAAAGAAAAGAAAAGAAAGAAATCAGGATAATATGTCATCCTGAGCCAAGTGAAGAAAAGTGTTTCAAGGACTACTCAGCTGTGTCAAATGCTATGGGGAGGCCATAGAAAGTGAGGCCTGAGAATTGATCACATCAGTTTGGCAACATGGAGATCACTGGTGATAAGGATAAAAGAAATTTTGTTGTAGTGGGGAACATGACAGTTGGATTAAAGGAAGTTCAGAGAGGAGAGGCACTGGAATTTGTTCAGAATTTTATTATAAAGGAAGGTGAGAAATGAGAAGGAAGCTATCCAAGAAATGGGTGAATAGAGAGATGATTTGTTTTGTTTTTTGGTAAGCTGAGGAAATTAACAGCATGTTTGTAGGTCGATAGGAAAGATCTAGCAGTAGAGAGGGGGGAAAACCAGATGATGCCAGAGCTTTCCTAGAGACATGTTCTTGAGTTAAGGGGAGGGATATGTCATGGAGTGAACTGTGTCCTCCCCAAATTCCTATGTTATGTTGCAACCCTAAACCCCAATTTGACTGTATTTGGAGATAGGGCCTTTGGCGAGGCAATTAAGGTAAAATGAGGTCATAAGGGTGGGGCCCTACTCCAAGAGGATGGGTGTCATTATAAGAAGAGGAAGAGACACCTATCTCTCTCTGCTGGTCTCTCTGTACACACACACAGGAAATGCCTTGTAAAGAAACAGCAAGAATGCAGCGAGAGGCCTCACCAGAAAGCAATCCTGACACCACCTTGATCTCGGGCTTCTAGCTTCTAGAGCTATGAGAGAATGAATTTTCATGTTTTAAGCCACCTAGTCTGTGGTGCTCTGTTATGGCAGCCCAAGCCAACTACTACGGGGTGGGACCTCGAGCACGAGGGGAGGAGATGGCCTTTGCTGGAAGTCCAGGCAAATGATTCCCCAGGAACAGCGATGGGAGCTTCCAATTGCTCTCATTATCTCTACAAAGCAGGAAGAAAGATTCATCAGCTGAGCATGAGGATGGTAGAAAACATCTTTGGGAAATTTCAGAAGGGAAGGAAGGTATAAAATAGTCATCTAAAAAAAGGAGGAAAGGGAAAAGAGAGAAATCCAGTATGAGTCCCAGGACTCCAGGAAGCATCAGGACCCACTCGAAACTGCCAAAGCTGAATTTAAAATGAGGCCAGTTTGTAATACAGAAACATTTCTGGAACTTGCTAACAGCTAAACAGAGTAGAATCAATACTTTGGAGAATAAGAGTAACCAAAGGAATAAAATTAATTGATCAACCTTTGAGGTTTTTACTATTAATACTTACTTGAGCCTAAATCATAGCTGTCTGAATTCCTGAACCCCTCTTCTATAAATCTAAACAGATCTGGTTTATCATGGTTGAAAATTCGTGGCTAACTTATCAGGAAAACTGTCCCTAAAGCATTTTTTGAATAGTTTTAGTATCAAGATGGTACTGAGTGTACATTTCATTTCCCTGCTTAAAGGAAGGCTTAGTTATTTTAAACCAAGTCTTATTTTTATAGCTATCATTTGTATATAGAAACACAATTTTCAAACAACTACCAGCGGCATAACCTGAACAAATATATAACAGAAGAGGATGGAACTACAATTTTGAAGTGAGCAAGGCAGTAGTAGAAATAGTAGTAGTAGTACTGGTGGTTGTTGTTTTCATCTTTGGTTCTTTCTCACTATTGCCATTTCTGATTGGTTGTGCCCATCCTCCTCCAGACAGTACTCAGTTCTCATCTGTTTTTCTAGGGCTACTTCCAGATCATTCTCCTTATTAAAGAGCCCAATATATTGGTTCACTTTCCCTATGTAATTCCTAACAAAATCTTGGGTTTAAAACTCAATTAGAAAGGGGGAAAATTTACAAAAGTGTCCATGGTTGGTAATTAATCTTAATGTGCTACCCTTTTCTTTGCATTATGCCTCAATTTTAAAAAGTCCTTCATTCCTTTATTTTCCATTTCCTACCATTAATGGTGAAGGTTCAGGCATTCATGATTTCCAGGAAGGTGATTTGGAGAGAAGAAAATTAGGAGATTTGTCTAAAATATTTATATTTAAGGCAAACCCAGATCTTACGATGATATTTTTAAAATATAATAGCTACATCTTTAAAATCTTCAAATATCTTTTAAATATAATAGCATAAGTGTCTGAAAAAAATAGTTGTTTTAGGATGAAGAAAGCAAGAATGTTTCCTAGATTCTTGAAACATGGCATAAAGCTCAGAAAATTATGCAGTACTTTCTATTCAAAAGCTTTGTAGGCATCTATTTGAAACTTCTTGGAACACTATTGTCAGAGGTGTATGAACCAAAGCAACTCCATCTTGAATAGGGGCTGGGTAAAATGAGGTGGAGACCTACTGAGCTGCATTCCCAGGAGGTTACGGCAGTCTAAGTCACAGAATGAGATAGGAAGTAGGCACAAGATACAGGTCATAAAGACCTTGCTGACAAAGCAACTTGCAGTATAGAAGCTGGCCAAAACCCACGAAAATAAAGATGGTGACGAGAGTGACCTCTGGTCATCCTCACTGCTACACTCCCACCAGCACCATGACAGTTTATAAATGCTATGGCAACACCAGGAAGTGACCCTATATGGTCTAAAAAGGGGAGGCATGAATTATCCACTCCTTGTTTAGCATATAATCAAGAAATAACCATAAAAATGGGCAACCAGCAGCCCTCGGGGCTGCTCTGTCTGTGGAGTAACCATTCTTTTATTCTTCTATTTTCTTAATACATTTGCTTTTACTTTGCGGACTCAACCCTGAATTCTTTCTTGCGCAAGATCCAGGAACCTTCTCTTGGGGTCTGGATGGAGTCCCCTTTCATGCAACACTATGAATCCAGTCATGGCCAGCCTGGGAAAATTCTGCACCATCCTACCAGCAAAAATATTTAGAAAATTTATAACAAATATTTATATTTAATTTAAAATATTTACAGAACATTCATACTTGAAAATATCTGTATTTTACTTCAAAATAAATGTGCAAATTTGTAAAACAATAAAATTCATGACTGCTGCCCTGGCTGTGATGAAGTAACTGGGACCGCATTTTATCTGCCACAGTAAACAACAAGAAAACTGGACAAAACAAAGGAGAAACTGATTTAGGATATTAGGCAACAGGAAGCAGTGGATTGTGACCCAAAGAGAAGGGAAATAAATGAGGTAAGCGCTCATTTAGTTGTTCTTTGATTTAATTCTTCTCTGATTCTTTCATCAGAATTCTACAGTTGTCATCATATAAATCTCATACATACAGATGGTTCTTGACTTGCAAAGGCATTTCACCCCGATAAATTTGTTGTAAGTACAAAATTTCTTAAGTAGAAGATGCATTTAATACCTCAATAAACCCATCGTAAAGTTAAAAACATAATTTAAGTTGAACCTTTGTAAGTCAGGAACAGTTATTATAGACGTATATCTAAGTATTTAATTTTGAGGGTACTAATGTAAATAGTATTGTGTTTTTAGTTTAAAATTCCACTTATTCATTGCTGGTATAAATGAAAGCAGTTGATTTTTATACACTAACCTTGCATCCTGTAAGCTTGCTATAATCACTAATCAGTTCCAAGAGTCTGTCAATTCTTTTGGATTCTCTACACAGACAATCATGCTGTCTGCAAACAAAGACAGTTCTATTTCTTCCTTTCCAATCTGTATACCTCTTATTTCCTTTTCTTGTGTATTTCATTAACTAAGATTTCTTTGATGCTGAAAAGGAGTGGTGAGAGGGGAATCACAATCAATGCGGTGTTTCTGATCTTAGAGAGAAAGCTTCTAGTTTCTCACCATGAAGTACAATATTAGCTGTAGGTTTTTTGTAGATGTTCTTTATCAAGTTGAGGGAGTTCTCCTCTATTCCTAGTTTGCTGAGATTTTTTTTTTTCATGAATGTCTGCTGAATTTTATCAAATGATTTTTCTACATCTATTAATATGATCATGTGATCACATAGACGTGATCGATTACGTTCACTGATTTTCAAATTGTTGAGACAGCCCTGCATACCTGGGATACATCCCACTTGGCTGTGGTGTATAATTATTTTTGTATATTGTTAGATTCAATTTGCTAAAATTTTGTTAAAGATATTTTCATTTATGTTAACGGAATATAATGGTCTATAGTTTTCTTGTCTTATAACGTTTCTGTCTGGTTTTGGTATCAGGGTAATGCTGACCTCACAGGATGAGTTACGAATTATTTCCTCTGCTTTTATCTTTTGAAATAGATTGTAGAGGATTGGTATAACTTCTTCCTTAAAAGTTTGGCAGAATTCAGCATTGAATCCATGTAGGCCTGATGTATTCTGTTTTGAAAAAGGAGGGTCATTAATTATTGATTCAATTGCCTTAATAGATATATCCATTCAGATTATCTTTTTCTTCCTGTATGACTTTTGGCAGATTGTGTTTTCAGCAGATTGTGTCTAGGTTATCAAATCTATAAGCATAGAATTGATCATGGTATTTATTTATTATCCTTACAATGCTCATAGGCTCTTCAGTGATATCCCATTTTTCATTACTTTTATTAGTAATTTATATTCTCTTTCTTTTTTTCTTAGTTTGCATGGCAAAAGCCTATCAAATCTATTGATCTTTTCAAAGAACCGGCTTTTGGTTTCATTGATTTTCTCTACTGATTTCGTGTTTTCAAGTTCATTGATTTCTGCTCTAATTCTTTTTAATTTTTTAATTTTTTTTTTAAAAGACAGGGTCTCACTATGTTGCTCAGGCTGGACTCAAACTCCTAGGCTCAAGGGATTCCCCAGCATCCCAAGTAGCTGGGGTTACAGTTACATGACACTGCCCTCGGTTCTGCTCTATTTTTATTATTTCCTTTCTTCTGCTACTTTGGATTTAATTTGCTCTTCTTTTTCTTGCTTCCCAAATGAAAGCTTAGGCTATTGATTTTAGATATTCTTGTCTAATAAATGCATTCTATGCTATAAATTTCTCTTTAATCACTGCTTTCTCCATATCACATAAATTTTGGTAAGTTGTGGTTTCATTTAGCCCAAAATATTTTTAAATTTATATTAGATTTCTTCTTCGACTCATGTGATTTTTAAAGTGTGTTATATAATGCCAAAGTATTTGGGGATTTCCAGCTATCTTTCTGTTGATTTCTAGTTTAGTTTCATTGTGGTCTGATACCAGATATTGTATGATTTCTATTCTTTTAAATTTGTTAAGATATGTTTTATGGCCCGGAATGTAGTCTATCTTGGGGAATGGTCCATGTGAGGTTGCAAAGAATTGTATGCTGCTGCTGTTGGATGAAGTAGTCCAAGATATCCATTATTTCCAGTTGATTCTATGTCCTTACTGATTTTTCTGCCTTCTGGATCTGTCCTTTTATGATAGTGGGTATTAAAGTCTACAACTATAATAGTAGATTCATCTATTTCTCCTTGCAGTTCTATCAGTTTTTGCCTCAAATAGTTTTTGTTTGTTTTTGTTTTTTGTGCCTCATGTATTTTGATGTTCTGTTAGGTACATACACACCTGTTAAGGATTGACATGTCTTCCTGGAGAATTTAACCGTTTACCATCATGTAATGGCTACCACATCCCTGATAACTTTCTTTGTCCTAAAGTCTGCTCTATCTGAAATTAATATAACCACTAACTCTTTCTTTTGTTTAGTGTTAGCATGGTATTTTTTTTTTTTTTTTGATCCATTTACTTTAAACCTATATAGGTCTTATATTTAAAGCAGGTTTCTTGGAGGCAATATATGGTTGGGTCTTATTTTTTGATCCACTCTCACAATCTCTGCCTTTTAATTGGTATGTTTAGGCCACTGACATCCAAAGTGATTACCTGATACAGCTGGACTTGTGCATTTTCCATACCCCACATAGAAGGCTAGAGTTGGCTGTAGGTGGTTATCTCCTTTCCCCCAGATTGGTTAGGCTCTGAAAAATCCCCAATAATTTAGGTGCTTGTAAAACAGTTTTTCTTGGTAGGCTTTGTGAAGGGCAACAAAGTGCTCTGGTGTATTTCACAATGGTCACTTTTCTCTTCCCCCTGCCAGAAGCACAAATGGTTTTTTCCACAATATTCATGGTGAGAATCTGGTCAAGCTCCTGGAGGCAAGACTCACAAAAGCCCGAAACTGCTATGGCTGCTTGCAAGCCATGTTAGACCCGATACCAAGAGAGTTTCCCTCAGCTAAGAGTCTCTGTTGTGGGGAACATTTAAACAGAAGGACTCCAAGAGTCCCTGCTACTGTCAACTGTCATAGTCTGTTGCTGCTATTGCTGCCCTAAACTCTTATAGCCTAGGGCACTGAGGTACCCTCAGTCATCTGTGATACTGATCACAGCTGAAGAAGCTGCAGGGAGGCTTGACCACTGCATCTATTCAGAAGCAGGGCCAGCACACCCTTTTCAATCAGCACATTAAGGCCTATCTGCAGATGAAAGTCTTTTCCTATGAAAGTAACTCTGTAAACTTTGGAAGTGGTGACCGTTTCATCAGATGTGAAGACATCAATTCAGAAACACAAGAAACATGAAAAAGGAAGGAAATATGACACCACCAAAGAACACAATAATTCTTTAGTAACTGACCCCAAAGAAAAGAAAATTTATGAATTGTCTGAAAAGGAATTCAAAATAAGAAAAGGAAACTCAAAAAAAATACAAGAGAACATAGAGAGACAATTTGATGATATCAATCAGTTTATGATCTGAATGAGAAATTAAACAGAGATAGGTATCATAACAAAGAACCAACAGAAATCTTGGACCTAAAGAAGTCAATAAATGAAATTTAAAAATAACAACAGAGAGCTTCAACAGCAGACTAGATCAAGCAGGATGAAGGATAAATGTTTCGAGTTTTTGTATGTGGCAAAAATTAAGTTGCTATCAGTGTAAAATAGTCAATTATTACATAACTATAAGATGTTTTATGTAAGCTTTGTGGCAACCACAAAGCAAAACACTATAGCAGATACACAAACAATTAAGAAAAAAGAATAAAATCTAGCACTATAGAAAACCACCAAATCATGATGGCAAATAAGGAAAAAAGGAACAAAGGATATACAAAAAAACCAGAAGACAATAAACAGCACAGCCATAGTAAGTCCTTAAATGTCAGTAATTATAAATGGACTAAATTTTCCAATCCAAAGACACAGAGTGGTTTAAGGAATAAAAAATCAAGATCCAATTATATGCTTCCTATGAGAGACCCACATTAGCTTTAAGGATATACATAGGCTGAAAGTGAAGGGAGGGAAGAAGATACTCCATGCAAATGGTTAAAAAAAGGAGAACAGGAGTGGTTATATTTAGATTTAAAATAGACATCAAATCAAAAACTTTCATAAGAGACAAAGAAGGTCACTAATGATAAAGAGGACATTCATCAAGAGGATATAACAAGTGTAAATATGTATTAGACATTAGAACACATTAGACATTAGAGTACCTAAATATATAAAGCAAATATTAATGGACACAAAGGGAGAAATAGATAGCAATACAATAATAGTGGGGACTTCAATACTCCCCAGCAACAACAGACAGATCAATGAGACAGAAAATTAAAAGAGAAATACTGAAATTGAATTGTGCTTTAGACAAAATGGGCTATATATAACTTTCTATCTAACAGCAGCAAAATACAGATTCTCCTTTAGTGCACATAGAACATTCTCCAGTATAGATCATATGGTGGGCCATAAAACAAGTCTTAAATTTAAGAAGATCAAAATCATATCAAGTATTATTTCTGGCCACAATGGTATAACATTAGAAATCAATAACAGAATTAATTTTGGAAAATTCATAAATATGTGGAAATTAAATAACTGGCTCTGAATAACCAATGGGTCAAAGAAGAAATCAAAAGAAAAATTGAGAAATATCTTGAGACAAATGATAATGAAAACACAACATACCAAAACCTACGGGATGCCCAAAAGCATAAACTTCCCATAAAAGGAAAGTTTATAGCAATAAATGTTTACATTAAAAAAGAAGATCCCAAATAGCCTAACATTATGCTTCACAGAATTAGAAAATGAACAAATTAGGCCGGGCGCGGTGGCTCAAGCCTGTAATCCCAGCACTTTGGGAGGCCGAGACGGGTGGATCACAAGGTCAGGAGATCGAGACCATCCTGGCTAACACTGTGAAACCCCGTCTCTACTAAAACATACAAAAAACTAGCCGGGCGAGGTGGCGGGCGCCTGTAGTCCCAGCTACTCGGGAGGCTGAGGCAGGAGAATGGTGTGAACCTGGGAGGTGGAGCTTGCAGTAAGCTGAGATCCGGCCACTGCACTCCAGCCCGGGCGACAGAGTGAGACTCTGTCTCAAAAAAATAAAAAATAAAAAAAAAAAAAATAAGAAAATGAACAAATTAAACCCAAAGTTATCAGAAGGATGGAAATTCATAAATACCAGAAAAGAAATAAAATAGAGAATAGAAAAACCACACACACACAAAAAAACAATAAAACTAAGAGTTGGTTTTTGAAAAAATGAACAAAATTGATAAACCCTTAGACTAGCTAAAAAAAGAAAGAAAGAGAAAATTCAAATATATAAACTCAGATATGAAAGTGGAGACATTACAACAGATGTTCTCAGAAATGAAACAGATCATAAAGGACTATTATTAACAATTATATATCAACATAGTTGATCATCTGGGGTAAACAGATTAATTCCTAGGAAAATATAACTGAAGAAGGTTGAATAAAAAAGAAATAGCTTGAAAAGGCCAATAACAAAGGAAGAGATTGAAGTAATAATTTAAAATCTCCCAAGAAAGAAAAGCCCAAGACCAGATGGCTTCATGGCTGAATTCTATCAAACTTTCAAAAAATAATTAATACTTCTTAAATGCCTCCAAAAGAAAGAGCTGGATAATACAGTTGACCCTTGAACAACATGGGGGTTAGTGGTGCTGATCACCCCCAAAATGCTGTAAAAAACCTGCATGCAACATTTGATTACCCCAAAACTTAACTACTAACAGCCAACTGTTGACTGGAAGCCTTACTTAAAACATAAATAATCAATTAACACATATTTCATATATTACATTTATTCTATATTTTATGCTTACAGTAAAGTAAGCTAGGGAAAAGAAAATGTTATAAAAATAATAAAGAAGAGAAAATACATTTAATATTCATTAAGTGGGAAGTAGATCATCCTAAAGGTCTTCATCCTTGACATCTTCATGTTGAGTAGGCTGAGAAGAAGTGTCAAGAGTGGCAGAGGCAGAAGAAAAGCTGCAGATAAGTAGACCCATGCAGTTCAAACCTGTGTTGTTCAAGGGTCAACACTACTTCCTAACACATATTATGAGTCAGCATTACCTTGATACCTAAGCCAGACAGAGCAACATAGGAAAACTACAGGCCAACACTTCTGAAGAACATTGATGCAAAAGTCTTCAATAAAATATTAGCAAACCAAATTCAACAACACATTAATACATCACGATTAAGTGGGTTTTACCCCTGACATGCAAGGCTGGTTTAATATACACAAATCAATCAGTGTGATATATCACATTAACAAACCACATGATCATATCAATTAACAAAAAAGCATTCAATAAAGCTCAATGTCTGATTTGATAAAACCTTTTAACAGTTTAGATATAGAAGGAAAGCTCTTCAACATAATAAAGGCTATTTGAGTAAAACGCACAGCTAACCTCATCATCAATGGGGAGAAACTGAAAGCTTTTTCTCTAAGATCTGGTATAAGGTAAGGATGCCCACTCTTACCACTTCTACTTAGCAGAGTACTGGAGGTGCTATGAAGAAGAATTAGACAATAAAAAGAAATAACAGGTATTCAAGCTGGATAAAAAAGAAGTAAAATTATCTCTATTTACAATGACATGATCCTATATGTAAAAAATCCCAAAGATTTCACACACAAAATACTATTAGATGGAATAAGTTAATTCAGTAAAGTTGCAGGATATAAAATCAACATATAAAAATTTATGACATTTCTATACATAACAATGTAGCCAAAACAGAAATTGAGAAAACAATCTCATTTACAATCACATAAAAAAAAAAAAAATCAAGCCTGTAATCCCAGCACTTTGGGAGGCCGAGACGGGCGGATCACGAGGTCAGGAGATCGAGACCATCCTGGCTAACACAGTGAAACCCCGTCTCTACTAAAAAATACAAAAAACTAGCCGGGCGAGGTGGCGGGCGCCTGTAGTCCCAGCTACTCCGGAGGCTGAGGCAGGAGAATGGCGTGAACCCGGAAGGCGGAGCTTGCAGTGAGCTGAGATCCGGCCACTGCACTCCTGACTCTGTCTCAAAACAAACAAACAAACAAACAAATTAAATACATAAAATAAAATACTTAGGAATAAATTTAACCAAGGAAAGACCTGTACACTGAAAACTATAAAACATTAATAAGGCCGGGCATGGCGGCTCACCCCTGTAATCCCAACACTTTGGGAGGCTGAGGTGGGCAGATCATGAGGTCAGGAGATTGAGACCATCCTGGCTAAAACAGTGAAACCCTATCTCTACTAAAAACACACCAAAAAAAAAAAAAATTAGCTGGGAGTGGTGGCGGGCGCCTGTAGTCCCAGCTACTCAGGAGGCTGAGACAGGAGAATGGTGTGGACCTGGGAGGCGGAGTTTGCAGTGAGCCGAGATTGCACCACTGCACTCCAGCCTGGGCGACAGAGCAAGACTCTGTCTCAAAACAAAACAAAACAAAACAAAACAAAAAACAAAATTAATAAAATAAATTGAAGAGGACACAAATACATGAGAAGATATTCCATGCTCATGGATTGGGAGAATTAATATTTTTTAAATGTCCATACTACTCTCAAAGGGATATATAGATTCAATGCAAACCCTATGAAAATTTCAATAACAATCTTCACAGAAATAGAAAAAAAATCCTAAAATTCATAAGGACCCACAAAAGACCCCAAATAGCCAATGCAATTTTGAGAAAAATGAAGTTGGAGGCATCACAAATCTTGATTTAAAATTGTATTACAAAGCTATGGCAACCAAAATTGTATTGTACTGATACAGAAACAGATGCCTAGACTAGTAGAACAGTATAGAGAACCCAGAAAGAAATCCAAACATATATGGCCAACTAATTTTCAGCAAGGGCAACAAGAAAACACAATGAGGAAAAGATAGTCTCTTCAATAGTGTTGGGAAAGCTGGATTTCTACATGTAACAGAATAAAATTGGACCCTTCTCTTACACCACACATAAAAATCAACTGTCTCTCCAAATTTGGGGGCAGCAGTTTGCCCTGTGAGTTTACTTTTCTGATAAATATAAAAAATGTTGTTTATTTTTCAGTCTTTTTTTTCTGCTTTTTACTTGTTGTTAGGATGAGTGGCAACTTCCAAGCACCTTACATGCCAGAGCAGAAATGGGAAATTAACCTAGAAATAACATTTTAAATATCCAAATGGTTCCCAGAGAGACAAGGAATAAATTTATTGAATAATCGCAGATATCTCTGAGATAGTATCACTTCATCTAACATATGTGTAGTTGTATTCCAGAAGGAGAAAGAGGTTTGGAAAAATATTTGCAGATGGAATGGCTGAAAATTTTCCAAAATGAAAAAAAAAAAAAACCTCTAAGACCACAAGTCTAAAAGATCATCAAACAAAAAAACAAAAAACCAAGATAAATACAGAGAAAACCAAATCAAGGCATAACATAATAAAATTGCAAAGAACAGAAATAAATATAAAATCTTATAAGCAGCCAGAGAAAACAGATACATTAAAAAGAGAGGAATCAATGAAGATTTCTCATCTGAAACTAGGCAAGTCAGAGAACAACACAATGAATCTTTAAAGGGCTGAAATTGAAAAAAACTGTTAATCTAGAAGCGCATATCCAGTGAAACTATCCTTCCAAACTGAAAGTGAAAAACACACATATTCAAAGAAAAATTGGAGAGAATTTGTCACCAGTAGATGTGCACTACGAAAAAGGTTGAAATAAGTTGCTCAGGCAGATGGACATGATACTAAATGGAAACCTGGATGAAACCAAGGGAATAAATAGTACTGGACATAAAAAATGCATGTAAATATAAATTATTTTTTATTCTCACATTGAAATTTCTTTAAAAGACAATTGAATACTTAAAGCAATAATAACAGGAGTATATTGTGAGGTTGTAATACTTGTAGAAATACAGAATATGAATGGGGAAATGGAAGTATACTTTCAAGAAACTTACATTTTATATGATCTGGTACCACAGTAGGTGAAGACAGACTGTAGTTAAGATGTATGTAATAAAACCTAGATCAACAACTATAAAAATCAACAGTGAAGAGGTACAGCTAATAAGCTAATAGTAGAAATAAAATAAAATGTTAAGAAATAGTTAATTCAATATAAGGTAGGAAAAGAGAAGAAAGAAGAAACAAATAGAAAAGAAACAGCAAAATGGTAGATTAAAACCTAACAATATCAATAACTATGTTAAACATAAGTAGCCTAAAAAATCCAACTAACTGGCAAAGCTTATCAGACTGTTTTTCAAAAAACTTTAACTATGGGCTGGGCGTGGTAGCTCATGCCTGTAATTCCAGCACTTTGGGAGGCTGAGGCAGGCGGATTACAAGGTCAAGAGATCGAGACCATCCTGGCTAACACGGTGAAACCCCGTCTCTACTAAAAATACAAAAATTAGCTGGGCGTGGTGGTGGGCACCTGTAGTCCCAGCTACTAGGAAGGCTGAGACAGGAGAAGGGCGTGAACTTGGGAGGTGGAGCTTGCAGTGAGCCAAGTTTGCACCACTGCACTCCAGCTTGGGTGACAGAGCGAGACTCTGTCTCAAAAAAAAAAAAAAAAAAAAAAGTTTAACTACATGGTGCTTTCAAGATAAACACTTAAAAATCTTTTTAAAAAGGTTAAGATTAACAGGATGACAAAAGATGTACCATGCAAATAGTAATATTAAGAAAAGTGGAGTCAACATATGAATATCAAACAAAGTGGATTACAGAACAAAGAAGCTGCTCTGTATCTCTGTAGAGATACAGAGCGGCATTTCAGAATGATAAAAACTTAATTCATGAAAATGATATAACAATCCTAAATATGTATGTACCTAATTATAAGGGCTTCAAAATACATGAAACAAAACCTGACAGAAATGAAAGGACAAAAAGGCAAATTCACAAATGACAACTGAAGATAATTCAAAACCGCTTTCACAGGAATTGGTAGGACAAGTAGACCATATTAGTGAGGATATAGATAATTCGAAAACTGCTGTCAACCTACTTGACCATTAATCAAGATAGACCATATTCAGGGTCATAAAATAAATTTCAGTAAATTAAAAAGGACTGATCTCATACAGAGTAAATGCTCTGATCATAAAGAAATTAAATTAGAAATCCATAACAGAAATTTATTTTAATTTTTGTAAAGTAAAAGATAGACATATACTAATATTTGAGTCAAAGAAAGAATCATGGCTAGGCATGGTAGCTCATGTCTATATTCCCAGTGCATTGGGAGGCCAAGGCAGGAGAATTGCTTGAGGCCAGAAGTTCAAGACGAGCCTGGGCAACATAGTGAGACCCCATGTCTAAGAAAAAAAGAATTTAAAAATTAGCCAGGTGTGGTGGTACGTGTCTGTATTCCTAGCTACTTGGGAGTTGGGAGATGGGAGGCTGCTTGAGCCCAGGAGTTTGAGGTTACAGTGAGCTGTGATAGTGGCACTGCTCTCCAGCCTGGGCAACACAGCAAGACCCTGTCCCTGAAAAAAAACAAATTGCAAAGGAAATTAGAAAATATTTTGAAATGAATGAAAATGGAAGCATATATTTGTAGAATGCAGCTAAATCAGTACTTAGAGGAAAATTTTAGCTTCTGAATTCTTTTATTAGCAAAGAAGGGAGTTCAAAAGTAAGTAGTATAAGCTTTCAATTGAAGCAACCTGAAAAAGAATAGCAAATTAAAGACCAAGTAAGCAAAAGAAAAAAAGTAAATATAAGAGTTGAAATCAATGAATTAGAAAAGAGGAAAACAATAGAGAAAAATTAATGAAACCAAAAGCTGGTTCTTTAAGAACAATAAAATTGATAAATTTCCAGATGGATAGGTCTGAAAAAGAAGATACAAATTACCAACATCAGAAAGAGAGACAGGGGACATTACTATCAGATTCTGTAGACATTAATAGGGTAATAAGAAAATATGAACATCATATTTACAAATGTTTGATAATTTAAACAAAATGGATAAATCTCTTAAATGATAGAAATTACTGAAAGTGACTCAAGAATTAGAAAACTCAGAGACCCCTCTATTACAAACACACACATGCACAAACACACACACACACCCTTTTCTGAAACCCTGATACACCTCTCTGCACTGTGTTAGTTTCGGAAACATTTACTTTGAGGACCTTCTCTGGCTTAGGCACTGTATGTTTACAAAAGTAAAAGATTTAATGCAGTTGGGGAGGGAAGAGACGGATGAGTGAATAAATAAAATACTGCATAATAAGTGTCATGAAAGAGATCTGCACAGGGTGTTATTAAGGAAAAAATATGAGATGCCCTATAAGAGAGAAGGCTTCCATAAGGAGGTGAATATTAAAGGGTAATGATGATGATGACAATGATAATGATAGCAACAACAACAAAATAAGGAATGTTTTCTTTTCTCTTACTGTATTGACACATATTGGCTAAATCTAAACCTCTCAAAAACTCTGCGGTAGGCACTGTTATCCTCACTGAAACCGAGAGACATAGCAGATAAAAAACTTGTCTATGGCTATGCAGCTAGGAATGAATACGAATCAAGTGACTGAAAGAGAGAAGAAAGTTTCAGATGACAGAAGTGACGTGCAAAGGTACAGACGCTTGAGGAAGCCCGGTAGGTAGATTTGAGGCTGCAAGCTTCTTTCCTTCCTTCACAGGCACATTTCTTGAAAGGTAATCTCTACCCTCTGCCTTCATTTTCATTTCCTTATTAGTTCAGGAAATATTTACTGAGCTCCTTGGTGACTACCTAGTCTTTCCTTAATGACCTGAAATTTGACCCTGTCCCTTCTATTCAACTTGCCAACAACCATTTTACTGCTGTAATAAGAGGACTTTCTTTTTATAATACTCATTTTCTTTTGATTATAAAAGTAAATTCAGATTGTGGTGATGGTGTAGAATTCCGTAAATCTGTTAAAAATCATTGAACCCGACACAAAACAAAAATGTCTCCAAATGTAAATTATACTTCAATAAAGATGATGGGTTTTCTTAAGTAAATAAATGCTCATTGTAGAAAAACCAAGAAATAGAAAGAAATACATATGGTGACCATCTCCTGTAATCTATCACTGCATGTAGCTTGTGATTTTTCGGTGCAATGTTTTTGCACATTACCTGGATATTTCTGAAGTCTTAAACCTGATATTTTCTTCTACTTAGCCCTGCCCAGCTTGTTATTCTGCCTTCACTGCCTCATGGGAAAGGATGGCAGAAGTATAGAAAAAGCAAAGGAGGTTGGGCACAGTAGCTCACGACTGTAATCCCAGCGCTTTGGGAGGACAAGGCGGGGGGATCATCTGAGGTCAGGAGTTCAAGACCAGCCTGGCTAACATGGCAAAACCCTGTCTCTACTAAAAAAATGCAAAAATTAGCCAGGCATGGTGGCACATGCTTGTAATCCCAGCTACTTGGGAGCCTGAGGAGAGGGAATCACTTGAACCCGGGAGGCGGAGGTTGCTGTGAGCCAAGATTGTACCGCTACACTCCAGCCTGGGTGACAAAGTGAGGCTCCGTCTCAAAAAAAAAAAAGAAAAAAAAAAAGGAGTCCATTTTTGGATTTAAACAATAACCACGGCAGATTGGATCCAGGGCAGGGCATAAGAATATTACTTGAGAGCCGGTTTTACCTCCCTGCTTCCCTCACCCCCAGACTAGAAATGAGTCCGCGGGCCACGGAGATGGGGCATAATCGGGAATGAAGGAGAAAATGTTTACCTGCTTTTTTGTTCCTGAGAAAAGACCCTATTTCTTACCCTGCCTTCTCCATTAAGCCTGGGAGACGGGGAAACAATAGAAGCCCCGTATAGGTCAGGGGTCCTCTGAGAGCAGAAGGAGCTGGTGGTGTTCACAGACAGGTCAGGGGAGGTGAGAGGCTGTGTGGCCACACTGTAGAGCAGAGACAGAAGCAGAGATGAGCTTGGCAGCGTGTGTTCAGGCTGGCCAGCAAGACTGTAGGACCTGTTTCCTGTGGCTCCCCACTACCCCCTGACCACACAGAGGAAGAATACATTTCCTGGGTGTCTGAGATCAGCACGGATGTAGCCAAAATAACGTCAAATCAAAGATTAGTGGGGATAATCGATGTCTCTGTGGGTGCCTGGGTGGGTAGGTGACACCCAGATGGGAGGCCCCACCCCATGGCAAGATAGAACCACTGGGACTTACATGCTATCCTGGAACCAGGGGAGTGACTGAGGCCTGAGGTGATGAAAGGCAAGTAGCAAGTTTCTGCCGCACAGCCAAACGGTGATTCAAAACAGAAATGGATTACAGTGAAGTAGGCACCTCTGCGCTTACGGCCTGAGATCCGGACCCTTCACAGCCTATCAGCAGGAAGGGCTTGGCAAGGCTTTGGTGGTATTTGGCTCAGATCCTGGTTTGCTGCCCTGCTTCCTCTTCATGAAGGAGACACGCAGGAAAGGAGTAGTAGCAGCAGAGACACAAAAAGCTGCTTTATTACAGGCTGCATCTGTGCTCAATACCCTTGACGTGGTGAGTGGGCGGGAACAGGAGGCTCAGTTTCTGAGCCCCATGAGGTCAAGGACTCTCTCCTCCCAAACTTGAAAATCAGCATTTGACCATCTTTCGGCCAACCATAGGGCAGAGGAACCTGAAGCCATAGCAAGCTCACTTAGGCCTAAAGAGAGAGAGCAACACAACTGGGCTTGCCGGGAAAGGCTCCAGCCCTGTCATACCCGCACAGCTGGGACAAGGAGTCAGAGGAAGCTAGGGCCATGCAAGTGTGGCACCAGGGACCCTGCTCACCCTCAAGCACAGCAGAGAAAATGTCCTCACCAGGTCAGTGCTGCCTCTGCACACAGAGGAAGGGGGTTGAGGAAGCAGAGATGGCAGGAAAGCACAAGCATCTTTATTATGGTTTTCCCCACTTTGCATTATATCATAAACATATTCTCATGTAATTAAAATTATTTCAAAACCTAATTTTTAAAATTTCATTTTTTTGAGATAGAGTCTCAGTCTGTTGCCCAGGCTGGAGTGCAGCAGTGAGATCTTGGCTCACTGCAACCTCTGTCTCCCAGGTTCAGTGTATTCTCCTGTCTTAGCCTCCCGAGTAGCTGGGATTACAGGCATGCGCCACCACGCCTGGCTAATTTTTGTATTTTTAGTAGAGATGGGGTTTCACCATGTTGGCCAGGCTTGTTTTGAACTCCTGACCTCAAGTGATTCACCAGCCTCAGCCTCCCAAAGTGCTGGGATTACGGGCATAAGCCACTGCGCCCAGCAAAACCTAAGTCTTAAAAACTTAGTATTTTATCATGTGAGTTGAGACTTTTAAAATGTTCCCATAAATTCAGGAAAAAACTGATTCTTCTGTAGCCACAGTAACATGTAGCCATCAGAACTGGTTTTAAATCTGCTCAATTAATCAATGACAACTGGCTTTGATGAACACACTTTCATAATCAACCAAGAGGTATCAGCCCCTGACTTCAAAAAGCCAGCTAATCAGAGATGGACTCACTGCAACAAACATACCTCTGAGGCCAACCAATCGGCAACAGTCTCACACAAGTGGCTGGACTTCTACTTGACAATGTCAAGCCATGGCTTTGAAATGACCTCCCACCCCCATCTTTATGCCACCCCAAACCCTATACAAGATGTACCATCTGCTCTGTTCGAAGGGACTGTGCCTGACTGGCATAGCTGCCCGTTTTTAGAGTTAGTAAGTAATCACCTTTCTCTTTTTATTTTATGTTATTTTATTTTATTTTTATGACAGGAGATACTATGACTTATTGAACCATTCTTCTATTGCTGGATATTTAGATTATTTCCAATACTTTATCATTATAATGATATAAATATCATTATTTATCACTAAATGAAACTTGGTATTTATCTGAACATAAAAATGTTTCATTGCACCACTGATTATATTTTTAAGATAAATCCCAGAAAGTGAAATGACTAAGTCAATGGATAGAAATGATTTTATAGATTTTTATAAATATTGTCAAAGTGCTTTCCAAAGAGATTGTATCAATTTACACTCATATATATCATTGTCTGGGATGCCCATTCTGCAATATGCTTGTAAGAATTAAGTATTTCAATTAATACAATCTTTGTCAATGTAATAATAATTTCTTATAATAATTTGTATTTATTTCTGAAAATGAATATGCTAGTTGTTTCCGTAATACCTATTCTCCCTTCTTCCATAGGAATACAATTTTTGGTTGGGCATCTGCTGTCCAGAATAAAGACTACATTTTCCAGTCTCCTTTGCAGCTGGACGTGGTCATGTGACCGCATTTAGGTAACATGTAAATGGAGGCGCGGTGTGGCAGCTTCTGGAAACTTCCTTTTGAGGCACCATGTAGGTGAACTTGGATTCTTCTTCGTCCACTTCCCACTCGTCATTCTGATGCCTAGGCTTTAATGCAAGCTTGGACCACAAAGATGAAGACTGCACCATAGGGATGGCACAGGGTAAGCCAGACCATGACCTGAACATGAGAGACATAAACTCTCTTGTTTAAGCCACTATTTAGATTTGGAGTTTTCTGTGACTCACTGATGATTCTAATCATAATGAATACACCCCTGTTTATTGGCCATATTTCCTGACTTTCTGTTCTGATTTGCCATCTGCTGACTTGCCACTTCCATCTAAGCTTTCCCGCTGAGAACATAAAAATTTCACATCTCAACAGTCTATGTACTTTGAGGGCAGGAGCTGTGCTATAGTCATTTATCATCCCACTACCCGCACCTACACACCAAGGCCAGTGATCAATAAGCAGGTGCTTATCGAAGTACTCAATATGTGTCTAGTGGTTGAAGTTCTCCTCCCCTTCATGAATATTCTTAATCTGGAGCTATAGATAGGCTTTAAGAGTCCATAGACTACTCCCTAAAGTTTTATTCAAACTTTTAATTTTATTTTATTTTATTCATATATAAAGTTTATATGCATATATCCTATTTTTTTTCTGGAAGAGAATCTAAATATTTCAACATATATTTTCAAAGGACTAAATGACTCAAAGAAGTCTGAGTGGCATTGTACCTATGACACACTGGAACCACCATTCTGCCCTACCAGTAGGCTTAAAACCATTACTTTTTCTTCAGTTCATTGGTCCAGCACATTTCCACTGCCTTACCCAATTCAGTTATTTCTCAATCTCATGTCGACAGTATTCTTCTGACCTGTCTCCCAACCTCAATCGTCAGCCCATCTCTAATGTGCTGGACCTCTATGGTGACTGTCCTGCCAAAGAATCAGTCCTGCTTACCAAGTCCACAGTCCCCGGCCTGGTACTCAAGGTCCTTGGTGATATGGAGCCCATGTCTCTTTCAAACACCACCTTTATCCTGTTGGAGATCAACTTCTCAAAGACAGGAATCTTTTGTCTGTTCTGTTCATTGATATATTCCAAGACCAACACACAACACAACCAATAATTGCTGAATGAATGAATGAATGAATGAATGTTTTCTAATATGGATTAATGGGGGTTTTCCAGACCACTTTTTTGCTTTGCAGTCTCTGTCCCTCTGTCATAATCCTACCAATATACCACAACCTGTTCAAATGCTAACATTGTTTTCTTTGTTTATTTCCCTTAGAAGTGATTTACTTTTTGCCCTTTAGTATTTAGAGTCCTGGTAACATGCATGGCTGTTCCACAGTCTTTCAAACATGTGTCTTCTTTCTAAATAGGTTATTAACATAGCTCATGGCTTTGGCATCATTGTTCGGCCCTTAGCAGTTGCTTGAAAAATACTGTTTAATGAATTAATAAAAAAAGAGAAGGCTGTATGGGCTGAATTGGTGAGATTTTTATAGCTTTTAGATAAAAAAAGGCTATTTATCTCCACTTAGCATATTAAAGGTAAGGCAGAGGGAGAGGTAGATGTGAAAAGGTTTCTAAGTATAGAAAAATATGATTTACTATACTTTTTATTTGTTATTATTTCTTCTAAGTGGAGATAAAAGAGAATTTGGGGTACAATGAAAATTGGACATAAATTTACCAAAAGAAGGCATCTTTCAGGGTGCAGTGACTTGCACTTTTAATTCTAGCTACTTGGGAGGGTGAGGCAGGAGGATCATTTGAGCCCAGGAGGTGGAGGCTACAGTGAGCTATGATTGCACCACTACACTTCACCCTGGGTGACAGAGCAAGACCTTGTCTCTTTAAAAAAAAAAAAAGGCATTTTTTTTTTTGTCTTGGTAAACAATTTGTTTTATATGCCATAAATAGTTTAAAGCATTTAAAAATAATTCAAATATTTAAAGAAAGTTGATAAAAAATAACCTTTTAAAGATATAATTTAATATCAGTTCAAAGAAAAAACTCTCGCATGCAGTTATAACCTCCTCAAACATTGTACTAAACAATAAAATCTTACTTAGTTGAAAACACAAAAGCTAATAATTGTTCCTCACAAGTTACTATTAAGTAGTAGGCAGACTGTCATTTACGACACTTCTGATAATCACATTTCTAATTTCAAAGGCCCTTTTTGAAAAGAGTAATCGAGACAGGAGAGTGGCAGGAAGCGAGCAAACATTTGTGGACTATCTGCTAAGAGTCAGGTATGAGTCAGATGTAGTTCTTGATGTTGTATCCTAAGACTTTTGAATCTTAAGTCAAGGACACGTTCTTAGTTTGATGTCATCACCACAAAAAAGGGTACTTTAATTCAAGAATTTTTGTTATTTTTCATCATTACATATAAATCCCAACTCGAGAAAATGGCAAACTAGTTTAAATAGCAAAACATCTGCAAATGTCACTGATCCATATTTTATGACTCCTCAGTTTCAATTCGTTTCTAGAAAATTGACGGAATCATGTTAGATGGCTGATTTAACCCAGAAACAGAAGCTAATAGTTAGGAACTACAAGTGCTCAGGTTTTTGTCACTGCCTATTCATTTTATAAGAATCCCACGGAAAAGCCACATACTTTATTAAAGAAGGAATAAATAAGACCATTTTTGAGAAGTGTTGTAGTGTATGCTCATCCATATCCCTGTTTACTAATATTTAACAAAAGCTCTTTTTCCTATACTGGACCTACTGAGTACCTACTCATTAAATACTGACAAATCCATTCTAAGAAGAAATGCCCATATATTCCTGAATTTGGCCCTATTTCTGAATATGTCTATTGGTATTGGATACATTCTCTGTCCACAAAGTTAGTAACTGTGGTCAGTTTTGTGGACTTTTATAGTATTTATTTAATGGTAGTAAACCTAAGGAATAGCATGGGACAGTTGATTTTCTTCTCTCACTATAATTCAGGACTAATTTTCTCACCATTGCAACATATATTTACATGGTTAACACCCATAAATGATCACATAAGATTTACATGCATTTCCCCACCCTACTCACCGAATAAGAAAGAAAACTGTGAAACGAGCTTATGGAAATAGTTAAAGAATTAAGATCTAATCATATTTCAAAGCTCACCCTCAGAGAAGCTCTCTGAAGCAAAGACCACAGAAACTGAAACTCATTTATCACTTGGGCTGAAATACAAACTCTAAGAGAATGAGGGAGGAAAAAAAACTTTACTTTGCTCTAGGGAAGAAGCAACTATTCTCTGATATGCAAAAAAGAATTTATCATCAAAGACCAAATGTAAATGGGGTCAATTAATTTTTTTTTAAATCTCCACCTTCTGTAATATTTTTCTAAGTGTTTGACACCATCACAATTTATACTAAAATCTAATGTTGTGTGATTTGACAAATGTCAAAGGAAATTGACTACTGTATTTAACAAATTTTAATAAGCATAATGTAATACTTTAAATATACTTAACACAAAATTTACATATGAGTGGCCATTCGGTGGTATAGTACTCTTAGGAAGCAGATAGAACACCTATGTCAAATTTTGACTTCAAAGATTTAAAAAATGGTGATATTGTTCAATGATCAAATGACATGAATCAGCCAAGTAATAAAGCATTTGAATTATAAGCTTTGAATCTAGGCATTAGATGCCCCAATTTGGCATGCTCATAATATCTTCCTTTCTGCTTTTATAATTTTTTGCTTTTTGGTTCATTTGGGTAAGAAAAAAAGTAATGTATATTAATTGGAAAGTTCATAAAATAATATATTTGCACTAAGCTATGCTATGTCAGATTTGTAGACAGTTCAATACAAAACAGTGATCTCAATACTTAACAAAAGCTCTGTTTCCTATACTGGATTATTTTGAGTTTAGAATAGCTGCTGAAAGGATGTTCTTTTCTAATTTAAAATGACCTAGACTCAAGGATACAAAATCAATGTACAAAAATCAGTAGCATTTCTATACACCAATAACGTCCAAGTTGAGAGCCAAATGAAGAATGCAATCTCATCTACGATAGCTACACACTCACAAAAATAGGAAGGGAAAGATCTCTGCAAGGATAATTACAAAACACTGCTAAAATAAATCATAGATGAAACAAATAAATGGAAAAACTTTTCTTTTTTCCTCATGGATTGGAATAATCAATATCATTAACATGGCCATACTGCCAAAGCATTTTACCATCTACAGATTTAATGCAATTCCTATCAATCTACCAATGTCATTTTTCACAGAATTGGAAAAAAAAAACTATTATAAAATTCATATGGAACAAAAAAAAAAAAAAGCCCAAATAACCAAAGCAATCCTAAGCGAAAAGAACAACGCTGGAGGGATCACATTACCTGACTTCAAACTATACTATAAGGCTGCAGTAACCAAAACAGCATGGTACTGGTACAAAAACAGACACATCAATTCATGGAATGAAATAGAGAACATAGAAATAAAGACACACACCTGCAGCCACCTAATCTTCAACAAAGTCAACCAAAATAAGCAATGGGTAAAGAACTCCATATTCAAAAAATGGTGCTGGGATATAGATGGCTGCAAATGCAGCCATATGCATGATAGAAGAAGATAGCTTCTAGACATATGCAGAAGAATGAAAATGGATCCCTTTTACCATATACAAAAATTAATTCAAGATAGATGAAAGACTTAAATGTAAGACCTCAAACTATAAGAATCCTAGAAGAAAACTCAGGAAACACCATTCTGGACCTTGACCTTGGGAAATAATTTATGACTAGGCCCTCAAAAGCAATTGCAACAGAAACAAAAATTGACAAGTGGAACCTAATTAAACTAAAGAGCTTCTGTGCAGCAAAATAACTACCAACAGTGTAAACAGACATACTACAGAATAGGAGAAAATATTAGCAAACTATGCATCTGACAAAGGTCCATCCAGAATCTATAAGGAACTTACAACTGAGCAAACAAAAAACAACCTCATAAAAAAATGGGCAAAAGGGCTGGGCGCAGTGGCTCACGCCTGTAATCCCAGTGGATCATGAAGTCAGGAGATCAAGACCATCCTGGCTAACACGGTGAACCCCCATCTCTACTAAAAATACAAAAAAACAAATTAGCTGGGTGTGGTGGCGGGCGCCTGTAGTCCCAGCTACTCAGGAGGCTGAGGCAGGAGAATGGCATGAACCCGGGGGGCGGAGCTTGCAGTGAGCCGAGATCGCACCACTGCACTCCAGCCTGGGCGACACAGCGAGACTCCGTCTCGAAAAAAAAATGGGCAAAAGACATGACCAGACATTTCTCAAAAGATGACATACAAGTGGCCAACAAACACGTGAAAAAAATGCTCCATATTACTAATCAGAGAAATCCACATCAAAACCACAATGAGATACCATCTCACACCAGCCAGAATGGCTATTACCAAAAAGTCAAAAAACAGATGTTGGTGAGGCTGCAGAGAAAAGAGAATGCTTATATACTGTTGGTGGGAATGAAAATTAATTCAGACACTGTGGAAAGGAGTTTGGAGATTTCTCAAAGAACTAAAAATGGAACTACCATTTGACTCAGCAATGCCATTACTGTGTATACAACCAAAAGAAAATAATTCATTCTACCAAAAAGACACATGTACATGAGTGCTCATTGCAGCAGTATTCACAATAGCAAAAACATGGAATCAACCTAGGTGCCCATCGATGGTGTATTGCCTAAAGAAAATGTGGTGCATATATACCATGGACTGCTATGCAGCCATAAAAAGGGCAACATTATGTCCTTTGCAGCAACATGGATACAGCTGGAGGCCATTAGCCCAAGCAAATACCACATGTTCTCATTTATAAGTGGGAGCTAAACATTGGGTACTCACGGACATAAAGATGGCAACAACAGACACTGGGAACTACTAGAGGTGGGAGGGAGAAGAGGGTAGGGGTGGGAAAACTAACTGTTTGGTGCCATGCTCAGTAACTGGGTGACACGATCATTCGTACCACAAACTTCAGCATCACGCAATATACCCAGGTAACAAACCTGTACCTGTACCCACTGAATCTAAAATAAAAGTTGAAAAATAAATAGAAGACTATGCAAACTTTTAAGATAACATATATTGTCTGCACTAAAAGTTTACTACTTTTCAAGAAAAATATTAAAAAAATAAAGAATAATTCACATTTAAGCAATGGGTAAAGAACTTCAATAGGCATTTCTTAAAAAAAGATACACAAAAGGCTAAAAGCATCTGAAAGTTATTTAACATCATTAGTCATTAAATAAATGCAAATCAAACACATTGAGGTACAACTACATACATAGTAGAATGGCAATAGTAATAATAATGATAATGATGAAAATAACAAGTGTTGATAAGAATGTGTCAAAATTTAAACTCTCTTAGATTGTTGATAAAAATGTAAAATGTTTCAGGTGTTGTAGAAAACACTTTGGAAGTTCTTCAAAAAGTTAAGCATAGAATTCTTACATGACCCAGCAATTACACACCCAGGTAAATACTCCAAAGAACTGAAAACAGGTACTCAAACAAATACTTGTACACAATTTATCATAACACTTCTATTCACAATAACTAAAAGGTGGAAACAGTTCAAATGTACATCAACTGATAAATGGATAAGAAAACTGTTGTATAAAAACAAATAAAATAAAATGACCTAGAGTGTATCTAGTTTTCCAGAATCATCTACATCGAGACTGAATTACTTTGCCACTTCATTTTAATATAATATTCAAAATGTTTGAAAGCAATGAGTATGATGCCCATACAAAATGTGTCCTTTTTGTCAGTTGACAAAAATAAGGTGTCCAAGTTGGCTCTGTTGCTTTATAGTTGAATTTCCCATCACCCCAGACCCTAAAATCTACTCCCACCATCTTTTTCATTACATACAGTTCCTTTGATCAACTATTTCAACTGTTGCCAGGTGGTAAGCAGTAGAGCATGTGGTTAACAGCATGGGCTATGAAGTTAAACCAACCTGGGTGGTGTGACCATGGGCAAATCATTTAACTTTCCTGGGTATTATTTTATAACATGTAGATAAAGTGGACAATAAAGATTAAATAGGACTGAGGTTTAGCAATGTAGGAGTGATGCAAGTTCAAGATGGCAATGGATCAGAGAGTAGTGAGTCAGCACTGGAATGAAGACCAGGTTATTTGTGCGTGAGAAAATGGGAAAAATAAAATGCAAGGCAAGAGTGATCAAAAGGAGAATTTGGTAGACTGAAATCTTGGAGGTGAACTAGGCAAGTAATGTTAGGTCTAAGGCATGGCTGCATTTTTGCATGGTCTAAAGTGGAAACAAGATATAACAGAAGTTACTTTACTATTGCTGAGCTTATAAACTTGCAGGGTCAGACTGTTAGAAAAGACACCTACTGAAGCAGTCTTTTACAGTCAATTCTGGTTACTCTTTCTTATTCATCCTTCCACTTTAAGCCCGAAAGAACTATTTGCCTCAGCTTCTTTACTGGGGAAGCAATTTTCTTCCTGGCATGTCCCCAAGACTGGGGTGCTCTGCTACTTTTTTTATTTGTTTGTTTGAGACAGAGCCTCGCTCTGTCGCCCAGGCTGGAGTTTAGTGGTGTGATCTTGGCTTGCTGCAACCTCTGCCTCCCAGGATCATGCCATTCTCCTGCCTCAGCCTCCTGAGTAGCTGGGACAATGGGCACATGCCACCATGCCTGGCTAATTTCTGTATTTTTAGTACAGACAGGGTTTCACCATATTGACTCCTGACCTCGTGATTCGCCCGCCTCGGCCTCCTAAAGTGTTGGCATTGCAGACGTGAGCCACCATACCCAGCCAGATTTTCTATTTTCAATAACAGCTGTAGTAAGATAGAATTCACATATCGTAAAGTTCACATTTTTAAACTGCACCATTCAGTGGTTTTTAGTATATTCACAGATCTGTACATTTATCACCACGACAAAATTCTAGAATATTTTCATCACCTCAAGACGACAACAACAACAAAAAACAACCCATCCCTGTTAACAGTCACTTCCCATTCTCCCATCCCTGTTAACAGTCACTTCCCATTCTCCCATCCCTGTTAACAGTCACTTCCCATTCTCCCATCCCTGTTAACAGTCACTTCCCATTCTCCCATCCCTGTTAACAGTCACTTCCCATTCTCCCATCCCTGTTAACAGTCACTTCCCATTCTCCCATCCCTGTTAACAGTCACTTCCCATTCTCCCATCCCTGTTAACAGTCACTTCCCATTCTCCCATCCCTGTTAACAGTCACTTCCCATTCTCCCATCCCTGTTAACAGTCACTTCCCATTCTCCCATCCTGTTAACAGTCACTTCCCATTCTCCCATCCCTGTTAACAGTCACTTCCCATTCTCCCATCCCTGTTAACAGTCACTTCCCATTCTCCCATCCCTGTTAACAGTCACTTCCCATTCTCCCATCCCTGTTAACAGTCACTTCCCATTCTCCCATCCCTGTTAACAGTCACTTCCCATTCTCCCATCCCTGTTAACAGTCACTTCCCATTCTCCCATCCCTGTTAACAGTCACTTCCCATTCTCCCATCCCTGTTAACAGTCACTTCCCATTCTCCCATCCCTGTTAACAGTCACTTCCCATTCTCCCATCCCTGTTAACAGTCACTTCCCATTCTCCCATCCCTGTTAACAGTCACTTCCCATTCTCCCATCCCTGTTAACAGTCACTTCCCATTCTCCCATCCCTGTTAACAGTCACTTCCCATTCTCCCATCCCTGTTAACAGTCACTTCCCATTCTCCCATCCCTGTTAACAGTCACTTCCCATTCTCCCATCCCTGTTAACAGTCACTTCCCATTCTCCCATCCCTGTTAACAGTCACTTCCCATTCTCCCATCCCTGTTAACAGTCACTTCCCATTCTCCCATCCCTGTTAACAGTCACTTCCCATTCTCCCATCCCTGTTAACAGTCACTTCCCATTCTCCCATCCCTGTTAACAGTCACTTCCCATTCTCCCATCCCTGTTAACAGTCACTTCCCATTCTCCCATCCCTGTTAACAGTCACTTCCCATTCTCCCATCCCTGTTAACAGTCACTTCCCATTCTCCCATCCCTGTTAACAGTCACTTCCCATTCTCCCATCCCTGTTAACAGTCACTTCCCATTCTCCCATCCCTGTTAACAGTCACTTCCCATTCTCCCATCCCTGTTAACAGTCACTTCCCATTCTCCCATCCCTGTTAACAGTCACTTCCCATTCTCCCATCCCTGTTAACAGTCACTTCCCATTCTCCCATCCCTGTTAACAGTCACTTCCCATTCTCCCATCCCTGTTAACAGTCACTTCCCATTCTCCCATCCCTGTTAACAGTCACTTCCCATTCTCCCATCCCTATTAACAGTCACTTCCCATTCTCCCATCCCTATTACCAGTCACTTCCCATTCTCCCATCCTTGGAGCCACTGGCAACCACTAATTTACTTTCTGCCTCCAGGGATTTTTCCATTCTGGGCATTTCACATAAATGGAATCATACAACATATGACCTTTCATGACCAGATTCTTTAACTTAGCATGTTTCCAATGTTCATCTGTGTTGTGGAGTGTATCAGTACTTCATTCCTTTTCCTAGTCAAATCCATTGTGTGAATGTACCACATTTTGTTTATCCACTCCTCAAACATTTGAATTTTTTCCACTTTTTGACTACTATGAATAATGCTGCTGTAAACATTCTTGTACAAGTTTCTTTGGGAAAGATTTTTTCAGTTCTCATGTGTGTGTACTTAGGAGTTGAAATGCTGAGTCATGTGGTAACTATGTTTAGCTTTTTGAGGAACTGCCAAACTATTTTCCAAAATGACTGCACCATTTTACAATCTCACCGGCAAAGTATGAAGGTTCTAATTTCTCCACATCCTTGCCAAAACTTTCGTCTGTCTTGTGGATTATATCCAGTCTAATGGGTATAAAGTAGTATCTCATTGTTGTTCTGATACATGATTTGTGATTATTTCCTTCAATTCTGTGGGTTGCTCTTTTACTTTCTTAGAAGTTTCCTTTAAAGTTTTTCATTTTGATGAAGGTCAGTTTATCTATTTTTTCTTTTGTCGTTTGTGCTTTTAGTGTTATATCTAAGAATTCTTTGCCTAATCGTGAAATGTCATGAAAATTTACTTGCATGTTTTCTTATAAGAGTTTCATAGCATTTTTCTCTGATACTGCTTCTTTTCTAAAAGTTTTATAGTTTTACCACTTATATTTAGGTCTGTGATTCACTTTGAGTTCATTTTTTGTGTATGTTGTGAGGTAGAGGTTGAACTTTCACTCTTTTGCATATGGATATCTAGTTGTTCCAGCACTATTCGTTGAATTTCCATATAAATTTTAGGATCAGTGTGTCAATTTATACTAAAAAAGGCAGTTGGGATTTCGGTAGGATTGTGCTAAATCTGTAGGTCAATTTGGGTAATACTGGCATTTTAACAATGTTAAGTTTTCTGATCTGTAAATATGAATGCCTTTTCATTTATTTAGGTTTTAATTTTTCTCATTGATGTTTTGTAGTTTTCAAGATACATATTTTGCATTTGTTAAACTGTATTCCTAAGTATTTAATTATTTCATGCTATTTTAAATGAATGTTTTCTTAATTTCATTATCAGATTGTTTATTCCTAGTGTACTGGAATATAATTGATTTTTGTATATTGATCTTGTATGCTGCAACCTTGGTAGACTCTTATTTTTCAAATAGGTTTTTCTTTTTTGGTACGATTCTTGAGAATTTTTCTTTACACAAGATTTTGTCATTTGAGGATAGAATTTTACTTCTTCCTTTCCAATCTGGATGACTTTTCTTTTCTTGCCAGACTTCCTAATTTCTGTCAATCTATTAGATAAAACATTTCATTAGTGTCTTATTTTTCATTTCCTAGGTTACTGACGATATGAGCAATTCTTCATGTATTTGTGGGCTACTGATATTTACACCTCTGTAAAATGCTGTTTTGTCTTTGGCCAATTCTTTTTTTTTTTTTTTTTTTTTCTGTTGTTGTTGAGGCAGGGTCTCACTCTGTCGCCTGGGCTGGAATGCTGTGGTGCAATCACAGCTCACTGCAGATTTGATCTCCCAGGCTCAAGCTATCCTGCTGCCTCAGCCTCCTGAGTGGCTAGGACCACAGGCATGCACCACCACACCTGACTGCTTTTCTAATTTTAGCAGAGATAAGGTCTCACTATGTTGCCCAGGCTGGTCTCGAACTTTTAGGTTCAAGTGATCCTAAAAGTGCTGGGATTATAAGCATAAGCGCCACACCTGGCCTCAGCCAATTCTTTCATCAAGTTCTTCATTTCTGACACATGCCAAATTTCTATGGCGTGTGTCAGCAATGAAGAGCTTAATAAAAGAATATTATGCCAAGTTTCCATAACTACATCTATATCATCTATATATATCAATATATGGCTTTATGTGCTCTCTATTCAGTTCCTTTGGTCATTCTATCTATACTTGTACCAGTGCCAAACTACTAACGTCCATAGCTTTGTAACAAAATTTGATTTTGTATGTGGTAGGAGGCAAATACTTTTGACTTTTTCTTTTTCAGAATAAGTTTGGCTGCTCTTGGGCTTTAGGCCAAGCACAGTGGCTCACACCTATAATCCCAGCACTTTGAGAGGCTGAGGTGGGAGGATTGTGTGAAGCCAGGAGTTCAAGGTCAGCCTGGACAACAAAGCAAGACCCCCCTCTCTACAAAAAATTGTAACAATTTAGCTGGGCATGGTGGTATGCAACTGTAGTCCCAGCTACTTGGGAGGCTGAGGTGGGAAAACCACTTAAGCCCAGGAGTTCAAGGCTGCAGTGAGCTATAATCGCACCACTGCACTCCAGTGTGGGTGACAGTGAGACCCTGTCTTAAAAAATTAGATTTACTTTTGTCAGATAAATCCAATGAATTGCATTAAATCTACAGGTCAAATTGAGGACAATTGATATCTTTAAGATACTAAAGGTATTCAACATATAGTGAGTATATCTCTCCATGATTTAGATCTTCATTAATTTCTTTTAATACAGGTAAAAGTTTTCCAAATAGGACTTATACAGCTATTCTTAGATTCATTCCTATATACTTTTTATTTTGCTATGTTAGCAGAATAGTTTTTAAAATTATGTTTTCTGTTTCTTGCTGGATAATATATTTAGACAACTGCTAAACTATCTTATTTTTTTCCAATAGTTTATTGATCCACTTAGGTTTTATGTATAGATTTTATGTATAGACAATCACATCATCAGTGAATAATATCAGGCTTCCTTCCCTCTTTCTAATTTGTATCCTATTTCTTTCTCTTGTCTAGCTGTGACCAATGGCATCTGTATTTCACTGTTGAACAGCAGCAGTGATAATGGGCATCCTTCTCCTTTCCTGATTTTAAAGGGAATCCTTCTAACATTTCACCATAATAATGATGTTTGCTCTAAGTTTTTGATTAATATTCTTTGTCGGGGTAAGGACACTTCCTCCTATTCCTAGCTTATTAAGATTATCACAGATATGAGTTGAATTTTACCAAATGCTTTTCTTTACCTGAGATGATCACATGGTTTTTCTCCTTTCAGTGTGGCAATGTGATGGATTATATTAATGGATTTCTAACATGAAATCAGCCTTGCATTCTTGCATTCAATCCAGCTTGGTGAAATGTATAATCATTTTTATGTACTGCTAGATTCTATTCTTAAATTGTGGTTAGCAATTTTACACTTAAAATTAAATGTAAGATTGGTATGTAATTTGCTTTTTACTGTTCCTGGCTGACTTTCATATCAAGACTATACTGGCTTTAGAATAAATGGATATTCCCTCTTTTTTTTCCCGTCACAAATTTTGTTTATTATTGGAGTTATCTGTTCCTTGAATGTTTGGTTAAGAACTTGACCAAAATCATTTGAGTCTGATGTTTTCTTTAATAAAATACTTAAAACTAAATGCCATATTTATTTAATTTCTACAGGACTACTGGAGTTTTCTATTTCTTCTTTCATTTAATCACATTTTCTAAAAATGTTTCCATCTTATCCAGATTTTCAATTTTATTGGCATAGAGTTATTCGTGAAGTTATTTTATCTTTTCTATGTCTTTGGCTCAATCAGCAGCCATTTTTCCTACTTCCTCCTTTGCCTATTTGTTTCTTCTCCCTATTTTTCTGATCAGTCTTCTAAAAAGTTTATATCTTACTATTCTTTTCAAAGGATCAAACTTTGCACTGGCTGAATCACTGACTTTTAAATAAAACTCCCAACTCCTTTGGCATCTATATCATTATTCCCTCCTGGTTCTCCAGGGACCTCTGTGACAACTGCTTATTGATCTGTAGCTGATTTTAAATAATTGCCTCATGCCATCTGCCCTTTCCTTACCATAGCAACCTCTCCCTTTTTAATCCATTCTGATAGTAAATCATCTTTTTGTTGATATGACTTCCAACTCCATCTCTAGTCTCTACGGTCTTGGTACCCAGATCTAGACACCTCTCTGTGATGTCCCAAAGGCACTCAACTAACTGAACTCAATCATTTCTCCTTGAATCTGTTCCTCCTCATCGTAGTTAGTGGCACTTACATTTAGACACTCAAATAAGAAACTTAGTAGAATTTCTTAGACTCCCTCTCTCTTGCTCTTGACAATCCTGCCAGCTTTTACTTCTAGATTTTCACCTTTTTCTCCTGAATTTTTTCAATAGACTTCTCACTTACTGTCCTATTCACTCTAGATATTTCATTTTTGCTGTCTGATATAGATCCACCACGACCTTTCAACTGGTATTCTATCTAAAGTATAAATATGATCATATCACTTTGCAATTTAAGAAGCAATTTCTCTCTTTTTTTTTTTTTTTTGAGACGGAGTTTCACTCTTGTTGCCCAGGCTAGAGTGCCATGGCACAATCTTGGCTCACTGAAACCTCCACCTCCCGGGTTCAAGTGATTCTCCTGCCTCAGCCTCCCAACTAGCTGGGATTACAGGCATGCACTACCACGCCCGGCTAGTTTTTTGTATTTTTAGTAGAGACGGGGTTTCTCCACGTTGGTCAAGCCGGTCTCGGAACTACCGACCTCAGGTGATCTTCCTGCCTCGGCCTCCCAAACTGCTAGGATTACAGGTGTGAGCCACCACGCCTGGTTTTTTAAGAAGCAATTTTCATTGCTTCCTAGCAAATACTAAAGTTCTAGTTCCTTAATGGGGCATACTGAATGGTAATTCAGGGCCAGGACTTTACCTCTCCAGCTTCATGTTTCTCTACTTCCCATCCACCCTTTATGCCTCTGTGAACACCAGACTGTAGTTCCCTGAATATGCTATTTCACACCTTGTATTTTTGTGCCATCTTTTTTTTTTTTTTTTCATGAATATCATTCATTTCCTTGGTAGTATCTTAATCATTTTGCAATAATTATTTGAACATCATCTCCTCCAGGAAGTCTTCCACAAAACCTCAAGAAATCTCAGTTTGGGCCAAGTCACATTTCTCTATCAGTCTATACATAATTATTTTATTGCTCATTATATTATATTAAAATTATCTACACAACTAGACTGACAGCTCTTTAAGGGGAGGGGGAATATGTTATACGTGTTAACTCCAAGCACCGAGTACATAATAGGATGCAAATTTAGCTTCCTTGTGAGAATTGGATCATAGCCCACCCTTCTGCTCCAAGTCTATATCCTAACTGTTGCCTGACAGGCTCAGTGTGCCTCACAGGAAGGGAGCAGCAGCTGAAACGGAACAAAGGAACAGAGGAAAACAAAATGGGGAGCCTTGCCTCTTCCCTTCCTGTAGAAGAAGCTGGCAGCTTAAATCCTGGGGAAGAGTAGATTAGAAAGTTTGCTATCGAAAGTGTTTAATTTGAGAATGCAATATGGGACTTGGAAGGCAGAGCTTCTAGACAGGGGTAGTTCTTGCCATTTGTGTCATAAAGGAAAGAGAGCCATTTTTGGCTTTGTAAGAAGAATCAGAAGCAGAGACTCTAAGGGATCAAGGTTTCCAATAAACCAAGCTAGGGATCAGGGCCTGATTCAAATCCCAGCACGGATCTATGATGGGAACTGAGACCAAGGGCCCAGGGAGAAGCCTGGGGAATAAGGGCAAAGGTGAGCAGTAACTAGGGAAGATGCAGATCATGACTACAAGAGCTCCTCAGGGGTCAGTTCAGTCGAGACCCAGCAGGTGCTGAACGTGCAAGCTGCATTTCTATACTCTTGAAGCAGCAGTCCTCAAAAACCACCAGCTTGGGCCCAGCTGGCTTCAGTGACTGGGCCCAGTCTAAGTGCTCTAAATCATTCTCTCTTCAGTCTTCACCTCTCCAGTCCTCAGCTCCTTTGATTCCTTGCATGGAAATAGCCTGAATTAGGACCTGTATTTTCTAAACACAGGGCTCAGGCCATTTTCTGAAAGCTCTGCTTGCTTTCGGCTTTTCACAGTGATGCTCTAAAACAGTGGCTCCCACCCAGGGGCCTTAGATTTAGGAGGCATCCCAGCATTATCAGAGGACCTGACAAAAAGCCTGTTAGAAGAGCTTGGGGCTCGTAAACAGAATCTCTGTGATCTTCTACTAAGTTCTTCAAACTGTTCAGTCTCTTCTAACTAGGCCTTGGCAGCATCACTGCGAAACCTTCCATCTTAGTCTAACACCCTCGCGTTGGGGATGTACCTGACATACAGTCACCAACTGGCCTTTTATTTCCTTTCAGACCAAAATCAGCACTGCAGGCTACCCTATCTATATCCCAATTACACTTTATTTTGATCTCATTTGGAATGGGGGGAGATTTAATCTTCATATGATTGGGGGGGAATTTGATTAAGTCTAATGTCAGATTGATTTATTACAGCATTAGTGTAAATCTTTCAGATTTCACATGAGGAAAAATATCAATAAAAGGATGACAGAAGGAGACAAAAAATGAAACAAGAAACCAAAATCTTGAGAAATAATTTTGTAAAGCTTAAATGTCTGTTAATGGGCCATAGCATTTAAAAGTATTTCTCCAAACAGCATTAGAATGAAGAAAGAAAGTAGAAAAGATGATGCCAGAGTAACAGGAGAAAAACGCTTTTGAGTTTTTTCTACTGAATCAGCCACCAGGATCTTGTGGCCCAGGAATCTGATTTAAAAGCTCCTTGGTTGCTTCTGATAATAAGCTTTAGTTGAGGAACCACTGTTACAGCTAATGAGGACAAAACGGAGGGCACTTTCCTAAATAACAGTATAAGGACAGTAATTGATACAAAACACATGATTTCTGCTAACCACTTCTGCCATATTATCTAGTTCCTATGAAAATTTTTTCTCTGAAAAGAACCCAACCAGTTGAGATTGTCTATTCCAAATAAATGAGTATCATCAACTTTAATAACCCCTAAAGAGTTTCTATAGTAGCACAGAACAAAGATAATAACCATCAAGATCGAGCTAATCAAGACTGCTTAGTGTGCTTAAACTGGCTTACTTTAATGGTTTTTAATGCAGTAAAAACCAAACAGCTCAGCTCTAAGGAGTCAGACAGCATTGCTACAAGAATATTTAATTATGTGGTCCTCCTAAAAAAACCCAAATAAAATACAATGAAATATATTGTTTAATCACAAAAGCAATTAAAATACATAAATACAATTTTCATTGAGTCCGCAACTCTCGACATGTAATTATTTATCTAATTCAAGTCATGCAGCTAGGTGTTGGAATTAACTTCTCTGAACTAAATACAAAAATGGAAAGTCATTTTGGGATTTGATCCTCATTCATTTTCAACCAAATATCCAAATTCATTTCAAATTCACACAAGAACTGCCGCAGCTTTACCTGAATCAGTTTTCTACAAGTTAAACAGCGCTCCTACACTCAGATGTGATTGTGGAACTACTTTGATCTTTACTCCCAAATTTATTGCTCCATGTAATCCATGACAAAATATAATGTGATTTACTATATCTCTATATGACAGCCCAGCAGCTGACAGAACTTAATAATTTAGCATAAGAAAAAAACCTTCTGGCACCAAAATACACAGATCGTAATGGGGACTCTTTAGTATCAGTTTACAATGAAGCCTATACAAGCTGATCCTAAGAACTTCAAAACAATTCTTTTTTTCATCATGCATTTAATGAAGGAGATTTTTATTCCTTAAACATGCTTTGTAGCTGCAAGCAAGTAATTCTGGAACATTTTGTTTTTGTTCTCATTAAAACAATGCAGAACTAGTTACATACTGATGTCCTTTTCTCAAAGAAAAGTACTAAATTTCTCCATTTTCAAGTAAGTGAAGAAATACATCATATGGGAAGCTAAAAACTCTTAAAAAAGTAAATTTACATTGTGTTACGTTACATAAAAAGCAGAGATTAGATAATTAGGTACTGTATAGAGAACCATCAGAATTAGGTGAAATCAAGACCTGTCTCTGAAGCTGCTAGAGCTGAATTTTCTCTGACCTGCACATGTACCCCTGACCTTAAAAGTTCAAAAAAAGGAATAGAGGCTATATACCAAAAGAGGGTACTATTAAGTCAGATCATGTGGCTGGCACTGATATTTTTTAGTAGCGGCTATTTAAAAAAATTATTTCATGGAGGAAACTGCCTATACCAAAGATCATATAACTTCCTTAGTAATCTAGAAGGTACTGTTAATTCATTTTTAATAATTAAGAAAATACACGATTGAACGCCTCTTTTTAGCTGGACAGCGTAGTGGGCACTGAGGATGTAGCCATGTCCAAATCGAAGCTCCTGTCTACAGAAAGCTTACCCTGCACTGGTAGGGGCGAGGGAGGGGGCACACACAATAAACATAGAGACCAATAACAGAATAACAGAGGGATGCATGTAATATGAAATAATAACCCAGAGTAAGAGAGTGGAGAGTAAAGATAGCTCATTTCTTTTTAGCACTGAATAATATTCCATCGTTTGGGCTGTACAGTTTATTTATCCATTCATTTATTCAGAAAACCAAATACCACGTGTTCTCACTTATAAGTGGGAGCTGAATGATGAGAACACATGGACCCATGAGGGAAAACAACACACACTGGGGCCTGTTGGAAGGTGGGGAGTGGGAGAAGGGAGAGCATCAGGAAGAATAGCTAATGGATGCTGGGCTTAATACCCAGGCGATGGGATGCTCTGTGCAGTAAACCACCATGGCACATGTTTACGTATGTAACAAACCTGCACATCCTGCACATGTACCCCTGAACTTAAAATAAAAGTTGGAAAAAACAAAAAATAAACACTAAAAATGTGTTCCTCTAATTCTCTAATTCCTACAAGAACTCACACTTTATCTCATATATTCTCTCTCTTTCTCTCTCTGCCCTTGAGACAATAGGTGACAAACTTACCTGGATCTGCTTTGCTAATTCTTTGAACATAGACACATTTTCCTTCATTCCTCATCCTTACTTTGTCCATCATTTATGAAAACTGGATCTAGGCCGGGCGCGGTGGCTCAAGCCTGTAATCCCAGCACTTTGGGAGGCCGAGACGGGCGGATCACGAGGTCAGGAGATCGAGACCATCCTGGCTAACACGGTGAAACCCCGTCTCTACTAAAAAATACAAAAACAAAACAAACAAACAAAAAAACTAGCCGGGCGAGGTGGCGGCGCCTGTAGTCCCAGCTGCTCCGAGGCTGAGGCAGGAGAATGGCGTAAACCCGGGAGGCGGAGCTTGCAGTGAGCTGAGATCTGGCCAGTGCACTCCAGCCTGGGCGACAGAGCAAGACTCCGTCTCAAAAAAACAAAATAAAATAAAATAAAATAAAATAAAACTGGATCTAAATTTGAGATAAATCTGTACCCTCTGGTTAATATATTCTTCTGTTCTACAGAAAAATAGCATTTGTGTATTCCTGGAAAAGGTCTTCTGGAAAGGATAATTTTTGACTGTTGTACAATAATCCTAACTTCATTACCTTTCTCTTATTCCTTCAGTTTGACCTATATCTCATTCTCTGTGAGTGTCCCCATTCTACTCTCCATAGCTACTAAGCAATGATTATGGAAAAGAACTATTCTTGAAACAAAAAGAATGATAGTTCTCTTGAATAATTCAGATATCCTCCTTCCGCTGAAACTTTTGTCTATTCAACATTTATTAAGTGTCTGCTATATTCTACGTACTCTTCCAGGCACTGGGGATACAGCAGTGAACAAAATGGGCAAAATTTCTGTTGTCATAGAAGTTACACTCCAATGGGGAGAAATAAAAAGCTGTATTGGCATGTACAGTCTTCTGTTGTAGGGTAAACTCACTTAAGGCCATATTCCATTGTTATAATCTTTGTACGCCTCCCCATGACAAAGTATTTCGCAAACCATAGAAAAAGGATAAATATTCATTAAAAGAACAGATAAATCATCTGTTTCATAGGTTCAATCTTTCTCTTTCCACTGGCTCATTTCCTTTGCCAAATCTGAAGACAGAATAAGCTACTTCTCAGGCTGCTTTCTCCTTCTTTCCTTTCCTTCCCTCTATAATGCATTTAAAGGTTGGTCTGTGCCTACAATTTCTACTCTTTCTCCACACCCCACCACTTAACTGAAATTGGTTTACTGAGGGTCACCAATTATTTACAGGAAACTCCCCCCGTCTCCCCTGCAAAACTCTCAACTTCTCTAATTTCAGGAAAATATTTTCCATTGCCTACTAGAAAGCTCCAAATGGGTATCCTGATGGCATTAAACATGTGAACTCCATCATTTTCTCCTTTGAATGTGCCTTTCCTCTATGCTCCCTCTCCAGGTTAATGGATGGCATGATGACCTTAGGCATCCTCCTCAAGTCTCCCTTTCCTTTCCACCCACACCCAGTCAGGAATCGCACATGCAGCTTTCACCATCTCCCCTTCCACCACCACTGCCCTAGTCCAAAACCTGTGCCACTTTCCAAGACAACTGAAATAGTCTTTCAACCAGTGTTCCCTTTCAACAATAACAGTGGTCACTTAGAATGTAAGATCCACAAAGGTTGTTGGGACTGTGATCTGTTTTGTTCATTGATATATTCCAAGTACATGGAATGGTATCTGACATAAGGCAGGTATTCAGCAAACGTGTTGAATGAATGAACTAAGTGCTAGGCATATAAAGCCCTTTTATATATACTCTGTCATTTGATCACACAAAACCTATGAGGCTCGGATTGTGATCCTTATTTTATAGATGGCAACACTGTCACTTGGTAAGCTGTCCTAGTCACAGAGCTAATAAGAGTGGGAGGTGGGATTTGAAGCCAGGTCAGTCAGTCTCACTCTTAAACACCAGCTCATAATCACACTACTAACTGTCTACACCACTCAGATTCTTAAGAATTGGTTATTCTGCTTAAAGGGGTAGCTACTGTTTAATGAATTCTTACTAAGTGCCAAGGCTTTTGCATAATTACTTCACTAATTACAATTCTACAGGAGAGGTATCCCCATTTTACAATTATGTAACCTGAGGCTCAGTGAGTTGAAGCAACTTGTCAAAGAACAGTAAGCTATAAAGCAGGAATTCAGACTCCAAAAGTCTAGACTACCCCTGGTTCCTTACAAGTACTACACCAGAATTATCTCTCTAAAACTTACCATTTTGGCAAGGCACAGTGGCTCATGCCTGTAATCCCAGCACTTTGGGAGGCAGAGGCGGGAGGATCACTTGAGGTCAGGAGTTCAAGACCAGCCTGGCCAACATGGCAAAACCCCTTTCCTACCAAAACTACAAAAATTAGCCAGGCATGGTAGTGCGCACCTGTAATCCCAACTACTCGGGAGACTGAGGCATGAGAATCGCCTGAACCCAGGAGGCGGAGGTTGCAGTGAGCTAAGATCGTGCCACTGCACTCCAGCCTGGGCAACAGAGTGAGACTCTGTCTCAAAATAAATAAATAATAAAAAATAAAACTTACCATTTTATTCCACCCAAAAATCTTCAATGGTGCCTAGTCCACAAAAAATAAGGGCCCAACCCCCTGAGTAAGGCATTTAACACTGTTCACACTTTGGTAATTAGCTCCCATTCATGTAGAGTTTGCCCTGGCCACACGGGGTCCGCCCTCTGAATGTTTTCTGGGCCCCTATATCCTTCCTCCAGTTGCTCCCAACAGTTAGAAAGCCTTTGCCACTTGTTCCAGCCCATCCTAGAAGAACCAGTTAAAGTTACATCTCTTCCAAGCTTTCCCAGATTCTACCACTGAGAATGATGAATTCTGCTTCCCCCTTGATTATGCGAGCACTGTGTACCTCTAATGATGGCTTCTGTAACAGTTTGTCTTTAGCAGAGTTATGTAGATATGTTTGTCTTCCTTTATTAGACTATCAGTCCTCAGAAAACAGGAACCTTCTCTGAAACGTTTATAAGATTAGCACAGTTCTTTGTGCAAAATCAACCACTGCAGCCTGCTGAATGAACTGAGAGAATGGCCTGGGGCTCATCTGTTGCAGGTAGGATAAAACACCAACTCTGTATATGAGGGTATTTTTCTTTTGTACTCATCGATCATTACTTTAAAAATTAGCAAACAATACTTAAGCAATATAAACATTTAAATTTCTTCTATGTAGAAATCAGATACTAAACTCTATTTTTTAAAAAACCTCACTGAAGCAAGAAGATCCCTTGAGCTGAGGAATTCAGGGCTGCAGTGAGTTCTGATTGACCCTGACTCTAAAAGCAAAACAAAACAAAACTGCCTCAAACACCTCATCTACTTTGAAAATACCAGTTAAAGTAGAATATTGTAAAAATGTGTGTGTCTTTAATATGGGTGCCTTGGTCATTCATTATGTTAATAATAACTTGGGTCGGGTGTGGTGGCTCATGCCTGTAATCCTAGTACTTTGGGAAGCTGAGGTGGGTGGACTGCTTGAGTCCAGGAGTTCAAGAGCAGCCTTCGCAGTACGGTAGAACCCCATCTCTACCAAAAAAAAAAAAAGAAAAAGAAAAATTAGCTGGGCTTGGTGGTACACACCTGCAGTCCCAGCTACCTGAGAGGCTGAAGTAGGAGGAACACCTGAGCCTGGGGGAAGTCGAGGATGGAGTGAGCCGTGATTGTGCCACTGCAAACCAGCCTGAGTGATGGAGTAAGACTCTGTCTCCAAAAACAAAAAAAACAAAAAAACAAAAAAACCATCTTTGATAGCCATCATGGTATGTACCATGATATTCATTTGGATATTAAGACTGATGATCAGTACCACTGATTTAATATTCTTCTGTTCCCATTCCTTAGCTTCCACAAGAGTGACTGGTTCTGCTGGAGCAGTGTAACCATTTGGGGTCATACACTCGCCACCCAAGCCCAGACACAACTTTGTTGATATTCATCTGCAAAGAGATTGTTGAGATGTCCACTGATTATAATGTTAGCTTCTGGACTTAGATGCGTCTTCTAGTACCTGGTACCAGCATCTAACCCTGGCTTATTTGTTACAGCCTGTTTGCTAGCTTATTCTTGCCTACTTAAACAGTTTGTTTACCATTTGGGAGGATAAAGATACCTGCTGATCTCTTAGGCTGTCATACCTACCTCACTAGCATGTTTGTTTATCGTATCTGCAAATTCAGCTTATGATTTTCCTTCATCAAAATGTCTTGCTTTTTCTGTATACTTGACTCCAAAGTCATGCTGACAGACATGAGTCATATTTCCAGTTTCAAAATATCACTTGATTATAAAAATGTCCAGTAGCTTCATAACACACACCTGAACAGCTTAGAAAGGAAGACACGGCCAGTTCAAGGAAGGCTCATTGACTTTCTTCATTGAATCTGGTTAAGTTTGAAGAGGATTAAGTCATTTTTTAAGCCCAGTTGAAAGCTGGTTCAGTGCTTATGCTAGTCACCTCTTCTATCCAGTTGTGAAAATCTTCTTTTGCCTGACAATCATATTTAATCTTGTTGTTGACCCTGATAAATCAGTGGAGGGCCCCTTCATCAAGAGTATCATTGTGGTTTTAGTAGTGGGGGAGGCTGCACAAGCGTGCGAGAGTCTCTCATGCTACTGGCTAAAGTGGAAACCAGTGGGAGATACTGGCATCTTACTTGCATAGCGCCCCCTGGAGATGACTGGGGGTATATGAGTGTGGGCCTCAGCCATTTGGTCCAGCTGAGTCTGCAGAGCTTCAAGGTCCCTTCTGGAATCCCACTGGTTTTCTACCACTATGGTTCTCAAGAAAATGCCCCCAACCCTCTACACTCCTTGGAGCTTTAGGAATTGTCAGCCTATGACCCTGATCAATGGAGAGTTACCTCCTGATCTCCTCTCCAGGTATTTAGTCATTAAAAAAAAAACACATTATATATTCATAACTTCAAAAATTTGAAACCTATTATCTTCTCATAATTATCTGAGTGAAATATTCTTTATCTGAATTAGTGTATACTGGGGGGAAAGGCTAGTTGGCTGGCTGGTTTCTAAGAATACTCAAGCACCTTTTCTAAAATCATCAGTAAGATCCACCATGCATCATAATCTGACTCCCTGTTTTGTGTACAAAAATTCAATGTTGTGAGTACCCCTGTGTGGTTAATTTAAAAGACTGACTCACAGACTCAAGTTGTAGTAGACCTAGGTTCTAGGGATGTCTCCTACTCTCCTATGTTCTACTCATTATTCAATTTCATTTAGATTTGCACATCACCTTGCTTGCATTCTAAACCAGCCTGATGACATGCTTAATACCTGTTATTTGTCACAAGCACTGATCTCCAGTACTGTAATCATGGAACAGAATTTGGAAAAATCCAAGAATTTTTACTGTCTCTTATTTAGAAAGGTTATAGTTAATTGCTTTAGAATCCAAAGCTACTGACATCCTTGAAGTGCTTTTCTGATGAACTACGTGACTATGGTTTTCAATTCACTAAAAAGTTAAGAGCAAATAAAATTCTACATGAAAATGCATTATGAATCAGAATTTGTTCTGGAATGCTTTAGTGAATCTTAATTTTTATTAATGACCACAGGCCTTCAGAATATTAAAACACACACAAAATGAACTAACTCATTTACTAGCCAAAGAGGCAGAAACCAAATGTTTGAATTTCCTCGACTGGTCGAAAGTATAATACACTTTTTACCCTAAATTAGACTCAGAAGTTGCTCCCTTCCACTTGGTTTAAAAGGTTTAAGTATATGATAATGTAGCATTCAATTCTCCAGTGTTACTTCCTTTTTATTTTGAGGTGAAACTAACAGAAAATATTTTCTAGGCAAAAAATTTCCTGAATAAGGTGTATTTTCTTTCCCCTCCACTTCTGAAACAAATCCGTGGCTCCCAACAGAAGGTCTTTAAGAATATCTACCAATAGAAACGCTTTCCTCTTGACAGCTTAGACAACAAGCTTCCAATGCTGGGATAGGGAGCTGGAAATGTAAGCTGGCACCGGATCCTCTACCTTACCCACACACATCTCATGGTTGGTTATATCTCATGTCGGTCTCCCACTCAATTCTGGGGCTTCAGGGTCAACAATTCAGGGTTTTGGTCAAATCAAGGGGTCACAGGCCAAGAAACTGTATTTCATTCTGGATGCAGTGGGATGGGGAAGAGGTCTGTGAACAGGGAATAAAATGAATAGAAGTCCACTTGGGAAGATGAATCCTCTGGAACTGTGGAGAATGAACCAGAAGAGCAGAGGAGATAACTGTGGCCAGAAGAGCACTGCTGCCCTTAGGCAAGGGCTTTTGTTTAAAGTTCTAAAGCAACTACAGTGCTGAGGAGACAAAGGCAGTGAAATGGGGCTATCTCAGCCTTGTGCCTCTTTCTGAAAGAGAAAGCCACATTGAGGCAAGTCAAACAACTGAACAAAAGGAAATAACTAAACAAAAAGGTAATAATCCTTTATGCATCATCCACCTTTCTACCCTTCTACCATCGCTCACATACACACACTGGCACCCACACACTGAAACATTCACAAATGGATTTTCCTATAGTTGTTTTATGTTTAAAATTTTTAAAGTTTGGGTATATTTTTCAGAGTGCAACTAGAAAAAATGCAAGATGATGTATTAAGAGATTTATATAAATTACAGGTGAGTCATACATAATTCCTCAGAAACCGAGAATAAGAAACTTGTCCTCTGAACATGAAATCAATTTCTCACATGTTCTTCTGCCTCTTGATAGACTCCTTTTCAATATTACTAACTGCCTTTTTTTCCATAGCCAACTCACTTTTCAAAACTGAGATACTCATTTACCACAAAATACACATTTTAAGAGTATACATTTTAATGGTTTTTACTGTATATATAAAGTTGTACAACCATCACCATGATCTGATTCTGATTTTTTTCACTACCCCAAAAGGAAATCAAGCCATCATTCCCCATTTGCCTCGACTGAAACTCTAACCCACTTTCTGTCTTTACGGATTTGTCTATTCTGAACATTTCATATAAATGTAATAATACAATATGTGGGCTTTTGTGTCTGGATTTTTTTATGCACATAGTATTTTCAAGGTTTACCTGTGTCATAGTATGTATCAGCAACTCATTACTTGTTACAGCTGAGTAATATTTCATTGCATGGATATACCACATTTTCTTTACCTATTCATCAGTGAATGGGAATTTGGGTTGTTTCCACTTTTTGGCTATTTATGAATCATGCTGCTTTGAACATTTGTGCACAAGTTTTAATGTAAACCTATGTTTTCAAATATCTTGGTATATCCCCTAGGAGAGGAAATGCTGGATTTTATAATTCTAAGTTTAATTTTTTGAGAGACCATCAAACTGTTTTTCTAAAGTGGTTGGTCTGTTTTAAATTCTCATTATAAAATACAGAGATTCCAATGTGTATTCCTGTCTTTTCCAACATTTGTTATTGTTTGTCTTTTTTAATATAACCATCCTAGGGGATGTGAAGTAGTATCTCATCGTGGTTTTGGTTAGCATTTCCTTAATGACTAATGGTGCTGAGCATCAATGATGTTGATCTGCTTAATGGTCATTTGCATACATTCTTTGGAGAAATGTCTATTCAACTCCATTGTCCATTTGTCAGTTGGATTATATGTCTTTTTATTGTTGACTTGTAAAGTTCTTTATATAGTCTATTAGGTTTTTATCAGCTGGATGATTTTCTCCCATTCTGTGGGTTGTCTTCCCTTCCTTCCTTCCTTCCTTCCTTCCTTCCTTCCTTCCTTCCTTCCTTCCTTCCTTCCTTCCTTCCTTCCTCCCTCCCTCCCTCCCTCCCTCCCTCCCTCCCTCCCTCCCTCCCTCCCTCTCTCCCTCTCTCTCTCTCTCTCTCTTTCTTTCTTTCTTCTTTTTTTTTTCTCTCTGTCACCCAGGCTGTAGTGCGTGCACTCACTGCAACCTCCACCTTCTGGGCTTAAGCCATCCTCCAACTTCAGTCTCCTGAGTGGCTGGCACTACAGGCACATGCCACTACATCTGGATAGTATTTCTAATTTTTGTAGGGACGGGGTTTCACCATGTTTCCTAGGCTGCTCTGAACTCCTGGGCTTAAGCAATCCTCCTGCCTTAGCCTCCCAAATTGTTGGGATTACAGGCATGAGCCACTGCACCCAGCCATCTTCATTTTCTTGATGTTGCTGTATTCTTCGGAGTACAAAAGTTTTTAATTTGGATGAAGTCCAATTTACCTCTTTTCTCTTTTATCACTTCTGCTTTTGTTGTGATATTTAAGAAATCATTGTCTTTTCCAAGGTTATAAACATTTTCTGGTATGTTTTACACTTTTATAAGTTTTATAATTTTAGTTCTTACATTTAGGTCTCATAGGTTGCTATCGACAAGTTATCTCAGTTTGTGTTTATCTGAGAATATTTTCAGTTTAAAAGGACATTACTGAAAGTAGAATTCTTGGTTAACAGTCTTTTTCTTTAAGGGCTTTTAGTATTTCATTCTACTGCTTTCTGACCTTCATGGTTTCCAAAGAGAAATTAGCTGTTAATCTTTATTTCTTTAGACACAATATTTCAGTTCTTTGAACATATTTCAAGTAACTTATTTAAAGTTTTTTTCTGTTAAATCCAACAACTGTGCTTCCTCAGGAATAGTTTCTATTATTTTTCCCCCACCCATGGGAAATAAAGTGTGCCCATGCCACACTTTGTTTCTTTGCATGTCTCATAACTATTGCGCAGAAAACTGGACATTTTGAATATTTTAGTATGGCAACTCTGGAAATCAGATTCTCTTCCTTCCCCCAGGGTTTGCTGTTGTTGATGGGGATTTTTGTTGTAATAGTTGTGGTGATAGTGTTTATTTAGTGACTTTTCTGAACAAATGCTGTCAAGTCTGTGTTCTTTGTCATGTGTGGCAGCTGAAGGTTCTGCTTGGCTAGTTAGTGGTCAGCAAATGATTGGGTAGAGGTTCCTTTAAATGTCTGCAAACAATAAGTCTTCCAGTTTTCTCATTGCTTTTATAGAGAAGAGACTTTGCGGAGGCTTTTATTCTGTCATTTTCCCTGACATCCTCTCAGTACATTTGTTTACTATTGTTTTCTACAAGGTTACATTCTTTCCCCTCTTCCTCCACAGAATTTCTCTGGGCAATATCACACACATTTAAGTCTTAAAATTCTACCCAGAATTTGTTGACTCCCAAAACTACATCCTCAGCACAAACATTTTCCCTGGAAGATGTATTTGGAAATGACCAATAGTCATTTCTATGTGTATGTTTTACAGATGTCTCTAGCTCCATGGGTCTTAAACTACTCACCCATTCATCACACAAACCAGAAAACTGGGAGACATGCTAGATGACTCCTTTATCTTTAATTCTTCACTAAAACACCTCCTATCAAATCTTACACTGTTCCACCGAGCTCATCATTATCTTACCACATTATACATATCCCCACGTATAGCATTTAGTTACATGGATGTTCTTACTAGACTGTAGGCATCTTGTGAGCAGGAATTGTATATATTTATCATCTTATTCTAGGACTCACCATAATGCCTAACTCATTATAGTCAACCAAATGCTTTATCTGTGTAGCAGATTGTATTTTCCAAAGATGGCCACATCAATATATTCCTCTTCCCACATGCTCTTCTCCCTATATAGTGTTGATGCTCCATCAAGGGGCGGATCAAGGAGTTCTTATCTCTTGAATGTGGGAAGACCTTCACAAGTGCCTTAACGAAATGAATGTGACAGAAATGACACCACTTGAAATTTAAGGCTAAGTCTAAAAGGTGATATGAATTCCACCTGGCTTTCTGTCCCAGGACATGAGCCACGGAGTACTGAGCTAACATCCAGCTACCCTGAAGCTGTCATGTGGACAGACTACATAGAGATAGAGATGTCAGAGGAGCTCCAGCTACATGTATCTTCCCTGTCCAAGCACCAGGAGGGTAAACGAAGAAGACTTCAATATGACCTCAATTCCAGTTACTGTCTGACTGAAACCACATAAGACACTCAAGGCCAGAACCACTCAGTTAACGAGCCTCCAAATTCCAGAAATAGTAAGAGATAATATTGCTGTTTGAAGCCACTACACATTCTGTGGTGATTTTGTTATACAATGTTAGATAACCAAAATAATAAATGAAGAAATGAAGATTAGAGTAGAGATATATCAATATCCCCCTTTCATTTCTCTGGCATGAATCATTTTAAAGTGGAAAATAGTTTTAAATATGTGCTTAAAAGTATCTCATATTTATATCAAAAAGTTTCAAGATGTAATTAATGTGGATATAAAATGAACATACATCTAGCAAGGAAGTCCTTTCTCCAAATACCTTAGGTGTTGCATTATTTTCTCAAAATATAAATGACTACACTATTTAATCAAGTACCATATGCCATCTTAAAAGGTAAAACCCCTGTTTTTTACTCCCTCCCAATAGATAATTTCATGAAGATAATTTCTGGATCATCCACATTAGAAGTTTCTAGTACTATAATATCTAAGTGCATCATGTTCATGCATTGACTGCTCTTAGGCAAACTTTTGCTAAATTAAATGTCTTACTGTGTTTTTGTAGTTTCCTAGTCAAAGAGTATTTTTATGAATCATGAGCATTTCTGTTGATTCTTACTTTTTATACAGCAAAATTTAATAAACTTAAAAACAGTTTATAATGACGGACTATTCAATATATCCTAGATGTAGAGAAATCTACTGTGTGTGTGTAACACATGTTTAATCTCAAGCTAATAGCTGTTAATATCTTAAGATTAAGTTTCTTTAGAACAGATGCTTACTTAACAGAGATAAAAGAAACAACATTAAATGAAGCCTCATCCAGAAGAATTTTCTACCTTTCAATAACCTCTCAGCATGTTTTAAAAAAGAGTTGGGATTAATTACTTATAATTTTTAAAAATGGGTTTCATCTGGTTTTCCTAAGCCAAAAGACATGTTAATCTAAATAAACACAAAAGCAGCTTTGTATTTTGATTCACAAATATAAAAGAAAATTTCTCTGAATTATTAAAATTAGATGAGCAATTTATGCTCATAACACTGTTTTGTATTCTATGTCTATAAAGCTCTTTTCAAAAGAACAAATTTCAGTCATTTTTCCATTTCAAATGTAGATGAATACATCTAATTATTCACTCAACACGTTACGTTGGGAACCCTGTATCAACGCAAAATTTCTCCTAGAAGAGATATTAGGAAAAATTTCCTTAATTGACATTTCATTTTGCTTAATACATTAATCATAATTTCCATTAAGTGTGTTTCTGATGACATCATTTACAACGTATTTTCTCTGAGTTTTAATTTCTAATTCCAGTCTGCTGCATTCTGGGCAGAATAAGAGACTGAATGAAAAAATTACTACTGCTCTGTGAATTATTTAAAAGGCATTATATAGAAGGTAAATATAAAATTTATTGCCCAAAACTAGACAAATTTTGAGAATAAATGTAATGTTAAGAATTACACTGAAAACAAGCATTGAAACTGGAACCTGTGGTCATTCTAACTATGAATCATATCCTCAGTATGATATTAACAATATTAAATATCACCATGTTAGGTGAGGGCCACAGTCCACCTAGCAAAGGACAAACCCTGTACAATTCATTTTTTTTTTTTTTTGAGACAGGGTCTCACTGTGTCACCTGGGCTGGAGTGCAGTGGTGTCTCAGCCTCCTCCTCCCGGGTTCAAGCAATCCTCCCACCTCAGTCTCCAGAGTAGATCGTAGTACAGGTGCACATCACCACACGTGACTAATTTTTGTATTTTTAGTAGAGATGAGATTTTGCCATGTTGACCAGGCTGGTCTTGGACTCCTGGGCTCAAGTGACCCGGACACTCTGACTCCCAAAGTGCTGGGATTACAGGCAGTAGCCACCATACCTGGCCTACAAGTAATCTTTATAGTGACAGGAAGAGTCATAAATGTCCTCATTAACATCATCATTTTCATGCGTTTTATGTTGTTTTACTATTTCCATGACTACCATAATACTTCCCTTGCCCAGGGGTCAGAGTTCCAGTGGCAACGGTGTATATTATTTAGGAGCTGCCCTTAGGCCCTTGTTCATGTTACTTGGTGTATAAGCTCAGTCAACAGATTAAAAGCATCTGCCAAAAGCATAAAGTAGCAACTGAAAGAAAAGGGAGGAGATGGAAGAACTATAAAAAGGAGAGAAAACTGGGATAACAATGTGTGGTAGATTTTACTGTAGGGAATCTTTTATGTGGTATCAAAACATTCTCAATGATGACTCTGAGTTGATGTCTTTAGCATTTTTTGTCTAAAACAGTAGAGGAGTAAGTAGAGCGTGCTAGAAAAATATCCTTCAAAATGGTAAGTTTTGGCACATATATTGAGATTACATTTTAGTTTTTTGGAAACTGACTTACGGAACATTTTATTCCTGGACAATATCTGATAAATGAGGTATTCCTGTACTTCCTTTTATTTGGCTTGAAACAATCTCTTGAAAACTCTTCTAAACAGTGCTTTGTTGAAACAATAATCTGAATTAACCTATCCATGGATTTAGCAAATTTCACCGTAGAATCTCTCAATGTTCTGCCTAAAATCAAAACTCTAAAAAAATCTTCATATGGAGACAGTTTCATTCTCTTTATCACTTTAGTTTTCCTGTTTCAAATGTTCACCAGTTCTTTATTATTTTCAGAATTTTAAGCTGCATTATGGATACATTCAAATAATATTTGACACAAAAACAGAAAAAAAATATTATTTTGTCCTATTCTGTTTCCAGAGGGTTAGAAGTATCTGTGTCAATATTACTGTTTGGTGAAATCAAGACCCAAGAATTATTCTTGACAGAATCTTTTCAGTCTCAATTAGGGTGCTACAGTTGGAAAAACTTCAAAGATTCATCCATCTGTCTAGTCAATACACTGGTACTGGTGCCTAAAACATGCCAGGCATGTGCCTAGGGGAAACAAGCATGAATAATAAACAAGTATACGAATAATAATAACAAAAACAGTAACAATAAATCGTAAGAATTGAGAAGTAGTGTAGAGAAAAAAGTAGTGTACAATAATAGAAAGTGATGGGGGATGTTCTAACATTTGGGTGGAGAGGAGGTGGTCATTGGAAGACACAAGATCCACTACGGTTTGAATGTGTCCTACAATGTTCATGTGTTGGAAAGTTAATCCTCAATTAACTGTGTTAAGAAGTGGGAACTGTAAGGGGTGATTAGATCATGAGGGCTCTACCATCATTAATATGGTTTGGCTCTGTGTCCCCACCCAAATCTCATCTCAAACTGTAATCCCCACCTATTGGGGGAGGGCTCTGGTGGGAGGTGACTGAATCATGGAGGCGGACTTCCCCCTTGCTGTTCTCATGATAGTGAGTGAGCAAATGTGTGGCACTTCCCCCTTCTCTCTCTCTCCTGTTCCACCATGGGAAGATATGTCTTGCTTCCCTTTCACCTTCTGCCATGATTGTAAGTTTCCTGAGGCCTCCCTGTCATGCCTCCTGTTAAGCCTGCAGAACTGTGAGTCAATTAAATCTCCTTTCTTCATAAATTACTCAGTCTCAGTTCTTTAGAGCAGTGTGAAAATGGACTAATACAGAAAATTGGTACTAGGATTTGGGCACTGCTATAAAGATACCTGAAAACGTGGAATTGACTTTGGAACTGGCTAACAAGCAGAGGTTGGAACAGTTTGGAGGGCTCAAAAGAAGACAGGAAGATGTGGTAACATTTGGAACCTCATAGAGACTTGTTAAATGGTTTGATCAAAATGGTGACAGTGATGTGAACAATGAGGTCCAGGCTGAAGTGGTCTCAGATGGATATAAAGAACTTATTGGGAACTGGAGTAAAAGTTACTCTTGCTATGCTGTAGCAAAGAGACTGGCTGCATTTTGCCCCTGCCCTAGAGATCTCTAAAACTTTAACTCTAGGGAAATGATTTAGGGTATCAGGTGGAAGAAATTTCTAAGCAGCAAAGCATTCAGGATGTGATTGGCTGCTTCTAAAAGCATATGTTCATATGCATCAACAAAGAGATGTTCTGAAATTGTAACTTATATTTAAATGGGAAGCAAAGCATACAAATTTGGAAAATTTGCAGCCTGACCATGTGGTAGAAAAGAAAAACCCATTTTCTGGGGAGAGATTTAAGTAGGTTATAGAAATCTGCATAGAGGAGCCAAATGTTAATAGCCAAGACAATGGGGAAAATGTCTTCAAGGTATGTTAGAGACCTTTGTGGCAGTCCCTCCCACCACAGACCTGGAGGAGTAGGAGGGAAAAATGGTTTTATGGGCCCCTCTGCTCTGTGCAGCCTGGAGACATGCCACCCTGTATCAATTAAACTTCTTTTCTTCATAAATTACCCAGTCTCAGGTAGCTCTTTATAGCAGTATAAAAATTAATGAATACAATCAGGAATAGATTAATGTCATCATTGCAGGAGTGGGTTTGATACAAAAGTGAGTTTGGCCTTCTCTTGTTCTCTCTCACCATGTGCCTTCTGCCATGTTATGACACAGCAAGAAGGCCCTCACCAGATGTAGCACCTTGATCTTGGACTTCCCATCCTCCAGAACCATGAGCCCAAGGAACTTCTATTCCTTACAAATTACTCAGTGGTATTCTGTTATAGTCGCACATAATGGACTAAGATAAGGTCTGAGGAGGAAATCCAGACAAAGAGAAAAAATAAGTTTAAAGGCCTTAGGTAGGAACAAGCTTGAAATACTTATAAATGGCAAGAAAACCACATGCTGGATCCATGTAACTGAAGGGGAGAAGAGCAGGGGATAAGTTGAAGAGATGGGCAGGGGACAGATTTCCATTTTGTTTCAGTAGTGATGAAAAGCCATTAGAGGGTTTTGAGCATGGAATTATATAATCTCACTTATTTTCCAACAGATCTGATTGTTGTACAAATGAACTGTTGGAAGAAGTAGTTGTGAAAATAGGAAGACCAGCTCGGAGTTACTGCAACAGTCCAGTGAAGAGTCAATTTAGATTTATTTTAGACTTGGGTGGTAATGACAGAAGTGATGGGAAATGGCTTGATGTAAGATATATTTGAAGCAGCAGGACTTTTTGATAGGAAGAATGTAGGTGTGAAAGAAAGAAATGCATCAAGGATGACTCAGTACTAGTTGCTGATATGAAGAATATTGGGGAAGAATCAAGAGCTCTGTTTCAGAAATATTAAGTGCCAGACATCTATTAGAATTTCAAGGAAGGTCTTTAGGAAAAGGTTGAATACCAGCCTGGAACTTCAGAAAGAGACTAGGACTAGAGATACAAACTGGAAGTCATCAGCATATAGATGGCATTTAAAGCAGTGGGACTAAACAGGATGAGTTAGGGACTGAGTAAAGGAAGTGGGGAGGGAAGATAAGGTGGTGCTACTAAAGGAGATGCAGTAGGAGCAGCTAGCCAATGAGGAGAAATTCCTGGAGATCACAATGTTCTTCCTAACTGATAATGTGATTAAAACCTAGCAGAGAAGGAGTGATCAATGGTGTCAAAACTTCTGAGAAGTCAACTGTGATGAAGACTAAAGTCTGAGCACCGCATTTAGTGCAGAGATCACTTGTTGACTGGACAAATGTTTCAACATATTGAAGTGGCTAAGAGCCTCATTGCCATGGATAAAAGAAAGAAGAGAATATAAGGCAGTAGAATAATTAAGTATTAATAGAAAGACCTTTTGAAGACTCTGGTTACAAAGATAAACAAAGACGTGGTGCAGGAATTGAAATGAGATTTGGATTGCAACAGAACATTTACTGGTAGCTGAATATACATCCCCCTCCCTATTGCATCTCCCCTTACCCACACACATTTCCTAGCCCCTTGCAGGTAGGTGGAGCCCTTTGTCTAGTTCTGGCTAATGGGCTGTGATTGGAATATGGGTCATTTCTGGGCCAAAGTACAAAGAATTGGGTGTGAGCTCTTCATACCCTGTCTTCTCTAGCCATCAGTGACCAGCAGTGTTCAAGATAATGGAATCTCTCTATCAACCAACATTGAACTTACAATCTGGAAAAGTATTAATCACATTAAATTACTGATAACTAACCAGTTTAGATCCATAAAAACAGCACTTTCTTATGGTTTCACTTAACAAATCTTTGCTGAGTGAAGCCACTGAGATGTGGGGGTCAATTTGTTACCACAGTATAACTTAGAATAATTTGGCATAGGTGATGAAAGAATTCTTTAACATATTATTTCATATTTTCATATTTTGGAAATAATGTATCAGAGAGAAAAATGTTGATGTAAGAGAAATGGTGCATAATTGTAGGAGAAAAACCCTTGAATAAGGATGAGGAGTGTAGTGCACTAGTGAAGGCCTTAGACAGAGGTATACATTTCCATAAGGAAGAAATCCATCTATCCTAAAGGAGGGAAGGTGGAACATGGATATAGATGCAATTGCAGAGTAGATTTGGGATGGGCAGATAAAGTGGTTCTCTTCTGTTTGTCTCCACTTTTCCAGTGAAATTGAGGTTGCCATCTCGGAATAGAAATGAAAAGGCAGTGCTGGAGGTTTGAGAAGAAAAGATGGAGATTAAATTTTCTTAGTGGGAAAATGAATTCACACTGCAGTGCTGAGGGCTCCACTCTAGCTTTTGGCCTTACGTTCAAGGGAGGATAATTAACATAAGTGTCTCTTCTCTTGAACCATGGTCAAGTGTTTAGATACTATAGTAGGGTACATGAGTTTTGGTTTAGCCGGGGTTGGGGACTGCCAATGAGAAAGGCAGAGGTAAATAAGGGCAAGGAAGTTGAGAGTAGCTCAGGAAGTGGTTACTCTGATGGACCATGAAATCTAAGCTGAGAAGTGAAAACATGAAGAAGTTAATGGAAGGTGGAAAATGATGTTAATCGATTGTAAGTCCCACAAGGCAAAAAACTGCTGGTGTGAGGATGCTAACCTAACCGAGTTAGAAATGTGGGGGTTGGGGAGGGCAGAGAGAATGGAATGCCAGAAATCAAAATTTTCAAGGTGGTACAGTTACTGGAATTGTTAAAGACGCTAGTCATACCCATGAACAGGTGGCTGAGGAGGAGAACTGATGAGCTCAAGAAACCGAGAAGCCAATGAGTTGTAATAATTCTCATTCATGGGCTAATCCATCCAATGTCATCTTGGCTATGAGCAATTATGACTTAGGGTAGGACATGCTTTGTTCTTCCTGTGCTAGTTTTATCACATACAAGTTATAGCCATTAAAGTCAAGCACTGTGAATGAGACAGTGTGAAGCAATATCTAAATTTGTACAAGCAAAGTGTCATTTCAATGAAAATTTCTTGAAAAATTGCTTTTTTTTTTTTATTATACTTTAAGTTCTAGGGTACATGTGCATAACGTGCAGGTTTGTTACATATGTATACTTATGCCATGTTGGTGTGCTGCACCCATCAACTCGTCAGCACCCATCAATTCATCATTTATATCATGTATAACTCCCCAATGCAATCCCTCCCTCCTCCCCCCTCCCCCCTCCCCATGATAGGCCCCAGTGCGTGATGTTCCCCTTCCCGAGTCCAAGTGATCTCATTGTTCAGTTGATGTAATGGACCTCTTCAAGGAGAACTACAAACCACTGCTCAGTGAAATAAAAGAGGACACAAACAAATGGAAGAACATACCATGCTCATGGATAGGAAGAATCAATATCGTGAAAATGGCCATACTCCCCAAGGTTATTTATAGATTCAATGCCATCCCCATCAAGCTACCAATGAGTTTCTTCCCAGAATTGGAAAAAACTGCTTTAAAGTTCATATGGAACCAAAAAAGAGCCCGCATTGCCAAGACAATCCTAAGTCAAAAGGACAAAGCTGGAGGCGTCACGCTACCTGACTTCAAACTATACTACAAGGCTACAGTAACCAAAACAGCATGGTACTGGTACCAAAACAGAGATATAGACCAATGGAACAGAACAGAGTCCTCAGAAATAATACCGCACATCTACAGCCATCTGATCTTTGACAAACCTGAGAGAAACAAGAAATGGGGAAAGGATTCCCTATTTAATAAATGGTGCTGGGAAAATTGGCTAGCCATAAGTAGAAAAATTGCTTTTACCTTTATAAATCTCCTATTTAAAACTGAAAACTAAAGAGCCTTGCTTTTCTGTAGTAACAGAATGCCTCATTTTTGGTATACTACTCTAAATTGAAGTGGTATTTTACGACTAAAATATGTGTATTCTCTTTTTCTTTCCATAATTAATACATAATTTTCTGTCATTGCTGCTTTCCAATCCTAATCATATGTATTAAAAGAATTTTTTTTGAGACAGAGTCTCCTCTGTCGCCCAGGCTGGAGTGCAGTGGTGCGATCTCGGCTCACTGCAAGCTCCACCTCCCAGGTTCACGCCATTCTCCTGCCTCAGCCTCCCGAGTAGCTGGGACTACAGGTGCCCGCCACCCCGTCCGGCTAATATTTTGTATTTTTAGTGGCGACAGGGTCTCACCATGTTAGCCAGGATGGTCTCGATCTCCTGACCTCGTGATCCGCCCTCCTTGGCCTCCCAAAGTGCTGGGATTACGTGAGACACTGCACCTGGCCTATTGAATGAAGTTTTTATTGCGGAAAAGTATCTTACTTTCCCTTGATTTTCATTTTCTCTGTTCTCCAGGATATTTACATGGGGAAGAAAATGGCCCTTTCCTCCTCATAGATGATTCAGTTAAGAAAGGAATAGAATTGGCTTATACCTCATTGCTCCAAAACAGACCCTAAGAGCTCCGAGAAAATTTTTCCACATTTATCAAAATCTGCAGTCTGAAGCAGCTGACAAGGGCACCTGAAGCAATCCAACAAGTCAGCCCATTTATAATTGAAGGCTTTTATTGAACTATTTTTGGATCCTGTTATATATTATCTCCATAAGAAAACAACCAGATTAAAATGAAATATTACAGTGGAACAACAAAACTTCAGTTTTATTTAGACAAAAGGCAACCTTCTAAACAAGCATCCTTAATCTCTCAAAGACAATGATAAGGCAGTCTGGCAGCTTGAAAAGTCAAAGTGACTTTCAAGCATTACTGTTTAAACTGACAGAAATTTCTACAGATGCCAATGCAAAATTTAAAAAAAGAAGTAACATGTTTAAAATGTATACACTTTGGAGTTTATATAGAATAAAAGTTTGTTTTCAACATTTCTAGGATTGAAAACAAAACAAACATTGCTTTTCCAAAGCCATTATTGAGCAGAAAAATATTCATACAGAAGTAAAAATCTACAGTGCAAATTAAAGCACAGAGAAACAATCTAGAATATAACATTATTTCAAATAATAAGAAAATACATGCATGAGTGAGTATTTCCTCTGAATCCAGACTAGCAGGGCATGATAGGAAGATGACACTTCTGGTCATCCTATACAGAAACACCAAGAAAAGGTCTGGTATCTCTCCAGGGACAAGGACCAACAATTCTTTGAGAAAAGGCATACTGAGAGGATTCCTTAAGTCAAATGGATCTAAGACCAAGTCCAGAGTGATCAAATAAGAGCTGAAAGATCAGTCAAGTACCAAATACTCAAAGAAACTCAACAATGTAGAAACAAGAAACAGGGAAGGGGACTTGTGAACAAAAGGTGTGGACAATGAGGAGTTAGGAACCCAATCAGAGCCTCACAACAGGATGCGGCAACAGGGGCATGAATTGGTTCATCAACCAACGATCTTGTGAAACAGGAACTGCTTCTATCTTTTGCTCATGGTCACCTATCTGAGCCAACAGATGATTGGATTTGCTTGGAAATAGCATGAGAAGTCAACACGCCTGACATAGGTGTTGGGGAAAGACACACTAGAATCTTGGTTCTGCAACTTGTAGCTGTGTAACTCTGAGCCAGTTGTGTAATTCCTCTGAGCCTCAGTATCTCCTACAATTCTAAGGCAATAATTACTTTGATGAGTTGGGAGAATTAAAGTGGATAAGGTACGTGAAAGTGCTTGACACATGGAAGGCACACAATCAGCATCTTCTTCCATTAGGCCAATACACCTGTATGTTGCTTATTGTTTAACTTACACCAATTATCTTCAGGAATTTATTTGAGCACATGGAAGTATGGAATTGAGGATCTGTGTTGTCTGACTTTAAAAAATACAGAGAAGATCATTCTTTTTTTTTTTTTTCACGACATTGACAATGTCAACGTTTAACACAAACAACTGTATTTTAAAATCTTGTATTTCCTGATCAATCTGTTGGGAGTGAAAATTAGAAGAGAGGGTAGTAAACAAAGTAGGAATTTGCAAACATAGTTGAACTCAGATAATAAATACCTATATTCTCTACAGGTGCCCTTTTCTCATAATAGAAAAGATGAGAAGACATGAAAAGTGAAAGCTTAAAAAGATAGTACCCATGTAAGACAAGAGCAGAATCTGTTCAGAGAGGTTACTTGTCTAGGGTGGCTTAGCTAGTTATTGACAGGGGCTTTGCTAGAACTCACATCTCTTGTGGAATGTGTGTCTAACATTCATTCTTACCAAAGAAGGAGCATATGCATTAGTTCCTCAGGGAAGCCCCTGCTTGGTCCCCAAACCAAGCTGTCTGCTCTGTGTGCTCTCATAGCTTTCTGTATTTCCCTTTTCAACACAGTCATCAGGCATATTGTTACCATGTGGATAATGGAGTGAGTGGTTAAAAGCACAGGTTCTGGTGTCAAACTGTGTTTGAATCTTGTCTCTCCAAATTATTTAAACGATTTAAGCATCCACAAAAGAATAAAAGCACTTAATTTATAGAGATGTAGTGAGGAGACAATAAAATAAACCTTTACAACAATGCTTGACACTTGGTGCAATAAATGTTGGCCATTTGTATTATTAGTAAGGATAATTAAGGCAAGGAGTGTTTAATACTGGATGTTAAACACAGAGTGGTGCTCTCCCCAAAGATAACACAGGATGTGTCCCCTGTCAAACACTCAGAGGAATCGCAAACCTATAAAATTAATAAACTTTGAAAGTAGTTGTGTGATTATGTTTGTTAAATAAAGGCAGTTCCAATTGGCACAAATTTCAGTTTTCATGGTTTAAACAAACTCAGTGCCCCACCAATATAGTTAAAATTTCAGTTACCACAGTCTATCTTCTGCCGTGAAGAGCCTATTAAATCATTTTCTGATTTTTAAAAGTATGTTTTCTTCTTATTGAGTTCTTTATATATACTGTATAAAAATACCTTATCAGGTACATATTTTGCAAATATTTTCTTCAAGACTGGTTTGTCTTTTTATTTTCTTAAGAGTGTCTTCTGAAGAGCAAAAGTTTTATTTCTGATGGCGTCATTTATCAATTTTTTCTTCCATGTTTCATAATTTCTGAGTCCAATTGAAGAAATGTTTGCCTAAATCAACATCACTAAGGTGTCCTATGTTTCTTCCAAGGGTTTTATACTTGCAGCATTTATGTTGAGGTCTACAATTAATTTCAAGTTAACTTTTTTGTAACTGTGAGGTAAAAGTTGAGGTCTTCTTTGTCTCCATGTGAATATCCAATTGTTCAGAACTATTTGTGGAAATACTATCTTTCCCCCATTCATTATCTTGGAGTGTTTTTGTCAAAAAATAATTGATTATAAATGTGTAGGTATATTTCAAGAGTCTTTATTTTGTTCCATTGGTTGATATGATAATCTTTACACCAATACCACATTCTCTTGATTACTATAGCTTTATGGTTAGTCATGAAATCAGGAGGCGTAATTTCCCCAACTCTGTTCTTTTTCAAAATTGATTTGACAATGCTCTAATGAAATTTAGAACCAGCCTGTAAAATTCAACAAGAAGACTGCTCAGGTTTTGATGAGGACTGCACTTGATCTAAGGATCAGTCTGGGAGAAATGACATTCTAACAAGGTTGAGTCTTCCTGCCCAAAAACGTGGTGTTTCATTCCATTTAATTACATCTTTACTTTATGCCACAAAAGTTGAGTTGTCAGCATACAGATCTTGGATATATCCTGTTAAACAAGTATTTCATATTTGTGATGATGTTGTAAATGGCTGATTTTAAAAAATTCAATTTCCAACCATTCATTGCAAGTACATAAAAATATAACTGATTTTGCATATTGACTTGGTACACTGTGACCTTGCTAACTTTAGTTATTGGTTCTTGTAGTTTTGTATTTTTGCAGATTCCTTTTATCTCATGTAGATGACATGTCTGCAAATAGAGACAGTTTTACTTCTTCCTTTCTGATTTGTATGCCTTTTATTTCTTTTTCTTGCCTTGTTGCACTTGCTAGGACCTCCAGTATAAAGTGAATAGAAGTGGTAACAGTGGATGTCTTTTCCTTGTTACCAATCTTGGGAAAATAATATGGTCTGTCATCATTAAGTAAGATTTTAGCTGTTGGTTTTACTTTTTCTGGCATCTGTTCTTTAAAAAGTTTTAAAAAAACATTTTTGTTGAAATATAAATTACATACCATAAAAATCACCTATTAAAATGTCCAATTCAGTAGTTTTGTCATACTCACAAAGTTGTACAACCATCACTACAGTCTAAGTTGTTTTTTCAAAACTTTTAAAATTTTTTATTTCCATAGGTTATTGGGGAACAGGTGGTGTTTGGTCACATGAGTAAGTTCTTTAGTAGTGATTTGTGAGATTCTGGTGCACCCATCACCTGAGCAGTATACACTGCACCCAATTTATAGTCTTTTATCCTCCACCCCCTTCCCATCTTTTTCTTCTGAGTCCCCAAAGTCCTTTGTATCATTCTTATGCCCTCTGTTCTTTATTGGCTCTTTGAATAGGTGTTAAACTTTTAATGCTTTTTCTGCATCTACTGATATAATATGATTTTTCTTTTTTAGCCTTAATATAGTGAATTACATTGATTTTTTTAAAAAATTTTGAATCAACTCTGCATTCCTGAGATAAATCCCACTTGACCTTGATGTGCTATCTTTTTTATATATTGATGGATTTGATTAGCTAATATTTTGTTAAGGGATTTTTTGTGTGTGTGTCTGTAGTCTGTGGTTCTTTTTCTCTTGCAATATTAATGTCTAGTTTTGTTATCAGGATAATGATAAGTTCATAAGGTGAGTTGGAAAATGTTTCTCTTTTTTTTCTGAAATAGTTTGTGTTGAAATGGCATTATTTCTTTCCTAAATGTATGGTAGAATTCACTGGTGAAGTCATCTGGTATAAAATGCACTTGTTTATTCATTATTCCTAAACTAATTCCATAAAAACATTGTGGAGGCAGTTGCTTATAATTCTTTCTTCCAGCAAATGCTAGAAGTTACTTGCATACAGAGATTGCAAATAAGTATTTGTGAAAGCAAAAACTAAAATGTTACATATGTTTGTTTTTTCCTGCCTCACTTAAAAATATTTTGTGTGTGAACAAACAATATACGTGATGATTGATATAGGTATATATTATACAAAATTAATTTTAAATGAAGCAAAATATTAAGGGCTATTTTGAAAACCCAGGTATAAGGAGACTGCTACTTATTATTTAACATAGATATTCAGCATATTGACTAATGTTCTTCATTTAATTTAGAGGTTAATTAAACCATTTAGGTTATGAGAACAAAATCAAAATATTGTCTAGTTAAAAACATTTCAAAACAGGGGCTAAAATATGAGACTGCAACAACCAATAGCTATTTAACAGAGAAAGATTACAAAACTGTTTCCTAAATAACTTTCTTCTTTCTTTCTTTCTTGCAAGATCAGATCAAAGCAAAAATCACATTCCCTTCGTGTTCATGCAAGTTCCTGTTCCTGTGATTTTTAAAAATCTGATTTCTCCAAAAATTGTCTTTCAAAAACGGTGCTATTTATTTCTAGCTTCTTGAACAATAACGATTAGGTTTATAAAAATTGCACAAATTTTGTTTTGGCTCTATTCATTAGATCTCATGGGGTATTTCAAAAATAAACCAGTTCCAACATCTGGATTTTTTATCAAAGTGCTGTCTAGTTCCTTGGCTATATAAGGCATATTTTAAAAAGATGGTACAGACCAGTTAAAAATCATGCTGAAACACTACTCTGGAAACTTTTATAGTATTTTATTTTCAGCTTATAACCGAGTAAATGCAGATAACATGGAAATTCTACAGAGCCTGACAAATGTAATTTGCTTACCCTGAGTAAGCTTTTTATCTAATCTGAACTACTATGTTGGGGCTATTTTATTCTTAGCTATATTTTATGTGAAATAAACTAATTTGTATTTTTTTAAAAAACCTATGTTAAAATATATTTTCATCCTTTAGGTCCTGATTAGTGATGATGCCTTTTCTTCTTTGTATTGTCAACACTTAACACTCTGCCTAGTTTACACTGTCATTACTCAATAAATGCTAAACTTGAACATGAAGTTTAACTGAACTAAACTGGTCTTGTAGCAATTTACAAAGTAACCCAGAGGGTCAGATATCAATGTGATATTCAGTGAAGGAAGTAATTAAACATTTTTCTTTCACTTGAAGTGGTTCTAAATATACAAATATATCTACTTTGCATTCCTCAGGTAGGCAGCCATTTATCTAACTATCATGAAAAGAGCTTTTAAAAACTTTTTGTTAAAATAACAAAGCCCTCGTTGCAGAATACCAAAAGTCACATGTTTTAAGATATCAAAATCTTAAACATTTTTAGCTCTTTAGAAATAGAAAACTAGCAAAAGATAGCGTAATCAGCAAATAATATCTCATCCCCTTGCTTACTACTCCCCCACCATCCTGCCTCTGGATTCAGTTCCAGTGAATGATCATCAGAAGCAAAACCTGAAGCCAAAGTCTTTCAAAAATTAAACAAGGCAAATGCTTGGCAAGTCTCAATTTTATTATAACTTTCTCCTCAAGGTTACTATTATAAGACTATCTTGTAATAAGGTTATTTGGGGACATCCCCCATTTAATCCCCCTCAGATGGTCTGAAACTAAATGATTTCTACTTCAGAAAAAAATACTTCTATAACAGGGTTTTGGTTATTTAGCACAGTAGCATTCAAATAGCAGGAATTTAATTTTTGTTCAAGTAAATACTATCTGCTCATTAATTTGTTTAATCATAAAATGATTTCACGAAACAATACAGTTCGTGACTTCTTAAAGAACTTCTGGAGTTCAGATTGACTTTTAATACATTATGTCTCACACTAATAGTCACTCTATTTTTAGAAAAGTTAAAATCAAAATAATACCTATTACACCTCCATTCTAAGGAAAAAAAATATGTTCCATGAGGATGTTGCTGAAGATGTTAATTAACCATATTACACTTATCCTCTTGTTGAGAATCTCTTGTAATTTTTTCTCTAAAGATTTCAATCCAATAATTTTTGAAATGATGACTTTTAAAAGTTTATTGCACTGAATCTTGTTTTAATTGTGATGCTTTTTAAATTGACATTTGCTACTGAAAAATGTGGAGTCAAATATAGGTTCTTCAGCAGAAGTTATCCAACGCTCAGAGTGCGTTGTGTTTTCATGAGCACTACCACTAGCCTCACCTTATTTTTTCTTTTATTTTCTGTTAGATGTGATTCCTTACTTTAAAAGAATCTTGTATTTTAAAAGCGACCTTGAGCTTCCAATATTTTCTCTCCTAATGATATGAAACAGTAAAAATAAAAACAAAACAAAACCCCACACCCTCAGCATAACTTAAAGCTAGAAAAACAATACAACTTCAAAGTAACTGTGCGTAAAAGAACAGATAATTATTTCAGGTAAGATTCATCAGTGGTTCAGACAAAATTAGTGAACAAAAGTCTAAGAATATGTGCATAGTCTCAAAGTATGTCTCGCAAGATATTTTCATCTTAGAAATGGAAAACGATTAATTTTACAGCACAGAAACCCGGCAGATACCATCTTTAAAAAGTGATCAATGTTTGCATCACCAATAACAAGATATTTTGATACCATGGATCCTTTGATATAATGCATCTGAGAAAGGCACAATATCACTTCTGTATTATTCTTGCCAGAAATGCATAACCTCAATCTAATCATAAACAAAGTGAGAAACATTGTACAAAATAACTAGCAGCTAGTACACTTCAAAAGCATCAAAGTCATGAAAGATAAGGAAAGACAGGGGAGGTGACACAGATTGAAGGAGAATAAAGAGATACAACAACTAAATGCACTGTGAGATCCTGCATTGGGTCCTAGAACAACAACAAAAAAGGACTTTAATAGAAAAGCTAGTGAAATTAAAATAAGATTTGTAGTTATTTCATAGATTATGCCACTGTTAATTTCCTGGTTTTGGCAATTGTACTATAGATAAATAAGATGTTAACATTAGGGGAAGCTGGGTGAAGGACATATGGCAATTCCCTGTACTATTTTTATAACATTTTAGTAAGTGTAAATAAAAGTTTTAAAAAAGTTAAAAAGCATCTTCAATCTTTTTAAAATAAGTGGGATTTTCATAAACAATTACTGTCTGACATTCTTCCGATTTTTCCTAAGCTCATAGCTTCCTCGTGTTATCCCCTTTGACTGCCTCAGAAAATTCTTCATATCTAGTGCCAATTCAAATATTGTCTCTCTTCCATAAAAGATCCCGATTCCTACAGACCTTCTCAGATTTCCCAGCATTGTACCCTAAAGTAGAAGTTTACCATGCATGATTAGATAGTCTTCTAGTTCCTTTTTTACTTGTATTTCTCATTGTCACCGCAATAAGAAAAGCCCCCAAAATGCAGTGACAATATCTTTTCGTGATTTTCCCCAGCACTGACCTAAATATACAGTAAATGCTAGTTAAATATATGTTGACTCATTCACTCATAAATTATTTAAGGAAACTAGAGATTTGTAAGTTCACATCATCCATTTTACAGCCTCTCTGTGAAATTAGATATCAAATACAGGACTGAATGGGCCATTAGTTATAATCTAAGTATGGCAATTCTGATAATTTCTTATTCCCAGGAAGTCTCTAAAATGTAAAATGTATGATACTTCCTTCAATTTAATAAGGTAGTTGGGGTTGAAGAAAAACCAGAATCCCTAATATAATTACAACAATTTATAGATATATAGGCCTAAATTACAAATCCTTAGAAGCTCATTGAAAACTCTGTTAGAATTCCATATTCAATATTAATATGAAATGTACAATAACATAAGCAATTGTCACAAATAAGATTCAAAGATACCAATGTTTGATGAGATATTTTCCATGACCCGGGGTTGCTTCCTTAGAGTATTCCTAGGATGTCTACTGATCTGTTACAGTCATGCAATGGGAACAAATGTCCATTTTTTTTTGCCAAGAAAATACCATAGATGAATATTAAAAACAGTTCTGTAAGCCAAAATTCACATCTGCACACGCTTAAAATGTAGCTCTTTTTTAAAATAATAATTTGTAATACATTCTGAAAAAACCCAAAAAATGTTGTACAATGCTCTACACCTGGCTGGGTAACCAGTGTTTAGCCATAAGTGCAGTGATACAGGCTATGCAGTTACTGAAATGGATTAGTGTACTCTAAATTGTGGAAATATGTATGTGTTGGCGTACTAGTAACTCTTTTTGGCATCTATTTCAGGCTTGTTTATATTATACTATGTGTATATATATACATATATGTAGAATATAAAGTTCGAAATATACTCTACTGAGGTAACCAACCAATTACAGGAAATAAAATACGTTTAAGGGGAATATAATGTGTGGAACTTAAAGGGATTTTCTACACAATTTGGGGATTCTAATACTTAAAAAAATTATCAACTATTAAACATATATATATATATATATATATATATTTTTTTTTTTCCCCCGAGACAGAGTCTTGCTCTGTCGCCCAGGCTGGAATGCAGTGGCATGATCTCGGCTCATCACAACCTCTGTTTCCCAGGTTCAAGCTATTCCCCTCCCTTAGCCTCCTGAGTAGCTGGATTACAGGTGCATGCCACCACACCCGGCTAATTTTTGTATTTTTAGTAGAGATGGAGTTTTGCCATGTTGGCCAGGCTGGTCTTGAACTCCTGACTTCGGGTGATCCACCCAACCTCAGCCTCCCAAAGTGCTGGGATTACAGGAGTGAGCCGCCGTGCCCAGCCTAATATTGTTTCTTTAAAAAAACTTTTAAAAGGTCACTAATTCACTAAGAAGATACCACAAGCAATGCTGTAAAAAGCTTTTTTTAAAACCAATTTTTAAAATATGTGTGGTCTGATATTGAAGAAGAAATGATTTGCAAAATTGTAAAAATATTTAAGTAGTCAAAATTCCCAATTCAATGGAATATTTAGAATACATGCATATGTAATACTACTTTAAAATATTTCTATATCATTTTATTTTTAAAAAGAGTGATTACTACAGCACGTTAAGATGAAGAATAGTTTGTATCTTAAAAATAGGCATTTAAAAACATAGATCACTTTTCCTATTCCATATTAGTTTATATTGTTGTTATTTTTTTAAAAATCAGATGTATGGCATAGGACACAACAAAGTACAGTCTTCCTTAGGTATCCACAGGGGATTGGTTCCAGGACTCCCGTGATACCAAAATCCAAAGATACTCAGCTCCCTTAAACAAAATGGCAGAGTATTTGCATGTAACTGTGAACATTCTTCCGTATACTATAAAACATCTCTAGATTATTTTTAATACCTAACACAATGTAAATCCTATGTAAGTGGTTGTTGTATTGTATTGTTTTTACATTTGTATTACTTTTTATTGTTATATTGTTATTTTTATATTTTTAAAAACATTTTTGATCCATGGTTGGTTGAATCCATGAGTACAGAACCTACAGATACAGAGGACAGATTATAAACTGAAAAATTACAAATGTTCATGTATTTTCCCTGGTACATTTGACTCTTCATAGGTTAGATTTGTTTTGAGGAGTCATTTTCCAAAATTCACCAGTTTATTAATAACATATACCACTGTGAAAAATAAAATATGTTGACATATGTGGCATAATTAAAATTGATGCCTCATAGGGAAAACTAGTAAGCAACAGGTATTCAGCTAATTATATATGTAGAAAAATTCCAAGGAATCTACCAAAAAAAGTGACTAGAATTAATAAATGAGTTTAGAAAGGTAACATGGTACAATATCAACATTAAAACACATATTTATATATTAGCAAAGTTGTTTGTGCAGCCTCTAGATGCTGAAAACTATAAATGCTGATGAAAGAAATTAAAGAAAACCTAAACAAATGGTAAGATCTTCAGTGGTCATGGATCAGAAGACTCAATTTCATTAAGATTTCAACCTTAATGTAGATTAAACACAAATTTTAAAAAATATCCCAGTAGGATTTTGTGTAGAATTCATTATGCTGATACTAAGAAAAGCAAAGAAACCATCATAGGCAAAACAATCTTGAAAAAGATCAGTATTGGACAACTTACACTATCTATCTCTAAGACTGACTATAAAAGCTACAGTAATCAAGACAGTGTGGTATTGGAAAAGGACAGGCATATAGATCAATGGAAGAAAAACAAAGTCCACAAGTAGGCCACACATATGTGGTCAAATGATTTTCAACAAAGCTGTAACGGCAATTCAATGGAGAAAGGATAGTCTTTTCAACAAACAATACGGAAACAATTGAATCTTAATCCATATATTGCACTCTCCACAAAAATCTACTCAAAATGGACCACAGACCTAAAAATAAAACCTAAAACTATAAAAGTTCTAGAAGAAAACAGGAGAAAAGCTTTGCAACCTTAAGTCAGGCAAAGATTTTTTATACACAACATCAAAAACATGATCTATATAAGAATGAACTGGTGAGTCAGACTTCATAGAAATTAAGAATCTCTGCTCTTTGATTTGGGAGAAAGTGTTTGCAAATCACATATATTATAAACAACTTGAATCCAGAATACATAAATAACTCTCAAAATTTAATAATTAGAAAATAACAATAAAAAAATCAAAAAAAGATTTTCATAGATACTTCACCAAAAAAGATATTCAGATGACAAAATACACACAGGAAAAGGTGCTCAACATTATTAGTCATTAGGGAAATGCATGAATGGTGAGATATGTGTATTTGGATGACTAAAATAACATTATGAACTCCACAATATGAAGGGTGCAACCTAACTGGAACTCTCATATACTGCTGGTGGGAGTGCAAACTCAGGTAGCTACTTTGGGAAACAGTTTGGCAGTTTATAATAAAATTTAAAAATATACTTAACATACAGCTCAGCAATCTCATTTCTATTTACTCAAATTAAATTAAAGTGTATATTCATACAAAATCTTTATGTGAATGCTTACCAACCCAGATATTTCCCAGCTGGAGAATGGATAAGCTTTGGTACTCCCATACAATGGAATATTACTAAGCAACAAAAAGGAACAGATTACAGTGACACACAACAACATGGGTGAATTTCTAATGTATTATGCAAAGGGAAAGAAGCCAGACTCAAAAGGTCAGCTACTGAATATCTACATGACATTCCAGAAAAGGAGAACCTATGGTCACAGAAAATAGATGAGTGATTACTAGGAGCTGGGGCACGAGAAAAGAAGTGGGGCTGATGACAAAGGTCTGGAGAAATGTTTGAGGGGATGGAACTGTTCTTTATCTTGATATGGTGATGGTTTGTCAAAACTTGCAGAACTGCACATTTTATTTGTCTTAAAAAGAGGAATAAATGAAAAGTTAGAGGAATACAAGAAAGAACTTGACTGCTTCTGAGTTGGTGTGGAAAGGGGGAAGGCAGGGACATCTTTGAGGAAGAAAGATGAGTTACCAAGTCTTCCAGGCAGAGGGGAAAATGTGTGTGAAGCCATAAAGGGAGATCGTTTACAGCCTATTTATGGAAAATGGAGTTGTCTGGGAGTGGGTACAGCACAGAATGTTATCTGTGGTGGGAGAGACAGTTAAGAAAGGTAGAAGATATCAATTCACACCCATTACAATGGTTATTATAAACAGTGTTAGCAATGATGGCACTGCTGCTGGGAATATAAAAGGATGCAGGTGCTATGGAAAATGTATGGCAGTTCCTTGAAAAATTAAAAATAGAATTATCATATCGACCAATTCCTACTTCAGAGTATATACCCCAAACAACCGAAAGCAGAAACTAGAACAGATACTTACATACTCATGTTCACGAAAACATTATTCATAATAGTCAAAAGGTGGAAGCAACCCAAGTGTCTGTCCGCTGGCCGATGAATATATACATACAATGGGATGGGATATATACATACAATGGAATATTGTTCCTTTTTAAGAGGAAATTCTGACACATGCTACAATGTGGATGAACTTGAAGACATTACGCTAAGTGAAATAAGTCAACCATAAAAGAACTACTACTATATGATTCCATTCATAGCAGGCACCCTAGAGCAATGGTCCCCAGCCTTTTTGGCACAGGTTTCACAGAAAACAACTTTTCCACAGGATGGAGGTAGAAGGATGGTTTTGGGATGAAACGGTTCCACCTCAGATCATCAGGAAGTAGCTCACCAGCTGCTCACTTCCTGCTGTGCAGCCTGGTTCCTAACAGGCCACAGACCGGTACAGGTCTGCAGCCCAGGGGCTGGGGATCCCTGCCCTAGAGCATCAAATACATAGAGACAGGAAGTAAATGATGGTTGCTAGGGCTTAGGGGGAGAGAAAATGGGAGTTATTGTTCAGTGGGCACAGGTTTAGTTTTACAAAAAGAAAAATTCTGGAGACAGACAGTGGTGATGGTTGCACAACAATTTAAACGTACTTAACACCACTGAACTGTACAGTAAAAACATAGTTATCATAACTTAAAATTAATTAATTAAAATAAATATGTAAGAAAGAAAAACAAGGAAAGGTACAGAGGGGAAATGAAATTATGCAAATCCTTGACCAGACAACTAGGAAGCTGTGGCAACTTCATTTTTTCTTGGGCTACAGCACTTTGTAAGTTTTTGAGCAAGGGAGGAAATGCCATTAGCTCACAATCTACCCCTTCCAGAAAGTTCTGCTGGATTCTGCCTGTTGCCCCCAGATGTCAGACACCTCCCTGCGTTTCCCAGGGCAGGCAGTCCAGCATATCTAGATGATGGCCCTTATTTCTGTTCAATGTGATCACAGTTTGTTCCATCATCCCTGCCCCATCAAAATTCATCTCCTTGAGGGGAGGGGCTATTTTTATATTACCAGTGCCTAAGTCAGCTCAGCAATGAGATTTATTTTTTCAGCAAGATCCTTATGTCAGGAGGACAGAGGTGGTCTTGTTCTTACCTTCTTCTCTTTGAGGTTAGATTTTCCTGTATCCCTCAGAGGCCTCAAACTTCCTGCCTGCTCTGTCTTGGGGACATTCTCTTCTTTCATCTCTATCAGTCTCAGGGCTTGGTTTTCCTTGACAAATGGATGGTCTAAACTCAGAGAAACCCACATCTTCGTTGACCCCCATTAAGATCTCAGAAGCAGTGATGAGAACCCTCGGTGCAAGCTATAGGGCAGGCAGAACTTCTAACGAGAAGGTAGTGAGAGCACAGCCTCCCTCCCCTGATAGAAAGGCCACTTGAGCCCAGAGGGTTAGAGTCTCTGACATTCCCCACCACAATCTCTTAGGTGGGGGTGAGGTGAGATAGTGACATCACAACCACACTGCTTTGCTCAGTTTCTGATGTCAGCTAATGTCATGCCAGGGCTAAAGGGCCAGCACATCCCTCTTTGTGATTCTGGTCTCCCAGCAGCAGAAAATAGGAAGTAGGCTAAAGATGCCCTAGGACTTACGGACAAGGCAATAGTATGACGAAAGCCTGACTTCTGTGCATCACTGTTCAGCTTATAACATGCACAGTAGAGAACATTTAGGAATACAGAAAAATATAATTGAAAATTCACATATCCCATCTCACAGAGAAATGAACTAGCATATTTCTTTCCATGTTTTCCAGTGTGTAAGTGTGATGATTAATACTGAGTATCAACTTGACTGGAATGAAGGATACAAAGTATTGTTCCTGGGTGTCTCTGTGAGGGTGTTGCCAAAGGAGATTGACATTTGAGTCAGTGGACTGGGAGAGGCAGATCAACCCTCAATCTTGGTGGGCACCATCTAATCAGCTGCCTGCATGGCTAGAATAAGGCAGGCAGAAGAAGGTGGAAAGAACAGACCTGCTGAGTCTTCTGGCCTTCACCTTTCTGCCATGCTGGATGCTTCCTGCCCTTGAATATCAGACTCCAAGTTCTTTAGCTTTTGGAGTCTTGGACTTACACCAGTGGCTTGCCAGGGGCTCTCGGGCCTTCAGCCACAGACTGAAGGCTGCACTGCTGGCTTCCTCACTTTTGAGGTTTAGGGACTTGGACTGGCTTCCCTGCTCCTCAGCTTGCCAAAGGCCCATTGTGGGACTTTACCTTGTGAGTCAATACTCCTTAATAAACTCCCCTTCATATATACATCTATACTATTAGTTCTGTCCCTCTAGAGAACTCTGACTAATACACTGAGCTTATCTATGGCTTACTTTCTTGCTCTCATGCCCCCTATCAAATCCATCAGAAAACCATATTTACTCTTAAAGTATATTTTTAAAATATATCCAGAATATGATCACCTCCCCAGCTACCCTTCTGGTCTAGCCACCAACATTTCCTCTCATCTGGATTACCAAAATTACCTTCTCATTGGTTTCCCACCTTTGTTCTCATGAAGCTAGAATGATCTTTTAAAGCCTAAGTCAGATCATGTCCTTTCATGGCATAATACCCTCTTACTCTCTCATTACTCAGAGTTAAAGTCAAAGTCATTGGAACAGCCTCAAAGGCCCTACATGACCAGGACTTGGGATGCCTCTAATGTCATTTCCAACTCACTCCCCCTTGTCCACTATGTTCTTGTCACACTGGCTTCCTTAAATCCCCTAGCCATGCCAGCCATGCTCTTGCATTAGGGTGTCTGCACTAGCTCTTCCCTCTATCAGCAATTTCTTCCTCCAAATATCAACATGCCTCACTCGACTCCTTCATCTTTGTTTGAATGTTACCTCCTTGATGAAGCCAGCTTTGGTCACACTATATAAATGGTCCCAGTCCTGATACTCCAGAGTCTCCCTGAATCTTCTCTATCATTTCCTTTTCAGTAGCACTTTGATACTTAAAAAAATCTATGTAAGTTACTTATGCAGCATGTTCATGGCTAACAATGTATCTCTCCTACTAGAATGAACTTGGAGGGGAAAGGAATATATGCGATTTTGCTCACTGCTATATCCTAAGTGCCTAGGGCCATTGTACAAAAATTAGGCACCAAATGCTGAAAGCAATGAGTGTGTGACATTTGTCTGTTAACTGTTCCCCAGTATCTGCTCTTCATTTCTTTTCAAAATAGTCTCCCTGCAACTTTTAGCACAGTGCATGCAAACAGGTCCCTGCTGCCCCAGGTGTGGCCCTGGGACTGTTTTCTCCAGTAAAATGTCAGAATGATATGTGCAACTTCCATGGCAATTCCCTACAAGGAAATATTTGTCTTCCTAACCTGTTTCCTCTCTTCCTGCTGGTTAAGAAATGGTGTCCATCGGAACAGTAGCCTTTAAAGCAGAGATGGAGAAAGCACGTTGAGGATGACAGAGGAATCTCACTAGTCAGTCTAGGTTCCTAAATGACCTCATGAAAGAACCATCTGATCCTAGCCCTGGGCAATCCTAATACATCTGGATTGTTATGCATAACAGAAATAAACTTTCTTATTTAATTTCTCCACTGCATTTTGGGGTTCCCTCTTACAGTAACTTAGGCTTACTCTAACTAGTATATAAAGGAACACAAATAATTTTTCTTTTTTGATTTATCAGTATAGTGATTTATACTATTAATAATAGTGCTCCTAATATCAAACCATCTTTGCATTCCTGGAATAAAATCCATGTGATTATGATGTATGGTATTTTAAATGTGCTACTAGATTCTCCTGCCTAATATTTAGTTTTTTACAATATTCAAAAGTGAGATTAATGTGTTTTTAGAGAGTTTTTTTTTTTTCAGTTTGACATTGATGTTATGCTAACTAAGGAATAGACTACTATGTCAAAAGATACGGATCTTTTTAGGGTTCACAATATAGATAACCAAAGGCTTTCAGGAAGGTTGTACCAATTTATATTCCCACCAACAGCATTTTAGAGTGTTTATTCACTGCACCCTAGGCATTTTGGTATTATTAATTTAAAATGATGCTTGGTATTACTTAAACTAATTTACTTTTTCAATATATTAAAAAATAGTATGTCTTAATTAGCATTTTATTTATTACTAGTGAGAATGAAGAGGTTTATTTAAGCCAACTACACTTTTAGTGGTCATGTACTTTCTATTTATTTATTTATTTTTACCATGTCCCATAATGTATTCAATTTAGTTAAATTACTCATACAGTTTCAATTTTTAATTTACTTAATCTGTACAAAGCTGGATCAGGCAAACCAGGCCCATAGAGAATTTTTTTTTCCATTATGAATGAGGGTTAGAACCAGACCTGACTCTCAACCCAGAACTCTTCCACTGTACTAGACCCATAATATATCTATGCAGCTTTATGCCCATCAGCTCATTCTATTGTCCTCCCCTCAAAGAAAGTCTAAACATAGGAGCCAGGAGTCTGAAATAAGAGGCTCTGTCCCTTTATCCCAACATCCCTGAGTCTCTCAATAAAGACAAAATAAGTTTGGTTCTAAGTGCATAAAATGCTATTTGAAATGTTGATGTGATATGGAAAAAACATCAGAAAGCCTGCTTGGAATATTAAAATAATTACAGTCTAGCTATCTATGACCTACTGTCAAAAAAGCATGAATTTAAAATATACATAATGACCACAATGATATTATACAATTAAAGTACAAAAAACATAAAAAGAAAAGGTGCATCTTTTACATAAAAAGTACTCTTACACATATAACTTAGCATGAAAGCTGGGACATATTTAACAGTGAAAGGGATAGCAGGAAATGCTAAGTCACACAAGATACTGGGACAACAGGTAAAAGTGAGAATGTTTTGGTCAAATCAAGATGTATACACACCCTATTAATGGTTACATATCAAAGTAGTACCATAAGTAATTATTTCTGTTCTTATTTGTAATCATTTCTTCACTGATAAAGATCCTAGTGAAATATATTTTTTCATTTTATTAACTTTAGTGTTATAAAAAACAGATGCACTGTCCAATCAGGCTATTACAAATTTAGCCATGAAGTTGAAAGGATCAAAAGATTTACACAGGCAAAGACTGGGAGTGGCATTAGCAAGATGGTAGAATAGATTGTCTGGCATCACTCCTGTCACAAAAATGTAACTAAAAACTATCGAAAGACAAGAATACCATCCTGAGTTCACCAGAACTTGGAGGAGAAGCAGAGAAACTCCCTGGGCCCACAGAATCGAGAGAAGCCATGACTGGTAAGAGAAATATTCATGTTGGACTGTGCTGCCCTCTCCAACAAGCCATCATAATATCCCTCACACAAAATTTCTCTAGATTCAGTTTCCAGGGTAAGAGGTTGTAGACATTAGATCTCCTCAATAGTCTGGGAATCTTCACATGAAGACCATTCTGGTCTTGTCCCACAGGAACTAATGGAAATGCCAGGAATACTAAACCAACTGGGGTGAATTGGGGACAAACAGCCGGCACTGATTACATGAACTAGTACATGGATCTTGGCAGCTACTCTGTACTTCAATCAGTGGGGAAGCCATATTAAAGAGACTGGTTGGTGCTGTATTGCTGCAGGGGGCAGAATCTGTGGGAAGACTCAAATTCCTGGCTAGATTTTTCCACAAACCCTAAGTGCTCTATGGAGCCTTACCCTGACCCAGAAACAACTAAAAGGTTGGGATTAAGTTCTGGTGCCTGCTTAAGCCTTCCTTACACTGGAAAACAATGGCAGGTCAGCAAGGTAGTTCAAAGGCAATGTTTAACTTCCAATGCTCAGATAAGTCTTCCCCAGACCAGAAAACAATGGCAGGCAGTGATTTTGTTTCAGAGAAGCATTTAAGTTCTTGAATTCACCATAAATCTTCCCCACACCAGAAAAAAATGGCAGGGCAATGAGTTAGTTCCAGTGCAGTGTTAGTTCCAATGCTCACTATAAGTCTGCCCCAGAATGGGAAGTAACAACAGGCCAGCATTTAACTTCTGAAGCTAAGTAGTAAAGGTCTGATACCACCAAAGAACCTGTGCATAAACTGGAGGAGGTGGATGTCTCCTCAAATGTGCATCCATCAACATAAAGTTGCAAGGATTGTGAAGACTCAGGGGAATATGACACTACCAAAAGAAACTAACAATAGACTCAGAAGAGTTGACGAACTGTGAAATATCAGATAATTTAGAATAATATTTTTAAAGAATTTCAGAAAATCACAAGCAAATATGGATAGAAAACTAAAAGAAATTTGGAAAACGGCCGGGCGCGGTGGCTCAAGCCTGTAATCCCAGCACTTTAGGAGGCCGAGACGGGAGGATCACGAGGTCAGGAGATCGAGACCATCCTGGCTAACACTGTGAAACCCCGTCTCTACTAAAAAAAAAATACAAAAAACTAGCCGGGCGAGGTGGCGGGCGCCTGTAGTCCCAGCTACTGGGGAGGCTGAGGCAGGAGAACGGCGTGAACCTGGGAGGCGGAGCTTGCAGTGAGCTGAGATCCGGCCACTGCACTCCAGCCCCGGTGACAGAGTGAGACTCCGTCTCAAAAAAAAAAAAAAAAACAAAAAAAAAACAAGAAATTTGGAAAACAATCAGGAACAAAGTGAGAAATTTGACAAGGAAATTGAAATAAATAAAAAACCAAATAGAAACATAAGAAAAGATAATACAATAATAGAACTGAAAAACTCTATTGAAAGTTTCAACAGCAGACTTGACAAAACACAGGAAAGAGTTAGCGAGCCTAAAGACAGAACATATGAAATTACTCACAGAAGGCAAGAAGATAAAGAAAATGAGTGAAGAAAGCTTACAAGATTTATAGGAAAAACAACAGAATATATATTCATCTCCTTGCCACACAGAACATACTCTAAAATTGATGACATAATTGGACCAAAAACAATCCTCGGCAAAGGCAAAAGAAAGGAAATCATACTAAACACACTGTTGTACCACAGTGTAATAAAAATAGAAGGCAAGACTAAGAATATCACTCAAAATCATGTAATTACATGGAAATTAAACAACATGCTCCTAAATGACTTTTGGGTAAATAATGAAATTAAGGCAGAAATCAAGAAGTTCTTTGAAACTAATGAAAGCAAAGATACAACATACCAGAATCTCTGGGACATAGCTAAGGCAGTGTTAAGGGGGAAATTATACAGAGCACTAAATGTCCACATCAAAAAGTTGAAAAGATCTCAAATCAACAACCTAACATTACAACAGAAAGGCTTAGAGAAGCAAGAACAAATCAACCTCAAAGCTAGCAGAAGAGAAGAAATAACCAAAACAAGAGCTGAAATGAAGGAACTGAGACACAAAAAGCCATTCAAAAGATCAATGAATTCAGGAATTTGTTTTTTGAAAAACAAACAAACTAATAAGATAGATAGGCCACTAGCTAGACTAATAAAGAAGAAAGAGAGAAGATCCAAATAAGCACAATTAGAAATGACTAAGGGAATGTTACCACTGAGCCCACAGAAATAAAAATAACCATCAGAAACTCCTATGGACACCCCTATGCATACAAACTAGAACACCTAGAAGAGATGAATCAATTCCTGGACACATACATCCTGCCAAGACTTAACCAGGAAGAAATTTATTTCATGAACAGACCAATAACAAACTCCAAAATTGAATTAGTAATAAATAGCCTAACAAACAAAAAAACTCCAGGACCTGACGGATTGACAGCCAAATTCTACCAGATATACAAAGAAGAGCTGCTACCATTCCTACTGAAACTATTCCAAAAAATTGAGGAGGAGAGACTCCTCCCCAACTCATTCTATGAGGCCAACACCATCCTGATACCAAAACCTGGAACAGACAAAAAAAAAAAAAAAAAGAAAGAAAGAAAAGAAAACTTCAGGCCAATGCACTTGATGAACATTGTTGCAAAAATCCTCAACAAAATACTGGCAAACTGAATCCAGCAGCACATCAAAAAGCTAATCCACCATGATCAAGTAGACTTCATCCCCAGAATGCAAGGTTGGTTCAACATACACAAATCAATGAATGTGATTCATCACATAAACAGAACTAAAGACAAAAACCACATGATTATCTCAGTAGATGCAAAAAAAAAAAAAAAAAGAAGGCTTTCAGTAAAATTCAACACCCCTTCATGTTAAAAACTCTAAATAAACCAGGCATTAAAGGAACATACGTCAAAATAAGAGCCATCTCTAACAAACCTACCACCATTATGCTGAATGGGTAAAAGCTGGAAGCATTTCCCTTGAAAACCAAAAAAAGACAAGAATTCCCTCTCACCACTCCTATTCACCATAGTATTGGAAGTCCTAGCCAGAGCAATCAGGCAAGAGACAGAAATAAAGGACATCCGAATAAGAAAAGCGGAAGTCAAACTTTCTGTTTGCAGACGTGATTCTATATCTAGAAAATCCTATAGTTTCAGCCCCAAAGCTCCTTCAGCTGATAAAAAACTTCAGCAAAGTTTTAGGATGCAAAATCAATGTACAAAAATCACTAGTATTCCTATACACCAACAACAGTCAAGCCAAGAGCAAACCAGAAAGCAATCCATTCACAATTGCCACAAAAAGAATAAAATACATAATATACCTAGGAATACAGCTAACCACAGAGGTGAAAAGTCTCTACAATGAGAATTATAAAACACTGCTCAAAGAAATCAGAGAAGACACAAACAAATGGAAAAACATCCCATGCTCATGGACTGGAAGAATCAGTATCATTAAAATGGCCAAAGCAATTTATAGATTCAATGCTATACCTACCAAACTGCCAATGACATTTTTCACACAATTAGAAAAAAACTATTTCAAAATTCATATGAAACCAAATAGAGCCTGAATAGCCCAAGCAATCCTAAGTAAAGAGAACAAAGCTGGAAGAATCACCTTACTCAACTTCAAAGTATACTACAGAACTATATTAACAAAAACAGCCTGGTACTGGTACAAAAACAGACACATAGACCAATGAAACAGTATAGAAAGCCCAGAAATAAGGCTACACATTTACAACCACTTGATCTTTGACAAAGATGACAAAAATAAGCAACAGGGAAAAGACTCCCTATTCAATGAATGGTATTGGGATAACTGGCTAGCTGTATGCATAAGACTGAAGCTGAATCCCTTCCTTACACTATAAACACAAGTCAACTCAAGAATAATTAAAGACTTAAATGTAAAACCTAAAACTATAAAAACGCTGGAAGACAATCTAAGCAATACCATCCTGGACATAGGAACAGGCAAAGATTTCATGACAAAGACACCAAAAGCAATCACAACAAAAACACAAGTTGACAAGTGGGCTCTCATGAAACTTAAGAGCTTCTGCACAGCAAAAGAAACTATCAACAGAGTAAACACACAACCTACAGAATGGGAAAAAATATTTGCAAACTATGCATCTGACAAAGGTCTAATATCCAGCATCTATAAGGAACATAAACAAATTTACAAGAGAAAAACAAACAATCCCATTAAAAAGTGGGAAAGGACATGGACAGACACTTCTCAAAAGAAGACATACATGTGGCCAACAAGTATAGGAAAAAAAGCTCAATATCACTGATCATTAGAAAAATGTAAATTAAAACAACAATGAGATACCATCTCACACCAATCAGAATGGCTATTAGTAAAAAGTCAAAAAATGACAGATGCTGGCAAGGGTGTGGAGAAAATGGAACACTTATACACTATCAGTGGGAGTGTAAGTTAGTTCAACCATTGTGGAAAGCAGTATGGTTATTACCAGGTGTATACCCAGAGGAATATAAATCATTCTACCATAAAGACACATGTACATGAATGTTCACTGCAGCACTATTCACAATAGCAAAGACATGGATCACCTAAATGTTCATCAGTGATAAACTGGATAAAGACAATGAGGTACATATATACCATGGAATACTGTGCAGCCATAAAAGAATGAGGTCTTGTCTTTTACGGGAACATGGATGGAGCTGGAGTATATTATCCTTAGAAAACTAACAGGAACAGAAAACCAAAGACCACATGTTCTCACTTGTAAGTAGTGGCTAAATTGATGTTACTGATGCAACAAACCTTCACATGTACCCCCAAACCTAAAATAAAATTTAAAAAAAGACTTATAAGACATCATCAAGTAAATGAATCTCCACATAACAGAAATTCCCAAGACAGAAAAAGGTCCACAAAGCATATTTTTAAAAAATGATGACTGAAAATTTCCCAAATCCCAAGAAAAATTATATCATCCAGGCACAGGAAGAAGTAATCAATCAAATTTAACCCAAAGGGGAAATCCCCAAGGCACACAATAATCAAATTAGTAAAAATGAAAGACAAAAAAAGAATACTCAAAGTAGCAAGAGAAAAGGCACATATCATATTCACTGGAGCCCCAATATGGCTTTCAATGGATTTCTCGACAAAAACCCTGAAGGCCAGAAGAGAGTAGGATGCTATATTCCAAATTTGAGGGTTGGGTGGGGGAAAGGAGCAACTGGCAACTAAGAATACATACTCGGCCAGGCACGGTGGCTCACGCTTGTAATCCCGGCACTTTGGGAGGCCGAGGTGGGTGGATCACGAGGTCAGGAGATCGAGACCATCCTGGCTAACATGGTGAAACCCCATCTCTACTAAAAATACAAAAAATTAGCCGGGCATGGTGGCGGGCGCCTGTAGTCCCAGCTACTCGGGAGGCTGAGGCAGGAGAATGGTGGGAACCCGGGAGGCGGAGCTTGCACTGAGCCGAGATCGGGCCACAGCACTCCAGCCTGGGAGACAGAGCCAAACTCCATCTCAAAAAAAAAAAAAAAAAAAAAAAAAGAATACATACTCAACTTAGCTATTCTTCAGAAATGAAGGAGAGATAAAGATTTTCCCAGACAAATCAAAGCTGGGGTTATTCATCAACACCAGACCTGTCTTACGCAAAATGCTAAAGGGAGTTTTTCAACCTGCAAGAAAGAGATGAATACTAACATGTAACAAGAAAACATCTAAAGACATTAAACTGACTTGGAAAAACAAGAAAACAGACACATTCAGAATAGTCTAATACTGGAACAGAAGCAATTAAACCACTTCTGTCTTGAGCATGCAGACTAAAACACAAAACTATTTTAAAATAATAACTACAATAATTGGCTAAGAGACAGGCAATATAAGAAGATGTAAATTGAAGCATCAAAGAGTCAAAACGTGGTGAAGAGGTTGGTGTTAAAGTGTAGTTTTTTTTTGTTATTTTTATTTTGGTTGTGTTCAAAGTTAAGTCACTATCAGTTTAAAATAACCTCTTATAACTAAAAGATGTTTTTTGTAAGCCTCATGGTAGCCACAAAGCAAAATAAATACACTAAAAATAGCACAGAATCAATAGATACACTACAAATAGCATAGAATCAAAACATACTACCAAAGAAAATCACTTAACCACAAAGGAAGACAGTAAAGAAGGAAGAAAGGATTTACAAAACAATCAGAACACAAGTAAGAAAATGGCAGCAGTAAACTCTTTCCTACCAAAAACTTTGAATGCAAATGGGTTAAATTCTCCAATTAAAAGACACAGAATGGCTAAATGGATTTAAAAGAAAACAAGATTCAATGATATGCTGTCTTCAAGAAACTCACTTCACCTATAAAGACACACACAGACTGAAAGTAAAGAGATAGAAAATGATATCTCATGCAAATGGAAACCATAAAAGAGCAGGAATAGTTACACTTATATTAGATTATATTGACTTTAAGTAAAGAACTGTAAAAAGACAAAGAATGCTATATAACAAAGAAATCAATACAGAAAGATAATATAATAATTGTAAATATACCTGCACCCAACACTATAGCACCCATACATGAAAAACAAAAATTAACAGACCAAAAGGGAGAGACTGACTGCAATACAATAATAGTAGTAGACTTCAACATTCCACTTTCAGAATGGACACATGATCCAGACAGAAAATCAGCAAAGAAATATTCGAGGTAAACTGTCCTCTAGACCAAATGGACCTAACAGACATTTACAGAATTTTCCACCCAACTAGTGCAGACATTTACAGAACATTTCCTCAACAGCACATGGAATAGTCTCCAGTATAGACCAAATATTAGGTCACAAAACAAGTCTTAACAAATTTTTAAAAATCAAAATCATATCAAGTACCTTTTCTGATCACAATAGAATAAAACTAGCTATTAATTACAGAAAGAATGTTGGAAACTGTATAAATTCATGGATATCAAACAGCAGACCCCTTGATAAGAAATGGATCAATGAAGAAATTCAAAGAGAAATTGTTAAAATTTATTGAGACAAATGAAAATAAAAATACAACACATTAAAACCTATGAGATGCAGGAAAATCAGTTCAAAGAGGAAAGTTTATAACAATAAATGTCTACATCAGAAAAGCAGAAAGACATCAAATAAACAATCTAACACTACACTTCTAGGAAATATAAAAGGTCGAACAAACCAAACCCCAGATTTGTAGAAGAAATGAAATTATAGATTAGAACAAAAATAACTGAAATTGAAACCAAAAAAAGTCAACAAAACAAAAAGTTGTTTTTAAAAAAGATAAGCAAAACTGACAAACCTTTAGCTAGACTACGTAAGAAAAAAGAGAAGAGACCCAAATAAATAAAACCAGAGATAAAAAGGGAGACACTAAAATTGACACCACAGAAAAACAAAGGATCCAGTAAAGTCTATTATAAACATCTACACACCAACAAAATGTAAAGCCTATTAACAGAAGAAATGGATAAACTTCTGAGAACATGCAACATACCAAAATTCAACTATGAAGAAATAGAAAAACAGAACAGACCAGTAATGCATAATGAGATTGAAGCAGTAATAAACTCTTTCATCAAAGAAAAACCCAGGACCTTAGGGCTTCACTGTTGAATTCCACCAAACATTTGAAAAAGAACTAATATCAATTCTACTCAAAGTCAACAAAAAAAGGAAGAGGAGAGAATACTTCCAAACTTATTCTACAAGGCCAGCATTAACCTGATACTAAAACCCAACAAGGACACACACATACACACACACAAAGAAAACTAGAAGTTCATATCCCTCATGAACATAGATGTAAAAATCCTCAGGAGCATAGTAGCAAACTGAATTCAGCAACACATTAGAAAGATTATTCATCATGACCAAGTGGGATTTATCCTGGGGATGCAAGGATGATTCAACATAAATACATCAATAATACACCACATTAATGAAACCAAGAACAAAAACCGTATGGTCACTTCAATAGATGCTGAAAAATCATTCAATAAAATTCAACATCCCTTTATGATTAAAAAAAAAAAACCTCTCAACAAACTGTGTATAGTAGAAACACTTCTCAAAACAGTAAAGGCCATATAGGACAAACTCAGAGCTAACATCATAGTGAAAAGGGAAAAATTGAAAGTCTTTCCTCTAAAATCTGAAATAAAACAAGGATGCTCACTTTCACCATTTCTATTCAACATAGATAGTATTGGGAGTCCTAGTCAGAGCAATTAGGCAAGAGAAAAAAATAAGAGGCATCCAAATTAGAAAGGAAGAAGTCAAATTATCCTTATTCACAGACAACATGATCCCATATTAAGAAAAACCTAAAGACTCCACCAAAATAATGTTAGAACCACCAAACAAATTCAGTAAGGTTGCAGGACATAAAATCAACATGCAAAAATCAGTAGCAATTCTATGCACCAACAGTGAACAATCATGAAAAAAAATCAAGAAAGCAATCCTATTTACAGTAGCTATAAAAAAATCTAGGAATACATTTTACCAAAAGTAGTAAAAGTTTCTACACTGAAAACTTAAAACACTGATCAAAGAAGTTAAAGAGAACACAAAAATGGAAAGATACTCCATGCTCATGGATTGGAAGAATTACCAATGATAAAATGCCCACACTACCCATAAAAATCTACAGATTGATTGCAATCTGTATCAAAATACCAATGAGATTCTTCAGAGAAATACAAAAAACAATTCTAAAATTTGTATGGAACCACAAAAGACCCCAAATAGCCATAGTGATCTTGTGCAAAAATTATAAAGCTGGAGGAATTGCACTATCAGGCTTCAAAATATACTGCAAAGCTATCATAACCAAAACAGCATGGTAATGGTAGAGAAATATACACATTGACCAATGGAACACAATAGAGAACCCAACACATCTTTACAGCTAACTCATTTTTGACAAAGGTGCCAAGAACATATTTTGGAGAAAGGACAGTCCCTTCATAAACAGTACTGGGAAAACTGGATATCCTTATGCAGAAGAATGAAACCAGGTCCCTATCTCTCATCATATAAAAAAATCAAGTCAAAATGGATTAAAGACTTAAATGTATGACCTGAGAGTATGAAACTACTTGAAGAAAATATTGGTCTAGGCAAAGATTTTTTTTTTTTTTTTTGTAAGACTTCAAAAGCACAAGCAACCAAAGCAAAAGCAGAAAAATGGGATTATATCAAGGTAAAAATCTTGAAAAATATTAAAGTAAATATACATTAGTACTGACTTTCTGCACAGCAAAGAAAACAATCAAGAGTAAAAGAAATCAGAGAACATACTGGCAACCTATCCATCTGACAACAGATTATATAAGGAAATCAACAGCAAAAAACAAATAATCCAATTTAAAAATTGGCAAATGATCTGAACAGACATTTTTCAAAAGAAGACACAGAAATTGCCAACAGGGCATGTGAAAAAATGCTCCATATCACTAATCATCAGAGAAATGTAAACCAAAGCAACAATGAAAGGATATCTCATCCACTTAAAATTGCTATTATCAAAAAGACAAAAAACAAACGCTTATGCGGATGTGGAGAAAGGGGAACACTAATACACTGTTTGTCGGAATACAAATTAGTATAGTCACTATGGAAAACAGCATAAAGGTTCCTCAAAAAACTAAAATTAGATCTAGCATATAACCCAGCAATTCCACTGCTGAATATATACCCAAAAGAAAGGAAATTAGTATACCAAAGAGAGATCTGCACTCCCATGTTTATTGCAGCATTATTCACAATACCAAAGATATGGAAACAACATAAGTGTACATCAGCAAAGGGGTAGATAAAGAAAATGTGCGATATATACACAACAGAGTATCAGCCATAAAAAGAATGAAATTCTGTCATTTTCAGCAACATGGATAGAATTAGATATCATGTTAAGTGAAATAAGCCAGGCACAGAAAGACAAATATTGCATGTTCTCATTCATATGTGGGAGCTAAAAAAGTGGATCTCATGAAGGTGAGAGGAGAATGATAGTTACCAGAGGCTGGGAAGGGAAAAGAGGAGAAGGCATAAAGAGAGGTTGGTTAATGAATACAAAAATACAGTTAAACGTAAGGAAGAAGTTCTAGTGTTCGATAGCACAGTGGGGTGCCTATAGTTAATAATTTATTGTACATTTCAAAATAGCTAGAAAAAAAGATTTGAAATCTTCTTAACACAAAGAAATGATAAATGTTTGAGGTGTTGGCTATCCTAATTACCCTGATTTGATCACAACACATTGCAAGAATGTATAAAAATTTCACATATATCTGATAAATACATACAATTCTTAAATATCAATATAAATGTTTTAAAGGTTTGCATAATTATCAGTACTAATCTTAAACAAACATACACACAACAAAAAACAAACCAAAAAAACTCCCCAGACCTAAACTGTATGTGCATGCACATACACACACACACACACACACACACACACACACACACACACACAGACTTAGGGCACAAATATCTGCTTATTTTACTCACTCCCACTTCTCTCCATTTAAATATAAAACTTTGATGATAGCAAATAAGCTCTTCTACTTTCAATAACTTCCCAAGTCGAGTCACTATCTTTTGCTGTATTGACCTAAGGCATTTTCATTTATTCTAAATAGAAATTTTTTCATTACAGGGCATCCCAAAAGACAAAACCAAACACCTCTGAGGAATACAGAACTCCAATTTTTTAATGCTTCTATTAGAATACTAAAAATTAGGCTACAGAAGAACAAAGGAGGATTAATCTTGTAATTTTTAAATGCCTACTTTAAACCAATTATTTGTAACTCTAGGTTTTATTTTCAAATAATCTTAACATAAAATATACTCTCTTTTAATTTTCTTCAAGTAAAACATAGTTTGCTAGCTTCAGATAACTAGACTTTGAAGTTAAGCTATTGATTTGCTCTACTGGATTGCCAGAAAATAAAGTGCTCTTTAATATGCAGCAGAAGGCAGAGAGAGAAAGGGGGAAAACTTCATTGGGAAACTGTGAAAGTCATTCAGAAGGGAGCAGTCTATTTCTACCTACATCCATGACTCCACATGACATTGAGCTTTGTAGTCCCTCTCAGATAAGGATGATAGACTTTTGAACACGTAAATATTCAAGCATTAATGATGATAGGTACCGCTGCATTTTTTGTTAATAAACAAATGATCCAGATATTATTCTAATATTTGTTTAGTGGACTCACTGTGATACGAGTGCCTCACATACAAATGACATAAAATAAGAGAGCTGGGGCTCATGTAAAAAAGGGTCTAAGGAACATCAATTTCTTCTTGTTACATAGGAGATACATAAATATGTTTAAAATATTTGATTTGGCTTGATTTGTGTATTTTGTCAAAATAACAACAAAAGTCTTAGTTTTTCTTTTTAATCATGCCAATTATTATTTTTAAAGTTTTTTTGGCTATTTTTTATTTCTTTAAATACTTATCCTACAATAGTACTCCAAACCTCAGCATCACACACTATATCCATGTAACAAACCTGCACATGTACCTCCTGAATCTAAAATGAAAGTTGAAATAAAAAAATTATTCTATAAAAAGGCTTAGTTTTTGTATAAGACAAGATTATAACCCCTGTCATGTTCAAGAAAACTTTACAATTTAGGTCATTCAAAAGCACATTAATATAAACCTTAATATAAATGAACACCAATTCATCACATTCAAATTATGCACACATCCTAAGTCTTCCAAGTTATTTGTGTATTTTTTTACTTGGTAAATTAAATTATTGTTATATTTAGAGGTGCCATTATCTATTATACCAGGCTATAGCTTATATATCCAGAGGAAAATGCCGACTTTAAGTTCACCAATATTTGTGGAACATAATAAAAAATATACAGGATATTGTTGGCCAATCAATTTTATAATACTAACCTAAGGATAACATTTAATTTAAAGTTTAAGGATATAAAATTCCACATTTTTCAGCAAAGGAAGAAGTCATGGAAAAGATGAAAGTAAAAAGAACAAAATTGAGGTTGGAAATCCATCTTAAGCCGAAATGACAATGTCTTCATAAGTTAATATTAATCCTTTAATTATAAATTTTAAAGGTTTAAGTAGTTTCTGTGGCCTTAACTTTGAATAATTATGCCATATGGAGCTTTTCTTAAATTTGAAAAAGATGCTGAATTGTTGCTCAAAGCCTTTTCATGACTTCAGGCTGGCAGAATTCCAGTATAATCCTTCAGACACCACTTAAAATTAGAGACCAGGAACCCAAGCTGGTAAATGCTATGTCAAAATGCTAAGAGCTTTTTACTGAGTAGAGTACGTTGTAGAAAACGTTTGATGTGCTGGTATATTTATAAATATCAAAACATGAAGCTGAAAACAACTATTTATAGTGGAGAATTTACAAAGGAAAAGATGAACAGATTAGACTAAATTTAAATAAAATGTTTGTGTATCATAAAATTAAATCATAAAAGGCAAATGCCAAAGATATCTGCCACAAAGATAAGGGTTTTATCATTCTAATATAAAAGGAGCTTATTAGATGAGCTGATGAGAAAAACAGTAGGACCCTAAAAGAAGAAAAACTGGCAAAAGACATGAACAGGCAATTTCCAGAAAATGAAATATAAATAAGTAACAGGTAAATCCACTGTAAATGTTCAATCTCTCACACTTAAAAATACAAATTAAAACAACTGTTGTTCACAAACATGTACTACAAATTAGGTAAAACTACTAATAAATCTACAGACTAAGTAGATACTCTACTGAAGTAAATATACATTAGTATAAACTTTCTGAAATGCAATTTGACCTGTTAATTCTACTAGGATTTCAACCTAAAAAAATTGAAATTGAAAATGTTAACAGAAGTTTATGTATAATGATGACAATCTCCACATTAAACAATTATAAAAAAATCTAAATGTTTGGTTGGGTGCAGTGGCTCACGCCTATAATCACAGCACTTTTAGGAGGTCAAGGTGGGCGGATCACCTGAGGTCAGGAGTTCGAGACCAGCCTGGCCAACATGGTGAAACCTTGTCCCTACTAAAGATACAAAAATTAGCTGGATGTGGTGGCACATGCCTGTAGTCCCAGTTACTCGGGAGGCTGAGGCAGGAGACTCGCTTGAACGCACAAGCCAGAGGTTGCAGTGAGCCGGGATCAGGCCACTGCACTCCATCGTGGACAACAGAGCAAGACTCTATCTCAACAAACAAACAAACCAACCCCCACAAAACTAAATGTTCTAAAATAAAGAAATAACACAATTAATTATATCTGGCTGGGCGCAGTGGCTCACGCCTGTAATCCCAGCCCTTGAGGAGGTCGAGACAGGTGGATCACGAGGTCAGGAGATCAAGACCATCCTGGCCAACATGATGAAACCCTGTCTCTACTAAAATACAAAAAATTAGCCAGGCATGGTGGCAGGTGCCTGTAGTCCCAGCTACTAGGAAGGCTGAGGCAGGGGACTCGCTTGAACCCGAGAGGCAGAGGTTGCAGTGAGCCAAGATTGCGACACTGCACTCCAGCCTGGCGACAGAGCAAGACTCCGTCTCAAAAAAACAAATTATGTTTTATCAAAGGCCAAATGAGGTGGCTCACGCCTGTCATCCCAGAACTTTGGAAGGCCAAGGTGGGGTGGATCACTTGAGGTCAGGAGTTCAAGGCCAGCCTGATCAACATGGAGAAAACCTGTCTCTACTAAAATACAAAATTAGCCGGGTATGGTGGCACATGCCTCTAATCCTAGCTACTCGGGAGGCTGAGGCAGGAAAATCACTTGAACCTGGGAGGCGGAGGTTGTGGTGAGCTGAGATTGCACCATTGCACTCCAGCCTGGGCAACAAGAGCGAAACTCCGTCTCAAAATATATATATATATATATATGTTGTTACATCCATAAAACAGGATATCATGAAACAATGAAAATAATATTTTCAAATAATTTCAAATGACACTGGAATATTCTTAGTATAATACTTTAAAAAGCAAGAGATTGAATTGTTTAATTACTATGCTCTTGGGCAGCTAATTTTAGTATGGCTATTTTACATATACATTAAATTATTACTATTATAGCTGGGTGGTGGTAGGAATCGGGACTTTTACACCTTTCTCCACTTCCTTATTTTCTAAAATATCCTCTATTTCAAGGAAGGTTATTTTTAAAATAGCTGAATAGGTTTCTAAAATAATGGTCCAATTTAGATACCAAAGTTTTAATCAATCTTCTGAATTTTTACCCACTATCATCACTTAGTAATGTTCTTTAATTTTTCAAAAGTTCATATTTTATGGGCTTTGTTTCAATTCGGTTTGAAAAGATTTTAAAAGGCCACAAAAAAAAAGCTTTCACTTTGCAAATGTCAATCCTTGACTCTCTTGGATTCTGTATTGGAAGCATTTTGACCTTGTGGAGATATTTCATGTTTCTCTTAACTCAAAATCATTGAAGATATCATCTGGGTCTAAATTGCTGCTGACAGAAACTCAGGTAGGACCTGGACTTAGGAATTCGTTTATAACCTTAACATTGTAAGCGCTACTGAACAACACAGACCCATATAGAGTGTTACATTGAGATTATTTATTATTCTGGTGTTACTGTCCTCTCCTCTTTGAACCTCAATTTTATACTCAACGAGAGAAAGTGAACTTCTAAACCTCTGAATTCTTGACTGGGTTTTAAACGGCTGGCAAATATTTTAAATTTCATATTTATTTAAACACGATAAAAACATCAAACTTTTAAAAAGATATAGTGAGAAGAGTTCAAGTAACTGGCAGAATGTCACAACAGACTCACAACAGACTTAGCAGCTTGTTAGTTTTAATTCAAACTCTTACAGTAAAAACTCAAATTTTAAAAACTTTGTGTAGAAAAATGCAAACTATGTCTGAATAAAGATTAATGCTGTGTTTTCAACTTATGAAGTGATACGAAGGAAATCAAAACACTAAAATAACATATAAATGAGTATTTGAATACAAGGATGTATCATACCCTACCTAAAGTATTTATAATGAGTTGAAATCAAATGTGGATAAATCAGTAACAGTTTATTCACATGACCAGGCACAGAGGCTATTCTTGAATTTCTCCGTAGATTATCATTCTTGTTGTTTTTTTCTTTTTGAGATGGAGTCTCGCTCTGTTGCCCAGGCTAGAGTTCAGTTCAGTGGTGATCTCAGCTCACTGCCAGCTCCGCTTCCTGGGTTCACGCCATTCTCCTGCCTCAGCCTCCCAAGTAGCTGGAACTACAGGCGCCCGCCACCACACCTGGCTAATTTTTTGTATTTTTTAGTAGAGACGGGGTTTCACCGTGTTAGCCAGGATGGTCTCGATCTCCTGACCTCGTGATCCGCCCGCCTCAATTATCATTCTTTTATTCACTCACTTAACATTTAATGAGTGCTTACTTTGTGTAAGTCACCATGAAAGCTCCTGGGGCATTAGAAACAAATATTTCCTGCTTTCAGGGAATTCAGAGTCCAGGTGTTCACTGCATTTGGAAATGCTAAACTGCTTTGACTATTTATGTAAAAATATCAATCAATTGGAAATACAAATTACTCTTGATGTGAGCATAGCATTTAGATTTCATCACATGGACTCTGAGGTTGGTGAAGTCCACCAACTGGACAAAAACTGAACTCATCGCACTAAACACTATCCTATGTAAAAGAGAGTCCTTCACTTTCCCCAGACTCTCCCTTTTTGTCAATAAGTCCCTCCATTCTGGTTCATCTCAGTACCTCCATCCATGTCAGCTAAAAGTACTGTCCTCAAACCTCCTTTCTACCTTCTGGGATCCCCTGTGTTCTCACTTCAATCCAGGAGCATTCCATTCTTCCAGATACAGGATACCCATGCTCCCTCCTCTACCTGTAGAACTCCAATTCTATAGGAACAAATTCCCTTACATCTTCTTCCTTTCCAAGGCATTCCACTGTTCCGCTGGAAGCCTGTTTCGCTTTTCTTGAAACTCTTCACCTAAGCAGATTACTCTGATTCTTTACTAAGAATACAGATGCTATTAGCTACAAGGTCTTTTCAAGTCTTGTCAGAGAGCTTCTCTATATCTTTACCAATCTTTGCCTTCCTTCCTCCCTTGGTGAAAGTCATGCCTCCTGTCACTCATTCATGTAATACATACCCGAAGGGCACCTGCCCCGAGCTGGGTTTTCTAGGCACTGGCGGTACAGAAGTAAACAAGCTCAACAAGGTCCTGCTAACAGAGCTTATGTTCTAGTGGGTGGGAGGAAATAAACAAGCGAACAAATAAAAGGATGATTTCAGGTAATGCTATGAGCTATGAAGACAATGGGACAAAAATAGGTGGCATAGGTAGGCTAGACTTTGGATGAAAAGGTCAGGGAAGGATGCTCTGAGGAGTGTAGAATGATGACAAGGAGGTTGGCCATTGAAAAAATCATGTGGAGAAGTATTCTGGCAGAGGATGACAGCAGCTGCAAAGACCTAGAAGCAGGGGAGAGTGTTGCACATTCTGGGAAAAGACAAACGGACCCTTGCAGCCTTGTAGCCATGGGCCGTGGTGGGCCTGTGCTGGGTCTGTGCTGGGGATGCCATTCCCACCTGCAACACCTCACAGATCACAAGCCATCCATGATCTCTGATTCTTCACATCAGCTAAGCTGTTCCTCTCCATTAGTCCCTTCGTATGTACTGCAAAATGCTCAACACATGTTCAGCCCCCAAATATACTCTCTTTCACTCCTGCTGCTCTTTGGAACTGCACCTTCCTTTCAGCATTGTATTTTCCCAAACAACAGAAAGTTCCCTCACTTCCACTCTCAGACTTATCTTTTGTAACCCTGTTTCTGGGCACATGATCATCTTCAGCGCACTGTCCAAGATCATCAATGACTTCGTGGTTTCACATCCAGTGACCTTCCTTCAACCCCCATCCTTCCTGAGTTTGGGTCACATTCTTGACAATCCCCCTTTCCAAATAGTCTTTTCCTCTATTTCCATAAAAATGCATTCTTCTCACGTCCCTTCTACCTTCGTGACCCTTCTTTGACTGTTCCTCCCTGACCTCTCAAACGGAGCTGTACCCCGAAGTTCTTCCTTCACAGTTGCCCTCGCTCTCCCTCCCTCCCCCTCCTCTTTCCCCCTTGCTTTAACAGTCCCACTCACTTGCAAGGCCACAGGCCGGGCCTTCTCTGTGGGTGATTCCCACAGCTGTTTGTCTCCAATCCTGCCTGCTCTTGGGATATCCAAAAGCATTCTGTCAACAGCAAGGGAAAGTGGAGTGTCACTTCAAACTCCACGTGTTCTTAACTCAGTTCAGCTTCCTCCTCCTCCGACCAGAAACTTCTACATTCCTGATCGATTTATATTTAACCAGCCTAATCGGTGCTATCTCTGTGATGATTTTCAAACATCCCCTTTGTCCCCTTGCTACTGCCGACATTCTCACTGCCTTCTCATGCACATCTACTGTGCCTTCGAGGACCTCCTGCCTGGATTCATCCAGTCCTTGTCAGCTCCTGCTGCTGCTACCACACCTTGCCAACACCAAGAGGACGATGTTCCTAATAATCACTGGAATCTTGACACTTCATTTCCCCAAAACCTTCAGCAACTCCTCACTGTTTACCCAAATGAAGCAAAAACGCTTATCACAGCTTTAGAGACTTTCGATGATCCCGAGGCTATCTCAGCTTTGTCGCTAGCTCTCTCCTTGATCAACCTCTATGTCACGGAAACGGTTTGTTTGCTCTTGCTTTCCTTACTCTTTTAACTTAGAATGCCACTCAACATATCTACTAGTTAAAATCCTACTTATGTTACTTATGTCTCATTCAAATGACATCTCTCCCAATTAATTTTCCCTGATTTCCTCAGCAGAACATGATTTTCCCTATAGTCACACTGTCTTGCATTCTAGTCATCTGCATAGTGTACTTGCAGTATTTTTCTTGCAGTCACTATTATTTTATCTATTTGAGGACAGTGGCCTGCTCCCTCATTTTTTATACACCCACAGTGCCTGGGATAATGCCTTTCTGGGATATAAAAATTCAGGTTTCTAATACTAATTTTTAAATTATCTTTACCCTGTAAATTAGTTAGCATCATGTATAAACCTACGTTTGACAAAGTTCATCTCCTATTAAAAAGAGGCATTTGGAATGTGAATATATAATGCAAGAAAATTAAGGCCTAAATTGGATGTGTTATATGTCTGACTTTGGCAAATCCAATTTTCTTAAATCAAGGTGCACAGGTATCTGTGCCATTTAAGAACATTTACTTAGAAATACTTTGAACTGCTAGAAGAGTCGACTGAAGCCAAGGTGAGGTGTGTGTAAGAGTTAACAGAAAAGGTAAGTGGCGGCCAGGCGCGGTGGCTCAAGCCTGTAGTCCCAGCACTTTGGGAGGCCGAGACGGGTGGATCACGAGGTCAGGAGATCGAGACCATCCTGGCTAACACGGTGAAACCCCGTCTCTACTAAAAAATACAAAAAATTAGCCGGGCGAGATGGCGGGCGCCTGTAGTCCCAGCTACTCGGGAGGCTGAGGCAGGAGAATGGCGTAAACCTGGGAGGCGGAGCTTGCAGTGAGCCGAGATCGCGCCACTGCACTCCAGCCTGGGCGACAGAGCCAGACTCCGTCTCAAAAAAAAAAAAAAAGAAAAGAAAAGAAAAGGTTAAGTGGCAACACCACTTTCACTTTCCATCAGTCTCTCTTTTATCTGCTGTTGTCGAAGTCTGAGATTATACCATATAAGAATATTTCCTGGCCGGGTGTGCTGGCTCATGCCTGTAATCCCAGCACCTTGGGAGGTCGAGGTGGGTGGACTGCCCAAGGTCAGGAGTTTGAGACCATCCTGGCCAACATGGTGAAACCCCATCTCTACTAAAAATACAAAAATTAGCCAGACGTGATGGCGGGTGCCTGTAATCCCAGTTATTCAGGAGGCTGAGGCAGGAGAACGCTTGAACCCGGGTGGTAGAAGTTGCAGTCAGCCAAGATCATGCCACTGTACTCCACCCTGGGTGACACAGTAAGACTTTGTCTCAAAAAAAAAAAAAAAAAAAAAAATTTCCCTAATTCCTGACCTGTATATTTTAGCATCAAGACATTATTTTATCCTGCTGTGAGGGAATTATCACTAACATCCACTTAGCCTGAACATGTCCTGAGTGGCCCAACCTATTGGTCTTGTAATCTTCTTCCTTTCAGCAAGGAGGAATTCCATCTGCCCACTGGCTTGGGAAAATAGCCTTGGTGCTGCCCGTGACTGCTCCACGCCACTCCCCATGCCCAGCATATCCCATGAAGCAACAGTGAATGCTGTCAGCTCTACCTACAGAACATATCCCAAATCTGATCAGGTTTTACTACTTCACTGCTACTGGCTAGACCCAACCCTCTATTACCTTTCCTCTATATTTTTGCAACAGTGTTTTAACCAGTCTCTCTACTTCCTCCTTTGCCGTCAATTCAGTCTATTCTCAGCACAGCAGATGATGACATCCCATTCAAGTGTGAGTCAAATCATGTCACTCCCATGCTCAAAATCTGCCAAGCTCCCCTACTCAGAGTCAAAGCAAAGCCCTCTCACTGGCCTACTCAGACCTCCCTGACCTGGACCCATGCCCTCAGGTTTCTTCTCTGGTCTCATCACTTTCCCTCTTCTTCTCAGTCATCATTTCCAGACACACCACTTCCCTGCTGTTCCCCCAAGAAGTCAGGCTCACTCCTGCCTATTTATAGTCCTTTTTCCTATTTATTTCTGGGTTCAGAGCTATGCTGTCAAGGGCCAAATCTGCTGAAATCTGACTTTCAAATGAATTAAGGTACAATAAAGCAAGTACCTTAGGATCTCAGTCTATGTAAAATCAATGAAGTAATGGCTAGTATGGTATTGCATACTCTTTAAAGGCTCATCACCATTTGAAGATAAAGAAGGATAGGTGGAAAGAAATTAAACAAAATTAGATGATTCTTAAGTTACCCTTTTCAAGTTTTTCATTCCCAAGATAAAGACTGGTCTTAAGAAACTACAGAGGCAATTTTGGAAATAGCAATTCACATTTAGTACCTGAATAAAATAGTTATACTTTTTCTGAACATCAAAAGAAAGAATATTTGAGATTGTACCTTGAATATAAGTCTAATCAAAATGTTTATAAACATTATATTGACATTTATTCCAATAATAAATAATTCTAAAATACTTTTCTTATTTCCACTGAAATATCAACCGTGGGAAAATAAGTCATCATTTATGTGACACTGTTATAAAAAAACTGTAAAATCTAGAAAAGCTTATTAGACAACCGAGGGAAGATCTGAAACTTAGTCTCCATCTAGGAAAATTTAGGGATACAGCCCCAGTATTTCTAATCAAAATAATATTTGACAATATTATAATATCACTTTATTGCAATGTGTATTTAATTACTATGGAATAGGATATTCCATATAATCCCTTCCATGAAAGTCAAGGGAAAAGTTAGGAAATTCCCTAGATTATTTTACTGGTACTTAGACATAGGAGCAAGATACTTAAATTCCTCGATTGAAGAGTTTATACATTTAAAGAGCAATGCCATGTCTACTACCTTTTGGAGATTAAATATAAGGGTGGTGGCAGTGGATTTTAAACATGGGTTTCAACTGTCTATTAAAAAAACAGTCAAATATCTTACCTTTTCCAGTGTCATCTCTGTCTCAGCGGCATGAGTCTTTTTCAGCTCTATTTTCATCTTTTCTGATTCAGCCTTCAGTTTGCTGACAACAATCTCGTGTTCCCTTGTAGCCCTTTGCTTTTCCTCTTCACGAAGAAGACCAAGCTCTACCAGCTGCTGTTTCCGCTGTGAGTTCACATTGATCAGTTCTTCTCTCAACTTGTGAACCTGGGCCTCCATGTCGGCAATAACCTTGTTTTAAAACATGGAAAAATGGGCAGAGGATATGAATAGGAAGTCACAAAAGAAGAACCAATGGGCAAAAGGCCAATAAATGAAATATAAACATATGGAATAGAAAGCTTAGATTGCACTCCATCCTTCCTTCTTTCCTTCCTTCCCTCCCTCTTTCCCTCTCCCTTTCTCCCTTCCCTTCCTTTTCCTTCCTTCCTTCCTTCTTCCCTTTCCTTCCTTCTCTCCCTCCCTTCCTTCCTTCCTTCCCTTTCCTTTCCTCTCTCCCTTCCCTTCCTTTTCCTTCCTTCCTTCCTTTCCCTCTCTCCCTTCCCTTCCCTTTCCTTCCCTCTCTCCCTTCCCTTTCCTTCCTTCCTTCCTTCCTTCCTTCCTTCCTTCCTTCCTTCCTTCCTTCCTCCCTCCCTCCTCCTCCCTCCCTCCCTTCCTTCCTCTCTCCCTCCCTCCCTCCCTCCCTCCTCTATTTCCTTCATTCCATACTCCCATGTCATTCCTTCCTAGCTCAGAGGCAAATACCACCTGGAACATTTTACCATACATTTGGATCTTTAAACAACATATTGTTTAGTTTTACTTGTTTCTAATATCTATGTAAATGGAATATTACATGTATTTTTCTGAAACTTGCTTTTACAAATATTCAACATCACCATGTTCCTGAAATTCATCCATTGTTCCCTATTGGATTTTTGCTTTTTATTGATTGATTTCTGCTTTTATTTTTATGTCCTTCTTCCTACTTTCCTAAGGTTTATTTTGTATTCCTTCTTCTAACTTCTTATTTTGGATACTTAACTCATTTATTTTTATCATTTCTTCTTTTCTGATTTATAAATGTAAGACTGCAAATGTCTCTCTGACTATTGATTTAGTTCCATCTCTTTGGTTTAGATATGTGGTATTTTCATTATCGTTTAGTTCAAAATATTTTTTTAACTTCTATTATTATTTTTTTATTTGACTTACGAACCATTTAGAAGTATGCTTCTTAATTCCCAAGCATATGGGACATATTAGTTTTCCAGGGTTGCCATAACAAAGTAGCACAAACTAGATGGCTTAAAAGAACAGAATTTTATTCTTTCCTAGTTCTGGAGGCTGGAAGTCTTAAAATCAAGGTGTTGGCAGAGTTGGTTCCTTCTGGAAACTCTGAAGGAGAAGCTGTTCCATGCCTGTCTCCTAGCTTCTGGTATTTCCTGACAATCCTCACTGTGCCTTGGTGTGTAAATGCATCATTCCAGTCAGTGCCGTTGTCTTCAGATGGATTTGTTCTCTCTGGTGGTGCTCTGTTTTATAAGGACACTGGTCATACTGGATTTAGGGCCCACCTTAATCCAGCATCACCTAATTTTAACTTGATTACATCTGCAAAGATCCTATTTCTGGCCGGGCACAGTGACTCACGTCTGTAATCCCAGCACTTTGGGAGGCCGAGGTGGGTGGATCACAAGGTCAGGAGTTCAAGACCAGCCTGGCCAAGATATGAAACCCTGCCTCTACTGAAAATGCAAAAATTAGCTGGGCGTGGTGGCAGGCACCTGTAATCCCAGCTGCTCGGGAGGCGGAGGCACAGAATTGCTTGAACCTGGGAGGTGGAGGTTGCAGTTAGCTGAAATCGCACCACTGCACTCCAGCCTGGGCGACAGAGCAAGACTCTGCCTCAAAATAAAAATAAAAATAAAAGTAAAAATCCTATTTCCGGTTCTGTGTAGACAGGAAATTTTGAGGGGGATACCATTCAACTTAGGAAATGGACTTCAATGGTTATTGTTTTGTCATTCACTTTTGATTGCATCGTGGCCAAAGAATGTAGTCTATCTCCCATTAATTCTTTGCAAATTTTGAGAATGTTTGATGGCAAGTTAGGTAGCCAGCTTTTTAAAAGCTTCATGTGTGATTACTAAGAAATGTGTATTCTGTATTTTCTAGTTTTCAGTGCTGTATTCTATATATGCCCATCATGTCAAGTTTGTTACATTGTTGAAATCTTCTATCACTTACTTATTGCCACTAACACATTAGTGAGCAATGCAACATTTTGCAAAACACAATGATAAATGTTTCATTTCATGCCTGATGTAGCTTCAACAAGCACTGCATAAACCAACATTTCCTTGACTGGAAACCAGAAAGATAAAAAAGTGACAGGAATCCAAATGTCACATTATGATGCTGGGAATAAGAATACAAAGCTAAATGATGAGAAATTGCTTTGGTCAAAATATCTACAAGAATTATTTCATTTTCAATATAAATATTATATTCATCCTATTTCTAATTTTAACAATTTTGTGATTTCTACATGATAAATAATAATTGCTATAATTTTGAGTGTTTATTTTGCACCAGGCATCTTACACAGATTATTTTAATCTTTGTAACAACCCAGTATGATAGATATTAATATACAAAGTTTTTCCTTATTTTGGATAGTGTTCAGTATACATTATTAGCTCAACTATTAACCCTGTGGCCTCTCTACACTAGACTGGAAAGGACATCTAGAACAAAAACATTTATGTTAGAGGAAAGAAAACCTGAGCCTTCGAGGCTGGAGGTGATAGGATGTTCCGTTTTTGTCCAGCCTCTCTAAGAAAAGCTTACTTGGACTAGTCGCAAAGGAACGTGTAAGAGGACTTCACATAAAAGGCTGATCCTTATAAACCTGAAGTGGAAAAATTAGTATTTTTTCTTCAGGAAATCTCTGAAATATTTTAACACTTATTTGTTTCTCTATTTCATAGATTGATATCTATATATCTACAATCAGCTGTAGATCAATTGTCCATGAAAACAGTCTTTTACCTTTTGTTCTTTGTTTTATAATGATTCCTTTGAACCCAAGAGAAGAGATAGTCAATGCAATCAGATTCTGAAACAGGGGATACATCTTCTAAAAGCAGATGGACTTTAGCAGTGACAACAGTTATGTTTTTGGGAGGCAGAACATTTAAAAAAAAAAAAAAAAAAAGCTCAGGGATATCAACATGGCAGACAAGGATGGGTTGCTGGCTCCCTTCCCCAAAATCAATCCTGGAGAAAGCACAGGAAGCATGAATCTGAGATACTAATGATTATAACAATAATAAACATAACAAAAGCAAATTCTGAGAAGCTCCTGGGTGAAATAACAACAGTCCCAAACTGGAGAATATACCTGTGCAGAAGGGAAGGGGGTGCAGCCTGGGGAAGAAAGTAATAGAAAACTGCTGTAAGAAGGTGGGTTGCAAGAATGCTTTACTTTCTGCTCTTGTCTCTCTCTTTTGTTACCAGGTAAAATCATATCTGTTCCATTACCATGCTGGGAGCAAGAACTCAACGTGATGTTGACATCAGTCAGTCAATACCAAGGAAAGTAAAGCCTTCCTTGGGTAAGGAATTGAAGAAAACAGGCGCAGACTTCTGTGAACTTCCTGGGAATTCCCCCTTCCATGCCCAGGACTAATGACTTAGTCATTAGACACTTATTTCTAGGAGCTTAGGTGAATTCCCGAGCAGCAGGTTTTCCTGATGAAGTAACTGTGAAAGGGAGTGGTACAGCAATGAAGGGCTCTGTCTTGGGGTTCATAATCTCCTCCTTCCATAAGCTCATCCAACAGTTCAGGGACTAAGGGTGGGCCTTCTGCTCTTTCCCAGTCAGGATATCTGATAGTCCCAGGGGAAAATGGGCTCCCTGGCCAAAGTAAATAAACCTGAGGAGCAAAACTACTACCAAAAAGAGACACCTAAATACCATATATTATCTGAAGCAGTATAATTGGAACAGATGAAACAAGAATTTTTTAAGTGCATAATAGGCCGGGTGTATTGGCTTATGCCTGTAATGGCAGCACTTTGAGAGGCCAAGGCAGGTGGATTGCTTGAGCCTAGGACTTCAAAACCAGCCTTGGCAATATAGTGAAGCTCCTTCTCTACAGATAATACAAAAATTAGTTAGGTGTGGTGGGGTGTGCCTGTAGTCCCAGCTACTCAGGAGGCTGAGGAGAGAGGATCAGTTGAGCCCAGGAGGGTGCAGTGAACCACTCCAGCCTGGGTGACAGAAGGAGATCCTCCCTCCAAAAAAAGTCCATAATAAACACACAAATAGTAACATAAATACTTAATATGCTGAAAAGTGTAATGGAAGAAGTTACAGACATGAAGCTGCAATTAATAAGTCATAAAAGAAGGAAAAAGTGAAAATGATAGGAAAAAGAGCAAGTTAGTTAGAGCCAAAGAATAGAATTGTGCATTGGAAGGATGGTAAGACTGAAGAACTCCCTTGGAGGCAGCAGAGAAAGATAATAATACAGAAAACGTAAAAGAAAAGCTAGTATTTGTGGAGGACAGAGGAAGTGACAACATCTAAATAATGGAGTCTGAGAAAAATAGATATGGTAAGATTTTATCCAAGTTCAGGCTGATTTGAAAGTCTGCTTTTTATCATATACTGTATCATCTCAAAGTATTAAGAATTTCTCATAAAGAGTACATATTTATTGTACTTTATTAATTTGTTATTATGCATTTCTATCCCCCAATTTTCACTATGGTTAGTACAAAGTTAACATCCAAAAGCCATAAGGCCATAATGTCTGTTTTTGAAAATTAAAAACTACAGACATTTTTATAGATTTGGGAGCACAAGTGCAGTTTTGTTACTTGGGTATATTGCATAGTGGGGAAAATCTGGGCTTTTGGCATAACCACCAACCAAATATTATACATTGTGCCCATTAGGACAATTTTTTAAAATGAGGAAAAATGTTAGTTTTCCAAAAGCACTGAGACCATCCCAAATTGAATTTCAATCTCTGTCAATGTACATAAAAGTGTTTTATGTACCTATTTTTAATTTAATTCCCATTTATTAGCATATTTGTCACATTTAGTGGCTCCCTGGTATTTCATCCTTCCAGTCCAGGCATATCACAGAGATATTGTGGGTTTGGTTCCTGACCACCTCAATAAAGCAAATATTGCAGTGAAGTGAATATTGCAATGAAGCAAATATCTCAATAAAGTGAGTCACATAAATTGGTTGGTTTCCCAGTGCATATAAAAGTTATAGACTATTCAGGAGTGTCCAAGGGAGAGAACACAGTCATGGGTTCTTAGTTTCTGTTTCTGGTTGGGCCAGTAAAGCCCCTTCCTCATCCCTCTTTTCTGCTTATCACTAGAGACAGAAACTTAAAAACCATGGCTTCTGGCTGCTAAAAGCCTAAAGCAAAACAAAACAGAACAACAACAACAAAATAAGGTGGGCTGGATAAGCTTGCAGTTTATTCAGTGAGCATTATGTCTAAAAAACAATGTGCATTCCTTCATTTAAAATACTTTATTGCTAAGAAGTGTTAACAATCATCGAAGTCATTCTTAAGTCCTAATCTTTTTGCTGGTGGAGAGTCTTGTCTTGATATTGATGGCTCGCTAACGGACCATGGTGGTGGTTGTTGGAGGCTAGGCGACTGTGCCAATTTCTTAAAATAAGACAAAAATGAAGTTTGCCATGTTGATTGATTTCCATTCACAAAAGATTTCTCTGTAGCATGCAAAGCTGTTTTGTGGCATTTTATCCACAGTAGAACTTTCTTCTAAATGGAAGTAAATCCTCTCAAACCTGCTACTGCTTTATCAACTAAGTTTATCTAATATTCTAAATCTTGTATTGTCAGGTCAACAGTGTTCCCAGCATCTTCACCAGGTAGAGATTCCATCTCAATACTTTCATGGATCACCCATAAGAAACAGCTCCTCATCCATTCAAGATTGATCTTGAGACTGCAGCAGATGACTTGAAATTACAGCAATTCAGTCACATTTTCAGGCACCATTTCTAGTTATAGATCACTTGCTATTTCCATCACACCTGCGGTGACTTCCACTGAAGTCTTGAACCCCTCAAAGTCATCCATGAGGGTTGGAATCAACTTCTTCCAAATCCTGTTAATACTGACATTTTGACCCCCTCCCATGAATCACAGATGTTCTTAATGGCATCTGGAATGGTGAGTCTTTTCCAGAAAGTTTTCAATTTACTTTGCCCAGATCCATCAGAGAAATTACTATCTATAGCAGTTATAACCTTATGAAATATATTTCTTACATAACAAGACTTCAAAGTTAAAATGACTCCTTGATCCACGGACAACAGAATGGATGTTGTGTTAGCAGGCATGAAAATGACATTCATTTCCTTGTACATCTCCATCAGAGCTCTTGGGTGACCAGGCGCATTGTCAATGCACAGTAATTACTGGAAGGAATCTTTTTTTCTAAGCGGTAGGTCTTAAGAGTAGGCTTACAATATTCAGTAAACTGGTCTCTAAACAGATGTGCTGTCATCTAGGCTCTTATTTCATTTAGAAAGCACTGGCATATTAGATTTAGCATCATTCTTAAAGGTCCTAGGATTTTCAAAATGATAAATGAGTACTGGCTTCAACTTAAAGTCACCAGCTGCATTAGCTCCTAACAAGACAGACAGCCTGTCCTTTGAAGTTTTGAAGCCAGGCACTGACTTCTCCTCTGTAGCTATGAAAGTCCTAGATGGCATCTTCTTCTAAAAGAAGGCTCTTCGGCTACACTGAAAATCTGTTGTTTAATATAGCTACTTCCATCAATGATCTCAGCTAGATCTTCTGAATAGTTAGATGCAACTTCTACATTAGCACTTACTGCTTCACCTTGCACTTCTATGCTATGGAAATGACTTCTTTCCTTAAACCTCATAAACCAACTTCTGCTAGCTCCAGACTTTTCTTCCACAGCCTCCTCACCTCACTCAGCCTTCAAAGAATTGAAGAGAACTAAGGTCTTTCTTTGAATGAGGCTTTGGCTTAAGGGAATATTGTGGCTGGCTTGATCTTCTATTTAGATGTCGAAAACTTGCTCTGTGTCAGCAATAATGCTGTTTTTTTTTTTTTTTTTTTTTTTTTCTTATCATTCATGTGTTCACTAGAGTAGCAGTTTTAGTTATTTAATTTCATTCAAGAACTTTTCCTTTGCATTCACAACTTGGCTAATCATTTGGCACAAGACAACTTTCAACCTGTCTTGGCTTTCAACATGCCTTCCTTTCTAAGTGCAATCATTTCTAGCTTTTGATTTTAAGTGAGAGATGTGTGACTCTTCTTTTCATTTGAATATTGAGAGGTCAGTGTAGGGTCAATTGGCTTAATTCAATATTATTGTGTGGCAGAAAATGGGGAGGCCCAAAAAGAGAGAGTTAAGTCAAAGTACAGGAATACCTTTGTAATGTTTTTTCCTAGTTGCTTTACAGAAACACTGAATCCATTTCCAGTGTGAACAACAGTGTATGTTTTGGTAACTGAGAGGAAAACATTTTTAATTGCCAGCAATAGGCAGTATGCAATGACTTTAGTTCAATAGTGATGTTCAAATAGAAATATTATACTGAAAAATGCATTGGCTGGGCGCAGTGGTTCACACCTGTAATCCCAGCACTTTGGGAGACTGAGAGGGGTGGATCACGAGAGGTCAGGAGACTGGGACCATCCTGGCCAACATGGTGAAAACTCGTCTCTACTAAAAATACAAAAATTAGCTGGGCATGGTGGTGCATACCTGTAATCCCAGCTACTCAGGAGGCTGAGGTAGGAGAATCATTTGAACCAGGGAGTCGGAGGTTGCAGTGAGCCTAGATCATGCCACTACACTCCAGCCTGGCAACAGAGTGAGACTCTGTCTCAAGAAAACGAACAAACAAATAAAAAACATTAATGATTTATGGAAAAACTAGAAAATTAAATGAAAGAACTTAATGCATAAGATCTATATGCAGAAAAATATGAAACTGTGAAGAAAGATGATATAGTTTGAATGTTTGTCCCTGAAAATATCAGGTTAAAACGTGATCTAAAATGTTGAAGGTGGGGCCTGGTGGGAGGTGTTTGGGCCATGGGGGTGGATCCCTCACTAATGGCTTGGTGCCATCCTCGTGGTAATGAGGAAAGAGTTCTCTGTTCATGCAAGTCAGTTGTTTAAAGGAGTCTGGCATCTTCTCCTCACGTTCTTTTGTTTCCTCTCTCGTCATATGACGTGCCTGCTCTTCCTTCACTTTCTGCCATGAGTGGAAGCTTCCTGAGGCCCTCAACAGAAGCAGAGGCTGATGCCATGCTTATACAGTCTGCAGCACTATGAGGCAAATAAACCTCTAGCAATGACCTGATACTAAAGCTCATATGGGAAGCCAAAAGACCTGGAATAACCAACATAATACTGAAGAAAAGAACAAAGTTGGAGGATTCAAATTACCTGATTTCAAGACTTACAATAAAGCTCTATTAATCAAGACAGTAACAACATGGTATTGTCAAAAAAAAAAAAACAGATAGATTAATGAAACAGAATAGAGGGCCCAGTAATAGACCCACAAAAATAGAATCAACAGATCTTTGACAATGAAGCAAAGGCAATTAAATAGAAAAGAATTTTTCCACAAATGCTGCTGTAACAATTTAAATATCCAAATGCAAAAAAAAAAAAAATCTAGACATAAAGTTTATATCTCACACATTTCACAAAAACTCAAAATGTATCATAAACCAAAATGTAAAACACAAAACGTTAAAACTTATAGAAGAAAACAAAGGAAAAAATCTAGTGGACCTTGGATATGACAATGTGTTTTTAGATACAACACTAACATAATCCATGAAGGAAAAATATTGTTAAGTTGGACAGTATTAAAATTTTGAAAACTTCTGCTCTGTGAAAGACACAGTTAAAAGAATGAAAAGATAAGCCACAGACTGGGAAAAAATATTTGCAAAGCATATATGTTGATAAAGAACTTGTATCAAAAATATACAACAAACTTAATTCGAACTACGGGGAAAACAGACAAATCCATTCTCGTAGGAGATTTCATCATTCATGAAAAATGTATTAACTATTTATGGAATAAATAGATTATTAAATGAAAGAACTTAATATATAAAATCCATATGTGGAAAGTTATGAAACTGTGAAGCAAGTTTATATTTATATGTATATATAAATACAAGTGTCAACACACTGCAAGAAATTGGTGGTATCAGAGACATTTTTGACAACACTGCAATTAAGTGAGAAACCAATGACAAAATAACACAAATAAAAGCAAAAATAATTCCCCATATACTTTGTGGATATAACAAGTTATTTTAAAGAGATGACAACTTAGATACAAATAAAAGAAAAACAAAGACAAAAAGAAACAAAAAATTCTACACTTTAACTCCACCCAACCCCAACACACATACACAACAAACATTTTGGTTGTTCTCAATTTATATAGTTTAAAATCACCTATGTCTTAACAGATTGTTGTAGCTATTGTTGTGATCGATTTGTCTTTGGGGTTTTCTACTAGAGTTATGAGTGAATTGCATACCACACATACAGTGAGAGTATTAATCATTTGTCCATATACTTAATTAAAGTATATTAAACCAGGGGTTTCATGCCTTTAAAAGTTTTCTTTTGCACATTATTTTTTTCCTTCAGTTTGAAGAAACACCCTTTAGCATTTCTTGCAAGATGGGTCTGGTGGTGGTGAATTCTCTCAGCTTTTGTCTGTGAACAACTTTAACTCTTCCTCACATTTGGATGACATGACAATTTTCCTGGATACAATATTCTTAGGTGACAGTTTTTTGTTTTTTCCTGAGCACTTTGAAACTATCATTCCACTCCCTCCTGGCCTGTATGGTTTCCATTGAGAAGCCTGTTGCCAAATGAATTGGAGCTCCTTTATGTTATTTGCTTTTTGAGATGAAGTCTCACTCTGTCACCCAGGCTGGAGTGCAATGGCACAATTTCGGCTCACTGCAACCTCCACCACTAGGGTGCAAGCAATCCTCCCACCTCAGCCTCCCAAGTAGCTGAAACTACAGGCTCAGGCCACTGTGCCTGGCTAATTTTTGTATTTTTATAGAGATGGGGTTTAACCATGTTGCCCAGGCTGGTCTCAAACTCCTGGACTCAAGTGATCTGCCTGTTTTGGTCTCTCAAAGTGCTGGGATTACAGACATGAGCCACCGTGCCCAGCCTGTTATTTACTTCTTATTTCTCACTGCTTTTAGGATCTTCTCTTTGCCTTGACCTTTGAGAGTTTGATTACATGCCTTGGAGTAGTCTCATTTGGGTTGCATCTGCTTGGTGTTCTAAGATCTTCATGTTCATGGATATTTATATCTTTCTCAGGAAAGTTTTCTGTTATTATTTCTTTGAATAATCTTTCTACCCCTTGTTCTTGGTCAGCTCCCTCTTCAATGCCAGTAACAATACTTAGATTTGGTCTTTTGAGGTAACTTTCTGTACCTTCATTCCTTTTCATTTTTTCTTTTTTCTCCTCTGACTGTGTATTTTCAAATAGCCAGGCTTCAAGCTTACTGATTATTTTCTCTGCTTATTCTATTGAGAGCCTGTATAGAATTTTTCAGTTCAGCAAATGTATTTCTCAGTTCCAAGATTTCTGTTTGATTTTTCAAATTATTTCCTTTGTCAAATTTCTCTGATAAGTTTCTGAATTGTTTTCCTGTGTTATCTTGCAGGTCACTGAGTTTCATTAAAACTGCTATTTTAAAAAAACTTTTAAGTTCAGGGGTACATGTGCACATTTATTATAGAAGTAAACTTGTGTCATGGGGATTTGTTGTACAGATTATTCTGTCACCCTGGTATTAAGCCTAGTGCTACCCAGTAGTTATTTTTCCTGATTCTCTCCCTCCTCCCTCCCTCTACCTTCCGACAGGCCCCAGCGTCTGTTGTTCCCCTCTGAGTGTCCATGCAAAACTGCTATTTTGAATTGTCGGATAGAGAGCTCACAAACTGCCCTTTTGTTCAAGTCAGTCACTGGATTTTTGCTTTGTCCTTTTGGTACCGTTTGCTATTGTTTCTTGTGGGTATATGTCTATATCTTTGCATTGAAAGATTATTTATACAGTTTTCTCCGTCCAGATCATTTGGGTTTTGATTGAATACACTTGCTTAGTGAATCTTCATTGCTAGGTTTCTCTTCTTTAGCTCTAGATGACACCTTAAACCCAGGTTCGCCTTGACTCTAGTAAATAGTGGAAACACTGCCTTTCCCAAATAGCGGAAGTCCCAGAGTGATTATCCCAGCAGTGTGGGAAGGCTGGCTAAAGGTTTCTGCCCAGGTTCTGACCGGGGCACCTGGAAAACATACGTCCTACAGACACTCATATCTGGTGTCCTTTGGCCGAAGGTGGGTAGTCCCACCTTCCCTGTTTATCTTTGCCTGTCCTCAGGAGGAGTTCTCCCTTCAGTCATAAAGCTATCCGTGGGTTAAGGAAAGGACTGATCTCCTGCCAGGGAACCCAAGAAAGTGGGGAAATTGGCTGACCACCTCAATTTCTCTTTTTCCAGTATAGAAACTGTGAGTTGAGGGGAGATTTTTCATGCAGTTGGTGCCTGGCAGAACGGGGAGAAGGGTACTGCAGATGTGAAAGTCCAATGATCCTACTGTCCGCTCAGTATTTTTCCACTTCTCTATGGCCCCAGGAACTCTCCCATACTCATGCTTGAGCTCTGGGTTGCTGTTGGTGAAGATCTGTATGTTTGTTTTTGTTTTTTTGTGTGTGGGGGGGGGAAGACAAGTCAGCTTGGTTCTACAAAATGGTCATATTTGTAACTGCAAACAATCCCCATATACTTTGAAATTACAAAACACACATTTATTTATTTATTTATTTATTTAGAGACAGCAGCTAGTCAGTGGGAAACTCTCCCTATATAATTTGAAATTTTAAAAAAAACACTATCTCTCTATTTTTCTATCAGTCATCTATCTATCTGTCTATCTATCTATCTATCTATCTATCTATCTATCTATCTATCTAGATATTTAGAAACAGGGTCTTACTCTGCCACCCAGGCTAGAGTGCAGTGGCACACTCATAGTTCACTATATCCTTGAGCTCCTGGGCTCAAGTGATTCTCCTGCCTCCCTCCTAAAGCAGCTGGGACTACAGGCATGCACCACTATGTCCAGCTAATTTAAATAATTTTTTTTTTATTTTCTGTAGTGATAGGGTCTTGTTATGTGGTGCAGGCTGGTCTCAAACTCCTGGGCTCAAGTGATCCTTCTGCCTTGGTTGCCCAAAGTGGTGGGATTACAGGTACGAGCCACTGCACCCGGCCATGCATACCCAGGCTGGAGTGCAATGGCGTGATCTCGGCTCACTGCAACCTCTGCCTCCTGGGTTCAAACGATTCTCCTGCCTCAGCCTCCCGAGTAGCTGGGATGACAGCCACCCTACACAGCTAATTTTTGTATTTTCAGTAGAGACAGGGTCTCACGATGTTGCCAGGCTGGTCTCGAACTCCTGACCTCGTGATCCACCCACCTCGGCCTCCCAAAGTGCTAGGACTCCAGGCATAAGCCACCGCACCTGGCCAGTGTTTCTTCTTTTAATGCATTAATGGAGCAAATTATATTACAGGTTATTTTCAAACGTTACATCAACCTTAGGTTACATTCAATTTTTTCCATAAGATAATATTACTGGATTCAGTCTGCTAATAATTTGCTAATGATTTTTGAGAGATTGACCTGAGGTGTTTTTTTCTGGACTCTCCTTGGCATATTTTTTAATTGATGTTATGCTAGTCTCATAAATTGAGTTGCTGAATGATGCTACCTTTTTTATCCTCTGAAAGAATCAGTATAAGATGAGCTATTTGTTTCCTAAATATTTATTGGAACTGGCCAGTAGGGCCATCTGGGCTTGGTATTTTATATCTGGAAAAAATTTTGACTACTATTTTAATTTTTCTGATGGTTATAGGATGATTCACATTTTCCAGTCTTTTACAGAGTCAGTTTTGGTAAATTTTTATAGTTTAGGAATTTTTCCTCTTCATCTAAATTTGATATTTGTTGGCATTTATAAATTTTTATGTCCTTGCATTCTCTACAACTTGGTGATTACATACTTTATTTTTGCACATTATTGGACTTGACTTGCTAATAATTTGTATGTGTGTGTTCATGAGTGAGTTGGCCTGGAATCTTTTATTTCTTTTCCTGTATCAGTCATCTGTTGGTATCAATATTATAATCTCTTAAATTGGTTTGAGAGTATTTTTCTCTTTCTCTCTTCTCTGGAAAAGTTTGTAAAAGACTAGAGTGACCTGTCCCATGGGAGATTTTTACAGCGCTCACCTGTAAAATTACATGAACTCAGTGTTTTCTTTGTTGAAAGATTTTTAACTGTTTTTAAAATTTGCTTAATTAGATTAGATTATTTAGCTTTCTGTTTCATCTTGTGACATTTTATATATTCCTGGAAATCTGTCCATTTCATCTAGGTTCTCCAATTATTGGCATGATGCTTTTTTAATATCTTATTTTTTAATCTCTGACGACCTGCAATATAGCCTTTTTAGAATTTAATGTTATTAATATATCTTTTATTGATAACATTACCATAGCTTTATTTTTATTCCCAATATTGTTTATTTGCACTTTGTTCTTTGATCAGTCCTACCAGAAATTGCTTCATTTTTCTAACTTCTTAAGCTGGTTGCCTACCTCATTAACAATTAACCATTTAAAAATAAATGGCAGGTTAAGTGTACCCATTTCTCTCATTTTAGCTTCATCCTTCAAGATTTGAGAAACTGATTTTCATTATCAATTATTTCTAACTATTTTAATTTAAATGTTATGAATTTATTTTTGATTAGGAAATAGGTTGACATTGATAAGAATTTATAAGCCACAAAAGTAGATACGGTAAACTATCTTCCACTCACCCGTGACTGTCATCAATAACTACCTCATCCTCACCCAAAATAGTACCAATGTAAAAAGTGTCAAACGTATCTTGGGTCTCCTTCCAGAGATCAATTCAAAGTGCTTTTAATTTTACCTTAATTTTATCTTATGGAAAAAAATTGAATGTAACCTAAGGTTGATGTAACATTTGAAAATAACCTATAATATAATTTACTCCATTAACGCATTAAAAGAAAAAACACTGGCCAGGTGTCATGGCTTATGCCTGTAGTCCTAGCACTTTGGGAGGCCGAGGTGGGTAGATCACGAGGTCAGGAGCTGAAGACCAGCCTGGCAACATGCTGAAACCCCGTCTCTACTAAAAATACAAAAATTAGCTGGATGGGGTGGCGGGTGCCTGTAATCCCAGCTACTCAGGAGGCTGAGGCAGGAGAATCACTTGAACCCAGGAGGCAGAGGTTGCAGTGAGCTGAGATCATGTCATTGCACTCCAGCCTGGGTGACAGGGTGATACTCCGTCTCAAAAGAAAAGAGAAAACGTTATGATTATCTGAATACATAGAAAAACATTTGATAAAATTTAACAACAAAAATTCTTAGCAAAATAGAAATAGAAAAGATCATTTAACCAGATAAAAGGTATTTGCCAAAGAGTCATCAAATTTCATTCATTCTTTATTGTGAAGTTTTAAAATATCCCTTTTAAACTAGGAAGAAGAAAACAATGTCTACTATCATTACTCGTATTCACAAGAGTATGACAAGAACATAAAAACAAAACTGGGCCAGGCACGGTGGCTCACACCTGTAATTCCAGCACTTTGGGAGGCCAAGGTAGGTAGGTGGATCATGAGGTCAGGAGTTTGAGACCAGCCTGGCCAATAGTGAAATCCCGTCTCTATTAAAAACACACACACACACACACACACACACACACACACACACACACAAAATTAGTTGGGCATGGTGGTAGGTGCCTGTAATCCCAGCTACTTGGGAGGCTGAGGCAGGAGAATCACTTTAACTTGGGAGACAGAGGTTGCAGTGAGTTAAGATTGCACCATGGCACTCCAGCCCAGGAGACAGTGCGCTACTCCATCTCAAAAAAAACAAAAAACAAAAAAACAAAAAAAACCTGTCTTTAATAATAGATGTCATGATGGTATACGTAAAAAATGAAAAGGAATGTACAAATTATTAGAAATAAGAGCTTAGAATGATGTCTGAATAAATGATCAATGTTAAAAAATCAACTGCAATTTTTATACATCAGCAAAAAAATTATAAAACATTTACAACTATGACAACAAATAAAGAATCTTATAAATAAGCCTATCAAAAGATGTGCAAAACCTTAGGGAAAAAAATATAAGGCTTTCTGAAAGACATAAAAGGACGATCTAAATAACTAAGAGATATATCAGGGTGATGAAAGTCTCTTCATCAGTTCTCTGCAGATCAATCTAGGGTGTAAGTCCAATTAAAACTTCAAGAAGAGTTTTCAGGAAACCTGACAAGGTGAATTTAAAAGGTACAGGGACAAACATAGTACCATGACACCCCTAAAAAGAAAAAGGTGGTGTGATATTCCCTACAAGAAATGTGGGTCTAACATAATGTTATCATAATCAACACAGTATAGTCTTATCATAGAGAACAGAAAAAAGTCGACCAATGAAACAGAATTGAGAGCCTAGAAACAGGCTCACTATTGGACAGAGCTGGTATTACAGTGTTGTGGGGATGGGACAAGCCAATGTATTCTAAAAATTATGCTGACACAAGAAGTTATTCATATGGGGAAAAATAAAAGCAGGCCCCTATCTTACACAATAGACAAAAATAAGTTATTTCCATTTTTAGGTCTATATCCAAGAGAAATATAACCCATGTTAACTCAAAAACTTGTAACATGAATGTTCATAGCAGCAATACTCATAACAGCCCCAAAGGAGAAACAACCACAATGTCCATCAACTGATGAAAGGACCAATGAAATACAGCATATCCACACGGTGTAATATTATTCAGCAATAAAGAGAAATGCAGAACTAACACATGCTACAGTATGAATGAACCTTGAAAACATGCTGAGTGAAGGAAGCCAGTCACAACATACTGTGTGATTCCAATATTTTACATGAAATATCTGAAACAGGCACATCTATAGAGATAGATTAGATTAGCAGATTGCCTAGGTCTGGGAGTATTGAGTGGAAATGAAGAGTGACCACTAATGGGTCTGAGTTTTTGGACAGAGGTGATACGGTTAATGGTGATGATGGTTTCGCAATCCTGAAGATACTGAAAACCATTGAATTTTACAGTGTCAACAGGTGAATTATATGGTATGGCAATTATATCTCAATAAAACTTTTTTAAAAAATCAGTTCTTAGTGGATGAGAGACCAAATGTGAGACAAAACTTTTAAAAATATGGGAGATGGCTTTATGACTTCAAAGTAAGGAAAGGCATGACTTAAAGGGCACTAACTTGAAAAGATTGATGAATTAGATTGCAATGCAATTAAGAACCTTTGTTCATCAAAAGACACAAGAAAGAGAACAGAAAACTAAATCACAAACTGGAAGGGAACATCTGCAACATACGTAACTTACAAAAGAATATTTTCCAGAATGTCTAAAGTATATCAACAAGTACAAGATAAATAACCCAACAGAAAATAAGTAAAACAATACATGACCAGGCGCATCATAAAAGGCAACATTTTAACAGGTAAACATGAAAAGGTGCCCAACTTCATTAGTCATCACAAATGCAAATTAAGGCTATTTTGATATCATTTTACAATCACCATATTTGCCAAAATTAAGAAGTCTGACAATACCAAATGTTGGCAAGTATGTGTATCAATGGGTATTCTTACACATTACTGATTTGGTTGTAATATGATAAAACCTTACTGTAAGTTAAATTGGCACTACCTCGGAAAGTTGGACATGTTCATAAGCTATATCCTAGCAACCTGTCGAGAATCTCTTACACATGAACACCAGGTACATGCCCAAGAATGCAGGCAGCAGCATTTGAAGAACTACATAACTCAACTGGTCCCTCATGGTTGTCACGATTTATCTTGATACAGTGGGGTATTATATACAGCAAAATGAATTAACCAGAGCTGTGTACAACACAATGGGTGAATCTTAAATGTAAGTTACTGAACGAAAAATGCAAATCAGATTATCTACAACATGCAACCATTTTTACAAAGTTCAAAAACAAATAAAAATAAACAATATTTTGTTCAGAGAATATATATATATGTACGATAAAGCCATAAAACATTATTAGGTAACTATTGACACACAATTATGAATAATGGTTACCTCTGGGGCAGGGTGGTCAGGAATATGGGAAAGGAAAGAGCACACAGGTACAGGCAGCAGTTTTAATAATGTTCCAATTCTTGGCCGGGTGTGGTGGCCCACACCTGTAATCCCAGCACTTTGGGAGGCCAAGGCGGGCAGATCACGAGGTTAGGAGATCGAGACCATCCTGGCTAACGCAGTGAAACCCTGTCTCCACTAAAAATACAAAAAATTAGCCAGGCGAGGTGGCGGGCGCCTGTAGTCCCAGCTACTCGGGAGGCTGAGGCAGGAGAATGGTGTGAACCTGGGAGGCAGAGCTTGCAGTGAGCCAAGATTGTGCCACTGACTCCAGCTTGGGTGACACAGCAAGACTCCGGCTCAAAATAAATAAATAAATAAATAAATAAATAAATAAATAAATAATAATAATAATAATATTAATGTTCCAATTGTCAACTTGAGTGGTCAGTTCATGGTGTTCATTTTGTTGTATGTATTAGTATTTAAATATTAATTATGACACACATTCTTTGTACGTATCAGATACTAGATAAAAATTTTAAAAAGATGATGCAGAGGTTTTAAGCCCAGTTGACAAGAAGAATGCTTCTAAAAGATAATTTCTTAAATTTTGGGACAATAATTATTTTTAATACACTGTAAGAGTGCTACTATTTATTATGGAAATGCACATATCCCAACAATTTTTTTTGTGAATATTTCATAGGAGACACTTAATTCTAATTATGTTTTTGAATACTACATGGCTTCATTATTCCTTACTTTTATTTAGTATTTAATAAAGTTAATTTAAAAATAATATATTCTCTTCAGAATAACACACTAGTAGTTCTAGTATACACTTTAATTATGTATTATTAATATTAAGGCCACCAAATTTATTATTTTAAATCATATGAAATGTATCAATATTATTCTTCCATTTTCATTATTCTGGACACAATAAATACACATACTTGGATTTAAGCTTATAAATTCAAAACATACATTATTTTAATTTATGGTCTTTTAGTCTCCTAATATTATTTTGTAAATGTCATATGCAAAAGAATTTTCTTTCATTTTACAAACAAATCCCATAAGACCTTAAGCATAAAAGAATTTAACCTTATAAGAAAACATGGCTTTCGCCTTCCAAAGATAAAAGTTACTACTAGAAATAATGACAGATGGTTAATTTGTTTCTAACAAATTAAACACAATAATTAAATACTAATCAGCTCTGTTTTGAAGCAGGAGAATGGTGTGTCATGAGGACGACGGGTTCAGGCCATAGGCATGATTAAAAAGAAACAAAATGGTAGAAGATGGGCTCTCAGGAGGTTTGAATTCAGCACAGTCTGAGGCAGAGGTGTTCCTAGAAAGGTGAGTGTCTCCACAGCCAGGCGCAGTGGCTCACGCCTGTAATCCCAGCACTTTGGGAGGCCGAGGCAAGCAGATTATGAGGTGAAGAGATCGAGACCATCCTGGCCAACATGGTGAAATCCTGTCTCTACTAAAAATTAGCTAGACAGGGTGGCACACCCCTATAGTCCCAACTACTAAGGAGGCTGAGGCAGGAGAATCGCTTGAATCTGGGAGGCGGGGGTTGCAGTGAGCCAAGATCGCACCACTACACTCCAGCCTGGGCGACAGAGTGAGACTCTGTCTCAAAAAAAAGAAAAAAGAAAAAAGAAAAGTAAAAGAAAGGTGAGTGCCGCCTGGGAACTCTGGCTTTGACACAGGTTTCAGATCTTTCAGATTTTTGATCCTTGGGCACTTTGCCACTCCATGTGTCCACCTAACTATCCATTACCTCTTCGAGTCATATTTTAAGATGCTGGTCGTCTATGTGAATGTGCCTGAGTGTCCCATTCGGAAGAGCTGTAGCCTTATTTATACCCAAGATGTATCAAGGAAGCAGAATTCTCAAGATGTGGATTAGATTTCAAGAGAAGCAGTCCAAGCTCCTGACTTCCTCGTCACTGGAAATTTCTTTCCACACTGAAAGGGCAAGGACCCTAATAACTGGGGCCCTGACGCCATACTCCCCTCTTCCTCGACATTCTTCAGCTGGTCACAAACGCAGTTAGCGATACAGTATGGAAGTGACTAACCTTTGGTCAGGCATGATCAGAACTGCTTCATTCAGGCTTCTGAGAGTACAATGTTACAGAATTCAAACGTACCTGTGCTTCTTATGTAAATTATGGGTGAGCGTAGACTAGAAAGGCTGAGGTGTGCCTGCTCATGGCTGTTGGCTAAAGGAAAGAGCAGTGCACCACCGTGGGCATTTATTATTACAAGGACGTAAATGCCACAGGACTGAAAACCTCCCAGATGAGTAAAGATGTAAAGTGACCATCTAATTTCTCCACTGGTCACGTCATGTAGAAAAGGTTAGAGTGCTACTATAGCCACTACAGCCACTCCTGCAGTGAGTGTGAGTGTGTGTGTGTGTATGTATGTACCTTTTATTCACTTGGTCCTTTCATTTTACTTTATACAGGAAAGACTTTTGCTTTGTTTCGTGGGGTTTTTTTTTTGACAGGGTCTCACTCTGTCACCCAGGTTGGAGTGCAGTGTCATGATCTCAGCTCACTGCACTGCAGCCTCCCTTTCCCAGGCTCAAGCGATCCTCCCACCTCAGCCTCCCCAGTAGCTGGGACCACAGGTGCATGCCACCACGACTGTCTGATTTTTGTATTATTTGTAGAGACAGGGTTTTGCCATGTTGCCCCGGATGGTCTGGAACTCCTCAGCTCAAGTGATCTGCCCGTCTTGGCCTCCCACAGTGCTGCAATCCCTCCCAAAGGTGAGCCACTGCACCCAGCCAGGAAGGACTTTTGCAGTTGGTGTGTATGGCTTGTATGTAAGTGAGATAACCAGCTTATGGTAAGTATCACACAGTGAGAACTAAGCGTACTATATTGAGGAGGACAAGTTGCTGCATATACACCTATAATACTGATGGCAGCAACGGGCCGTCCAGATCCCCAAGGCAACCTACTGCACTACCCACACCCTTGCACAGCTGGGCAGGACCCACTCCCAGGCCTGGAGCCTCTGCTGCGGCCTCAACCTCCCTCCCCACTGGTCTCGGGAGCCCACCAGCACGTGTCTGAAGGTGCAGCTGGGGACTCGTGAAGCTGTTCCCAAGAGCATCAGGTTCGTTTGGGCAGGGTTGGCGGGGGTTGCCAGGCCACCTGCCCCTCACCTGCCACCGCTGCAGGGAAAATGCAGAGAGAAGGTGGGCAGTGTGCAGAACCCACCCCTGGGAGCCCCCCAGAGCCTGCCACTCTGGGAGCTGTTGTGATGCGGCCCAGCCGAGTCACCTGACAGTGGGGGAGCAGCACGATTGGGCACAGAGGGGCAGACAGAGAGGTGCCCTGAGGCAGAGCTGGGCCCAGGCGGTGCTGCACTCTACAGAGCGGTGGGAGCCGGGAGCAGGCAGGAGCCCTACCCTCCTGGGCACAGCTGCAGTCACTCAAGTCGCAGCTGTGGACCTGGACCTCCCTGTGCTCTTGGGGTCTAGAAGCAGGCAGGAGCCCTGCCTTCCTGGGTGCAGCTGCAGCCACCCAGCCGCAGCCATGTACCTAGGAATCTCTGCACTCTCAGGGGCCTGGGAAGGTCCCCCATTTCCCCAACAGGGTCAGAGATGTCTGCTCCCACTGCCTGGCCTCTCCCTGCTCCCAGCACCCACTCCAATCCTGGAGCAAGGTTGGGGCCAAGCCCAGGTGTTGTTGCAGCCTGGTCGGTTGTGCTCACTGCGGAGGCATTGCGGACACACCAGCCCCCTGCCACCTCAGTCCCCTCCGAACTTTGGGCACCAACAGGCATAGGAGGGAGGCCGAGGTGGGGCTGAGGGCAGCTTGGTGCTGGCATGCAGGCACCCCTTGGCACAAAGAGACTGGGCACCATGAATGGCAGCAGGAGGCAGACAGGCTTCTGGGCGGAAGGAGGTGGGTCCTTCGTGAAGCCCCACCTTCAAGCCGGGGAGGGCCTGAAGCCTGGGAGCCCAGCTGCTGGTCCCCACAGATAGCAGTGGAAACCTGTGGTGCTTTTTCCTGGCCTGCCATGGCCATCCATGGACCAGTTGCAAGCACTTCCTCCCCTCTGAGGCCCATATAAAGGCCCCGAACTCAGCCAGATCAGAAGAGACAAAGGATGACCAGCTGCCAAGAGGAGCTACCCACCTCAGGGTCCCCTCTCTGCTGAGAGCTGAATGCTCATTGGGACAATCTGCCTGCAGAGAGGAGCTACCCTCTCTGCTAAGAGCTGAACACCTGTCTAGACATCCTGGCTACGGAGAGGAGCTACCCAGTCTGGGTCTCCTCTGAACTGTTCTATTGCTCAAAAATGCTCCTTTTCATCTTGCTCACCCTCCACTTGTCTGCATACCTCATTCTTCCTGGACACAGGACAAGAACTTGGGACCTGCCAAATGGTGGGGCTAAAAGAGGTGTAATACAACCCATGCCCCTTGCTCATCACATTGCAGGTGACAAGAAGGAGAGAGGAGAGAAGAGAGAAGGACAGAGGAGAGAAGAGAGAAGCAGAGAAGAGCTGCAGTCCTTCAGGGAGCCCAGACCCAGGAGCTCCCCAAGCCAGGGCTATAACACCCTCTTTAAAGCTCTGCAGTTCCTGATGTCCCCAAGTTTCTGGGCGCCACACCACATTTCCCTGTGTCAGGGAAGCTAGCACGCAGGGAGCTAGCATGCCTGGAGTTGCCCGCCCCACCGCTGCCGGCGTGCCGGCCTGTGCACAGCAGCTGGACCCCGTGCTCGCTCACATACTACTCACCACTTTGGTGGGATCCAGGCAGGTAGTGCAAGCTAACATAGCCTGCCAGGCCAAGTGGGCAAAACAAGCCCAGAGTACCAGAGCAAAACCCAAGCAAAGATGCCACTGGCCACAGAGGTTTCCAGCTGGCAAAGCAATACCCCAAGGATCCTATAACAATACTCTAATCTGACTTCGAAGATTTTGAAAATACTCCAGGACCATACAGTGATTCAAGGTCATTATTACAAAGACCAATTATCAATGTAAAGTCACATACATGTATAAAGTTTAAGAGATTGGGGTTAATCTACAGAAGCCAGATGAATATCCTGTAAGTAATTTTGAAAAAAAAAATTCTTGTTATTAGCTATTTACTTTTATGGAGCCTATACTGTTAAATTCTCCTTACCTCTTTTTCTTTGGATTCTAAATAATAAGGAGCTTATTATTTCATAACTTAGCTTTATTGCTATGTATTTCCCATTTTAATATGTTTGTATACAAATCACCCCAAATTTGTTCTTAGTTATACGTCCTTAAAATTTCACTGAGAACTTTGTCAAGTGGAAATACTGGGAGATAACTTTTAGTGACTGCAGCTCCCATCTTATGAAGTAAAGGGGGAATGAAGTCACCCATGAATATTTTTTCAAATAATGTTGAAGGGGAAAAAATCCCGCTGACTAGGTTTGAAAATACATATTTCTGTTGGTTATAGTATATAATCAAAGTATGTATTTATTATGAGTTTATATTATTATATGTATTAATAAATTTTTTAAATTAAAATACAAAGAATAGATATTCTTTCTGTTATATTTGGTTCATGTTCCTTATGTCAAAGTTATTAATGAGGCAAAACGTCAGACTTTTATTCATCTAAAACTTTTACTCCACCAAAATAAAACATCTCATTTTATTTTTTAATAAAAGAAACACATTGGTGGCTAGATGCAGTGGCTCACACCTATAATCCCAGCACTTCCCAGAGGGCGAGTAAGACGGATCACTTGAGGTCAGGAGTTCAAGACCAACCTGGCCAACAAGGTGAAACCCCGTCTCTACTAAAAATACAAAAATTAGCTGGGCATGGTGCCAGGCACCTGTAATTCCAGCTACTCGAGAGGCTGAGGCAGGAGAACTGCTTGAGCCCAGGAGGTAAAGGTTGCAGTGAGCCAATATCGTGCCACTGCACTCCAGCCTGGGCAACAAAGTGGGACTCTGTCTCAAAATTTAAAAAAAATAATTGAATGAAATATGCATTTGGAGATTTATCAAATATATAGAATTGATGTTTTGAAATTGAATATTCAGATTTCAAAGGACAGCATACATATCATGAAAACAATAATAGAATATATTAGGAAAATACTGTTGTATCAATAAAAAAGAATATATTGGATAGGTTTAACCTGTCAATTTATTTCATGGAGATTAAATTTATATAATGCATACAACTATACATATGTTCATTAGCATTTAAAAACTGAAATTCATCTAAACAGTTAAAATAAAAAGCATATTTTACTATACAGTTGTACAATATGCCTTTTAATATTTTTTGGAAATGATTGATTTCAAATTAAGTCACAAGTTATACAGTTATTTTGTAGGTGAGGCAACGTTTTGCTGTAAGTTTCTGAAATAAAGTTTTTATTTTTTATAGTATTTTTATAGGGCCCAAACTTGAACACGTGTTCTCATAAGTTATTGCATACACAGGTAGCTGGTAACAGTAGAAAAGAGACACATTAAGGGATGCAGGTAAAGTCACATAAAAGTCTGGGCAAGAAACCAGCTCTTCAGATGCCTAGGCCAGCACATTTTCCATTTTCAACTTGCTGCATTCTAACCTGCAAACAGAACTTTCTTCACTAATATTGCCTGTGCTTTATCAACTGGAAAATATTTTTAAGATCCCTTAAATGACCAAGAGCTATTTAGAAATACAGCCAACGGATTATCTTTAAAGTGATTCAGAAATGGTTCTGAGAGCCAATAAGGCATATTTGGTATTATTTGAAGTACATGTGTGTTTTTTGACTCTTGTTCTACCATTATTATTAGAACTAGTAATTGGAAATGAAATCATTAGCCCATCTTGCGGTTCAGTGAAAATATTTCCTCTGCAACTTGTAAAGATGAAGAAGAGGCTTAAATTCACCCAAACTCCAAAGAATAGGTTAGCTGTGGCAGGAATTCTATACAGAAGTGTGGCACCACTGTTCACAATGACACTAGTAAATTACAAGATGAAAGAGAGGACATAACTTAACATATAGGAAATGCAAGAAAAACTTTAATTTGGTTGAAAATTTTAGAACAATTAATATCCAGGTTTGGAGCACACTACAAAGTTCTAATGTCAAGAAAAAAAATTCTCTTGCCTGCAAAAGAGGAGAGTACTCTAGGTAGAGAATAAAAAAGAAAGAACGAAAGAAAGTGAAAATACAAAAGAAAGAGCAATCAGTGTATATGCTTATCTGAAGGGGGAGAAAACTTCAAAAGGAGAATTAAAACATGTTATGAGTCACATGAACTGGAAAACATTAATGGCTACATTTGTTTTTTTGTGTGAGGAATGATACTGCTGAAGATTCATAACTGATGTTGAAATTTCTAGTTTTATTTTAAAAGAACTACCCCAATCATCTAATTAAAAATAGATCTTAAAGAAAGTGAGTTAAAAACTCCATAACAATTTGCTCCTAGGTTAAAACTAAAAAAGAAAAAAGAAAGTTCATAGCACATTGGCCTATTCTGGAAAATTGCAAATGAAATATCTACTACACGTAAAATAACTACATAGAAGCATTTATTCTATAAATTAAATGACTTAAAAGGTAATAGAAGCTCCCCTTGAAGGGGAACATCACACACTGGGGCCTATCATGGGGAGGGGGGAGGAGGGAGGGATTGCATTGGGGAGTTATACATGATATAAATGATGAATTGATGGGTGCTGATGAGTTGATGGGTGCAGCACACCAACATGGCACAAGTATACATATGTAACAAACCTGCACGTTATGCACATGTACCCTAGAACTTAAAGTATAATAAAAAAAAAAAAAATCAGGAAACAACAGGTGTTGGAGAGGATGTGGAGAAATAGGAACACTTTTACACTGTTGGTGGGATTGTAAACTAGTTCAACCATTATGGAAAACAGTATGGCAATTCCTCAAGGATCTAGAACTAGATGTACCATATGACCCAGCCATCCCACTACTGGGTATATACCCAAAGGATTATAAATTATTCTACTACAAAGACACATGCACACGTATGTTTATTGCGGCACTATTCACAATAGCAAAGACTTGGAATCAACCCAAATGTCCATCTGTGACAGACTGGATTAAGAAAATGTGGCACATATACACCATGGAATACTATGCAGCCATAAAAAAGGATGAGTTTGCATCCTTTGTAGGGACATGGATGCAGCTGGAAACCATCATTCTTAGCAAACTATCACAAGAAGAGAAAACCAAACACCGCATGTTCTCACTCATAGGTGGGAACTGAACAATGAGGAAACTTGGACTCGGGAAGGGGAACATCACACACCGGGGCCTATCATGGGGGGAAGGGGGGAGGGATTACATTGGGGAGTTATACATGATATAAATGATGACTTGATGGGTGCTGACGAGTTGATGGGTGCAGCACACCAACATGGCACAAGTATACATATGTAACAAACCTGCACGTTATGCACATGTACCCTAGAACTTAAAGTATAATTAAAAATAAATAAATAAATAAATAAAAGGTAATAGAAGCACAATATATATTTTTTTCTAGACTCAAATAGAATTACAAAAGTAGAAACATTTCACTTGAGACTGAATTACACTGAAACAAAACTACCTCCAAATTGCACTTTTAATAACCTTATTCTGAAAAATGCAGAAAATCAGTATTAAAAAGCCAATACAGGTGCATTATCCATAACTCACTCTGGCACAACATCAGGGCTCACAAACAGAAGGACTATGTGTCAGGAAGATGTTATTTGCAGCATCTAGAAACACTTAAAAAGTTATTTTCTTGGCAGAGTTTCCAGGAGTGACAGGTAACCTGTTTGGCCTTCGAAGAAGAATAAAATTCAAGCTGAATTCTTCTTCACTAGAAAACTACTTTTGTAAAGAATGTCATTCAAGTAATTGGAGAGGTTTTCAACACCCTCTCCACTTGCTGTACTTCCCCTTTCCAGGAAGCAGAGTTTTGACCTAGGTTTTTTGCCAGTTCTGTATTAGCTGCTCGACCCAAACACACTACACACTAAGGTTGCAACCACCCACCCACATTATACGAGTGTCATCCAGAACACACTAATTACTGTGCTAACAATGGTAGGACATTACCAAAGTAAAGTATTCTAAAGTTTTGGTTGCTTAAATATAAGAAAATCTAGAACACTGGGACACAAAGAGTTGAATTTTTAACAATGAGCCAGTGAAAGGAAGGAGAGTGCTGTCCCCTGTGAAGTGGATTCCAGTGGCTGCCTGGGTCAGAATCATCATGGTGAGCCCTCCCTTATCATGACTTCTAACGGCATTTCCCTCCCATTATGTGCACATTTTGGTGCACTGTGTTCACTCTGTGCAACTACCACTTTAAACACATGCAGGCCGGGCGCGGTGGCTCACGCCTGTAATACCAGCACTTTGGGAGGCCGACGCAGTGGATCACAAGGTCAGGAGATTGAGACCATCCTGGCTAACACAGTGAAACCCCATCTCTACTAAAAATACAAAAAATTAGCCAGGCATGGTGGCGGGTGCCTGTAGTCCCAGCTACTCGGGAGGCTGAGGCAGGAGAGTGGCGTGAACCCGGGAGGCGGTGAGCCGAGATGGTGCCACTGCACTCCAGTCTGGGTGACGGAGCAAGACTCCGTCTCAAAAAATAAATAAATAAATAAATAAATAAATAAATAAATAAATAAATAAATAAATAAAATACAAGCAGAGAAAGGAAATCACTCTAATGCCATGAAGGCGCTAGTGTTGAGTATCTCCAGGACAGCAACACAGTATCCTCGCTAGACAATTTGACCTCAAAGGACAACTTTGCTGACCAGGTGGGCCTCCCCAAGATATCGTCAGTGTCAGATGACCTTGCATTATGTTTATAGTGTCAGAAGAGAGTGGAGTTACCTTGCTCTTAATCCCCGCACTTGTCAAAGCTTGGACGACTTCTACATCAACAACGCAACACCATGGGACTATGCAACGGTGAATTTACTATCATAATTTGTACTTTTGTATGTGACCTTCTTATTTGTTGCTTTTTTTTCTCTATTCATAAAAATGAATTCACCTAATATAAAAAGAAATCGTGTGGCCAAAGCCAAAGCAAATAACTAGAAAAAATGCACTAACTAAATTCATGGTAATATTATTTGCCTCTGGTTAAAAATATAAAATACATAATTGTTAATTTTAAGTTATTTATCCCTTTTCAACATTTAAAATTACCTTTTAATTCTATTAACATTTTGTGTTTCTTTTAGCTGAGGCTTCTATAAGATTTAACATAAAAAGGCTATTCTTAAACAAATTCAAGTAGTATATATTCAAAAGGTATAAACAGTTCTATAATGAAAACTGGCCTATAGACATTAGAATCATAATACATGATTATTACATATTCACATGAGAACAATAATATAATATAAAAATAAAGGTTTTAAGTTAATTTATAGAGGGCTTTAGACTACCATTTTAAGAATCCATCTTACTAAATATAATGTTAAATTCTTGTCAACGTTACATTCTTGCATCTGGTAAAACTAGACAGTAATTGAAATTTAAGAAAACTTATTCAACTTAGATATTCAACCATTTAGCTACAGACACAATGATCCTAATTGTAACAGTGTTTAAAATAAACCAAGCAACAAAAACTACCTAGATCAAAACCATGGATGTCAATAGATTTTCAAAACCCACAGAGAAATGCAGTAAGCAAATTTAGAGATGAACAACTGAAAACATAAATGCGATTTCATTAGCTTAACATTTTAAAATAGCTATGTGAGTTAACTTTTTCACTGAATACTAATAAACATCAAATGTATTTTGAGATTGACATTTTTGATAACAAAATCTTCTACCCAATTTAGATCACAGCTCTTCTAAAAACATTCTGCAGTTAGAAAGCTTTGTCCATGTAACTTCTACTAATCCGTATTCAATGGGTTTCCAATCCCTGTTAAAATGATTGGTAGCCTACTAGTTGCATGTTGTACTTACCTAGAGTACAGAACAAGGTCACCTGATAGTAGATGAGGTACATAATTTATGAGATTGTTTTCCTTTTTGCTGACCTAAAAGGTCCAGAAACTCCTTTCATCCTCTCTATCCCATGCAACCTCAGGCACCAGCTTGCACTCTCCCTCCCACTCACTGGATCATTCCCTGGGAAGGAAGGACACACACTCAAGCCAAAATGAATCTGGCCTCCAAGATGGGCTCGCAGCTAGCTCACCTGCCAGACTAAACCTCTTTGTTACCCTCAATCTCTGATCTGGATTTCTGACCTTACACTTGCTCCTAAATTGAGGTTACCACCTGTTTCTCAAATTGTTTTGTGATTAGATTCCTGACTTTCGGTAATTATGTTCTTTTATCTCTTGCTTTAACTACCTGGACTCTTGAAGTTTATTCTTTGACCTCTTGATCTGACTTCATTAACCTCAAACTGACTTATTTGAGTTTTTTACCCATCATCTGACTCTCCTAATAATTTAATGGTCCCTACTAATGCTTAGCTTAGCTATCCAGCTTCTATTCTCCTCCCTTTGCCACCCCCTGCAGTACTGAGATTACTAGATTTATTCTGGTAAAGAAATATCCATTTATCTCCCAGCACACCTAAGTCAGTTCTAGCAGGAAAATAACTACCTGCAAAATGTTGAAACAGAAATGCGTGTTGCCATGGATACAGACTATATTTATGACCTAACCTTTATCCCATGCAGTTCCAAAGCAAAGAACTAGCCAATAAGGAGGCAGGAACTTAACTAAGAATGTAATCCAAGAAATCAGAAACTATATATTACTTTTATTAGAAGAAAATTATATAAAGGGTTGTTTGGTTTTTGTTCTCTGTCCAGTAAAAGATGCCTTGAATATGGGTATATAGCATATACCAATTTCATGTCATAAGGAAAGAATTTTTCCCAGTCCTGTATGATTACAATTGAGTGTATATAATAAAGTAGATGCTGTTGATTAAAATGCTCTGCTTAATACAAACCACATCAGTTAAATAATACTTAGGATTTCAATTCTACATTTTAGAAAACCATTCTATGTGTGCATATGTGTACAGATACTCTATTTGCTTCAAAATTTTATAAGTAGCTTCACAGACTTATTTGAAATCTTTATAAATATGTAGGTATTGTCATTTCCATTGAAAATGATAAAAATGGGTGCTCAAAAAGATGGGATTAAGGTATCTGCTTTAGTTCGCAAATCTTGCAAGTAGCAATCAGAGTTGACACCCAGACCTTCTGATTTCTTCTTTTTGTACTATTAGACAGCACCGTCTTTTAGTTAACAAAAGCTTATTGCTCTAGATATCATGGAAATTATTTACAGAGGCTTAGATTTCAGTGACCAGTGCACTTTCTTAAAATTTTAATAAAATCTTTAAAATCCATTATTAATTTTGTTTTACCTTATCAACAGTGGCCAGATGGACCAATAACACTGATTCAGCTAACACATCAATACAAAAGAAATCCAAAGTAACGTTAGTGGGAAAAAGCACATGTTGGTTTCATCCAGATGAAGTTACTTCCCATGTATTGGCAAATTATCTCTCTGAAATAATGTCATTTTATTAAAGCCTGTAATTTTGCTTCTCTCCTAAAATTTTATTGCATCATAAAATTACATTTCAACAGGATGTTCAAGATTTAATATGAAAATTTTGACTCAATCTGTCTTTGATTGATTGCCACTAATATTTTAGTTTTCCGTGCAGTTTCTATTCCTTACAGCGTTTTTCCTAATCCTTCTATTAGATTTGATATCTTCAACTCATTGCCCATGTAGACAACTATATCGTGGGGATTATCTAATTTATTCTCTATATTGACAAAATTATGCCTGTAAATTATTCTTTACATTGTAATCACAAGTGTGTCAATATTTGTTAAAGTATCTATGGTTTCCCTATGCTACCTTAACTGCTCATGATAGTAATGACCCAAATGATACTTATCCCTGTCTTCTTAACCCGAAAATGTATATACCTTTGTTCTACCAACAGTAGATGTATCTTACTGACCATTCTCATAAGAACATAGTAAATGATGGTATCAAAAAATGTTGTACAGGAGGCAAGATAGCTGCATTCCAAAACATCAGATAGAGACCAGAAATGTCTTTTAAATATCTCCAGATTTCTCTGAAAAAAACTGATGATGAATTAATTAGTCAGAAATTTGTCCAAACCACATAATCTAATTCTGTGGAACATGTCAAGAAAAGTTGACGCAAATAGAAAAAGAACAGTTAGACCACTGCATTGCCAAAAGTTTTCTGTACAAACTTTTTCCACTGAAGTGTTTGTTTTAATTTAAAAATACACATAATCAAACCAAGTAGTATAGAAATGCTCTTAATAAAATCATTATGTTATGACTTATGACTACCCATCTGCAAGTTACTCCCCAGAGGCAGACACATTTTACTCCTTCAATTATCTGTTTTCAACTCTGATGATCATACCTTCATACCTTTAATTACTTCATAAATTAATTTATTCACAACCCATTGATTTTCTGCTATGAGAAATATTTATTTACTTACACCATTTACTCTTTTTCACTTCAAAATATAGTTGTGTCACAATTTTTAATTCCTTTATTGGTTATTTCTATAACTTTCAATAGAATAACTTAACTTTTATTTTTCCAGAAATTATGTAGCATCTTTTAATTCCTCACTTCATGTGATGAGAATACTAGTACTGCCTAACCTTGATTTGGCCTACTCATTCTCACAACCTCTGCTATCTAAATTTTCACTTTTGTCACCTGCACTTTGGTTAAAGTTGAAAACATTATGTTGTGTCTGTAACCATGAGTATATTTTCTATGCTTTATGGATAAACTGATTTCAAAATGTGAAATTTAATACATAGAGTCTAATCATTATGCAAAACACAACCAGATAATATGTTACATATCTACATCTTGTTTCTGGCAGAGTTTTTTGTTTCTCCTGAGGCTTCTAATTTTCTTCTTTCTCCCTTGCATCTTCTGCTTTTACTGCCTCCTAACATTATTCAGAATTCTCATGGATAGCATCTAGATTCTTCCTCCTCACACTCCACTTCTGTTCCAATCTGGACTGGATGTTCTTTCCAGACTCACTGCACAGCTATACTGGGCAACTTCTCTCTTCTCTTCTCCTGGACAAGATCCACTGTTCAACAAATCTTCTGTATTTCACTTTCATATTTATTCCTTCATTTTATTTAAGAACATCCATGGGAACCTCCAAAGATATGCAGAAGATAAACTTTCCAAATCCTTGCATGTTTGTAACGTCTTATCCAACCTGCAATTTCTACACAATATTGAACATTGTCTTACATATAGAAGTCTGACTTGTAATTTTTCCTTTTCATAGTTCTAATAAAGGCATTTCTCTTTTACCATTTATTATTTGAAATTTGATGCCAATCTATCTTGTTCCTACATAGAGGACCTGATTTTCCTCTGGGAGTTTTTGGGCTCTCTATCTCTCTTTTATTCCTTCTGTTCTGAAAGTTAACAATGATACGTGGAGACGTGGACCTTTTTCTTTTGTGATGCTGGTACTTATTAACCCTTTTCAACCTGTAGACCTACACCCTTTGGCCCTGTAACTTCATTGACTTCACTATCATTATTACGTAGCTAATTCCTCCACTACGTTTTCTGTTTCTTGAATATCACTTAATGAGCATCTTGGATTAATCATCTAAGTCTTAGCTTTTTGAAATATATTTTTACACTCTATTTTTGTCTCTGCTTGTTGTTCTGTTTTGTGAAAGATATTCTTGACACCAATTTTGGCTGGCCTTTAAAAAAATTAATTTCTAAGAGTCCCTTCTTATTTTGATTGTTACATTTTCAGAGTAGCCTGTTCTTTTATGAATATTATATCATTTTCGATATTTCAGTTTTGCTTTCCTTAAATCTTCTTTTTTGTATCCCGAGGCTGTTTTTTTCTCTGTCGTCATCTGTTTTGTTTGTTTAGTCTTTCTCATGCCTCTCAGGCCAGCCTTAAACTTCAGATAATCTGGGATTATCTGTCCATATTCAAGGCAGTAAAAGCAGGTGAGAAGCTCTGCACGTGTGTGTGGCTAGAGTCTGCGCGGTAAGGGGTTTACTGCAGTCCAGGACATCTCCTTGGTCTGTCTGATTGCAGCCCAGCTACAATTCAAACCTAATCCAGTTTTCCCACCTTGGGCTTTCTCCAAATCCAAGGAAGGCTGCTAAGCCCAAGTGCTGGTGTGACCAGGAAGTACAGGAAGAGGCAGAAAGTGCAGGGCCATGCAGGAAGTACAAGTGTGGCCGGGAAATGCCGGGGCAGATCCCCTCTGGGAGCACCCTCAAACACAAAGAGCTGGAAGTCCAGGGTTAAGTGTGTCGACTCCCGTTCTTTGGTGGGACAACTCTGTGTACATTCTAAAAGATTACCCAGGGGTCCTCAGTGGAATGGAGTCTCCCCTTACTCTTAGTAGTAGCTTGCTCAAGGAGGCACCCTTTATTTGTTCTCCCTTTTCTGTCTCACTCTCCTCATTCCCTCACTTCAGACTCCTAGAATCCCCCATCTCAAATAAATTGTCTTAGGGGCTCTATTTCTAAAATAACCCAAAACTAAGACAATACCATGCAAACTGAAGCTCTTAATAAGGTTCTTTGTAACACTATGCAAAACTGCAGAGGAAAATGGTGGGCTGATTGCTATGAATATGTCTAGTTATCCTTCATTCCAGTTGATTTCAGTGGTCATTAGTTTAAAAATCGGTAGGCATCAAATTATGTGATGTGATATGAGATGTACACCCACATACACAAAGAAATATTATTCACCCTTTAAAAAAATCTTCACATTTGTGACAAAAATGGATGAACCTGGAGGATATTACGCCAAGTGAAACAAGCCAGACACAGACAGACAAATACTATACGATGCCACTTATATGTGGAATCTAAAATAGTAAAACTAATAGAAACAGAGAACAGAATAGACAATTCCTCATTCCAGGGAGCATTGGAGGGTGTTGGTCAAATGATACAAAGTTTCAATTACACAAGATGAGTAAGTTCTGGAAATCGAATATACACCAATGTGACTATAAATAACAATACTGTTTTGTATACTTGAAACTTGTTATGAGGGTTGATCTTACCTGTTCTCATTGCAAAGGAAGGAAGGAAGGAAGGAAGGAAGGAAGGAAGGAAGGAAGGAAGGAAGGAAGGAAGGAAGGGAGGGAGGGAGGGAGGGAGGGAGGGAGGGAGGGAGGGAGGGAGGGAGGGAGGAAGGAACAATCTGGGAAAACCCACAGCTTCTAGTATGGCTTCTACAACCCCAGAATAAAGCCTCTCTTCATTCCAGCCCTTAAGGGGCCTGAATTCTAACACATCAATTCCCCGCAACCCAGAACTCACTCTAAATTCACACTCAGGGAGAGATATATTAGGAGGAGGGATGGAAAAGAAACTCTCTTTACACAACAAATCACTGTCCTTTCTCTGTAAACTGAATAACGCATCCCTTTCCCAAAATGTTACCTTATGTGTGAAAAGGGACTCAGCAAATATGATTAAATCAATTATTTTGAGATGGCAAATTCCCCTGAATTATGTTGTAGGCCCAAGGTAATCATAATCATGAGGGGCCATATCACAACAAGGCCAGGAGTGTCAGAGTCAGAGAGAAGGCAATGTGACAACGACAGCAGCCGGAGGACAGGTGACATGACATAGCAAGCAGGAATGCTGTGGGCCAGTAGAGGCTGGAAAAGTCAAGGAAACATACTTTCCCCTGGAACCTTCAGAAGGAGCCAAACCTTCCGACAAATTCATTTTAGCTTTGTAAGACTAATTTCAGATTTCTCACCTTCAGACCTGTAAAATAACAAATTTCTGTTCTTTTCAGGTACAAAGCTTGTGGTAATTTGTTACAATAGCAATAGGAAACCAATACCATTTCCCTTTCGTAAATGTGACTCAAAAGCAAGAATCATCAAACAGATAAGAAAAGCCAAGACAAATAACTATGAAAGATAAACAGAAAAACCAACCCTGAAGGAAAGAGATATTTCAGAGAACAGAACTTAGAAATCAGTCTAATTCATAAACTTGGAAAAAGGAAAATTTATTATATTTATGAAATGAAAACAAGATGCTCTGAAAAAGAAATAGGAAAAGTACAAACAGATCTTTTCAAGTTTAAAAATATGATTCCAGCGCATAAGGGAAAGCAAATCTACAAAAACATTGAGTGAAAAGACAAAATTTTTTTTTTTAATTTGCAAAAAAAAAAAAAAAAGAGGTCACGTAGGCAAATCCAGGGGGTTCAATACACAACTAACAGAAGCCTACAAAAGACAATAAACAACAACAACAAACCTAGAAGAGAGAAATTGTCAAAGAAATCATCCAGGGGAGTTTTCCAGATGTGGAAAGGAACCTGTACCAAGTCACATGAATAATGAAACTTTAGAAGCCCGCATATTTTATTAGATTTATTTCTGGGAATCTTGTGGTTGTGTGCTATTGTAAACAGTATTTAAAAAAAAAAAAGTTGTATATTGTTACTTATGTATAAAAATACAGTTAATTTTGTATACAGAATTGATTTTATAGCTAGCTATTTTGCCTAATTATTAATAGATTTGGGAACTGTCAAACTATTATTTAGATTACCTATAATAACGATAGTTCTGTTTCTTGATTTCCAATCTTAACTTAGTTTTTCTCATCTTACTATGGAGACAGGGACTTCTTTATGAGATAAAGTCATGACAATGGATATCATCATGATTTTTGTTACTATGGGCAAATACTATTTTGAAGAACATATGTATTAAAAATAGGTTAAAAACCAACAAACATCAAATTTAAAAAACAGGGGTCTATCTTATGGAGGTAAACCATGTGCTGAAGGCAGCTTCCATTAATTCAACTGACTGTGCAAGCTATGACTTCTTTCCTGTAACATGTGATGACTATTTACTGTCAAAGGCCTTTCTAAGCTAGGCTCATGGTCTCTTCTAAAGAAGCAAGCATTGTCTGCTTTCTGAGTTCCTTGTCTGCTAAGTTCCTTGATTTAGAAATAGAACATAACTGACAGACACAATGAACTACCTTGTAACTGTGAGGTGTGAAGACGAGCTCTGAGGCTGGGGCTAGCTCACACCTCTGACCAGAGTATGGACACGTGTGGCCAGTGCTCAACACCAGTTAAACGTCTTAATGTTTCTTATTCAAGCAATAAAATCTTTTGATTGTTCAACCTCGGGTCTTTACCTAAAAAAGGAGCAATACTCATTAATTCCAAAATGAACTCAATTTCAAGTGAGAAAGCTTACAATTATGATAAAAACACAAAAATGGGCCAGGTGCAGTGGCTCATGCCTGTAATCCCAGCACTTTGGGAGGTCAAGGAGGGTGGATCACGAGGTCAGGAGATGGAGACCATTCTGGCTAACATGGTGAAACCCCGTCTCTACTAAAATACAAAAAATTAGCCAGGCATGCTGGCATGTGCCTGTAGACCCAGCTACTCAGGAGGCTGAGGCAGGAGAATCACTTGAACCCAGGAGGCGGAGTTTGCAGTGAGCCGAGATAGCGCCACTGCACTCCAGCCTGGGCGACAGAGAGAGACACTGTCTCAAACAAACAAAACAACAACAACAACAACAAACAAAACACAAAAAAGCCCACAAAAATGGAATGGAAAGTCAAACGCTCTCTGGAACATGGAGGAATGCTACTTTTTTTTTTTTTTATAGCTGATGTATTTTTCCCTTTTGCATCATTTTATGAGAACAGACATAGGCAAGTTTTACACATTAACTTCAGAGGCAAAGCAGAAAACACGTGTGTGTGTGTGTGTGTGTGTATGCACATACATACACATTCATGTTGCATGTTTTCCCTTTGCCCATCAGACATAGCTTCAAACAACCATCTTATCATTTTATCCCTTAAAAGTTAACTTACTGCCTTGGAAAGAGCTAAAGAGGTTTCTGAAGATGGTCTCAGACAATCTTTTCTTTGTCAATTAACTATCCTTAATTATAACATCATACTTACTGGACATGGATGAAAAGAACAAGTGATGGCTCTGTGGTACAGCAGTACCCCATGACACAAATACCACATTCATCCTCATAATGACAACATGCCAACGGTATAAGAGAAGTCTCTCTAAATGCTGAATTTAGTTTATGTACCAGAGAAGCACCTAAAAAGTCAAACCACATCAATCTCAATCATCACCACAAGGAGACCACAAAATTAAAAGCATTCTCTATTCTGAACCGCATTCTGAAGATTTCAGTATAAACTCTGGAGGAGAAATTGAAACTATGTAGGAATACTACTGTTCCCTCACTGCAGATTCACTAGGGCAATTCACTCCTTGGTTGATTGTGGTAGCTTTTAGCAAAGAACGAAATATTGGACTTTTGTTGACTGTGTTCCTGCTTTTCATAGACATGGTAGCCTTCGCAGGGAGAAATTATATGGAAGTAAAATAATTTTGTACTTACTGAAAAACATCAAAGGAGCAATAAAGGGGCAAAATTATACTCGTTTTGATGGAAACTAAAGTCCACAAGAGCAGTGCCCACAGCGCATGCACTGTTGAAAAGCAGAACCTCCCTTCTGCCTGCTGCCTGCTGCCCACTCCCAGAATAGCCTGCGTCTCCTTCCTCGTGGTTCATAACAACTGATTACGTCTCTAATATTGGACTGAGCACATACTTTTATATGTCTGCTTCTTTGCCTTTTACAACCCTTAGGATTAAGTGTGTCTTATTCATTTTGGCATCTTCAGCAGCTAGCAATGTGCCTAAAACTGAGAAGGCCCATAGTACATGCTGGACAAATATTCCTTCATTTGAATCATATTACCAGAATGGTTCTCAGAAATCATTATTATTTGGAGATGTAATGACCATCTCTGCATATTTTAGAAATTTAAGGGCTAAAAAATACGATATGGAAACAAGCAAAGCCCAGATCTAAAGCAATCTCTGCAGCATAGTTCAATGTATTGATTTGTGTTCCCTCATTCACTGATTAAGCATCGAACTGGGGCCAGGTGCTCTAGTAGGTTATCAGGATTCAAAACAGACAACACATAGTCCCTCCTCTGGGAAACACAAACATGCACTTGATAATGACATTATGGTAAGTATAGGCTTATGTTACACATATGTCTTTGTCATTGTATGTTAAAAATTTTGTGAGAGCTCAAAGAGGTGAGAATGATAAACACACTGGCAAAGCCACCATCCACTGATGAGAATGATAAACACACTGGCAAAGCCACCATCCACTGATGAGAATGATAAACACACTGGCAAAGCCACCATCCACTGATGAGAATGATAAACACACTGGCAAAGCCACCATCCACTGATGAGAATGATAAACACACTGGCAAAGCCACCATCCACTGATGAGAATGATAAATACTGGCAAAGCCACCATCCACTGATGAGAATGATAAACACACTGGCAAAGCCACCATCCACTGATGAGAATGATACATACACTGGCAAAGCCACCATCCACTGATGAGAATGATAAACACACTGGCAAAGCCACCATCCACTGATGAGAATGATAAACACACTGGCAAAGCCACCATCCACTGACGAGAATGATAAACACACTGGCAAAGCCACCATCCACTGATGAGAATGATAAACACACTGGCAAAGCCACCATCCACTGATGAGAATGATACATACACTGGCAAAGCCACCATCCACTGATGAGAATGATAAATACACTGGCAAAGCCACCATCCACTGATGAGAATGATAAACACACTGGCAAAGCCACCATCCACTGATGAGAATGATAAACACACTGGCAAAGCCACCATCCACTGATGAGGATGATAAACACACTGGCAAAGCCACCATCCACTGATGAGAATGATAAACACACTGGCAAAGCCACCATCCACTGATGAGAATGATAAACACACTGGCAAAGCCACCATCCACTGATGAGAATGATAAATACTGGCAAAGCCACCATCCACTGATGAGAATGATAAACACACTGGCAAAGCCACCATCCACTGATGAGAATGATACATACACTGGCAAAGCCACCATCCACTGATGAGAATGATAAACACACTGGCAAAGCCACCATCCACTGATGAGAATGATAAACACACTGGCAAAGCCACCATCCACTGACGAGAATGATAAACACACTGGCAAAGCCACCATCCACTGATGAGAATGATAAACACACTGGCAAAGCCACCATCCACTGATGAGAATGATACATACACTGGCAAAGCCACCATCCACTGATGAGAATGATAAATACACTGGCAAAGCCACCATCCACTGATGAGAATGATAAACACACTGGCAAAGCCACCATCCACTGATGAGAATGATAAACACACTGGCAAAGCCACCATCCACTGATGAGAATGATAAATACTGGCAAAGCCACCATCCACTGATGAGAATGATAAACACACTGGCAAAGCCACCATCCACTGATGAGAATGATACATACACTGGCAAAGCCACCATCCACTGATGAGAATGATAAACACACTGGCAAAGCTACCATCCACTGATGAGAATGATAAATACACTGGCAAAGCTACCATCCACTGATGAGAATGATAAACACACTGGCAAAGCCACCATCCACTGATGAGAATGATAAATACACTGGCAAAGCTACCATCCACTGATAAGAATGATAAATACACTGGCAAAGCCACCGTCCACTGATGAGAATGATAAACACACTGGCAAAGCCACCGTCCACTGATGAGAATGATAAACACACTGGCAAAGCCACCATCCACTGATGAGAATGATAAACACACTGGCAAAGCCACCATCCACTGATGAGAATGATAAATACTGGCAAAGCCACCATCCACTGATGAGAATGATAAACACACTGGCAAAGCCACCATCCACTGATGAGAATGATAAATACTGGCAAAGCCACCATCCACTGATGAGAATGATAAACACACTGGCAAAGCCACCATCCACTGATGAGAATGATACATACACTGGCAAAGCCACCATCCACTGATGAGAATGATAAACACACTGGCAAAGCCACCATCCACTGATGAGAATGATAAACACACTGGCAAAGCCACCATCCACTGACGAGAATGATAAACACACTGGCAAAGCCACCATCCACTGATGAGAATGATAAACACACTGGCAAAGCCACCATCCACTGATGAGAATGATACATACACTGGCAAAGCCACCATCCACTGATGAGAATGATAAATACACTGGCAAAGCCACCATCCACTGATGAGAATGATAAACACACTGGCAAAGCCACCATCCACTGATGAGAATGATAAACACACTGGCAAAGCCACCATCCACTGATGAGGATGATAAACACACTGGCAAAGCCACCATCCACTGATGAGAATGATAAACACACTGGCAAAGCCACCATCCACTGATGAGAATGATAAACACACTGGCAAAGCTACCATCCACTGATGAGAATGATAAATACACTGGCAAAGCTACCATCCACTGATGAGAATGATAAACACACTGGCAAAGCCACCATCCACTGATGAGAATGATAAATACACTGGCAAAGCTACCATCCACTGATAAGAATGATAAATACACTGGCAAAGCCACCGTCCACTGATGAGAATGATAAACACACTGGCAAAGCCACCGTCCACTGATGAGAATGATAAACACACTGGCAAAGCCACCGTCCACTGATGAGAATGATAAACACACTGGCAAAGCCACCGTCCACTGATGAGAATGATAAACACACTGGCAAAGCCACCGTCCACTGATGAGAATGATAAACACACTGGCAAAGCCACCGTCCACTGATGAGAATGATAAACACACTGGCAAAGCCACCGTCCACTGATGAGAATGATAAACACACTGGCAAAGCCACCGTCCACTGATGAGAATGATAAACACACTGGCAAAGCCACCGTCTACTGATGAGAATGATAAACACACTGGCAAAGCCACCATCCACTGATGAGAATGATAAACACACTGGCAAAGCCACCATCCACTGATGAGAATGATACATACACTGGCAAAGCCACCATCCACTGATGAGAATGATAAATACACTGGCAAAGCCACCATCCACTGATGAGAATGATAAACACACTGGCAAAGCCACCATCCACTGATGAGAATGATAAACACACTGGCAAAGCCACCATCCACTGATGAGGATGATAAACACACTGGCAAAGCCACCATCCACTGATGAGAATGATAAACACACTGGCAAAGCCACCATCCACTGATGAGAATGATAAACACACTGGCAAAGCCACCATCCACTGATGAGAATGATAAATACTGGCAAAGCCACCATCCACTGATGAGAATGATAAACACACTGGCAAAGCCACCATCCACTGATGAGAATGATACATACACTGGCAAAGCCACCATCCACTGATGAGAATGATAAACACACTGGCAAAGCCACCATCCACTGATGAGAATGATAAACACACTGGCAAAGCCACCATCCACTGACGAGAATGATAAACACACTGGCAAAGCCACCATCCACTGATGAGAATGATAAACACACTGGCAAAGCCACCATCCACTGATGAGAATGATACATACACTGGCAAAGCCACCATCCACTGATGAGAATGATAAATACACTGGCAAAGCCACCATCCACTGATGAGAATGATAAACACACTGGCAAAGCCACCATCCACTGATGAGAATGATAAACACACTGGCAAAGCCACCATCCACTGATGAGAATGATAAATACTGGCAAAGCCACCATCCACTGATGAGAATGATAAACACACTGGCAAAGCCACCATCCACTGATGAGAATGATACATACACTGGCAAAGCCACCATCCACTGATGAGAATGATAAACACACTGGCAAAGCCACCATCCACTGATGAGAATGATAAACACACTGGCAAAGCCACCATCCACTGACGAGAATGATAAACACACTGGCAAAGCCACCATCCACTGATGAGAATGATAAACACACTGGCAAAGCCACCATCCACTGATGAGAATGATACATACACTGGCAAAGCCACCATCCACTGATGAGAATGATAAATACACTGGCAAAGCCACCATCCACTGATGAGAATGATAAACACACTGGCAAAGCCACCATCCACTGATGAGAATGATAAACACACTGGCAAAGCCACCATCCACTGATGAGGATGATAAACACACTGGCAAAGCCACCATCCACTGATGAGAATGATAAACACACTGGCAAAGCCACCATCCACTGATGAGAATGATAAACACACTGGCAAAGCCACCATCCACTGATGAGAATGATAAATACACTGGCAAAGCCACCATCCACTGATGAGAATGATAAACACACTGGCAAAGCCACCATCCACTGATGAGAATGATAAACACACTGGCAAAGCCACCATCCACTGATGAGAATGATAAACACACTGGCAAAGCCACCATCCACTGATGAGAATGATAAACACACTGGCAAAGCTACCATCCACTGATGAGAATGATAAATACACTGGCAAAGCTACCATCCACTGATGAGAATGATAAACACACTGGCAAAGCCACCATCCACTGATGAGAATGATAAACACACTGGCAAAGCTACCATCCACTGATGAGAATGATAAATTAAATACACTGGCAAAGCCACCGTCCACTGATGAGAATGATAAACACACTGGCAAAGCCACCGTCCACTGATGAGAATGATAAACACACTGGCAAAGCCACCGTCCACTGATGAGAATGATAAACACACTGGCAAAGCCACCGTCCACTGATGAGAATGATAAACACACTGGCAAAGCCACCGTCCACTGATGAGAATGATAAACACACTGGCAAAGCCACCGTCCACTGATGAGAATGATAAACACACTGGCAAAGCCACCGTCCACTGATGAGAATGATAAACACACTGGCAAAGCCACCGTCCACTGATGAGAATGATAAACACACTGGCAAAGCCACCGTCTACTGATGAGAATGATAAACACACTGGCAAAGCCACCATCCACTGATAAGAATGATAAATACACTGGCAAAGCCACCATCCACTGATGAGAATGATAAACACACTGGCAAAGCCACCGTCCACTGATGAGAATGATAAACACACTGGCAAAGCCACCGTCCACTGATGAGAATGATAAACACACTGGCAAAGCCACCGTCCACTGATGAGAATGATAAACACACTGGCAAAGCCACCGTCCACTGATGAGAATGATAAACACACTGGCAAAGCCACCGTCCACTGATGAGAATGATAAACACACTGGCAAAGCCACCATCCACTGATGAGAATGATAAACACACTGGCAAAGCCACCGTCCACTGATGAGAATGATAAACACACTGGCAAAGCCACCGTCTACTGATGAGAATGATAAACACACTGGCAAAGCCCCCATCCACTGATGAGAATGATAAACACACTGGCAAAGCCCCCATCCACTGATGAGAATGATAAACACACTGGCAAAGCCACCGTCCACTGATGAGAATGATAAACACACTGGCAAAGCCACCGTCCACTGATGAGAATGATAAACACACTGGCAAAGCCACCGTCCACTGATGAGAATGATAAACACACTGGCAAAGCCACCGTCCACTGATGAGAATGATAAATACACTGGCAAAGCCACCATCCACTGATGAGAATGATAAACACACTGGCAAAGCCACCATCCACTGATGAGAATGATACATACACTGGCAAAGCCACCATCCACTGAAGAGGAAACAAACGAAAGCAAAACACTAAAACAAGTTGGTGGCTTCTCTGAGAGCACAGCAAGCCGTGACCCAACTCAATTCTTAGCTTCACTCCTCAAGGGGCCCTTCCTTGGCTTTTCTGTGGCTCTAATTCATCAGAGAATCTGCCTTCATTAATATAGCCACATGCATATGTTTGCTGAGGTCACAGTCTGTACCAGGAACCTTTTAGGTAAAGGGTATACAGAAGTGAGGAAAATTAATAAGGTCTCTTTTGTTTCAGTCTCTGGACGGAACAGACAAATAGAATAATAAATCTGCAATTTAAATGGAAAAAAGTGCTATGAAGTTCACAAACAAGGTGCTCTGATAGAAAACAGCAAAAGAAGATGCTGGGAAGGTAACAATTAGGTCAGATCACACAAGGTATCGCAGTTCATGCTAAGAAGTTTACATATATATATTTCATAGAAGTTATGTATGTGTGTGTGTATATATATACATATATACATATATATACATATATACATATACATATATACATATACATATATATATATACACACACACATTTTTCCCCCCAAGACAGAGTCTTGTTCTGTCGCCCATGCTGGAGTGCAACGGCACAATCTTGGCTCACTGCAACCTCCACCTCCAGGGTTCAAGTGATTCTCCTGCCCCAGCCTCCCAAGTAGCTGGGATTACAGGTATCTGCCACCATGCCCAGCTAATTTTTTGTATTTTTTTTTCTTTTCAGTAGAGACAGGGTTTTACCATGTTGCCCAGGCTGGTCTCTAATTCCTGACCTTGTGATCTGCCCACCTTGGCCTCCCAAAGTGTTGGGATTACAGGTGTTAGCCACCATGCCCGGCCAGAAGTTTATATTTTACTCTAAGTGCAAGCTATGAGAGGATTTTAAGCAGGGGAGTTTTCTAATCCAATGTACATTTTGAAAAAGATCATTATGTCTGTTGAAAAAAATAAGAGGGAAGGCAAGATTATCAGTTATAAGATTACACAGAGGCCTGGACTAGAAGAGTGGGTGGCAGTGAAGGAAGTGAATGAAGTGAATGGATTGGAGATCAATTTGGGGGACTGAATCTATAGAATTTACTGACAGGTTAAGAGAAAGGAAAAAAATCTTCCAAGTTCTGCCTTGAGCACTGAATGTATGGTACATAGGGAGGTTGGGAGGGAGAGGTTTCAGTTCTGGACCTATGAAGTTTGAGGTGTTTTTGAACAAGCTAATAGAAGATGTCAAGAACACAGAACACAGATGAGAGATGGGAACTTGAAGGTTATTAGCATATAGTTGTTAAGGCCACTGACATGCAGGTAATCACTTAACAGAAACATGAATAGAGAAAAAAAGGCGGGGGACAGACTCCAGTGTTCAATATGAAATAGAGGAGCTAGTGGAGAAAACATAAACTAACGTGGAGAAGTAGAAGTGGCAGAAGCAGGAGGAAAACTAAGAAGAATTGGGAAGATACAGATAATTCAGTAAGATAGCATGAAAGGGATATGTGCAGTGATGAAAATCTAGCTACCTGGTGAAAAGCAATGAAGACTAGCTAGTCAGGGTAATAAAAAAGAGGGAACTAAAACGGAATTACAGAGTGAACAGAATTATACTGCAAGAAATCCAACTTCTTCCATGTAATTCAGTAAACTCTTACGTATCTACAGAAAATATGTAAGGAGTAGGTAAAATATATTTCCTGATACATCCTATACAAAAGTGTCTTATTTCAGGTTTTCTTCTAAAAAGGGAAAAAATTCTATGAAACATTCTAGAATATGAGATAGGCTATAGACTGTCATCTATAGAACTTTTCCCAAAGGGTTAATGTTTTGCAAATTTAAAACCACACATATTCAGAATTTATTACAACTATAGTTTGGATATTAGTTTGTAGTTTCTTTTTTTTCTTTGTGAGACAGAGTTTTGCTCTTGTTGCCCAGGTTGGAGTGCAATGGTGCAATCTTGCCTCACCGCAACCTCCGCCTCCTGGGTTCAAGCGATTCTCCTGCCTCAGCCTCCTGAGTAGCTGGGATTACAGGCATGTGCCACCACCCTAATTTTGTATTTTTAGTAGAGACGGGGTTTCTCCATGTTGGTCAGGCTGGTCTTGAACTCCCAACCTCAGGTGATCCACCCGCGTCAACCTCCCAAAGTGCTGGGATTACAGGCGTGAGCCATCACACCTGGCCTAGTTTGTAGTTTCAAATAAAAATTACATGTGAAGAGCTTGGAAAGAATGTTGTACAATTATTAAGACTGCACAATTAAATGGTACCTAACCTCCCAAGTAAATGGAAGAACCATTTTTATGTTCTGAGAAATAGCAGATTTCTAATATAAAGCAGGTGCAGATTATCTTGAGAAAATTTTTCTAATGGATTGAGATTATACTGATTTACATTTAGAACATTAAAAATTATCACTTTTTACTTTAAAGAGAACTTAGATTTATCTTCCAGGTTTGTAATGTCCCTAAACTACTCATTCAGTTACTTAACTATTTGGCTCAAGACAATATTTATCATTCAGCAGTAGCAGGGCAAAGACGATGTTGAAATCTGCTTTCATAAATGATTTTTTTCCAGATCAATAGCAGAGTAAAGGGAACTATTTTAATGCAAAACAAGTCATTGTTTTAAAGTTATGTTGTTTTCCTTTTAAAAAAAAAAATGGTTTGAATTAACTGCCTATGCTTCATTACCCTGCAATGCACTTCAACACATTAACACTGCAAGAATATGTAATAAAAGAGAAGCTGCATCTTCAAATCCTTCTTGTCAAATCTGAAGAGATACCAATCAACCAAACACCTCACTAATAGTCATGAGACTGCTGTTTTAATTAGCTGGTGATATTTTTGACTAAGCCTCTCAGATGATGAAACTGTTTTTCCTTGTATTGAACCAGCTTGGCCCAGACTAGCCTGTCCTGCAGTGACATGTATATTGAATACAAATCAGACAGCACAGCTTTAAATCTGTGTTGCAGCTCTCATTTCCAATTCGAGAACTGTACTATAATCATAAGCTTCTGGTGGATGAAAGGAAATCAGCTCTCTGAATATTAGCTAATGCCACATTTGCAAGTCCTGAAGAGATCTGTGCTGTTAAAAAAAAATAGATCATTTCACGTGAACCTATATATATGAATTGCTTTGTACTGCTCAACTGATAGAAGCAATGCCTGTGCTGGGATTAAACCCTTTTCATCATAAAACCTCATCTGGTTCGGAGTCCAAGTCCATCAAACCTTTTTCCTTTAAAGTCCCGCCTTTGGTTCCACATCAATTTATTCAAACCGCAGCTGGGTGGCTGAAAACGAAAGGACAGCATCATTTAAACCAACCATGTTCCCAACTTGAAAGAGGGGCTATAATTAAAAAAATGGGCATAAAAGAATGGAAATGGGATAATATTTTTTAATGGTAGTTCAAAGGCCGACAGATGTCAAAGCCTTTGAAGATGTCAGTACACTGAGTAAGAAGTTGCCATAAAAGAGCTTGCCGGAGAGGTGAAGCAGCTTTTTAATGGCTAAAAAAAACCCTTGCAGACACATCCTTGTGTTTTTAATTTGTCAGAGTTTCTGCAGGATTTTCTGATTAATGACACATGATTATAACGGCATAGCAGGCATATTTTTATACTTGGTTAAATGAATAGTTTATTTCACATTCTTTTAGAACTAGATAAGAATAGGGACACTTTCCTAGGAAGTCCAAAACTATTCTGATTGATTCACATATTTATGCTAATTTTGTGGGACTGGCCCAATTTGGAATTACTATATGTTGCCAGCTTTTGTTCTTTAACAGTCTGTTTGCTAATAACATTACAGTTCACATGTGGTAGTTAAAATGCAATTCACTACAGTTTCATTCTTTTCATGTACATGGAACAGTATGTGCCTGAATAATTAATTTGTGCACCAAGTCATGTCAAGCCAAATTAATGTTTTAAGACATTCCTGAGCTCAATCTACACAACCGCGGGCTGCCATAGGGTTCAGAAGAGAAAAGGTTGCTTAGGGGGGAAAATGCAGCTATAACTATAATATAACATTAATGCTTACTCAAAAAAAAGAGCTGGAATACTATGTGCAAAATGCTGGGGGACACTCTTCTAAGATTTGGGGGAGGGACTTAGAGTACTTCCAAACTATATGCCCTTCTAAATAGTTCTAACATGTCAATTTGATTTGTTCTGTGAAACTGCCCTCACAATATTCATGAATGTTAACCACAAGTCTCTAGTGAGTGGTAGCAAGAAAAAAAAACAGGTTTCCCCACCAATGTATATGCCTGTAACTTATAACCATGATGAGGTGCAGGGGAGACAGAGTTCACGACTTTGAAGTCAGACATATTTGGGTTCACATCCTAGCCCTTGCACTTAAGAGCTGCATAGCTTGGGTCTGTCTTCCCACCTGTGAAAACTGAGACAATACATAAGTGCCTCCTCCTAGAAAGCATATGAAGGTGTCTAGCACGCAATATTGTTCCTTTCTCAAACTACATGATATACAGAAAATGTAAAATTAGGTCACTTTCTGATTGAAAATGTTTATATATCACAAAATCACATTTTAATAAGAATAACCATTCTTTTAAAAGTGGATGTTGCAATTTCCCGCTGTTTCAGGACTGATAGATTATAAGTACTGTTTCCATCCTTACATTGTAATCTTATATGGCCATGACTAGTCAAACCTGTAAGCATACACCTGTTTGCGTGTGACATCTAACCTCCAGCCCAGTGCTGCAAGCACACCCATGGAGACAGCTCAGCAAATGGGGTGCTACGGCTCAGGCTGGGGTGCAGGAGAGAGATAACATTCTCATGCAAGATCAGGAAAGAGACCTAGGAAGCAGAGAGGTGGAGTAGGCAGTGCCCTCAACCCAGAGAGAGCAGATCTCACAGCAGGCAGGAGCCCTGCAGCCTGATCCTGAAGAAGCTGACCTGCAGTCCTCTCACCACCCCTCAGGTTTTCTCTGGAAACAGGAGCATCTTAGGGTTTACTTTCCTCAGGGAGGGGGTGTTTCGTCTTTCAGGTCTCTAGGTGACTATAGTTTTGGTATCACTAACCCTAGGAACAATTTCAAAGCAGGTAAAGTTTGCCTTAAGCATCTTCCTACCCCCTTGTTTGCACTTCCTCGTTTTTTTTTTTCTTGCCTTGCTCCAACCCACCTCCAGAGGTCCACGTCTTCCAAAACCTCCCCCAGGGCATCCCACCAGGAGGTTATCTTCCGGCAATATCACTCTTCCTTCTCCCTTTACACTCTTTCCATCCATCAAAACTCCCATTTCTTGAGTGTAATGGATTTCAGCTTGATGAGAGCAATTTAATAAGAAATAATTTCACAATATGGTACGTACAATAGCTATTTTCCTGCCCAACTCAATGCTGTTCAGATCTTCCCTTTGCTATGAAGACTCCCCCGTTTCCTTCAGGCAATCAGTCTTCTGGCTTGGGGTACAGGGCATATAGCCTTTATCCTACTTACCATGCTACATCCACATGCTAAATTTTCTGCTAAGAACCCTTGCGGGGGAGGCCTTTGTCTCGTTTCTCTATACTTCCTCTTAGCGCAGTGACTGCTACACGAAGGTGTTCAACAAACGAACAAAGAGATCAATGAAAGAAGATACAATCCATCTTTAAAATGATTTTTTTTTTTTTACCATATATCGTTATTCATTTAAGTTTTAACACTGTTCAGGAATTATCTATTCAGGTATCCATTTTCCTGTATATATTGATCCATTTTGAATTTCTGAATGCATTCATCAGTTACTTATTCAAGGCAGATGCATTAAATTAAAATCAAGAATAGGGCAAGCAACAGAGAGAATGTTACTCAGCCCAAACAAATTCTACTTAGAGATACTTCAAGCAATGTAATGGGCAGATTCCAGGCACAGTGAAGTATGTGGGGTAGGAGCATTCTCACACCGAGTGACTCAGTCTCGGAACCTGGGCATTTAAGAGGAGTTTCCATGCAGCTTGTGGTTGGAAGCTCCTTATCTCCCATTAGCTGATCCAAGATATGTTTACCCGCTGATCAGTTCCTCAAACTCTTGGCTCTTAGATAGGCCCAGGCAAAACTTACTCCTTTTTTCCTGTCAGAATTGAGCTTGTGCTTCATTGGGTGATCCTGCCAGTTAATCCCTGCTTCCCTAGGTGAGGCGTGAAAGCTTTCTTAGTACCTAACTGGCAAAGTTCTCTGTGGATATGAAACCTTACTGTTCTCAGGAGCAACCACAGGACTGGAGATGCTGGACTGGTTGGGTGTTGTATTGATCCTCCCCATATCACTAAACAAGCCCGGTTTACTGCTGCCTGAAAATCATGCCTGTGTCTGTCAGTAATGGCCCGAGTTGCTTCCTTCATCTGGATCTCGTTTTCTACCTCTAAAACGGACTCCCTGATCTCACAGCCCACAACCACTTCAGAATTAGGTGAGAAGCAGCCAGTGTTCATGGACTGCCATTCATTTGGTGTAGTAGTCCATTTATGTTGTATAACCACAGTTCACAACTCGAGAAAATAAACTAATATTAATGGAGTTATTCAGAAGCATTTGCCCATTCCAAATTCTCACAATAATCCACAAGTTAGGTATTATTGTTACTTTTTTCCTGGCTCCTCAAATACCATTTTCTCATGGTTCCCTGCCTCTCTCTCGACTCACCTTCCCACTTTCTCAATCTTCTTTTCCAGCTCTGTTTCCTTCACCTTCTCTTTAAGCAGTGTGTCTCTTCTTCTAATTCTCTTTCCCTCCGTAGGAGATCTCATCTTCACTGTTAGTATCCATTACCCTCCATGCTCATGATTCTTTAGTCTTATTTTTCAATAGAGATGGAGAGCTGTCTTTCGAAGTCAGTCCTATATTTCTACTTGCTTAAGGAGCATCAACACAGAAATGTCCTACAGCATGTCAAACCATAACTCGCGGTCTGCTCTCTCTCTCACTCACTGCCACATCAACTTTCCCCAATGTCACGCCTTGGCTAAGGCCCTCATCATCTCTCACGAGGGTGACTCCGACTAGTCACCCAGGCTCCAGTCTCACTGCCTGCTAATTCTTAATCTTCTGCTTAAAATTCTGCAGTGACTTTCGATTGTTGACAATTTTGGTCTCTAAACTTTTTTGGGACACTCCTATCATAAAATATACAGTGTGTGTATATATATAAATTTGTAACATTACTATATTAATATGTTAAATACATTATACAAATTTGTACAAAATAAGTATTTTTAAAGACAAAATTCGAACACACATTAACAGAAGTTCTGGGTTTTTTCTTTTTTACCCTAGTGAACCCCACTTGGGAGAACCCTGCTCTAAATAATTACTAAATTGGATAATAAGTGTAAGAAGTGGATATTAGTGGAGGAATGGTAGAGGCATTGCAGATGGCGGCACAGACAGCATAAACCACAAATTGGAGATCACTGGCCAAGGGGACCCAGTCCAGACTTCTCAACATGGTACGTGTTTTTCATATATTAATCATGCTACTCTTTCTGTTTATAATGCTTTTTCCATTCTAATTTGCATAGAACATTTGTCATTTTTTTTCAAACTCAAAGCATCTGATGTCTACTCTAATGGAACCTTTTCTGATGACCTCCTCAGACCCGATGCCCCAACATCCCATAATTTCCATCTCTACTTTTCTTGGGATCAAAGCTTCTTTATGACTTTGTTGTACTTTGCTGTAACTCTAGCAGGCCTGAAGGGTGAGCACGCTAGAGGAAGCCACAGAATAGAACCTTCTATTTCCATACTCCCTCTGTCATTCTCAGAAAGATGCTGGCATTGTCACCAGTTACACACCTGGTTGGCAAGGAGGCATATAGTCAATGTTTCTAGACAGTAGAAATGGACCAAGACGGTATTAATCTCCTTACGTACCAAAGGATGGTAAAGAACATTCCTTAAAGGGCCTGATTGAATCATCACAGCAATCAGGTGACATCATCAGCAAAGGATGTCTTCACAACCATGTGCGAGGGAGGGGAGCTTGTTCTTATATCACCAGCAAAGGGTGCCTTCATAACCACGTGCGAGGGAGGGGAGCTTGTTCTTATATCACCAGCAAAGGGTGCCTTCATAACCACGTGTGAGGGAGGGGAGCTTGTTCTTATATCACCAGCAAAGGGTGCCTTCACAACCACGTGCGAGGGAGGGGAGCTTGTTCTTCTGACCAGGGTTATTGTTACTGTGTCTCCTATTCCACACCGCCTTTGATGTATGGTAAGATGCATCCTCTGTCTATGTTAAAGGAAGACATTCTTTACTCATATCTGTTGGTATGAATCATAGTATTCTTCATTTATGACAGATGCACAATGTCTGTTTCCCCATAGACTGTAAGCTTGAGGGAAAAAACATTCCTTTTTTATATACTTAGGTCCTGGCATAGGGCCTGGCTCATAATAGGAGCTCAATGAATGCCACTAAATGAATGAATGGATGTCACAGGTGTGGAAAATGATGATCAAGGGTATTGAGGTAATTAGCTAATTGAACTCAGGTTTATAGAGCCAGTAAATGATAGAGACTGGCCATGAACCAGCATCTCTATCTTAATATTCAATAAGAAATTGGTAATTGCATCTAGGCCCATGCTTTAATTATTATCTATATGCCCAGTTCGCATCTCTGGAATCTCAACCTGCATATCCAACTCACTGTCTGACACACTTCCCTCTGGATGTTTAACATGCAGCTCACACTTAGCTTGGCAACAAAAAGACCTCTTGCTTTTGCTTCTGTTCCCGGGCAATCTTCCTCGTATTTGACACCACCATCTACACAGCTGCTCAAACCAAAACTCTAGGAGTTACCCGTACTTCTTCTTCCCCTCATTCCCCACACCCAACCCATCTGCAAGTCCTGCTGCCTCACATACGCATGTCATATAGGCATCTAGGACTATTCGCAAACAGAGCGATCGATTAAAAACATGAATCAAATCATGTCACCTTACTGCTTAAAGCCTCTGTCTTCCCGTCACACTTAAAATGCAATTCAAACTCTTCACCAGGGCTTAAAAAGCCTTGTGTCTGCTACTCCCCACCCACTTTCTCACACCTGCTATGCTCATGCCAGACAGGTCTCCTTTTTCATTTCGAGAACACACAAAACTTATTTTCCTACAGGGTCTCTGCACCAATTGTTGCCTCAGTCTGGCTGGCTTCTCATCAATCGGATCTTAAATGAGATATCTATTCCTTGGAGAGGCATTCTCTGATGGCCAGCTAACACAATCATCACTGTATCATATCTCTCAATTTTAATTCCTCACCTACAAGTTATTGCTATGTGATATTCTCCTTGTTAATTTGGTTTCTGTCTTATCATCTGTCTTCCCCAATGCAACTCTAATTTCCTTTAGAGCAGACTACTGGTCTATCTTGCACTGGGTACAGGAATACCCTTACTGCTATATAGGCCATGACCTGTACAACTCTGGGGCAACATTCACATAAACCAGGATGTGAAAGGCACCTCCTAAAGGTGTGCACGCCCAGCTCTAGGGCCTGGCACAGGGTAGGCACTCCAAAAATCTTAATGAAATAAAGTTGAAAAAGGTTAATGTCATAGGGGAATTCTGCCTAATTTTTAGCCAGTAAACTTACACGGAAATAAATTTGATTTACATATTATCCGAAGGGTCATAATTATAAAATGTCCAAGTCACAGAGTTCAATTTTTTTCTATATCAATCTGAAACAATGAGATTTCAAAAAGCAATCAAAACAGTTAACAATAATTACAATTTTTCTTGAGAAGATATTCTCTACTACTCTTGTTCCTGAATTGAATAATCTTTTAAAGAAACAACGACATTATGGCAGTAGATGGTGATTTTTTTTTTATTGCTTGCCATAGAAATGGTTAGAGAGGTGACATCACAAGAGTGCATTTCCAAATTTTGCCCCAAGTCTGAAACATCTATGCACAGTCCGGACTTTAACAGGGGAGCCTGGAACACACTGTAGCTCTTGAACTCATGGCATTTGTCTAATGACAACTTTGGCAGTAATTGGTGGATAATTGAAGAGCAAAACTTTTCAACCCTCACACTCCACTTCTCTTGTTCCGCATGTCAGTGTCACTATAACTGGAGCTACCATTTTAGCCAACAAGTGAGGATAACATTTACATTTCAAAAAATTAGCTTTTCAGGAAACATTTGGTGAACACATGCATTTTGTACATTAAATGACATCTTTGCAAATAACAAAATAAATAAGGTCTCACTTGACCCTAGGGATCTGGGGTTTGTTTTCTTAATAAATACTGACTTAAGGAGCAAACTTAAGATGAATGAATCACCAATTTAATTTTAACCTTTTTAAAGACCTGCAATTTCCAGGTCTTTCCACTGGAAAATTCCCTTGTTTTGAGACAGTGGGCCTGGCTGAACTACTGGATCTCCATTCACGGAAAGCTTTTCCGCATCACAGAGCCACAATATCTGGTGAAAGGACACATGTGCTCCTCAAGACTAGTGCAGCATTACGACTGTCCCTACAAATGAGGGAAGAGACCCACATCCGGGCCACATAATTCAGCACACTTCGATCTCTGAGGACACCATTAACTCATATTCGAATAGTACTAATACTTGCAGTATTATTTGACTAATACTTGACTTCATACCTAAGCAAAACAAATAAAAATAAACCAGAAAAATAACACACATTTTCAAACCCTGGAAGCCTAATTGTGTATTGTTTCTTTGTGATTTCTTACGATTTTTCCCAACCTCCCAGTACACAAATATCCAAAAGCACTCAAGAGATCAAGATGTAATTTAAAATAACTATTAAAACCAGTGAAAAAGTATAATTTTCCTTGAACTTTAATATTTGTTTCAACTAAAAACCATTATCTCAAGTTGCACACCAACCTACTGATTCAATACTCGGGGGCTCAATTCAGTCCATTTTTATTATCTAAAAGTTACCACTTAATGACAATATTTATAAAATATTTTCTGTACACAAATATTACAGTAGTTTGAAAACAGACTATTATTTTCATACAATGCTGTGTTCTCTTCTCCAAATAGGCATTTAAGGTCTCCCTGACACCAATTTATGACATTTTTGCCATGAAAAAAGCTCAGGTGTTAAATATCTTTCATATCATGCAAGTAGGCATGATTCCAATTAGTCCTGAATGGAAGACAAAATGACAGTTTAATAAGCTGCAATTTGCCAGCTCTTTGAACATTTGATGATATCACCATTTTGCCAATCACTTCTTGCACTTTGGCTTCAACCTCTCTGTCACAAAAAATTACCATAAATATACAAAAGCAGACATCAGCGATGTCTCTTACAGAAACAATTGAGTCAGAAATCCAAAAATGACTTTTCCAAGACATTAAGGAAGAAGAATTATTCATCCAATACTTTCTCAAAAGATAATTTCTGCCAATATTCCTAGTAATTTCATTGAGGCCTCCATGAAAAGGAGAAGGAAGACTAATATGCTAAAAATAACTCAAGGCATAGTTCCTTATGTCAATGGAAATGACTTTCTGCATGTAGAATAATGCTTTATCTCTGGAGTATTTATTTTAAAAAAGAATTCATCTTAAAAGTTTTTACTTTGAACAAAATAGCTCTAGGATGAAGCTAACACTGCATCAACATAAATTGTTTTTGAGGAGTCTAGAAGAAACACATTTTCTAATTATATCCTTGTATCAGTATGAAAAAATCTCCAGGTTTGAACTTCAAAATCTTTGACTTTATTTCTAAGTGGCTTTTATTGGATTCTGTCATGCAAGAGGATCCTCATTCAGGTTCCTTTGGGAAAAAAATACTAACAAGCATTGAACTCTGAGAGTTAAAAATTCATTCTATAAATGAATGGATCATATGTAATATTCCAAATTAGTATATGAATATAACAAATATCCACAGATCATAAACCATTCAGAAAAAAACCATACCTTACCACTACTAAATGCAAATTCCTGTGCCGTTTTTATCAAGACTGGTATTGACCCAAAAACTTGGTGGATTCTTACTCTGGGTACTCCTTCTTATTTTAGTAATAATGTGAAACCAAAAGTGAACCCATTTCAAAAATGTACTCACTCTTCTATTCTACAAATTCTGAAACTTGTTGGAAGAAACTATATTCCAAAGAAAATATTAAGAATTGCATATCTCTTTACAGTTTAATTTACCTCAAGAGAAAGACATAGTCATGGCTTGTGGCCTTGGAGAAACAGTGAAACTACTGGCTAATACTTGATTTGGATATATATAGTTTGAGTTATGAGTATCAGTATTTTAAATCTAGTAAGGTAGTGACAATCCAAAATTAGGAATATAATGGATTTATGCAGCATAAATAAAATTCAGAGACAATATGCTCATACACTAGCAGGCATATGGAGTAGAGGACTTTACTATGAGTTCCAGTACACTAACGCTTAGTTACATAACCTTGGGCAATTTATTTATGCTTTCTGAATCTTTCCTCACTGGTAAAATGAAAATACATATAGTCATCTTCTGACCCAGGTAAGAAGATCGAAACAGAGTTTCCAGATAGGAAATGTCGTCTTCATAAGGTATTAAAGGGTCGCATAAGAGAATGCAATGCAAAGGACCCAGCAGAGAGCTTGGCACATGGGAAGCACACCATAAATAGTTGTTGTTGTTGTTGTTGTTGTTGTTGTTGTTGTTGTTGCTGCTGCTGTTGCTACCGCTGCTGTTAAACACATACAAACATTAAAAACTCAGTGTTGTTGGAGGAGCTACTCCTTACTCAAACTGGAATTCAAGCAGCATTACTCAAGCATTATTATGACTTTGGAGCAATATCAAATATGGCAAATCACTGAAAGAAATGCAAACTGCTATGAGAAGCTCAGCAGGGAAGCAGAGTACCAGTGTCTCTCTCTCCTATGCCAGGCAAAGATTCCTATATAACCCTGTTCCTTTTTTGCCATGTCCAAGTCTCTCCAAAAATCTAAAATCTTTCTTGGAGGAAACTGTGATAGAAAGAGCACTAAATTCAGATTAAGAAGACCTGGTTTGCTAGTTCCGTGACCTTAGGCAAGAGATTGTCCTTGAATCATAGGTTTCTTATCTGTAAATGGAATACAGTTGGAGGTGGTGATCTCTTTAGATTACCTAATCTGACTATACTACTGCTAGATGCTTAGACACCTGATATAACTAAAAGCTTCATGTCTGGCAGAACATATGGTATACAATGACTTGTGGTCTCTTGCAACCCTCCCAGTTCACACCACTGCAGTGATCATATTTTACTCCCTATTTAAAATCTCTTCCATATTTAATTACCTCTTCTTCAAGAACAACTTTAATATTTCTAAAGAAATCCGTTAAATATAATGAGAACAAAAGACAGATTTTTAAAGCAATCATTATTAGTTGACACAAAGTTACTAATTCAAATGGAATACTTTATGTTATTATTTAGAAGGTTTGTCTTTAAAAGAAATGCTCCCTATCTAAAAGTGGACCAAATACCACAGAATGTGGTTTCCATGGTAACTGCCACATTTAAAAAAGAGGCACAGGACTAAAGATACACTGTATCTTCTACAAATGGATCATTCTTAGAAAAATCACTTTTCTTGCCTCAGCTTGTATTTTTTGCTTTTTAAACAATATAATTTTATCCATGATGAGAAGAAAGCTAAATTATTTGTAACAGTTTAATCACAGATATATATACACTAGTTTTATGTCTTCAGGATGAAAACAATTACAGAATTTTAGAATTATAATGGAAAAAGAAAGCTGGTAACCTACACAAAATGTAAGCTTTACTTAAAATGGCATTTTCCTATATTTTCTGCTAACTAAATACTTAAGAAATATTATTCTTTCACATATTAATTTGTATAGTAATATATAAATAATGCAAATGTATTATTAAATTCATATGTAATACTAATAGATACAACATTATTGCATATTAATGAAACACAATCTTCACATCAGTGCATCCAAGCCAAAATATGCTGAGAATTTTTGCCCCCACTATTTGGAAAATTCTGTATGACCTATGCTTTTGGTGTCAGTAAAACAGTATTTCCCCCACAGGCTTTTTAAAATGGCCTAGTTATGAAAAACTCTATCAATATTTTGAATATATACAGAAAGTTCCTGGGCTATCTTAAATACAGCACTTAGATAAAATGATAAAACTTCATCTAAAGAAAATAGAGAATTGTAATGTGTGGTTTTACCAGGAGTCCACCAAAAATATCTTATTTTCTTTTTACAAAATAAAAGTGAAATGATAACTTTTCCCACCAACCTTCTAATGCCTGACGTTAAACTTTGTACACTGCAGTAAAGCCCACTCAGTACTTAAAACACACTCTGTCCTCAATACAAATAACTCAGTTCATCAGGGGATGAGTAGCACAGCTTGGTGTGTACACAGCTGGAACACCAGGCCACCACTCTGATGTGACTATGTCACTAGGGAGAAGAGGGGAACAAAAAACAGGGTTACATTAACAGCAACAGCCTCATTAGGGTGGGGGAAAAACAGAGTTTACATAGCTTGGTTTTTCCAAGCAATCACTCCAGTTTGATCCAAAGAAACAAAAATACATACTACCTCAGGACCAAGCAAATGTCATTAATGAATAAAACATCAGAGATGAAGTACTATTTTGGTTATGCAGGTAGGATATAAATCATTTTAATACAGGTGTAGGCATCTTTTACTCTTGGAGTGAATTACCATTTGATTTTATAATCTCGTTTTATAGTTTTTCATAATAAATTCAGAGAACAAGAAAATAAGATATAAGAAAGAGATAGTAACACACTTGGAAATTAATATTAGGCCATTAACTCCTAAATAATTTCTAATCTCAGCTATGTTTGTAATTTCTACTTCCTAAAGACACTTTGTGAGCATCCCTGCCACAGTGGTAAAACAACTACACTAGAATTTGCTCAGCTGTGACTTAAAATATACTTTCTTATGAATCATAGTATCTACAAAATTGTATTTCTTAAAGCACTTTGTTTTTTTATTTGAGAATAATAATATTCTCAATAAATTAAAATGAAATTTTGGCACACTAAAATAAAATCTGGTAATTACATTTTATGAAAGTACTAAAGAATCTAAAGTTTCCCACCAGATTTTCTTTCCAACGTTTTAACATATGGAAAATACCATCAGTTATATTGGTCAATGTCCTTTAAATTAAGTCTAATGGCATAAATTTTTCTCAGAACTGAGAACTAGAAAAAAAAAAAGAACCGCTATGATTTTTTTCATTACATAATTAGAATTATACAATTCACCATGTTACCCTCTTTGCTGTGGCTTCCAGGCAAGTGCAGAGCTAAAATTTCCACTTAACTATAATATTTTTTCTTCAGTATAGATTTTCTAATGTGGTTAATATAATTTATTGCTGAATTCTCATTTTCATTTATTTTAAGTGTATGTTTATTATAAAATGCTGCTTTAGATCCTTTTGATAGTAGCTGGCATATAAAAAAAATTAAAATGTTTTCACTAGAAAAATGCTACCAAAGACCAAAAGCCATGTATAACGAGAATGTTCAGACTGTACATATTGTTACATTCATCTTCGAGTAATCTTTAAAGAATGATAGCCAGTGTTCAAGCCCCTGAATGCAGACACACACTCAGTTTATAAATTGAGATTTTTATCTTAGGCCCAAATTTGCAAATGCATGGAAAATCAGGTAATGCAATTGAGATACGATTTTTAAAATTAAAATTGTCCTGTCAATCTCTTTCTAGGAAAACTTTTTTCTAAGTAGAAGATAATTACTACAAATTCTGCATTTTGGAATCAGTGATAGGTTCAGCTCTTAATGTGAATCATATGCCAAAATCAAGATAATCTGCCCATTTATTATGTAAAAATTGGTCATATTAGATTTATGATTCTCAGTGTAGGGAATTGAGAAAAGCATTTAGATGCCAATGTTTTGCAAGAGCCACTGTACTATCTGCAAATGCTAAATTCAATATATTTCTCAGATATGGCTGATGACCTTCTGCAAGGTTGCTGCATTTAATGTGCATGATACTGATGGTGATGCACAATGGTTGCTGGTTACCCCAGGTGCCTGAATGTCCCTACTGCAACAGGTCACATAGCCGTCCTAAGACGGCGACGCCACCTCTGGGGAGGATCACAAAGGTTCTATGCAACAACCTCTACAGGAGTCACAAACACCACTTACTGTGGCAACAAACGTAAAACATCAAATAATCTCTAAATGGTTCAGGGCCCTAAAAGGACAAGTAAGGGATCAAGGAACCTATGCTCTATTTTTCCTCTAATTCAACAGGATAAACTATAGAAATTATTTCATTATATTATAGTTCAAAAGCAAAATTAGAATTACATGTAGAACTTTCATGTTAGAAGAAGCTATTATATTTATAAATTTTCTTCATATTAAAATATGATTGAATCAATGAGATCATTCTCCAAACTAATTTCAGTAAGACAGACCTGGTAAATGAGAAATGTTTGACAGTGAGGTTATGAATTTCTACAAGTCTTGATTTCTACTAGTCTGAATGCTTTTTCTTAAATATATGACCTTAGATAGATACCATATTGAACATCTTGTATGATGGTGGTAAAATTTAGTGTGCACATTAGCAAATTTAAGTATCATAATATAATATATCCTGTCATTGAAAACCAAAGTACTATAACAAAAATATAATATACACATAAAATAATTAGCTAACTGAACCAAATAAAATGAGGAGACTAGTTCATTGTCCTTGGTGCATTTCTATATCTTACCATTGCTCTTCAACAGAAATTATTAGAATAACAATTAACCCATAATAATTATAAAACATATTCACCAAAAGGGAGTCCCTAGTTGGAATGATTCACCTTAAGATTGGTAACTATACTTTATAATAATGAATTTCTAATCAGCATACAATATACTACATATTTGGAAGAAGTCAAAAATAGATTTTAAGGAAACTGTACTCAGTTAAGAATCTGGTAGAAGGGAAGCAGCAAACAAAGCCATAGATTTCAAAATAGATATTTCACTGGTCCTCTTTTGGTTAAGTATTTCAAATAGTCCTTTTTACAAAATGGCCTCCATTGCTAAGCTAGAATAGCCACACATTAACTGAAAATCAAATCTCTCTGGAATTAAAATTTTAAAAATTATACAATCTAATATTTAATATGTTTGTTCTGCATCAAACTATAACACAGTGATTTGAAAAAGATCTTCTATTTTGAAAATTACATGCCTACTTTGTTTTCTTGAAATTTGTGAATGAATTTAGAACTTAAAAGGTATTATAAATTACATTATTTAGACCACAACTATGAAGAGATAGATTTTGAAAATTTAAGACTTACCTGAAGGAAACTTTGAATTAATATCCTCAATAAATAATCAAAGATAAATACAAATTATGAGTATTTTGGTACACATGATACGATTTTTTAAAACATAGCTCATTGCTAAAAGTTTTAGAAATTGTATTCTCTAAGAACGACTAAGTACAACATACACAAAATTATTTTCCTTTTGAGCAAGAATGCATTTAGCCTGTTTCCATTGCTTACTGGCATTCCCTTGACAGCAATTCCAATTAGTAAAACGTTCCAAGAAAGACACGAAATAGGAGAAATATAATCTTAAACTACAGCATTTGAGGAGGTCATATAGTCCTCATACTTAATGTTTCAACAGGAAGAAATTCAATTAATAGCCTCATTGTACTATCCCTGTGGCTTTATTATACGTAATAGTACTAAAATTTCCCCTTTGTTATGATTGGATGAACCGCACCCTATATGGCAGATACGACTCATGCAAAATCACAAAGGTTCCCTCTAAATTTGGCCTCCACTTGTATCGGCTTCCCATAACAGCCCCCAAATAATAGGAAGTTATGTAAATTAGTGTATTTTATTTTATCCATTATACAATTATACCATGCAAACAAATCCTACACTGACTCAGAACCCATATCTCTTGCCATGGGAAAACAATGGTAAGGTTTAACATCATGTTTGAAAGAGAATTCAAACTAGAAAATATTCCTAATAAATTGAGTCAAAACGCCAGCATATATTTCATAAAGGCTCTAATGAGGTTGGTGGCAAAATATAATACACGATGATTTAACAGGAACCACCTGACTATTCTGGTACCATAGGCACTACAATGACTATCTTTTTGGGTAGCAAACCACCGTAAAACAAGTTGAAAATAATTGTACTGTAAATGTATATCATTGACAACAAAACCTATGCTGAGTATATTCATATTGCATCAGTTATTCTCTGAAGATAGAAGACAACTCAAGGTCAAGTGAAAAATAACCAATAACTCCTATTCTTTGCCTTACCACCTCCCGCTGTCCACTCAAAAAAATTAACATCTCACTTAATTAGTAGTGTGTTTATGTTTAGATAATTATAAAATTGTTGAAAGACATAATATAACAGAAGGTTTGTTTTGTTTGAAAATTATATTATTTGGGGAGGAAGGATAACTAGAGGAAGAAGCTTGTGTGGTGTGGTTAGCATGGTTAGATTTCAATGGGAAAAGGGGTATTTAGACCTAGTATACAATATGTTTTTATTAGAAAAGAACATTATCTTTTTATTGTTATCAATTGCTCTTAAATTTTTCTTTAATACAATTTCACAGCAATCTCAAGAGGATACACTAAAGGCCCTTGATTATATATATTCTAAAGAATGTATTGTATCACAAAGATACACATCCAATAAGATTTCTTTTTTCATCTGAAATTTATAAAGATAATTTTCCATGCTGACAGTGCACATTTCATCCACAAGTTTGAGGAGTCAAATGCTACCACAGCTGGGGGTTATTCTGCCAAATGGCTTCCAACAGGGACTACAGAGATGTGGGCTAGGAGGCATGTGTGTGTGCAGGAAAAAGCAACAGACCTGATGGGAAATAGCCCTTCTCTGGAGTCATTTTTATCAATTACCATCTGAGTGATCTAATCAAATATAGTCTAATGAAAACAGCAACACTAGGAAGGAAAAGCAAATATTAAAACAGCTGCTTGATTACCTACAGAGATTAAAACAAAAAGCAAGGAGTGAGGCTGATATATTTCATAGGGATTTGCTAAGGCTGAAGGGAGGGGTAAGGGGCAGATACCTTAAAAAAATCCATCATGAAAGGAACTGAGACAAGATTATAAAAAAGGGGGCCAAGTTATAGCGCGCCATGGGATTTTTAATCTGGCTACCTGTGGTTTCTGTAGTTAAGGCTTTATTCATCCCAAAACGGGGGGTGGGGGGGAGAAAAACAAAAAAAATCACATTTATATGTCAGTTTTGCAAATGATCAAACAGCGTGCATCAACAAGAATAAGAAGAAAACATTAAACGCTGATGACTTTTTAAAAACAGATACCCGTTTTATCAAATATTATTGATAATTACCTGTGCATCTCGTTTCTTGAACTCCTGAATTTGATCTTCGTGCTCCATATTGGCAGCGCGAAGCTGTTTTTCCAGGTTTTCAATTTCCCGTTCATGGTCTCGGACTAGGCTATCCTTCTCTGCGTTATGCTGCTGTAATAGGTGCGTCTTCTCCTGTTCATGCTCCAGCTTCAGCTCTACTATCTGATTGGACAATGAGGAGGACAGTTCATCAACAGAACATCCTTGTCGTCATGACAACTCATGTACAGCTTAATTTTTCTCTAATTTGTCCAAGTTGAAAATTTTTATTTTTGCATCATTATTACCTCACCCTTGAAATACTCTCATTTGTTGGGGTGGTGGTTATACAAACCTCCTAATATTCAAAATAGTTGGGCATATTCAGTAAATCCTTCTGCAATCTGTTGACACAAATGTCTGAACATTGAAAAAAATTATCTCGAATGCTAGTCACTTCCTCCCCAAGAATTCGGGTATCACTGATCAGCAATGGTTATAAATGGTTAATAGTCAGTACGCTTTGCTTTTTGTTTAAATATACACATGTAAAAAGCAGCAATTAAATCGATCAGTTTTCTTCATGATTTACAAATAAAAGATCGGAGCTAAATACGCATCTGGATTCTTGTATATACAGTTGTCTTTTAAAAAATAAAATGATAAATTTCAAAGCTCCATTATCTCGTTGTCAGCTACGGTATACCAACATAAACAGATGTTCTGTGTTCCAGAAGGGCACCTGCTGTGCTGCAAGCTTGCGCCATGATTTCATAAAGAGCATTCTATTCTCAGGATCCTTTCCCAGTCCACTCCACACTGGAGACTGTGACCTTGGCCAGTCTTAGCCTCTCCCTGCTAGACTGAATGGCAGCCCGAGACCAAGGGCCTGGTTGCCGCAGCTTTGATACTAATCCTCCCAGACTGTGCACAATGGCACCCTACCTGGCCTGCAAACTATAGCCAGCCAGGCTGTCTTTGAAGCAGGTGATGAATAGGGGACGGCAGGAAGCCAGCTTCCCCAGTGAACTCCAGGCCACACAGCTGCTAAAAACAGTCACTTGGATTTTTCTTCAGTTTTGGTGGATTTCAGGGGGAAAAACTGCTGTTATCTAGAATATGTTGTGTTATTTTCGGCGTGAGAATCCATCTTCAAAAAAGCTAACAGTAGGAGCCTGCTCCAAATCGATCTTGTTTCGTGCAATGAATCACCAGACTACCTTATCTTAAAGCTATAGCATTCATTTCTCCAGGCATGCACACTGCACTAAATTTCAGAAGTTTTCTTTTTTAAATTTGAAATTCTTATCTCCTTATGACAAATCAAGAATCAAAACACAAATGAAATTTGCTTTAAAACATGGGTTTCAAAATGTTTTCTTAATGTGATTAAAGAGGAGCTGGTACCATTCCTTCTGAAACTATTCCAAACAACAGAAAAAGTGGGACTCCTCCGTAATTCATTTTATGAGGCCAGCATCATCCTGATACCAAAACCTGGCAGAGACACAACAAAAAAAGAAAATTTCAGGCCATTACTCCTGATGAACATCGATGCAAAAATCCTCAATAAAATACTGGTAAACCAAATATAGCAGCACATCAAAAAGCTTATCCACCACGATCAAGTCGGCTTCATCCCTGGGATGCAAGGCTAGTTCAACATACACAAATCAATAAACGTAATCCATCATATAAACAGAACCAATCACAAAATACACATGATTATCTCAATAGATGCAGAAAAGGTCTTTGATAAAATTCAACATCCCTTCATGCTACAAACTCTCAATAAACCAGGTATTGATGGAATGTATCTCAAAATAGTAAGAGCTATTTATGACAAACCCGCAGCCAATATCATACTGAATGGGCAAAAGCTGGAAGCATTCCCTCTGAAAACCAGAACAAGACTTTCACTACTCCTATTCAATATAGTATTGGAAGTTCTGGCCAGGGCAATCAGGCAAGAGAAAGAAATAAACGGATTCAAATAGAAAGAGAAAAAGTCAAATTGTCTCTGTTTGCAGATGACATGACTGTATATTTGGAAAACCCCATCGTCTCAGTCCAAAATCTCCTTAAGTTGATAAACAACTTCAGCAAAGTCTCAGCATACAAAATCAATATGCAAAACTCACAAGCATTCCTATACACCAATAATAGACAAACAGAGAGCCAAATCATGAGTGAATTCCCATTCACAATTGCTACAAAGAGAATAAAATACCTAGGAATACAACTTACAAGGGATGTGAAATACCTCCTCAAGGAGAACTACAAACCAGTGCTCAAGGAAATCAGAGAGAACACAAACAAATGGAAAAACATTCCATGCTCATGGATAGGAAGAATCAATATCGAGAAAATGGCCATACTGCCCAAAGTAATTTATAGATTCAATGCTATCCCCATCAAGCTACCATTGTCTTTCTTCACAGAATTACAAAAAACTAATTTAAATTTTATATGGAACCAAAAAAAGAGTCTGTATAGCCAAGACAATCCTAAGCAAAAAAAAAAAAAAAAAAAAAAAAACAAAGCTGGAAGCATCATGCTACCTGACTTCAAACTATACTACAAGGCTACAGTAACCAGAACAGCAAGGTACTGGTACCAAAACAGATATATAGACCAATGGAACAGAACAGAGGCCTCAGAAATAATGCCACACATCTACAACCATCTAATCTTTGACAAACCTGACAAAAACAAGCAATGGGGAAAGGATTCCCTATTTAATAAACAATGCTGGGAAAACTGGCTAGCCATATGCAGAAAAATGAAACTGGACCCCTTCCTTATACCTTATACAAAAATTAACTCAAGATGGATTAAAGACTTAAACGTAAGACCTAAAACCATAAAAATCCTAGAAGAAAACCTAGGCAATACCATTCAGGACAGAGGCATGGGCAAAGACTTCATGACTAAAACACCAAAAGCAACGGCAACAAAAGTCAAAATTGATAAACAGGATCTAATTAAACTAAAGAGCTTCCACGCAGCAAAAGAAACTATCATCAGAGTGAACAGGCAACATACAGAATGGGAGAAAAGTTTTGCAATCTATCCATCTGACAAAGAGTTAATATCCAGAATCTACAAAGAACTTAGACAAATTTACAAGAAAAAAAAACTCCATTAAATAGTGGATGAAGGATATGAACAGTCACTTCTCAAAAGAATACATGTATGCAGACAACAAACATATGAAAAAAAGCTCATGATCACTAGTCATTAGAGAAATGCAATCAAAACCACAATGAGATACCATCTCACGCCAGTTAGAATGGCGATCACAAAAAGTTAGGAAACAACAGATGCGCTGGAGAGGATGTGGAGAAACAGGAACACTTTTACACTGTTGGTGGGAATGTAAATTAGTTCAACCATTGTGGAAGACAGTGTGGCAATTCCTCAAAGATCTAGAACCAGAAATACCATTTGACCTACAATCTCATTACTGGGCATATACCCAAAGGATTTTAAATCATTCTACTATAAAGACACATGCATGGCTGGGTGCAGTGGCTCATGCCTGTAATCCTAGCACTTTGGGAGGCTGAGGCGGACGGATCATGAGATCAGGAGATTGAGACCATCTGGCTAACATGGTGAAATCCCATCTCTACAAAAAATACAAAAACAAAAACAAAATTAGCCGGGCGTAGTGGTGGGTGCCTGTAGTCCCAGCTACTCAGGAGGCTTAGGCGGGAGAATGGCGTGAACCCGGGATGGGGAGCTTGCAGTGAGCCGAGATTGTGCCACTGCACTCCAGCCTGGATGACAGAGCGAGACTCCATCTCAAAAAAAAAAAAAAGACACATGCACATGTATGTTTATTGCAGCACTATTCACAACAGCAAAGACTTGGAACTAACTCAAATGCCCACCAATGATAGACTAGATAAAGAAAATGTGGCACATATACTCCATAGTATGCAGCCATAAAAAATGATGAGTTCATGTCCTTTGCACAAACATGGATGAAGCTGGAAACCATCATTCTCAGCAAATTAACACAGGAACAGAAACCCAAACACCCCATGTCCTCACTCATAAGTGGGAGCTGAACAATGAGAACACACAGACACAGGGAGGGGAACGTCACACACCGGGGCCTGTCGGGGGGTCGGGGGCTAGGGAAGGGATTGCATTAGGAGAAATATCTAATGTAGGTGACGGGTTGATGGGTGCAGCAAACCACCATGGCACGTGTATACCTATGTAACAAACCTGCACATTCTACACATGTATCCCAGAACTTAAAGTATAATAAAAAAAAAAAGAGTTGGAAAATCAACAATATATTTCTAACCATAAATGTATTGTTATTTAGAAGAAGAAAAGTATGCAAACTCTTGAACATATACACTTACAACAGTAAAATAATTTATGAATAATAAGGCAAAATGTATTTTGCATCTCAGAACAGTGAAGTGTTATAGTGATTTACATTTATTTAAAATTTAGGGGTTTTCCCCATATTATTCTACTATTGGCAATATTCAGAAAAAATAGTATAAACATTTTCTCCTAATAGATACTACACCGAGTAAGAAAGTTTTCTTTATTTAAAATGAATGTATATACTTTGTTCTGTGTCTCACACAACTATGTTAATCCTAACAAAAGAGATATTTCAAATTGTATTGCTGTTATGACATTTTGCTCAGGAAGCTGAGTGAATGAATTACTGAGCTGGAATATTTTTAGTTCTTGGACATGTTATTTCTACTCAGTGTTACACTACCAAGGATCATTATAATAAAATTATACACTTGAATCAAAATCATTTAAGTATGTAACACACTGAAGGGAAATGGGAGGTAGAAAGTTCTACTGAGATCTTGAAAGCCTCAGAAATATTGGAAGAAGGAATGTGACTTAAAACTGATTAAAAGCAAAATATTTTACAATATTCTAGAATGAGAAAAGTAACCAAATGAGCTATAATTGGGGCAAAAGAATTGCAGAATTTTCTCCCAACAGAAAACACATGACTAGAACTAGCTGTGAGACCGTTAGTAATGATACCTCCTTGTTCTCATCTCTAGTAGTAATGCACTTTCACAGTAACTTTCTAAACAGAGATATATGAAGTTTCTTATAGACTCATGAATGATCATGCCTATGTTCAAATTTCACTTTACTCATTTTTAAAAATCAGGAAAAAAATGAAATAGTGATCATGACATTTCAAGCCTAAACATAAATAGTCACAAATGATTATTAGTTTGATATTTTGCCAGGGCCTGTTGCTCAGTGATTCTACTTAATGAACAAATCTCAAGGTTGCCAAAGCCTTTTACATATCATTCACTTTTACCTCTCCTGCTTGAGTGGAGAATAATTTTCCATTTAAAGTGCAATAGCTCAGGCTTCTCTGCTAAGTCCAACACTATGTGGCTAACTTCTGGATGTCATGAGCCCTTTCTGGTCTTTTCCTAGGCTTCTGCACTGTCCGTATCTTCTGGTAGGGGTGTCTTCTCCAGATAAATGGTAGAGTCCAGAGGAGAAACCCTAATGTTGGGGGAATATCTTGACGATGCTATTCGTAACTGCAAAGGACATCTTCAAGGTAGATCTGTAAATAAAAAGTTTTACTGGTGCCTAACCCCATCTGTGTAAATAAATGTTAAAAGAGTCATTTGGACTTTCCATTTGTCCTTTACTTGTGGACATATCTCAAAGGTAAACACAAAATAGCACATCTTCTTCATGGTGGACTAGTAGATACTTTGGTTGACCAACAGTAACGTCTAATGGAGTTAATGATGACCAGGAAGTGGTAAATTCTGGACATTTTAGAGGACATAAGAGCAGTCAGAACCCACAAAATGAGTATTAAATGGTTAATAAGCCTTCTAAATTAAGGGGTGTGGGGTGTCCAGACCCATAATACATGCTACAAGGGAGAACTGGAGGCATCATGATCAAGGACCCTGCTTAATTAAGGCTGGTTAAGGAGTTCCCTATAATAAAAGAGGGAAGGCTTCAAGTTCCACAATCCAAAAGCACTGAGCTATGAGACGGATAACAACACCGGGTATGTGCCCACCGTAAACATATTAAAGCAGACTGGCATGTCTTCCAGGGACAATGGTAGTGTCAGCCCTCACTTGCAAACACCTGGTGGTAACTGATAGTCCTCTGAGATGCTAGGGTTGACAGCTTGTGGTTGGGGTTCATTGCCTAGAAAATACTGGGTTGACTTGTAGGAAACTGTCATTTTTGTAGGTCAAAACAGAAGATGAAAAAGGGGCCGGATGCAGTGGTTTACACCTGTAATCCCAGCACTTTGGGAGGCTGAGGTGGGCAGATCATCTGAGGTCAGAAGTCTGAGACCAGCCTGGACAACATGGAGAAACCCTGTCTCTACTACAAATACAAAATTAGCCAGGCATGGTGGCACATGCCTGCAATCTCAGCTACTCTGGAGGCTGAAGTAGGAGAACCACTTGAACCCGGGAGGTGGAGGTTGCAGTGAGCCGAGATTGCGCCATTGCACTCCAGCCTGGGCAACAAGAGTAAAACTCTGTCTCAAAAAAAAAGAAAAAGAAGAAGGGTCCTGCTCCACCCACTATGCTACTCCATAACACATGCTGAACTTGAAATTCAAGAGCAAAGTTTTCCAGTTTTGAAGTCCCTAAAAGCATCAGCCTCCATTTCAGAACAGACGAAATCCTTCTACAGCTTGATGATGATGTCTTCATTCCAATTGAACTTTCATGTAAGCGCCTAAGGGCAAGAGCACATTCTAGGTCCCAAGAAAGACCAAGATGGAGCCACTGGACATCCAAGTCCCGAGTGATCTTGGGATATATATTTTAAGTCCTGGTAACTGTTTTACAGTGAAATTAGTGCTAGCAAATATGGCCTGAACCACTTTTAATAATCATTTAAAGAAACAGAAAAGGAAATGGAAAAAGTCATTTCTTCTCAATATACAATATGTAGAAGACTAATACATCCCAATAACATAACTTAATGTGAGGAACACCAGTGCTAGAAGCATAAATTATAGAAGGATGCACCATAACACATTGAAAAGGGGAAATGATGGTATAAAATACTAACCAAAATAATCTTGAAAGTGATCAAATTACAAACTCTATATTCTACATAGCCCTTGTGTGAAAATGGGCTAAAACTAGAGAAAGTAGGGAGAGTGGTTCTCCATATTCTCTGGCTAGAAAAGGAGGAAGAGAGGCAGTCACAATTAGATGCCCTGGGGTTATATCTGTCCTACAACTCAACAATAATTGCTCTCCCTTAAGTGAATAGAAATATGGAAGTTTAAGAATTTGGAGGGACTTAGAGGTTAGCTAGTACAATGTTAATCTTAATCTAAAAACCTTCCCTGTAAAACCATGATGGTTGGTCATTCAGCTGCTGCTGGAATGACTTTACCAACAGGAGAATAACTGTATTCCAAGAGAAACCGATGCCTCATACTGAACATACTTGGCACTGAAACTTCTGGGTAAAGATAATAGGGAAAACTGAAAATTGTGAAAAGAACAAAAACAAATGTTTAATATAGAACATGAGAACGTTCACTGGCAGTGAACAAACGAGGAAAGAAGAATAATAACTTGGCCACAAATTTCAAAAGGAGGTAGTTAAGGAAAGAAAGAGAAGATTCTGACATGGTTTCATGAGACATACTCTTTTGTCCCTATACCCTAGAAGTAGAACTGGTAAGTTGAAATTACGCTGAGGATTATTTTCCAGTATCCCAGTTTTAGAGAAAAATGAACTGAAGATGTATCATTCAGTTGATATTTTCCCTCTTCTGCCTGGGGGGAAGATAAAGAGGACAATTTCAATGGAGTAAAAATGGCTACTGCAGAGAGATAAAGTTAGGAAAGCAGGACACTTGGGCTGATTCTCTCTGACAGAACATAAGATTTAGAGTTCACATAAAGAATAAAACACTCTCTAATACATAGAAAAACCCCAGTGTAAGACATTAATAAATTGTTAAAAGACAGAGCCAGTATCAGTTTCTCTAACAGAAGTTGTTCAGAACTGCAACTAAGCTCTTTTTCTCCATCCGTATCACGATCTCATAAAAAAAGTAAATGCAATGAAATACCTGTGCCTTCATACTGAAATTCAGAGGAGGACAGACAGGCTGAAAAGTAGTCAAAGATAATTCATGAATATTATATCAGTCCGTTTAACAGATTTGGACACAGGTGCCCACGTTAAGCCCAAGCAAGATGAGGGAGAAAAGTATGAAAACTAGAGAAACATCAATTACATTAGGAGAAAGGTGAACTTAGCAACAAAGAAGAGGAAAAGAAGAAAGTAAGGAAGAGCCCCATCATTAAAAACCAGAAACAATTATAAGAGAACTTAATAAGAACATGAGTGTAATGAAAGAATAATGCAAGGATAACAAGATAAAACAACAGAATTAACTAAGGACCCAAATAACTCCATCACAAAATTGATTTTAAATCAGAAACAATGAGCTGAATAAGCATGGTGAAAAATCAAATCGCTGACATAGATAAAGGCTTGAAGTAATCATAATAAAGGTCCAGGAAAAAGACAAAGAGAAGCTAAAGTAGAAAGAAAACGTGAAAAGAAAATCCATGTAAACACAGACTATGGTATCCGAAAATTTCCCTAAAATGAATGAAGAGATGAATGTGTATATCAAAAAGACACACTGTAGACCAAGAAAAACAGATTCCAATTGAGGAAAGGAAACATGAAAAAAACTCAAGGACTATAGTCCCCAAACCACTCTTGAAAAAAAAAACAAAAAACTTGGGGATAAATTTCAAGCAAGAGATGACCAGAGAAGCTGTTTTAAGACCAATGTTTGCACCAAAAGGCAATAGATGATGTGTACAAAGTGTCAGGGGAAAAAAGAATGATCAAAAAATTTTATGCCCAGCTAAGATATCCTTCACAAATTAAGAGAACACATAGTGATGCTCAAGCATGCAAAAACGCAGTGAATACAACTCTAAGCCCTTCTTGGAAAAGCTACTTGATGAAATCTCAGTAAGTCAATAAGAGACCAAAATAAGAACTCAGGTATGAAGCTGTGCAAAAATCCTGGTGGTGAGCACATAATTGATTTAAATAAAAAGCTAAGTTTATGTAACTGTGAGAATTATGGTTATGAAACAAAATATAAATGTTATAAACTTCAACAATGTATGAATAATACTATGGTTGACAAAATAGACTGATATAAGTAGGTGGAAGGAAGTACAGGCAGTTTAATTTTTCTCTAATAAGGAGTAACTAATGCCTTCAAAACTGAACCACAAAATTTAAAAATTACTCTAACTTGAATGTATTTTTAATTTCTAACATTCTAAGAAATAATCTCTTACGTAGTTAAAAAAATGTTTTTCTAAATTTTAGAAATCTTTCCATTTCCACTGGGCACAGTGGCTCACTCCGTTATCTCGGCACTTTGGGAGGCCAAGGTGAGATGATCACTTGAGCCCAGGAGTTTGAGACCAGTCTAGGCAATGTACCAAGACCCTATCTCTATAAAAAATAAATAAAAAAGAAAAAATGAGAGAAATCTTTCCATTTCCCTTGTTTCTTCAAATAATTTCACATGTAATTTAATATTTTAATTAAAAGTGGCAAACGTAACATGGTCCTGTTTCTAGAAAATTGTTTTTGTCTATATATCTACTTTTCTTCTATTTATCAGTCTCTCATAGAAATTTCTAGAATAATGCTCACCTAAGATTAATAGCAGTTGCTTCTGGAAGGTAAGATTTGGGTAAAATTTTTGCTCTCTTCTTTGTGTGCAGGACCACATCAAATGCCAGCAGCTCCCTTTGGGGGCGATATTTACTTCTGGTGGCAGTACAAGACTCTTAAACAAGGGATGTGGTCTCTCTTATGACAAATGGGTTCTGGGTCTGTGAACCGACTCAGATCTGGGAAACTTGGTAGAGGACTATGATTTTTCCACCCTAAGTGGAAAACTGTTTCAATTTCACTCACCAGTTCTGGACGTTTTTCTTGATGTTGTACAAGCCAAGTAGTATTCTCACTGGCTCTCTATCTTATCTCTCAGAACACAGCTCATTATCACCACAGATCCCTGCAGGGCAAGACACCTGAAGGGCCTGTCTAGCCTTACTGTCCAGTACAGTAATCACATCTACCTTTCATCTGACATCCAAGTGCCCCACATAGTGCCTGCCAATTTGGAACCCAACTTTCCTCCCAACTTTCCTGTTGGAAGTCAGCAGCTCAGTTCCATAGCGCATCTCCTACCGTCAGCCCCGGAACACATAGGAAACCACCGTGGAGCTGGCTCAGTGCTATCAGTGCCCCTCCCACCAGTGCGCCTTAGCACCCTAGTAAAGGCCATATCCTCTAGGCCCTCTCATGCACTGGCTTCTGTAGCCTAAAGCAACAAAACACTCTCATATTCTCGCTTTTCTGACACTTTGACCCTTCCCCCATAGCAAGCCAAGGCAGTTCTGTCGTGACTGAAGTAGCAGGGAAGTAAGTAGCAGAAAAGACTACTGCCTAGTAAAAATCACAAACAATTATCAACATGCCACATTTAACAATAAAGATGAAGGACAGTTCAAACACTGTAAACTCTATCCAAAATTATATTGACCATCAGATGAACTGTTCAAGGGACACATTGCTTTAAAGCGTTGGCATTAATAGACAGAGACTTTTCTACAGGGTTTGCCAGGTAACACTTTCCTCTCATGTTCTCCTCAAGGGCTCTCTGTAGAAAACCTTTGCTTCTTGGTTGTAAAATTTAGTACTACTTTTAATAGGTTGGTGCAAAAGTAACTGTAGAAGTAATTGTTGTGTTTGCCATTACTTTCATGGCAAAACCCGCAATTACTTTTGCACCAACCTAATATATAGGTCATTAGACTCATGATGTTAAGATGCATACTAAGAAATAGGCAACAGGTACATCATACTAAGAAATAGGCAACAGGTACATCAGGCCCTGGTATTTTTCATGTAATGAGATATATATTTAACATCATCAGGTTATGTCTGAACAATTTGCATCTGCAAAATTGCACACTTGAAATGTCAAAAGAAGTTGCTAAATTTGTTAGGGCTGCAGACATTTTGTGCTAATGGGGCAGAGTCTACCGTAAAGGCAGTAGTTTCACTAGACTGATTTCATATCCTCACTAAAAGATGTTGGAATCTTTCTTTCTAGTCGCAGTTATATGATACAAAATGTGCTACTGGATACTTCACTATACGAGAAAGACTCCCTTAAAGACACACCTAAGGACATATACAATCTTCTCTGAGTCTCTGGAGTCAGAGTAAAAATACATTTTAGCACAGAAAATACTACAATCTGGTCTGACTTTCTGAACACTTTAATAGAAATAGGCACAAAAAAATTGTAAAAAGCAGGCAGTGTGTCAAGAACAGAAATAGAATGTGTCATTTGGGGATGGCCATGTGGCTCCCAGATTAGATATTTGCTACAACAAAAAGGGCCATCCATGAAATCTGTCAATCAACAGTTGAGTTTAGGTATGGAAGTTCTCCTTATTTAAAAGTTTAATGTTGCTGTGATAACCGCTGTTAGAGATGGCACCAGGGCCTGCCAGCATACACTGCTTCTTCATTCCTTTTCCTCTCCAGCCAACCATCAACAGCCAGGACTACTACCTGCTGAAGCTCCCGAAGCTCATGATACAGGGAAAGCAGAAGGCTGGAAGCACAGCTGTGATTAGCAAGCTGATTGATGAAGCAAGGCTGGAAGCAGGCGCTATCTCATACTGCAGTTATCTTCCCATTTAACACTTCAAAACACTTCTCTGGCACCTGTAGGTGATGAGTGACAATCACCCTGAGCTTTTAAAACTTTTTGAAAAATGAGCTATTACTTTCTGTGTTTTTATCTGCCAGATCTCAGTTGAAACTCAGGAAGAACCCAGAGAGTCAAATGCTTCAAAAGGAGTTTTTGTTTTCATGGTTTAATAATGGACAACTTAAGCCACACAAATTGAGAAAATTAACTAAATTTAATTAACATTAATTAACTAATTAACTAAATTAATGAACTCCATATAGATGGAGTTCAAAATTTTTAGGAAAAAAAGTCTTAACTGTATATTTTAATTCATTTTGCTTTATGTGTTTCTCTAAAACACATTCAGTTCTCGATGAAATGTCCATGTACTAATCTAGTATGTCACTGCTTTTGAATGAACATGAAATATAAAAATCATGTAAGTTTGCCAGTTAGAGTTCATAATTTAGAAGGACGAATAGGTCAACCGGGTTATAAACTCCTCCAATATATAGCACTATGTCTTTACTTTCTTTTTACCTTCCTTATCTTGCCTACCACAATGCTTTGTAAATTATTCATCATTTTGAATGAAACAAGGTAGCATTCGAAAAACAGAATTACAAGTAGGCAGAGACAACTGCTTCATCTTCCCCATCACCAAATTGGCTGGTCCACTGGCAAAGACCCCTGCCTTACCTATGGATTGGACGCATGGCTGGCCTTGCAGCTACCTAAGGCGAGTTCCTTCATCTGTACGCTGGATTCCATCCTTTCTTGCCAAATGAAGCATGTTGCTCTTGAAATTATCCCACCACTCTCTGCATCATCAATATTTCCTTCTCCAGTGGATCAGTCTCATCAACAAGCAAACATGTCTTTAGTGTATCTCATTTTTAAAAAACTTTCCCTTGACCCCATAGGTCCCTCTAGATACCACCCATTTCTCTGCTCCCTTTTCTTTCAGAATTCCTCAAAATGGCTGCTCACAACCCATTATCTGTCCACCCACATAATTCAGGCTTTGGTTCCCACATTCTGCTGAAACCAGTGCTGTTGAGGTGGCTGAAGACCTCGCCATCCAGCGGTCAGTTCTCAGTCCCCATCTAACTTCCCTTCTTGGCAACACCTGAAACAAGTGGTTACTCACTTCCTCCTTCCTGAAACACTGCACACGGCTTATGGGAAATCCCACCTTCTTAGACTTTCCTTTTACCTCACTGGTTGCTCCTTCTCAGTCTCTTTTGCTGCTTCCTCCACCTCTTCCTCATATGTAAGTGTTGGCAGCCCCTAGACTCAGTCCTAGAAGTTCCTTTCTTTTCTCTCTACTCATGGCTCAGTGTCTGTCACCACCATCCACCTGGCTGCTCAGCTGGAAAACTTTTAGGTCACATTTTAGCCCCCTCTTTACCTTGCGTTCTATTTCACATCCATTGACAAGTCCTGCCTGCAAAACAGATCCCAAATCTGACGACTTGCCATCTCCCCCACCATTCCCACCCTAGTCCCAGCCCGGGTAACCTCTAACCAGCCCACTGCAATCATCCTCTAACTAGGTCCCCTGCTTCCTCTCCTGCCTCCATCATAATCGAAGCGCCACACAGCAGCTGGAGAGATCTTTCAAAAATGCAAACCAGGCCAGGTGCAGTGACTCACGCCTATAATCCCAGCACTTTGGAAGGCCGAGGTAGGTGGATCACGAGGTCAGGAGTTTGAGACCAGCCTGGCCAACATAGTGAAACCCTGTCTCTACTCAAAAATACAATAAAAAATTAGCCGGACGTGGTGGCAGGCACCTGTAGTCTCAGCTACTTGGGAGGCTGAGGCAAGAGAATCACTTTAACCCAGGAGGTGGAGGCTGCAGCAAGCTGAGATCATGCCACTGCACTCCAGCCTGGGTGACAGAGTGAGACTCCACCTCAAAAAAAAAAAAAAAAAAAAAAAAATGCAAACCAGATCTTGCTCAAATGCTCCAATGGCTTCTCAACACACTCAGAATAAAATCCAATCTCCCACCACAATCCATAGGATGTGATAAAATCTACCCTGTACTGTACTTTGGCTCCTACCACTCTCTTCCAAGTTCACTCCATTCCAGCTACAAACTAACCCATCTCTCATGGCTGTTGCAACTGCTCTTCCCTCTGCCTGGAATGTTCTTTCCTTACCTCAGGTTTTTGTATGGTTTCCTCCTTTACTTCATCCAGGTCTTAATTTGAATATCATTTCAGTAGAGTCCTTCACTAACAATCTTAACTACAATAACACCTTGTATAAAATAATAACCATTTATAAAGTAGTCCTTTCACTCACACTTTAGCTTGATTTTTCTTCAAAACAGTTATTACCTCACCCTACCTTAAATTTTGTTTTGAAAAAGATGTGTGTGTGTGTGTGTGTGTGTGTGTGTGTGTGTGTGTGTGTGTGTGGTAGTGGTGGTGGTGGTTGGTAGTGATAGCGGGTAGTGGTAGTGTTTTTCTCCATCATAAGGGTAAAGACTCTATATTTTGTTCACTGTTATATCCTAAGCACTTGGAAGAGTGTTTAGTACAAAGTAGTCACTCAATAAACATGTGTTAAATAATGAATGATTGAAAAGGCATTAGTTCTACTTTATATTTTAAATGTACTTAAAGAAGGTACTACTTTATATTTTAAATGTACTTAAATAATGAGTTAGTCCATATAACTATCCAGGAAAACTTTTTTTTTTTTTTTTTTGAATGGGGTCTTGCTTTGTCACCCAGGCTGGATAGAGTGCAGTGGTGCTATCAAAGCTCACTGTAACATTGAACTCCCAGGTTCAAACAACTCTGGAACCTTAGCCTCTAAAATAGCTTGGAACACAGGCGCAAACCACCATACCAGTCTATTTTTTTTTTTTTTTTAATAGAGATGGGAGCCTCAATACATTATCCAGGCTGGTCTCTCACTCCTGGCTCCAAGCAATCCTCCCTCCTGGGCCTCCTGAGTTACTGGAAATATAGGCATGAGCCACTGCACCCAGCCTATCTTTGCTCTTTTAATATTCACTCTAGCTAAAGGTGCCACTTGTTTTAACCTAGATGAGAACAGCTTCAGGTCAAAAGAAAAAAAAAGGAGGAAGAGAAGGCTCTTCAAATGTCTTTCACTAAATATCAGCACCCATTCTATGACTCTAGGCTCCGACCACTGGACCTGGACACAGGGGCCCAGGTTCTGTTGCATCACTGCCTGGGCCTCTGAGTCTAGCAGCCTAATGGCTGGGAATCTGGTACTTTGCCATTTCCTGCAGGACCAATCTGTGACTTGTGGTGTAGCTGCTTTCCCTGAATTTGGTGCTTATTCAAATAAGTAATTTGAAAGGAAGCATCATTAGATCAAGGATTGCATTTGTCTCGATCACCACTGAGGACACCACAGGGGCTGATATGTAGTTGGGGTTCAAAAATTATTTATTATGAATCGGAAGAGGAACGTCAAGCAAAAAAAGACTTTCAAAAAGAGTATGATAAGGTGAGCAAGAATAAAACAAAGAGTAAGAGCAGCAGAGTGGACATACAATAAATCATATATATCTAGAAATCGATAAGTCATATGGAAATCCATTTTGAATGGATTTTAGGGAGCCCCACAAATCCACGGTCATTAACCTCATCTGGAACCTCAATACCGAAGAGAAAGTTTACGAAGTCTTTCTACTCGGATCAGTCTTGCTATCACCCAAATAATTTCAAACAATTCCCACTTTTATTTGCTCTCCTGTCCATGTAATTCCTCCAGTCTCAGCAAATGATCTTGCCGCCTATCTGACAAAGAAAAACCTCAGTAATAAGAAAGTCTTCATCTGCCTTTTGCAGATCCACAAACTTCTACACACCTGGCCTTCCCTTCTTTTCTCACCAGGCAGAGGAGAGAGACCTGGCCATCATCAGAGGCTAGCAGCTCCCTGCGTAATGCGGGTCCTGCCCAGTATCTCTACCTTCCTGGGAGCACATGCTAGTGAGTGTCTTCCTTCTTTCCTCCCTCTCTTCCTTTCCACCGTCTCCTTTTCCAGTGTAGACTAAATAGTTTCATTTAAAAGAAGCCTGGCCGGGTGCGGCGGCTCACTCCTGTAATCCTAGCACTTTGAGAGGCCAAGGCGGGCGGATTGCCTGAGCTCAGGAGTTCAAGACCAGTCTGGGCAACACGGTGAAACCCCATCTCTACTAAAATACAAAAAAAAAAAAAAAAAAAAAAAAATTAGCCAGGTGTGGTGGCATGCGCCTGTAGTCCCAGCTACTTGGGAGACTGAGGCAGGAGAATTGATTGAACCTGGGAGGCGGAGGTTGCAGTGAGCCAAGATTGCGCCACTGCACTCCAGCCTGGGCGACAGAGCAAGACTTTGTCTCAAAACTAAATAAATAAATAAAAATTTAAAAAGCCTAAGCTTGAAGGTTATACCACCTAGCTAATTAATGACTAGAATATTTACAAAGGACAAGGATTGGGAATCACGTGCTATCTGCTTTTTAAATATCCCAACTGACCTTCACTTAAAATTTCCTACTTGCTTATCTTGCATAATTTGTTTTGTCTTTGCTACTATCTTTGCTACCAAAATATTTTAAGTTTTAAATAATGGCGGCTTGTAAGAAGTTGGCCCTTCAGTGGTTTTTTGTTTTGTTTTGTTCTGTTTTATTTCTGTAATCATTGACAATAAGCACTTATTCTTTCTGGAGAAGCTGGCCACTTGTTTATCTGCTGAACTACATTTCTCCTTCAAGGCTTTGTAGTGGAAAGCAAAGATATAAAATACAAGATTAAAGAATGATATCATGGAGTTGCCAAAGAAATCTCTATAGTCCAGGAAGTCCTAGCATGCCTGCTTGGTTGTTTGTTTCCAACTTGAATGAGGTTTGTGAAAAGACAATTAGAATTGTCTTTTTGTTCCAATGGGTTATACAGGAAAGAAACAGGAAATCTTGATGAAAGCTTGGGCTTTACAGGATATTTGTGTGAGCATTTAGCCCATGTGTTTGATGTTTTTCTTTCCACATCTGCACACTTTATGCCTGGATTTTGGCTAAGATACTTTAAAATACTACTTTGCTGTTTTCACTTCATTACAGTTCCTGGCACGATGCTTTCTGTAAGAGAGGGGCTCAAAAATTAAAACTGGAGAAGGAAACTGAGGCCCAGAAGGCACAAGTCCATTCATTTCCTCTGAATGTCAGTCAGTTCCCTCATTATAAAACGTGAGGATTAGACCGGATAAATGCTTTTAAAACTTTTTCACCAAAGTACTCTTAGCAGCAGTGAAAATGAATAGGACCCCCCTGGGGGATGTGAGGGCAGAGCCTGAAGCAGCCTCTGCAAGCTGGAAGTTTCTTTGAAATGTCCTATTTTGTCTTAAAAATTCATGAGAACTTTGCATTTTACAAAACAGGAAAGTCTATGTTTGTTTTAATAGGAATGTTACCTCAATAGTAAAACTACGTTGCTTTCCCACAATCTAACTGAGTGAATGCAACACTCCAAGAAGCATGTACGCAGCCTCAGGAACCCCTAGCACTTGCTCACACTTCTCCTGGGATCACCTTACCTGAGTTGGAGAAGCGAGCACCCAGATGCTCGGCATCGAAATCCCCTCCTGATGTGAAATGCTATCATCATAACACTTACAATTTTACCTTTTAGAGAAAAAAACAAAACAACAGAAAAATGTTCACACTTCCATTTGAATGGCAACTGAGAAAGTAGGCAAGAGTCCTGACATGGGGAAATCCAGCCAGAGAGGTACCTAAGTGAATGAGTCAGCGGTGGAATGAGAGAAGTCGGTCTGTCAAGAGGGGCTGGGAACTAATCAGGCAAATGAACAGAAAGTCCCAGAATCTTGGTTCTGGAAGAGACCACTGCAGTAGGACAGCCCCCGGAAGGCACAGTACCCCTTCATAACACTCCAAAAATACACCGCAACCCACTCACACTGGAAACTTACTTTCTCACAAGAAAAACTGTTGCACATTTGAAGGAAGAGTTCTTCAGAAAAGAACTACCTTGAAACAATACAAAATATTCCTCACGGTACCATCTATATATGGGTTCAATTTCTGCCCCCTGGAACTCCGTGGGAGTGCATTTAGAGTGGGGTCAAGAGTAGGGCTCTATGAACTGTGTGGGACCCTGGGCCACTTCCTTAAATGGATACTTCAGTTTCTACAACTAGAAGATGAAAACGATAAACAGTGGTAGCTACCTCACAAGATGTCTGTGGGTTAGGTGCAGTGGCTCACACCTGTAATCCCAGCACTTTGGGAGGCAGAGGCGGGCAGATCACCTGACGTCAGGAGTTTGAGACCAGCCTAGCCGACATGGCGAAACCCCGTCTCTACTAAAAATACAAAAATTAGCCAGGAGGGGAAGCACAGACCTGTAATCCAGCTACTTGGGAGGCTGAGGCAGGAGAATCGCTTGAACCTGGGTGGCAGAGGTTGCAGAGAGCCAAGATTGCACCACTGGCACTCCAGCCTGGGTGACAGAGCGGGACTCTGTCTAAAAAATTATATATATATATATATATATATATACACACATACATAAACTGTGAAAATGGGGAGTGGCTGAATATGTGTAAAGCATGCAGAGTAGTGCCTGGTCCAGGGTAGATCCTAATAACTGTGGGTTTTTAGGATTTTTATCACACAGACCAAGCCCAATGCTCCCTGAAATTCAGACCTTAAATTTACAGAGAGATATGCAATCCTCCCTTTAAATATCCCCTCTGACATAGTTCCAGACCTTTCTATATTCTGAAAACTCTTCTGTGAACATGTTCAAGTTTGTCAGTGGCCTGCTTAAAATGTGGTGACCAAAATCGACCTATTCCTTCTGTGACCTGAAACATAAACAATACCTGGGACCATATCTGCTGGCTCTCTTGTCCCCTGTGTCCCAGGCACCACATTCCCCTTATCTCTGTGGCTCTCTGTCTTCCTTCTACTTTTGCAACTGATTTTCTAAACCAAAGCATGGCATTTTATATTCAACCCCAATAAATGTAATCTTCTTAATTCCAGCCTGTTTAAAGCTGCAGAAAACTCATTTTTTTTTATCCTGCATATTAACTATTCCTCAGAACTCTAAGCATTGGGAAACTTTAAACTTTTTTTTTTTTAATCCCTTATCATCCTCGACTGACTGAGAGACATAGAAATCTCACTTCAGGTTGACACTAATCATTCAGAGATGGCCCTTTGAACTATCACTTAACCACATAAAGGTACCAATATTCGAACCATATTTCCCCAAACTGCCTTCATGCAGACACCGTCAGATGGCTCCATGAAAGCCAGATATATTACATCTACTCCTATTTCCTTATCTACCAGCCTGGCTACCCTGTTCAAAGAAGGAAATGAGCTTAGTTTAATCGGCTTCATTCTTAGTGTACTCATGCTGGCTTGTAGAGCTCACTACCGTATGCCCATCGTTTGTCATGATAAACTTCCACAGGAAAAAATCCGAACAATTTGTGGAGTGGTCAGGGGAAATACCGTTACAGTTAATAGAATATTCTGCTGGAAAAAAAAAAGCTAACTAAAAATGTTTGTATATTGTCACATCACTAAATATTCTCCTAAAATGTACTAGTTCATACTCCTCCCTTCATCTTTCCTTAGTGAACTGCCACCTGGGATCTTCGTTCTCAGCATTGATTCTAATGTATAGGCCTCTAGATATAGAAAGAATAAAAACAGGTGAAATCTGCACTCACCTGAGGTACGCTTGTGTGTGTTTTTTACATTCCTGTTATATACTACATTTGTATCATCTCTTTTTCATGAAAAAAAAAAAAGAAAAATTGATGCAGTGGTATATGGCTTCCATTAATAGTATCAGTTCTTTAAAGAATTCATCAGTATCCCTTACTATGTTAGTATTATTTTTGATCAAGAAAATACAAAGACAAAAATTTGATAGGTTTTAAAATCTATCATTCTGAGAAAAGCCTTTGAAGTTTAACATGCTTCCAGACAAATTTATATATATTTTTTACATTAAAAGAGTGAAACTGTCACAATGTGGATAATAGGGGGTATACAAAAAAAGAATTCACCATGATTTCATTCTCTAAAAAATAATTAACAACACTGTTTTTATATTTCTGTCTGATTTTTGAGGTTAAGGATAATTGGGTCAGAGGGTGTAAGCACTTTTCATGACTCTTGATAGAAACTGCCAGAATCCTTTCCAAAAAGCCTAGAATGCCACTAGCATGTATAAAAGTACCAATTTCACTAAACTTTTACCGACTTTAGATGGCACATCATGGTTAATTCTAATTTGCATTTTTATTAACACCAAGGCTAAAGATGTTTCTACACAGCTGTGCACTTGATTCATTTCTTATCTCTTTCTTTCCTTTGCCAGGTCACTTATTGGGACATTAATGATTTTCTTATGATTTGTGCTAATTACTATATTTATCTGCTAATTATCTTTATATATTATACATTTATTAATTTTATAAGGAGAGTTACTCTTTGCCTAAGATATCTGCTTCAATTATTTCTTCAATTACTTTTTTAACTCAAAATACTTTTTATTTAGTCAAATGCATTTAAATTTTCCTTCGTGTTTTTTCTTATTGTGTCTGACTTTCAGTCAGTGGTGTGCCAAAACAACTACAACGTAAATGCAAATCAGGTGCTGACATCATTTGGCCACACTTGGTTATAAATTTGTGTCCCATGTGATTATCATCAAAATGAGAATATAATTTTAAAACTCCCACAGAGAATTCTGTTACATCTTATACTCACCCTGTAGTATAATAACCTCTGATTAGCATTTGTGTTACAAATAAAGAGTTTTAACTTTGGTTTTCCCTTCTCCCCTGTTCCCTCATCAGTTTACGTAGAGGAACTGACATTTTTCTTATTTTTCTTAGTGCTTCTAATATTGTTTTTAATCCAAAAATACCTCAATTATACTTTGTAACTATAGCATAATAAAAAGTAACATTCATTGCCCTTCCTTAATATTTTTATTTACATTTGATTAATAGTTACCTCTGTTTCCCTCCCTCTTACCACCCCTTACTCCTCAATTCCAGCCTCCGATTCTTCACATAGTTTTCTAAACCTAGTTTTTAAAACCAGTTTCCAAGCAACTTCCTCCCATTACTAAAGTTGTGGAAAACATCCTCCATGGCTCTTTAGATAAAAGTGTATTTCAGGAGAAATACATATTTTTAATTTGGCATGTGTTAGAATGACTTTCAGTTGCCATCACATATTAATCGGAAATTAACTACTTCACTTTTATATAAAAGCATTTTTTAAAAACTCTGATAGAATAACTCCATTGCACTGGCTTTTGCAGTTAGAAAGTCTGAAGTTATCCATACTTTGGCACTGTTGAAAATAATGTGTCAGCTCTATCTTCTATCTTTTCTTCTCTTTTAGGCTTTTCATTTATTGCTTATTTTTTACATTGCATATAAATTGTTTGAATTTATTTTCTATTTCATTAATCCAAATTTATTACCCACTTAAAATGCTATAGAATACAATACAGACCAGGCAGGTGGCTCATGCCTGTAATCCCAGCACTTTGGGAGGCTAAGGTAAGAGGACTGCTCGAGCCCAGGAGTTAAAGGTTGCAGTGAGCCATAATCGCACCACTGCACTCCTGCCTGGGAGAGACAGCAAGACCCCCATCTCTAAGAAAAAAAAAAGAATATAATATAAATGCTCCAAAATATTTATTCCATTGTATTGTTTCTTAGCATTCATAATTTTAATGTTTTACTTATCCAAGTAATGTATAACATGCTCATTATGAAATTTGAAGTAAAAAAGGTTATTTAGAGCATACAATGAAAGTCTCAATTCATCATAACCCTAACCCATAATTCCAGGCCAATTCCATAGTCATGTATAATCTTACAGAATTTTTTCACTGAATTTACATATCTAACTTTGAGACACATATGTTTTAATTTTACATCAATGGGATCATAATATACAAAGTGTTCTAAGAAGTGCTTTATTCCCCTCACCAACATGTCTTAGAAATCTGCATATGTTGGCACCTTCAGATTTATATCAATCTTTTTTTTTTTTTTTTTGAGACAGAGTCTCGCTCTGTTGCCCAGGCTGGAGTGCAATGGCGCGATCTCGGCTCACTGCAAGCTCCGCCTCCCAGGTTCACGCCATTCTCCTGCCTCAGCCTCCTGAGTAGCTGGGACTACAGGCGCCCGCCACCGCGCCCGGCTAATTTTTTGTATTTTTAGTAGAGACAGGGTTTCACCATGGTCTCGATCTCCTGACCTTGTGATCCTCCCGCCTTGGCCTCCCAAAGTGCTGGGATTACAGGCATGAGCCACTGCGCCCAGCCTATATCAATCTTTTTAATAAGTATATTGTATTCCACAGTAGGTATGTAGCATTATTTATTTATTTATTTATTTATTTTTGAGACAGAGTCTCGCTCTGTCAAATCCAGGCTGGAGTGCAGTAGTGCCACTTTGGCTCACTGCAGACTCCACCTCCTGGGTTCACACCATTCTCCTGCCTCAGCCTCCCGAGTAGCTGAGACTAGAGGCACGTGCCACCAAGCCCGGCTAATTTTTTGCATTTTTAGTAGAGACAGTGTTTCGCTGTGTTAGCCAGGATGGTCTCGATCTCCTGACCTTGTGATCTGCCTGCCTCGGCCTCCCAAAGTGCTGGGATTACAGTTGTAAGCCACCACGCCTGGCCAGCATAATTTATTTAATCATTCATTTTATTTACAACTTTTTTCAATATTACAAATAATCCTCCCAAAACATGTATGAACGTAGATCTTTTTGCACATGTATAAAAATTTCTATAGGATAGGTTCTAAGAAATAAAATTTTGGGATTAAAATCTATATGAATTAGTTTTTTTGGAACAGAACATATATATCCTATATATGAATATGTAAATATAAAGTATACATATTCATATGCGCATATGTGTCTGTATATGTGCACACATGATTTTTAAAAATAAAATGGTAAACATCATCTTCTAATAAAAAGTAACAGGTCCTTGCCCCATCCCACTCCTGTACTGGTGGCAACTCTTTTAAAACATGCCTGTGCTCCTTTCTCTGGTGATTACTTCCCTACCTCTACACAATATGCTACATAGCTCTCTCTTACTTTACCAAAGCTAGACACTCCTTATAGGTTTTCTCCTAGGACAAATGGGGATTTAGCTCATTTACACTCCCTCGCTCCTCTCTCCCACTCTTGTCACCATTTTACTAGTTACTCCATTCCTTTCAGTTCCTCCAGTGGTCAACCCTGTAATGAGGAATATACTAAAACCTCTGTGTTTTGTTTCATTACATGGGCAGCTGCTCAAATCCACACTTCATGATAATACCTCAGTGCTCTCACCCTTCCCTTCCCAGGCCCTCCATCCCTTTCTTCCACTTCCATACCTATACCATCTTAACCTTTACTGTTACAATAGCAAGGCTGGTGATATGGTTTGGCTGTGCCCCAACCCAAATCTCACCTTGAATTGTAATAATCCCCATGTGTGAAGGGCGGGACCAGGTGGAGATAATTAAATCATGGGGGCAGTTTCCCCCATATTGTTCTCGTGTTAGTAAGTAAGTCTCACAAGATCTGATGGTTTTATAAATGGGAGTTCCCCTGCACAAGCTCTCTTGCCTGCCACCATATAAAAGGTGACTTTGCTTCTCCTTTGCCTTCTGCCATGATTGTGAGGCCTCCTCAGCCATGTGGAACTGTGAGTCCATTAAACCTCTTTCCTTTATAAATTACCCAGCTCGGGTATGTCTTTATTAGCCATGTGGGAACAGACTAATACAGTTGGTAACATCTATGCCCTGTTCTGTAACCCTAAGCTAGTTTTTAAAGTTGAAAACAATAAATGTCATCTAATTATTGTGTCTATGTACATATTGTTCAATGATGAATATTTTGTCTGCCAAGATTACATTTCCTTTTTTATTGGTCCTGTGTCATAACACCTGTGCTGCTTGATAAAGAATGTACCTTTAAAACCCAGTTCCAGCATTTTCTACATTTTTATATTTTCTAAGTTTGCAATTGTAGTCAGCATGGTAAACTGTTTTATGCTAACCCCATTTGATGGTCTTCTCTGTGATGCTCCTTCCAGGCGGAGGATTACACCAGGGAGGCCATGTTTGCTTTGGCCAATAAAATGTGAGTAAACTTACTTCTGGGTCAATGTTAGAAGCCAGCAGATGCTCAAAATATTTCCTTTTCCATTTCCCATAGCAATGTTCCAGATAGTTCATTCTAAAAACTGGACTCAAGATGACATGACACGGGTCAGAGCTGCAGTCAGTCCTCAAAGGACACGTGACATAAGTATGAAATAAGCCTTTTTTGTTCTAAGCCATTGAGGTTTAGGATCATGTTTACCAAAGCAAAACCAAGCTAAAAATTAATAGTAATTTTAAGTATTTTAAGTATTTTAAGTATTCTGGGAATAAGCAGAAATATATTTTTAAAAGAAGAAAATAAAACTTTGTATTACTAAGTAAGAGGCAGAGCACTGAGGACAAAATCTCAACTCCTTACACATCCTGGTCCTAACCTCCCTCTTCCCCTTCATCTCCCACAGCAGGAACCTTTCTCCCCATACTCTGGCTAACCTGGTCTTCATCCTCAGTTATCTTCCTTGAACACTTTCAGCTTGCTCTCTTCTCAGGATCTTTGAATGTGCTGTTCCCTCAGACTGGAATACTATTTCTCCAGAGCTCATGGCTGGCTCCTTCCTGTTCTAAAAACAGCTGTGCTAGTTTTTAGAACTCAGCACAAATATCAGGGTTTCCCTGATCAGTTATTCAAGGCTGGTAATCCCCTTCCCACCCTCCACCTGGCAAAGGCTATAAAGGTACCATTTTTTCTTCTACATAAGTCACTCTTCAGGCCGGGTGTGGTGGCTCACACCTGTAATCCTAGCATTTTGCCAGGCCGAGGTGGGCAGATCACCTGAAATCAGGAGTTCAAGACTAGCCTGGCCAACACGGTAAAACTCCGTCTCTACTAAAATTACAAAAATTAGCCAGGCGTGGTGGCGTGTGCCTGTAATCCCAGCTACTCGGGAGGCTGAGGCAGGAGAATCGCTTGAACCCAGGAGGTAGCAGTTGCAGCGAGCCAAGATGGCATCACTGCACTCCAGCCTGGGTGAGTGAGACTCCATATCAAAAATAATAATAATAATAATAATAATAATACAACTCACTCTTCAAAATTATTTCACTTTTTAATTTGTAGACTGAGTAGTCACCAAAAAGCAAACTCCATGAGAGAGGATGCATGCTCTCTGTTGCTGTTCTCCCTCATACCAGGGAGAGCACCTGGCACATAGTAAGTACTCAACCGTATTTCTCAAATTAATGGAGGTTTAACCAGTGCTCTGACAGGACAGAAGAATTACTGAGATTATTAGGATACTTGTTCCCACCCAGATCTCATGTTGAAATGGAATCCCCAGTGTTGGAGGTGGTGGATCATGGGGTGGGAGGTGTTTGAATCATGGAAGCGGATCCCTCATGAATGGCTTGGGCTATCCGCTTGGTGATAAGTGAGCTCTCACTCTGAGTTCACGAGTGATCTGGTCATTTAAAAGTGTACGGCACCTCCTCGCCTCTCTCTCTGTCTCCCTGGTTCACTCGCTGGCTCCTGCTTTTGCCATGTAAGGTGCCTGCTTCTGCTTCCTTCTGCCTTGATTGGCAGCTTCCTGAGGCCTCTCCAGAAACAGAGGCCACTATGCTTTCTGTACAACCTGCACAACTGTGAGCCAATCAAACCTCTTTTCTTATAAATTACCCAGTCTCATCAATTACAATCGATGTTTCAATCAAACATTCAGATAAAACTGTCAGAATAAACTTCACTGGAGTGTTAAAATTCTGTTTACAGATTTTATTGAAACAAACATTATTTTAAATATATTGGTAATAACAGCTCTTAGTCACATTTTCATTATGCAGATATTTTGTGATAGCAATTTTTAAAAGAGAAATTATACATGTATTTGAAAAATTTAATGGCAGCATCAAAATGAAAGACCAACCTGTTGTTCATGCCGCTGTCTGATGTCCTCCAGTTGCCATAAAAACTCCTTTGATTGTTTCTCACGAAGGGATTTGGATCTAGTTAGATCTGCCTCCACTTTTTCCATCTATAAAATTTAAAAATCAAATATTAATTTTTTAAACAAAAAAATGTGTTCCATGTTTTTGTAATTTGTCCATTTGTTTAAACAGCAGATTTTAAACACCTCACCAATAATAATGATGAATTTAAAGGTATTAAAATAATGAGACATTTATCAATTTATCTTAATACATTTTAATTATTTAAGAAGAGAAATTAAATTGGTATATAATTGGCTAAATTCTAAAATTACAACAATAATGTAGTGAAAATATAATTTAGGATGTTCTAATATTTATTCAACATAATTTAATTAAGCCCTTGGTATGTGCTGAATGAGATAAAATATTTCCAAATCATATCTCTGATAGGAGACTTATATCTTGAATATATAAATAATCTTATAGCCCAATAATAAATGGATAATTAAACTCAATTTTAAAATGGGCAAAGAGCCTGAATAGATATTTCTCCAAAAAGATATATAAAAGGCAAAAAAGCATATGAAAAGATGCTCAACATCACTGTCTTTAAGCAACTACAAATTAAAACAAGAATGACATATCACTTCTTGCCCCAAAGAATAGCAATAATAAAAAAAGACAAATAGTAACAAGTATTGGTGAAGATGTAGAGAAGTCAGAACCTTCAACACTGCTGCTGGGAATCTAAAATGGTATAGACATGCTGGAAGACAGTCTGTCTGACAATTCCTCGAAATGTTAAATAGAGTTACCATGTGTCCCAGTAGTTTCACTCCAAGGTAAGAAATGAGAACATATACATCCACACAAAACTTTGTCTACAAATGTTTATAGTAGCCTTATTCATAACATCCAAAAAGAGGAAACCACCCAAATATCCATCAGTTGATAAATGAATAAACAAAATGTGGTATATTCTTAGAGTAGAATATTATTCAAACATAAAAAGGAAAGAAGGATTAATACATGTACTTTGGGAGGCTGAGGCAGGAGGATTGCTTGAGCTCAGGAGTCTGAGACCAGTGTAGGCAACATAGTGAGACTGTGTCTCTACAAAAAAGAAACAAATCAGCCGAGCATGGTGGCACACGCCGATAGCCCTCAGCTATTCGAGAGGCTAAGGCAGCAGGATTGCTTAAGCCCCAGAGGTTGTAGCTGCAGTGAGCCTTGCCTGCCCCACTCCATTCCAGCCTGGGAAAAAGAATAAGATCCTGTCTCAAAACAAAAATTAATTAAAAATAGAAAAAAAAATTAACACATGTTATAACATGGATGAGCCTTGACAGCATTAAGCTAAGTGTCACAACAGACCACATACTGTAGGATTCAATTTATATTAAATTTCCAGAATCGGCAAACGCATAGAAACAGAAAACAGATTAGTGGTTGCCTAGGGTGAGATGGCGATCTGAGAGGGTAACTGCTAAAGGATATGGTGTTTCTTTTGGGGAAGATGAACATTTTCTAAAATTGACCGTGATGATGGTTACATAACATCCTGAATACAATTTTAAAAACCACTGAATTGTACACATATGAGTGAATTGTTGGTATGTGAATCTTATCTCAACAAAGCTGTGATTAAAAAAGAAAATGGAAAAAGGAAAAGTCAAAGATTCCACCACACCCAAGAGGCCTCACTTAATCCAATCCCAGTGACCTCTCACAGCTCATCTTTACTGCTCTATCCCCCCCCCCACCACCACAGTCCACCTACCTGCTGCCCAGGCCTATAATGTGTCAGAAGTGCTCTCACCTTGGGGGCAGGAGGTTCTGCCTGATAGTCATACAGCACTTTCTCAAAGTATTGAGGCTTTGTTTAGCATCACCTTTGTACCGAGACCTCCCAGACCACTCAATCTTAAATTGAACATTGCAATTCCGCAGCCCCTAAGTCCACCTAGTTCCCCTTTCCCTGCTTTGCTACCCCTTTGTTCCACAGGCTATATCACCTTCAGATTCACTATATAATCTACATCTTCATTAGGGCTGTTTGTAATGTCTCTCTCCCCCCATGTAACATCACCCCATGTCCACTGTCATCAGTGAAATAGTATCAACCATTTATCACAGTGCCTGGCAGATACAGGGAATCAATAAATACTAATCAAATGAAAACAAAGATTGCACAGTGCACCCAACTTGGTTCAAGACTTGCTGAATTTACAGTTTTCAACATTTAGTTCCAAATTCTTTAAAACACACACAAAATAAATAAAAGCATGTTGGATCTAACTTTTTCTATCACTTTGTCCATGTTATGATCAGATGCTTGTTTACATGCAATGAGAAAGAGATGTTCTTACAGTCATGAAAAAGCTCTCTATGTCAACAACATGAAAATGATGTCTTTTATTCAAAGCAATGCAGTATTTTATTTGTCTTTAAACCCCTGCACATTTGGGTATAACTTAAGACAATATTTTTTGTCTGAGGCAATTACCAGTTAACGCGGCAACCATTCTACCACTGGCTACTTTATATTACTTATTATTCTGCTTCACTGGTATGTGGAACCACTTCTACTTTGTTCAACTTGTACACAATGCCTTCTTTCAGGTTACCTTTTGGTAAGCACCAAGATTAGTTAAGACATGAATATTGGAGGAAATGAACTATGAAAAATGCTTCTTTCACAGTTTTCCACAATATATTTGAAAAAAACATTTCAATGCATTTATTCAGACATGATTAGACTTTAAGTTTCTAGGAATAAAGATGTTCAGTGAAAGGCAACCAGTTTCACTGCATGAGAACAAAATGCATATTACCACCCACTACTGTGTCTAACAGCACATTCCAGCTTATGGTTCTTATACTGAAGTTTGAATACCCTCTAGATTATGGCATGATATTTAGCACCCAATTATTTCTTTGTAAATACCAAGGACTGCAATCCCGAAAACATTAAGTCACCGGCGTAAAATTCAATTAGAGTTCTACGATTACTGATTCATAGGTAATTAGTATTGTGGTCAAGAATAAATTTAAGGAATGATTAAAGGAAGCACAGTCAAGCACACTTTGGTTTTTTGTTTCTAACTCAAGACTTTAGTTTCAAGGCTCTCTCTCCTTCAATGCTTTTCATATTGGACCTCAAGTGGGAGGCTCCTTAATCTGTCCTCAGCAATCCAGACTCCAATACCCTTGACATTTTCCAAGCAAGCCATGGCTGTTCTTGACTCTAGGGCCTTTTGCCCATCATACTATCCGTAGGTCCTTTCATTTTTTTTTTTCATCCAGTCAGTCTTTTCAAGGTTGACTCAAGTTTCCCTTCCTCTCTAAGGTGTTCTTTAATCCCACTAATTGAATAAATGCCTTCCTTCTCTATATGCTCTAGGACTTAACATCTTTATTCTCCTAGCACATTGTGCATTTCTCTATAAAATGGAAATGTTTCAAATGTGTAAGCTTTGTTTAGTAATCCAGATAATGAACCCACAAATATAAGAACTATGACAAGTCTTTCTTTTGCATATTTACTTAATAGCTGCCATGGTATGCGAAGTAAAGATGTATTAAATTCTTAAGGATGAGGAGGAGGGACATGAGCAAGATGGTGGAATAAAAGTTCCCCAGCTCCAGTCTATCTCATAGAAATCCAACTAGCAACCATTCACAGACAAGAAAACCTTTGTGAATATTCCAGAACTTGGGAGTGAGTCTGAGACATGTTCTTGGATCACAGAACTGACAAAAGTCACATTACAAAAAAAATAGAAATGGTTTCACGTTGACTGTATCGTCCCCTCCCACAAACCACCACAGTGCCACACAGAGAGGATTCCCCCAGGCCCATGGTTTCTACAGTGGGAAAGAGATCTGGAGGTCAACATCCAGCTTTCCCAGCATTCCAAGATGCTTGGCAGGAGGCCCACTTCTGCCTTGCCTTGGGAGTATTAGCAGGGCTAGAACATCTGAGATCAGCTAGAAACAAAGAAGAGAAAATGGAGCTCACAGCAACCTCTGCATTCCGGCCAGTGGAGGCACCCAATCAGAGAGACCAACAAATAGCATCACTGAGCAGGAAGCACGGTTGAGAGATCTGCCAAGCTCAAGTCCCTAGCCAGATCTGCCACCCAGCCTCAGAGCTTGGCATACTTCCCCAGGCCAAGAGGCAGGCCCAGATCCCTGCATATCTGCAGAGCAGAGCATGTAGTCCAATCCAATCATAGCAGTGATTGCCCCTGTCCAGCACTGGAGCCCAGCCTGAGGTGCAGGCAGGGAGGCAAGCCCAAAACTACACACAACTGTGGGCACAGCATCTGGCTTTGCCCATCTGAGTGGCTGGCGGAGCAGCAACCCCAGAGACCTTGCCAGCATTGGAGTCCAATCTTCAGCCCCATCCAACTACATATTTCAAACATGAGTACCATCATGCCAGGGAACCCAGACTGCAACCCTGCCTAATCAGAGGTTATCACAGAGCCCAGCCAGCAGCTGTGCTTGATTGTGCAGCCTAGCCAATGGTCTCACTGGACTGTGAAGCACAACCAGAAGCAATACCTGACTTCATAAAACAAGCAGCAGCCCGTTGTAATTAAAGAACCCAATAGCAAAATCTGCTTGCTCATGGTCACTATCAGCTGGTCCATCCAGAATCTTAGGCTAGACTAAATATTGAAAGTGTCCATCCCCACCAAAGGACATCTGCAAAGGCCAAAAGAGGAAGCCAATTCATCAAACGCACAGACACCAAGGTAAGGACACAACAGTTACAAAAATATCAAGGAAATAAACACCACAAAAAGAAACTAAGAGAGAAACCTCCAACAATGATCCCTAAAAATATGAAGGTCTACAAAATGACTGACAATTCAGAATAATCCTTCTAAGAAGATCATGGATGTATTAGTTTGTTCTTGCATTGCTATAAAGCCTTGAGAGTGGATAATTTATAATGAAAAAGAGGTTTAATTGGCTCACAGTTCAATAGGCTGTACAGGAAGCATGATGCTACCATCTGCTCAGTTTCTAGAGAGGCCTCAGGAAACTTATAATCATGGCAGAAGGCAAAGGGGGAACAGGTACATCACATGGCTAGAGCAGGAGCAAGACAGAGAGAGTGAGGGTGAAGGTGCTACACGCTTTTAACAACCACTAGATAGTGATAGTGAGAACACCCTCACTGTCACAAGAACAGCACCAAGGGAATGATGCTAAATCATTCATGAGAACCCACCCCCATGATTCAATCACCTCCCACCAGGCCCCAACTCCACTGGGAATTACAATTTGAAATGAAATTTGGTTTGGGACACAGATCTAAACCATATCAACAGAATTATAAGAAAATATGGATAGAAAAGTAAAACTTGAAAACAATATACAGACAAAAGAATTAGTTTGACAAAGGAGCGGACACTACTTTTAGAAACAGAAATCCTAGAGAAAAAGAATACAATAACTAAACCGGAAAATGTTATTAAAAGCTTGAACATCAGGCTCAAACAAATAGAAGAAGCAATCAGTGAGTTCAAAGACAGGACATTTAACATTATCAAGTCACAGGAGCAAAAAGTAAAAAGAATAAAGAAGGCTTACGAAAATTACGGGACACCATCAAGAGACCTAACTTTCATATAATAGGAGATCCAAAGGAGAAGAAAGAGAAAAATGCCCCCCAAAAAAGCATATTTAAGAAAATAATGCCTGAAAGTTTCCCAAATCTGGAGAAAGATGTCAATATCAAGGTACAGAAAATTCAGAGGTTACAATCGAATTCAACCCAAAGAGAGTTCACCAAAACACATCATAAGCAATTATCAAAAATCAAAAACAAAGAATTCTGAAAACCAAAAGAGGTAAGATACTTATCACATACAAGCGAGTTACAACATGGCTATCAGTAGATTTCTCAGCAGAAACCCTGCATGCCAGGAGACAGTGGGAAGATACATATTCAAAGTACTGAAGGAAAAAAGCTCCCAATCAAGAATACTTTACCTGGCAAAGTTATCCTTCGGAAATAAGAGAGAAGTAAAATCTTCCCTCACCTCCATCTTCCCCTCAAAATAAGGGAGGTCATCACCATCAGCCTCGTCTTACAGGAATTACAAAAAGGAGTTATTTAAGCTGAGAAACAGTCACTTTCATATGTTAATAACAAAAACATATGAAAGTAAAAAACTCAATGGTATAAATAATACATAGTTATATTCAGAATACTTTAGTGCTATAAATATGGTGTGTAAAGCAATTTTATCTCTAGTATGATGGTTAAAAAACAAAACTTTAAAAAGCAACTATAACTACAATAAATTGTCAAGAGAGGCCAGGTATGGTGGCTCATGTCTGTAATCTCAGCACTTTGGGACACTGAGGTGGCCAGATCACTTGAGCTCAGGAGTTGAAGACCACCCTGGGAAACACAGTAAGATACTGTCTCTACTAAAAATACAAAAATTATCTGGGCACAGTTGTGTGTGCCTGTAGTCCCAGCTACTCGGGAGGCTGAGGCATGAGAACTGCTTGAACCTAGGAAGTGGAGGTTGCAGTGAGCTGAGATTACACCACTGCACTATGGCCTGGGTGACAGACCAAGACTCTGTCTCAAAAAAATAATTATTAAAGGATACAAATTATAAAAAGCTGTAAATTGTGAACTCAAAAACATAAAATTAAGGGAGAATAAAAGTTTACAGTTTTTATATGCAGTAATTTATCATCTTGAAGTAGCATCTTGTAAGTAGATGTTTTATGTAGTCTCATGGTAACCACAAACTAAAAATCTATAATAGTTACACAAAACATAAAAAGAAAGGATTCAAAGCATATCACTACAGAAAATCATCAAACTGCAAAGGAAGATAGCCAGTGAGGAAGAAAAAAAACAAAAAGAATCTACAAAACAACCAGAAAATAAATTACAAAATGAAAGCACTGAGTCCTTACCTATCAATAATGACTTTGAATATAAATGAACTAAATTCTCCAATCAAAAGACTTAAAGTAACTGGGTAAAAAAAACAAAACTCAACTATATGTTTCCAAAAGCGACTCATGTCATGCTTATGGACACAAATAGACTAAAAGTAAAGGAATAGAAGATATTTTGTGCAAATAGAAATGAAAAGAGAGCAAGGGGAGATATATTTAAATTAGATAAAATAGAGTATATTAGTCCATTCTCACACTGCTATCAAGAAATACCTGAGACTGGGCAGTTTATAAAGGAAAGACATTTAATTGACTCACAGTTCAGCATGGCTTCGGAGGCCTCAGGAAATTTACAATCATGGTAGACGGCAAAGGGGAAGCAAGGCACCTCCTTCACAGGGCAACAGGACAGAGTGAGTGTAAGCAAGGGAAATGCCAGACGCTTATAAACCATCAGAGCTCATGAGACTCACCCACTATCAAAAGAACTGCATGGGGGAAACCACCCCTATGATCCAAATACCTCCACCTGCTCCCACCCTTCCTTTGTGGGGATTATGGGGATTACAATTTGAGGTGATATTTGGGTGGGGACACAGAGCCAAACCATATCATAGAATTTAAGTCAAAACTGTAAAATGAGAAACAGAAGGTCATAATATACTGATAAAGCACTCTACTCATTAAGAGGATATAACAATTCTAAATATATACGCACCCAATATAATGGCACCTAAATATATAAATCAAATATTCATAGATATGAAGGAAGAGATAGACTCTATCTAATACAATAACAGGAGAGAACTTCAATACTACACTCTCAGCAGTAGACAGATCATCCACATAGAACATCAATAAGGAAACAACAGAGTTAAATGACACTTTAGAGCAAAGGTACCTAAAAGACATATGCTCAGCATTCCATCCAACAGCAACAGAATACACTTACGTCTCAAGTACACATTAAACATTCCGCAGAACAGATAATATGTTAGGCTACAAAACAAGTCTTAACAAATTTAAGAGGATTTAAATAATATAACGTGTTTTTTCAATCACAATGGTATGAAATTAAAAATCAATAACAAGGGTCAGATGCAGTGGTTCATGCCTGTAATCCCAGCACTTTGGGAGGCTGAGGCGGGCAGATCACGAGGTTAGGAGATCGAGACCATCCTGGCTAACATGGTGAAACCGCGTCTCTACTAAAAATACAAAAAATTATCTGGGGGTGGTGGTGGGCACCTGTAGTCCCAGCCACTTAGGAGCCTGAGACAGGAGAATGGCCTGAACCCAGGAGGTGGAGCTTGCAGTGAGCTGAGATAGCGCCACCACACTCCAGCCTGGACAACACAGCGAGACTCCACCTCAAAAAAAAAAAAAAAAAAGAGAGAGAGAAACCTTGGAAAATTCACAAATATGTGAAAATAAACAAAATACTCCTGAACAACCAATAAGTCAAAAAAATCAAAAGATAAACTTAGACAGACAAATAATGGGACACAGGATACCAAAACTTATGGGATATAGCAAAAAGAGCTCTACAAGGCAAATTAATGGAAAAAAAAAAAAACCTGTATCAATTTTTTTTAAAAAAAACAAAGACAAACCTCAAATCAACAACCTAATGTTATACTTCAAAACTAAAAAAAGAAAAAATGAACTAAGCCTAAAGTTAGGAGAAGGAAGGAAGTCATAAAGATCAGAGCAGAAAAAAATGAAATAGAGACTAGAAAAACAATAAAAACCCCTAAGTCTGATTGGGGTGCCTGAAAGTGAAGGGGGAAATGGAACCAAGTTGGAAAACACTCTGCAGGATATCATCCAGGAGAACTTCCCCAACCTAGTAAGGCAGGCCAACATTCAAATTCAGGAAATACAGAGATTGCCACAAAGATACTCCTCGAGAAGAGCAACTCCAAGACACATAATTGTCAGATTGACCAAAGTTAAAATGAAGTAAAAACTGTTAAGGGTAGCCAGAGAGAAAGGTCGGGTTACCCACAAAGGGAAGCCCATCAGACTAACAGCAGATCTTTCAGCAGAAACTCTACAAGCCAGAAAAGAGTGGGGGCCAATATTCAACATTCTTAAAGAAAAGACTTTTAAGCCCAGAATTTCATATCCAGCCAAACTAAGTTTCATAAGTGAAGGAGAAATAAAATCCTTTACAGACAAGCAAATGCTTAGAGATTTTGTCACCACCAGGTCTGCCCTACAAGAGACCCTGAAGGAAGCACTAAACATGGAAAGGAACAACCGGTACCAGCCATTGCAAAAACATGCCAAAATGTAAAGACCAGCGATGCTAGGAAGAAACTGCATCAACTAACGAGCAAAATAACCAGTTAATATCATAATGACAGGATCAAGTTCACACATAACAATATTAACCTTAAATGTAAATGGACTAAATGCTCCAGTTAAAAGACACAGACTGGCAAATTGGATAAAGAGTCAAGACCCATCAGTTTGCTGTATTCAGGAGACCCATCTCACATGCAGAGACACACATAGGCTCAAAATAAAGGGATGGAGGAAGATCTACCAAGCAAATGGAGAACAAAAAAAAGCAGGGGTTGCAATCCTAGTCTCTGATAAAACAGACTTTAAACCATCAAAGATCAAAAGAGACAAAGAAGGCCATTACATAATGGTAAAGGGATCAATTCAACAGGAAGAGCTAACTATCCTAAATATATATGCACCCAATACAGGAGCACCCAGATTCATAAAGCAAGTCCTTAGAGACTTACAAAGAGACTTAGACTCCCATACAATAATAATGGGAGATTTCAACACCCCACTGTCAACATTAGACAGATCAACGAGACAGAAAGTTAACAAGGATATACAGGAATTGAACTCATCTCTGCACCAAGCAGACCTAACAGACATCTACAGAACTCTCCACCCCAAATCAACAGAATATACATTCTTCTCAGCACCATATCACACTTATTCCAAAATTGACCACATATTTGGAAGTAAAGCACTCCTCAGCAAATGTACAAGAATAGAAATTATAACAAACTGTCTCTCAGACCACAGTGCAATCAAACTAGAACTCAGGACTAAGAAACTCAATCAAAACCGCTCAACTACATGGAAACTGAACAACCTGCTCCTGAATGACTACTGGGTACATAATGAAATGAAGGCAAAAATAAAGATGTTCTTTGAAACCAATGAGAACAAAGATACAACATACCAGAATCTCTGGGACACATTTAAAGCAGTGTGGAGAGGGAAATTTATAGCACTAAATGCCCACAAGAGAAAGCTGGAAAGATCTAAAATTGACACTCTAACATCACAATTAAAAGAACTAGAGAAGCAACAGCAAACACATTCAAAAGCTAGCAGAAGGCAAGAAATAACTAAGATTAGATCAGAACTGAAGGAGATAGAGACACAAAAAACCCTCCAAAAAATCAATGAATCCAGGAGTTGGTTTTTTGAAAAGATCAACAAAATTGATAGACTGCTAGCAAGACTAATAAAGAAGAAAAGAGAGAAGAATCAAATAGATACAATAAAAAATGATAAAGGGGATATCACCACCGACTCTACAGAAATACAAACTACCATCAGAGAATACTATAAACACCTCTATGCAAATCAACTAGAAAATCTAGAAGAAATGGATAATTTCCTGGACACTTACACTCTCCGAAGATTAAACCAGGAAGAAGTTGAATCCCTGAATAGACCAATAGCAGGCTCTGAAATTGAGGCAATAATTAATAGCCTACCAACCAAAAAAAGTCCAGGACCAGATGGATTCACAGTTGAATTCTACCAGAGGTACAAGGAGGAGCTGGTACCATTCCTTCTGAAACTATTCCAATCAATAGAAAAAGAGGGAATCCTCTCTCATTTTATGAGGCCAACATCATCCTGATACCAAAGCCTGGCAGAGACACAACAAAAAATGAGAATTTTAGACCAATATCCCTGATGAACATCGATGCAAAAAACCTCAATAAAATACTGGCAAACCGAATCCAGCAGCACATCAAAAAGCTTATCCACCATGATCAAATGGGCTTCATCCCTGGGATGCAAGGCTGGTTCAACATACGCAAATCAATAAACATAATCCAGCATATAAACAGAACCAAAGACAAAAACCACATGATTATCTCAATAGATGCAGAAAAGGCCTTTGACAAAATTCAACACCCCTTCATGCTAAAAACTCTCAATAAACTAGGTATTGATGGAATGTATCTCAAAACAATAAGAGCTATTTATGACAAACGCACAGCCAATATCATACTGAATGGGCAAAAACTGGAAGCATTTCCTTTGAAAACTGGCACAAGACAGGGATGCCCTCTCTCACCACTCCTATTCAACATAGTGTTGGAAGTTCTGGCTAGGGCAATCAGGCAAGAGAAAGAAATCAAGGGTATTCAGTTAGGAAAAGAAGAAGTCAAATTGTCCCTGTTTGCAGATGACATGATTGTATATTTAGAAAACCCCATAATCTCAGCCCAAAATCTCCTTAAGCTGATAAGCAACTTCAGCAAAGTCTCAGGATACAAAATTAATGTGCAAAAATCACAAGCATTCTTATACACCAGTAACAGACAAACAGAGAGCCAAATCATGAATGAACTTCCATTCACAATTGCTTCAAAGACAATAAAATACCTACAAGGGATGTAAAGGACCTCTTCAATGAGAACTACAAACCACTGCTCAGTGAAATCAAAGAGGACACAAACAAATGGAAGAACATACCATGCTCATGGATAGGAAGAATCAATATCGTGAAAACGGCCATACTGCCCAAGGTTATTTATAGATTCAATGCCATCCCCATCAAGCTACCAATGACTTTCTTCACAAAATTGGAAAAAACTGCTTTAAAGTTCATATGGAACCAAAAAAGAGCCCGCATTGCCAAGACAATCCTAAGTCAAAAGAACAAAGCTGGAGGCATCACGCTACCTGACTTCAAACTATACTACAAGGCTACAGTAACCAAAACAGCATAGTACTGGTACCAAAACAGAGATATAGACCAATGGAACAGAACAGAGTCCTCAGAAATAATACCACACATCTATAGCCATCTGATCTTTGACAAACCTGAGAAAAACAAGAAATGGGGAAAGGATTCCCTATTTAACAAATGGTGCTGGGAAAATTGGCTAGCCATAAGTAGAAAGCTGAAACTGGATCCTTTCCTTACTCCTTATATGAAAATTAATTCAAGATGGATTAGAGACTTTAATGTAAGACCTAATACCATAAAAATCCTAGAAGAAAACCTAGGTAATACCATTCAGGACACAGGCATGGGCAAGGACTTCATGTCTAAAACACCAAAAGCAATGGCAACAAAAGCCAAAATTGACAAATGGGATCTAATTAAACTAAAGAGCTTCTGCACAGCAAAAGAAACTACCATCAGCGCGAACAGGCAACCTACAGAATGGGAGAAAATTTTTGCAATCTACTCATCTGACAAAGGGCTAATATCCAGAACCTACAAAGAACTCAAACAAATTTACAAGAAAAAAACAAACAATGCCATCAAAAAGTGGGCAAAGGATATGAACAGACATTTCTCAAAAGAAGACATGCATACAGCCAACAGACACATGAAAAAATGCTCATCACCACTGGCCATCAGAGAAATCCAAATCAATACCACAATGAGATACCATCTCACACCAGTTAGAATGGCAATCATTAAAAAGTCAGGAAACAACAGATGCTGGAAAGGATGTGGAGAAATAGGAACACTTTTACACTGTTGGTGGGATTGTAAACTAGTTCAACCATTATGGAAAACAGTACGGCGATTCCTCAAGGATCTAGAACTAGAAGTACCATATGATCCAGCCATCCCATTACTGAGTATATACCCAAAGGATTATAAATCATGCTGCTATAAAGACACATGCACACGTATGTTCATTGCGGCACTATTCACAATAGCAAAGACTTGGAATCAACCCAAATGTCCATCAGTGACAGACTGGATTAAGGAAATGTGGCACATATACACCATGGAATACTATGCAGCCATAAAAAAGGATGAGTTTGTGTCCTTTGTAGGGACATGGATGCAGCTGGAAACCATCATTCTCAGCAAACTATGGCAAGAACAGAAAACCAAACACCGCATGTTCTCACTCATTGGTGGGAACTGAACAATGAGATCACTTGGACTCGGGAAGGGGAACATCACACACCGGGGCCTATTATGGGGAGGGGGGAGAGGGGAGGGATTGCATTGGGAGTTATACCTGATGTAAATGACAAGTTGACGGGTGCTGACGAGTTGATGGGTGCAGCGCACCAACATGGCACAAGTATACATATGTAACAAACCTGTACATTGTGCACATGTACCCTAGAACTTAAAGTATAATAATAAAAAATAAATAAATAAATAAATAAAATAAAAAACAAAGACAAACCTCAAATCAACAACCTAATGTTATACTTCAGAACTAAAAAAAGAAAAAATGAACTAAGCCTAAAGTTAGGAGAAGGAAGGAAGTCATAAAGATCAGAGCACAAAAAAATGAAATAGAGACTAGAAAAACAATAAAAAAGATTAATAAAACTATGAGTCGGTTTTTCAAAAAGGTAAAATTTACAAAACATCAGCTAGACTAAGAAAAAAAGAGAAGACTCAAATAAATAATATCATAAATGAAAGGGCAGACTTTAAAACCGATAATATAGAAACACAAAAACAAGGGAGGATTAGGAACCACTATACACCAACAAATTGTATAGCTGAGGAAATGAATGAATTCCTACATATATAGAACCTATCATGACTGAGTCACGAAGAAATAGAAAATCTGAACAGACCAGCGATGACTAAGGAGACTGAATCATTAACAAGAAACTTCTCAACAAAGGAGAAGCTCAGGACATGATGGCTTCATTGCTGAATTATACCAAACATAAGAAGAACTAATACCAATTCTGCTCAAACTCTCCCCAAAAAACTGAAGTAGAGGGAACACTTCCAAACTCATATCATAAGGCCACTGTTACCCTGATAACAAAAGAACACAAGGACACAAGAAAATAACATTAAAGGCCAATATCACTAATGAATATAGATGCAAAAATCCTCAATAAAATACTAGCAAAAAAGAAAAAAAAAAACCCTGAATTCAACGACACATTAAAATCATCAGCTAACCATGATCGAGAGGAATTTATTCCTGGGATGCAAGGGTGTTTCAACACATGCAAATCAATAAATGTGATACAACACATTAATAAAATGAAGAACAAAAACCATATGATCATCTCAATAGATGCAGAAAAATCATTTGCCAAAATTCAACATAATTTCATAATGAAAACTCTTAACAAATTAAGTATAGAAAAAAAATGTACCATAACATAATAAACACCATGTATGACAACCCTACAGGTAAAATCCTACTCAATGGTGAAAAGCTGAAAGCTTTTCTTCTAAGATTTGAAATTAGACAAGGATATCCACTCTCAACCCTTATTTTCAACATAGTACTGGAAGTCCTAGCCAGAGTAATTTGGCAAGATAATGGGGAAAAAAGGCATCCTAGTAGGAAAGGAAGAAGTAGAATTGTCTCTGTAAGCTGATGACATAATCTATATACAGAAAACCCTAAGGATTCTACATACAAAAAAAAACCTGAATTGATAGATGAATTAAGTAGAGTTGAATAAAATCAACATTCAGAAATCATCTGTGTTTCCATACAGTAGTAACAAACTATTCAAAAAAGAGTTTTTTTGTTTTTTTTGAGACAGAGTCTCACTCTGTTGCCCAGGCTGGAGTGCAATGGCAAGATCTCAGCTCACTGCAACCTCTGCTTCCCAGGTTCACACATTTCTCCTGCCTCAGCCTCCTGAGTAGCTGGGATTACAGGTGCTCGCCACCAAGCCCAGCTAATTTTTGTATTTTTTGTAGCGATGGAGTTTCACCATGTCGGTCAGGCTGGTCTCGAACTCCTGACCTCAGGTGATTCCCCTGATTACAAGTGTGAGCTACCACACCCAGCCCAAAAAAGAATTTTTTAAGAATCTCATTTATAATAGCAATAAAAATAAAATAATTAGTATTCATTTATCCAAGGAGGCAAAAGATGCATACACTGAAAGCTATAAAACACTGATGAAAGAAATTAAAGAAAACATGAATAGAAAGATATCCTGTGTTCTCGGATTGGAAGAATTAATAGTGTTAAAATGCCCATACTACCCAAAACAATCTACAGATTCAAGCAATTCCTATCAAAATGCCAATGTCATTTCTCACAGAAATAGAAAAACCAATCCGAAAATTTTTATGGAACCACAGAAGACTCCAAATAGCCAAAGCAATCTTGAGCAATAAATAACAACAACAACAAAGCTGGAGGCATCACACTACCTGACATCAAAGTATACTAAAAAATTATATTAATCAAAACAGCATGGTATTGGCACAAGAGCTGATACATTAGCCAGAGGAACAGGATAGAGTTCAGAAATAAACTCTTCCATTTACAGACAATTGATTTCAATAAAGGTGCCAAAATTACACAATAGGAGAAAGGATGGTCTCTTCATTAAATGGTATTGAGAAAAGTGGCTATTCATAAACAGAAAAAAATGAAATTGGGTTTTTATCATATACCATAAAAAATAATATACTCAAAATGGATAAAAGACTTAAATATAAAACTTGAAGCCATAAAACTACTAGAAAATACAGGGGGAAAGCTTCCTGACATCAGTCTTAGCAAAGATTTCTTGGATCTGACAATAAAAGCACAGGCAACCAAGACAAACGGGATTACATCAAACTAAAATGTTTCTGCACAGCAACCTAAACAATCAACAAAGTAAAGAAACAATCTACAGAATGAAAGAAAATATCTGCAAACCATACATGTGATAAGGGATCGATATCCAAAATATATAAAGAACACAAATAACTCAATAGCAAGAAAAATAAATTGATTAAAAAACAGGCAAAGGACCTAACCAGATATTTCTCAAAATAAGACATAAAAATGATCAACAAGTTGATGGAAAAAAATGCTCAACATTACTAATTAGGGAAATGCCAGTTCAAACTACAATGAGATATCACTTCACAACTGTTAGAATGGTTTTTATCAAAAAGATGAAAGTTAATAAGTGCTGCCGAGGATGTGGAGAAAAGGGAACCCTTGTACACTGCTGGTGGAGATGCAAATTAGTATAACCACTATAGAAAATGTATGGAATTTCCTCAAAAAACTAAAAATAGAACTACCATTTTTTGATCCAGCAGTCCCACTACTCAGCATAAATCAAGGAATTGAAATCAGAATTTCAAAGAGATATATACACTCCCAAGCTTATTACAGCATTATTCACAATAGACAAGATATGGAATCAACCTATGTATCCATGGAATGATAAAGGGATAAAGAAAATGTGTTATGTGTATACCTTGTTATGTATATACTATTCAGCCTTGAAAAATAAGGAAATTCTGTCATTTGTGACAACATGGATAAACCTGGAGGACATTGTATTAAGTTGTATTAAGCTAAATAAGCCAGGCACAGAAAGACAAAATGGCATGATTTCACTTACAGGTAGAATCTAAAAAAGTCAAACTCAGAAGTACAGAGTACAACGGTAGTTAGGAGAGGCTGGGCGAGAGTGGGAAAAGAGAATTGGGGAGATATCGTTCAAAGGATACAAAGTTTCATTTAAACAAGAATACTTTCTAGTGATCAATTGCAGAGCATAGTGACTATAGTTAATAATGTATATTTCAAAATTGGTAAGAGAGTATATTTCAAATGTTCACCACAAAAAACAAATAAGTGAGGTTATGGCTATGTTAATTAGCTTGTTTTAATCATCTACATTGTGCATGTGTGTGTGTGTATTTTGATATATATGTCAAAATACCACATTGTATCTCATAAATATATACAATTATGATTTGTCAATTAAAAATATAAAAAATTAAAATTATTTGGGGGTCACAAAATCTCTTAAAGATGAATGAAATGGTAAGCAAAAGTAATACAGGAACTAAAAATAAGGTAAATCAAGGATGGTAGGCCTGATATACTTAGTATTTTTAAGACAAATCCACATATAAAATTGGTTTTTGTTTCTTTTACTTCGGGCAAGTTGAAATATTAAAAATAAATAATAAACGTTAAAATATTTAAAATGTTAAACAATTAAATACTTAAAATACAAGAATTTTATGTACTCAAAGTTGGTAAAAATAGATTATCTTCTATCTAAACAATTTAAAACACATTAAAAGGCTTTTGCACCAAAACATTTTTAAAAATTCAAAGTAAATAACAACTGATATTATAACAAAATAAAATACACATTATTTTAGATGATACTGACCAAAAATGCTAGAACCCATTCCATTCTCTTTCACAATTTAACAAAAATTCAAAAATCGTCTTATAAAACAGTTTGTAGAAAAACACAGCGTTCTCAGTTACCATAGATACACAACATTCTGCTTCATCATGCATCATTCCATATTCCATTCAACTTCAGGTAAAAGAAATAAATAAACTCCTTTATTATGTAACACATATGCCAAAAAATCTATGCCAAAAAAGGTACAGAAAAGGGCTTGAGTACATTTCTGTGGCTATTTAGTGTTCAAAGATAATAAAGTGTGTTAGGTTTCTTTTTTTTTTTTTTTTTTGAGACAGTGTCTCGCTCCGTGGCCAAGCGATACAGTTGGAGTGCAGTGGCATGATCTCAACTCACTGCAACCTCTGCCTCCCAGTTAAAGTGATTCTCCTGCCTCAAGTCGTCTGAGTAGCTGGAATCACAGACAGGTGTGAGCCAGCACACTGGGCTTGAAGTGTATTAGATTTTCCTGATATGGTGCCTCAAGAATTACTTTTTGGCATATGTAAGAGAAAGCCCACATATCCATAGCTTTAACCAGGGGTCCCCAACCCCTGGGGCCATGGATTGGTACTGGTCCTTGGCCTGTGAGGAACCCTGCATACAGCAGGAGGTGAATGGTGGGGTGAGAGAGCACTACTGCCTAAGCTCCGCCTCCTGTCAGATCAGTGGTGGCATCAGATGCTCACAGGAGCCCGCACCCTATTGTGAACTGCGCATGCGAGGGATCTCGGTTGTGCTCTCCTTATGAAAATCTAATGCCTGATGATCTGAGGCAGAACAGTTTCATCCGGAAACCATCCTTCTGGTCCGTGGAAAAGTTGTCTTCCACAAAACTGGTACCTAGTGCCAAAAAGGTTGGGTACTGTTGGTTTAAATAGTATAGGTGGTTTTTTTCCCCCCTTATTTAACAAAAAGTTCAGAAGTAGTCTGCCACATCCGCAGCTCAAAGATGTCAGGGTAAAGGTCATCACAACTCAACCTTCTCCTAGTGGTTGCAAAATGGTTTCTGTAGCTTTGCACATCTGGAAAAGGAAAGGTAAAGGGTGAAGGGTAAAGACTGAAGGGCAAAGAGAAAGTATCAGGTGAGTTGAATCCCCTTTTAGGGGGCTTTCCTGCAAGTTCCTGCCAATAGCATATTAATTATCCTATTTGCATCTCAATTCACTTAAACTACATTAAATGTCCAGCTCCATCTACAAGGTAAGATATAGTTTTAAAACTGTGTCTCATGTTGCCCTAAATAAAATCAAGGTTCTATTACTAAGAAAGTAGAAATGTATATTGGATGAGCATCTGGCAGTCTCCATCAGATACAGTCATAATAAGTGACTGCTCTTTCTCCAGTAAAGTACTACTGTGTTATTATATTCTAAGTAATTTGACATATACAATTCATATTATGCAATTATGCAATTGTATATAAGTATACAATTCAAAATATATTTTGTTGTATTTAATATATATTAAAGGTGTAAGAAATAATCCTTCAAATATTTTCATATGTAGCTAGATAGATACATAGATATGAATAGATAGGCAGGCTGGCAGATAGATATAAATGGCAAAAAGATAAACATTTATTTCTGTGCCTGGCTAAAGAACCAATTGGAACTAATGTTCTCAACAAGGAAAATCAATGACCATGTTAATTGATGATATCTGCAGTCCATTTGTGAAAGACAATCATTAATTGATATAAGAAAGACAACATGTCTCATATGTATGTTAGTGTGGGTGAAGAAAGGTATGAAATAGGAGAGATAGGAAATGTAGAAATATTTCTAGACATTTAACTACATTACTAACACCATAAAAGTTTACCTAAACAAAATAACAAGCCTAATATATCTATTTGTTTGTCTGAAAAGGATTTTATTTCTCCTTCACTAATGAAGCTTAGTTGCCAGATAAGAAATTCTGGGTTGGAAATTCTCTTCTTTAAGAATGTTGAATATTAGCCTCCAATCTCTTCTGGCTTGTAGGGTTTCTGCTGAGAGGTCTGCTGTTAGTCTGATGGGCTTCCCTTTGTAGGTGACCTGGCCTTTCTCTCTGGCTGCCCTTAACATGTTTTTCCCTTAATGTCTACCTTGGAGAATCTGATGATTATGTGTCTTGGGGTTGATCTTCTCATGGAGTATCTTACTGGGGTTCTCTGAAGTTCCTGAATTTGAAGGTTGCCTCTCTTGCTATGTTGGGTAAGTTCTCCTGGATGATATCCTGAAGTATGTTTTCCAACTTGATTCCATTCTCCCCGTCTCTTTCAGGTACACCAATCAGACATAGGTTTGGTCTTTCTACATAATCCCATAATTCTCAGAGGTGTTGTTCATTTATTTTCATTCTTTTTTCTATAATCTTTTCTGCCTGTCTTATTTCAGCAAGACAGTCTTCAAGCTCTGAAATTCTTTTCTCTGCTTGGTCTACTTACTATTGAGACTTGTCATTGCATTGTGAAGTTCTATGCAGCCATAAAAAGCAATGAGATCACGTCCTTTGCAAGGACATGGATGGAGCTGGAAGCCATTATCCTCAGCAAACTAACACAGGAACAGAAAACCAAACACTGCATGTTCTCACTTGTAAATGGGAGCTGAACAAAGAGAACACATGGACACAGGGAGGGGACAGCATCAGGATAAATAGCTAATGCATGTGGGGCTTAATATCTAAGTGATGGGTTGACAGGTGCAGCAAACCACCATGGCACATGTTTACCTATGTCACACCTGCATGTCCTACACAGGTATCCCAGAATTAAAATCAAATCAAATTACATTTTTTAAAACTCCATTAATGATTAACTATTCTTCCCAGCTCAAAGCACTGCCCCGATTTCATTATTTCACTACTTTCAAATAATCAGCTTTCATATATCTTTAGAATCATATTTCTCTATTAATACAAGAAAAGGAATAAAGTTAAATGGGTTATTATTACAGTTATTTTCATGAACATTATAATTGTTGCAGAATATCACTAACGTTTTGGAAACACGGTTAAAGAAATTAAAACTTTTTTTTTTTTTTTTGAGAAAGGGTCTTGCTGTGTCGCTCGGGCTAGAGTGCAGTGGCGTGAACACGGCTCACTATAACCTGAAATTGCTGGGCTCAAGTGATCATCTTACCTCAGCCTCATGAGTAACTGGGACCACAGGTGCATGCCATCTTACCAAGATACTTTTCAAATTTTTTGTCAAGATAAGGGGTCTCCCTCTGTTTCCCAGACTGACTCCTGGGCTCAAGTGATCATCTCACCTCAAAAGTTCTGGGATTATAGGTATGAGTCACTATGCCTAGCCAAAACACTTTCTTACAGATTAAAATAATAAATTCCTTTTGGACAAGTATTAACATTCTAAAAAACATTTTATTGAAATATAATAAAGCCAAAGAAAAGGGAACATGGATGAATTTTCTCAAATTGAATCCCTCCATGTAACTAGCACTCAGGTCAATAAATTATATCTCAGAAGTCACTACCTCTCCATCCAAGAATAACTTGCATTCACTAATTTTGTTTGGTTCTGTTTCTAATATAAACGAATTCATATAATAAAAACTGTTTGTGATCTTTGTGGCTGGTTTCATTCAACTTTACATCTGTGAAATTCAAACATGTTATGAGGTAGATTTGTAGAGTCTTCGTTCACATTGCTGTATAGTATTCCATTGTGTGACTAGACCACAGTTTACTTATTCATGTTACTTCTGATGGATTTGGGTATTTTCCAGTTTTTTTACTATTATAAATAATGCTGCTATTAATATTCTAGTATATGTCTTTTGTCAAGTACATACATATTTCAGTAGGGCATATACGTAGGTGCAGAATGGCTGAGAATAAGGCACGCATATATTTAGTGTTCTTAGATATTGCCAAATAGTTTTCCAAAATGGTTGTACCCATTTATATTCATATTAGTAGTATACATCAGTTTCATTATTCCACCATTCTTGTAAACACTTTTTATTTTCTGTTTCATTTAAGGCATTCCATTGGATGTGTAATAGTATAGCATTGTTGTTTTATTTTTGCAGTCCCCTGATGACTAAATAAACTAAGCCCCTTTGTATTTATTTTTTATTTTTGAGATGAAGTCTTGCTCTTGTTCAAGTGATTCTCCTGCCTCAGCCTCCTGAACAGCTGGGATTACAGGCACCTGCCACCATGCCTGGCTAATTTTTGTATTTTTAGTACAGACGGGGGTTTCACCATGTTGGCCAGGCTAGTCTGGAACTCCTGACCTCAGGTGATCCTCGGCCACCTCGGCCTCCCAAAGTGCTGGCATTACAGGCGTGAGCCACCACGCCCAGCCCTAAGCCTCTTTTTATATGTTAGTTGGCCACTATGAAGTCAACTTTTGTTAAATATCTGTTCAAGTATTTTACCCATTGGTCCATTTGAAGTCAGCCCTTATTGATTCATAGTTCTTTATCTATTCTGGGTATGAGTCTTTTGTTCAACATATGAATTTCAATTATCTTCCCCAACCTGGAGTGCCTTTTCACCTACACACTGCTCTCTTCTGATGAACAGAAGTTCTTAATTTCAATGAAGCCCAATTTTAAAATATTTTGTTTTTTATGCCTTTTCGTTTCCTATTTAGAAAATCTTTACCTATTCCCAACTATCAAAAATGTTCCTACAACTTCTTTTGAAAATTTCATTGTTTTACCTTTTATTTGTATATTTACAATCCTTCTGGAGTTAATTTCATAAATGGGGTAAAATAAGGGACAAGATTCTTTTTCACCCCATATGACTATCTACTTGATACTGCACCATTTATTGAATTGGTGATTTTTTCCCCATTGCACTGCTCTAGCTCCTTTTGACACGAATCAGACTGATCATATAGGGTGGGTGTTTCTGGTCTCTTTCTTCTGTTCCACTGGTCATCTTGTACCAATACCACACTGTATTAATCACCATGGTTCAACAGTATCCTCAATATCTGATCATCTAAGTTCTCCAATTGCATTCTTCTTCAAGATCGCCTTCACTTTGCATTTTATACACATCTTGAAATCAGCTTGAGAGTCCCCCTCTGTTCCCCTATAATGGCACTGTTAAGATTTTGATTTTTTTAAAACTTTTTTATTTTTAAGATTTTGATTTTTATAATTATGGTGATTCTATAGATTTGAGAACTGCCATTTTTATAACATGGAGACTTCAAGTCCATACACATGATATATCCCTCAACTTATTCAGGTCTTCTTTAGTTTCTCTCAACAACATTTTCTAGTTTCAGAACAGACACCTTGTGCATCTTTTGTTAGATTTATTCCTTGGGTAAGTGATGCTTTTTGATATTATAAATGGCATTTTCTTCAAGTCTTATTTTGTATTTGTGCTGCTGGGTAGGAATAAAATGCATCTGTAAAATGTATTTCTATATTTGTATACAAAATTTATTCGTAGATTTATTTATATTTAGTGACCTAAGTTCATTACCAATAACATTTTAACAAGTAAACATTTTAAGAAACTCATAGTCACACAAAGATGTCACAATGCAGATAAATGCGTAACTCACTGGGCTACCGTAGATGACTCTCCTCTGTGCTCTCTTAATGACCTATGAACTCCACTAGTTACACCATCTATTATAATCACACACCTTTATGCATTGGTCTATCACACAAGCCACAAACATGCCTACAAATAATCTGTGTATTCCCAGAATCTACAACAGTGGCCAGTAGAGAGCAGGTATTCATAAATTTTTTATGAATAAATGAAAAAAGAAATCCAGTCTGTTGAATCCTTTGACCAGCCAGTAAGTCAATAAAACAGTCCCTGTATTAAAAAATAACAATGTTACTATTTTCGCAAATCAGCCAAGTAGAGACATAATGACATGTTTTCCAGCCTGACATTCTCAGTAGATGATTATTTTGCTTATTTTCTTTCTGCAAAAGAGATTAGTCACTGATGAATATTAGTAGGAAAAAGGTTCACTTACTATCCAGTTAAGCACCTAAAGATACAAGGTTTTTTTAAAGTGTTTTGCTTATTTTTTGTTTTTCAAAGCCAAATACTTACACATATTCTTTCGAAGCCGTTATTTAGAATTCATTAATTATCATAACAGAAGCTATTTAAACATTTAAAGGTATTCTAAAATTTTACCTCTGCTACTTAATCTTATTTAAAGACAATATTTAATAGAGACATTTCTCTATTATCATCAACAATTAACCGAGAGAAAATGCTTCTATTTATATTGGGTCTTTTATTATCATAAAAGTAGTCTTTAAAAGCTTATTTAAAATTACATGAGCTACTACAAGCCTAAAAAGACAGTAAGACAAAGGTCCAAGTCATAATGAATGGTTTGTATGATGATTGGTTTTGTTCGTTAAGTCTATTTCTTATCCAATGACACATGACACAAACATACACAGATAGCATTCTTGCTTCCTTGTAAGTTGAGAATTCTTTTCATTAATTCAATAGCAATAATAGGATGATGCACTAAAACTTAAAATCTCTAAGAATGCAAAGAACTGACTAGTCAGTTTCAATTGTGCTAGAAGCCAGGATAAACCCTACTTGTCAATAGCAGCGCTTTCCAGAACTTTGTTTTCATGACAAACCAGTGGGCTTTCCAGGTATAAAGTTAGCATCATATATCTAATGACTGTTAAAAAGAAAAGGGGAATTTAAAGCCAGATATTTAGCAGCAAATAGCATTTAATAAGGATGTATTTTCAAGAGGAGAAAAATCAACTAGGAAAGTCAAGTGGCCAGTGGAAGCCCCAGGAGGAACAGTTAGCTGACATTCATATTGTTGGTATACAAGATTTAAAAGTTTTACTTTAATAGAATTGCTGCCAATACTTCAGAGAACATAGCTGTCTTTTTCAGTCATTTATGTGTTTCACAGAGAATAGGTAAATATAGGACACTATTTCTTTGAAAAACATGATTTTATATATATATATACACATAGAAATAATTCTAACTGCATTTTCACAATTAAAATATGTACATTTTACACAATTAGTTACTGAAAGCTAAACTTATAATAAATTTCACCATTTCAGTATAAATTAGGTTATTATTTAAGCAATGTTAAATGAGATAAATGTTCTTCAAAGTGAAAGAAAGAGTGTGCAGCAATTTTTTAAAAAGTTTAAGTCTGTTACATTTTGTCTCATGGGCCTCATTTTTGAAACAGCAATTCTCTTTCTAAAACAAACTCAAAGCTTTTATTTTTTAATTCAAAATCCCACTGTCTGCAATCTGCAGCAGTTTCCAAATGGAAAAAGATGCCCTACAGCTCTGCTGGCTTTTACACAAAATATTTCTGTAAGAAGAGAAAAGCAGTTCAAAATAAGAACAGAAAAGGAAGACTTAAAAATATAGACTATAGAAAAATCCAAACACATTATGATTCTCCAAATAATGAATCTGCTGATTGGTTTTTCTTTTAGAATTTGAGTTATAGCAGATTCACATTTTTTAATCAACTGATAATCTGGAATCAAAGACATATATACTTTAATATTTTACCATTTGTTCAAATTTGTCATGTAAGAATTACTTGATTTGTGAATGAGCCTAGCTATAAGGATTATGTTCTAAATGGGGTCCCTTATTACTACACTCACACCAAAGGTGCTTTCTTTATTTCAGAAACCCAACTGCACTTGGCAAAACTACATATAATTGAAACCACTGAAGAACATTTCTTCAACAGAAGACGACCAAAAGAATTTCCTGTTCATTAGTTGCTGTTACTATTCGTTTTCAAGGAATCTGAATCTAGCACAGGAGACAGACAGATCAGGCCTGGTGAGGGCTGCTCAGAAAGATGGGACATAGGAATCAGGTATGTGGGGGGAATTTGGGGGATCCTAGAGGCACGCGCCAAACTGGGTTCTTCATTGGATCATTTAACCAGTCCATAGCAATGTAATACCAAGAAGGTAGGAACACATGGAACACACGAACTCTTAGGTAAGGAAGAAGGAGACTCAAGTAGGTCTGGCAGAATTGAAGAAGTAAGATCGAATACAGACCATGAGGCAGGCATTCAACAGAACAGTCAGAGATGATATGAGGAGTGGACCAATTAAAAGGGTAGTTCCAGAACCAATTCCACAAACAGGATCTTTCATCCCTGGCTATCCTTATCTGGTAACAGTCTCATTTTGTCTGGATAGGGTTCTTAAGGTTTCTGAGATTATATTATCTCCAGGGCTTTCAGTTCTCCCACAGAAATAGGAGATTCTTTTTTTAACTTAAAAAAATTAATCATTTCTCCATTTTCTCCAATTTTTTGACATGTATTTTATAATTTTTCCTCATTAATAACATCACAATAAACATCCATCAGCACACATCTCGCACACTGTATTTTTTAAAAGTAAAGTCTTGAACTTCCTCTTTTTCCAGCTGGAACTATGGAGGGTGCAGAAGAGAAGAAGAAGAAGGTTCCTGCTGTGCCAGAAACCCTTAAGAAAAAGCGAAGGAATTTCGCAGAGCTGAAGATCAAGCGCCTGAGAAAGAAGTTCGCCCAAAAGATGCTTCGAAAGGCAAGGAGGAAGCTTATCTATGAAAAAGCGAAGCACTATCACAAGGAATATAGGCAGATGTACAGAACTGAAATTCGAATGGCGAGGATGGCAAGAAAAGCTGGCAACTTCTATGTACCTGCTGAACCCAAATTGGCATTTGTCATCAGGATCAGAGGTATCAATGGCGTGAGCCCAAAGGTCTGAAAGGTATTGCAGCTTCTTCGCCTTCGTCAAATCTTCAATGGAACCTTTGTGAAGCTCAACAAGGCTTCAATTAACATGCTGAGGATTGTAGAGCCATATATTGCATGGGGGTACCCAAATCTGAAGTCAGTAAATGAGCTAATCTACAAGCGTGGTTATGGCAAAATCAATAAGAAGCGAATTGCTTTGACAGATAACGCTTTGATTGCTCAATCTCTTGGTAAATATAGCATCATCTGCATGGAGGATCTGATTCATGAGAGCTATACTGTTGGAAAATGCTTCAAAGAGGCAAATAACTTCCTGTGGCCCTTCAAATTATCTTCTCCACGAGGTGCAATGAAGAAAAAGACCACCCATTTTGTAGAAGGTGGAGATGCTGGCAACACGGAGGACCAGATCAACAGGCTTATTAGAAGAACGAACTAAGGTGTCTACCATGATTATTTTTCGAGTCTCATCAGCTTAATAAACAGTACCTGCTCTCAAAATGAAAATAAATAAATAAATAGTCTTAGAAGTAGAATCAACAGGTAAATGGAGACACAGTGTTAAAATGATCCTTCAAAAAGGTTGCACAACTTCACATGCCCAGCAGAAATGCATGTCACTACCTGTTTCCTTAGGCCTTCATGAATTTCTATCTGTGAGTTAGGTGGAAAATAGCTTATTGCTGTTTTAATTTTTTTAAACTTTACCAGTGAAAATAAAGATTTCTTATTGTCAATTTCTACCAAAAATTACATTGGAATTTTGAAAGAAATTGCATTGAATTTATAGGTCAATTATGGGAGAATTACCATCTTGACAATATTGAGCTTTGTAATCCATAAACAGAGAATAGCTCTCCTCTTATTTAGATATTTTTAACATTTCTCTCAGGAATATTTTGTTTTTAATGCTTAAGTCTTCAATTTATTTTGTTTACTTGTAAATATTTTATTATTCTCAATGTCATTATGAATTAAATGGCTTTCTTAATTTCATTTTCAAATATTTCACAGATAGTATATAAAAGTGCGATTTTTACGTATTTTATCCTGTAAGCTTGTTTAAATCAGGTATTAGTTCTAGTACATCTTTAATAGATTTTGTGGAATTTTCACTATACAGGATCATAATATTTGATACATTTGTACTTCTTTCTTTCCATTCTGGATACATTATTATTATTATTATTATTATTATTATTATTATTACTATTATTTTGCCTTGGTACACTGGCTAGAACTTTCAATACAATGTTGAATAAAAGTGGCAAAAGCAGACATCTTTGCCTTGTTCTTAGGAGGAAAAGAATTAAATCTTTCAACATTAATTTTATTAGCTGTGGAGTTTTCATAGATGTCCTTTATTAAGTTGAGTAAATTTGCTTCTAGTCCTAATTTGCCAAGAATTTTTAAAATCATAGATGGTGCTTGACTTTTTCAAATGCTTTTTCAGCCTTTATCAAGACAATCATGTGATTTTTTTCCTTTATTCTATTAACATGCTGTGTAACATTAATTGATTTCCTAACGTTAAAACAATCTTGGATTCCTGCGATAAATCCCACTTGGTCGTGGTGTATAATTGTTTGTATATGTTGCTAGATTCCGTTTACCAAAATCTCATGAAGGGCTTTTGTGACTATTTTCATGACAGGTATCAATCTATAGTTTAATAGTGATATATTTGTCTGGCTTTGATATCAGAGTAATACTTGCCTCACAGAATTAACTGAGAAGTATTCCTTCTTCCTCAATATTCTGAAAGAGTTTTCAAAGAATTAAAATTATTTCTTCTTTAAATAGTTGATGTAATTCACCAGTGAAGCCATTTGTCTTAGACTTTTCTTTGTGAGAATATTTTAATTGTCAATTAAATTTCTTATTATATTTCAATTCAGGTTTTCTATTCTTGGGACAGTTTTGATAATTTGTATCTCTCTAGAAATTTGTCCATTTATCTATGTTGTACAAATTGTTGGTATACCAAGTTTTTAGTAATATCACTTTATAATCCTTTCGTTTTCTATAAAATCAATAGTGGTATCCTATCCTTTGACTCCTAACTTGGGCAATTTCCAACTCCTCATTTTTATGGTTTGTCAGTCACGCTAAAGTTTGTCAATCTGGTTGATCTTTTCAAAGAACCAATACTTGGCTTCATTAATTTTCCATATTTGTATGTATTAAATCTTAGCTTTTGCTCTAATCTTTTTTTTTTTTATCCTTTCTTCCACTTGCTTAGAAGCTTGCTTTGCTTTTCTTTTTCTGGTTTCATCAGGTGAAGTTTAGGTTACTGATTTGAGAACTTTATTTTTGGATATAGGTGTTTAAAGCTATAAATTTTTCTCTAAGCACTGCTTTAGCTGCATTCTATAAATCTTGATATGCCATATTTTTGTTTCAATTCAGTTTAAAATATTTTCTAATTTCCCTTGTAATACCTTCTTTGACCCATTACTTATTTAAAATTGGGTTATTTAATTTCCAAACATGTGAGGATTTCCCAGATTTTCTTTTGTTGTTTACTACTAATTTATTATTGTCGAGGTCAAAGAATACACTTCGTATTTCAACCCTTCTAAATTTTAGACTTGTCTTGTATCCAAGCATATGGCTATCCTGGAGAATGTTCCATGAGTGCCTGCAGTCAGTGGGTGGGCTGATTTAAATCATCACCCAAGTCTCAGACACACCCAGGAGTGGCACAAGTACAAACAGATCCAAAGAAGCACAGCAAAGGCTTTGCAACAACTGAAACTGGAATCCGCCCACAGAAGATGAGACAAGACTTTCTCACTGAAAAGAACTGGGAATTCTAACAGGACTCAGAGATTACAAAACATTCAGTATATACTCTTTCTGCTTGCATATTCTTTCACTCAGTACGATTTTCAGATCCATCCATGCTGTTGTATCAATAATTCATTCCTTTTCACTGCTGAGTAATATTTCATTGTACATACCACATTTCATTTATCCTTTCACCTTCTGAGGAATATTTTGGTTGCCCAAGTTTTGAGCTTTTATGAACAAATCTGCTGTCAGTATGTGTGCACTAGTCTTTGTCTAGACATATCTTTATTTCTCTTAATACATAGGAATGGAATGACTGACATATGGTCATTGTGTATTTAGCATTTTAAGAAAACTGGCAGTTTTCTAATGTGGCTGTACTATTTTATGTACCCATCAGCAGTGTATAAGAGCTTCAGTTGCACCACAACTTTGTCAGCACTTGGTATTGTCAACCAGTCTTTATCATCTTAGTCATTCTAATGAACGTGTAGTGTCATCTCATTTTGGATTTTAATCTGCATTTCCTTGATGAATGATGATGATATTGAGCATCTTTTCATGTGGTTATTAGTCATTTGTATATCTTCTTCTGTGAAGTGTCTGTTCAAATCTTTTGCCTGTTTTTAATTGGGGTGTCTTTTTATTATTGAGTTGTAAGATTTCGTTTATATTTTAGATGCAAGTTCTTTGAAATACATGTATTGTAAGCCTTGTCTTCCATTTTCTGGTATGCCTTGTTTTTGTTTTTTTAATGATGTCTTTCAAAGAGCAAAAGTTTTTAGTTTTGGTGAAGTCTAATGTAGCAACCTTAACTGAAATTTAATTTCCAGTTTTATTGTATTGTGGTAAGAAATATGTGTTCTTGGACATGTTAAGTTTTAGAAATATACTGAAGGTTCCCTTACAGTCTACTAAGTCTGTTAACTGTTTTATGAGAACAGAGATTTAATACGTTGTGTCTAAATGGTGGAAAGTTGAAATACAGATTAAGATGGCAGACAGGAGGCAGGACTAGCTTGCAGTTCCTCTCCGACAGCCAGAGCAGTGTGTGGGGACTCACATCATGAACTTTGGCTCCAAGAACTACTGCAGAAACATAGCAGGAAAGCTGAGGGAATCCACAGACCCTTGGAAAGAACTGGATCACTGCTGCAGGCTTGCTTTCTCAATGGGAGGCTCATGGTCTGGAGCAAGTTCTCAGCCCTGATTGCCAGCTACCTGGAAATAGACTCAGTACTGTTAGAAGGGTACAGTGGGAGTTAGACTGGCCTTTAGGACTGAGGGCTGTGTGGGAGCAGGGTGAGGCCTGTGACTGCTGGCTTTCCCCCACTTCCCTGGTGACCTGTATGGCTCAGGAGAGGCAGCCATAATCCCCCTGGAAATATAACTCCACTCGACTGAGAACCACACTCCTATCCCCCACAGCAGTCACAACCAGCCCCACACAAGAAGAGGCTGAGCTCAGACACGCCTATCGCTGCCCCCACCTGGTGGTCTTTCTCTGCCTAACCTGGTATCAGAAGACAAAGGTCGTAATCTTTTGTGAGCTCTACGGCCCTGCCCACCGCCTGAGAAAAAGGAAGACTTAAGCCGATGTCCCTAGGGCAAGTTTGCATCCTCCCTATAGGACCATAACTGATGCACTCTTGAAGTGCCACCTCCTGGCTGGAAGCCAAACACAAAACCAGTGCACTAAACAAAAACAGAACCAAGGATCCTCAGAGTCCACTTCACTCCCCTGCTATTTCCACCAGAGCAGGTCCTGGTATCCATGGCTGCAAGATGTAAAGACAGATCACATCACAGGACTCTTTGCAGACACTCCCCAGTACCAGCCCACAGCCTGGTAGCTCTGCTGGGTGGCTAGACCCAGAAAAACAAAAACAATCACTACAGCTCTGCTCTTAGGAAGCCCCATTCCTAGGGGAAGGGGGAGAACACCATGTCAAGGGAGCACCCCACGGGACAAAATAATCTTAACGGCAGCAAACCCCAGATCTTCCCTCTGACACAGTCTACCCAAATAAGAAGGAACCAGAAAAAATATTCTGGTAATATGACAAAACAAGCTTCTTTAACACCTCCAAGAGATCATACCAGTTCACCAGCAATGGATCCAAACAAAAGGGAAATCTCTGAATTGCCAGAAAAAGAATTCAGAAGGTCAATTACTAAGCTAATCAAGGAGGCATCAGAGAAAGGTGAGGTCCAACATAAAGAAATCAAAAACATGATACAGAATACAAAAGAAGGGTTCTTCAGTGAAATAGACAGCATATATAAAAAACAATCATAATGTCTGGAAATCAAGGACACACTCAGAGAAATGCAAAATGCACTGGAAAATCTCAGTTAATAGAATTGAACAAGCAGAAGAAAGAACCTCAGAGCTCGAAGACAAGGCTTTCAAATTAACCCAATTCATTAAAGATGAGGGAAAAAAAATTTTTTTTTAATGAACAAAGCCTCCTAGAAGTTTGGGACTAAGTTAAACATCCAAACCTAAGAATAATTGGTGTTCCTGAGGAAGATGAGAAATCTAAAAGTTTGGAAAACATATTTGAGGGAATAATTGAGGAAAACTTCCCCAGTCTTACTAGAGACCTAGACATGTAAATACAAGAAGCACAAAGAACACGTGGGAAATTCATCACAAAAAGATCATCACCTACGCACATAGTCATCAGGTTATCCAAAGTCAAGACAAAGGAAAAAATCTTAAGAGCTGGGGCCAAAAGCATCAGGTAGCCTAGAAAGGTAAACCTATCAGATTGACAGCAGACTTCTTAGCAGGAACCCTAAAAGCTAGAAAGGAGTGGGGTCATATTTTTAGTTTCCGTAAACAAAACCATTATTAGCCAATAATTTTGTATCCAGTGAAACTAAGCTTTATAAATGAAGGAAAGATATAGTCTTTTCCAGACAAACAAATACTGAGAGAATTTGCCACTACAAAGCCACCACTACATGAACTGCTAAGAGGAGCTCTAAATCTTGAAACAAATCCTCTAAATACACCAAAGCATAAATCTCACAGGACCTATATAACAATAACATAATGAAAAAAAAAACAAAACAAAACAGTAGGTATTCAGGCAACAAATAGCATGATGAATAGAATAATACCTCACATCTCAATACTAACATTGAATGTAAATGGCCTAAATGCTCCACCTAAAAGACACAGAATGGCAGAATCAATAAGAATTCACCAATCAAATTTCTGCTGTCTTCAGTAGACTCACCTAACACGTAAGGACTCACATAAACTTAAGGTAAAGAGGTAGAAAAAGATATTCCATGTAAATAAACACCAAAAGCAAGCAGGAGTAGCTATTCTTATATCAGACAAAACAAACTTTAAAGCAACCACAGTTAAAGAAAACAAACAGGGACATTGTATAATGGCAAAAGGACTAGTCCAACAGGAAAATATCACAATTCTAAATATGAATGCACCTAACACTGGAGCTCCCAAATGTATAAAACAATTACTACCAGACCTAAGAAATGAGACAGGTGGCAATGCATAGTGGGGTACTTTAATACTCCACTGACAGCACTACACAAGTCATCAAGACAAAAAGTCAACAAGAACAATGAATTTAAACTATACCCTACAACAAATGGACTTAACAGATATTTACAGAACATTCTACCCAACAACTGCAGAATATACACTCCATTCAGAAGGACATGGAACATTCCCCAAGATAGACCATAATAAGCCACAAAATGAGTCTCAGTAAATTTAAGAAAATAAAAATTATATCAAATACTGATGGGAATGTAAAGTAGTACAACCACTATGGAAAACACTGTAGAGATTCCATAAAGAACTAAAAGTAGATCTACTATTTGATTCAACAATCACACTTCTAGGTGTCTACCCAGAGGAAAAGAAGTCATTATATGAAAAAGATACTTGGGCACACATGTTTATAGCAGCACAATTTGCAATTGCAAAAATATGGAACCAGCCCAAATGCCCATAAATCAACGAGTGGATAAAGAAATTGTGATATATATACGTACATACATACACACACACACACACACATATATATATACACACACACACACAAACACACACACACACCATGGAATACTACTTGGCCATAAGAAGGAATAAAATAATGGCATTCACATCAACTTGGACGTTATTGGAGACCATTATTCTAAATGAATGGAAAACCAAACATCATATGTTCTTACTCATAAGTGGGAGCTAATGTATGAGGACACAAAGGCATAAGAATAATACAACAGACTTTGAGGACTCGGGGAGAAGGATGGGTGGGGGAGGTGAGGGTTTAAAGACTACACACTGAATAAAGTGTACACCGCTAGGGTGATGGGGGCACCAAAATCTCAGAAATCACCACTAAAGAAATTATTCAAGTAACCAAGCACCACCTGTGCCCCAAAAACCTACTGAAATAAAAAAATTAAAAAAATTAAAAATAAATACAGAAGTAAATAAAAATGTTAAACTTGATCAGCTATTCCACTCCTAGGTACAGTAGTCCCTCCTCATATGTTCTAAGACCCTCAGTGGATGTCTGAACTTTGGGTAGTAACAAACCCTATATGCACTATGCTTTTTGCTATATAGCTGCAATGTATAGGGCAGGTAGGGTATACAGCATGGATATTCTGGATAAAAGGATGAGTCATGCCTTGAGTAGGACACAGCAGGACGGCATGAGATTTCATCAAGTTACTCAGAACAGTGTACAATGTAAATCTTATGAATTCTTTATTTCTGGAATTTCCCGTTTAATATTTTTGGACTGTGGTTGATGGAAGGTAACTGAAACCACGGAAAATGAAACTTTGGATAAGGTGGGACTACTGTACTTATTGGATATGTCTACAAAAGTAAAAGTAAAAAAAATAAAATGCTAAAAAAGAAAAAGTCAAAATATAGCTTTCATATAATTTGTTAGTTACATCCCATTTGGGTTTTACCCACTGAACTGTCAAAGATGGAGAAAAACATATGAAAACATCCCATGATTATCTATGTCCATTTCTCCATGTATTCCTAACATCTTTTCATATTTCAATTGAGTACTCTTGCCTTTAGCATGCAAAAATATATCCCTTTGTCCAGTTTATTGACTTGTATTGATCTAATTTGTATGATAGTGTTACAATCCTACTTTCCTTTTTTTCTGAATATAAGTGACATATTTTCATCATCAATTTAATATAATTTTTGTGTTAACTTTATTTTAGTTATAACTTCTACAAACAGCATATTTATGGATTTAAGTATTCTAATCAATACCATTTTACTAGAAAAATTTAACCTATTAATGTTTATTATTACAATTATATACTCTATCTTATTTTGGACATTTTATAGTATTTCTGCTTCTGTTCCTTTGGCAGCATCTCCTCTCAAGCTTTGCTTTTTATCTTTTCAAGATTTTTATAAGAAAGCACAACTTGTTAATTTTATTAATGCTCATATTTAAACATTTCAAAATTATTTTTACCTACATTTCCCTAATTTTAAGAATCTTATGAGTCTCACATATTTATGACAAAGAGTTTTAGTATACTTTGCTTCTCCAACTCTCACTATTCATCTACTTTTGGTCCTTGTTAATGTAATCTAGGGATATAAATTCAAGTTGTTAATACATTTGTATTTTCTGTTTTATATACCTTCCTTTTCAAAAAATAAATTAATATTATAATTCTAAGTATATTTGTAACAATTATTTAAATTTGTTTCTAATTCTTTGGGGTTCCAGGGTTCTCTACTCATCCTTTCATATGATGGTTCCTTATGTGTGGGAAGTCTTATGCTTCATTTCTGGATTGGTTCACGTTTTCATACAAATTTTTTCCAGAAAAATGTGGTATATATTACATGAGCTCTTATATATAAGAACATGCTTTCCTATTGTTTTGTAAGCAAAAAACTCCTTGGTTGTGTATAGAATGGAATCACCACATTTTTTTTTACTGCATGCATATTACATACATGTTTATTACATGCATTACATTATATGTAACATGAATGCTGCAGTTTCAGCCTACCATACCATGGCTGTGGATCCAGGCATTTCCGCACTCCTGGAGGCTGGGGAAGGTCCCCGCTTCCCTAGCTGGCTCAGAAGTGCTTGCTCCTGCTGTCTGGCTTCTTCCTGCTGTCCGTGCCCACTCTGATGTTGGAGCAAAGTTAGGGCTGAGCCTGGGTACTGTCGCAGCTGGCCAGGTGGGCACACACTCAGGGCAGTACTGACATGCCAGCCTCCTGCTGCCTCAGCCATCTCTTTACTTTGGCTGCCAATGAGCATAGGAGGGAAGCCAAGGGGGTGCTGATGGCAGCTCACTGCTGGCCTGCAGGCAACCCTTAGCACCCACAGCCTGGGCACCATGAACAGCAGCAGGGGGCAGACAGGCTCCTGCTCATAAGGGGGTGGGTCCCTAGTGAGGCCTCAGCTTCAGGCCAGGGAGGGCCTGAAGGCTGGGGGCCTGGCTTAAAGTCACACAGACTGGAGTGGGAACTCCTGGTGCCTTTTCTGGGCCTGCCCATGGCTGCCCATGGACCAATCAGTGTGCACTTCCTCCCATCTGAGGCCCATAAAAGCCCCAGGCTCAGCCAGACAAGAGCAGATGTGGGGACAACCAGCTGCAGAGGGGAGCTACCAACTCCAGGGCCTCCTCTCTCCTAAGAGCTGCAGATGTCAGGACAACCAGCTGCAGACAGGAGCAACTCATCCCAGGGCCTACTCTCTGCTGAGAGCTGCAGAGACATTGGGACCACCAGCTGCAGATAGGAGCAACCCACTCCATGGCCTCCTCTCTACTGAGAGCTGGGGAGATGAGAGGACGACCCGCCTACAGAGAGGAGAAACCCACTCTAGGGCCTCCTCTCTGCTGAGAGCTGCAGAGATGATGGGACTGCCTGTCTGCAGAGAGGGGCTTACCACTCCAGGGTCTCCTCTCTGCTAGGAGCTGAACACTCAGTGGGACACCCTGGCTGCAGAAAGGAGTTAGCCACTATGAGTCTCCTCTGAGCTGTTCTATTGCTCAATAAAGCTCCTCTTTGTCTTGCTCCCCCTCCACTTGTCTGTATACCTAATTTTTCTAGTTGCAGAACAAGAACTCAGGACCTGTCAAATGGCAGGGCTAAAAGAGCTACAATACAAACAAGGCCGAAACATGTCCCCTTACTCGCCTTGTTGCAGGCAAAGAGAAGGAGCGAAGAGCTGCAGCCCTGTGGGGACCCCAGACCAGGGCACTCCCAAGCCAGGGTTATGACTTCCTCTTTGGGTTCCTGTGGTTCCTGGCATCTCCAAGCTTCAGGGACCACCACGTTCCCCAGTGACAGCTGTGGAAGCTGCCTGCAGTATACCTGGTCCAGCCACAGCCTCACAGAGAGCTGACACTCATGCTGGCACCTGGAGCTGCCCACCCCACTGCAGCAGGTGGCATACCTGACTGCACAGTGGCCAGACCCCACACTTGCTCACACATCCCTCGATGCTCTATGCCTGACTCACCCTTGGCAGGTGTGGGATCCAGGCCAGTAGCATGAGCCAAGAGCAGCATGTCAGGCCAAGTGGGTGGAATAAGCCCAGTGGGCCTGAGCAAAACTCAGGAAAAGGTGCCACTGGCCACAGAGGTTTCTGGCCAAAAAAGTGATACCCCAGGAATCCCATAACCTAGGGCTCAGTCCTCAGTCAGATTCAAACATGAAACTTTCCTTAGGGACATTTCTCCCACCCAGTGTGTGCATGGGACTCCTAAGGAAGATAACTATAGTATAAAATCATAAATGAGTATTGAAACATTCTTTATAATCAGGAAAAACTGAAAATAAACTAAATATGCTTGAGTAGGGGAGCTGATAAAATACAATATATTCATATGATAAAATAAATTTAGTGTTAAAAAGATTGCACTAAAACAACATGGTTAGCACACAGACACATAATATTATATATAAATGGGCAAACAGAAATAATACTTAAAATCTGTTCATATTTATCCAATTTTTAAAAACACAAAAAACATTTATGCCTATAACATATTAATGCATAAATAATATATACATGCATATTATCTATGGGCATTATATATGCATATAAAATAAACTGAAATAATGCAGCCCTCCCCATTGGTTCCTGAAACCCTTCCAGATGCCAAAATCCACAGATAGGCAAGTTCCTTATATAAAATGATCTAGTACTTCCATACAACCTGTGCACATCCTCCCGTGTATTTTATCATTGCTAGATTACTTCTAATACCTAATATAACATCTACATGTCACTTCTATCACATGGATTCAACATAGTCCTCTGCACATGGCAAACTCAAGTTTTACTTTTTGGAGCATTGTCAAATTTTTCTAAATATTTTCGATCCATGGTTGGTTGAATCTGTGGAGGCAGAACCCATGGATATAAAAACACATGGATACAGAGGGCTGACTGTATGCACTCAATTAATTACAGTGGATTTCTCCAGGGAAGAAAGAATAATGTAATTAGACATGAATAACAAATTAAACTAAAGCTTCACCCGAATGTTTTAGTTTATATAAACCGCATTAACAATTATTACATCTTTGCAATGGGTACCCAGGTATTCGTAATAATTCCCTTTATTCTTTTACAAATTTTGTATTTTCTTTAAAAACTAAAAAAAAAAAACTACCACTCATCTTGTGTGAGAATTGGAGACAGCCTTTGTTCTTCACAACTGCCAGTTGAAAATAATTTACTGTAACTGATCAATAAGACACCATTTATAGAACATGAAGAAACACAGACATGGTTAACTGGAGCCCCTGCTCTAAAGAAACTGATCAGTCATGGGATTTTTCTCTTAGGTTTATCTATCCTTCCAAAGCAAGGCACATGCTTGCCATTACCGCATTTATACAGGGGACTTTTAAATGATCATTCTGGCATCGCTTGAAGGATGAATCAAGTGGTAACATCTCTTTCTCATTCTGAATCTCTGACCCGATTGTATGGTTAATTTTGATACAGCTCTTTTAAAAAGTGAAATGTTTCTGTCATATTTAAGATGAGAATGTACCTTCCTACTGAGAGAGTGACTTTCAAAAGGGATGGTGTGGCGGCCTCCTTACCTGCTCTTTCATTTCAGCATAGACTTTCTCTGAGTTCAGTTCCACCTGCCGCTTAAACTCTTCCAGAGCGGCATCTGCCTGCTGGGCCTGCAACCTCTGAACTTCAGTCACACGAGTAAGCTGCTCCTCTTTTTCCCTAGAAAGGTTCAGAGAAGCTTCAAAGTTAAAATATAAAAGAACTAACGTGAATGAAAGAACAATATTTAACCCCCTCTAAAATAAAATCCAGATTTTAATTTTTTTGATCCAAATCCTACAAAACTTCCCTTTAGAAATTTGACAATAAACTAATTCATCTCAAGAGAAAAAGGGTATAAACATGTACTATGTATTCTGATGAAGGGAAAACTACTTTCAAAGATTTCCCTAAAAACAAAACTGAGTAAAACCATGTGTCTCCATCAAGTGATGAATGAATCAACAAAATGCGGACTAGCTATCCAATGGAGTATTAGTCATCCTTAAAAAGGAATGAAGTTCTGATACCTGCTACAACATGGATGAACCTTCAAAACATCCAGCTAAGTGAAAGAAACCAGTCACAAAAAGTTACATATTGTGTGATTCCATTTATATGAAATTTCCAGAATAGATAAATCCACAGAGACAGACAGTATACTAGTAGTTACTAGGGTCTGAGAGGCTGGGGAAATAGGGAGTGATTGCTAACAGATATGAAATGAGGAAAATATGAAAATGTTCTGGAATTAGATAGTGGTGATGGTTGCACATCCTTGTGAATATACTAAGATCCACCAAACTATACACTTTAAAACAGTGAATTTTATGGTATGTGAATTACATCTCATGTCTTTTGGTTTTTTTTAAATGTACCAATAGAAAGATGTATGTCTACCAGAAGCTAATCTGCAGTGAAGTCAGTGCAACAGAGAAACATCATGGCCTAAAATTATTTTACTGCCTTCTAGCAGATTGCCTAAAAGAACTGATAACCATCTCATTTCTTCATACCTTAGGCGGAAACTACATGGCTGAAAGGGTCCAACAAAACAAAAGGAATCTTTGCATGCTGATAGAAGAAAAAATTAAAGGCTTCAGTTTATAAATGCATGCCATTTAACAATAGTTAACTCTGAGTTCTAACTAGGTGCCAGGCACCGTGCAATGGAATTTTATATGGTTTGGCTCTGTGTCCCCACCCACATCTAATCTTGTAGCTCCCATAATTCCCACGTGTTGTGGGAGGGACCCAGTGGGAGATAACTGAATCATAGGGGCAGGTCTTTCCCATGCTGTTCTCATGATAGTGAATAAGTCTATAACGAGATCTGATAGTTTTAACAAGAGGAGTTCCCCTGCACAAGCTCCTCTTTTTGCCTGCCGCCATCCATGTAAGATGTGACTTGCTCCTCCTTGCCTTCCACCGTGATTGTGAGGCCTCCCCAGCCACATGGAACTGTAAGTCCATTAAACCTTTCTTTTGAAAATTGCCCAGTCTCAGGTATGTCTTTATCAGCAGTGTGAAAATGGCCTAATACAGAATTTTATGTCTTCTCTCATTTATTCTCACAGTAAACCAGTATAAGAGTGTTATTATAGCCTTACTTACACAGAACAGGAAGGTAGGGCTTAGAGAATACTTCCAAGGTTACACACCTAGAGTAACAACAGGTTAAGCCAGGATTCCAGTCCTGACAGTGTGCTTCTAGAGTTCCTGTTGTTGGCTGCTATGCCACAGTGCTTTCCTGATTTTCCAGATGCCAAAGGTTAGATTAACTTACTTCACCTTCCCTAAATGGGAAAGCTTAGACACATATAAAATATGTTCTTACTATTAGCTGTAACACTGAAGAATGCTGGGCAGGGGTGGATAATTTAACTCACTCAAACCAAATTTGAGAGAAATATCATAAAGGGGAGAAAAGACATTTCTAAAACAAGAGGATGCAATCTTTTAAGACTTGGGCAAAAAGTAATATGAGTTTTTCCAGGTTATTTATCTGAGTTTAAAATCCACTCTAAGACACAAAAATGTCTAGGCTTTTCAATAAGAACGTACATATCATATAAAATATCAAAATACCAAACCATCTTCTTCCTCACCCACCAAATTGAAAACCTCTTTGAAAGCTTAAGTGGTCAAAAGACTAATAAGAAAAAGTGTCACCTAATTTCTACTTCAGCAAGACTCTCTTGTTCCTTTATAATGAGGTTATCATTGATATATAGACATATAGATATAGATAGATAGATGTGTGTGTATGTTCTCTCCTCGCACCCATATCCCATCCCCACCCCTGTATTTGGGATCCGCAAATAGCCAAATGTTTGTTGACAGGCTAAAAGAGCATGCCGTGCATGTTTACTTGTCATTTTAAACACCACCTTGTGTCTATCTCTTCATATCTCATGTATCCATCTACCTGAAGGTGACAATAATCATTGCAATCCCATGATAAACAAAACAGCTTTCCCACTAAATCCCTGTTCCTTTATGTGTCTGTTTTACAGATGTAGCCACCATTTTTATGACTTACAGAATTTAATACTGCCCCAAGGTGTGTGATGCCCTGCATGAGAGTTAAGCCATTCCAGGTCATGACGCATGCCACATGTGGCTCTCAGGGACTGCATTTTGCAGCAATAGGGTACAGGACTCTGGAAGTTTTTAAAAGCTATTCTTCAACTTGTCCACTTTAATGAATGGGGAACTGAATATCTTGTTGTTCACCATGTTTCTTACATGTTGTTAAAGGAAAATGGCCTTAATGCTAACTGGCTGTTAAGTTCTGAGGTCATAACATTAGTGAGGCTTTTTTGCCACCTAATGTGAATATTAGCTCAAAGATAATGGTGATTAATAACTGGATATCATACTGAAGGCTGACTGCAGGGACACCATATATGAAAGACTGAGTACTCTGATGGCTATAGAGAAGTTTAAATTGTTCTGGTGCATTTTCACTCTTCCTATATTATTCTGTGCAAGAACAGGAGGCTTTAAGTTGTATGTAGGATTTCCCTGCAACAAATGTTGAATAATTTGTTTGAATATAAAAATATTTGAATACTAAAACAGCACATGGGAACAACATAAAGTCATATAAATTGTTATTGGGTACCACGGTCTAGACCTGGCTTGGCAAATAGATGTTCTCTGGTGTGGTGGTCGCAACTGACTGGAAGAGGCTGCCTAGAATGCTCTATTTAAAGGATCCTGAGAGCAAGCTCAGAGGGAAAGGGTGCCGTGGTTGATGAATGGTGGCACTGTTTACAAGGCACTGGAGTTAGGCAGTGCAACGACCATTTCAGAGATTATAGTGACTAGTTCTTATGTTCCTCTTCACTTCTTGAGGCCCCTCTAAAAGCACTTGGGAAGACTATTTTATAATTAAGATTAACATTTATCAAAGGATTACCTTTGGTCAGTTTGTATATAAATACAAAAGAAAGTACATTGAACATGATTTGAAAACTTTAAAAGTTTATATATCATTTACTTTTTAATTACGGAACATTAGCCAAAAGAAAGTAAGATAACAAATTTTATAAAAATATATGCCTATAGCTGAAATAGCAACTTTGTCCTATCTATGTAGAAAGTCAGTTTTTTATATTTGTGCAATAATTCGCATGAACTATTTAGTTAAACACTTTTAATTTAATAGGACAAATCTTTTTCTCTATAACATGTCATTCTTACCTACTAAGCTTAGCTCATTTACTTTATAACTAATTTATGACCACATAAATCAAAGTCATAAACTTCAGCTATCCATCAGGTAATTAGAGGCCATTTTAAAATGTGAAAACCTTGCACAATAAGGCACATTGCTTTTAATTGATCACTTCTACCCTGATTTACAAATAGCAAATACTGTTTTACACTCAATTGTAAGCACAGGGAAATATGTAAAATCTAGTTTCCAGTCCCACCATACTGTCTGAACTAACCTAATAGTAACGCTAAATATCAAAGGTGGCCTCATTCAATGTAATTCAATGTTCTTGTCCAGTAAAACCATAATGAATACATTGAGCTCCGCTAATATTTAGAAACCTTCTGCCCCTTTTTTTTTTTTTTTTTTTTTTTTTTTTTTTTTTAGACAGGGTATTGCTCTGTTGCCCAGGCTGGAGTGTGCAGTGGCATAATCAGGACTCACTGCAGCCTTGAACTCCTGGACTCAGGTGATCCTCCCATCTCAGCTTCTGAGTAACTGAGAATATAGGTGCAAGCCACCACCCCTGGCTAATTTTTTTCTTTTTTGTAGAAATGGGGTTTTGCCAAGTTGCCCAGGCTGGTCTCGAACTCCTGGACTCAAGCGATCCACCCACCTCGACCTCCTACAAAGCTGCGATTACAGGCATAAGCTGCTGCACCTGGCCCCTCTGTCTTACTATAAATTAAATCTGTCAATTCAAATAAAGAGGTGATAATCATTTTAAGGAGGGATCCATTTTAATTTCTACAAGGTAATGAAGCAGAAGTGAAAATGTTGAAGCTTTGAAACAGACAAAGGTCTGCTCCTATCACAGGAACAGTGCTCCTTTTTACCATGATCCCAATAGTGCATCCTGCAAGGAGGAAAAAAGGACTTTGAAGATTTTTTTCCCAATGGAACTAGTTGTTGGGCCAAGTAGAAATGCATCACTCAAATGCCTTAAAGCTGGGCCTCCATGAAGATAAAAAAGTGGAAAGAAAATTTGCTTTTTAGCTCTGATTTATTTATAAAGTGCAGTAAAATTTCCTCATCTGAGTATATAAAGGATAAAGAAAAAAAGAAGCTGCATTCTTAAACAACCACAAGCCAGCTCAGATTAAAGGATGTTCTGAAGTACATGATTATTCCAAAAAGGGCAATAAAATATAGGGAACTAATGGATGACAGTTTAGTATTTTTGAGCTTTACAAGCTAACACATATATGGACGGGTGAACCTTAATTTGAAAATCTTCCTTCTGCACATTTCTGTTCCAGTACGTTTAATAAAGATGGCTGCGATCCAACATGTACGTATAAGGCTTCACATTACAGTCTACTTCATTTGCTGCCAGCTTGGCATCTCCCCTGGAAACTCCAAGAAAAACACAAAACAAGAAACTTCAAACAAGTCTGAAAAACAGCTAGAAGAGTCCCCATGCCCTTCCAGCTGGGCTGGAAAGCAAGACTTCCAAGCAGCAGTATCGCCTATATTCACGGCTGCGGGTTGTTACTTAAACTGATTAAACGGAATGAGTCAAAAATATTTAAAATAATACATTTCATAAGCATGATAAGTGAATAAACTGCTTTGGCCTATTATTGACTTGACTATTAAAACTAGTAGTCTCTGCTAAATTCTAGTTTAAAAATGGTAAACCCTGTAGACAGCTAAACATTTGATACTTCAAGAGTCAGAAAGAAATGCCCAGTAAAATGAAAGTTAGTACTGGTCTTAATATTGAATATATGGTAATATTTCCCAAATTGATCTACAGATTCAACATAATTAATGCATGCAGAGCCACAAGCCAAGGAACAGGGGCAGCCTCTAGAAGATGGAAAAGGCAAGGAATGGATTATTCCTATAAGCTCAATGAAACTATGATGATCCAAAACACAAAATTTAGAAGTTATTCTCTCACTACTAAGGGAAAAGCTTGAAACAGGTATGATAACAGCATAAAGAAGTTCTACAGAACTCTGTTCTGACAAAGACCTTTTATTGCCAACAATGTAGGCTTACCCAGAGAGCTTGCTCCCAGGGTCAAACACCAGTCTTAAAAAACCATGCCTGTCTGTTGGTTGAAGCATGTTAGTTATAAATAGAAATGAGGAATCTTATTAAACAATTCAAAAACCTCTTAAGAAGATATGGATGTCAGCTAGGATGTTCATAAATCTATGACGCCAACTGGATTTGAATCATAATTCAAAAGAACTAGTTCTGGCCTCAACCTTGTAGCCTTCATTCTCAGTAAGTTAGTTTTGTTCTGGGAGCAGAGACAAGGGTGCTGGCAGCAAATTCTAAGATCTGCTCATTCAAATACTATAGAAAACATAAAAGAAGTGTAAGACATGCTTCCTATCTTGCAGAAACTATAATCTGACTAAGGGAAAAGATGAAAATACAAGGAGAAAAAATAAAATTATGCAATATCGTACACATTAAATCTTGTGACAAATTTTAAGTGCTAAAAGAATACAAAGAATGTAACAATGCAGTAAGAGGCTATATAAGAAACAGTTCTCAGAGGATCAAATTTATGTGTAAGGTAGGAAATAAAGCTATATAAGTAAAATTAATGAAAGGTTTAAACAGTTTAAAGTTTACATAATAATTTTATGCTAAACTAACTTCTGCCTGTAATATGGGTCCATACATAAAACAAATTCTAGCTCAGCAAATACAAAAGTAAGTAATACTTTTATGGTAAACTAACAAAATATTGAGAAAATTATCTTTAAAGATAAAGCAGTCGTGGTTTATGGTCAAAAAAATTCCTCTAAAATCTTTAAATTCTTTAAAATTCAAAATAAATCCCACATATGATGCTATTTTCGTTTATGTCTCTATACTTAACAAAGGATTAAAACTTCCATTTGTAAATTGTACATAATATACGCAGAGTTTACATACATACCCACTAATATATTTCATTATAGATGTAGTGTTATATCAGTAAATAATAAGGAAATATATGTTATTCTTATAAAATGACAAAACCTAAATATTCTGGAATAGGTGAGGACCACTTCTTGTTACTAGGAGAGGAAGAAAGACAGTATCAAGTCACTCAAGCAGAATGATAAGTAAACCAACGCCAGATCAAAGGAATAAAGAAAAAAGGCTGAAATGTGAATCTGAAATATTTATTTCCTTCAAAAACATTATCCATGCCTTGTCCCAGGGCAGTTCAATATTTCAAAGTAACTGGAAAATATTCTCACTTATATTCATCACTATGCACAAATAGATCAAATTTTAAGCAGGCAAATTTTCTCCTATTTATCAAATATAAATGTAATATTTATCATGTGAGAGAAGCTTTTCTGCTCATTAGAGATGATTTCTAAGTCATATGAAATGAAAAGTCGCAATACATATGTCCCACTACTTTTAGAGAATTATTATGTTGCTACAAAATATAACATTTATAGTGTAGCCATAATTTTTAAATCTTTGCAAATGATAAAGCAGAGTGAACATTTATTGAATGTCTACCCTGCTCATTACAGTTAGGGCAGTTCACACATTATTTCATCTAATTTCTATTAGAAAAGTTACTACATCTTTTAGGTGAAAACACTGAAACTTAGAATAGTCAAGTTCACATAAAAGTGCCAGAACAAGCGATGAAAACAACCCATCTGACTGGAAGTCCCAAGTAGTTTCACTACACGTAACATTATTTCTTTAAATCTGCACATACATTTTGTATTAAGTTACCATTTCATATTAATTAGCTGAATTTATAACTAAGTACTTGCCATAATTTATCCTTACATAGCCATATTTATATATTAAATAACTTCGAGCATTTGAAAGCTAAAATGTTCATTAGCATTCACTTAACAACTATCACATGCCAGGATCTGTGCTCAGTATTAGAAATGCAAAAACGATCAAGACGTTATATCAGTTTTTTGTTTGTGTGTGTGTGTGTTTGTGTGTGTGTGTGTGTGTGTTTGAGACAATGTCTTGCTCTGTCGCCTAGGCTAGAGTGCAGTGGTGTGATCTCAGCTAACTGCAACCTCTGCCTTCTGGGTTCAGGAGATTCTCTTGTCTCAGCCTCCCAAGTAGCTGGGATTACAGGAATGCAGTACCATGCCTGGTTAATTTTTGTGTATTTTTAGTAGAGACGGGGTTTTGCCATGTTGGCCAGGCTGACCCAGGAAAACATCGTAAAGGACTTCTCATTTTGGTAAGATCATTACTAAAAATGTTTAAGAAGATTAATGCATTACATGTACATTGCATACATGCATACCACATACATATCACACACAATGATATTACATGTATAATACATGTATGTAACATGCACACACATCACACACGTATCACATACATGTTATATGCATGTACAATACATGCATGCTACACACGTATATTGTATTTGCATTACATGCATGTATATTACATGTATGTTGTCATTTAAATGAATACTGCATGCATGCATAATACACGCATGTATCATACATGTATACTGCATGCACAAATACTGCATGTATATTACACAGCTATTGCATGCACATTACATATATGCAGGAATATCACACATGTGTATTGCATGCATACTACACGAATGCTTATCACATGTAAATCAAATAGACGGATATTACATACATGTGCAACACATGCATTTTACAAGCATGCGCATTACAGGCATGTCACATATATTACATGTATGCACATTACATGTGCAATACAAGTATATTACATGCATGCTTAACACATGCATATCACACGCATATCACATGTGCTACACGCATGCATCACGGGTATATTAATGCATTATGACATGTATATCACACGCATATTACATACATATCACATGCATATCACACGTGTATTGCAAACCTGAATGCCACATGTATATTACATGCATGCATAGTACATTCATATCGCATGCATATCACACTTGTGTATTTTGCATGTGTATTGCATACAACTGTTACATTTGTATTACATGCATATATGCCACATGTGTATGATATGCACGCATATACCATGCATATTATATGCATGTATGTCGCAAGTGTACTGCATTCAAGCACACATGTATATTACATGTGTATCACATGCATATTGCATGCAGATTACATGTATGTACATACAATGGATGTCATAGTGCATGTGTATCACATAAATGTATAACAGTGCATGCATATTACATGCATGTGCACCACACGCATACATTACATGCACTCATATTGCATGTATATTACATGCACGTATACTACATATATGTATGCATATTAAATACATGTATAAAGCATGTATGTTACATGAAAGTTACCTGCATATTACATGCAAATTGCAAGCATTTTATGTATTACCTGTATCTTGCAGGCACCTGAAATGGATGCATATCACATGCATGCACGCACGTTTATTACATGCATACATATTGCATGCATATTACATGCATATTACATACATGTATAGTACATGTATGCAAATGACGTATCTTTATCACATGTGGGTGTTAACACATGCACACTACAGGCTTTTAACACATGCACACTACAGGCATGTTACATGTTTAGTACATGTTTGATACACGCATGCACACAATGTATATTACACATGTGTACGACATCTATATTGCATGTATGGTGCGTGTATATAGCACACATGTGGCATATTGCACGTATAACAAATGTAAATCACATGCATGCATGCATATTACATTTCCATTACATACATGTATACCACGTACATGTATCATGGATGCATATCACATGAATATTGCATACGTGTTACACATGTGCGTATTATATACATGTCGCATGCATTTGCATGCACTTTACATTCCTGCCATATGCATAATGCATGCATATTACATGCATGCACATTACATGCATATTGCATGTATATTTTGTGTGTGCTGCATCACATTACATGTATGTACAGTGCGTGTATGTTGCCATATCATATGCATGCATATTAAATTAATACCACATGCATATTACATACATGTATGTTACATGTGTATGGCATGCATGTATGCTACGTATGTATTACATGTATGCACATTGTATGTACACTGCATGTATGAATGCATATCACATGTATATCACATGCATGTGTACTCATGCATATTGCGCACATGTATGTTGCATGCACATTACATGCACATATATATATGACATTTGTATTACATTCATGCATGTGTATTACGTGTGTGCATTTTGCATGTACAACACATGCATGTTACATGCGTGCACAATGGTATTGCATGCGTGCATGTCACATGTGCATTACATGTATAGCACATGTATATTGCACGCATATACTGCACAATGCACAATGCATATTACATACGTGCATAGGATGCATATCACATGTGTACTGCACACATACATAGCACATGTATATAACTATGCATGTTACATGTGTTTTACATGTGTCTTACAACTATATTGCATGCACGTGTATTTCAGGAACACGTGTATCGTATGCATGTACATTGCACGCATATAGCATGCATCTTGCACCCATGCAGCGCATGTATTGGATGCATGTAATGTTGCGTACATGTTGCATGTATGCTACATCCATGTATATCACATTCATGCATCATACATGCATATGACATGCGTTTCACACACATCAGGTACCTGCAAATTACGTGTATCACATAAATGTATGTTGCATGTATACTGTATTGCATGTATGTCACACGCATGTTACATGCGTATATGTATATCACATGCATATGGCATTGTATTACATGCATATTACATGCATGTATATTACTTGTATATTACATGCATGCATACATATATTGCAGGTATATTGCTCTATCAACACTAATCAAAAGAAAGCTGGAGTCGTGATATTAGTATCAGACAAAGTCTACTCCAGGGCAAAGAATTTTGTCAACACTAAAGAAAGCAAATTGACAGTACTTAAAGAGTCATATTAATAGGAAACAAATGTTGAAGATAAAAGAAGCAAAAACTTCTTGAAATGCAATGGTGAATAAATACATGCACAATGGCATTTTGAGATTTCAATATCCCTCACTATCAATAATTGATAGTACAAGTAGACAGACAAGTAGACAGACAAGAATAAAGAGATAGGATAAATAGAATGTGAAGAACACTATCAACCAACTAGGCCTAATGGACACTTACAGAATATTCCACCCAATCAAAGAAGAATACACGTTCATTTCAAGAGTACATGGAACATTATCAAGATAGACTATTCTGGAACATAAAACAAGGCTCCATAAATTTAAAAGGATTCATGTCATGCAATGCATATTTTCTGATCATAGTGAAATTAAAAATCAATAAAAGAAAGACACCTGGGAAATACCCAAATATTTGGAAACTAAATATTTTTCTACACAGCCCATGGACCAAAGAAAAAATAAAATGAGAAATTAGAAAGCATTTTGGATTAATGAAACTGAAAACAAATATCAAAATTAGAGAGATGCTGCTAACACTGTACTTGAAGGAAACTTTACAGAATTAAACAGTTGTATTAGAAAATAATATACAGGTTTCAAAACAATGGCATTAGCTTTCACTTTAAAGAACAGTAAAACACAAAATAAGTAGAAGAAAGGAAATCATAAAAGTCAAAACAGAGATCAATACAATAGGAACAGAAGAACATTAGGCAAAAATCAGTGAACCCCAAAGCTGGTTGAGAAGATCAATAAAACTGATAAACCTCTAGCTAGACTGGTCAGAAAAAAAAGAAACAATACAAATTATCAATATTACAAATGAGAATAGTTATGTCACTACAGATTTTATATGTGTTAAAAGGACAAGAAACCAGTATCATAAGAGAAAAAATAATTTGTGTTTTGTTTTTGTTTTTTGAGACAGAGTCTCACTCTTGCCGAGGCTGGAGCACAATGGTGTGATCTCGGCTCACTGCAACCTCTACCTCCTGGTTTCAAGTGATTCTCATGCTTCAGCCTCCCGAGTAGCTGGGATTACAGGCACCTGCCACCACGCCCAGCTAATGTTTGTATTTTTAGTAGAGACGGGTTTCACCATGTTGGCCAGGCTGGTCTCAAACTCCTGATCTCAGGTGATCTGCCCGCCTTAGCCTCCAAAAGTCCTGGGATTACAGGTGTAAGCCACCGCTCCCAGCCTGAGAAAAAATTTTAATCCTTACTTCTTCCCAGTATACACAAAATTACTAAAAAGTGACCAAGTCCTAATGTAAAACCTATAACTATAAAACTTCCAGAAGAAAACCTTTGTGACCTTGGGTTAGAAAAAGATTTCCTAGATATGACACCAACAGCACAATCCATAAAAGAACAGATACTGTAAACACAGTAGACTTCATCAAAATTAAAAACACCTGCTTTCTGAAAGAAACCACTAAAAGAATAGACAGGCAAGTCACAGACTGGGAGAAAATATGCAAAAACATCTACCTAATAAAAGACTGGTATCCAGAATATATAATGAAATCTCAAAATTTAATTATAAGAAAACAGTCAACCCAATTTAAAAATAGACTAAAGATTTGAAGACTCTCCAAAGTAGATAGGCATATGGCCAATAAGGACATGAAAACCTTTTTAACATCATTAGTCACTAGGAAAATGCAAATGAAAACCACAATTAAGATATTACCACACACTTGTGAGCACGGTGAAAATTTAAAACACTGATGATATGAAGTTTTGGGAAAGATGTGGAGGGACTGGAAAAACTATACATACTGTCTGCTTCCATTTATCTAAAATTCTGGAAATTAAAATATAAGGACAGGAAATCAGTGGTTGCCTGGATATGGGGAGGTGGAAAGGGGGAGACCAGAAGGATGGCATGGGAGGAGAGAACGTTTGGAGTGATACGTACGTTCACACGTATATATTTTTTGTATTGGTAGTTTCATGAGTATGTACACAGTTCAAAATATATGAAAACTGTATACTTTAAATATGTGAAATTTATTTGTATGACAATTCTAACTAAATAAGGCTGATAAAATGGCCCTTAAATGTAATAAAATGTTTAATCTCACAAGAGTACTGCAAATTAAAACCGTGTCATTATTTCTCACCAACCAGATTTACAAAAATTTTTAAATTGTAACAACATTCTACTTGGGAGTCTAAAAGGCATTCACTTTTTTTTTTTTTTTTTTTTTTAAAGACAGGGTCTCACTTTGTCACCCAAGCTGGAGTGCAGTGGCGAGATCACAACTCACTGCAGCCTCACAACTCACTGCAGCCTCAGCCTCCCCAGTTCAAGCAATCCTCCCACCTCAACCCCTCAACTGGCTGGGACTACAGGCACGTGTCACCACGCCAGCTACTTTTTTTGCGTTTTTTGTAGAGACAGGGTTTTGCCATGTTGCCCAAGCTGGTCTCAAACTCCTGAGCTCAAGCAATCTGCCCGCCTTGGCCTCCCAAAGTGCTGGGATTTCAGGCGTGAGCAACTGTGTCCAGTCCAAAAGGCATCCTTATTTGCAGCCAGGAGAAATTTAAGTCAGTGTAACCTTTATGGAGGAAAATTTGCCACTATATAACAATACTACATACACGTAGTTTTGACCCAGTATTCCCAATCCTAAAAAGTTACCCTGAATCTACATCCCAAACAATACAAAAATTCATATCCATTAGGTTATTCATGACTGCATCACATGCAATTGCAAATATTGGGAACAACCTGTATACCCACATATAGAACAGTGGTTGCATAAACACACTGGCATACTACACTGATGTAAAAAGAACGAGTGACTTCCAGGTTATAATAAATGAAAAAAGCAGTGTGTACAAAAGTGTCCATGCCTTTCATGTAAGGAGGAAGAGAAAACAATGAGATATACATGTATCTGCTTATTTGTGCAGGAACAAACACAGAAATGATCAACTAGAGACTAATAAGGTCATATATCCACAGAAGTGGCTCGGAATGGGAAAGACAACAGAGGAGGAATCAAGGTGGGGCGACACCTCTCTGAATATACCTAAGAGTCCAGGTGTGGTGTCTGGAATCATATTAATGTTTTATTTACTAAAAAAGAAAAGAAATAAACAAGGACAGGAGAGGGAAATCCTGAAATGAAATACAAACAGAAACAAATAAACGTAATTGTATTTCAAATGATTAATAATCACACTGAAGGGGGAATAAATAACCAAATTAACCTTGGAATACAGTCTTTGGATCATGTGCTCTTAGGCTGAAGATGAAAAGAACAGAAAAGAACTCTTAGACTCTAGTTACAGGTTTCTTTCTTCACAAAGGTATGGTCTATCAATTGAAAAACCAATTCCTCGATTCTAGGTTTGAGCAAATAAGTAAATATATAATGGAAGTCAGGTTTCTCACAGTCAGACGGTAATAAAACAAATAAGAAATAAAATAAACCCTGTTGAATTTGACTGTTAATGGAATTAGTGTGAGTTCATGCTTTCTATATATTTAGTAAGATACAGAAATATAGATGTATAAGTATAGGATATGTGTATGATATCAAAATACACATAAGTAAATACATAAAGCACACACACAAATATATACACACACAGGGATGTATATGTATGTGTCTATAAATTCATTTGTTTCCTAATTCCGCCTGCTGAAAGGGGCTAAAAGCAACTTCTTCAGAAAGGAAAAAAAACACACTTTTAGATAATTTCTCAGTGTCAAATAAATCATACTGAAAATCATGAACTATACTGGAACTGAACCACAAAAAACACACTACATATAAAAATGTGTGTGATAAAACTTAAGTGTTTCTTAAAACAATTTAAAACCTTAAATGCATAAGATAGAATAGGAAAAGCAACTGAAAGTCTTTTTTGGAATATTCTGTTTTACTTAAGGTACACTCAGGAGGAGTCCTAATTTGGGACTAACATAGCCTTGAAATGACATAGTAAAAGCAAAAAATGTGGAAAAGAAAGGTGACTATCTCCAGGGAAGGAGAGAGAAGAAACCCATAGCTACCATACTTTTTTTCTTTAAACAAAAAGAATCTGAAATGAATATTCCAAGAAGTTACCATTTGTTAAATGCGTACACATGTGCTGGATGTGGTACACAATCCTCCCACCTTCCCTAATTTGACTTATAAAGTAAGCTCTTCAGCGCTTTCAACAAGAAGAGAACTGCTGCCCTTTCTTGGCATACACTAATCACCATGGACTCGGATAAGCAAGTGTGAACAGTGTTCAGCCCCCTGCCTCTCTCTCCAGGGAGGGCCTATTGTCAGAATGTCCTCCTCCCCTGCCTTTACAGGCTCCAGTGGGCGGCTCTAGCTGTGCCCTGATGAGCACATTTAATCTAATGAGAAAGGACTCCCAACCTTCACCTGGCCACACACCCAAACCACAACTTCATCTATAGGATTCTTCTATTTTTCTGAATGTGTTCTAAATTTGAGAGGGGAAGAGCATGTTATTTATTGGCCTTGACTGTCTCCCAAATCAAAAACGTTACCTTTTAGCTTCGGTTCTATACAAATTTACAGTAACTAGTTTACAGTTGTATAGAGTTTATAACTACAGAAAAAACCTGAAATGTGTTGTTCCTAATAAAGCAGCAATGTCATCAATTTTATTTTCATGAATAATCTTTCTTAAAATTTCTAAGGAATCTGTAGAAGTGTGCCATCCACATACTGATTCAGACTTCATTAGTAAGAATTTGTGATAATTTTGACAGGGGTGAGATATTACAGTTCACCTTTGTTCTTTGTTCTTAAAAAGGTCTTTTTTTTAAAAAAAAACACATATTGTAATAACATTATATAGGCCATATTTAATCTATTTTTTAAAGCAAACTTATAACTTTTTTTTTTTTTTTTTTTTTTTGAGACAGAGTCTCGCTCTGTTGCCCAGGCTGGAGTGCAGCGGTGCAATCTCAGCTCACTGGAACCTCCGACTCCCAGGTTCAAGCGATTTTCATGCCTCAGCCTCCCCAGTAGCTGGGATTACAGGCATGTGCCCCCATGCCCAGCTAATTTTTGTATTTTTAGTAGAAACAGGGCTTCACCATGTTGGCCAGGCTGTCTCAAACTCCTGACCTCAGGTGATCTGTCCACCTAGGCCTCCCAAAGTGCTGGGATTACAGGCGTGAGCCACTGGGCCCGGCCACTTTTTAAACAAATGGTTAAAATGTCTTTTAACTCATGGTAACCAAATAAAAACAGCTGTATATTATAAAGACATGAGCTCTCAGTGAAGGTGTCTCTTGAGAAGGAACTGGAATAAACCAGGCTCTGCTATGCATGGCTGCGTTTCTTACAGCATCTGTGCTTCTCTCTGTGCATCTGCCCTGCTTTCCTCTTGGCATCAACACAACCACTCAACACTTCAGCTCGCATATGGCCCATAGTGGCTGCCTAGTCAACCTTCCTCATAGTAACGTTCCAGGTTTTCCGCTTCTGCATTAATTGAGTCAGTCTCTCAGTTTTCCAGTTCCAAATTCCCAAGCTTCAGGGAAGAAGAGCAATGCAATCTAGCACAGTGGTTAAGAATAGAAGATTTAAAGTCAAACACACACAATTTCAAATCCTGGCACCTCCACCAGCTGTGTGACTTAAGCTCTTTGTACCTCAGAACAAAATGATTCGGCTGCTTTTGGATCAGGTGTCCACTCTAGACCCAATGATGGTGGCAGAGAAAGGAAGATGGTCCTATAGCAGAGAATATGGTGGGCAGCTGTCAGAGCTGTGGGCAGGGCAGACTCCCCAGTGTGGGGTTAAGTGAGGAATAAGTGGCTGAGTGCAGTGGCTGGCGCCTATAATCCCAGACACTTTGGGAAGCTGAGATGGGAGGATCCCTTGAAGCCAGGAGTTTGAGACCAGCCTGGGCAACAAAGTGAGACTCTGTCTCTAAAAATAAAAATAAAAAGTCCGGGCATGGTGGCTCACGCCTGTAATCCCAGCACTTTGGGAGGCTGAGGCGGGTAGATCACCTGAGGTCAGGAGTTCAAGACCAGCCTGGCCAATATGGTAAAATCCCGTCTCTACTAAAAATACCAAAACTAGCCAGGCGTGGTGGCAGGCACCTATAATCCCAGCTACTCGGGGGGCTGAGGCAGGAGAATCGCTTGAACCCGGGAGGTAGAGGTTGCAGTGAGCTGAGATAGTGCCACCACACTCCTGCCTGGGGGAAAAGAGTGAGACTTTGTCTCAATAAAAAAAATTTTTAATAAAAAAAAATAAAAAATAAAAAAATTAGCCAGGCATGGTGGTACACACCTGTGGTCTCAGCTACCTGGAAGGCTGAGGCAGGAGGATCACTTGAGCCCAGAGGTTGAGACTGCAGTGGGCTATGATCATGCCACTGCACTCCAGCCTGGGTGACAGAGCAAGATCCTAGCTCTAAAAGAAACAAGAAAGAATAAGTAATGACATATCTAGTATATGTTGCCATCTTTGAATGATTTGGATCCAATCATTTAAAAAGCACAAAAGGAAAATGACTTTGGTGACACAAAGGTAAACACTGGCATTCTATCAGGAAAAGAGCAATGGAGTAGGACTCAGCGTGCCCCCGGCAAGGCCCAGCTCAGTCACGTGTCAGCTGTGCAATATTGGTCAAATTGCTTGAACAATCGGTGAAATCTCCATGAACCTCAGTTTCTTCTTTTCAAAATGCAGGTAATAACAAACAACCACATAGGATTCTTTCGAGGATAAATTAAGAGAATACGTATTAAAACTATTTTGTTACCTTGAAAACACTCAATGAAGTACTATTGTCCTTTATTAGCATATTTTACTCCCCATAAGGGTTACATTTATTTCACATTTCATTGCTAATCCGAATGTTGACTGTAGTTAAAACTCAAGAAGCTAAATATATAAACTGCTAAAAAATGGGGTTTGCAAACTCAATTAATTCCTAAGGAAAGCATCCAAGAAATGTAAAAATATGTTCCAAATTAAACCTATGGTGTGAAATGTCTCTGTCAGTAGAGGCCTCTTGACCAGCATATTCTACTGACACTCATTTAAAGCAGTGTGTTTTTGTGAGAAGTGCTGAGTTCTACAAAGACATGTCTACAAAGAAATACTTCATAGAATGAAAATTTCTCTCTCAACTGGAAGCAAGGTCACCACACGTTGCTCTCTTCTCTTCGAGCCTTACATTGTGCTTCTTGGAGGTTTAAGCCAGCATGTTCACTGGAGCTAAGGAATGTTTACAATAAACTGGAAACCTTGCCTGCTCTGGATCTAAAACGGTTGCAGATGCTCAAGCAGAGAGGAGAAAAGAGAACAGCTGCTTCCCATCCCAACCCTTGATACTTAAGAGAGTTATTTTTAAGAACAAAATTATATTCAGAGGTTTTAGGCATTTTGCTTATTTTTAATTTTATTTATTTATTTTTTGCTTTTTGAGACAAGGTCTCACTCTGTCACCCAGGGTGGAGTGCAGTGGCAATCAGTTTACTATAACCTCGAACTGCTGCGCTCCTGCAATCCTCCTACCTCAGCCTCCCAAGGAGCTGGGACTACAGGTCCACACCTGTATGCGGGTCTATTTTTATAAAAAAATGTCTTGGTAAAGATAGATAAGAGTCTCACTATGTTGCCCAGGCTTGTCTTGAACTCCTGGCCTCAAGCAATCCTCCCATCTCAGCTTCCCAAAGCTCTGAGATTACAGGTGTGAGGCCACTGTGCCTCGCCTTAGGCACTTTCTAAATGGTAGGAATAACTTTTCTCAATATCATACAAATGCTTATATCCATACAAAACTGAATACCTTAAATTTGCCTACCAGAAAAGAATGTAAATTCTTGCTAATGCCTTCTGGTAATTTAGCTACCATTTTCAACTTAAAACATAATGATTCCAGTTGCAAGAAAAGCAAACTATTATATTCCCAGTAAATTTAGAAAATTACTAAAATGAAACATCTTTAATATATAATAAACACATATTCACATCATAGCCACAACCTGCAAAATGAATGAGTACCCGGTATGGATAAGATAAACCTTGCATGATGAATTGGAACATTCTCTGGCAAACACGGTGAATCTCCTTAGTAATAGTTTCAAACACTACCACCATTCTACACTACATGATTTCGTCATAATAGAGTAAGCTAAGGAACAATTAACTTCCCAAGTAAAGAACTTAAAATGTTTCCAATTACAATCACATAACACCCCTTTAACAAAGAAAAAGCCAAATCAAAGAATCAGACATCAAAAGGCCATTAGGTCTCTCGATACAGACCATTTCCAGACCTAGTTTATTCCACATAAAACTCCATTGGGGTGTTTTCATTTTTCACTAAGAATAGAGATATATGGTTCAAATTACTGTGTCTTCAAAGTCCCTCGACATTTGGGTATTCTACAGCTAAAATGAATAAATTTTATATCAAGTAATAAAAAACTTGAGGATTCAGGCTTTAACAGTAACCAGTTTTAAAAGACCATTGTTAAAATTCATGACATCAAACTTCAGGGACTATGATTTAGGAAGGAATAAAGGAAATTCAGTGAGGAAATAAACACAAGTTTTTGAAGGATAGACATGTTTGACATTTATTTATCTATTGTTTATTATAATCTGACAAAATCTTTCTTCCAGAAAATCAGGTCTATTTGCTGTACTTCTAACCTCATGCTTGGACATTAATATGTCATCAGACTCATGCCCTTGGAACATGTTATTCCTTCTGGTTGGAAAATTCTCTCTCCTTCACCAGTTTATTTTCTGTCCCTTCCTTCAAAACAGCTTATTGGCAGGAAATATTCAGGAAAGTAAGCCTTTCTCCAATGTCACTTTGATCATATACTCTGTTACCAGTTCTTCAACCATTCACCATTTGGGGGAATTTAAGGTCTCCCTCAACATGCACCACCAGGCCCTGTGCTTCTGTTCCAGCTGGCTCATCTTCTCAGCTTTTTTTTTTTTTTTTTTTTTTTTGAGACAGAGTCTCACTCTGTCACCCAGACTGGAGTGCAGTGGTGCAATCTCCACTCACTGCAACCTCCGCCTCCCAGGTTCAAGTGATTCTCCTGCTTCAGCCTCCCAAGTAGCTGGGGTTACAGGTGCCAGCCACCACGCCCAGACAATTTTTACGTTTTCAGTAGTGACGTTTCTACTAAAGAAATGTCTTTAGTAGAACACAGAGAGGGGTTTCTCCATGTTGGCCAGGCTGGTCTCGAACTCCTGACCTCAGGTGATCCGCCTGTCTCAGCCTCCCAAAGTGCTGGGATTACAGGCGTGAGCCACCGCACGCAGTCATCTTCTTAGGTTTCTTCACATACACCCTTGCACTCTCCATCTCTACATATTACTTCATGATCTTCTAACTTCCTGGGTAATTTTACTATACGGAAGAATAAATATGTTGGGTATACAAGCCACTGTGTTCAGGATATAACTTGGGAACACCGTTAGGAACAAATCTACTATTAAAATTAGTACCAGATTAACAGTTAACTTATGGAAATTTATTACTTATGAAACTTATTTTCTGAGTCTCCATGAAGAAACCAGCATATCCGATAGCTAATAGCCAATATATCTATGAGAAGTCACCAACATGGAAGATGTTTTTCCTGTATTTTAGAGCATTATTTAACTTTGCTTTCTTCCTTTAAGATTTAATACACAGGCTTAAGTCCAATGTGAACCTAATTGAGGTTAAAGAAGTATTGTTTCAGTATGGCTGATCTTTTCTCAATCGTGGTTTTTGTTTTTTGGTTTTTGGTTTTGTTTTGTTTTTGAAATGGAGTCTCATTCTGTTGCCCAGACTGGAATACAGTGGCACAGTCTCAGCTCATTGCAGCCTCCACCACCCGGTTCAAGTGATTCTCCTGCCTCAGCCTTCCAAGTAGCTGGGATTACAGGCATGTGCCACCATGCCAAGCTAATTTGTGTATTTTTAGTAGAGATGGGGTTTCAACACATTGGCCAGGCTGGTCTCGAACTCCTGACCTCAAGTGATCCATCCACCTTGGCCTTCAATCATGTTTTCGTTGTAAAACTTCATTTATCATTGTGATTGGCATTATTTTTTGGATTTGCAAATATACAAAAAACTTTAAAATACATACATAAACGAATGCTACAGGAAAAGATGGCAATATTGACACAGTAAAAATGGCAAGAAAGTATAACAACCTAACAATTTATTGTAACTTTCTGGGTATAAAATAATGATATTTTTATTTACTATATATTTTTAAACATTTTTCTTTTTAATTGGTATGGGTACATAATAGGTATATATATTTATGGAGTATATGGAATATTTTAATACAGGCCTAATATGTGCAATAATCACATCAGAGGAAATGGGGTATCCATCACCTCAAGCATTTATCCTTTGTGTTATAAACAATCCAATTATATGCTATTTTTAATAATTATACATGGATGGATACGGAAGGTAAAATTTTGTCAGAGTGCTTTTGGCACTGATTAGCAGAGAAAAATGTGCTTTATGATGCCTGGCACAAGACATACAGGCAAAATATCCCCAAAGTAGAGAAGGGTAATTTGCCCAACTTAACTGCTTATCCTAACTAGATAGAAACACCATTTAAGAACACCCAATTCTCTTAGTGATAATTCTATGATTATCAGACAACCTTTCAACTTACGGTTTGAATTCTTGAACAGACTAGCCCACTAGAAAAACATATTTTTATCAAGTGCCTGGAAACCCTTTAAATAATTTTCAACAGCTCGTCTCCTTTTGTGGGCTATAGCTGTAGTTCCAACTAGGGTAAAAGGGAAATGTGTGTGCCAATTGCCAGAGTATTATTTTGGAGACCAGTAATGAAAGCCAAGTATACAAACAGTAAGCTGTCCCAGCAATTCCATTCCTGGGTATATACACAAATAATTGAAAACAGGTACTCAAGCTACTAATTATACATAAATATTCATAGCAGCACTATTCACAATAGCCAAAAGTTAGCAACAATCCAGACAGCCATCAACAGTTGAACAGATAAACCAATTATGGTATATGCACACAATGGAATATAATTCAGTCATCAAAAGGAATGAAGTGATATTTGCTGCACTGTAGATGAACCTAGAATACATTACGCTAAGTGAAAGTAGCTCCAGACACAAAAGGTCATATATTGTATGATTCCATTTCTATGACATATCCAGGAAAGATAAATCCCTAGAGACAGAAAGTAGAATGGTGGTTAGGAGGATTTGAGAAAAGGCGGGGAATGGGAATCCACTGCCTAATAACTATAGGATTTTATTTTTGATGATGAAAGTGATCTGGAACTAAACAGAGGTAGTAGTTGCACAACACCATGAATGTACTAAAAGTCACTGAATTGCTCACTCTAAAATGTCATTTCACGTTATGTAAATTTTACCTCAATTTAAAAATAAATGACTGTAGCTGTAACTGTGAAACAGGAGTTCAAATTCAAATGCCTACAGGGGCCAGCTAACAAAAATGAGGAGAGTGAACCAAAGACCGCAAGCCCATCATGTAATTATATTCCTTTAATATTGTTTAATTTTTGCCTTTTAGTCTTTGATATAGTTGGGATATTTGTCCCCTCCAAATAACATGTTGAAATGTGACCCCCACATGTTGGAGGTAGAGTCTAGCAGGAGGTGTTGGCTCATGGGAGTGAATCCCTCATGAGTGTCTTGGTGCCATTCCCTGGGTGATGAGTGAGTTCTCACTCTATCAGTTCATGCCAGAGATAGTTGTTTAAAAGAGCATGACAACCCTTCCTCTCTCCCTCTTGCTCCCTCTCTTGCTTTGTGACATACCTACTCTCCCTTCACCTTCTAACCACGAGTAAAAGCTTCTTGAGGTCCTGACAAGAAGCAGATGCCAGCACCAAGCTTCTTGTACAGTCTGCAGAACTGTAAGCCAAATAAATCTCTTTTCTTTATAAATCACCCAGCCTCAGGTATTCCTTTATATCAATGCAAAATGATATAAGGGAATCAGAGAAAATGGCGACTAATACAGTCTTTTCTCTGTTTTTCCTGACCAGTCTAACAGAGACCTGTTTAATTTGTTCACTTATTTCATCAAATTGGTTTTGGTATTTCTCTACATTGTGTTTCTGATTTCACTGATCTCTGCTTTTAGTTTTACTACATTTTTCACATTTACTTTGTTGCTTTTTATCTAGCACTTTGAGGTTAAGGCTTAGCTTATTTCAGTCTAGATACCAATTTAGAGATACTCTACAACATTTGATGAGTAATGTTGTCATTATCTTTCCATTTTAAATATTTGACAATTTTATTGTGATTTTCTTTTTAACCCTAACTTATTTAAAAATACAATTTTAAGTTTCCAAACTTAAATCCAGGGTTTTTTTTCTTTTAAACTGGCTGCTTATTATTGATTTCTAATTTCATTGCACAGAGAACATAAAATGTCGTCTCTATGACAGTGATACTTTAAAGGCAGTTGTGACTTCTATTATAACCAACCAGTTCCACTTGTTGCCTTGACAAGGCAGGGGTCAGTGTTGCCAGATCTCACATAGTTCAAAAGAAACTGGAAACCTAAAATTTATGTGAAATCTTCTGATTCTATAATGCTGGCAACTAATTGAAAATTTTCAAAACATTGTGCAGGCCAAACTAAATATATATGCAGATGACTCAACCTGCAGCCCAGGAATTTAAAACTCCTGCTGGAAAGCCTGAACCTGAACAGACGACCAACAAAACAGACAAGAAAAAAAGCACAAAAGAAGCAAAGATAAGAGTAAGCTACAGAAGGCCGGGCGCGGTGGCTCACGCCTGTAATCCCAGCACTTTGGGAGGCCGAGGCGGGCGGATCACAAGGTCAGGAGATCGAGACCACGGTGAAACCCCGTCTCTACTAAAAATACAAAAAAAAAGCCGGGCGCCGTGGCGGGCGCCTGTAGTCCCAGCTACTCGGGAGGCTGAGGCAGGAGAATGGCGGGAACCCGGGAGGCGGAGCTTGCAGTGAGCCGAGATAGCGCCACTGCACTCCAGCCTGGTGGACAGAGCGAGCCTCCGTCTCAAAAAAAAAAAAAAAAAAAAAAAAAAAGAGTAAGCTACAGAAGAATACTATGAAAGAAACGAAATGGCTTATACGACACAATCCTGGAACTCTGCATAACACAAATTTTAAAGTAGAATTTTAAACTGGAACATACATAAAAATATTAAAATATCATATAGTAATAAGTGCCATAAAGAAAAGCAAGCAAATAGCCCCAAGGCCAAGATACATATTTGTATATCATTGCTGTAATGATAGCACAGAATGATAGTTACTGAAGCTATAGTTTCTAATTGGATTGTGTCATGAAAGAATCTAGAGTAAGACAAGAGTAGGATGAACATGCAAAGAAGACTAAGTGGGATGAGGAAAATCAAAAGAATGTGTGCCACAGAAAATGAAGAAGAAAATGTCCTAAGGAAGAAAGATTGAACGAAATCTGGATTGGAGGTCACTGGTATCCCTGGGAGGAGAAGTTTTGGTAACATTAGGGAAGAGCCCAAACTGCACTGGCTTGAAGGTAGATGATGAAAAATCTGAGGCGATGAGTAAAAGAACTCCTTAAAGAAACCTGACTATAAAAACAAAGAAGGAGAGAGCAGCCACAGTTGAAGGGGTTGGAGTGAGACTAAGAAAAAAGTTTTAAGATGGATACTTACTCATATCTCAATGTCGAAAGGACCAATGTAGTTGAGAGATACCAAGACGGCCCTGAATTACATTTCAAAATGGAGGAAGATACAATAATTGTAAGAGGAAGCAAAGAACTGGTGGAAGGATTGGTACAAAGACAACACTCTATAAACTAACAAAATACAAGAAGGCAAGAGTTAAAAGAAGAACATTAATGAAACCAGAAACAAATATTTTGGCCTGGAGTCACAAGAATAGAAATAGTGCCACTCTTGGATGACAGGAGAGGTAGAGGAGGACCACTTGTCAGTCTAAAAGTGATGGCTCAGGCTTTACTACACACTCCATGAACAAATAGTGGTGGGAATAATTTTTTAAGGGATCAAAGCTTCAGAAGAAGTTGTCTATGGTCTACTATATTAATAAAGCATATATTCAATGGTATGAAAAATCAAAGAATGCTTCGTGACAACAGGGAAAATGATGATTTTTCTGGAGTAAAAGAAAAACCATTTGGGAGATCATAAGTCAGCCTTTGATTCACTTATTAATTTTGTAGAAAGCTAACCATGTTCCACTGCTCAGGAGGTCATGCAGCTCCACAGGCCTCACTCTATCCTCTTGAAGATGAGGCATAAGACCACAAAGCAAGCTGAGATCAAGGGCTTTTTGTTTTTATTTTTTTTAAGAAACCAAGCTTCAAAGTAATGGAAAGGTCAGTGTGCATTTAAATTTTAGGCCTACAAAGCAATCTATAATTGAATCTATAGAAAAATCACAATAATTTATTCCAAAAGTGATGATGCTGACTTATCCTAAACTTGCTCATTATGCAACTGTAAAGAGAACTGAAGTAAGAGATCACATTTCAAAAAGAATCCTATCAAAAAATCAGAGTAAGAATAGCTCTAGGTTTCATAGATAAAATGATATCTGGCTAACATCTCTCCAATAGTCTCCCCCAAGTGCTCACTAAAATATCTAGAAAGAGAAAGGGGGAAAAAATAAAACATCGCAATAACAGCAATAACTCAGATAAACAGAAAACACAGTCAAAGAACCTGGGCAGAATCTCTAACAACTATAAAGTACATGGAAATAGACTAATTAAAAATATATCTATACAGATCTACCTGAAAGCAAATGTAAATTAGCTTCAGGAAACAGAACCTAAGAAAAATTATATAGGAAGACAAATTCTACCTCCCTCAAGTCAAAGATTCTGTGTTGAAACAAATCAAAATATTTACTATGTGTGATTCTTCTATGATAATGCTTTTTCCTTCCATGGTGGTACGTTTTTCTAACATCTACTAGTGTTTTGCACACAACCATTCAGAGCCAGCAACTCCCAAAACACATCGGATTAAAGTAAAGTACAAATGATGTTGGTGTACTATATGCAGGGAACCATTATCTCCACAGCTAAAGGAGTACACATGGACACAAAAAGAGGAAAAAAATCTGAGTTCAAAACATACTGAGAACTATAAAATTCATTCTTGCATTCAAAAAATCAAAGACTTATAAAAAGATATATCACCAGTAAAGCAGAGTTTATAGGTAAAATAGGTAAAATTATCCTAGAAACTTGGAACTTCATTGGCAGCTGAGCAATGTTTTTATCCAGCTGAAAATCTTCAAGAGAATATGACCATTATACAAGTTGATGTGGAGAAGACACAAGACAATCCATACCCAAAATACACAGTAGGCTAATGTCAGAAAGTCCCTAGAAAAGTGTACAAACAGTGAGAGCTCAATAAGTGTTTGTTAAATACATAAAACACCAAGACTGGACAAAATCTTCCTTATTCATTATTGAGTAATGAGAAAAAAAATACCAATTGGAGACTAAAAGCTATTCTAGAACCAGGGGAAAAGAGCAACATTCTATAAACACAGAATAAAAATCTACTGTCAAAATAATCTCATATAGTATCCAGAAGAAAATATCAAAAAAGTATGAGGAATCTGAAAAAAGACCATCTTTATGAAATAGAAGGTAAAATCTTAAGAATTAGCTAAGACAAAAAGAGAATAATATTTAAAAGGGGGTATGATTAAGATGAAAAATAGAAAAAAAGCAAAAATGCGGAGCACCATAAAAATTCATAATGGAAGTGGCAAAGAGCAAAAACGCAAATCAGTGATGTTGTAAAATGTCCCATATACTCAGAGGACAAAAACAACATATGAAAATATGAGAAAGAAACTAGAAATATGCAAGAATGATAAAACAGCCACAAAAGTGAAAATGGGAAATAAATGCTAAGAAAGGAAAACAATATTAGAAATAGATTCACTAAACTTACAATTTTTAAGGGAAAATTTAAAATGTTGATGTCTTACTGTATCCTAGCATAAACAGAAAAAAAGAGAATTACATGTGATTCAGATTTTTGGTTTCAAAATGGCGGCATAGAAGCTGGCTTCACTCTCCCACACAGAAAACCAAAACAAACATACAGCACTGAGATTATCACCAGCAATATCACACAACTCAAATATGAGAATGAGGCAGTTCCCAGGACCACAGAGAAGTTAAAAAAAAAAAAAAAAAAAAAAACTCTGAGCAGAGAGTAGGAGAACCACGCTTCCCTATATACAATGTCCCTCCCCTCCAATCTGCCCAGGCATGCAGAAAGTTTCCCCTCAACTTCCCTTTCAACTCTAGTGTAGAAAGAAGTTTCTACACTAGAAAAAGATCAAGGTGAACAACCAGTTTCTCCAACATCTTGGGTTCCCTGGCAGAAGACCTGTCCCTGCCTTAAGCCACAGGAAACATTGTGAGTTCCTGAAGGGAGAAATATTCCTGAGAATAGCCAGAGACAAAGGGAGAGGTGAGTCTATCATTCTCAATGCTGGAAACTCTGTTCTGTAACTTGGCCAAAAAAGACACCAAATCAGAGTGACTAGTCAACAGCACTGGTCCCCTAGGCACAAACTCCTAACCTGCCTTCCCACACTACTAGGATATCCCATTTAGGACTTCCCACATTCAGGACAGGTGGCACTCTGTTTACTAGAACCAAGCAAAACCTGGGCTTAAGGTGCCATCTAGTGACAAAAAGGAGGCAGCGATCTACCCGGATAAAAAAGAAAGAAAGAAATCAACAAATCCCTAAAGCAAACATATCCAATAAAAAACAAAACCAGTCAGGCAAGGAAAACTGAATAAATAATCCTTCAATGCAAAGACACAGATGAACATCCTCAAGAAACAACAGCAAACAACGAACCACAAACTCCTCAAAGAGATAGAGCAAGGAACCAGCAACTGACTAGTGTGAAATGGTGATATGTGAACTCTCTGACCAAGAATTCAATATAGTATTTTTAAGAAAACTCAGTGATTTCCAAGATAACACAGAAAAGCAATTCATAAATTTATCAGAGAAATCTAACAAAGAAATTAAAGTAATTTTAAAAGATCAAACAAATTTTAGAGTTGAAAAATACATTTGCTGAACTGAAAAATTCATTTGAGATTCTCAACAGCAGAATGGATCAAGCAGAGAAAGACCTGTGAGCTTGAAGACTGGCTATTTGAAAACACACATTGAGAGGAGAAAGAAGAAAAAAGAATGAGAAAAAAAGAAGATCTCCTACAAGATACAGAAAATTATCTTAGAAGACAAAATCTAAGAATTATTGGTGTCCAAGAGGGAGTTGAGAAACAGTGAGAGGTAGAAAGCTTATTCACAGAAATAATAAAATAAAACTTTCCAAAACTTAAGAAAGAGATAAATGTCCAGGTAAAAGAAGGTAAGAAAACACCAAACAGGGCCGGACACGGTGGCTCACGCCTGTAATCCCAATCCTTTGGGAGGCCGAGGCGGGCAGATCACGAGGTCAGGAGATCGAGACCATCCTGGCTGACACATGGTGAAACCCTGTCTCTACTAAAAATACAAAAAAAAAAAAAAAAAAAAAATTAGCTGGGTGCGGTGGCGGGCACCTGTAGTCCCAGCTAGTCAGGAGGCTGAGGCAGGAGAATGGCACGAACCCAGGAGGCGGAGCTTGTAGTGAGCCGAGATTGCGCCACTGCACTCCAGCCTGGGCGACAGAACGAGACTCCGTCTCAAAAAAAAAAAAAGAAAAAAGAGAAAAGAAAACACCAAACAGATTTAACCGAAATAAGACTATCCCAAGGCATATAAACATCGAACACTCAAAAACCAAGGACAAAGAGAGAATCCTAAAAGGAGCAAGAGAAAAGCAGCAAATAACATAAAGAAGTTCCAATTCATCTGGCAATAGACCTCTCAGGGAAAACCATACAGCCCAGGAGGGAGCAGGATGACAGTTTCAAAGTTCTGAAAGAAGAAAAAAACTGTCATACAAAAATACTATATACAGCAAAACCATCCTTCAAATATGAAAGGGAAATAAAGTCTTTCCCTGACAAACAAAAGTTGAGAGAATTCACCAACACCAGAACCATCTTACAGGAAATGCTAAAGGGAGTTTTTCCATTGGAAAGAAAAAACTACTAATGGGCAAAAAGAAAACATGTGAAGGTATGAAACCCACTGGTAAAATTAAGTATATGAACAAACCCAGAATAGTCTAATACTGTTAACTGTGCTGTGCAATTCACTCATAACTCTAGTACGAAACCAAAAAGACAAGCCTATCAAAAACAGTACTACCTACAGGAACCTGTTAAGAGACAGGCAATAAAAAGATGTGTAACTGAGACAACATAAAGTCTAAATGTGGAGAGATAACATATATACATTTTTTCATTTTTTGTTTGTTTCTATACTTTCAGATCTAAGATAAATTTTCATCTCTTTAAAATAACTTGTTATCGCTATAAAATGCTTTTTGTCAGGCTCATAGTAACCACAATGCAAAAATCTATCATAGATTTACTAAAAATAAAAAGCAATTAATTAAAACATATCACCAAAGAAAATCATGTAACCATAAAGGAAGAAAGGGAAAGAGAAGTTACCAAACAACCAGAACACAAACAACAAAATAATAATAGTAAGTCCTTACTGATCAATAATAAAATTGAATGTTAATGAACTCAATTCTCCAATTAAAAGACACAGAGTGGAGGGCAGAGCAAGACGGCCAAATAGAAGCTTATGTAATTCTTCCCCTCAACAGAAACACCAAATTTTAACAACTATATACAAAAAGCACCATCACAGGAACCACAACTCAGTGAGCAATCACAGTACCTACTTTTAATTTCATATGGCTGAAAGATACATCAAAGAGGGTAGGAAAAACAGTCTCGACCTGCTGATGCCACTCCTCCCCCATCCACCAGCCAGATAGCATCCGTGTTCTTGGGAGAAGGAGAGCACAGAGACTGTGAGGCTTTGCATTGAACTTAGTGCTGCGCTGTCATGGTGTAAAAGAGAACCAGGCTGTAGTCAGCTGACATCTGCCTGCAGAGAGAGCACCTGGACTGGCCCATGCCCAGAGGTGAATCGCTCATCCCAAAGGTCAGAACTTGAGTTTCAGCAAGCCTTGCCACCACAGGCTGGACTGCTCTGGGACCCTAAGTGAACTTGAGGGGCAGTCTAGGCCAAAAGGACTGCAATTCCTAGGGAAGTCCCAGTGCTGAGCTGGGCTCAGAGCCAGTGGACTAGAGGGGCACACAACCTACTGTGACACCAGCCAGAAGGCTAAGGGAATGCCTGTATCAGCTCTCCCAAGCCCTGGGCAGTGGCCATCTGGCATGGAGAAATCTGTGTGCTTGGGAGAGGAGAAGAGCAGCGACTGGGGAACTTCACGTTGAACTCAGTGCTGCCCTGTCACTGTGGAGATCTGTCAGGATTCATCACCTGCTAATTAAGGAGCCCCTGGTCCCTGAATAACCAACAGCAATACCCAGATAATACACCTTGGGCATCGGGTTCTGAGATGTCCTGGCTTCAGAACTCTGGATAGGTTCATTTTATCATAACCTTCTATTACAATGGAATACAAAATAATTCTCTTTTGGATGACCCTAGAACTCGAGTAGCCATGACAAGGAATAAAGTTTTTAAATAATTTAACTATAATATAATTCAGCAATTTCTGGTTACTTTTAATCGAACTTTGATATAATTCACTGAATTCTAGTTAAGTGGAATCCAAGTTCATTTCATACATGTCAAATATTTCCCTCTTGCTCCCCAACTCCATACGGTATCTACGTTGCGAGACGTAACGTTACACTCAGATATGAAAATCTGACATATTTTGGTTGAATAATACATTATAAATTGCACGTGTTCCTAATTTTAGCAATAATAGCAATAGAAAAAATATATTCAAAAGTTACAAACTTAATAATCTTTAAATATATATATGCATCAGTTAAAAACAGCACCATATATTCTTTATTAAGTATCACAAGTTACAGGCTACTTTTATGTTGTGGTAGAATAGTGTTTAGAACTAATCTTTCAAGAATACTTTTTAAAGTTCAAATTTGTTTTCTAAACAGAATAAAACTTATCAAGGAGACTCTACAAAGATTTTTTCATTTACTTATTAGGTACAGAAATCTTTGTTTACTATTCAAGTTTGCGGGCTTCCTTTCTGCCTATTTCTAGATGTTTCCTCAATTCATTTTTTTCTCCATTTTAAATATCACTATTAATTCCTTGAGATATTTTTCACCAACCTTACAAACAAAATGATCAAGTCACAATTCCTCACTTTGGCAATCTTAAAACTAAATTCAGATTTATACTATTCAGTTATACTTTAAAATCCCATACAAGACCAATTTAACCTAGCTCTCCCTGTCTACCAAAATTCAAAATTCAAGCTCCTGGGTAAACTGGAAGGCTGTCTGCTTTTAACGCAACTTCATCCAAATTTTTGCAGTAGGCAATTTTCCATTAAAAAAACAAACCTAATCAAAAGGAAGTTCACTCTTTCTATGAATAATCATAAGATTGTTTAGTATTCCATTTAAGTCTTTTATTAAGATTAGCGTCTAGCAAATAAAAGTACAAAAACAGTCATAATAACTTTGCAGTTTTAGTATCTTTAAGGTATTCCTATTTGACGATTAATCCCTGTTTCCACCAATATTATAAACGTTGATTTATAACAACAAGCAAGCAACAAAAGATAAATGAAGAAGATTTAAAAGTGCTATAGGAAAGCTTTTTCACTCATGTTTAAAAATATAACTTCTTTAAAAATACAACTTTAGGGGTAAATAATGTTTCTCCACTGTAATGAAATATTATAAAAACTATGCATATTAAGCAAGAAAAGATACGTTTTCAAGAAGCTATATGTCAGTTTGTTGGAAAAATAACAAGTAAAAGTGAGGAAAGACCTCCAATAACTCCAATAACTTCTTCCCTTTGGTCTCAAACCGACTGGGTCCACCCACTTCTATTGGTTCTTTGATAATGCCACAGAATAGTCTAAAAGTTCTGCTTACTCCAGGGACTGAACATAGGGCAAATTCTTCTCATATACGTGTATTCTTTTTTTTTTTTAATTTTTAAGTTTGAGGGTACATGTGCAGGATGTGCAGGTTTGTTACATATGTAAATGTGTGCCATGGTGATTTGCTGCACCTATCAACCCATCACCTAGGTATTATAAACCCAGCATGCATTAGCTATTTTTCCTAATGCTCTCCCTCCCCCACCACACCCCTAACAGGGCCCAGTGTGTGTTGTTCCCCTCCGTGTGTCCATGTGATCTCATTGTTCACTTCCCACTTATACAACTCTCCATTTATTATATGAAATACACAGAAGGCTGTTCAGTCAAAAACTCAAAATAGACTTTTAGCTATTTCCAGAAACTTGGTTTACACTCTGCTCCACCCCTTACTGGCTTCAGTGATTTGGGACAAATTGAAAGTATCTCAGGACCTTGAGGAATCCTCAGACACGTTTAATTAAAAATATATGCAAAACATAAATAAATTTTTTAAAACCTCATATGCTTCCCAACTAGGGTGAGCATACAATATTTAACTACCATTAATGTTTTATTATATTTCTTCCTTCTAAAACTTTATTGGTTTATTTTATCTTTATTATTGTCATAAGCTATAAAACATACGTATATATGTATGTTTTTATATAAATATAATGTCAAGATCCCTTTCAATGCATTTACACACACTCTCAACACCTTATTCTGGGTGATAGAGTAAGGCCTTGTCTCAAAAAAAAAAAGAAAAGAAAATGTTCTAAAATTGAATTATGTTGATGGTTACAAAATACAAAACTGTGAATTTACTAAAAATCATATATTGTGCACTTAAAACAAGTTATTTTTATGGTGTGAGAATTATACCTCAATAAAGCTATTTTCTTTAAAAAGAAAAAACAACTGATGCCAGGAAAATATTACTTCTTCTGGAGAACCTGTTGATATGATTTTACAAGGCAATGAGAAACTAAGTACACAGAGCTAACATACATATATAATAGGGTCCTTATAACAATAATATTAATAATACATCTATATAACAGACACTATTCTATATGTTTTATATAAACTCTCCTAAGCCTCTCAACAATCTCAGAGGGAAGATCTTATTATTAGCCTCATGTTACAGATGTAAAGCCTAATCACATGGAAATTAAGCATCATGCTTAAGGTCACACAGTTAGTAATTTAAGTTAGAAATTGGAAGGGTGACAACTGGATGCTCTTAACCCACACTAAATTCAAACTGTTCCCAAAACCACCTAAAAGAGTTCAAGTCAAAGCAAATTTAGAATTTAAATACAGTAATACTTTTACATCTAGTACAATATCTACCATTGTCTACATGTTTGTTATATTTTAATTGCATGTGAATATGTTTATACTATAAGTCATTTAAGTCTGTTCTAGAACTAAAGACAAATATTTTATTCATCATTTCTTATAAAACTTAATAAATGCAGGAACTTGCTGAAATGAACTCCAACAGAAATTACTACATTCTTTTTCCTATATTTACTCATTATTTAAGTGATATAATCCTGAAAGCATTTTTTTTTAACTTTTAAGTCTGGGGTACATGTGCAGGTTTGTTATGGGGTTTTTGTACAGATTATTTCATCATCCAGGTATTAAGCTTAGTACCCATTAGTTATTTTTCCTGATCCTCTCCTTCCTCCCATCCCCCATCCTGCCATAGGACCCAGTGTGTGTTGTTCCCCTCTATACGTCCATGTGTTCTCATCATTTAGCTCCCACTTATGAGTGACAACATGCAGTATTTGGTTTTCTATTCCTGCATTAGTTTATTAAGGAAAATGGCCTCCAGCTCAAGCTATGTTCCTGCAAAGGACATGATCTCATTCTTTTTTATGGCTGCATAGTATTCCATGGTGTATATGTACCACATTTTCTTTATCCAATCTATCATTGATAGGCATTTAGGTTGATTCCATGTCTTTGTTATTGTGAATATTGCTGCAATAAACGTACACGTGCATGTGTCTTTATAATAGAACATGATTTTCTATTCCTTTGGGTATATACTCAGTAATAGGATTGCTGGGTCAAATGGTACTTCTGTTTTTAGGTCTTTGAGGAATGGCTCAACAAATTTACACTTCCACCAACCGTGTATAAGTGTTCCTTTTTCTCTGCAACCTCACTGGTATCTGTTTTTTTTGCCTTTTTAGTAATAACTATTTTGACTGATGTAAGATGGTATCTCATTGTGGTTTTGATTTGCATTTCTCTAATGCTCAGTGATGTCGAGCTTTTTTGCTTTTTTCTTTTTTTAAAAAAACTGTTAAGAAAATCTTTGTGGTTTTATTGTATCATCAGGCATTGAAACATCTGAACAAATCAATGTCTGGGTAGTTAAGCAGCTGCTTTCTCCTTCACTTCTTTGGATTACTAGAGCAACTTGTCAGTAGATTTAAAAAAAAAAAAAAAAGAACAACTTTTGCATTACTTAAGTCTTCCCAAGGCATGCGCTGGTACAACACTAACTTCTCCCATCAAATGCAACTAGTCTAGTGTCCAAACATCATGCATAACACCTCGGTGGCAGCAGAGCACTGTGCCCACTCTCACCGCGGCGCTGCTCATTTGTGCATGATATCTGGACCATCTGGAGGAGTGGGAATGGTATTGGGAAGACGAGGGAGGAGGAAACAGCATGCCTGGCTGACAGGAGATCAGCCGAAGTTGTGCAGGGCAAGCCTGAACGCGTCATTGGTGCAAACCCAAGCATCGCTGGTGTTCTTTAATAGGAACATGTGGTGGAACCCCATGATGGGATCTTCACATCTTAAGCTGGCCCACAACCATGCTGATGATGCAGCTATGTGGCGTGGGCTGATGGTCCTGTGCCGTGAGGCTGTACTGGATTTTCTGGAACGGAAGGCTAGACAACTTCTCCACAGTGGCAGCTTTCCCCTGGAACTGTTGTCCTTCCCACATAAGGCATGACGCATCAATATAAATTGCGCCTAGTTGGGTTCTATCTTTATCAAATAACTGGTAGCAATGTTGAATGAAGCTGGATCCAATCTGCTCCTAAATGGGCTTGTCTCCCACTCTGGAGCATCACCCAGCCTCGGGGAGACCTGAGGGGCTGGCACGATGGTGGCAGTGGTGGCAGCAAACCAGCGTGGTGTGTGTGTGTGTTTTTTCATATGATGGTTGACCACATGTATGTCTTCTTTTGAAAAGTCTATTCATGTCCTTTGCCCACTTTTTAATGGGTTTTCTTAATTGTAAATTTGTTTAAGTTCCTTATAAATGTTGGATATTAGACTTTTGTCAGATGCATAGTTTGCAAATATTTTCTCCCATTCTGTAGGTTGTGTTTCTTTTTATATTCTAGTGAACTACTACTGTACATATATTTAATACTAACTGAAAAATAGAAAGCTTGTCCATATTAGTGTCAGGGTTAAAAATATTTAGAATGTTTATGACAATGCAAAAAGAGTTTCAAATATCAGAATAAATACGCTAAGGCATTTTTGTATTTTATTATAAAAACAGAGTTTGAAAAAGCTAATCAAAAAGATGGTTTTGGAAGTTTTAATTGAATACTTTAAAATAGACTATACACTGTCTCAAAATAATGCTTTATTATGTTTACAGCACCAAAAACTTAAAAATTAACCAAACTTATAATATCCACATTTGTTGTTTATGAATTTTAGCTCCTCCAAAAATGCAATTATTTGGTTTTATACCATTATCTTCCTTTCATTAGAGTCTATTTAGTTCCCCATATGCTTTAATAACTTATCTTTGAAAAATGAAAAATGAAAATGTACAACTCATACCATTAAAGTTTCAGATAACTTTTCATTTCTGGAGGTTATTAAAATTATTTTCTACAGTAAAAACTAAATAGGAAGCAAAAGTGTTTAATACATATGTAGAACAAAAATTGAAAAGAATAGTAAGGCAACAACATTAAACTAAACTAGTTTCATTTCTTAGAAACAATAGCAACAGGCAAATGAGCTTTAAGGAGTTAGCATTTAAAGTGAAAAATGCTAACTACAATCCTCCTTCTTAAATAATGATAGGTTCTGAAATATCAACTTGAGCTCTAACCCAAAGATGAGTTGACAGTTTCAATTGCTTGGAGAGAGTATAAATATCAAGTACATCATCCTCTCATAGAACAATTCCCAGCCTTTTTGTCTTTGATACAATTACTATGTCAGAATAAAGCCACTCAACTTTTCCATTAACATCTCAAACATATGATATATCATCCCAATTCACAAGACTATCCCTACATGGTCACAAAATTTTACAATCTGAAAGAATCAAAGAACTTGACACTGAGAAGTCCTTAGGAGAAAAGGAAAGGAGGAAAGGAAAGAGTATATCTGGTCATGTAACAAGATGAAGAAAGAGAGCTGGGAAATAGAAAGAAACAAAACTAGTAGAGGCCAGCATCTCTAGAGAGACAGGAGAGGATGGCACCAAACTCCCAGGATAATTTACTCTCCACTTTTCCTTCACAACTCAGTTAAAGACTTTTCCTTCTCTAAGATGCCTCCCATTACCAGTCCATCTGACCATTACCTTATTATGTTTTTAAAGTATTTTGCCTTATATAGCATCTATCATGTTTTCATATGCATATAAATTTATATTTATATATATATATCCCTGTTTTCTCTGATAGCCTCTCTACTATATGTTCAACATGCACAGAAGAAATAAACCCTTATTAAATGGATGAAAGAAAGAATAACTACATGAATGAATAGCACTACATTCTAAAACTGAGATTTTCCATCTTTGTGTATTTTTAAGGAAAAAATTTTGTTAATACTCAAGGCAAATTTCTACATCACAAAGCTGTCTTGTAGCAAAATGGAACTGTCTCTGGGCCAAGCAGATCTAATGCTATTCTTAGATTCAAAAGCAGTAGCAGTCACAATATTCTCTTTTGGGAAAACAGCCAACTTGCGCTGTTTACTTTGAAGTTAGACCTCACAATAATTTAGCCTTTCACTTTCAGACTACATTATTATTACTATGCTGGGGACTGTACTGTTAAGGTCATCCAGACATTTAGCCAAAATGAAGGTATTAACTATATGGAAGATGGATAAATAATCTACGAATAATTTTATTTAACATTCTAAAATATCTTCTTTTAATTCCAAGTAAAATTCAGTATTTTGGCAAAGACCTTTGAAGTACCTAAAGAGGGTTACTTGGCTCAGAAAATGATTATATTGTATATAGAAAACTGCAGAAACTTCAGGGCTCTTTGACTATCTACCAGCACCACTAAAAGATACTATATTGTTACATATATAAACTCCTAATATCACACTGAAAAGATCTTTCTGAACTTTAATTGCTGTTATGGTCAACAAGTTAATACCTAGTTATTCTAAGTACTTCCAATGCCTAACCTGGACTGGAAAATCATTAAGAACATCATTACATCTTGAGCTGTCTTCTCAACCTTTTATTTCCTTTAGTATGATATTACAACATGTAAACATTGTAGGTAATAAACAAATATTTGTTGTCTTACCTCTATTTAAAGCAAAGGTCCCAAATCCCCAAGCACCATACAGGTCCATGGCCTGTTAGGAACCAGGCCACAGCAGGAGGTGAACCCTGGGCGAGCCAGCATTGCCACCTGAGCTCCGCCTTCTGACAGATCAGCAGCGGCATTAGATTCTCACAGGAGCGTGAACCCTACTGTGAACTGCGCCAACAGGAGATCTAGCTTGCACACTCCTATGAGAATCTAATGCCTGATGATCCGAGGTAGAACAGTTTCATCGCAAAACCATTCCCCACCCACCCCCTACCCATGGAAAAATTGTCTTCCATGAAACCAGTCCCTGGTGCCAAAAAATTTGAGGACCGCTGATTTAAAGAAATTACCTCTTCCTTAGATTTATAAAATATAAATCAATAAACCAATGAAGAAAGGATAAAGAAATTTAAAAAGAACAAAGGCAAAGTAGAACAAGGGAGAAAAAGTATGGTACATTTCATGAAGTTCATGGAGAAATCTTCATGAAGAAAGCTGTTAATTATTTTAAAGAGAAAAAAAGCAAGACTGGGCCAGGTGTGGTGGTTCACGCCTGTAATCCCAGCACTTTGGGAGGCCAGGGTGGGCAGATCACGAGGTCAGGAGTTCGAGACCAGCCTGACCAACACAGTGAAACCCAGTCTCTACTAAAAAAAAAAAATAATAATACAAAAATTAGTCGGGCATGGTGGCACGTGCCTGTAATCCCAACTACTCAGGAGGCTGAGGCAGAAGAATCATTTGCACCCAAGAGGCGGAGGTTGCAGTGAGCTGAGATCATGCCACTGCACTCCAGCCTGGGTGACAGAGTGAGACTCCATCTCAAAAAAAAAAAAAAAAAAAGGCAAGACTGCCCTAGTTTTGTTCGAGATTTATTTAACTTAATACCTAATGAATATTATTGTTCTCTCCTGATTTCATCTAATTCATATTGACAAGGTAAACAAATAAGTCCCTCTGTAGATTAAAAAAATGGATGTCTTGTGATGCCATAGTTTACAAATCACATTAAAATGTTCTATTCAGGAACTGAGCCAATATATTTTATTAACAAGCAAAGTGAGAGAGAAGGAATGGTTATGCCATCTTCCCAGGCAGAATTCGATGTGTTTGATCTTGGGTCTTCTTTTTGGCCTTTCTGTAAGTCATTCTTACTTGGAGGTTTACAGAAGCAAGTAAAATAAAATTACTGATTCTCTGGGAGTTAGCTAGGTATATTGAGCTCAAGAAAGCTTCTCCTCTTAAATCACTTTTTTGGGTCAGTCAACCTATTGACCTTCCTCCAATTGAACTTTTATCATTCTGTACCGAATTGCCAGATGTCTTGAATATCTCTCCAACTAAACTGTACGGTTCTATGGGAATGTACTACACACTGGCTGACACATGGTGGGAACTCAATATTTATTGAGTTCAGACTTCACAATAATTTACGTTTTAAGTTATCTAAATGAATCAATGTTTTTTCAGCTAAAAACTGCAAGGTCAAACCTAGTAATAGGAGGACCCAATCAGTTTAGTAAATGAATGGAGAAGACAAATAAAATCTAATATTTTAATGTATGCCTAAGTACACTAAAACGCTAAAATACCAAGTATATCATAAGACAAAACCTTTCCTAAATAATGCCTGTATAGTGATCCATTTTCAAATATAACAACTGAAACATTTCATTTCTCAAATTGCTCAACAAAATCTACAGAGAAATTTCTAAATGTCCTAAGACCAAAATCTCATTTTTTTAAAAATCTGTTTTCGTTTAAGAGGGAGAAAGCATCTGAAACCACTAAGTTCTATTTTCTTACATTCCTATCACTTAAAAACAGCTGAACTGATTTTTCTTTTTTTAAAAAAAAAATTACTGGCTAGTAATAAAATCCTGAAGATAGAGATTTGTGATGGAAAACTGATGCAAACTAATCCATAGCAAAGCTCTTATAAAAAGATAGTGTTTAGGTCCCAGTTACTTAATTTGGCTCACAGTTTAATAAAGGGTAGTTTTAAATCAAATGCATTACAATTTTACTCACTTCAAAGCTTCCTCAAATTTATGAATTTTCTTTTGAGTATCTTCTTTTCCTTTATCAAGTTCACTCTGCAAGTCATGAGCCTGCCATGACAAGAACATGGAAACTTTATTGGAAGACAAGTAAAGTTTACTTAAAAGAGACATACAAACAATGAAACTGATCACAAATCCATTTTTAATATTAAATTAGATTTAGATATTTCAAGATAGAAACTTGGTCTACCATAGAATGATTTCAATACTATACTCAAATACCTATTTTCTGTTCAAAGTGAATTTCTTGAGTCTACCTGCAGGTGAATTCTTTTAAAATAAATTCATAAGTTAAAAGAAAATGAAAAAAAGGAACACTTTTGATTTTTTAAATTATATTTTAATCAAAGAAAAATCTTACAAGATTCAAGAGAATACAATAAACAATGTGTCTATATTCCCTGAACACAAAATGTTTATGATGAAATGGTCTTCTCTTCCACAGCTGGGAATAATTTGTATAACCATTTACTGAGTTTGGAAGGAAACTGCCACCCCTCCCCACCCACCATGCCTACCTCTTTCCCAAATGTGGATCATTTGAGTAAATGAGATGGCAGCATCAATAACAAGGGCTAAATGAAAATTTGTCTTCAGCCGGGCACAGTGGCTCACGCCTGTAATCCCAGCACTTTGGGAGGCCGAGGCAGGCAGATCACAAGGTCAGGAGTTTGAGACCAGCCTGACCAACATGATGAAACCCTGTCTGTACTAAAAATACAAAAATTAGCCTGGCATGGTGTTGCGCACCTGTAATCCCACCTCATCAGGAGGCTGAGGCAGGAGAATCGCTTGAACCTGGGAGACAGAGGTTGCAGTGAGCCAAGATCGCACCACTGCAGTCCAGCCTGAGCAACAGAGTGAGACTCTGTCTCAGGAAAAAGAAAAAAAAAAAATCTGTCTTCACAAAACGCTCTTCATATGCAGATGCAGATAAACATAACCAATGTGGACATTATACGGATCTTAAAATATAAAAGGGAAACTTTGGTACAGTGGACGGAAAGGAAGGAATGAAACAGCAGCCATGGCTCCACATACATGGCAACTGAGGATGCAGAGCCCAGCTGGGAGGGGAGGCAGGAAAGCTCGAGTTACTTGGTGGGGCGGGAATACTCACTCCAGACCTACTGGTAAGCAAGGTGAGGCAGAAAGGGAAACGAGAGGCCAACAGGTTCAAGAGAGAAATGACAAGAACAACAGCAAAACACAAATACACTGTGACAAACCATATCAAACTGAATCAGGGCTAGCCAAAAATACCTGTAGTTAGCTATTTATATCAGTTTAAACGGAGACCTATTTAACTCAACCCTATCTTTAACCTCTTCTTTTTAAAATTCTTTTGGATTTCTTCTCTCAGTGTTTTAGTAAATAAATACATTAATAAAATCAATGTTTGCTTATAAACTAAAAGAAAGTGAAGGTAGACAGGAAATTTTCCAAGATAATATCGAAAAGCTTCTATGGGCTGCTATGAATGATAATCTCAAAACTAAGAATACACCGAGAGGCAGAGAAGAAAAAGCAAGAGAATTAGAAACCAGTAGCCACTCTCCCCCATATTTTAAATGGTAAATTTAAAGTATCTCATAAAGACTATTTGTCTTATGAGAAAGAGAAAGAGCAACTTGCCTTGCAAATTTTTGCCACTACATTTATTTTATTTTACATGGGGGAAAAAGAAGTCTGTTGTTCAAGTTTTTAACATGTTCAAGTCTCAAATTATTATTTTGGATCCCTAATATGTATTACAGCATTTGGCACATAGTAAGCACACTACACGGGCGTACAAACATTACTAAAGCAACAAAAGCACCATTTCAATGCAAAACTAGTCTTTTTAACGTGGAGAATCAAAGACTAAAATCTCAAAATGAAATTCAGATACGACCTAATGCAAAGATCCTGGAAACATGTTTTTATATCAGTAAAAAATAAAATCTTAAGTGAAAAATCACCCACCAACTTAGGAAAAACACAGAGAAAAGTAAATGTATTCAAGTAAAAGGTTGGGGGAAGGACAATTGAGAAGAAAGTTAAACGGAGAAACTAGTAAGTGAAATGTTATCTTACACTGGTGTTTACTTACATATATTTACCTATCCTTTTGCTTTAATTGTTCTTTGTTATTCAAGTTCTCTTACAAGCTGAATTCGGCCCAAATCATACATTTTCTTCTTTTAATAGAGGATGTTCTTAGATTTATTGATAGCACTAAAATATTATTATTTATGCCATTTTTTCCTGTTTCCTAATTTTTTATGTTACTTTTTATACATGGCATTTTGTTACTGTCCCCAACTCCTCCATGTTCTGACAGATTGATACATAGAGACAAAAAATGACTTTTCCAGCTTTATTGCCATATAATTGGCAAATAAAATTATACATTTTTGAGGTATACAACATGGTGTTTTTAAAATTTATTTTAATTGACAAATGACAAATTGTATATACATATGATATGCGTGAAGTTTTGATACATGTATACATTGTAAAAATATTAAATCAAGCTAATTCACATAGTCATCATATCGTATATATACTTATTTTTGTGATGAGAACATTTAAAGTTTGTTCTCTTAGCAATTTTCAAGTATACTACAGATTATTATTAATAATAATCATCATGTTATATCTCCAGATACTTATTCCTCCTGTCTAAAACTTTTTTTTTTTTTTGAGACAGGGTCTCACTGCCACCCAGGCTGGAGTACAGTGGCACAATGATAGCTCGCTGTAACCTCAAACTGCTGAGCTCAAGTGATCCTCCCACATCAGCCCCCCAGGTAGCTAGGACTACAGGCATGTACTACCACACCTGGATAATATTTTTTTAGAATCAGGGTCTCACTATGTTGCCCAGTCTGGTATAAAATGCCTGCCCTCAAGTGAACCTCTCTAGGCATCCAAAAGTGCTGGGATTATAGTCATGAGCCACTGTGACCAGCCTAAACTAAAACTCTGTACCCTTTCAACAGCATCTACCCATTCCCTGACATCCCTCCCCACCCAGCCCCTGGTAACCACCATTCTAGTATCTGATTCTAGGAGTTTGATTGTTACTTCAGATTTCACGTATAAGTGAGATAATGCAGTACTTGTCCTCCAGGACCTTCCATGTTATTGCAAATGACAGGATTTTCTTTTTTAAGGCTGCATAGTATTCCACTGTGTTTCCTCCATCCACAGATGAACACTTAGGTCAATCCCATTCATCCATAGACAAATACTTAGCTTGATTCTGCATTTTGGCTCTTGTGAATAGTGCTGCAGTGAACATAGGAGTGTAGATATCTCTTAAACATACTGATTTCATTCCCTTTGGATATAAACCCAGAAGTAGAAATTGCTGAATGATATGGTAGTGCTATTTTTAATTTTTGAGGTACTTCCATACTGTTTGCCATAATGACATTCCCACCAACAGAGTAGAGCAGCTCTCTTTCCTCCACATCCTGGCCAACACTTGTTATCCCTTTGGGGTGTGTGTGTGTGTCTGTGTGTGTGTGCATGCATGCGTATATGTGTGTGTTAGCAAAGGCCATTCTAACAAGTATGAGGTAATATTTCATTGTAGTTTTGATTTGCCTTTCCCTAATGATTAATGATGTCTAGAATTTTTCATATACCTGTTATTTGTATATCTTCTTTGGAAAAGTGTCTATTCAGGTCCTTGGCCCATTTTTTAAACATCAGGTTATTTGTGTTTTTGCTATAAAGTTGTTTTAATTCCTTATACATTTAGGATATTCGTCCCTTATCAGATAAACGTTTGCAAATATTTTCTCCCATTCTGTAGTTTGCTTCTTCACTCTGTTGATTGTAAATCTTTGCCACTTTGTATATCCAGAATGGTAATTTCCAGGTAAAGTTTCAGGATTTTTATAGTTTTCAGTTTTACATTTAAGTCTTTAATCCATATTGACTTTATGTTTGCTTATGGTATAGGGAAGGGGTCCAGTTTCAATATTCTGTATATGGCTAGCCAGTTATCCCAGCACCATTCATTGAATAGGAAGTCCTTTCCCCATTGCTTGTTTGTGTTGACTTTGTTGAAGATCACATGGTTGAAAGTATGCAGCCTTATTTCTGGGTTCTCTGTTATGTTCCAATAATCTATGTGTCTGTTTTGTACTGTACCATGTTGTTTTGGTTACAGTAGGCTTATACTATAGTTTGAAGTTGGGCAATGTGATGCCTCCAGGTTGTTCTTTTTGCTTACGATTGTCTTGGCTATTCGATGTCTTTTTGGTTCTATATGAATTGCAAAACAGTTTTCTAATTCTGTGAAGAATGTCATTGGTGGTTTGATAAGAGTACCACTGAATTTGTAAATTGTTTGGGGCAGATTGGCCATTTTAACAATATTGATTCTTCCTATCCATGAGCATGAAATGTTTTTTGATTTATCTGTGTCATCTCTGATTAGATTGAGCAATGTTTTTTATCCCATTGTAGAAATCTTGCACCTCTCTGGTTAGGTGTATTCCTAGGTATTTTATTCTTTTTGTGGCTAATGTGAATGGAACAGCATTCTTGATTTGGTTCTCAGCTTGGATGTCGCTGGTGTGTAAGAATGCTAGTGACTTTTGTACATTGATTTTGTATCCTGAAAAAATACAGTTTTTTTATCAGATGAAGTTGTTTATCAGATCAAGGAGTTTGGGGCAAAGACTATAAGGTTTTCTAGGCATAGAATCGTATCATCTGCAAAAAGGGATATTTGACTTCCTCTCTTCCTATTTGGATACCTTTTATTTCTTTCTCCTGCCTGATTGCTCTGGCCAGGTTTTCCAGTACTATGTTAATTAGAAGTGGTGAGAGAGGGCATCTTTACTTTGCTGAGGTTTTTAAGGGTATGTCTCCAGCTTTTGCCCACTAAGTATTATGTTGGCTGTGAGTTTCTCATAGATGGCTCTTATTATTTTGAAGTATGTTCCTTTAATGCCTAGTTTGTTGACAGTTTTTAACATGAAGAGATACTGGATTTTATCAAAAGCCTTTTCTGCAGCTATTGAGATGATCTTGTGGGTTTTGTCTTTAGTTCTGCTTATGTGATGAATCACATTTATTGATTTCCACATGTTGAGTCAACCTTGCATCCGAGGGATAAAGTATACTTGATTGTGGTGAAGTAGCTTTTCAATGTGCTGCTGAATTTGGTTTCCTAGTATTTTGTTGAAGACTTTTGTATCAATGTTTATCAAGGAAATTGGCCTGAAGCTTACTTTTTTTGTCATGTCTCTGTAAGGTTTTGGTATCAGTATGATGCTGACCTCACAGGATGAGTTAAGGAGTCCCTCCCCCTCAATTTTTTGGAATAGTTTCAGTAGGAATAGTAGCAGCTCTTCTTTACACATCTGCTAGAATTAGGTTGTGAATCCCTCTGGCCCTGGTTTTTGTTTGTTTGGTTGGTTGGTTGGTTGGTTGGTAGGCTTTTCATTACTGATTTAATTATGGAACTCATTATTGGTCTGTTCAGGGATTCAGTTAATTCCTGGTTCAGTATTGGGAAGTATTCTTGTATGGTTTTTCACATCTCAGTCTCCTTCAGTTCAGTTCTAATTTGGGTTATTTCTTGTCTTCTGCTAGCTTTGGGCTTGGTTTGCTCTTGTTTCTCCGGTTGCTCTGGTTGTACTATTAGGTGTCTTTCTAACTTTCTGATACGAGTGCTGAGCACTATGAACTTCCCTCTTGACACTGCCTTTGCTATATCCCAGAGATCCTGGTACATTGTATCTTTAATCTCATTAAAGAATTTCTTGATTTCTGCCTAAATTGCATTATTTACCCAAAAGTCATTCAGGAGCAGGTTGTTTAATTTCCATGTAATTATATGGTTTTGAGTGATTTTCTTAGTATTAATTTCTATTTTTACTGCACTGTGGTCCAAGAGTGTAGCTGGTATAATTTTGCTTTTTTTATTTGCTAAGAATTGTTTTGTGTCCAATTGTGTGCTTGGTTTTAGAGTATGTGCCATATGCAGATGAGAAGAATATATATTCTGTTGTTTTGGGTGGAGTGTTATGTAGATGTCTATACATGCATTTGGTCAAGGGTCAAATTTGGGTTCTGAATATCTTTGTGAGTTTTCTCCCTTGGGGTATTGAAGTCTCCCATCATTATCCAGTGGTTGTCTAAGTCTTTTCAGAGGTCTCTAAGAACTTGCTTTATGAGTCTGGGTGCTCCTGTGTTGGGTACATATATATTTAGGATAGTTAGGATTTCTTGTTGAATTGAGCCCTTTATCATTATATAATGTCCTGCTTCGTCTTTTTTTGATATTTGTTGGTTTAAAGCCTGTTTTGTCTGAAATTAGAATAGCAACCCTTGCTTTTTCTGTTTTCCATTTGCTTGGTGGATTTCTCTCCATCCCTTTACTTTGAGCCTATGGGTGTCACTGCCTATCAGATGTGTCTCTCAAAGACAGCATATCATTAGGTCTTGCCTCTTTATCCAACTTGCCACTCTGTGCCTTGTAATTATGGCATTTTGCCCATTCACATTCAAGGTTAGTATTGATATATGCTGATCTGATCCTGTCATCCTAACATCATGTTGTTAGCTGGTTATTATGCAGCTTGAGTTTGCCAGCCCCACCCTAGCCAGAAACCCACTGCTATGCCAATGCTGCCACCAGTGTGAATGCACACACAGATGCCAGTGACCCCTCCCCTCTATGGTGCCACTGCTGCCACTGTGAATGTGCATATAAAGGCTGGCAGTCACTGGTCTGCCAGTGCCCCGCCCCAGCTGACAAGGGTGAAACCTGCTGTACTACAGGTTTGTTTGTGTGGTCGCTCTATTGTCTACATACTTAAGTGTGTTTTTGTACTGGCTGGTAATAGTCTATCCTTCCCATGTTTAGGACTCTCTTCAGTACCTCTTGTAAGGTAGGTCTGGTGGTAATGAAATCTCTTAGCATTTGCTTGTCTGAAAAGGACCTTATTTCTCCTTTGCTTATAAAGCTTAGTTTGACTAGACATAAAACTCTTGGCTGAAAATTCTTTTCCTTAAGAATGCTGAATATAGGCCCCCAATGTCTTCTGATTTGTAGGGTTTCTTCTGAAAGGTTTGTTGTTGCCCTGATGGGCTTCACTTTGCAGGTGACTTAACCCTTCTCTCTAGTTGTCTTTAATATTTTTTCTTTTATTTTGACCTTGGAGAATCTGATAACTGTGTGTCTTGGGGATGGTCTTCTTGTGTAGTACTTTGCAAAGGTTCTCTGCATTTCCTAAATTTACATGTTGGTCTCTCTAGCAAGTCTGGGGAAATTTTTATGAACAATAACCTGAAGTATATTTTCCAAGCTACTTGCATTCTTTCCCTTTCAGGGACATCAATAAGTCATAGATTTGGTCTCTTCACATAATCCCATATTTCTCTGAAGTTGTTTTCATTTTACTTTTTTTTTCTTTATTTTTGTCCAACTAGTTATTTCAGATAGCCATTCTTCAAGTTCTGAGATTCTTTCCTCAGTTTGGTTGATTCTACTATTAGCACTTGTGATTGTATTCTGAAATTCATGAAGTGAATTGTCCAGCTCTATCAGGTAAGTTTGGTTATTTGTTAAAAAGGCATTTTCATATTTCAGATCCTATATCATTTTATTGTATGCCTTATAATCCTTGGATTGGGTTTCAACATTTGCCTGAATCTCAATCATCTTCGTTCCTGTTCATATTCTAAATTCTACTTCTGTCATTTCAGCCTGTTTAAGAACCATTGCTGGGGAACTACTGTGGGTGTCTGGAGGTAAGAAGACACTCTGGCTTTTTGAGTTGCCAGAGTTCTTGCTCTGGTTCTTTCTCATCTGTGTGGGCTCATGTCCCTTCAACCTTTGAAGTTGCTGCCCTTTGGATGGTAGCGTTGTTCTGTTTTTTGCTTTTATCTCCACTGATGTCTTTGGGGGTTTGTGGCATAAGGTGGGGTCCATCAACTGGCTTCATTTCTAGTAGATTTTGAGGGGGCCAAGGTTCAGCTCAATACTCCCACGCTGTATACTCTAACTCTAAGGGGCTGGTATCAGGTCACTGGCTTTGCTCTCTGGTCCCTCAAAGTTGGGAACCTGCTGTGTTAAATGGGCCAAAGTGTTCCTGGTCTGATGGCCACAACACTGCAAGTGGTGCCAGCCAAAGTGCTTCATCAGGCAGTGGCAATGTGATTCATGCTTGTTTGCATCTGCCAGCAGTAGTGGTAGTACAGCAGGTTTCACCCTTGTCAGCTGGGGCGGGGCACTGGCAGACCAGTGACTGCCAGCCTCTATATGCACATTCACAGTGGCAGCAGTGGCACCATGGAGGGGAGGGGTCACTGGCATCTGTGTGTGCATTCACACTGGTGGCAGCATTGGTATAGCAGTGGGTTTCTGGCTAGGGTGGGGCTGGCAAACTCCTTGTGCATATTCACACTGGTGGCAATGGTGGTGGGAGACAGGGCCACTGGACTCCCTGAGCGCTTTCATGCCAGAAATGGCAGCACTGCAACACAGCAGCACGTGGGGGACAGGTGCATTCACGCTGGCAGCAATGGCACAGTGGGGTGCACGCACATCACCACACCAGCATGGAAGGGCAAGGTTCACCCATGCACACATATGTCGATATGGCAATAGGGGGATGGCCATGGGTGAGTGCTTGCTGGTAAAGCAGCATGGGGGAGGCTGCAGCAGAGGGAGAGTGTAAGTAGGCCGGTGCATGTCAGTGGGGGCCACTCTGCAGGAGCTCTCTGATAATCTGGCACAGTCTGCCAGCACAGGAGCTATGATGAGGACCCTGGGGTGGCATCCTGGTTGGGCATCTGAAGACTGTACTGTAAGCAGGCAAAGCCAGGCTATGGCCCTAGGAGAGGCCAGCAGATGGGAAAGTTCAGGTAAGACTGGCCCCATCTGCTCTGTTCAGGTTCAACAATTTTTTTAAGGCTAGAGTCTCCCAGAGGAATATGGCGAGCCTTAGGGGAATAGGCGACCCCAGCCATGCTCCCCTGCAGACATTCCCGCATCAAAACTCTCTGGGCTCTGTACAGGCTGGAGTCCTGCCATCTCTCTAAGCAACTCTCTCTGCCAGCTCAAGTGTGGGAGTCATGGGGTCTTCTGCTGCCAGGACAGAGGTCCAAGACAAGAGCAACTCGCTCCTTGCCTGCTCAACTCACCCATTCCCCAGGAGTCATTAGGAGCCAGGAAGAAGACCCAGTGCATTGCAGCCCCATGCAGGGTTCCCAGCTTCCTCCCCTTTCAGTCCAGTGTCTCTGTCCTCCCTCTGTCCACTCTCAATAACTTGCCTCTGAAGATTGACTTGGAATGCGCCAGTCTTCCCAATGTCCTACACCGTGGTGGCAGACATTCTTTCTAGCTGCATCTAGTCAGCCATCCTTTCTCACATTTATTGATTTACCTATCTTGAGCAATCCTTGCATCCCAACAATGAACCCACTTGGTCATAGTGCCTGATCATTTGATGTGCTGTTGAATTTGGTTTGCTAGTATTTTGTCAAGGACATTGTCTTTGGAAACAGATTTTAACTACACCAACGATGCCATAAATATTTCACAATTATTTTTTATCTAAATCCCTCTAATATTCAGCAAGTTAAAAATTAATACCTATGCCCTGTTAAAATAATAACTTGGCATATGTTTCCTTCTCCCTCTCCTGGCCATTTTGGTTTTCCTGTATCTCATCTCGAGATGCTGAGGCAGATAGTGGTTTTAAATTGTTTTAACTTTACATACCTTCTTTTTCAAGATTCTCTTCTGACATTTCCATTGTTTATATTGTGGTACACAATCAATATTTAAATTCATCTCTATTTTAATTTTGGCATTCACCAGTACTTTTTCATTCTTATTTTTTTTCTTTGATTTGATCTTTTGTTTATCCTTAGGTTGATTAAAGTCCATCATCCGGTAATTTTATTTTTCAAAAAGAATATCCAAGTGCTACATCTTTTGAGGCTTTGCACATTCAATACTGTCATTCTGCTGCCTTTATGCATATGGGTACAAGATTCTTAGGTCACAACATTTTGGCCTAAAATACAGCATATGTTAGTTTCTCTATTGTTTTATGACATTTAGATTTGCAAATAAGAAGCCTAAAGTCACCTAATCTTTGCTTTCCCCTCCTCCTGGTCTGGACATTTATAAAAATCATTCTCTTTATACTGTAATTCAAACATTTTTTAAAATCTTCTTGTATTGATTTTTAGCTGATAAAGAGTGGAATCTTTAAAATTACATACACAGACCTTCTGAAAAGTTTTCTCATATCTTTAGTTATTTTTGTGTTACTTTATTCTGAGCCTTCCTTCAGAAATATCAGTTGTTGTATACTGGTTTTATATTTTCTGCCTTAATATCACCTTCCTCAAAATTTTTGATTCTTTGTCCCTTTCTTTTGCAGTCTGAAAGGTCATTATGCCTTGCCTTCATATCGCTGATTTAATTATTTACAAAATCTGACCTAACCCAATCAGCTCCTATGTGATCTTAAGTCTGCTATTGAACTTTTGGTTTCCTTACGATTTCTTTATGACAATTTTCACTTCATCCCTTTCTTTCCTTATGGTATCTGTTCCTCCTTCATAGATATCATATCTTATTGTATGCTACTGGTGAATTTTTAACCATTTTCTTCTGGAGTAATACATTTTCAGGAGAAACTCCTTCCTCTGAATCTTCTGTATAATGCTCTCATTCCTTTCTTCTACAACACTTTCCCACAGACTCCATTTTGGTTCTGTTCTCCTCCTCATTCTTGAACACCATACACCACTCAGATTTGGTGCTTGGCATTCAGAACACCATTCAGTATGCTGCTTGACAAAAACTATAGGGGCTGTAACTGTGCTTCTCTTATGGGTCTGTAAGTGTGGTCTCCCTCGCAGAGATAAAGCTAAAACCAATTCCCAGGAGGGTTTGCACTAGGTTACACTGCTCTACTGAGGAGGCACGTTTCTCCTCAAGCCACGGCCTGCTTCACTGGTAGTCTAAAATGATATGTCACATGGTAAACCAACAAGGAACTGCTATCAGAGTTGCTGACAAGTCAATAGGTATTTTGCACATTGGCACTGTGCCGCCAATGTACCATGTACCAGTAGTTTCCCCTCTATTTACTGCTGATTTTTTTTTTTTTCTGGGACTCAGAACTGCCTGCATAAAAGCACAATTGAGATTTATCCCTTTAAACGGGAAGCTTCAAAAAATTAACTTCTTGAGAAAAATCTATCTCTAAAATTGCACGATGATTGTGAGTCCAAGCTCACAATCAGATGGCATGGATTTGTGTCCCTATTCCTTCACAAACCACATAACATTCCTTGCCTCAGTTGGCTCCTCTGAAAAATTGGGATAACAATAAGTATATCAAAGAATTGTGATAAGTTAATAAATTACTTGATGTAAAGACCTTAGAACAATATGAGGAACATAATAAATGCTCAGTATATGTGAAACATTATTATTACCTTCTCAGATTGAATAATTCAAGGTTATTATGAACACCCAAAATCACAGTGTGCCACAACACAGTAATTCCCTTAGTCTGTCCACCTTTTCAGAAAGTAGTACCTGAACTGCTAAGCATTTTGACTCTTTATAACTGCTTTTTATCATTCATTATTGAATCTTCACCTCTGACAAGTTTTCAGCTGCCATTTCTTGACACTTGTCGGTGTGCTAACACAAGCACCTTGATCTAATTTATTGCTTCTAAAATTATTAGAATGAAATTCTCTGGGTGGGAAAATTAGGGACTCCCCTCTGAGGTAAACATCAACATGCCAATGACCATACTTTTGAGCTGGGGGTTTCTTAAGGTAGAAACTGTTTCTCATTTTTATATCCCTAGGACACAGGATAATATCTAGCCCATACTCCAATAGTCAATAAGTATTGTTTTAAATTTGTTTTTTCTTAATTGAATATATCTGTATTATTTGAGAGCCTTTTTGGATTGCATTTTTAGTTTTTACCTATATTCCAGATAGTTGTGGGTGATATAAGTAAACACCAGAAAAGTGAGAAATCATTGCATACAGATCTTGGCAAAACAGAAGAGATCAATACTTTTGGTGGGTTTAAAAAAAAAAAAAAAAAAAAAAAAAAAAACCTTGTTTGGGCTGGGCACGGTGGCTCACACCTGTAATCCCAGCACTTTGGGAGACGGATCACGAGGTCAGGAGATTGAGACCATCCTGGCTAACGTGGTGAAATCCCATCTCTACTAAAAATACAAAAATTAGCCAGGCGTGGTGGCACACACCTGTCATCCCAGCTACTCGAGAGACTGAGGCAGGAGAATGACTTGAACATGGGAGGCAGAGGTTGCAGTGAGCTGAGATTGTGCCATTGCACTCCAGTCTGGGCAACAGAGCAAGACTCCCTCTCGGGAAAAAAAAAAAAAAAAAAAAAATCTTTGTTTGTACATAAAAGAAACAACGTAGAAAGAGATAATACTATTGCCAACCATTCTTTTTTAATGTACAAATGGTAGTAAGCAATAAATGATTTGCTTGTAATCCTTTCCCCACTATAAATTATTAATACCAGAAAAGAATCTAAAAGTGATACATAGGCCGGGCGCGGTGGCTCAAGCCTGTAATCCCAGCACTTTGGGAGGCCGAGGCGGGTGGATCACGAGGTCAGGAGATCGAGACCCTCCTGGCTAACATGGTGAAACCCCGTCTCTACTAAAAATACAAAAAAAAAAAAAAAAAAAAAAACTAGCCGGGCGTGGTGGCGGGCGCCTGTAGTCCCAGCTACTCGGAGGCTGAGGCGGGAGAATGGCGGGAACCCGGGAGGCGGAGCTTGCAGTGAGCCGAGATCGCGCCACTGCACTCCAGCCTGGGCGACACAGCGAGACTCCGTCTCAAAAAAAAAAAAAAAAAAAAAAAAAAAAAAAATTGATACATAATGAAAACACAAACCAGATAGTCAAGGACACATAATATATTCTCAAACATGAGAATTTGCTATAAATAATTGACTTAAGTAGCCATAACCACATTTATTGAATATTCACTGAACATATTTTTTGCTCCCTTGCATCCCAAGAATTTAGGTAATCACAAAAGGAATATTGTGTAAATAAGAAAGAGATTGTGCTATACATCAGAAACTAGATATACTGTGGCAGACACCATAGCATAGTAAAGTGCACAGAGGAGGTACTGACCCAAACACTGACTAGCTGAATAACTCTGCAATGCCTCTTAACTGCTATGACCTCTGCTTCCCAATATGAAAAATGTGGGGGATTAGGCTGCATAACTTCCGTAAATCTTTTCACTGCACAATTTCACATTTTGAAACATCACTAAAGGCACACGTACTCTTAAAAATTATGTCAGTAGTAGTTCAAAAACACTATCCAATATGTTAAATATAAAGCTGTGACTATTTTAAACATGATTTTAAAAAGTACACATGATTGCTAGGCATTGGAATAACTATATTTTAAGGATTGTGAACTCCATTAGACTTCGTATCTCATTTGTTAAACAGTTCCATCAGAATGATTGTAAGTAGATATTTCAATTCAGTACATTTTAGAACATAGGTGTTTAACATATGTCTGGCATGTTTCTCTAGGTAAACAGCACCATCTTTTACTCTCTGGTAACTGTTTGGAAAACAAGCAATAGGTTATTTGTAGGGGGCAGGTGCTTCCTTGCTAGTAAAATAATTTAGTCTAACCATTTCCTGATTTAACAGATGAGGACACTTCATCAAACAATGATATTTCAGTTTACTACTTATTATTTGTTTGATGTTCAAAGATCTTAAGAGCAGGCAATAGCTGCTAGAGATCAATAAAGACCATTACATAATATGTGTGTGCTTAAATTAGGGACAGCATCTGACGCTGTTTCTTTTACCTCAAAGACAAGTTAGAATCCTATGCTCCTGTCCTGCTGCTGTCTCATAGGCAGGAGAGAACAATGTCATTCAATGGCACTTCCCCCTCCTGAAGAGATATTTAGAACTAAGTTTTATACCTAAAGTTATTGAATGTGCACACCTGTAACATTAACAACAACAACAAAAAGCCCTATACATCCCATTTAGCTCTACAGTTACACAGTCCAGGGCTACGGAAGATTTATGTCAGGTCTTTGAGCTATCAAAAAGGATATTCCCTGAGAGGGATATAAGACATCAAAACTTCAAGGCTTGAGATCACAGCAGGTTTAATAAAGAAAGAAAACAGATGTCAATGTAAAAGGGGGAGATTATGAAATTAATTATAAAATAAAATAGCATGCTGAGCAACATTTTCTTCCAATGTAAATAATGCTAGGAATATATGCAATAGGAACAACGATGGCTATTTTTCTTTTAAAGATCGTTATTATTTTAAACAAATCTTATTTACAGTGAAAACAACTAATACACTTTAACAAGTAATGTTATTAAAAAGCAAGGTCAATTGATACCGCATGGAAAGGGAATCACTGTAGTTAAGATACCTAATAAAAAGGATTTAGGTCTGCTCCTTGAAGTGAAATAGAATAGGAATGGTCAGCAGGCTACTGGATACAGATGAACTGAGCTCTAATATTCACTTTCTAGTGTACATTCACCAGGGAAGGAGACTGATAGCAGAAACCTTAGTTTACTTAGAAGCTAAATACCCAAGAAAATATAATGGAAGAAGAAAGACTTCCTTTCTAGGTCTATCTCTATGTGTGTAACAGTCCTCAGTAGAATGTAATGAAGTCTGGGATAGGAAAACCTTATTTTACAACTAGCCAGTGCATCTCCTTCTCCTCACCACAACCCGCCTGTCTCACAGGCACATACATACCAGAATATCAGGAAGACGGCTTACCAGACTGCAACAGAGCAGGAAGCCAGGAAGCTCTTCCTTAATGGATAGACAGCCAGTGATCTGCCCAAAGAATGAACAGTGGACTAACAAGTACACCCAGAGGACACTGATGCCTTATACAGGAAGCAAGGATTATGAAAAAGTATGTCCATTTCATATGAAATACATCTTGTATTGAGCTGCATTAGAACTGTAACAATAAGGAAATCTATTATGATTTTAAAGAGCACATGTGCAGGTCAATACATGTTACTAGAAACACTTTTCCAAATGACAGAAACAGATTTTTTCCTATACATGAAGCTCATGGAGGGCAGAATCTATGTCTAATTCATCCTCAACCCCACCCCAGTACCTAATGTAATACCTTCCCCAATATAACCATTTAATGGGTATCTGCTGAGTGACTATATGGATAAACAAGATGTGGTACTACAAAGTGTCTTTAACATTTTGTGATATAAACCATATTTAATTTTAACTTGTATTTATTCTAAATAAATGTTAACTTTTTTCATTTTCTATTATTTTGTATTTTACAAGTTGATTTGATAAATGTTGAAACAGCAGATAGTGACAAAAGCAGCAACAAAACCTTTGCCATTTAACTACTCTTTTACTTTCTATATCTTATACCAAAAGACAATTTAGAAACTTAAGTTTCATAGTCAGAAATCTATAGAACTCTGTTTTTCCTGAGATGGTAGACCAGAGGCCTTCCCAAAATGCCTTATCTACTTGGAAGAATTTTGTCCAAGAAGGAAACGAAAAATCAACAGAAAGTGAAAGAAAACTTCAGATACTGGGGAAGAGAAGGTGAGCAGGGAGACAGTGGCTAGGTCTGGTTGAGAACTGAGTGAAGCTCCAATATAGGAGAGGGGAAGAGAATGTCCCTCTGTAATCTATCTGTCTAGTGGGGAACTGTGCAACCTAGGCCATGGGGAACACCCTGTCCCTCCCAAGCCCTGGATATAACTAGGAGAGAGGCCAGAAGAGTGTGAAAAGGAATACCAGGAAGTACGCCAGGCATTGTCTCAGATCTGGGACCCAACAGGACAATGCCATTCTTGATTCTAATTCATATCAAGCTGAGTGGGCCTGAAACCTAGCAGTGGCAGCAGCACCAGCATTACTCTTGGGCCAGGATTTGGAGTGCAGGATCTGGAGCAGGCGAAGAGCTCTCACAGCCAGAACTTAGAGGTAAGTGTGGTGTGCAATCCAGCTGTGGGTGCTAGAATTGGGATACCCCTCCTTCATAGCCTGAAATAGGAGGAGAGTTGCGGAAAAGGCATGGTTTTGCCTGAGTAGTGGGTTTTGTGGCCACAGGCAGCTTTGAAAAATAAAGTAAAAAACTGCACGTAATATTTCTGAGTGTTCCAACTGGCTCCCTTACTTGGAATAGGGGTGTGAGCTCCCTCAGGTCTGAAGAGTGAGAGGTGGGTCCCTCTCCCTATTACCTGGAGTAGGCACGTGGGAAACCAATCACTTCCCAAGCAGAGAATTTGGTGCAGCAGTGGCTGCTCTGTTTCTTGCCTAGCCTTATCGCCAGTCACGTGCTGACTGCCTCTAGACCCCTGTCAGGGTTGGCACTTTTGCCCACTGTTAGGAGGTGTGAATACAGACTTGCCCAGTCCAGCTCTGCCCAGATTTGGCCTCCACTGAGACTGAGCACATGACCCAGTCCACTGAATATTCTATGGCCCAGCCATTGTCTGGGCAATGAAGTACCTCTCATGGTTAACAAAGATCAAGCATAAACTTTATTCCTACAAGAGCAACTGGCTTTTACCTGCAAGTGCTATCTATGGTCTGGAGGTTGACCTGCAAACCCCATAGTAAATCTGCTGACACAAATGCACAGTGCTTGGGAATAACATAAGAATTCCATGCCCTTTGCTACCACAATCATCAATGCCACTGTGGCTTCTCAGGAGGCTATGAGCCCGCTTACCTTCCAGGTATACCACTACTACAACCAGTATTTGAAAAAGCCACCACACTAAGCCTATTTATAACCAAGGAAATCATACAAAGCCTTAACACTTAACATATCCAGAAGTAAACAGCTCTACTCAACATACTTCATAATTATATCCACAATAAAAAAAAGTTACATTTCAATGAAATTCAAAAATAAGTTATTATTTCTCCAGATGTGAATAAATCACCATAATAATACTAGAAGTATGAAAAAGCAGGGTGGTATAGCACCCACAAAGGAACACAGTAATTTTCTAGCAATGGATCCTAACCAAAATAAAATTTTTGAAATGCCAGATAAAGGCCAGGCACAATGGCTCATGCCTGTAATCCCAGCACTTTGGGAGGCTGACGCGGGTGGATCACGAGGTCAGGAAATCGACACCATCCTGGCTAACATGGTGAAACCCCATTTCTACTAAAAATACAAAAAAAATTAGCCGGGCACAGTGGCGGGCGCCCGTAATCCCAGCTACTCGGGAGACTGAGGCAGGAAAATGGCGTGAACCCAGGAGGCGGAGCTTGCAGTGAGTCGAGACTGCGCCACTTACACTCCAGCCTGGGCGACAGAACGAGACGCCACCTCAAAAAAAAAAGAAAAGAAAAAAAGAAATGCCAGATAAAGAATTAAAAATACTGATTTTAAAGAGATTCAATGAGATAAAAGATATTCTGAAAACCAACACAAAGGTATCACAAAATCAATTCAGGATACAAATTTTTAAAACTTGCCAATGAGATAGATATCTTAGAAAAAACAATTTCTGGAAATGAATAATTAAGAAATTACAAAATACAGCTGAAAGCTTCAACAATTGACTAGACCAAGTAGAAAAGAAAATTCTCAGAACTTGAAGACAGGACTTTTGACTTAATCCAGTTAAACAAAAATAAACTAAAAATAAATTTAAAAAGAATGAACAAAGCCTTTGAGAAGTATGGGACTACATAAAGCAACTGAAGTTACAAATCACTGGCATTCCTGAAAGAGAACAAAAAGCAAAAAGTTTAGAAAACCTATTTAAGTAAATAATTGACAAAAATGTCTGTAGTCTAGCAAGAGATTTAAACATCTACATACAAGAAGTGCAACAAACACTAGAAAAAGATATTGCAAGATGCAATTCACCATGAGAAATAGTCATCAGATGTTGTCTAAAGTCAACACGAAGGAAAAAATCCTAAACTCAGCAAGACGAAAGCATCTAGTCACTGATAAAGAAAAAAAATCAGACTTCTCAGCAGAACCCTTTTACAAACCAGAAGAGATTGGGATCCTATCTTCAGAGTGCTTAAAAAGAAACTGTCAACCACAAATTTTATATCCTGACATAATAAGCTTCATAAACAGAAGAAATATAACGTATTTCCCAGACAAGCAAATACTGAGGGAATTTGTCACTATTAGGCTGGTTCTATAATAAATGCTCAAAGGAGTTCTAAACATGTAAATGAAAGCTCTGTATTCACCATCATAAAAACACATTTAAGTATAAACTCACAGGTCTTACAAAGCAATTGCACAAAGGAGAAAGAGAAAGAAATTAAATAGCGACATGACAAAACACCAACCCACAAAGACAGAGAAAAAAGAAACAAAGAATTTATGAAACAACTAGATAACATTATAACAAGAAAAAAAAACTCACATATGAATATTAACCTTGAATGCAAATGGAAAGAATGTTCTACTTAAAAGATAAAGATTGACAAAACTGATTTTTAAAAGCCTGAACAACAAAAAAAGTACAGACCAATATCCCTGATGAACATATATGCAAAAATCCTTAATAAAATACTAAGAAATCAAGTCCAACAGCACATCAAAAATGTAATACACCATGATCAAGTGGGTTTTATTCCAGGGAGGCAAGGATGATTCAACATATGCAAATCATTAAATGTAATTCATCACATAAACTGAATTAATGCGAAAACCATAAGACCTTCTCAACAGATGCAGAAAAAGCATTTGATAAAATTGACCATACCCTAATGATAAAAACCCTCAACAAATTAGGCATAGAAGAATACACTTCAAAATAATAAAGGATCTGTGTGGCAAACCCACAGCCAACATCACACTAAACAGGGAAAAGCTGAAAGCAATCCCAATAAGAACTGGAATAAGACAAGGATGCTCACTTTCACCATGCCTATTCAACATAGAACGAGAAGTCCTAGCCAGAGCAATCAAGCAAGAAAAACAAATAAAAGCCATCCAAATAGAAAAAGAGGAAGTCAAATTATATCAGTTATTGATAATATGATCTTATACCTAAAAAAAAACCCTAAAGATTTCTCCCCTCCAAAAAAACCTCTTAGATTTTATAGCTGAATTCTGTAAATTTTAGGATACAAAATCAATGTATAAAAACCAGTAGCATTTCTAAGTATCAAAAACAAGCTGAGAACCAAATCAAGAAGCAATCCCATTTACAAAACTTATTTTAAAAAAAACCTAAGAATATATTTAACCAAGGAGGTAAAAGGAGGCAAAACTACAAAACACTGAAGAAAGAAGTTGTAGATGACACAAACAAATGGAAAAACATCTCATGCTCATGGATTTGAAGAATTAATATTGTTAAAATGACCATACTACACAAAGCAATCTAAGATTCAATGTAATCCCTACAAAAATATCAATATCATTTTTCTCAGACTTAGAAAAAACAATCCTCAAATTCATATGGCATTAAAAAAGAGCCAGATTAGCCAAAGCAATCCAAAGCAAAAAGAACAACACTGGAAGTATAACATTATTTGAACTCAACTTACACTACAAGGTTATAGTAACCAAAACAGCATGGAACTGGCATAAAAATAGATCTGTATTCTATTAGGTAATACAGAATACAGAACCCAGAAACACCACCACATAACTACAGCCAAATGATCTTTGACAAAGTCAACAAAAACATATACTGGGGGAAGGACACCCTTTTCAATAAATGGTGGTCAGTAAATTGAATTGCCATGTGCAGAAGAATGAAACTGAATCCTTATCTCTCACCATATATAAAAATCAACTCAAGATGGATCAAAGAATTAAATGTAGGACCTGAAACCCTACAAATATTAGAAGAAAACCTAGGAAAACTCTTCTGGACATTGGTCTAATCAAAGAATTCATGACTAAGACCTCGAAAGCACAAGCAACAAAAACAGACAAATGGGACTTAATTTTTTAAAAAGCTTCTAGAAAGCAAAGTAAATAATCAATAGAGTGAAAAGACAACCTGCAGAATAGGAGAACATATTTGCAAACTATGCACCTGGCCTGGGGACTGATATCCATAATTTACAAGGAACAAACAACAACAACGGCAACAAAATAATAATAATAATAATAATAATTAATAACCGATTACAAAGAAGGCGAAGGACATGAGTAGACATTTTTCAAAAAAGACATACAAAAGGCCAACAGGCCTATGAAAAAATACTTAACATCACTAAACATTAGAGAAGTGCATATTAAAACCACAATGAGATACCATCTTATTCTAGTCAGAATGGCTATTATTAACAAGCCAAAAAATAACAGATGTTGGTGAGGATGCAGAGAAAAGAAACACTAACACTCTGCTGGGGGGAATGTAAATTAGTATAACCTCCAAGGAAAACAGTATAGAGACTTCTCAAAGAACTAAAATAAAACTATCATCTGATCCAGCAATTCCACTTCTGGGTATCTACCCAAAGGAAAAGATCAGTACTCATAGGTTTCTCACAGCATTATTCACAATAGCAAACTATGGAATCAACTGTCGATAAATGGATGACTGGATAAAGAAAATGTGGCATACACACACACACACACACGCACATATAGATATATATAGACCGCACACACATGCACACCATTTGCATGTACATTATCTTAAATGAAACAACTCAGAAAGGGAAAGTCAAATGCCACATGTTCTTATTTGTAAGTGGAAGCTATATAATGGGTACACATGAACATAGATTGTGGAGAGTGTGGAATGACAGACACTGAAGATTTGGAAGGGTGGGAGGCTAGGAGGAGGCGAGGGATGAGAAATTACCTAATGGGTCCATTATTTGGGTAATGGTTACACTAAAAGCCCAGAATTCATGCTTATGCAATATATCCATGTAAAAAAACTGTGCTAGTACCTGTCAAATTTACACAAAAATTTTTAAAATAAATCTATAAAACTCAGCACTTTACTGCCTAAGGTATTAAGTGTGTCAATAACCCCCTAGTTATTACAGGAGGGATATCAACATACGCCAGTTGAAATAGTACTATAAACAACAAGGAACAATTGCTAATCTTTTTCAAATAGTAGTCAGTACTTTCATTGTTTTAGGTTCTTTTGTTAAATGTTTCAAGTTCTTGTTGCACATATGACACAACAGAATACCAAATACATCCCATCGATTGTATATTTTTAAACTGGTAGAAAGAAAATATAATTTCAACATGTTATTATGAGAGGTTAAGATAATAATATAGTTGTCCCCCAGCATCCATGGGGAATTGGTGCCAGGGTCCCCTGAGGATACCAAAATCCATGGATGCTCAAGTCCCTTTTATAAAATGGTGTAGTATTTGCATATAACCTACATACATCCTCCTATATACTTTAAGTCATCTCATCATAACTTACATAGTACCTAATCTAATGCTTACACATCACTTCATTCACATGAATTCAACATAGTACTTGACACACGGCAAATCCAAGTTATGGTTTTTGAACCTTTGTGTAATTTTTTTTTCCTGAATATTTTTGATCCGTGGTTGATTGAATCCACAGATGTGAAATCCATGGATATGAAGGACCAACTGTACTCTTCACTCATTAAATGTAACATGCAAGCAGTGTTTTAATGTTGATATAACTAATAATTGAACTGAAGCAGTTGTTTATTACATAAACAGGAAAAATAAATAAGCAAAATTTAATTACTGGTTAGTTGAAATTAACTTAGAAACAAATATTCTTGGCCGGGCGTGGCGGCTCATGCCTGTAATCCCAGCACTCTGGGAGGCTGAGACGGGCGGATCACTTGAGGCCAGGTATTCAAGACCAACCTGGCCAAAATGGTGACACTCCCTCTCCACTAAAAACGCAAAAATTGGCCAGGCATGGTAGTGCACACCTGTAGTCCCGGCTACTCAAGAGACTGAGGCATGAGAATCCCTTGCACCCAGGAGGCAGAAGCTACACTGAACCGAGATTGCACCACTGCTCCAGCCTGGGTGACAGAGCAAGGCTCTGTATAAAAAAAAAAAAAAGACAAAGAAACAAGTTACTCTTTAAAGGTGAGAACGTATGGTTTTATAAAAATCAGTCTGCCTTAATGCCCCATTTGCTATTTTAAATATTTTATAGCTTCCCATAAAACATATTACCTTTTTTTCATAGGTGTGTTTTAAATGACTTTTCTCCATTTGAAACTTATTTTCTTGATCCTGTGAATGATAAATGTTTATATTTACTATACTTTAAATTATAATAGAGTTAATAAAATTAGCAACCTAATGAAATCAGTCAATCTACTTAATGTCAAACTTTAGTTCAGAGTTTTGCATATTATTAAGTAAGCCCTACAGGCAGAAATTTGAGTAGCTTTATACTACAAGGCATAAAAACTTAGTCATCTGAAGATATTACTATTCTCAGAAGTACTTGCTTTACAGTATAAGAAAATCTTTCTGACCCTTAAGATTAAGAGATTACTTTAAAAATGACCAAGTCAATAAATATGGAAATGGTAAATTTGAAGTTATATCATATAACAGTCCTTGGTATTTTTTGATCACTAGAGAAAAGATCTAAAAGGTGCAAAAGAGAGAGACAGAGGGAGAGACAGGTGAGAAGAAAGAGGGAAAGAAAGAGAGAAATTATGAAGATTGGCAGGTAATTTAAAAGAAGGAAATTATTCTAAAATAATAATACATTTAAATAAAATTTATTTTTAAAACTAATCTCAAAAGAGATCATTCCAATTCAAATTATTGTACTTTATTCTCTACATCTCATTAGCATCAATCTCTATTAAGATAAATAAAATGTAAAATTACACAATGCGATAAAAGAATCAGAAAAGACGACCTGCATTTCTGAGTTTTATTTTTTAATTGACTCTCAATTATACATCTAAATCAAGAAAACTGTGTTTGACCATTGTTCTTCTGTGTAGAAATACAACACTCACCCTTAGTTGTTGCTTTCTTTGAAGTTCTGATTCCTGTAACTGCTGTTTTAATTGACAGACATTCTGTTCTAAATCTTCAATCATACTAGACGCCTAGAAGGATTTTAAGAATAAAAAGCAGAATATTGATTTTTGTACCATATTATACCTTCTGATTGAAAAAATGTCCCTTTTTTTACCTCTGAAAGTCCAATCAGAATTAAAATTATCTAGAAATCTGAATGAAAAATGTTTTTAAAAGATACTAGAAAAATTAATCTTTTAAAGTAAAAGTTATAAATTAAATGCAGCAGGGTATTTAATATGAAAATGTAACGCTGATATAAAAATAAAATCTTTTAAAGTAAAAACAGAAATTAAATGTTACATAATATTTAAAGTTATGGAAATGTAACACTGACATAAAAATAATAGCTTTACAGAAAACTTCAAAATGTTAATTATAAAACTAGAGCAGAACCAAGATTTCAAAATAATAACGCATATAGTTACTCTATAAAATGTATTATTCATACAACTAAGCAATGGAATTTATTTGTTTCCTCCTTTTAAAACTTCGGCACTTAAAATGATTAGCTTATAGCAGAATTCAGTTTATTAAGCATTTGTGTTGTGCTATATAGTAGACATTTAGAATTTTAAACATTTTAAATACCAATAAAAATTCCTGAAGTTCCTGTTATTTAAGAATAAAGTGAAAGAGAGACTAATTTCAAATGCCAAATAATTTCTACTTGGCTATCTATGGCTCTAGGCTGAGAGAATAAATACTTCACGTGGATTATCTACCAACATAAATAATACCTTAGAAGCTGAAAGAGCATGTTCTTGTTTTAGAAGGTTTATATCAGCATCGTATTTGGTTTGTAACAGTTTCATGTTTTGCTCATAATCATTTACAAGATGGTCCTTCTCTTTATGCAGTGTGTTACGCCTAAAAACAAGAGAATAAAATAGACTTCCAATGTATTAAAAACCAATTTCTAAAATGAATTTTTTTAACCAGCTAAATCCAAATACATTTCCATTCAATATATTAAATAAGTATCCATCATTTTGTCAACTGCTTCTAAACATTCTGCTTATGTTAAAAACAGGTCGGGTACAGTGACTCATGCCTGAAATTTCAGCACTTCAGGAAGCCAAGGCAAAAGGATCACTTCAGAAAAAGGCTTTGAGACCAGCCTGGGCAACAGAGTGAGACCCTGTCTTTACAAAAATAAAAATAAAAACAGAACAATTAGGCAGGCACGGTGGTGCATGCCTGCAGTCCTGGCTACTTGGGAGGATCAGGAGGAAGAATTGCATGAGCCCGAGTTTGAGATACAGTGAGCCATGATCACGCCACTGCACCCCAGTCTGGGTGACAGACAGAGACCCTGTCTCTAAATAAATAAACAAACAAACAAACAAAGAGCAGTCTTTAGTTTAGGAATTTCCCATGGCTAAACGCACAAGGTGTAATTAATTTTGGCAGATAACTTATACAGTTAATATGAGCACTTTATAGCTACACCTGATAGATATCTGATTTCATACAATACCTTGCCTTTACTTCTTGTAATTCACTACACGTTATCTGGTAACATCTTTCAAGTTCCGCTTTTTCTTGAATTAATTTCTGCCTCTGTAAATTACTGTTCTCTGCTTCTCCAGTCAGCTGCTGGACACGGGCCTCCAGTTCTTTGATCATGTGGTTCTAAAAGAACAGGTCATGGTTAAGAAAGTCTCTCACTCAGTTGTAATACTTTTGTATCAGTAAGAAGCTTGAGGAAAATGTATAATCTATAAGAATAAAGAAAACAAATGGATCATAAACCATGGTAGTAAAAATTAAATCAACCTTGAAATTAACCAAGTCTTTAAAGAAATAATGCTTACTATCACAAAAATAAGAACATCATAGTTATACATTTTTAGCCTTTTGTTCATTTAATGAATATTTACTGAAGCTGGTAATATTCAAGAATGTAGATAGGCTGGGCTTGGTGGCTCATGCAAGTAATCCCAGCACTTTGGGAGGCCGAGGTGGGCGGATCACAAGGTCAGGAGATCGAGACCATCCTGGCTAACATGGTGAAACCCCCGTCTCCACTAAAAATACAAAAAATTAGCCGTGTGTAGTGGTGGGCGCCTGTAGTCCCAGCTACTCGGGAGGCTGAGGCAGGAGAATGGCGGAACCTGGGAGGCGGAGCTTGCAGTGAGCCGAGATCGCGCCACTGCACTCCAGCTCCAGCCTAGGGTGAGAGAGCGAGACTCCGTCTCAAAAAAAAAAAAAAAAAGAATGTAGATACATAGCAGTAAACAAGACAAAGTTCCTATCCTCAGGAAGGTTTCAGTCTCTACGCCTCTTTATACATACGCCCATTAGCCTGACTACTTACTAGTGTTCTTTGCTTTTCATTTTAGTTTTTGAAATGTGCTATAATTATAAAAGTAATGTAATGGTATTTTTAAAGGAAATTCGTAACCCCAAAATTGTAGCACCAGGGTGCTCACATAAGTGATACAAATATTTTTAAGTGTATAGGAACATTTAATTAGTCGTAGTGTTAGTGTGCAAGATTTTTATTCATTTTTTAACATCTTTGCCATTCTATAAAATGCACTTCTCCACTCTTCCACAGTATTAAGATTATCACGCAACTAAATCATTTCTCTATTATTTAATATTTATTTAGAATCTCCCCCTATGTAGAACTGCAATTTAAAACGTGCATAAAGGTATTTATCATCTTTTAGATACTTTATCTAAAATTAGGGTAAGCAAGCATTAGCTGAAGGGACAATTAATTTTCAGTTTTAAAATTAAACTTCTAATAAGTTTGAATAATAGCGACAGGTTAGTATGATGTTGCACTCAATTATTGTGTTATACTTGTTCTACGATAACCATTTGAAAGATGCGGTTTCAGCATTAAATAATATTACAACCCTGACATCCTTTCTTCATTTCATCCTTTCTTCATTACAAAACCAAATAGGTATACAAGTTAAATTTTGGTGTGACAGCTTCCAATCTAGGTAAATGACTTATCTAACTTAAAAGCATGGTTTATAGATTAAATTCTTTAAATGCATACAATTCCAAACTGACAAACATCAGAAGTTCCGATTTCTTCTTCATGCATCTTTTTCACTTTGTCTCTTCATTATCCCTCTGCTTTAGGAGCTCCTTTCAGAAAATAGTTTCAATTTTCTAATATATATTCTAAACACCCTTTGTGTCCTGCATATTCATTAACTGGAAGAAACAAAGAACATATACTTTGCTTTCCAGTTTTAGATGGCGGAATAAAGATGATTTGTATTCCTTCTTCTCTTAGAAATCAAAAACAGACAAGATGAACTAGATATAGAAATAGAAATGCAAATTCCATCCTAATAAACCCTGTAAGAGGATATTACAGGGTTTGTAATAAGTTGTAAGTTGGCTATAAAAGAGTAGCTTGCATACTCCCAATGGTAACAACTGAAAAACCCAGACAGACTTTTTTTTTTTTGAGACAGGGTCTCACTCTGTCACCCAGACTGGTATACAATAGTGTGATCTTGGCTCACTACTGCCTCAATCTCCCAGGCTCAGGTGATCCTCCCACCTCAGCCTCCTGAGCAGCTGGGACTACAGGTACATGCCACCACACCTGTCTAATTTTTGTATCTTTTTTGGTAGTGATGGGGTCTTGTTATGTTGGCCAGGCTGGTCTCAAACCCCGGCCTCACGCGATTCTCGGTCTCCCAAAGTGCTAGGATTACAGGCATGTGCCACCATGGCCAGTGAAAGATTTAATTAGTACGAAAGTACTTGAGAACTTCTAAGGCAGCTTGGAAACCTCATAGAGATGAGGCATCATCCTGTGAGGTGCTTTTACACTAGAAGTATTTTCCAATGGTAGAAGATGAGGATGGGGCAAGGAAACAAGGGCAGATGGTGGCCGAGGCAGCCAGGACTTGAGGAACTAAGGTCGTTCAGAAACGCAATGCACAGAGAAGTGGGCACCACACCAGCAGTTTACTCCTCAAGAGAATCTGTCGAATTCTTTTTCTTTTTCATTTTGGAGACGGAGTTGTGCTCTGTCCAGGCTGGATCTTGGCTCACTGCAACCTCCACCTCCCAGGTTCAAGTGATTCTCCTGCCTCAGCCACCTGAGGAGTTGGAATTACAGGTGCACACCACCACACTTGGCTAATTTTTGTATTTTTAGTAGAGGTGGGGTTTCACCATTTTGGCCAGGCTGGTTTTGAACTACTGACCTCAAATGATCTGCCCATCTTGGCCTCCCAAAGTGCTGGCACTACAGACATGAGCCACTGCGCCTGGCCAAATTTGTCAAATTCTTACCATTTACAGGGCAGGAAGCCAAGAAACCAAGTGGGGGGAAAAAAAACTCAGAAAAGCACACTAGAGTTTTCTGCAGTATCACTGTACTTAGAAGTAAAATAGATTGTCCAAGGAGGAGAGCTGCTAGTATTAATAATATCACAGGCTTTCAGTTGAGACCTGTGTTGAGGACTACCACTAGGAGCGAAAGTTAGTCAAAAGCATACCAAAGATTATAAAGACTGCAACTCAGCCTTGAGTCAATTTAGTCCCTGAATGGATCCAGTGATCTGTCTCTACACCAGCTGCCTCTCAGAAGAGACAGAAGAGCCTCTCTGGCAGAAGATAACAGCATCCAGAGCCTTTAATATTTCTGTGCATAATGTTTGGCAAATAATCACAAAATAACAGGCATACCAAGAAATAAAATCAGAGGAAAAAACAGAAAATAGAAATAGACATGCAGATGCCCCATATATTGAAATTGTAAAACATATAAGGCATGTGTTCTCCTGACTCAAAATATATGAGACATCCCACAAAATTAAGTGAAGATCAAATATAATTACAGGAATAGTCCACAAGAAGAAGTCTCATGGCTGGAAATCCTAGAAAATGTCATCAGAAAACACTTATACAAACTAAGTGGCATGCAAATAACACAACTGGTTCAATAATAACAGATGTATACGTTCTAACTGCAGCTTCTTTCAACATAATCTGGCACGAAAAAGAAGCAAGAAAGATTATGCTGAACGAAAAAACTACGCAAACCATTTTTGCACAAAGCAATCTATGGATGAGATTAAGGGAAAGAAATGACATTATGAGCAAGTAAAAATTATAAGAGCAAACAACCAACATAGAAAAAAACAAAATGGAGATCCAGCATTTACCTAGTTGGTGTACCTAAAGAACAGAAATGGTAGAAAAAGAAAACATACTAAATGACATACTACAAGAAAACTATACATGAAAATAATATACAAATGGAAAGGGTATACTGTAAAAGTCACACAGAATGAAGAATGCCAAGACATAGGTAAAATTATTAAACTTCAAGGAAATTATTCTTTTAAAGCATTAATCAGACATGTCACTCTTTTGCAAAACCCTCCAATGGCTTCTCTTATCACTCAGAATAAGAAGTGACTACCATGGCCTCTGATTTCATCTCCTACCACCCTCCCTCTCATTTACTATACTCCAGCCATACGGGCCTCCATGCTGTTTCTCAAAGTCATCAAGCTAGCCTCAAAGCCTTTTCATTTACTGTTCTTTCTGCCTAAAGCATCTTCCTCCATGGGCCTGCATAGCTCACTTTCTCACTTCTTTCAGTTCTCCACCCAAATGTCATCTTGTGAAGGAATCTTTCCATAGCCACTCTACCTAAATAACCAGATCTCTACTGCCTATATTTCTCTGACCTCTTACCCTTTCTTCTGCTTTTTCTTTCTTTGTTGTTTGTTTTCCACAATAAAGTATAAGCTCAAGACAGCCAAGACATCGCTTTATTTGCACTAGATCTCCTGTTTCTTTCTAGCACACTGCTTAGCTTGTAGTAGGTATCCAATAAACATTTGCCAATTATCAAAACAGCTGACCTTGAACGACACGGGTTTGAACTGTGTGGTTCCACTTATACACAGATTATTTTTTCAACTAAATGGTGATCAAAAATACAATATTCACAGGATGTGAAACCCACTTACATGAAGGGTCTGCTTTTCCTGTACCCAGACTCCACAATGCCGATTGCAAGACTTGAATATGTGCCAATTTTGGTATACACAGGGGTCCTGGAACCAATCACCTGCATATACCAAGGCACTACTGTATTCTTAAAAAATAAAAACAGGATAATTGCTAAAATGTTAAAATGTCCCTTCCATATTCAAAACTGGAGTGGTTTCTGGCCATATTACAGAAAATACTAGCATTTTATATGGTTATAACTGGGTTACAATGAGGAAATAACAAAAATCTATCCAATATAGAATATGTCAAAATGTTTTTCGCATGTTTTATAAAAAATAGAGATAAAATACAAGAAATTCAACACAAAGGTAAAGATATTCCCTTCTATATTTAAAATAATTTCTAGAAATCTACTTCTTTTTTCCTTATATGAATCCAAAATAAATGTGAACATCATAAAATTTTAGAAAATATCAAATTGCTAAAGAAATAAACCAAGGCAAAGGGGGATGAATTACACAAATAAATAAATCCACAGACTTTGCCTAAAGAAAAAAGGTTTCTGTCAGCCAGAAAAACCAGACAGCCCTCTTTCTACAATGTGAATAATTAAATACAGTGGAGATGAGAGAAAAAATGCTCAGATAAAAGCATAAAACTATTTTTATGAGAGAAAGAAAAAAGAGATGAAAGAGAAAGATATCCAACAAATCAGATAAGAAAATGATAGACATTGAAGCAATATTGTGACCTCAGCTATCTGTACATCACTGAACAAAGTAATAGTGATTAAATGAACTTGAATTTTTTTTTTTTTTTTTTTAGTAGAGATGGGGTTTCACCATGTTGGCCAGGCTAATCTTGAACTCCTTACCTCAAGTGATCTGCCCACCTAGGCCTCCCAAAGTGCTAGGATTATAAGCATGTGCCACCATGCCCAGCCTTAATTAGAAATTTTAATTAAGGAATTATTAAAATGATGAAAAAAATTATCAGATCTGAAAGGAGGAGATTTGTGACTAAAATAGGTAACCCGTGGACTGTACCTGTTCACAAGGAGCAGAACTATGAGAGGACATGATTAGTGTTTATTGCCCTATTAAATGCTGTGGTTTGCACTACTGGCCAGACTTTTTGAGGATATGCATGTATTGTAAGTACCAACAAGTGAGTACCTCTGTGACTATGCTACTTGCCCATCCTTATTTATCTCCACCTGTTGACAAACCTGCAGATTCCAACAGAAAACAACAACTGTTGGTGAAGATGTGGAGAAGCTGGTACCCTTGTGCACTGTCGGTCAGATTGAAAAATAGTATAATCATTATGGAAAACAGTATGGAGGTTCCTCAAATATTTAAAAATAGAACTATCAAATGATCTGGCAATCACACTTCTGCTTATTTATCCAAAATAACTGAAGTCAGTCAAAGAAATATTTGTACTCCCATGCAAAATTATTCACTATAGCCAAGATGTATAAACCGCATAGCATTAACCAGAGAAAATGGTGAATAGGAGATAGGACTAACATGTAGCTCTCTCTTAGACAGACAGAACAGCATCTAGAGACTCACATCGTGAACTTTTTCTCCAAGAACCAACACAGGAACATACCAGGAAAACCAAAATAATTCACAGACCCTTTGAATAAAACAGCTTGCCACTGCAAACACCACAAGACAGCCGAAAAACTGTGAGCTTCTGAAGTGTGACGAGGGAAAGTCAGCCTCCAAACACACATCCACACTGGGCAGCCTGAACAATGTAAATGTCCATGGATGAATGCAGAGCTAAAGAAAATGTGGTATATACATGCAATGGAATATTATTCAGCCATCAAAATGGGAAAGCCTGTTTTATGTTACAACTTGGATAAACCTTGAGGACATTATGCTGCATGAAATAAGGTAGTCACAAAGGGACAAATATTGCATGATTCCAGTTACAGGAAATATCTGAACTAGTCAAACCCATATAAAAAAGTAGAATGGTGATTGCCAGGGGCTAGACGGAATGGAAAATGGGAAGTTGCTACTCAAAGGGTACAGAGTTTTTGTCACGCAAGATAAAAAAAAGTTCTAGAGATATGCCATACAATATCATGCCTACAGTTACTAATACTGCATTGTACCTTAAAAATGTGTTAAGAGGGTAGATCTCACGTTGTGTTTTTTACCACCATAAAAGGAGAAAACAATGGCTAAAACTCAACACCACATTAAATGTGCATACATGTAAAATTCTTGCCCAATTGAATAACCAAGGTGTCATGGACCACCAACATATTTTGATGATGAAGAATATAATGACAGCAACCACCACTGAACCCTCACTATAGGTCAGGCACTGTGCTAAGTGTTTCGCCAGCTTTAGGCCATTTTCTCTTCCCTGCAAAAACTATGAGGTAGTTATCATTAACATCATTTTAAATATGAAAAAACTAGGACTTAGCAAAATTGATTAACGTGGCAACACTTGCCCTACTGGTAAACTGGTAAGCAGCAGCAAAGAATTTGACCCAAGATCTCCTTGAATCAAAACCTGTTCCACTGCATTACATCTTCTCCAGGACTTTGATATTCTGCTCATGGAATTAACATAAAATACATTTGCAAAAATACCTTGGGTGTACACATATCATTTCAAAACATAAGGTACACAAAGAAAAGCTAAAATGCAACATTGCAATACTTGAGGTCTCTTTCTTAACCTCCCACATTATTACCGCTATTATTACCAGTCCCAAGATAAGGTATTTTTTAATTGTGGTTAATTGGAAGGCCGTAGTGTTTTCTACCTTGAACAATTTATTATAATAAAGGGCTGGCTAGTGAAATTCTACTCATTTCTAAGCCCCTTTATTAAAATGCTCATTCCAGGAGAAATGAGACTCACAAAAGGGATATTATAATCTATTTGCTAAAGGAACAGACGAGTAGAAATAATCTGTTACCATAAAATGTTTCCTAAATATGTGTTGAAATAAAGGTGGCTCATTATCCAATGATTTCTTAAATGTATACTTTAATTAGCTTAGATTAATAAAGTCAAGAGTTATCAGGTTTAAAATATAATAATTTTTAAGACATAAATTTTAAAATATATACCCAGAATGCTCTGAAAATAAAATTTCAATATCCATCCACTCTCCATCTCTCCTTCTTCCCGTGACCACCTCTCTCTATCCTCTCCCTGTCCTCTCTCCCCTCTCTCTCCTCTGGCTCTCCCATGCTGGTCATGCTAATGCCACTGGGGCATTATGTGATTATCTTCTGGCTTTTGCATTTCAAACTACATTGAATAATTCTAACTATAATGTTAAGTAATGATTAAATCATCTTTCTCTCCAGTATTTATGCATAGTCTTTTCCCCGTTTCAACAAATTAAACTGCCCATTCTGAATTTTATTTTTCCACAGGATGATTTTTCTAATACTACAAGATTATGTTTGTCTTTTCGTAACAAGTCTTACTCTAGTACCAGAAAAGTATGAAAAGTACATTCCCAATTACTTCATCAGTAATAGAAATGAAAAGAACAGGCCCCAGAACGAGTTCCTTCAGCACACTACTCACCATATTCCATCAGGCTCATACTACTTTTTAAAATGCATTTTACAACATACCTGAGGCCAAACTTTACCAGTTTGTCAAAAGACTACTTCTCCTGAGAATTCTTCAGAAAATAACAAAAAGAATGCTATGTATAATATAGATTTTAAGTATATACATACATATGATTATTGTATATCTGAGGCCCACCAGATAGACAAAACCAATCTAGTTGGTACTGTCTGTGAAGGCTGACATACGATTGGGAAGTCCTGGGGCTATACCAGATACAACAGGAAATCGGAGGTTGCAGTGAGCCGAGATCGCGCCACTGTACTCCAGCCTGGTGACAGAGCGAGACTCTGTCTCAAAAAAAAAAGAAAAAGAAAAAAGAAGATTCTGATACGATTTATTCAAACACTGAACACCTGCCAAGACATAACTGTTGTTAGAAGGTGGCATGTTTTCTCACATGCAGATAAGTATTATATGTAATGAAAAAGTGGCCTCTGCATTAAGATCTATATTTGCCAAATAAATACTTTTGTATATACTGATGCCAAGTTTCTCACTGAAGAAGCAAACTATGTGATGTCACTTATTCATTTTATTTTTGATTTTTAAAGCATTTTCTGAACACTAACGTTTTGCACACAATTCTACACACAAAGTACCTAAATTTTGAACCTATAACGTCAAGGGAAAGCCTAAACAACAACATTTGCCAAATTAATTCTTTAAACAGAATAAAAGAGCTGAGAGGATGCAAAATAGTGGAGTTCTAAAAATGGAGTAAAAAATTATTCAAGAAAAAGAATGCTGATATAGAACTATGTTTTGCCGGCTGTAACAGACAATGCATAAGAAGAATTCAGTGGTATATGACAACAGAATCCAGGAAGAAATAAATTACTGTACAGAAAATGATGAACAGATTACCTTGTATGAACAGGATATCTTCCCACATTGGGAACTCAAAGGTAGCACTTGGAAAACTAGGTTGGACTTCGTGAATTGACGTAACTTGTAAGCATTAATAATAATAGTCATGATAGTAGGAACTCAGGTTCTTAATCATGGGAAAATGAGGGAAAAAATGCATTTGTTGGCTATAGAGTAAGAGGAGACAGGGAGAGTAACCAGCAGGTTACTGGAAGAGTCAGGAATGAGGCAACAATGGCCAGGACTCAATTGGTAGCTGTGGAAACAGAAGGGAAGAGAGCAGATCCAAGAAAATTTTCAGAGAAGTAAAATGGATGATTCTGTAACATACTAAACAAAGGAGATGAAAAGTGGGGAAAAACATAAATCTTCCAGGTTCAAAAGTTAATGTGCCAACAGAATGATGATGATGCCAACTGACAAGGGGAAATTTAGGAAAGCGTATTATTTTGGTATTAATTATCATAGATATGATTTTCTATAAGTCTTAGAAAATATAAAATATTCCATGGTGTTTTCATTGTATAACATCTATTGATACAAGAAATCAGTACTGGAGATATAAATGTTGGCGTTTTACATACAAACTTAATTTGAAACCTTGTAGGAGTTAAAAATTAAAGTGTTAGTATTAGGCAACAAATTGGTATCCACAGTTCTCCTACGGCAAACTCGTATGGCAAAAAGAGCAACTAATTTTATCTTATTTCACAAACTTCTTATGAAAATAGGACATATTTTCATAAGAAGAATAATTTATCCATGAAAATAGGACTATTTTCATAAGAAGTTTGTGTGCCACTGCACTCCAGCCTGGCCAACAGAGCAAGACTGCATAAGTCTTAAAGATAGAGTTTATGATTTATGACAAAAGGTGCTTAAGTCTTAAAGATACATACATTTATGATTTATGAAGTTATAAATCATAAATCTTAAAAATAAATTCTGATAACATTTTTACAAATTGAAAACTCACAAGCCACTACAGGATGCGAACATTGCCAGCTTCTCTAAAGGCTTATTAGTTACGCTCCACTCAGAGTCAACCACTCTTTTGACGTCTATCAGTACAAATAAATTTTGTCTTTTTTCAAACTTTGTATAAATGGAATCACAGAGTATGTAACTCTTTTGGGTCAGGTTTCTTCATGCATATTATATGCCTATGGGATTCATCCATGTTGTGGAATGTAAGAGTAGTTTAATCTTTTTCAATACTATATATAGCCATGCTAAAATAATTTACCCATTCTATTGATGTGTTGTCTTCAGTTTTTGACTATTAAAAATAATGTGGCTATGAAAACTCTCATACATGTTTTATGGTGCATACATGCACAGATTTCTTCTGGTTATACATGTTGCAGTGAAATTGCTGTCGTAAGATGTGCCTATGTCAAGCCTCAGTAGTTACTACCAAAGAGCTTGACAGTTTTACAAAAATTCGAACTCCTTACAGCAGCGTATGAGACTTCAAACTATTCTGTATCTTTGTCAAAACCCCGTACTGTGATTTTGTTTGTTTTTGTTAATTAACCCTTTTTATAGGTATGTAGAGATACTGAATTGATTTACATTTCCCTGACTATTAATGATTTGAGCACCTTTTTAAGTGTCTATTAATCATCTGAATATCTTCTTTTGTGTGCTGCTTATTCAAATATATTGCTCTTTTTTATTGAACTGTTCTCCGTGTTGATTTTTTTCTATATTTAAAATGCAAGACCTTTATTGAATAAAGCAATTGCAGATATCTTCTTCCATTCTGAATTGCCTTTTCCCTTTCTTTTTTTTTTTCTTTTTTTCTTTTTTTTTTTTTTTTGAGACAGAGTCTTGCTGTGCTCTGTTGCCCAGGCTGGAGTGCAGTGGTGCGATCTCAGCTCACTGCAGCCTCCACCTACTGGTTCAAGAGATTCTCGTGCCTCAGCCTCCCGAGTAGCTGGGAGCATGTGCCAACCACACTTGGCAAATTGTTGTATTTTTAATAGATGCAGGGTTTTGCCATGTTGGCCAGGCTGGTCTCACACTCCTGGTCTCAAACTCCTGGTCTCAAGTGATCTGCCTCCCTTGGCCTTCCAAAGTGCTGGGAGTACAGGCATAGGCAACCATGTCAGCCTCTTTTCCCATTCTTAATATACCTTTGGTGACCAAAAGGTATTACTTTTAATATATTCTAATTTATTAGTATCTTTCTTTAAGGTAAACACTTAATTTCCCTTTTAAGAAATTTTTGACTAGTCCAGGCCAAGAAGATATTCTAAGATTTCCTCTATAAGTTTTACCATTTTATCTGCACATTTAATTCTAGGACGTTTCTAAAATGGGTTTATTAAATGATGTGAAGGTTCAAGATGCATTTTTTCTACATGAATATTCAATTGACCAATTTATTGAAAGAACCACTTTTCACAGTAAATGGCTTGCTAAAAAAAAAGTAAATAATTGTCATTTTCATTAAAACTATAATCCTATATTACTAGTCCCCAAAATTTAAAAGAACAAGGATAAAATGATTTTAGAATTATTATATAATGAATGTACATTGAGAAACAAAAAATATAGGCATCACCAAAATAAGTATTGTAGGAAATTACAACTTTTGTCAAACAAGGAAAAACATTATGTTTGACCTAAGTAGCAAATACAGCAGTGTTTAAATGTTAATTTATGAAAAAAAAAACTTTAAGCAAAACAGCATATAGCAGGTCCTCAAATAACATCATTTCATTATAATAATGAGAAAAAAATTGGTTTCATTATATGTCACTTCACTTATAATCAGTTTCCAAAAACCTATCAATGACATTAAATAAGGACTTACTGTATACACAGGCTAGTATACACTGTATATACAGGTCAGTATTTCCTTGGTCTCTCAGGTGAGAGGTTGCAAAAGAAACAATACCCCAACAACAACATGCATACCTAGCACACAGATACTGGTTTCCAATACCATTTCTCCATATAATCCGTACTGATGGGGCCATGTCCAAGAAGCACAGAACCCAAATGAAAGAGCTCCCAATGGCCAAAACTGGAACAATTTGAGCAATAAAATGAAGAAATATTGGCTTATAACCCAAAGCATAAGATAGATATCCACATTTTCATACTAGTATAAATGAAGAATAGAATAAATTGATAAACAAGGGAGTAAAACTCCCTACTTCTTAAATGGGCTGCCAAACGGTAACTTCCTTTCAAGGAGTACAGTATGAAAAGGTGGGAAGTAACTACACTGGAGAAATCTAATAAACACTACGTCAGCCAGATGATCAAAATTAATATGCACAGGTATGATGTCATGTTAATAATATGTATTCATGGCTGGGCATTGTGGTTCACACCTGTAATCTCAGCACTTTGGGAGGCAGAGGAAGGCAGATCACCTGAGGTCAGGAGTTCGAGACCAGCCTGGCCAACACGGCAAAACTCTGTCTCTACTAAAAACTACAAAAATTAGCTGGGCGTGGTGGCACACACCTGTAATCCTAGCTACTTGGGAGGCTGAAGCAGGAGAATCGCCTGAACCCAGGAGGCAGAGGTTGTAGTGACCTGAGATAGTGCAACTATACTTTAGCCTCGGTGACAGAGTGAGACTGTCTCAACAAAATAAAATAAAATAATTATAATTATAATAATATGTGTTCGTGATATGATGTGATAAGAATAGCACTTTATTCTGAGATCTTCCTGCCTAAATCCATAACCCCAGTCTAATCATGAGGAAACCATCAGACAGTTTCTACTAGATGAGCATTCTACAATATGCCTGACCAATCAATATCCCTCAAAACTGTCATGGTGATAAAAAAACAAGGACAGTCTGAGAAATTATCACAAGCAAGAGGAAAGTAAGGAGGCATAACAACTAAATCTCATGTGGTATCCTAGATGAGATCCTGGAAAAGAAACAGAACATTAGGTAAAAACGAAGAAAATCTGAATGAACAAAAGACTTTAGCTAATAGTGTATCAATATTGATTCATTTATTGTGAAAAGAGTACCAAGATATGGTAAGATGTTATCATCAGGAGAAACTGAGTGCAGGTTATATGGGAATTCTCTGTACTATCTTCTTAAATTTTCTGTAAATCTAAAACCATTCAAAAAAAGTGTCTATTTTTAAATGGCCATTTTATTCAACATGATGAATTGGTGCTATTTGGAGATTTTCTGCATTATAATCATTGTGAGCTTGGGAGAAGAAATGGTGATAGAAACTATAAAATCAAATTCTAGCTATCTCAGTGCGTCCATGAGTAGTTCTATGAATTATCATATGTCACTACTAACAACAGTTAAATATTTCAGATGTCTAAGGCTTTTGGCACTCTTTAAAGTAAAGGATCTTAACCTACCTTAACCTACCATAGAGGATCATGGATGGAATTCAGACTGTCGCTGAATTTGAATTTTTCTTTAAAGTTCATTTTCATTTTCACCACCCTAACTGAAAGTAATTGTGAATGTAGTCATCAGACAAAGGTAGCATTAGCAATACCTGGAACAAATAGAAATCATGGATATTTTTATAGTTCATTAGACTACTGAGCAATCACTATATATTGTTTACCCTATCAGAAATTACTATCAGGCCTACTGCTAGATTTTTATATTTACTGCATTAATTTAGAAGCATATGCATTACTTTACTGTAGTGTTCATTTATGAATATTTTAACAACTGTAACTCAATACAATTTTTCTTTGTAAACTTTTATTTTTAAAATACTATTCTGAGAAGGACTACACAGAATTTACCAGATTCCCTGCAGGGTCCATGGTACAAAAAATGTTAAGAACTCCAGTAAGAAAGCCTAGAATCTCAGTAAAGCCACCCACAGACCTTCGGTGTATCTAAACCCTAAAGTCAATAGAGCCCTATCATTTTACAGCCTTCATCTTCCCAAGCATCTAGCAAGGAAGCTATAATTTTTATATTTACGTTTTAATATTTGTTTTAAAAATCTATTGTTTGCATATTTTCACTATGAGTTTCTCATAAGAAAATCCCTGCCAATACCAAAATGCGTAAGTCTCATAATCTATACAAGTGTCTGCTTACAATAAATGGCAATAAGACAACACAAGACTCAACAAAAAAGAAAAAAGCCTGAAAGAACAGCAAAACAGAGGAACTGATTCTCATTGACAGTCCCGTCTTTCATCTTAAGCCAGGCCTTGAACTCTACCTTGTTTAATTATTAAATCAGGAGCTGCTCAGCAAAACCTGTCTACTTTTGACGTTTCTTAAATTCAATCCTGCTGACAGACTCCGTCCATTTTTCTCTATGTTTACTAGTATTACCTATGACAAGGTCTGAATGCTAATTTTTAAAATTTAACTTTCATTAAAAATAGAATGAAGGTGGGGCGGAGCAAGATGGCCGAATAGGAACAGCTCCAGTCTCCAACTCCCAGCGCGAGCGACACAGAAGACCGGTGATTTCTGCATTTTCAACTGAGGTACTGGGGTCATCTCACTAGGGAGTGCCGGACAATCGGTGCGGGTCAGCTGCTGCAGCCTGACCAGCGAGAGCTGAAGCAGGGAGAGGCATCGCCTCACCTGGAAGCGCAAGGGGGAAGGGAATCCCTTTTCCTAGCCAGGGGAACTGAGACACACAACACCTGGAAAATCAGGTAACTCCCACCCCAATACTGCGCTTTAAGCAAACAGGCACACCAGGAGAATATATCCCACACCTGGCCGGGAGGGTCCCACGCCCACGGAGCCTCCCTCATTGCTAACACAGCAGTCTGCAGCGATCTATCCGCAAGGCAGCAGCGAGGCTGGGGGAGGGGCGCCCGCCATTGCTGAGGCTTAAGTAGGTAAACAAAGCCACTGGGAAGCTCGAACTGGGTGGAGCTCACAGCAGCTCAAGGAAGCCTGCCTGTCTCTGTAGACTCCACCTCTGGGGACAGCGCACAGCTGAAGACCAACAGGGGAAGCAGCAGGGGCCTGTGCAGACGCGAACAACACTGTCTGACAGCTTTGAAGAGAGCAGTGGATCTCCCAACACGGAGGTTGAGATCTGAGAACGGACAGACTGCCTGCTCAGGTGGGTCCCTGACCCCTGAGTAGCCTAGCTGGGAGACATCCCCCACTAGGGGCAGTCTGACACCCCACACCTCACAGGGTGGAGTAC